>NC_073647.1:155958473-157327848 GCF_029407905.1 Bubalus kerabau
CAACTATGCTTTCATCTCGTCTTCCATACTTCCATTTACTGCATATTCAGCTCTTTAATTCATCTTGAAATTATTTAAGAGTGATGTGAGGCAAAATCAAGTGGGCTTCCCCATTTCTAATAGTTAACCATTCATACCAGCATGATTTGCTACGTAATATGATATTCATATTAATATACCGTAGTATATTAACTCTAAATTCTTTATTCTGTTTATGATCTTCCTATTGCATTAAATCTGGCTCCCTACTTCAAAACTAGTACCATAATATTTCAATAATTGTACTTTTAAATGTTTTGTGTGTTTGATATGTTTTAAATTACCACCTGTCCATTAAATAGGTTTTCCCAAGGCTTTTTAAAGGTACACTAGGGTATTTTTTTCTCAACCAGGAAAAATTTCTGTCTCTCCACTTACTCAAGCCTTTTTCATGACCCTCAGTAAAGTATGTGCTTTCCTTTCATATAGGTTCTTCTATTTTTTTATTCCTTACAATTTTAAATATTTATTTGTAGCCATTATCTGTTGGGGTTTTTTCCCTATATATCTTCTAAATTGATGCTGGTATGTGAGAAAATAATCTGTCCTTATAATTTAAAAAATTATCTAAACTGCCCCAAGGAAAAAAAATCTCAACAGATCTATAACAAGTAAAAATATTAAATCAATCACCACAAACCTCCCAGTAAAGAAAAGGTCTGGACCAGCAGACCTCAATGCTGGATTCTACCAAATATTTAAGGAGAAATTAACACACCGATCCTTCTCAAACTCTTTCAAAAAATTTAAGAATTACCCTGATACCAAAGTCAGATAAAGACATAAGAAAAGAAAAACAGGCCAATATCCCTTATGAATACAGATGTAAAAATCCTCATCAAAATATTAGCAAGTCTAATCCAACAGCATATTAAAAGAATTATTCACCATGACCAAGAGGGATTTATCCTAGGAATGCAAGATTGGTTTAACATAAGAAAACCAATCAATAGAACACATCACATTAATAGAATAAAGAGGGGAAAAAAACACGATCATATCAATTAATGCCAAAAAGACATCAGACAAAATCCAACACCATTTCTTACAAAAATTCTCAGAAAACCAGGAACAGAGGGGAAATTCCACAACTAGATAAATGGTATTTATGAAAACCCACAGCTAACATCACATTCAGTGGTGAGTGACTTGAAAGCTTTTCCCCTACGATCAGGAGCAAGACAAGGATGCCCACTTTCACCACAATCAACATTATACTAAAAATCTTAACCAGAGCTATTAGGCTGTCTGGAGGCAGAAATGCCAAACCACTCCAGTACACTAGCTGTGAGAACCCCATGAACTGTATAAAAAGGCAAAAAGATATGACACTGAAAGAGGAGCCCCCCAGGTCGGAAGGTGTCCAGTATGCTACTGGGAAAGAGTGGAGGACAACTACTACTATCACCAAAAAGAATGAAGTGGCTGGGCCAAAGGGGAATTGACACTAAGCTGTGGATGTGATACGTGAGGAAAGTAAAAGCCGATGCTGTAAAGAACAGTATTGCTTAGGAGCCTGGAACGTTAGGTCCATGAATCAAGGTAAATTAGAAGCAGTCAAACAGGAGATGGCAAGAGTGAACATCAATATTTTAGGAATCAGTGAACTAAAATGGACAGGAATGGGCGAATTTAATTCAGATGACCATTATATCTACTACTGTGGGTGAGAATCCCTTAGAAGAAATGGAGTAGCCCTCATAAATCAACAAAAGAATCCAAAATGCAGTACTTGGGTGCAACCTTAAAAATGACAGAATGACCTCAGTTCTTTTCCAAGGCAAACCATTCAACATCACAGTAATCCAAGACTATGCCTCCACCACTGATGGTGAAGAAGCTGAAGTTGATCAGTTCTATGTAAAGCTAGATGACTTCCTAGAACTAAAACCAAAAAAAAAAAAAAATGTCCTATTCATCACAGGGGATTGGAAGTAGGAAGTCAAGAGATACCTGGAGTAACAGGCAAGTTTGGCCTTGGCATACAAAATGAAGCAGAGCAAAGGCTAACAGAATTCTGCCAAGAGAAAGCACAGGTCCTAGCAAACACTCTTTTTCAATAGCACAAGAGACGACTTTACACATGGACATCATAAGATGGTCAAAACTGAAATCAGATCGATTACATTCTTTGTAGCCAAAGATGTAGAAGCTCTATACAGTCAGCAAAAATAAGACATGGAGCTGACTGCGGCTTAGATCATTAGCTCCTCACAGCAAAATTCAGGCTTAAACTAAAGAAAGCAGGGAAAACCAGTAGGTCAGTCAGGTACGACTTAAATCAAATTCCCTATGAATACACAGTGCAGGTGAGGAAGATTCAAGGGATTAGATCTAGTAAACAGAGTGCCTGAAGAACTATGGACAGAGGTCTGTAATACTGTACAGGAGGCAGTCAACAAAACCATCCCAAAGAAAAAGAAATGCATGAAGGCAAAACGATTGTCTGAAGAGGCTTTACAAATAGTTGAGGAGAGAAGAGAAGCAAAAAGCAAAGGAGAAAGGGAAAGGTACACCTAACTAAATGCAGAGTTCCGGAGGATAGCAAGGAGAGACAAAAAGCCTTCTTCAGTGAACAATGCAAAGAAATAGAGGAAAACAACAAAGAGTAAGACTAGAGAACTCTTCAAGAAAACTGGAAACATCAAATAAACATTTTATCCAAAGATGGGCACAATAAAGAACAGAAACGGTGGAAACGTAAAGATCTAATAAAAGCAGAAGAGATCAAGAAGAGATGGAAAGAATACACAGAGGAAGTGTACAAAAAAGATCTTAATGACTCAGATAACCACGACGGTATAGTCTCTCACTCAAAGCCCGACTTTCTTGAGTGTGAAGTCAAGTAGGCCTTAGGAAGCACTGCTTCTAATAAAGCTAGTACAGATGATGGAATTCCAGGTGATCTATTTAAAATCCTAAAAGAGGATGCTATTAAAGTGGTGCACTCAATATGTCAGCAAATTTGGAAAACCCAGAGCAGTGGCCACAGGACTGGAAAAGGTCAATCCTCATTCCAATTCCCAAGAAGGGCAGTACTAAAGAATGTTGAAATCACTGGACAATTGTACTCATTTCCCATGCAAGTAAGGGTATGCTCAAAATCCTTCAAGCTAGGCTTCAGCATTATATGAACTGAGAACTTCCAGATGTTCAAGCTGGGTTGAGAAAAGGCAAAGGAACCAGAGACCAAATTGCCAATATTTACTGGATCATAGAGAAAGCAAGGGAATTCCAGAAAAACACCTACTTCTGCTTCACTAACTACACTAAAGCCTTTGACTGTGTGGATCATAACAAACTGTGGAAAACTCTTAAAGAGATGGGAATACCAGACCATCTTACCTGTCTCCTGAGAAACTTGTATGCGTGTCAAGAAGCAACAGCTAGTACCCTACATGGAACAACTGACTAGTTCAGGATTAATAAAGGACTACAACAAGGCTGTTAACTGTCACCCTGCTTATTTAACTTATATGCAGAGCACATCATGTGATATGTCGGGCTGGATGAGTTACAAGTTGGAATCAAGATTGCTGGGAAAAATATCAACAACCTCAGTAATGTGGATGATACCACTCAAATGGCAGAATGCAAAGAGGAACTAAAGATCCTCTTGATGAGGGTGAAGGAGGACAGTGAAAAAGCCACCTTAAAACTACATATTAAAAAAACTAAGATCATGGCATCTGGTCCTATCACTTCATGGCAAAGGGAAAAGTTGGAAGCACTGACAGAGTTCCTCTGTCAAGCCTATGGTCTGTACAGATGTGAGAGCTGAACAATAAAGAAGGCAGAGCACCATAAGAATCGATGCTTTCGAACTACGGTACTGGAGGAGACTCTTGAGACTCCCTTGGAAAGCAAGCAGATCAAACCAGTCAATTTTTAAGGAAATCAACCCTGAATACTCTTTGGAGGGACTGATGCTGAAGCTGAAGTTCCAATTCTTTGGCCACCTGATTCGAACAGCTGACTCACTGGAAAAGACTCTGATGCTGGGAAAGATTGAGGGCAGAAGAAGAAAGAGACAAAGGATGAGATGGTTGAATGGCATCACCAATTCAATGGGCCTGAACTTGGACAAACTCCAGGAGATGGTGAGGGACAGGGAGGTCTAGCGTGCTGTAGTCCATGGGGTCATGGAGAGTTGGACACAACTTGGCGACTGAACAACAACAGTTAGGCAGTCTTATGCTACCCTGAACACTTACAGATGATTAAAATTATAAATATATATATATATATATATATATATTTTTTTTACCACAATAAGAAAACTACTTAGCCACCTTCTATGAAATCTCCTAAATTTTTCTTTCAGTTAGATAAGATAAAAGGGATCTAACTAAAAGTACTGCTTTGCAACCTCGTTTTTCTACTAAACATGTATTGGTCTTTCCAAACACAAACCTCTAGGTATACTGCAATCACTTTAACAGCTTCTCAGTTTCCTATCATGCAAATAGGCCATGCATAATCTATTTAACCAGTCCCTAACTCATGTATATTCAAGTTACTTCTAAAGTTTTCCCTCTGGCAAAGAACACGGCTGAACAGTCTTGCACTTCTGCAAGTAGTCCTGTGGGATAAATTCTTAGAAGCAGAAATGATAGTTAAAAGGGTATCCACAACTGAAAATTCTCCTCTATTCCTTTCCACACTAAGGAGGGCTGTTGTTGATGTTTATAATACACTAAGAAAGCATCCTGTTGGTCTTGTATATAGTTTTAAAACCAGAACCAATATAAAGTGATGACTTCTGGCATCATTTAGACCAGGGTTGGCAAACTACAGCCTGCAGACCAAACCCACCCTACTCCCTGTTTTTATGTAGCCCAGGAGCTACAAATGGTTTTAGTTGAGGGTTTTCCCCCCCCCATTTTTAAGTTTTAAATTTAAAAAAACACACACAAAATAAGAATATTTCATGAAATGGAAAAATTATAGGAAATTCAGCATCTATAAAGTTTTACTGAAACACAGCCATATACTCATCTACTAATATAATATTCTTTTCATGTTTCAACAGCAGAGCTGAGTAGTTGCAACAAGAGGCCTTACAACTGTAAATCTTAAAATATTTACTATCTGGCCCTTTACAGAAAAATTTTGCTGACCTCCAACCAAAGCAGCAATATTTCAATGTTTTAAAGAGTAGTAAACTCACTGTTTCAAAAGCTACAGGTGCACTTGGCTACCCCAGCCAATTTTCAACATGCCAGCATTTTGGAAACAAAGATCTCTAAACCAACCTATAGATAGTTTTGCACTAATGTAGATCCAAAAAAATTCTTAAGCAGTATTCCTTAAGTCTCATGCAAACAATTACACACTACAAGATATAAAATAGATAGCTAGCAAGGATGTACCATACAGTATAGGGAACTCTACTCAATAATCTGTAATGACCTATATGGGAACAGAATCTTAAAAAGAGTGGATATATGTATATCACTATGTATAACTGATTCACTTTGCTGTACAGCAGAAACTAACACAATATTGTAAATCAACTATACTCCAATAAAAATCTTAAAAATAAAAAAAAGAGTAGTAAACCCAATTCTCTATGCAAACAGCGAAGAGCATACTGTCATAGTTAATGAAGGGATGTTCCCAAGGGGTTAATGTCTCCTGGCTCTGTGTATAAGTGAGGAGGCAATGGGTCTCCCATTTCCTTGTGATTGTGGCTGAGAAGCAACAACTAGAAGGACAAGTAGCTAGAGTTCTGGCTGCAGGATTATACTTTCCATGGACTTTTTTTTGGGTGCTAATGTAAATAAAATGCTGTGTTTGAATTTCAAGTTTCAAATGTTTATTGCTTGTATACAGGGAAGGTACTGATATTAACCTTGTATCCTTAGAATCTTGCTATAACTGCTATTTATTAATTTATTTATCATATAATTGCTTGCTATAATTGCTTAGGAGTTTTTTTTGGTGATTCTTTGAGATTTTCAACATAGAAAATCATGTCATCTATTCCATGGACTCTTGACCCAAGCTGTTTCTCCCAAAAGTTCAGTTTTAGCTTTGCCACCAAATAGTTATAATTTTAGTTGCCAGGTATAAATAATTTTTCAGAGACAAAATATACTCTCCCCAGTGCTTTCCAAGGCTACCTCCCCACTCCCCATAGAACAAAAACAGAAAAGGAGACATGACAGAGCTTAAATAAATTGAAAATGCAAGCACAAGTAAACACTGTGCTATTAGCACAAAGCTTGGCCTTCTGATAATAAAGACTTAAGGTAAGAGTTAGAAGAATGTTTAAGCAATTTACTGGAAATGGGGACTGGGGATCAAAATTACACACAGGAGGAAATTTAACAAAATTACCATGTAAAAATGCAGGCAGTTCCTCAGGGCTATCACTGTCATCTTCAGAATCTGTTAGTAGAACCAACACTTCTTCATCAGAAGAGTCGTCAGTAAAATCTGTATGAAAGTCTTGTATTACCACAGCTCCAACATCATCATTATCATCATCATCATTACTGTCTTCTCCAATAGAAAAAACTATACAATCTAAGAAGAAGCAAAGAGAATGTATAGATTAGATGCCACATTAAATAAAAAGTTTCTAGCAAAAACCACCTTATAAAGTTATGGAGTGTTTAAAAAACATTTTAGATGAAAAAAATTAATTTTCATATCTCCAATCATCGCCAAGTTAGCTAAGAAATCAACTGCTTAGTATAAAGCTTAGAGAGATATATGTATACATAAACACAAATAGTATTATTTCTAGGACCTTCAGTTCTATAGAGCAATAAATTTCTTCTCCTTTAAGAAATTAGACCACCTGGCCCATGCACTGTGTTCAGTGATATGCTTTTAACTTTTAAATGATACAACTGAGATTATACAACCACACTCTGGGGTGACCATGAATTTCCAAACTTGTTCTCTAAAAATTAGTATTAATCTTTAAGATACTAAATAATGGAGAAATAACATATAAAAGTAATGTTATTATCAAAAATTAAATATAAATTGACTCTCACAAAATGTGAAATAGATGACTACAAGTAAACTACATGTGAAATATAAACTTGGAAAACTTCATATTTTAATGAATACAAAAGATAGCACAATATGCAAAATGTAAAATATATAAATGAGCTTTCTTGTTTCCTAAAGTTGGTCTGAAAAAAGAACATGTTTAAGCTTGAAGTATTAACTTGTAGGTCACATTGACCTTGCATATTTTGGATTCAGTACATTTATTTCAAATAGACCAAAGTACTAGAATAAAGTAATGAGCCAGTATAAGGTGGTTCTGTGAAAATGGTACTAAATTAGGAGTCACGTGGTGTAGGTTACAATTCAGGCTCTCTAGCTATCCAGAGGTATGAACTCTGGGCCAGATACATCTACTCTTTTGCTTCTGTTTTGTCATACATAAAACTTTGGGGTTGGCTTTGGAGAGTTGCAGTGAACTCTATCTACTTAATAGTCCGCATAGAAATAAAACAAAACTTTAGAAACTACCTGGTATCCAAACAAAAGAAAATTGGTTAAATAAATTATGGTAGTTCCATATGACAGAATTGTATATTGCCAATGAGAAGAACATTCTCAACATTTATTAATATTAGAAATGCTTGTGAAATAATCTTAAAGGAGCAAAAAGATTCAAAGCAGAAAAATACAGCATAATCACAACTTTGAGAGCAGAAGGAAACATACCAATGGTTATCTCTATGTCACTATCTCTGGGTGGCAAAATTATCTTCATTAGATTTCTTTGTTAAGATTCTCTACAATAAAGTTTAGACTTCAAAATCAAAAGAAAATAACAAAAGCAAAGGCAATTGAAATTTTATTTTTAAGATAAGCTTTTGTACATCAACAGATCTTTCAAACTAGTATGAGTAAAGCAATTGACAATTCCATTTATGGTTTCTCAGTTAATTTGCAAAATTCCAATTAATTTCTTTAGGCATATGCATAGCTTTCACAGGCGATTTTTAAGACACTATAACATTTAGAAGTTGTTTGCAGATTATGCTCCCAAGGTGCAAGGAACTAAGTTGCCATGAATTTATCAAGTAACACATAGTTCACAATGATGACAGCTGAAACCTGCCTTTCACATGACAACTACTGCAAAAAATGAAAAGTGAAAGTGTTAGTCACTCAGTCATGCCCAATTCTTTGTGATCCCATGGACTGTGGCTTGCCAGATTCCTCAGTCCATGGAATTCTCCAGACAAGAATACTGGAAGGGGTTGCCATTCCCTTTTCCAGGAGATCTTCCCAACCCAGGGGTTGAACCCACGTCTCCTGCACTGCAGGCAGATTCTTTACTGTCTTAGCCACCAGGGAAAGTGAAAGTGAAATCACTCAGTCGTGTCCAACTCTTTGTGACCCATGGACTGTAGCCTACCAAGCTCCTCCGTCCATGGGATTCTTCAGGCAAGAATACTGGAGTGGGTTGCCATTTCCTTCTCCAGGGGATGCTCCCAACCCAGGGATCAAACCTGGGTTTCCCGCATTGGAGGCAGACGCTTTAACCTCTGAGCCACCAGGGAAGCCTATAGCCACCAGGGAAGCCTACTGCAAAGAATATACACAGAATGTACACAACTAAACAGGACAGATAAAAATGACCAGATCATTCCTTTCTTTTTTTTTTTTAAGCAAAAATGTGCATCAAAACAATCACTTTCTAAATCTTCTGTCAGGACTCTACAAAGCAGTCCTTCTACTCTCTCAATCAAACTTTAGAGACTACAAACTCTGCCTGATCCCAAAGGATGATAATACTGTGTCCCGTCGCCCTGCATTTGCTACAGGCAGGCTTGAAACTGAACTGACTCCATGCCCTGCTTTATAAAACAATGCATACAAAAAATGCTTGTAAAAGCTCTACTTGTAAACATTAAACCAGTTGACCACCTCCTGTTATAAAACCTGGGAGCAGTCCTAATTCGGAGAAAACTGAGTAGAGGAGGGAGGGAAGCTATCCTCAACTTACTAGTCTTTTCTACCGAACCATGCTCAACCCATACAGCTGGCTCACACAGAAGGGTTGGTCCTGGAGCTCACACAGAAGGGTTCCCCTGACTTACAGGGTCCTCAGATTTTGCATTGTTCTCTGACTCCTGCATCTGCCCTCTTGAAGCAAAGAATGCACTCTGCGCTGGGATTTCTCCATACACGTATCTTTATTTTCTTTCTCCTAATTTGCATATTTACCATAAAACACAGAGGCTGCCCAATCTGTCTTTGATCAAACACAGCCTCAAAATCAATGCCCCAACCTCAAAAGATGTTATAATGAATCAACTCGCTAGCTTATCAATTCTATAAACTCAAAATTCCACATAAAATTTTGGTACTGAGTATGCTGTAGGGTATACAGAAGTAGAAATATAAGGCACACATGAAACATATATTACGAACCAATGTTACCTCAGTGAAATGCAAATCTAAAAGGAAATACAACAAAGTTGCAATATTTTTTAAAAGTCTACATAATGGCTGAAAGTCTTGGTCCTTCTTGGACCCCAACCCTCTCTGACAGAGAAAAGAAAGAATAAAAGATCAACTTGTTCCAAAAAGTCAGCACGAAGTACTTAAAAAATAAGTGGCTAAATCTCAAAAGCCCATAATGTTCTGGCATACCTAGAGAGGCGGGGGGGGGGGGGGGGGGGGGAGGGGGGGTGCGGGGAAGACGGACACCCCACCACCCAAAGCGCTGCTACAATTTGACGTTCGAACTCGCTGTGCCAGCAAAGCAAATCCTCTCCTCCCAGGAGTGCCCCAGCCATTAAGCCAAATCACTTTTCTGTGCAACGCACAACATGCCACACTCTGCGGCTGCTGGTGGCGCGAGCACCAGAAGCCTTGCAATGAAGTTCAAATACCTGTGGCGGATTCATTTTGATATTTGGCAAAACTAATACAATTATGTAAAGTTTAAAAATAAAATAAAATTAAAAAAAAAACAAAGATCAAATTAGAAGAATAAAAATTTTAAAGCAACAAAAAATAAAAATAAAAACTGCGACTGCACAGAACTGCTTGCGTGCCAGTGTAGCACACTGCCCTCTGGAGGGCGTGGGAAACAACCGAGGTGGCCCACCCTCTGGCACGGTGAAGACTGAGACTGTTTTAGCGCCACTAGAGGTCCTGGAAATAACTGCCACCCTCATGCCGGAAACGAGGCTGGCTCTCACCACATGCTGACGCCATGAGACTCAGCATCCTCTGGTATCACCTCAAGTCCCAAGGACTCCATAAACGCCAGAGACCTGAAAACCTCAGGATCCCCTCCACCGCCCCCCACCCCAGAACGCCATGAACTCTACAACTGCCTTGAGCCCCAGAATCCCCTTAAGCCCCTAGGACACCAGAAAACCTGCCCCCCCCCCGCCCCTTCATGCCCCAGGACGCCATGAACCTAGGACTCCGTTATGTCCAGATAGCCTCAAGCCTCAGGGATGCCATGAACCCCAGAACCCCCCAAAGCCCCAGAACCCCCCCAAAGCCCCAGAACCCCCAAAGGCCCCAGAACCCCCAAAGGCCCCAGAACCCCCAAAGGCCCCAGAACCCCTCAACCCTGGGAACCCACAAGCTTTGGATCACCTCTAACCCCTGGGGCACCATGAACCCTGGGGACCCCAAAAGCCCCAGGACCAGCTAGAGTCTCTCGAACACCCTAGCCCCAGGCGTGCCTGACCAATATGGGACTGAAGCCGAGAGGCCATAACCAGTCGTGCCCTGACCAATACCCAGTCAGTCCCATGGTCGCCCACGCAACCCTCTAAACGGACTGGGTTCAAACTGTATCAGAACCTTTCCCTGAACCAGGTAAGGAGAAGGAAAAGCTAGTGGGGGTCAGCTTTGGGGGCATCTTACCATCCTCGTCAGACATTGTGAGGCGGGATGCCCAGCTCTGAGTACCTCAGGCTGGGCGTTTGCGCTGCTGCCGGAACACGACCTGCCTCGCTGAATAACTGCCACAGACTGAGGTGCGGAAGCCAACGTGCGCAAACCACCCAAGCTTCTGCGGCTGCGCAGTAGCCCAGCTCCCCCTTAGGGCAGGGGGAGACCACGCAGGACGCAAAGTGTGGCGGTTTGCCTCCCTCCCTTTCTACCTAACTGTACTTTTTCGACACATTAAAAAAAAAAAAAAGTGAACTAGTAGCCATCAGGGTAATTCCACCATAGGAAGCTTGTAGAATGTAAGAGATTCGAGTTCAGATTTTATCTAAGGTTTTCTGAGTTTTGTACTCATATTCAACACCAGCTTTGGGTACAAATCTGGGAATAATCCAACTTTCAAAATGTGCCTTTAATAAGGCCCACTAAACCTGTGCCAGGGGCTTTCCAGGTGGCGCTAGGGGTAAAGAACCCGCCTGCTGATTTAGGGGACATAAGAGACAGGGGTTCGATCCCTGGGTCGGGAAGATCCCCTGGAGGAGAGCATGGCTATCCATTCCAGGATACTTGCCTGGAGAATCTCCATGGACAGAGGAGTCTGACAGGCTATAGTCCATAGGGTCGCAAAGAATCGGACATGACTAATGTGACTTAGCACACAGCACACATCTGTGCCACCCTGCCCTTTAGCTGGACCGCTCCTTACTTGCTATTTTCCAACAGCCATGTGCGTGCACCATTCCTTCACTAAGTAATAACAGCTACGATTTACCGAGTGCTGAATGGCAACCCACTCCAGTATTCTTGCCTGGAAAAATCTCATGGACAGGGGAGCCTGGTAGGCTACAGTCCATGGGTTCGCAAAGAGTCGGACATGACTGAGTGACTTCTCTTTCTTTCTTTCTCTCTTTCTCTCTCTCCACATGCCAGTCACTAAGAAGTTGGTATTACTGTTGCATAGTAAAAATGAGAAAACTGAGGCTTAAAGAGTTTCATTAACTTGCTCAAAACCCCAAAGCTGGTGGCAGAGTTATGATTTGAACAAAGGTATTGCCCCCCAACCCCACACCCAGGCCCACACCTCCCTGCCCCATAGCAGATGCTCCCATCCCCTGTTATTCTATCCTGCTCAATTGCTTCTGGATCTTTCTCATATCCCTTTAAGCCTGTTCCAGAAGGACATTTGTCCTAATAATACCTGCACCAAGACCCTTTTCTACAGCCCCTTGGTAAGGAACTAGTACCTTCTTCTCTAGGATTCCACAGTGGGTTCCTGTCACCTCTTTTTAGCACTTGTCACTTTGCTTGATAACAGAAATCTCTGTGGACATTCTTCTCTCCTTCTAAGTTCCAGAAGAAAAGCACCACATCTTCTTTATATTTAAATGGCGCTTCCCTCCCAAGGTTCTAAGAATTAAATGTTATAAAATATACAGCACCCAGCACAGTGCCTGGAACTTTGGTTTCATTTCATCAGGGCAGTTATACAGTGACTCTTGGCACTGTACATCTTGTCATTTGGGGGGAAGGGTAAGAGCTTCTTCACTTGTAAGAAAGAAGGATCTATCTCCTTGGGTAGAAATGTAGAGTTGCTTCCCGGGAGTACAAGAGTGTAAATATGTGTAAGAGGGTGCACAGGGAAGCTGAGTGATAGAAAGGATGCAGTACGCTGCTGTTAAATTCAAACACAAACAGAGACCAGACTTGAAAATTCCCTGAGCATACAAAACCAGTTTAGTCACACAAGCAAAGCTTAATTTAGTTTATTTTGCAAGGCAAGTGAGGCTAACTTCACCTGGCTCACTTCTTGTTTATGCTTCTGAAAATCATAGGTGAAACAAATTATTCCCCAAAATTGATATGAGGTGACCACTAACCAATCCTCTCATTTAAGAAAATGCTAATATTATAATGAATCTCTGTGAAGAAAATCACTGCCTCCACACTATATAAGCTGCTTTATAACAATATAACTCTGCGTCTCATTCCATGTTTTAGTTTCAGTGCTTCTGGTCTGCAAAAGGTCCTTTTGGTGTGTGCAAAATAAACTTTCACTAATTACTGCCTCAGTGATTCATTGGTTTTACTTATTTTTATTTTTTCTGAAATTTTGACACTGGTGCTCCCTTTCAACTTCACATTCACCCTTTTGTCTTCTCTGTGAAAATGGATATGGACCCTTAATTTTTCCCTTTGCCAATAGCACAGTTTAAGCTTCTTTCAGTAGGAGGTATTGAAGACAGATTGCAGAAGGAACAAGTTTTACCCTACAGGATATATTTCTGGCAAGTTCCAGAGGGTCGATTTATAACAAGTTCCACCAGTGCAGGCACAATGATTTGTATCATTCAGTCATAGTTGTGCCCTCTTGGGCCCACTGTCAGCCCTAGAGGTAGTCACTGTTCCTTATAGCTGTTATTTCTATATTCGTTAGAGTTTTCTGTATTTCTTACTAGCCAGTCCCTCATTACTACAATACACCATTATACTTAATACATCCTTGTATTAAACTTTCTCTGTTCCAATTATGTGATTTTTTTCCTCTTTAGTGTATATCCAGACTGATCCACTCACCCAATGGACCCAATCAATGTCTGTTCTTAGAATGTTACTGAACATCCAACAGATGCTCAACAATCCCTTCACTTTTATTTCTATTCAGAACTCTCCATTCTTTCGATTGACCCCTCTTCTCCATGCGGGGACACAGAATGGTAGGTGGAAATGCTTTATTACCATGGTTCTCTACTAAGGCTAGCTTTCCTCCTCCTAGTTGGCCTAAGCTGCATCAACCTGACCAAGTAGGGCAGAATGTAGTGCCCAGGAGACCTTGCAGACATGGGAGAAGTTGGAAGAGATGCTGGTAGTACCATCAACCTAGGCTGAGGTGAGAACTGAGCCACCATCCTACAGAAGAGGAGGTATTTTAATCAATACCCAGTGCAGTCATGGAGTTCTGCTTCCTGTCATAATGGACAGGGGAACTGCAGAGCAGCCATTCTGGAAGACAACTAAAAATGCTGGATGAAATGTTCTAAAAATAGTATCTGAGAACATACTGTATAGCACAGGGAAATCTACCTAATGCACTGTGGGTGACCTGAATGGGAAGGAAGTCCAAAGGGAGAGGATATATGTATATGTTTGGCTTATTCATTTTGCCATACAGTAGAAACTAACACAACATTGTAAATCAACTATACTCCAATATAAATTAATTTTTAAAATATATTTTTAAAATCTAAAAATATAAATAAAATAAAAATAGTCTCAAAAACATCAAAAAGTTAACATTATGAGCAATTACTGAGCTAAGAGCTGGGAAAGACCAGAAAACTAGAGAAGTGTGAGCAGCTGAGAGGATGGCTTCTGCTCTAGGGTATTTACTGCTCTTCCATAAAAGGATGAGAGGCCTTGCTATAGTACTGTTGGCTTTGTTGAACTGAGGGACAAAGTCAGACTCTGGGAGCCACCAAACAAATAGGGCTGGTAAACCACTTCCTCCCTTGGATGGGGACCATAAAGAGTCATACCTTCAGAGTAAAAGTGATCCAACATTAAACAATATTGAGCAAGTTTGAGCAAGCTCCAGGAAATGGTGAAGGAGAGGGAAGCCTGGTACACTGCAGTCCATGGGGTCACAAAGACTGGACATGACAGAGTGACTGAACAACAACAACAATATTAACCAATAATTAACCACACCAGCTGTCTTGCATAAGCAAATAAAAATTTTTTCCTAGGAAGAGAATATCAACTTATTTCCCAAAACAATATTTAAATAGAATATCTAGCATGAAGTGAAATATGATCAGATATAGAAAACATAAGTGAGCTGAAGAAAGAAGCAATTAAAAAATCTATGCTGAGGGGACAGAGGCCTCTGCTGCACCCTCTAACCTCCATGAAAACACAGGGCCTCCATACATAGTGACCCTGACACAGGTACCTTGCTAGTGACCCAGGTCCTCTGGAGGAAGCTGGTCTGGGGGCATCTCAGGACATCCATAGGAAGGATCCAGACTGAAAATCCTTGAGGCCCCAGGTTTTCAGGAAGGAGGCTCCTCACCCTTTCAGTTAAGTTCAGTTCAGTGGCTCAGTCACGTCCGACTCTTTGTGACTCCATGAATCGCAGCATGCCAGGCCTCCCTGTCCATCAACTCCCGGAGTTTACCCAAACTCATGTCCATCGAGTTGGAGATGCCATCCAGCTATCTCATCCTCTGTCATCCCCTTCTCCTCCTGCCCCCACTCCCTTCCAGCATCAGGGTCTTTTCCAACAAGTCAACTCTTCACATGAGGTGGCCAAAGTATTGGAGTTTCAGCATCAGTCCTCCCAATGAACACCCAGGACTGATCTTCTTTAGGATGGACTGGTTGGATCTCCTTGCAGTCCAAGGGACCCTCGAGAGTCTTCTCCAGCACCACAGTTCAAAAGCATCAGTTCTTCAGCGCTCAGCTTTCTTCACAGTCCAATTCTCACATCCATACATGACCACTGGAAAAACCATAGCCTTGACTAGATGGACCCTTGTTGGCAAAGTAATGTCTCAGCTTTTTAGTATGCTATCTAGGTTGGTCATAACTTTCCTTCCAAGGAGTAAGCGTCTTTTAATTTCATGGCTGCAGTCACCATCTGCAGTGATTTTGGAGCCCAAAAAAGTAAAGTCTGACACTGTTTCCACTGTTTCCCCATCTATTTCCCATGAAGTGATGGGACCACATGCCATGATCTTTGTTTTCTGGAATGTTGAGCTTTAAGACAACTTTTTCACTCTCCTCCTTCACTTTCATCAAGAGGCTTTTTAGTTCCTCTTCACTTTCTGCCATAAGGGTGGTGTCCTCTGCATATCTGAGGTTATTGATATTTCTCCCGGCAATCTTGATTCCAGCTTGTGCTTCTTCCAGCCCAGCGTTTCTCATGATGTACTCTGCATAGAAGTTCAATTAGCAGGTTAACAATATACAGCCTTGACGTACTTCTTTTCCTATTTGGAATCAGTCCATGTCCAGTTCTAGCTGTTGCTTCCTGACCTGCATATAGGTTTCTCAAGAGACAGGTCAGGTGGCCTGATCTCTGTTCGTTTCCAAGGCAAACCATTCAATATCACGGTAATCCAAGCCTATACCCCAACCAGTAACACTGAAGAAGCTGAAGTTGAATGGTTATATGAAGACCTACAAGATCTTTTAGAACGAACACCAAAAAAAGATGTCCTTTTCATTATAGGGGACTGGAATGCAAAAGTAGCAAGTCAAGAAACACCTGGAGTAAAAGGCAAATTTGGCCTTGGAATACAGAATGAAGCAGTGCAAAGGCTAATAAAGTTTTGCCAAGAAAATGAACTGGTCATAGCAAACACCCTCTTCCAACAACACAAGAGAAGACTCTACACATGGACATTACCAGATGGTCAACCCTCTTCCAACAACACAAGAGAAGACTCTACACATGGACATTACCAGATGGTCAACACCAAAATCAGATTGATTATATTCTTTGCAGCCAAAGATGGAGAAGCTCTATACAGTCAGCAAAAACAAGCTGGGAGCTGACTGTGGCTCAGATCATGAACTCCTTATTGCCAAATTCAGACTGAAATCGAAGAAAGTAGGGAAAACCACTAGACCATTCAGGTATGACCTAAATCAAATCCCTTATGATTATACAGTGGAAGTGAGAAATAGATTTAAGGGCCTAGATCTGATAGAGTGCCTGATGAACTATGGATGGAGGTTTGTGACATTGTACAGGAGACAGGGATCAAGACCATCCCCATGGAAAAGAAATGCAAAAAAGCAAAATGGCTGTCTGAGGAGGCCTTACAAATAGCTGTGAAAAGAAGAGAAGTGAAAAGCAAAGGAGAAAAGGAAAGATATAAGCATCTGAATGCAGAGTTCCAAAGAATAGCAAGGAGAGATAAGAAAGCCTTCCTCACCCTTTAGTGACAGAAAACTGTGTTTCGGCAAAGCCAGGGAGAGAGACTCGCAGTCCCAGGCCTTTCTAGTGTCCCCTACAGGTGACAATACCAGCTGAGGGCACCACCCCTTGCATAGTGTGTGGAGCTAAAGACCTCAACGTTTGCCACGGTGAGAAAAATAGAGCCAGGAAAGGTTGGCAGGGCTCTTGCAAGACAACAGAGAAGGGGATGGAAAGCAGGGTCTCCAAGGGAGCTGGAGGAGCAAGCTGGGGAGCACGGGGCCCAGCTCCAGCCACTGCTCCCAGGGGAGGGTGGCCGAGGCATTGCTCACTGTCTTCACTCATGTACCCAGCCCAGGCTGCACCCACCAATGCCATGGGAGCTGTAAACACTGGTGCCCAGGTCTGGGCCCCAGAGATCCCCAGGTCCCTGGTCAGGGGGAGCTAGGTTCTGAGGCTGAAGAATTCCAGGGGTTTCTCACAGGTACCGGGCTGAGAGGCACTGCTCTGCACCCCACGAGAGGCTGGTCACTGGATCTTTGCATTTAACTATCACATCACCTGACAGGTTCATGTTATCAACCTGGTTCATGGACAGTTAAGTGAGCAGGGAAGAGGAAGTGAAATGACTAAATGCCCAGTCTGCCCAAAAGACAGAGAAGGGTACAAATAAATATTCTCACAAAACAGCAGTGACCCCTACAGTTCAACTTCATCAGAACTACTGCAACCTGGATGACCAATCAGGGATATGAAAAGATGCTCAGCATGACTAAGCATTGGGGAAATACAAATCAAAACCACAATGAGATAGCACCTCACACCTGTCAGAATGGCCATCATCCAAAAACAAACAAACAAACAAACAAACACACAAATAACAAATGTTGATGAGGATGTGGAGAAAAGGGAACCCTTGTACACTGTTGGTGGGAATGTAAATTGGTGCAGCCACTGCTGGAGAACAGTATGGAGGTTCCTCAAAAACCTAAAAATAGAATTACCATATTACCCAGCAATTCCATTCCTGGGTATATATCCGAAAGAAACAAAAACACTAAAAAAAAAAAAGAAAGAAAGAAAGAAACAAAAACACTAATATGAAAAGATACATGGACCCCAATGCTCATAGCAGCATTATTTGCAATTTCCAAGATATGGAAGCAACCAAAGTGTCCATCAATGAATGATATGAAAATGTGATTTATCATATCAATGGATATAAAGTTGTGATTTATATGTATATGTATATAACTAAAATTAAATAATTGATTATATTCAATTCAAATTATTTAATTTTAAATAAATGAATTATAAAATTAGTGATCCAGCAAACAAAAGACTACTGCAACCCAGGGCTAGATTCACAAAGCAGTACTGATGGACGCCAAACAGCCTGAAATGCTGGGGACTGCAGAGTCCAGGTATGGAAACTCACACTTGACCAAGACATGTGTCCCTGCGTCTTTGCTGACCCCTCCACCCCCACCTCCTAGGGTCACAATGAGGCTATTGGATCCAAGGCCTGAAGAACAGTTCTCATTGTGGGGTGGAGGGGTAGCAACAACACAGGTACAAGTTTGACCAACTTAAGTTCTCTTTGTAAAGACGGGGAAAGGCCTGGGAGAGGGACAGAACACCACTTCCAGTGGTGGTAAAACTGGATCCCATTGGTCCATTAAGGCCGAAATGGGGATGGGGTATGTGAAAGAGACTGTGGGGGAAGATGGGGCTACGCCAGGGGCTGAGAATAGAAAAGACACTCCAGAGAGGACACGGAGGGAAATAAATCCAACCCCTTTCCACTGCTGTGTGACCTACACTTTGTAGGTGGCATCAGGCGAGGTAAGTGGGACAACAGCTTGTCTGCCTTCCCGGCCGAGCCTGGACCTGGGACCCTGGTGGCTCCGGGGAGCACCCTCTCCCCTCCAGGTGGCGGCCATCTGAAAACACAGGACTTGGGGCCTCTCCTCACCTGTCTTCTTTGTGGCAGTAACGCAAGTCCCACATGGCTTCCTGGCAGCGGTGCCTGGCTCCTGGGCTCTTGGGCGCCTGGGTGAGGTGGGGAGATCCGTCTGCACCCCATCGCCCTTTTGCGCTGGGAAGCGGCTGTGGCGTACACGGCCCTCCCGTCGTGCCCAGAACTTTCTTTTCCTGAGCTAGGTGGGCCGGGCTCGGCAACCTGGAACCTATATCACAAGCGGTCAAAGCTTCTAGGGTGCCTTCCTGGATTCCTCCCTAGCCCCCAAAGCTCTTCTGAGATCCCTGCCAAAAGCTGGACCTCCTGAACCTTGGCGATATGGAAAGGAACCGCTAATTTCACTTGAAAGAGAAAGGTGGTTGTGCTGGACTGTTTGTGGGCAGTACTGAACTCAGCAAACAACTCGGGCGTCTCTCAGAGGGATGCCTCCTCCTCTGAGGAGGAGGAGAAGAGCTCAGAAAACGGTAGAATGAAACTACTGGAGTCGCCCCCAAGGACATAACATGGACGGGGGTGCCTCGGGGGCTCTGTGTATTGTGGACGATCTATAGGTTTTGTTTGCTGAGACTCCACCCCCACTGGCTGCCAGGATGATTTCGTCCATAATGTAGGTCTCCTTGTGAGCTCCCACCACACACACACCTTCAATTTATAATTCTTTGCTTGCTTCTCACAGCACAGTCCTTGAAAGTGAAAGTTGCTCAGTCGTGTCCAACTCTTTGCGATCCCATGGACTATACAGTCTGTGGAATTCTCCAGGCCAGAATACTGGAGTGGGTAGCCGTTCCCTTCTCCAGGGGATTTTCCCAACTCGGGGATCGAACCCAGGTCTCCTGCGTTGCAGGCGGATTACCAGCTGAGCCACCAGGGAAGCCCAGCAATACTGGAGTGGGTAGCCTATCCCTTCTCCAGCGGATCTTCCTGACCCAAGAATCAAACCCGGGTCACCTGCATTGCAGGCAGATTCTTTACCAGCTGAGCTACTAGAGAAGCCCTTGAGCGCCATCCAAAGTTGACCCAACGGCCTTCCTATTCCAAGCTTCCTTCTACTCTCCAGAATCCATGCTGAAATTTATTTTAAGAACAAATCTAAAGTCTTCTTTAATATCAAGGCCACACAGCTGCTTTCCTGGGCCTCCAGTATAACTAGGCTTAAGCCTTGAATAGGATATGGAAAAGGGAGCAGCAGGGACTGAGTGGAGGGAGGCAATGCTGGAATAAAGGGATGGTTCCTATACCCTTTGTGTCAAGCTGCTTCCCATCCTCCTCTCCCCGAATTCTCACACCCCTGGAGGCAAGTGGTTATCCTCCTATCTGAGAGCTTAACAAAGGGCCACAAACAGAAAACAGCGGGGGGGGGGGGGGGGGGGTTAACCTTGAGTCCCTTTGGATATATCGTTCTCTCTCAGATCTCTTTGTAACATCCCTGAAAACACTCTGATGTTTGGGGGGCAAGAAAATGCTCTAAAAGGAGAGACCAGGAAAACATCACGGGGCCCATTGTGGACAGGGTAAAGCCAGGAGGAGCCTCCCTGAGGATGTTAGCACATCCAGCACACCCAGTGGCCTGCCAAGATCTTCATATCAGGGCCCCCCACTATAGAGCACTGGAGATTCTCTACTGGGGTTCAGAAGAACACTATAGGTTACCTTCTGTTTAATGTAATCCTCTTCTGTTAAATTTTGGATTTTGTACGATTTTATGACATAGACAGGAGTACCGTGTATTGACCTTTCCCTGAGGAGTGGCTCTCTCCTAGGCTCTCATGGCTTCCCAGGGTTGTGCCCTCACTAGCTGCTGCCCTGTTACCCTTCAGGCTGTGAGAATTGCTTCGGAAACCTCTGAACCATACCTTCAAACTCCTGTGACTTATCCCACAGCAAAGAAGAGGTTGACAACAACTGGATCCTCCCTAGTCTGGCCAAATGGCAATTTCGAACGTTCTCCATTTTTACAATTTTCAAATCTACTTACCATATGCCATGGCATAAATGCCTTTGAACTTTGATAATAATGGAAGATCTTCGGCAACTTTCATTAAGGCAGGAGGAATACGGGAAATGTAATTTATAAATTTTGGACTAGAGCAGTTATTACACATTTATGGTTAACACTTCTTAAGGTTCAACCAAAATTCAGTTGAAATTTCAAAGCTGAGGAAAACTTCATAGCTAAAAATTACACATTATAGAAACTATTAATTAGGTATAGTTGTCAGCTATTGTTGTTATTTAGCTGCCAAGTCGTGTCCAACTCTTTCCAACTCCATGGACTGTAGCCCACCAGGCTCCTCTGACCAGATAGGATTTCCCACGCAAGAATATATTTGCCATTTCCTTCTCCACGGGACCTTCCCAACCAGGGATCGAACTCACATATTTTATAATGGCAGGTGGGATCTTTACCCCTAAGCCACCAGGGAGCCCTGTCAGCTATGAATTCCTCATGAAGATAAAAAGAATAAACCCTTTTTTAAAGAAAAACAAACATCCTCTCTGCCTCTAAATTCCATATGGCTCTTTTCCTAGAAGATAGAGACATATCCTTTTAACTCTAGTATCTCGTAGGTTGCATCAGTTGTTGTTATTCAGTCAATTAGTCGTGTCCAACTCTGCGACCCCATGGACTGCAGCACACCAGGCTTCCCTGCCCTTCACCATCTCCCAGAGCTTGCTCAAACTCATGTCCATTGAGTTGGTGATGCCATCCAACCATCTCATCTTCTGTCACTCCCTTCTCCTCCTGCCCTCCTTACCTAGCATCAGGGACTTTTCCAATTAATCAGCTCCTTGCATCATGTGACCAAAGTACTGGAGTTTCAGTTCAGTATCACTGCTTCCAATGAATATTCAGAGTTGATTTCCTTTAGGATTGACTGATTTGATCTCCTTGCTGTCCAAGGGACTCTTAAGTTTTCTCCAGCACCAGAGATGGAAAGTATCTATTCCTCAGCACTCCTCCTTCTTTATGGTCTAACTCCCACATCTGTGCATGACTACTGGAAAAACAACAGCTTTGACTAGATGGACCTTTGTCAGCAAAGTGATGTCTCTGCTTTTTAATACGCTGTCTTCAGTTCAGTCGCTCAGTTGTGTCCAACTCTTTGCAACCCCATGAACCGCAGCACGCCAGGCCTCCCTGTCCATCACCAACTCCCAGAGTCCACCCAAACCCATGTCCATTGAATTGGTGATGCCATCCAACCATCTCATCCTCTGTCGTCCCCTTCTCCTGCCCTCAATCTTTCCCAGCATCAGGGTCTTTTCAAATGAGTCAGTTCTTCGCATCGGGGGGCCAAAGTATTGGAGTTTCAGCTTCAACATCAGTCCTTCCAATGAACACCCAGGACTGATTTACTTTAGGAAATATGCTGTCTAGATAGCATTTAAATTGTTTTCTAATGCCCAGCAATGCTTTTCAGACTTAAGCCTCTTGATGAAAGTGAAAGAGGAGAGTGAAAAAGTTGGCTTAAAGCTCAACATTCAGAAAACTAAGATCATGGCATCTGGTCCCATCACTTCATAGCAAATAGATGGGGAAACAGTGGAAACAGTGGCTGACTTTATTTTTCTGAGCTCTAAAATCACTGCAGGTGGAGATGGCAGCCATGAAATTAAAAGAGGTAGCCAAAATAAACAAAGAGGGAACTGCTCTGGAACTGACAGGTGCAACAGATTACAACCCGGTAGTTAACAATGATGAAACATTGGAAGGGACCTACAGACCTTGAGAAGAAGTATAACCTGGAACAAGAACTATTTGAAATTGAACTGACCCACACTGCCTCAACAGCTCCAAAGAAATTCCTAGATATATTTTTACTATTACCATTTTTTATTTTTTAAGTGCTTTATTACTCCTTTTTCAATTTTATAACCTACTCAGTTATAACCTACTATTACCTTGCAAAAAAAAAAGAGACCCTAATTTTAAAGCAAATTTCTTATATATACTTTTTATAATTTTTGTGATTTTGTTTTGTATTTTTAATATTTTGTTTTTGAGAGTCTAACCTCTGCTCTAGATTTTTAATCTTTGCTTTTTGGTATTTGTTATCGATTTTGTGCCTTTAAGAATCTAAAATTCAGTACCCATTTTTACTTAGGGATGTGATTACTGGCTTGATTGCTCTCTCCCCTTTTGACTATCTCTTTCCTCTCTGAGGTAACCTCTACCTCCTCCATCCCACTTCTATTCTATACTTAACTCTGTGAATTTCTCTGGGTGTTCTGGGTTGTGAAAAACACTTAGGGAACTGATTACTGGCTAGACTGCTCTCTCCCCTTTTGACTCCCCCTCTTCTCCTCCTGGTCACCTCTATCTCCCTCCTCCCTCTTCTCTTCTCTATGTAACTTTGTAAACCTATCTGGGTGTTTCAGACTGTGGAGAGCACATAGGAAATTGATTACTGCCTAGATAGCTCTCCTCACTTTTGACTCCCCCCTCTTCTCCTGGTCACCTCTATCTTTCTCTTCCCTCTATCTCTTCTCCATGTAACTCTGTGAACCTCTCTGGGTATCCCTCACTGTGGAGAATATTTTCACCATTAACCTAGATGTTTTATCATCTGTGGTGTATGGATGGAGAAGTCTTGAGGTTACTGTCAGAATGAGACTCAAAGCCAGAGGCAGGAGGCTTAAATTCAAAACTTTAGAACACCAGGAAACTCCTGAATCCAGGGAACATTAATTGACAAGAGCTCATCCAAAGGCCTCCATATTTACACTGAAACCAAGCTCCGCCCAAGAGCCAACAAGTTCCAGAGCAAGACATACCGTGCTAATTCTCCAGCAACTCAGGAACACAGTCCTAAGAAATAAAATACAGTCTGCCCAAAGTCACACCAAACCCATAGACACCCCAAAACTCACTACTGGACACTTCATTGCACTGCAGAGAAAAGAGATCCTGCTCCACTCACCAGAACACAGACACAAACTACCCTAACCAAGAAACCTTGACAAACCACTAATCCAGCCCCATTCACAGGGAGCAAGCTCCATAATAAAGAGGAACCACAAACTTCCAGCCTATAGAAAGGCTCCCCAAACACAGAAATTTAAACAAATGAAAAGGCAAAGAAATATTCAGCTGGTAAAGAAGCTTGATAAATGCCCACCAAACAGAACAAAAGAAAAGGAGATAGGGAGTCCATGAGAAAAAGAATTCAGAGTAATGATAGTAAAGATGATCCAACATCTTGAAAACAAAATGGAGTTACAGATAAATAGAGACACGTATTGAGAAGATGCAAGAAATATTTAACAAGGACCTAGAAGAAATAATAAAGTCAATCAATAATGAATAATGCAATGATTAAGATCAAAAGCACTCTGGAAGCAACCAACAGTAGAATAACAGGCAGAAGATAGGATAAGTGAGGTCGAAGATAGAATGGTGGAAATAGCTAAAGCAGAGAGGAAAAAAGGAAAAAGAATTAAAAGAAATGAGGACAACCTCAGAGACCTCTGGGACAATGTTAAATGCCCCAACATTTGAATCATAGGAGTCCCAGAAGAAGACAAAAAGAAAGGGCATGAGAAAATACTTGAAGAGGTAATAGTTGAAAACTTCTCTAAAATGGGGAAGGAAATAGCCACCCAAGTCCAAGAAACCCAGAGAGTCCCAAACAGAATAAACCCAAGGAGACACACCCCAAGACACATATTAATCAAATTAACAAAGATCAAACACAAAGACCAAATATCAAAAGCAGCAAGGGAAAAGTAACAACACACAAGGGGATCCCCATAAGGATTACAGCTGATCTTTCAATAGAAACTCTTCAGCCCAGAAGGGAATGGCAGGACATACTTAAAGTGATGAAAGAGAAAAACCTACAATGCAGATTACTATACCCAACAAGGATCTCATTCAAATATGAAGGAGAAATCAAAAGCTTTACAGACAAGCAAAAGCTGAGAGAATTCAGCACCACCAAACCAGCTCTTCAACAAATGCTAAAGGATCTTCTCTAGACAGGAAACAGAAAATGTTTATAATCTCGAACCCAAAACAACAAAGTAAATGGCAATGGGATCATACTTATCAATAATTACCTTAAATGTCAATGGGTTGAATGCCTCAATCAAAAGACAAAGACTGGCTGAATGGATAGAAAAACAAGACCCCTATATATGCTGTCTACAAGACACCCACCTCAAAACAAGGGACACACACAGACCCAAAAACTGAAGGGCTGGAAAAAGATATTTCATGCAAATGGAGACCAAAAGAAAGCAGGAGTAGCAATACTCATATCAGATAAAATAGACTTTGAAATAAAGGCCGTGAAAAGAGACAAAGAAGGAAGGACACTACATAATGATCAAAGGATCAATCCAAGAAGACATAACAATTATAAACATATATGCACCCAACATAGGAGCACCGCAATATGTAAGGCTAAGGCTAACACGTATGAAAGGGGAAATTAACAGTAACACAATAGTGGGAGACTTTATTACCCCACTCACACCTATGGAAAGGTCAACCACAGAAAATTAGCAAGGAAACACAATCTTTAAATGATACAATGGACCAGTTAGACCTAATTGATACCTACAGGACAGTTCACCACAAAACAATGAATTTCACCTTTTTCTCAAGTGCACACAGAACATTCTCCAGGATAGATCACATCCTGGGCCATAAATCTAGCATTGGTAAATTAAAAAAAAAAAAGAAATCATTTGAAGCATCTTTTCTGATCAAAAAATAAAAAACCTACAGGCCAATATTACTGATGAATATAGATGCAAAAATCCTCAACAAAATTCTAGCAAACAGAATCCAACAACATATTAAAAAGATCATTCATCATGACCAAGTGGGCTTTATCCTAGGGAAGCAAGGATTCTTCAATATTCATAAATCAAGGTGATACGCCACATTAAAAATTGAAAGATAAAAACCATGTAATTATCTCAATAGATGCAGATAATGCCTTTGACAAAATTCAACTTCATTTATGATAAAACCCCCTAGAAAGCACACATAGAAGGAATAAACCTCAACATAATAAAAAGCATATATGATAAACCCACAGCAAAGATTATCTTCAATGGTGAAAAATTGAAAGCATTTCCCCTAAAGTAGGAACAAGACAAGGGTGCCCACTCTCACCACTACTATTCAACATAGTTTTGGAAGTTTTAGCCACAGCAATCAGAGAAGAAAAAGAAATAAAAGGAATCCAGATTGGAAAATAAGTAAAACTCTCACTGTTTGCAGATGACATGATCCTCTACACAGAAAACCCTAAAGACTCCACCAGAAAATTACTAGAGCTAATCAATGAATATAGTTAAGTTGCAGGATATAAAATTAACACACAGAAATCCCTTGCATTCCTATACACTAACAGTGAGAAAACAGAGTTATTAAGGAAACAATTCCATTCACCATTGCAACGAAAAGAATAAAACACTTAAGAATAAATCTACCTAAAGAAACAAAAGACCTATATATAGAAAACTATAAAACACTGGTGAAAGAAATCAAAGATGACACAAATAGATGGAGAAATATACCATGCTCATGGATCAGAAGAATCAATGTAGTGAAAATGAGTATACTACACAAAGCAATCTATAGATTCAGTGCAATCCCTATCAAACTACCAATGGTATTTTTCACAAAACTAGAACAAATAATTTCACAATTTGTATGAACATACAAAAAACCTCAAATAGCCAAAGCAATCTTAAGAAGAATGGAACTGGAGGAATCAACCTTCCTGACTTCAGACTATGCTACAAAGCTACAGTCATCAGGACAGTATGGTACTGGCACAAAGACAGAAATATAGATCAACAGAACAAAACAGAAAGCTCAGAGATAAATCCATGCACCTATGGACACCTTATCTTTGACAAAGGAGGCAAGCATATACAATGGAGAAGACAATCTCTTTAACAAGTGGTGCTGGGAAAACTGTCAACCACTTGTAAAAGAATGAAGCTAGAACACTTTCTAACACCATACACAAAAATAAACTCAAAATGGATTAAAGATCTAAATTTAAGACCAGAAACTATAAAACTCCTAGAGGAAAACATAGGCAAAACACTCTGCATAAATCACAGCAGGATCCTCTATGACCCACCTCCCAGAGTAATGGAAATAAAAGCAAAAATAAACAAATGGGACCTAATTAAACTTGAAAGCTTTTGCACAATGAAGGAAACTATAAGCAAGGTGAAAAGACAGCCTTCAGAATGGGAGAAAATAATAGCAAATGACACGGAATTAATCTCAAAAACATATAAGCAGCACATGCAGCACAATACCAGAAAAATAAACGATCCAATCAAAAAATGGGCCAAAGAACTAAACAGACATTTCTCCAAAGAGGACATACAGATGGCTAACAAACACATGAAAAGATGCTCAACATCACTCATTATCGGAGAAATGCAAATCAAAACCACAATGAGGTACCATCTCATGCTGGTCAGAATGGCCGCCATCACAGTGTCTACAAACAATAAATGCTGGAGAGGGTGTGGAGAAAAGGGAACCTTCTTACACTGTTGGTGGGAATGCAAACTAGTACTGCCACTATGGAGAACAGTGTGGAGATTCCTTAAAAAACTGGAAGTGAAACTGCCATACAACTCAGCAATCCCACTGCTGGGCATACACACTGAGGAAACCAGAATTGAAAGAGGCACATGTACCCCAATGTTCATCACAGCACTGTTTATAATAGCCAGGACATGGAAGCAACCTAGATGCCCATCGGCAGATGAATGAATAAGAAACCTGTGATACATATACACAATGGAATATTACTCAGCTATAAAAAAGAACACATTTGAATCAGTTCTAATGAGGTGGATGAAACTGGAACCTTATTATACAGAGTGAAGTAAGTCAGAAAGAAAAACACCAATAAAGTATACTAACGCATATATATGAAATTTAGAAAGATGGTAACGATGACCCTATACATGAAACAGCAAAAAAGACAGAGATAAGAACAGACTTTTGGACTCTGTGGGAGAAGGCGAGGGTGGGATGATCTGAGAGAATAGCATTGAAACATGTATGCTACCATATGTGAAACAGATCACCAGTCAAGGTTTTATGCATGAGACAGGGCACTCAGGGCTGGTGCACTGGGATGACCCTGAGGGATGGGATGGGGAGGGAGATGGGAAGGGAGTTTAGGATGGGAGATACGTGTACACTCATGGCTGATTCGTGTCAATGTATGGCAGAAGCCACTATAATACTGTAGAATAATTAGCCTCCAATTAAAAATAATTAATTAGGAAAAAACCATGATCCAGAGAGAAGACCTCCAAAAAAAAAAACCACTAAGATCATGGCATCTGGTCCCATCACTTCATGGCACACAGATGGGGAAAAAGTGGAAGGAGTGACAGATTTTATTTGCTTGGGCTCCAAAATCACCGTGGACAGTGATGGAAGGCAGGAAATGAAAAGACGCTTGCTTCTTGGAAGAAAAGCTATGACAAACCTAGACAGTGTATTAAAAAGCAGAGACATCACTTTGCCGACAAAGGTCCATATAGTCAAAGCTATGGTTTTTCCAGGAGTCATGTACAGATATGTGAGTTGGACCAAACGGAGGCTTGGTGCCAAAGAACTGATGGTTTCAAATGGTGCAATCTCTGGGAGATAGTGAAGGACAGGGAAACCCTGGCATACTGCAGTTCATGGGATCACATCTATATGTGGACACGACTCAGTGTGAAGAGAAAAATATTAGCCCGGCTCAATAAAAATGGAATCATCCAGTAACTGGCTTGCAGATATAAAAGTTGTCAGGAGGACATGGGACAGCTTTCTTAAAGTTGTTTTAAGTGTTTACAGCTCAGTTACATCTTCAAATCCTAGTTAAACATGCACACATACACACACTTTGTTTGCATCTATGACAAATCTTTCAGTTTTTTCATAAAGATGAGGGATTTTTTTCAGTTTTCCACAGGGCCAAAGTTCTAGGACCCACAACAGATTTCCCAACCTGAGAATCTGGCAAAGGGACTGAGAACCCCTAGAGAATTTTACTTTGGAGTCCTGTGGGATTTGATTACAGAACTTAACACTGGACTGGGGAAACAGACTCTTGGCACAATCAAAACCTTGTGTGCACCAGGACCCAGGAGCAAGGAACAGTGAGCCCACAAAAGACTGACTCAGACTTGCCTCTGAGTGTCCAGGAGTCTCCAGTGGAGGTGTGAGTGGTATCTCACCTCCAGGGTCAGCGGTGTCCTGCTGCAGAGTCAGGGGCACTAAGTGCAGCAGTGCATGCACAGGACTTTAAAGGAGGTCACCATTATCTTCATTACCTCCACCATGGTTTGGTCACAGGTCAAACAACAGGGAGGGAACACAGCCCTGCCCATCAACAGAAAATTGGATTAAAGACTTACTGAGCATTGCATCACCCATCAGAACAAGACCCAGTTTCCCCCATAGTCAGTCTCTCCATAAGCTTCCTTCCATAAGCTTATCCTTGTCCTTCAGAGGACAGACAGAATGAAAACCACGATCAAAAAAAACTAATCAAACTGATCACATGTACCACAGCCTTGTCTAACTCAATGAAACTATGAGCCATGCTGTGTAGGGCCACCCAAGACAGAGAGGTCATGGTGGACAGTTCTGACAAAACATGGTCCACTGGAGAAGGGAATGGCAAACCACTTTAGTATTCTTGCCTTGAGAACCGCATGAACAGCCTGAAAAGGCAAAAAGATAGGACACTGAAAGATGAACTCTGCAGGTCAGTAGGTGCCCAATATAATACTGAAGAAGAGTGGAGAAATAACTCCAGAAAGAATGAAAAGATGGAACCAAAGCAAAAACAACATCCAGTTGTGGATGTGACTGATGATGGAAGTAAAGTATGATGCTGTAAAGAGCAATATTGTATAGGAATCTGGAATGTTAGGTCCATGCATCAAGGTAAATTAGAAGTGGTCAAATAGGAGACGGTAAGAGTGAACATCAACATTTTAGGAATCAGTAAACTAAAATGGACTGGAATGGGCGAATTTAATTCAGATGACCATTATATCTAAAACTGTGGGCAAGAACCCCTAACAAGAAGTGGAGTAGCCCTCATAATCAACAGAAGAGTGAGCCCACAAGAGACAAATCAACAAAATACTTGCATGCAACCTTAAAAATGACAGAATGATCTCAGTCCTTTTCCAAGGCAAACCATTCAACATCACAGTAATCCAAGTCTAGGCCCCAACCAGTAATGCTGAAGAAGCTGAACGGTTCTATGAAGACCTACAAGACCTTCTAGAACTAACACCCAAAAGATATCCTCTTCATTATTGGAGACTGGGATGCAAATGTAGGAAGTCAAGAGATACATGGAGTAACAGACAAATTTGGCCTTGGAGCACAAAATGAAGCAGGACAAAGGCTAACAGTTTTGCCAAGCATTGATCACAGCAAACACCCTCTTTCAACAAAACAAGAGAAGACTCCACATGGACATCACCAGATGGTCAATACCGAAATCATATTGCTTATATTCTTTGCAACCAAAGATGGAGAAGCTCTATATAGTCAGCAGAAACAAGACCGGGAGCTGACTGTGGCTCAGATCATGAACTCCTTATTGCCAAATTCAGACTGAAATTGAAAAAAGTAGGGAAAACCACTAGACCATTCAGGTATGACCTAAAGTGGAAGAGACAAATAGATTCAAGGGATTAGATCTGATAGACAGAGTGCCTGAAGAACTATGGACGGAGGTTCATGACATTGTACAGGAGGCAGTGATCAAGACCATCCCCAAGAAATAGAAATGCAAAAAGGCAAAATGGTTATCTGAGGAGGCCTTAAAAATAGCTGAGAGGAGAAGAGAAGTGAAAGGCAAAGGAGACAAGGAAAGATGTACCCATTTGAATGCAGAGTTCCAAAGAATAGCAAGGAGAGATAAGAAAGCCTTCCTCAGTGATCAATGCAAAGAAATAGCAGAAAACAATAGCATGCGCAAGACTAGAGATCTCTTCAAGAAAATTAGATACCAAGGGAACATTTCATGCAAAGAGGGGCACAATAAAGGACAGAAATGGTATGGACCTAACAGAATCAAAGGATATTAAGAGGTGGCAAGAATATACAGAAGAACTATGCATAGAAGATCTTTATGACCCAGATAACCACGATAGTGCGCTCACTCACCTAGAGCCAGACATCCTGGAATGCGAAGTCAAGTAGGCCTTAAGAAGCATCACTAGAAACAAAGCTAGTAGAGGTGATGGAATTCCAGTTGAGCTCTTTCAAATCCTGGAAGATGATGCTGTGAAAGTGCTGCACTCAATATGCCAGCAAATTTGGAAAACTTAGTAGTGGCCACAGGACTAGAAAAGGTCAGTTTTCATTCCAATCCCACACAAAGGCAATGCCAATGAATGTTCAAACTACCACACAATTGGCACTAATTTCACATGCTAGCAAAGTAATGCTTAAAATTCTCCAAGACAAGCTTCAATAGTACACGAATCATGAATTTCCAGATGTTCAAGCTGCATGCAGAAAAGGCAGAGGAACCAGAGGTCAATTTGCCAACATCCATTGGATCATCAAAAAAGCAAGAGTTCCAGAAAAACATCTACTTCTGCTTTATTGACTACACCAAAGCCTTTGACTGTGTAGATCACAACAAACTGTGGAAAATTCTGAAAGAGATGGGAACACCAGACCATCTGACCTACCTCCTGAGAAATGTGTATGCAAGTCAAGAAGCAACAGTTAGGGCCAGACATGGAACAACAGACTGGTTCCCAATTGGGAAAGGAGTGCATCAAGGCTGTATACTGTCACTCTGCTTATTTAACTTATATGCAGAGTACATCATGTGAAATGCCAGGCTGGATGAAGCACAAACTGGAATCAAGATTGCCAGGAGAAATATCAATAACCTCAGATACGCAGATGACACCACCCTTACGGCAAAGTGAGGAGGTACTAAAGAGCCTCTTGATGAAGGTGAAAGAGAATGAAAAAGTTGGCTTAAAACTCAACATTCAGAAAACGAAGATCATGGCATCTGGTCCCATCACTTCATGGCAAATAGATGGGGAAACAATGCAAAGTGACAGACTTTTATTTTCTTGGGCTCCAAAATCACTGCAGACGGTGACTGCAGCCATGAAATTAAGAGGCTCGCTCCTTGGAAGAAAAGCTATCACCAACCTAAACAGCATATTATAAAGCAGAGACTACTTTGCTGACAAAGGTCCATCTAGTCAAAGCTATGGTTTTTTCAGTAGCCATGTATGGATGTGAGAGTTGGACTATAAATAAAGCTGAGCGCAGAAGAATTGATGCTTTTGAACTGTGGTGTTGGAGAAGACTCTTAAGAGTCCCTTGGACTGCAAGGAGTTCAAACCAGTCAATCCTAAAGGAAATCAGTCCTGAATATTCATTGGAAGGACTGATGCTGAAGCTGAAACTCCAATACTTTGGCCACCTAATGAGAAGAATTGACTCATTGGAAAAGCCCCTGCTGCTGGGAAAGATTGAAGGTGGGAGCAGAAGGGGACAAGAGAGGATGAGCTGGTTGAATGGCATCACCAACTTGATGGACAAGAGTTTGAGTAAGCTCCAGGAGTTGGTGATGGACAGGGAAGCACGGCATGCAGCAGCCCATGGGTTCACAAACAGTGAAACTTGACTCAGCAACTGAACTGAACTGATGGCTTTTTTATGCTTATAGAGATAGTCCCAATTTAGGGTCTGGGAAGTTCTACTCTGGACCATGTACTATAAGACTCTCCAATCATTAGAAGTTACAAAGACAAAAATCAGAAAGCAAATGCTTGATGTGTCCAGAGGGCTTTGGTGCTCAAGTTGCAGAGTCCTGCTCCTTACAGGAGGTTGAAGGATGGACTGAGAGGGAAAACTAGAGCACAGATTAATTAAGTTCACAGGTAAACCATGTAACATGGCATGACAGTCCCTGGACAAAAATTTACAAACCCCACAGTGAAAATCGACACCCGCTACTCTAGTTACTTGAGATTATCATCCCTGGAGCCTCAACTGGGGCCCGGTCATCTCCAATGAACAGTGGTAAGTTTCTGGATTCCAAGGCACCAGTTCCTGGGACAGGTGGGCTGAGGGGTCGAATCTTGAAGGTGATTCAACCACAACCCTGAGCCTCCAGGGCTTTTCCAGCACATAAGTTGGGAGAGTTGAAGGCTGAGTAGCAGCATAGCTTCTGGCCCCCAGCGGCAAAAGCACAGTCATAAAAAAAAAGCACAGGTCATAAACTCTGGTGAGATGAGGGATCCGGGGGGCACTGCCATTTTCTAGCATGCTTTCATCATCACCAAAGTAACAAAAGCTTTGAGTACAGATAAAGCTCATTGATTTAACTTCTTATTGCCTCCCTGGGGTCTCATTTAAGGCCCTTGCAAAAGATAAGCCCTTTGCTCCTAAGAATCTGTTTACCAGTAGAATGAGGCCAAGTGTTAAAACCAAGTATTTGGACACATAAAAACACAAACTTACTAGAGTACTTCTTTTTCAACTGTAACTGATTCATACATTAATATAATGTGGTAAAAGCAAGTAAAATCAAATCTGAGGCTTTCACATTAACTGAGGTTATTTAACTTTATTATATTTTAAAATCTGAAGACTGTAAAACAGTATTTATACAAACACCTGAGGACTGTTTAACTGGGCACAGCATCTTCACACAAACAATTTGAGAGAAGACAGTTTAAATTAGAATTTTTGTCTTAAAACACAAAGTGAATAACATAGATGAAACCACCCTTTAAATAGTAGCATTCTCATATAAAGTACATTTGGTTTTCTAAAAAAGAAAATGTACATTCTTGCCCCTGGTGTACATTTTATTGGCATTTATAACAAATGGCTAATACTTTTAGCACAGATTCTCATAGCTTATAAACATTACACCAAAGTTGTACAAAGTAATAACAATTAACATATAGCACCATTTTCCCTCAAAAGTTCTAACTTTAAAAATAAAACCCAAAACGATAAGTCAGAATTAATGCATCTTCCAAAATTTAGCAGAATAAATGGCTCAGAACTAAGCAAATTAACTAACAACATTGCATAGGACAGAGAACTTCCCTGTATGGAAACCAATCTGTGGATTGTTTCTTATCCCCTGAAGACTAAGATGAGAGGTACTAGTGATAGCAAATGATGCAAATATTTTTTCAGAATAAAAACATCCAACTATATAAATAGTTCACCATTACCTCTGTGGCAATGCAAAGTGCCATATTAAATTCAAAAAGAACAGGTTAACTTGTTTGAATACCTACAAGTATAGAATAATATATAAATACAGTATTGAATTCATATGAGGAATAAACATAGACAATAAAATATATATATTTTAAAATTTGGGCACAGGTGTCTTCATGTAAGGGCTTTCCTGATAGCTAAGTTGGTAAAGACTTCGCCTGCAATGCAGGAGACCCCGGTTCGATTCTTGGGTTGGGAACATCCACTGGAGAAGGGATAGTCTTCTTCATATAAAGATGTGAGAAAGAATCCCAAGTTAAATGTCTAAGCTTGGAGAAAATATGTAAAGTTTAGAAATAACAGGTATTTCATTGAAAAAATTTAATTGGACTCCATCAAAACCACCCTTGTAGTATAATATCTCCTGCATAGAACAACTACTCTATAATTGTTCAAAATTCATCAAAAACTGATAAAAACACTTTAAGAAAGTTTATAAGCTTGTTTTTTCTTTAAATATTAACAAATACAACATATAGAGAAATAGTAACGAAAGGAAGATAATTTATATGGCTATTCCCTTTCAGGAAATTGATAGAACACAAACAGAACATTGCAGTAACAGACAAAGTATTTGAAAAAGAGATGATATCTATAGTTGCATCTTTAAATTCTCATCTAAGGAAAACTTCGTGTGAATTTCATTAGAGAGCCTGTCAGTCCCTGATATTTTCCCCTTTGGGATTTAGCTGTTTTGGTTTTACATATATACATTAACCAAAATCAAAGGTGTTTCTTTGTTTCCTGCATGAAGTGTATTTGTAAACTCTACAATAAAATAATAAACAGAGATAAAGAACTACCAATTTGAATATGCTAATACTAACATGTTAATGGCTTTTAAAGAAGTAGACTGGACTTATAATAGAGTTCTGCAATTCTGGATATAATGTAGTTTTAGAGGAACTGTCTACAAAACAAAAATTGCTATGAGAATAAAAATACTTTTACATTAAAAGTTATCAAAACAACTGAAAATTATGTCTAATCTAAACATATATTTTTTCAATTGTATTTTCCTTCTTTAAGTTTTTCAATATAATAACATAACTTTAAGGCTGGCCCCAGTTTCAGCCCCATATACTTCATAATCACATCACTTTTGAGTAGTAGCAGAGCCTTCCCATCAATTTCCTATAGAGAGAAATAAATTATAATTATTAGCACTGTTTCACATTTTGTCAAGTTACTTACATATAAGAACATGTAAATAGAGAGTAGCTGTACATTCTCAATATATATTCTCTGAATATGCATTTATTATTAAAAACTATTAAAAACATAACTTATGTGAAACATCATTTGAAAATTTCTAAATTCACTTCAAACTTTAAGAAAAAGTAAACTTAACCCAGTATCTTTGAAGAATGGCCTTTAGCATCAAACTGTCTGATTTTAAAAACTATGTGTTGAATATAATACCATGTATCTATGACAAATGGTAGATAGAAAACTATGAATTGTAGAAATGAATTTCAGACAGTCATTAACTTTCTTAGAAAGGCTGGGAATGTATGTCAGCATTAATGCAAACTGTAAATGTGCTAAACGGTGTTGTCTTTATGTTGAAAGCAATTCACCTAATTATGTGAAGCTAATTAGATGCTAAAACATATTACTGATTTTCTTACAATATGAAAAAGGATACAAAAGGATACATTTGGTCATGAATTTGATTTGTTAGAAAAGACTATAAACATTATTTAACAGACACAAGGTATCCTCCTAATACTATTTATTTGCTTAATAAACCAATTTATGTTTTGGAAGTATGTTTGATTTTCCTGAGTTCTGATTTAAAATAAAGCTGCACTTAATCTTATACAGTTACTGGATTCATCAGGCATCGTAATAAGAAGGACACCATGTTACAAAGGTGGTCATTCCCTCCTACTCACAATCCCAGGGCCAAGCAGGGAGCAGGTGGGGAGAAGGATCTTTGTAGCTGGTCTTACAAAGGAGAATACACCTGAGAGTGGCCATGCTGAATCATCTTCTCTTGAGAACTCAAAGACGTGTAAATATGTTAGGGACTTGGGTACCCATTTAAAGCACAGATCCAGCCTCTATCCTTTAAGGATCTAACTTTGGGCAAAGTGAACTCTCTCAAATATGGGAAAATCAGTTGATAGGGTTCCCCCACCATCCACACTAATCAGTAACCAACTGAAGGGCCTGCAGAGAGATAATTCAAAGTCATTACATCAGGAAAACTGGATCAAAAGATACATTACATGTTGCCTGAAGAGGTCAGCAAGGGGGCCTGACTTCTGAGGATCTTTATGTTTCATAAACTGTATCACTTCATCCACAGACCAGGTTTCAGGGTCCTTAGAGAAGCCTTGCTTCAGGACACTGGGGTCAGGTACAGCTATATAACTTGGAGCTTCAACTGGGGGGAAAAAAGACAAATCATACTTGACCTGATCATTATCCTGAAAGAAAAGATGTTAAGCAAGGAATAATTTTATCATTCCTGGAATGTTCTGTGAAGTACTCCAGCATGGACCTAGGATTCCAAAGGTAAAATTTAGTGAAAGCCTAGATAAAGATAACCTGAGGATAGCTACCCAAGAATGTCCCACTTGACCTCCTCCAAACAACAAAAGCAACTTCAGAATGTACCCTAGAGTTTCAAAGATCATGATACAGACCAAGCAATCCAAGGCCTCTTTGACCACAGGCAAATACAGAAAAAGACCTGTAACTTAGGTTAAATCAAGGTTAATCTAAGCTAACCTATTGCTCCCTTCCTTTAAGTATTTTGAAGAATTTCTCTCAATCTTCCTCCTCTTGAGAAGACTCAAGATTAGGTTTGAGTCTTTTACTAGGTAATTGCAATGAAAATCCAAAAAATTTAGAGTTTTATAATTGTTTAAATTAATTCACTTTAATCAATAAATTTTCAATAAACCATATTATCTCTTGAGAACCAAATTAGTTCTTTTACTGAATCTGTCCCATGTATTCAATAAAGATTATTTTTAGCATCAATTTATTCTTTAAACTCCTGTCTCTCAAGGCTTAAATGCTTACTTGAATTTTGAAGAAAACAAGATTATTTTGTACTTAGTTAGGTCAGAAGCAACTTTAACATTATACGGAATATCTCTTTCAAATTTTACTGCATAGTGATACATATTTTGGTTGAAGGTTTATATATTTAAAAAGAAATCAAAACATGAAATAATTTAAGTGCTCATACCCCAAAAAGTTATAGTTTTGCTATTCACTAAGTTGTACTCAAAATTTCTTTCTGTCCAGACACGTATTCATTTCCTTAACCAGAGTGCCTGACTCTCTAAAGTTAGTATATGATAACAGAAGCGGGTTTGGTGCTTTGCTAGGAAGATTTGTTTCTCTAAACAAAGACCATCAACACAAATTTGATCTTTTCGTGTGTGTGAATTACCCAAAAGTGAACCTTTTCTTTCCTGTCATCTGTGCTCTAACCATTTTAGGGAGAAGTATTCTGGGTATTCACCCAAGGAAAGGGCAAAGAAAACAGAAGATGTAAGAACTTCCAATGGTAAATTTTTGGTGTAGCTTAGAATTTTATATATTTTCTTTTTAAATATTTTAACTTTGATGTGAAATAAAAATTCTTTACTAAAATCTATCCTACTTTCTCCTTGAGAAAGAAATGGCAACCCACTCCAGTACCCTTGCCTGGAAAATCCCATGGACAGAGGAGCCTAGTAGGCTATACAGCCCATGGGGGTCGCAAAGAGTTGGACATGACTGAGTGACTTCACTTCACTCACATCCTACTTTCTACTTGTCAGAAATAAAAATGTTGGTCTACCAAGAAATGCTGCTAGGTTGTATCAACTCGAGTAAAAGTGATGATGATACAGACCACATCATGCCTGAGGCAGTCTAACAATTCAGACAGAAAAGTCTTCTCCTTTAACTCAAGAAAGACTCAATTTAATATTTAAAAAATTACTGGCAAGGCTAATCATACCTCTAAATTAACATATATTTGTGGGATTTTTTGTTTCTGTCATCAGAATCTGGTATGGGTTATGTCTTGATGTAAAAATAGGATTTCTGGTATAAAATTATAATTTTGTATTAAAAATAAAACAGCTGTGAGCCCACCTATCTCTAATCTACCATGGAAAAATACTTTAATTGGGCCCATATCTTCAAGACAATCAAAGAAGGTTATAAACATTACATTAGTAGTATTATTCACATAATTATATGAAAAATAATTAAAGTCCAGTCACACTCTTCTCCTTAATGGCTCTGTCTTATATACACTAGGCTATCAGTAAATATTTCTGGTATAAATGAAATGAAAGTGACTTGATTTTATCCCAGATGATACTGAATTCTTTCCTTTAATAAAAATCAACAATTTGTTTCATTCAAATATTGGGGTGGGGCAGGGCAGGATGTTGTCTGAGTATCATCAGAAATAAAGGTAGACTCAGCTGTAAGCAACAGTTCCAACACCTTAAAGAAAATAAAGTGAAACGCTTACCTATTCTCTGAAGATGTACATACAGCCCTGGAGTCAGAGTGCCTGGACTGGCCAAGCCACTTTCTAGTTGGGAGACCTTAGTTAAGCAACTTCTCAGATTTCTCACCTGAAAATGTTTACCACCACCTACATCTTGAGAAACTGTTGTAAATATGTAATGCATGAAGCAATGTAAAATATTATGTGCTGGCACATAATATCAGATGGTAATGAAGATGATGATGAATTTATTACTATTAAGTAACGTTATTACTATTAAGGCTTTCCACACCTAGGAAGACTAGAAGCTAGCATCCTCAAACCCCAAAACAGGCTACTTTGGCATGGTAGTGTTAGATATACATTTGGAAGTGAGATTCAGCATTAGAAGTAACCTTTAGAGCATTCTTCTAAGAAGGCCTATCTTCATAAGCTCATATAGTGACAATATCTAAAAACTTACGATACACTACCCCTTTATAAAATGAACATCTATCTTTAGATTCTTTACAAAAATCACTCCAAACCCAGAGACAATCTATATGGGGAAATGAGATGGGAGTGACAATATTAAATGTGTCACAGCATGTGTACAGATGATATCCATGATAAAAGGCAAGGGAGTGAGTTGATTCCTACTTCCTGTATTCCTCAACCTTGCCTAAATGCCTATCTGGTGAAAAAAGACAAAACACTTATTCCCTCCACCCCAACATCCTTAATCTTTAAAAGGGTACAGGATAGAGCTATCTTTGCACGTGGAAGGCTGTTCTGGCTCTTTCTAAATGAGTGGTAGGATGCTATACAGTTTATACACATCATGCTCTCCTGGTCGGTGTGAGGGAATGACTGAGAGTGTGGAAAACAGGGAAATGGCTGCAGCAACAGGATGCCAGAGCCTAGATCTGGGAGCCAAGTACAGGCTGGGGCCAGGAAAGGTCTCAAGAGGGACAAGGAAGGGAGCACATCAGAATGAAGAGGGAGTGCATCCTTCCACGCCTCCGAGTCATACGAGGTTTGTGAGTCCAGACAGTATCCAAGGAAATGAGAAACTACAATGGAATGAAAACCAATAAAATAAGAAGTCTCTATCAGAAACATGATTGGTGATCCAGATCCCCAGAAACAGTTCTGTAATGCCATGAGGATTAGAGCATCTGCAGCAGCTTGGCCCTGACAATGATGTGAAGGGGAGGACTCTTAGCTCCTTAATTTTGACAATTTCTTCAATGTGATAAACTCTCAGGGGATGATGTGGGGCATAGGAACCTTAAGGGGAAAGACAAACCCATCAGATGAGAATCATTGTTTTGGAAAATACCTTCACTTTCCCTCTGCACTTCAAATTCAACTTCAAGCTGACTACTCTTGATAGGTGATTTGGTCTCCACTACTTTGAGGCTTGAGGTGCACGGCATACTTTGAGAACCATTCGTGGAGACTGGAGTATGAGTGCTTATAGGATTTTTTCTGGCAGGACTCAAAGAATTTGCTGAACTAAGTGGTGACTTCTTGGACTCTTCAGAAAGCTTTTCCTTTTTGGCCATGCCATCTTCCTCAGAAGGTAATACTTCCTCTACAAGAAAAAAATAAAAAAATTCGAAGGCAATAAGAAAAAAGACAGAGGCAATTATCTTCAACAGACTTACAGTTTGAATACTACTAAAATGTCAAAAATCCCCTAAATTGGCAACAATAGTTTACTTAAGCCATGGTATAATGAACTACAAACCTCTAACACAAAGCACATGGCTATCCCCTTCTTGATTTCACTGTCCTGAAATCCAAATTGATTCTAATGACATCATCTATTTTTCTCATAACTAACCTTTGCCAGTCTTGCCACCAAGACTATGAACACTTCACTAAAACATTTATCTTTACAAATACAGTTCTTACACTATTGGTTTCTAACATTTGCTTACTACTTGAGCACTTAAAAAATGGGGAACACATGTATACCTGTGGCGGATTCATTTTGATATTTGGCAAAACTAATACAGTTATGTAAAGTTTAAAAATAAAATAAAATTTAAATAAAATAAAATAAAATAAAATCATATAAAAAAAAAACCTTCACTGGAGAAATGTTTTAGGTTTTTCTACTCCTCTTTCTATAAAGCTTTTAGCAATACAAAGCTGAATGGGAATTGCTGCTATAATTTTTTTTCTTTAATCTAAGGAGAAATGACAACTGTGCATTTCTTAAGGGAATGAAGTGCTCAACAAAGCTGCCAAAGTAATAGCTAACTGCCAAACAGATTTGGCAGTTGGGAAATATACTCCCCTATTCCCAACACCAACACTCAACAGCATACGTAAGTGATAGCAGAATGACTTTTCTTTCCAATCTTGCAACATGTAACTACTGTTTACCTTCAGAGGGATGCACTATTATTTTGGGTTGCTTAGGAGAGAGAGGAGCAACATAAGGCAAAGGTTGTTCAGAAGGTCGTTTGGTGATTTTCTTTTCCATTATATCTTCTTCTACTGTTTTCAAAAAAAGAGATGTCTGTTTTAACTAATTAATATACTTAAGCATTTTCATATCAACAGCATAAAACACTTCTTTGTATATCATTTGTCTACTATAACTTCATCAATAATCATTTGTTTATGAACAAGATGTGCTCATTTCATCCTATTAAATATTTCAGTGATATACAAGGGTTAAAACCATTATATCTAGGCTTCACTTATTCTAGGGTCATCATATTTTTCTAACTCTCTCAGGCAGCAGTAAGGCAACTAAAAAGGCCTGAGAAAATTGCTCCCATGAACAACAAAGTTTAAGAATTCAGAGAAGTTAGAGTAGATAGAGTACAAAGAACACTCCATTTTATAGGTAACAATCCTGGCCTAGGGCTACTCTTAAAACAATTCTATTGCTTACTTATCATTCAACCAAATGCATTTCTTCTTAAAAGACCATTCTTTAAGGCATAATCCTAAAATGAATCAATATTTTGATTTAATCTCCAACTAAAAGGAAAAATAAAGTACAATAAAAATCTATAAAGTAGGATAATAGATCTTCAGAAAGGAGACAGACTGCAATGACAAAGTACCAAAGTCAAACTTCATCTAGTTAAAAATGGCTAAGGGTCAGGCATGTCCCTTAAAATCCTCTGATAAGTAATTTTTAACCATCCTGTTACTGACTGATTACGAATGAGTCTAAAAGCGTTCTTGACTTTTGATTTTATTTTTAATCATCAACTATAAAAATCAACAGCCAAAACATATTTCAGTGAATAAGACGTATTTCTACAATTAGGACTGTTAAGTTCTAAGAAAAGAAATAACTGACTTTTTTCATACCAATTTACTGATACAGAAAATTTGAACACTAAAGTATACAGTTTCTATGGTTTTCTATAGGTATTTACTTCAGAATTATAGCAAGATCAGAAAAATTCTTTACTTACCTTTTATGTACAACATTATAATACTTTATGAAAAGTTTATGAAGCTAGTATATGGTCTACTATCTGGGATTGATACAAACATAAAACTGATTCTTGACTTCTGTTTCTGGGTACTATAGTAAGCTAAGGCATGAAACTGTTCTTGCAGAGTAATTAGAAAAAGCCAGATAATTTACAAAGTACTTTAAAAGTCATCATAGAGAGGCACTTCCAAGATGACTGATTAAGGACTTTCCATTCTTTCATAGAACTAATGACAGCACTGGCAAAATCAACTTCTTCAAAACTCTGGATGTTAACAAAAGGCTTAAGTGAGTGAAAGCCACTCAGTCATGTCTGACTTTTCTGACCCCATGGACTATAGCCTGCCAGGCTCCTCTGTCCATGGAATTCTCCAGGCCAGAATACTGGAATGGGTAGCCATTCCCTTCTCCAGGGGATCTTCCCAACCCAGGGATTGAGCCCAGGTCTCCTGCACTGCAGGCGATTCTTTACTGTCTGAGCCACCAGGGAAGCCCAAGAATACTGGAATGGGTAGCCTATCCCTTCTCCAGGGGATACAACAACCAAAAAAGCGTTTATTCAAGAAAAATGGCTGAATATCAGAACAACAAATTCTGTGACATTTTAGCTTCCCCCATCTTAATCTCAGTTTTTCAGCAGTTTTGCAAACCAATAGCTTCGCAACTAAAGTAGCTGTGAAAGCCAGCAGCCTAACACTGGAAGGGGCACAAAGCATTTGGAATTCTACAAAAGCTTCACCCTCAGAGAACTGTCTCTGAAAACCTCTGATCTCTGGGTTTGTTTTATTTGACCTAAATCGGAGGCTGCTCTGTGTGAACAGTCCTATCTCCAAAGCACTGGTCAAAAATTAAACCAAATCAAAACCAAAAAAACCACAACAGTGGCAAATGTTTAGTGGTGAAGCTCTCTGAGGCAGGATTATCAGTTGGGGCTGACAAAAAGCTTGACCAAAAGAACGGGAGAATGAGATGTCCATTAGGACACTTAGAAAAGCACTGAGATATTCCTGCAAATCTGTAAGGCCCTATGTATGTGCGTGGCTTTATGAATGCTTAGGGAAGACTTTGGGAGGCCCTAATCTTTCATTTCTTGACAACTATGAAGTTCTGCAAGGAATGTTGAAGGTAAGTTTCAACACACACACAAAAAACCCTTGACAAAGGCTGGAAGATATACTGGTTCTGGGCACTTAGGAAAATCCCCTGTATAATCATTAGCTGACCACTAAGGTGTTTGAATGTAAGATTAGTATAAAATTTTACATTTTCTCTTACCTGGTTTATTTTGATCATTCTCTTCAGGACTATGAGTATTACCTCTATAAGAGCTAAAAGGCTGGCTACTCAAAAGGTTATCACACTGCAGGCTGTGGCACAAGTTCTCAAGAAAGCGAAGAACAAATGATGCACTGTTCACTGGAGGCAGCTGGATGGAATGAATTTCCCCATCAAAAGCAGCTATGAAAAGATGTCAGAGTCACATCATAAAAAGATGAGAACCATAACATCAACAACAAAAAAGCCATCAATATAGGAAACATAAATCTAATGTGTGATTTTTGTAATTTATCAAAGAATAATCTTAAATTATATAAGTTCCTCTCATTCAAACACAATAGTCCGAAGAAAAGCATTCTCATTTAAAAATATTCATAAAGTAAACAACAACAATAGAAACCCACTGATCTACAATACTTTCTACTCTTCCAAACATTGACTGAAGTGATTGAGTGAAGCTGCTCAGTCATGTCCAACTCTTTACAACCCCATGGACTGTAGCCCACCAGGCTCCTCCGTCCATGGGATTCTCCAGGCAAGAATACTGGAGTGGGTTGCCATTTCCTTCTCCAGGGGATCTTCCCGACCCAGGGATCGAACCCAGGTCTCCCGCATTGCAGGCAGTCGCTTTAACCTCTGAGCCACCAGGGAAGCCATGGGTACAAATGCAGTATCTGATTACACAATCATGAGAGCCATATGTATCTTATCCCTTAATCACTTCTTGAATCACATTTTTATTTAGAGATTCTTATATATTAGTCTGTTTTCTAAAAAAAAAATTAAAATATATTAATATAAACCTCACTTTATCTATAGTGAGCTTAATAAAGAAGGTAAAAGGAAAAATCTGTACCTCTTACCTCAATTTACAGTATTACTGACATTATTAGTTTATTTAGAAAGTTAAACTTTTCAAAACAGGGTTAAAAGTCTATAAACATATAATTATTATAAATATTCTATATATTAACAAAATAAATATTCGATTATCAATAGAATAAAAAATTAGAAAATAATCTATGTATTTTATAAAATCTTTGCCTTCTTGAAACCTAAAATCCAATTAGAGAACAAAAGCTGATAAAGGATTAGATGTGCATACCGGTTATCACTTCTCCTCCACGATCATCTGGCTTAAGGAATTCAAAAACAGTCTTACTTTGAATGGCACAATCCACACAGGCCTGCACCGTCTGCCGGAGCACCACATTGACAGGGCCTGGGCCAAAGTGGTCTGGCAGCTGCTGGATTTTGTTCTGATCCAGGTGAGGGCCACAGTTTCCATGTTTGTTTATATAGACACAGACTTGATGAAAAATGTGTATATAGATATAACAATGAGATTGGTTAGAAGGAACACAAACACTACATAATCACTATATATCCCATTAGCCACACTTCACTCAAAGAGAAACTAAACATAGTTAATATTAATGATCATTTCTGTTACCTAAAAATATATAAACATAGTTTCACATTGTATAAATACATTAAACCTAGAAAGAAATAATCCAAAAGCTTCTTCAATTTTCTAGATTTCTGTCCAAACTAATTATAGAAACAATAGAAGTTTTAGTAGCATCACAAAACAATTCTTTGCACATTCCCATATTAGATAAAAATGGCTTAGAGACAAGAATATTTTCACTTTTTTACTGCAGTCACAGTGCAAGAATTTTCTTTCAAAACTGGTCATGTTAGCACATTCCTTTTGGACCGAATTTATTTTAACTCAACAATACTGCATTTATTCATTACATAGTATTTTCTAAAGTAACCACATAATTTAAGATATGTGTCACAGTAAGTTCTAATGACCTGGAGAAAATTTTTCATTAATTTTAAGAAAATAAAAATGTTCTTTCTATACATGCTGAGGTTCAGAAAAGAAAATTTTAAGAATAAATGCTTTCCTTAGTATAATAAAAGCATTTAGCATTTAGAAGTAAATATCCTATAATCACAGTCAAGTTTCCTTAATTTTTCTTCACTGAGAATCAAATTCTAATCAACAATGTAATATGATTATTACCAAAAAGAAAATATATTGTCCCCCTAAATCAAAAGGCATGTTATTTTTCTCCACTGCTTTATTGCAAAATTTTCATCGATATAAAGTCTGTATTTAGTACAATAAAAACCCATTAATCTCACTTTCACCATGTTGAAATATATGATAATTCTCAACTTTTTGGCAACAGCCAGAGGAAGGATCAACCCTGTCATAGAAATATCACCTACTAAAACAACCTGAGGTACTGATGGCCTTGACAAAGTTCTACTGAGCACAAATGAGCTAAACAAGGATTTCAATGTTTATACTCATTTAGTCAGTCTCACCAGCTAATGGACTAAAAATCAGAAATAATTAAGTGACAAAATGGGAAATGTAACAATAATTATTTTTAAAGTGACACCTATTTCAAAAAATTAAACTATAATTTCTTTTTAGTAAGAAAAGAAAAATTGAGGGGAAAAAGTCCAGGGAAGAGAAGAATGTAAGAGAAAGATAATTAAGAATCTAGGAGAGGAAGCAATAAAACTTGCTATTAAAAAAAAACAGGAAGGAATAAGGAAATCTGTAGAAGATGACAAATCAAAGGGATTAATTAGTTTGGGTGCCTGTCATTTCACACTCTTTACACAGCAAACAGCAATTTAAAGTCATCATGTCCCTTGACAGGCAAGGATCTGTGAAAATTTTAAAAGGCATTTAAAAAAGGTTTGAGGTAACTTTAAAAATATATACAAGACAAAAAGACAAATTGTGAAATGAGATAATGGGAAAACGAGAATAGATTTGACAATAATGCAAATGTTATAAATTTTACCAAGAGGGATAAAATATCTTAAGGATGCTGAATTTTCAGGTGACTCATGTATTTAAACAGACTGTTTTTCCTTAACATCAAAATAAACAACTAGAATTTCAAAATATTTTAATATGAAAAATGCTCAAAGAAATGCTTATTATCATCTTTTCTCCCTCTTATTTTATTTTCAGGACTTCAAAGACACTGAATATAATGCAACAAAAGTACTAATTTTATGCTCTTAAAAATACTAATTTACCTGTAGACATCACTATTTTAGATGACCCAGGGAAAACATCTTTATCATATGAAATGTTACCATGTTCTCTGGCCAGTGCATTTTCAGAAGTTGAAGGTGTGGAGCAAATGACAGGAATACGTTTTCCCTGTTAAAAAAGAAAAAATTCCTAGATAAGGAGGTCAGAAAATCATTAGCAACACTGGTCCACAAATGACCAGTGGTCAGAAGTCCTTTGGGATGGAAATTTCTTTATTACAAATTGTAGTACTTTTCAAACTGTGCTAAGAGGGGACCATAAGCTAGTCAAGTAGGAGAGAAAGAGACCAAGAGACTGGGATTCCCAATGCTATCCCTGCTCCACCTAGTTATACCATAGCCAAAATAATTATTATATAAAACTTGTGGTTTGTTTGTTGCTTTTTTTGTTTTTTAGCTTCCCAGGTGGCTCAGTGGTAAAGAATCTGCCTGCTAATGCAAGCGATGCAGGGTTCCTGGGTCGGGAAGATGCCCTGGAGGGGAGATGACAACCCACTCCAGTATTCTGCCTGGAGAATGCTATGGACAGAGGAGCCTGATGGGCTACAGTTCATAGGGTCTCAAAGAGTCAAGACACAACTGAGCATGCATGCATCTAAGTTTTATACACTCTGGAAATCTAATCCAGGAATTCATCAAATGAGGTTGGGGAACCTCAACAAGGCAGAGGACAGTTTGTCTTCAGAAAGCAGTCACTCATCTGGGTTTTTACTGTATCTAGCCTGCATTTCTCCATATTACACATGATAATTTTGACAAAATTAAAAGTGGCTTGCTAAAGTCCATACAGAATTATGCCCACTGTATCTGAGAACAAACGTCTTCTGGGTATTGTTAAAAATCACTAGCAGTTTATATTATATCAGCTCTTGGCGTTTTCTAGGAGCTCACTTCAAACAAGACTCTTGAGTATCAGAAAAGAGGACTTTGGGCCTAGAAAAGGTAATAATAGAGATATTTAAAAGGCAGGGACAAAGGAGAAAAAGCAGAACACTCAGTGCTGTTGGATTTTTCTTTGTTTAAATTAGTGACCGTTATCTGGGTTCACAGTATAGCAGTAAATTATGTTATTTTTAAAGTGTTGTTGTTTAGTCACTAAGTTGTGTCTGACTCTTTTTCGACCCCATGGACTGTAGTCTGCCAGGTTCCTCTGTCTATGGGAATTCCCAGGCAAGAATATTTGCCTTCTCCCAGGATCTTCTCCAAGGGTCTTCTCGACTGAGGGATTGAACCTGCATCTCCTGCACTGGCAGGCGAATTCTTCACTGCTGAGCCACCAGGGAAACCCTTTTAAAGTATCAGATCAGATCAGATCAGTCGCTCAGTCATGTCCGACTCTTTGCGACCCCATGAATCGCAGCACGCCAGGCCTCCCTGTCCATCACCAACTCCCGGAGTTCACTGAGACTCACGTCCATCGAGTCGGCGATGCCATCCAGCCATCTCATCCTCTGTCGTCCCCTTCTCCTCCTGCCCCCAATCCCCCCCAGCATCAGAGTCTTTTCCAATGAGTCAACTCTTCGCATGAGGTGGCCAAAGTACTGGAGTTTCGGCTTTAGCATCATTCCTTCCAAAGAAATCCCAGGGCTGATCTCCTTCCGAATGGACTGGTTGGATCTCCTTGCAGTCCAAGGGACTCTCAAGAGTCTTCTCCAACACCACAGTTCAAAAGCATCAATTCTTCAGCGCTCAGCCTTCTTCACAGTCCAACTCTCACATCCATACATGACCACAGGAAAAACCACAGCCTTGACTAGACGAACCTTTGTTGGCAAATAATGTCTCTGCTTTTGAATATGCTATCTAGGTTGGTCATAACCTTCCTTCCAAGGAGTAAGCGTCTTTTAATTTCATGGCTGCAGTCACCATCTGTAGTGATTTTGGAGCCCAAAAAAATAAAGTCTGACACTGTCTCCACTGTTTCCCCATCTATTTCCCATGAAGTATTTTAAAGTATACTGAGTTTTAAATAAACTTCCCCAAAGATAAATACACCCATGCAGTATTTTCAGTGTGGTTTTGAAGAGGTCAAACACTATTCAGTCTTAAGTTGATCCAAGATTCTACACCTTTATACTTAAGAGTATATTTCTTACAGACAAGATGTATTTGGATCCTATATATAACAGTTTACATCTGCTAGTCTCAAAATCCCAATCCCTTTCTCTCCCGCTTCCCCCTTGTAAAAAGCCTTATACACTCTTGGTACATTCCTCAAGGGTGTCATTATACTCTTGTAGTTGTTCAGTCACTAAGTTGTGTACAAATCTTTTGAGCCCACCAGGCTCCTCTGACCATGGGATTTCCCAGGCAAGAATACTTGAGTGGGTAGCCATTTCCTTATCAAGGGGATCTTCCCAACCCAGAGATCAAATCCACGTCTCCTTTATTGGCAGGTGGATTCTTTACCACTGAGCCATCTGGGAAGCCCATATAACACTCTTAGTAAATCCTAAACTGTATGTTTAATAAGGCACTACAGAGACCCATAATAGAAATTAGTAGAAGATACAACTAACCTTTCTTCCTGAGTGTTGGCCTTTTTTCTTTGTTGTGGTATTCTTAACAGAACTTCCCTTCTTGGGGTCTGAAGGACATCCAGGTGGTTTAGGCCGACCTGATTTCTTAGTCTGATGTGTTGGTAATATTATAGCACTGTTCTGTGGAGACTGCATTGAGCGCTGAGCTGCCTTGGAAGGAGGCAGCTGTGTTTTTGTGGTATTCTTTGTAATAAGAACTAAGAGAAAAAACACACAACACAAAAATATGATTAAAGTAAATGACATAATTAAAGTATTTTCTTCTTGATTCAAAAGACATTTAACTCAATCTTTAAAAATATTCCAAAGGTTACTCATTGAAAACCACCTGAAATAAAGGTACCATTTAAAATCAAGTTAAAGATATTTAAGATTTTAGATTATCAGGAAATAGTCTGATTCTCTAGAAAAAATAAAGATGCTCTTATAAGAACCAGTAACTTCAAACTTACCTGGCACACTGAAAAACTCTATCAATTTACCTTTTGTCTGTCTCTAATATTTCTAGTTCTTGGCAGATAAAAGTTTTTCCTTTAGAAAATACTATCCAATGATGCCATATATAGGAATAATTCTGCCCATCAATATAGAAAAACATAAAGCAGCTACAATGGCTCCTGTTTCATCTTCTAAAGATCAAAGGAATCCCCCTACTTGATTTTTCATGGCTAAAAGACATTATATCCCTATATACATATATTTAATAGTAAAGTTTTATAAGCTACAATATAGACTCTACATTAACATGGTCACAGAAGGACTGTCATATCCAAATGATTTGAATTTGTTACTTGCAGTCCAATCAAGACAGCTTTAATATTTCAAATGAAGGTTACCTGCCAGGTTACTCTTACATGTATTCAAAGTAAAAATAGATATTTTTAGTATTAATCCCTTAATTTCATTAGTATAAAAAAATGAATTTTACATAGTAAATAGTACTGATGTCAAAAAGTCTTTACAGGAAGAGCTGAGCTACCAGGGAAGCCCCCTGACCCTGTATACATCTATGAAAAAAAAAAATCAACTACTTGTATTAGGTCCCTGGTAGCTCACCTGGTAAAGAATCCGCCTGCAATGCAGGAGACCCCAGTTCCATTCCTGGATTGGGAAGATCCCCTGGAGAAAGGATAGGCTACCCACTCCAGTGTTCTTGGGCTTCCCTGGTGACTCAGATGGTAAAGAATCTGCCTGCAATGTGGGAAACCTGGGTTTGATCCCTGGGTTGGGAAGATCCCCTGGAGGAGGGCGTGGCAACCCACGCCAGTATTCTTGCCTGGAGAATCTCCATGGACAGAGGAGCCTAAAAGGCTACAGTCCATGGGTTGCAAAGAGTCAAACAAGACTGAGTGATCAAGCACTGAAATTTTATTTTGAGAGCTTTGTTTTACAACTTAAGGCTTCCCTGGTGGCTCAGTGGTAAAGAATCCACATTCAATGCAGGAGACGTGGGTTTGATCCCTGGGTCAGGAAGATCCCCTAAAGAAATGGCAACCCACTCCAGTATCTTTGCCTGGGAAATCCCATGGATAGGGGAGCCTGGCAGGCTACAGTTCATGGGGTCACAAAAGAGTCTAAGAAAACTTAGCAAACAAACAACAGCAACATTTTACAACCTGAAACGAATTTACCACTTTGCTTCTCCCATCCTCAAAGACAAGGTGTAAACTGACTTTCTATGGAGAATACCACATCTTCCCAGCAGCCTTTTTATCTACCTCTATCAGTCACCAAGTCAAAAGGGTGGAACAGCTCAGCTGCCAGGGCAAACGGAGGACCACTTAACTGCCGCCTTCTCTTTTCTCTTCCCCTTATTTATAGTAATTCACCTACTTACACCAGCCTCTTTTTAACTCTTTATCATAATCTAATTTATACTCCATGCTCATTTACACTTTTTTCAAATAACTCTAGCAACATAATTCACATTAGTTCTTCTTACAGTCTGCCTGATATCATCTTCAGTAACTGAAAGATCATACTTCTGATGCTTCATCATCCTGACCTCATCATTAGACAATTTGTGAAGCTCTTCTACCTCTAAGATAAGCAACTGTGCTCCCCTTGTCTACATCCAGCTTCCTTATCTGTCATTTTTTGCTTCATACCAACTGATCATGCTTTTCATTCTCATTATAAGACTTAGTCACAAGCTCTCTTCATTTTCATCCAATCTATTAGCTATCTTCTGGCTTTACTCCCTATTAACCTGTCCCCAACTGTCCACCTCCACCAAATCCCCATAACTAGTATCCCTTACGTTATCACCACCTGATCTTTGATGATGTCCAACATGTCAGCTCCAACCTCTGAGTCACACTCACATTTGTTTTCTCTGGTCCTAAGCTATAGAACAAAAGTCAGCAATCTTTCTGTAAGGGACCAGACAGTAGATATTTTAGGCTTTAAATGTCACATGTGGTCTCTGTCACACAATCTTGTCTCTTCAGTTTTTTAAATCCTTTATGAATATAAAAAGTATTCACAGCTCACAGGCTACATGTGGCCCTCAGATTATAGTCTGCCAACTCTCTAACAACAGAACATTAGGATATTGCTGATCACTGTAACATCTATGCTAATCTCAACCAAGGTGTCACTGCTTGAACTCACTGATTTCGAAGTATGTTTCCATGGCAGAACATTCTCCCCCTTTTAAGTTCCTCTCTCCCTCTCACCTTATTCCTTTCAGCAAATGACCCTACCTTCTACTTTAAGAGAAGATTAAAGGCTATCTTGCAGGAGTGATCATAACCATCCCATTTCTTCATCTTCAGTTCAGTTCAGTTCAGTCATTCAGTTGTGTCTGACTCTTTGTGACCCCATGGACTGCAGCATGCCAGGCTTCCCTGTCCATCACCAACTCTCAGAGCTTGCTCAAACTCATGGCCATCGAGTCGGTGATGCTATCCAACCATCTCATCCTCTGTCGTCCCTTTCTCCTCCCATCTTCAATCTTTCCCAGCATCAGGGTCTTTTCAAATGAGTCAGTTCTTCACACCAGGTAGCCAAAGTATTGGAGTTTCAGCTTCAGCATTAGTCCTTCCAATGAATATTCAGGATTGATTTCCTTTAGGATGGACCACTTGGATCTCCTTGTAGTTCAAGGGACTCTCAAGAGCCTTCTCCAACACCACAGTTGAAAAGCATCAATTCTTCGGGGCTCAGCTTTCTTTATGATCCAACTCTCATATCCATACATGACTACTGAAAAAACCACATCTTTGACTAGACGGACCTTTGTCGGCAAAGTAATGTCGCTGCTTTTTAATATGATGCCTAGGTTGGTCATAGCTTTTCTTCCACTTTCACTTTCTCCATCTTCAAATACTCTTATTTCATTCATGCTCATCTTTTCCTCTTGTATCAAATGAAGTTTTCTCTTTACTCTCCTAAGCCAAATCCCCTTTCACTTAAGTCCATAACTATCTTCTTTGGTTTCTCTGGCATTTTACAAATAGGAAAAGGAGTATGTCAAGGCTGTATACTGTCACCCTGCTTATTTAACTTCTATGCAGAGTTTCAATTATCTTCTCTCTTCACACTATTTAATCACTTGATCCCCAAACTCTTGCTCTCTCTTACAACCCTTATATATATCTCTCTTATTTTGAAGTTTCTTTCCCTAGTTTCTGGTACTTTCTAGCGATGCATAAATCTTCCTTCTACTCACTACCATGATACAAAGAAGAATCACTTACTCTTGATATTTCAATTTCCTTATTAGTCTGCATTTCCTTCAGTTCAGTTCAGTTCAGTTGCTCAGTCGTGTCCAACTCTTTGCAACGCCATGCGTTTCCTTAGCCTCCTATAATAAGCTATTCTTCCTCCAACCACTTTAAGGTCAGTGATGACCTCTTCCTAGTAACTAAATCCAAATAAATCCTCATTCTCTTGATGAATCTCTTCAACTCCACAGTTTTGGTCCCTACCTTTTAATATATGGCATGAAGAAAAGGAAATACGATTGGGCTCTGGAACTGAGGTTAAATTCCTGCACTAGATTAGTTTAAGACAGAACCTAGGAGTATAGGAGGGCCTCAAAAAATATTTACCAAATAAATGAAAAATACTTTCAACCTGCAAGCCAATGTTTCACCTCCAAAACAAATATATTTTATATAAAGAATTATGTAGTAACAAACAAAACATTACTTTGTGGAACGTGGCAAATGTAATGAAAGCAATATTTGATATAAAAATGTTGACATTTGATATTAATAAATCTTGGGACACAAATATTTGAGCTGTAGCTTCAAATAGTCTCCCAAAATATAATATTCTATTTTATAATAAGAACTTTTTGATGCATGGTAAAAACGTATGTATGAGCAAAGAAAATGCATTATAAAAAATTTTATGTATGAAAATTTTTTTCATTTTAGAAAGCAAGCTTTTCAAAGGCAAAGATTCAGTTTGGTTCACTGCCATATTCCCAGCACCTAGAACAAAATACTTTTTAAACTACTTTAACTAAAGAGGAATGAATAATCATTCAATACACTGAACAACAAAATTAAACTATATACACTATACATGTATTTTCATCTCTCCTCTAAAGAGCAATCACATAACATATACACACCATGCTAAAACCCTATTCAGTATTAAACTATTTTAAAGGAAAATAGATTTGTTTAAAAGATAAGGATAAAATTATATATATATAGCACTACAACCATGTGTTCATAGTGGTAACAGTAAAAACATCTTTGAAAACAGTATATAAAATATATATAGAAGGATATGCTAATCATCTTCAAAAAAACTTTTATGTGAATACCTAACACAATATTTACCTGATTCCTCAGCTTTTCTTCAGGTAAGAGAGACAATGTTTGGGTAAGATAATGAAGTTATTCAATTATGAAAATGCAAAAGAAATGAACAAATTTGGAAAACAATCAAAAGGCAGGAATTAAAGTCAAGAGGAGGCCTCGAACAGGGGGAACCAAAGAAAGAAAGGAGCTAGATGCCAACATTAATTTGCTACCCATTATATGCTAAGCACTTCAATATCTGTTATTACATGTAATCCTCCTAAATGACCTATGAGGTAGGTATTGTTCCCCACTTTACACACGAGGAAACTCAGGTTCTGTGACGTTAGGTAACTTTGCCAATATCACCCATTTGGCTAAGAGGCTTCTAACTTCTAATTGCACTTGTTCTAATATTCCACCTTGCTTTCTGTCCTCTAACAGAAAAAGGTATTAAATTCACTCTCCTGAGTCAAAGTGTATGTGTTTTTTTAAAAAAGAAGGCCCAAAAGACAACCTTGTGAACTCCTATGTGAGATTTCACTAGTAGTTGCAAGGTGCACTCTGACAGAGGGAGTCTTGGTTTTTTTTTTAAATAAGACATGGAGGCATACTTATAGGGAGAAAACATTAACAAGTACAGACAAAAACATGCTGATAAAACTCTTCATGACTGAGGATTTAACCTTATTTAATTATTTACTACCAAATTAATGTACTCATTAAATGTACATTTCTGTTGACACATGAAGATGCTTTATTATTGAAAGATACTGTTTGTACTGTTTGAACTATGAAAAGAGAGTAGCACCTCAGAAAAGGAACTATAGTTAGAAATGAACAGCAACCCCCTATTTTAAGTGACTGCTGGTTTGGTTTACATGTGGCTGACTTGAGAGGAACTAACATGGATTCAGTTCAGTTCAGTTCAGTCGCTCAGTTGTGTCCAACTCTTTGCGACCCCATGAATCATAGCACATCCATCACCAACTCCCGGAGTTTACCCAAACCCATGGCCATCGAGTCGGTTGATGCCATCCAACCATCTCATCCTCTGTCATCCCCTTCTCCTTCTGCCCCCAATCCTTCCCAGCATTAGGGTCTTCTCCAATGAGTTAACTCTTCACATGAGGTGGCCAAAGTATTGGAGCTTCAGCTTCAACATCAGTCTTTCCAATGAACACTCAGGACTGATCTTCTTTAGAATGGACTAGTTGGATCTCCTTGCAGTCCAAGGGACTCTCAAGAGGCTTCGCCAACACCACAGTTCAAAAGCATCAATTCTTCGGCGCTCAGCTTTCTTCACAGTCCAACTCTCACATCCATACATGACCACAGGAAAAACCATACCCTTGACTAGACGAACCTTTCTTGGCAAAGTAATGTCCCTGCTTTTGAATACACTATCTAGGTTGGTCATAACTTTCCTTCCAAGGAGTAAGCGTCTTTTAATTTCATGGCTGCAATCACCATCTGCAGTGATTTTGGAGCCCAGAAAAATAAAGTCTGACACTGTTTCCCCATCTATTTCCCAAGAAGTGATGGGACCAGATGCCATGATCTTAGTTTTCTGAATGTTAGGCTTTAAGCCAACTTTTTCACTCTCCTTCACTTTCATCAAGAGGCTTTTTAGTTTCTCTTCACTTTCTGCCATAAGGGTGGTGTCATCTGCATATCTAAGGTTAAGGGTGGTGTCATCTGCATATCTAAGGTTATTGACATTTCTCCCAGCAATCTTGATTCCAGCTTGTGCTTCTTCCAGCCCAGCGTTTCTCATGATGTACTCTGCAGAGAAGTTAAATAAGCAGGGTGACAATATACAGCCTTGACGTACTCCTTTTCCTATTTGGAACCAGTCTGTTGTACCATGCCCAGTTCTAACTGTTACTTCCTGACCTGCATACAGGTTTCTCAAGAGACAGGTCAGATGGTCTGGTATTCCCATCTCTTCCAGGATTTTCCACAGTTTATTGTGATCCATGCAGTCAAAGGCTTTGGCATACTCAATAAAGCAGAAATAGATGTTTTTCTGGAACTCTCTTGCTTTTTCCATGATCCAGGGGATGTTGGCAATTTGATCTCTGGTTCCTCTGCCTTTTCTAAAACTAGCCTGAACACCTAGAAGTTCACGGTTCACATATTGCTGAAGCCTGGCTTGGAGAATTTTGAGCATTACTTTACTAGCGTGTGAGATGAGTGCAATTGTGCGCAAGTTCGAGCATTCTTTGGCATTGCCTTTCTTTGGGATTGGAATGAAAACTGACCTATTCCAGTCTTGTGGCCACTGCTGAGTTTTCCAAATGTGCTGGCATATTGAGTGCAACACTTTCACAGCATCATCTTTCAAGATTTGAAAGAGCTCCACTGGAATTCCATCACCTCCACTAGCTTTGTTCGTAGTGATGCTTCCTAAGGCCCACTTGAATTCACATTCCAGGATGTCTGGCTCTAAGCCAGTGATCACACCATTGTGATTATCTGGGTCGTGAAGATCTTTTTTGTACACTTCTTCTGTGTATTCTTGCCATCTCTTCTTAATATCATCTGCTTCTGTTAGGTCCCTACCATTTCTGTCCTTTATCGAGCCCATCTTTGCATGAAATGTTCCCTTGGTATCTCTAATTTTCTTGAAGAGATCTCTAGTCTTTCCCATTCTGTTGTTTTCCTCTATTTCTTTGCATTGATCGCTGAGGATGGCTTTTTTATTTTCCTTGCTATTCTTTGGAACTCTGCATTCAATGGGAATATCATTCCTTTTCTGCTTTGCTTTTTGCTTCTCTTCTTTTCACAGCTATTTTTAAGGCCTCCTCAGACAGTCATTTTGCTTTTTTTGCATCTCTTTTCCATGGGTATGGTCTTAATCCCTGTCTCCTGTACATAGTCACGAACCTCCATCCATAGTTCATTAAGCACTCTATCAGATCTAGTCCCTTAAATCTATTTCTCACTTCCACTGTATAATCATAAGGGATTTGATTTAAGTCATACCTGAATGGTCTAGTGGTTTTCCCTACTTTCTTCGATTTCAGTCTGAATTTGGCAATAAGGAGTTCATGATCCGAGCCACAGTCAGCTCCCGGTCCTGTTTTTGCTGACTGTATAGAGCTTCTCCATCTTTGGCTGTAAAGAATATAATCAATCTGATTTCGGTCTTGACCATCTGGTGATGTCCATGTGTAGAGTCTTCTCTTGTGTTGTTGGAAGAGGGTGTTTGCTATGACCAGTGCGTTCTCTTGGCAAAACTCTGTTAGTCTTTGCCCTGCTTCGTTTTGTACTCCAAGGCCAAATTTGCCTGTTACTCCAGGTGTTTCTTGACTTCCTACTTTTGCATTCCAGTCCCCTGTAATGAAAAGGATATCTTTTGGGTGTTAGTTCTAGAAGGTCTTGTAGGTCTTCATAGAACTGTTCAACTTCAGCTTCTTCAGCATTACTGGTTGGGGCATAGGCTTGGATTGCTGTGATATTGAATGGTTTGCCTTGGAAATGAACAGAGATCATTCGGTCGTTTTTGAGATTGCATCCAAGTAGTGCATTCCGGACTCTTTTTTTGACCATGATGGCTACTCCATTTCTTCTAAGGGATTCCTGCCCGCAGTAGTAGATACAATGGTCATCTGAGTTAAATTCACCCATTCCAGTCCATTTTAGTTCGCTGATTCCTAGAATGTCGATGTTCACTCTTGTCATCTCCTGTTTGACCACTTCCAGTTTACCTTGATTCATGGACCTGACGTTCCAGGTTCCTATGCAGTATTGCTCTTTACAGGATTGGACCTTGCTTCTATCACCAGTCATATCCACAACTGGGTATTGTTTTTGCTTTGGCTCCATCCCTTCATTCTTTCTGGAGTTATTTCTCCACTGATCTCCAGTAGCATTTTGGGCACCTACCAACCTGGGGAGTTCATCTTTCAGTTTCCTTTTTGCCTTTTCATACTGTTCATGGGGTTCTCAAGGCAAGAATACTGAAGTGGTTTGCCATTCCCTGGAGAAGGCAATGGCACCCCACTCCAGTACTCTTGCCTAGAAAACCCCATGGATGGAGGAGCCTGGTAGGCTGCAGTCCATGGGATCGCTAAGAGTCAGGCATGACTGAGCAACTTCACTTTCACTTTTCACTTTCATGCATTGGAGAAGGAAATGGCAACCTACTCCAGTATTCTTGCCCGGAGAATCCCAGGGACAGAGGCGCCTAATGGGCTGCCGTCTATGGGGTCACACAGAGTCAGACACGACTGAAGTGACTTAGCAGTTGCCATTCCCTTCTCCAGTGGTCCACATTCTGAACATGCATTAGAGATACAAATTAATATTGATCTTGCTTTTGATCTAAAAATATTTGATAGAGGTATGACTGCTTACTGTTCTCCATATTTTTCCATCCATCATTTACTTAATGGGCTTCCCTGGTGATTTACTTAATATCCAGTGTGTTCTTTTTACCAATCTAGGAAATTCAGAAGAAATAAATATGGTCCCAGTAATAAGAGTTCACATCTTATATGTATATTTGTGCATATGTGTGTGTGTGTGTGTGTGTGTGTGTGTGTGTGTGTGTGTATATATATATATATATATATATATATAATTCATATTGAAAGGTTGTTGTTGAACCATGCAAAGACGCCGGGATCCTTGGCCTCCAGGAAGAAGAATTCAATCCAGGGCCAGAGAGGAGGCTTGATCGCTCAGAGCTTCTGTGTAATAAAGTTTTATTAAAGTACAAAGGAGATACAGAAAGCTTCTGACATAGACATCAGAAGAGGGTAGATACATTATTGTTATATAATCCTTGTAAAGACCAGACCTACTCCCATAATTTACATTTTAAGATAATATGATTAGGCAGGTTTCATCCAGAGACTGTCCTCAGCCAGGATACATAATCCTAAGGAATGCAGAGGAAAAAAATGTTTGTCCTTTCTTTCTCCTTGAGAATTCCAGACCCCTCTCTCCTTGGACCCCTAGACTTCTTATCAACCTGCCTAGGAAATGACTCTCTCAATATCTCCTTAAGCATATAGATATGATTTCTTTCTCCTCAGAGACTGAATGCTATATATATAAAACCATACCATAAGGGCAGAAACCACTATGAAAACAGATGCCTTGAATCTGAGGCTAGAAATAGACAAAATCCAGGTATGAATAGACAAAAATAGAAAAGCAAAATACAGTGTGGAAAAATCAAAACTGAGTAAAAAGAAAAAAACTGTCACTGTAAACATTTAACTTTGGAAACTTTTTCAGATTTAGAAATTCTTCACGAGTCATCTTCCTTATATTTAAAAATGTATGTGCAATGAAACTGTCCTTACTGTTAATGATCTTTCATACTAGTAACTATAAAACCAAAGAAACAACACAAACCTCAATTTTGAAAAACATGGAAATTATTAACAGAGATGGCTACACCTAACTTATTCAACCTGGAGGCCTGGTATTCACAGAAACTCAGTCAAGGTACCCAACGTCCCTACTTGGAACTTTACTCTCTGTTTCATACAGCCCATGTTGCCACAAACTGATTGGTCATGGGCAGCAGTAAGAGCCAAGGGGAGGCAGAGTCAAGTGTAAACCCTCTGAACTCCCTTCCTTCATTCCTGCTGCCATCTCATGCCACAGCACTGGCTTCCTTGACTGGTATCTTTAGACACTACCCCATTTCTTCTCTCTTCCCAAATCTATAACAAAGGAGCCACAATCCCATCCCAGAAACCTTCCTTTAGGAATTAAACGTTCAAAACTGACAAGCTTCAAAACTAGCTTTTTGAATACACAAGGAGTATTATTGTAACATAAGAGTAACTCTACTTTTTCATAAGCATACTGACAGTCTTTTAAATACATTCATTTCCTTAGTTTTAGCAATAAAAAATCCACTTAGAAAATCTCAAATAAGCTAAGAAAAACTCTTGAAGGAAACCACAGGGGTAGTTACTAGTGGAAAAGAAAACAAACAAGCAGGTTCCTGTCCCTTATCACAGCAGGCATTTTTGAAGGCAGAAGCCAGCTGAGGACTCTGAATTTTCTCAGAAGGAGCGGGGTAGAGATAAGATGAACATGGAACTCTGGTACTAGCCACTCCTTATACCTATTCCCTCTTCCTGCTTCTTACTATCTAGTGCAGAGATACTGGTTCCAGACCAATTAGGTTCAAATCCACATAGTATCTATGAGAAATAATAACTTGGGCAAATTATCTGAAATCTGCATGTGGTACATGGTATACACTCAATAAATGCTGCTGCTGCTGCTGCTAAGTCGCTGCAGTTGTGTCCGACTCTGTGCGACCCGAGAGACGGCAGCCCACCAGGCTCCACAGTCCCTGGGATTCTCCAGGCAAGAACACTGGAGTGGGTTGCCATTTCCTTCTCCAATGCATGAAAGTGAAAAGTAAAAATGAAGTCGCTCAGTCGTGTCTGACCCTTAGCGACTCCATGGACTGCAGCCTACCAGGCTCCTCCATCCATGGGATTTCCCAGGCAAGAGTACTGGAGTGGGGTGCCATTGCCTTCTCCGCTAGCTGTTATTATTACCACCATCATCATCCCTGTCTCATCCTACTCTTCCTTCCCAGAGGGTGCTCCTTGCCCTCTTCATCAGTGGATTGGATATTGGAGAAATCTTGCTGTCAATGACTAACAAATGGAGGAAATAAGTCCTCCAAAGAAGGAACTCCTATTTATCTACATTATCTACAGCTAGTATCTTCACTCCTTATTTTTATAACCAAACTTCTGGAATGATTAGCTCTCGTTCACTATTATTTTCATTTTCTCAATTTTCCACCCTCTACAAGCATACTCCCAGGCACCTCTTTTTAGGAAATCTCTGAGTGCTAACACCACCCATAACCTCCTAACAATCACTGACAATGATGTTTCTTCCTGTTCTTATTTGACTTCCAGCAGCACCAAACACTTCTTTTTAAAGTTTTCTTGGATTTCACATGGCCACTTACTCCTTGTTCTCCTCCTACCTCCTCTCTCACTTTTCCTATGGTGTTCCCAAGGATAATCTATCTTCTCCTTACCCTCATCGCATTTTGAGCACTTTAGTTCACATCCTTGATTTCAGCTACTGTCTACACATAATAATGATTCCCAAATTGTTCTCTTGCTCACTCAAGCATTTACATGCCCGTGTTCCCCTACCACAGCCCCCACAAGCCTATCCCAAGTTCCAGAGCTGTTTTCAACAGCTAACTAGACAATTTAAATAGGCATCTCAAACTCAACAGGTCCAAAAGCAGAATCTTCATGCTTATCCTATATGTTCTATCTTGATGAATGACATTACCTTTTTCCACAAAATTACTAGAAGTCAAAAATCTTGAAGTCATCTTTGTACTTATCCTCCCTTCACATGTCTAACCAAGACTATTTCCTTTAAGTATTTCCTAATTGTGTTCCTTATGCCTGTCAGTGACTTGGTCCAAGACCTCATGACTTCTCATATAAGCTACAATACTAGCTTTTTAACCAGCATTCCTGGCTGCCATTTTCAATCCATACTCTATAGCACATTAGCATGACTTTTTCAAAGTATAAATTGTATGTAACTTTTCCACTTAAGATCACCAGTGATGCCACATTATCCATATGCTAAAATCTGAATTCCTTGGCCAGGTATCCAAGGCCCACTACGTTATCTTCACAGCTTCATCTCTTTCTGATCTATCATTTCAGTCAGCCATAATCATCTGCTTCAAAGCCCCAAACATTCTGACCTTCACTGTCTTTGCAGAAGCTGACCCAAGAAAAGCCTTCTCTCTCCTGTCACTAGCTAAACTACCTACATTGCTTGGAACTCTGCTCAAAAACCAGCTCTGAAAAATTCTAGCACTAAGCTCCAAGTCAAACCATAGAATCTTAATATTCATACAACACACATACTACATTTATCTCTACTGGCACAGATCTTATAGTGTGTGTGCATGCATCCTCAGTTGCTTCAGTCATCTCTGACTCTGTGCCACCCTATGGACTGTAGCCCGCCAGGCTCCTCTGTCCATGGGATTCTCCAGGCAAGAATACTGGAGTGGGTTGCCATGCCCTCCTCCAGGAGATCTTCCCAACCAGGATCAAATCTAGGTCTCCTGCTTTGCAGGCGGATTCTTACCAGCTGAACCACCAGGGAAGCTCTAAGTGCTCCCAAATTTGTAAGTTTTTATATGGTTTTATATTACATGAATTAAAAAAAAACATACTGGAGGAGAAAAGCGAAGAGAAATTTGTGTACTTCAAATGAGCCAGAGATTACATATATATTATTAAAATTTGTGTTGAAAATTTTGTAAAACAAGTACTAATATCTCGATTTTACACATAAAGAAACAGAGGCTTGGGAAAATAAGCAAAATCCAACTCAGTATCACACATTCAGTCTAGAAGTGGTAGAAATGGGATTCAAATTCAGGTTTGTCTCATCCAAAAGCTAATGCTCTTTGCTTAAACTGGGTACTATTTTTAATTAATGAGGGAAAAAATGAAAAGATGTGGTCTTTTAATTAAAATATTTTCTTCTATAAACTTAATGAACAAGATGCAGAATTACATTTTTTCGGGTTGAAATTTGAGGAAGCTTACATATAAACAGCAAAGAAAAATATTTAAAGTAATACTGAAAACAAATTATCAATATGCCCTTAATAATTCAGTGTTTTAGGTGCTTTAGTTTTTTTCACTTATCTTGGCCAAATATAAACCCTTAAGGGAAAAAAATTGCATCAAATATTGGAGTACTTTCTGACAGTCTTTCTTTACTCTTTTAATTTTCTTGTGGATTTTCTCTAATTCAAATATTTATAATCATAACACGTTTTGTATCTATTAATTACTAGAATAACAATTAACTAGATGAGACCAAATTAATACAATTTTGTGTACATGCAACAGAACACAACATATGCTTCTGAAGATGTCCTCAGCTATTCTGAACGACTTTTGGCAATAATATTTCTCATTTTTTAAGTAAAGCTTCCTAATGCTTATATACCAAAATATTATCAGCAATTGTATCCAGATGACAGGAATATAAGCAATTTTTAGATTTTATTCATCACTTATCTTTGTTTTCTAAATGTTCCACAATAAACACCAATTTTGTCACTGAAAATATGAACTCCCCAACAAAGATAAACCCAGTCACTTCCTGAATAAGAATAGAACCAGTCACTCTATTTAGATGTCTCTAAAGAAAACAATCATTCAACATAAAAAATATAAGATTCTATTTTGACAAAAAGCCATACAACTTTTAGACTAGCATACATAAATCCACTAAAAATAACATTAGAAAAACTCACACAGGCTCACTGTATACCTACAGTGACCTTCAGAATCTACAGCTCAGGCTCCAGCAGTTTCAGAACTGAAGAGCAGACCCCTTTAGTACCAAGACAGAAATATTTCAGAGAAGTTGATTCAGCAGAATATAATCATGAAAGCATCTCTACTGCTCAAGCAGTTGATCATCAGAGACATAGGGTGCCTACCATTCACAGTAGCAGGGGCACTCTCTGTCCTGGTCAAATACACTCCCACATTTCAATCCTGCCTCCCCCAGGTCTCTGCTTATCCTTCTGTTTATCATCACTTAAAGAATTCTCTACCATACCACTTTTAAAAGTTGGATTAAAACTCAACGTTCAGAAAAAGAAGATCATGGCATCTGGTCCCAATACTTCATGGCAAATAGATGGGGAAACAGCGGAAACAGTGGCTGACTTTATTTTGGGGGGCTCCAAAATCACTGCAGATGGTGATTGCAGCCATGAAATTAAAAGACGCCTACTCCTTGGAAGAAAAGTTATGACCAACCTAGACAGTATATTAAAAAGCAGAGACATTACTTTGCCAACAAAGGTCTGTCTAGTCAAAGCTATGGTTTTTCCAGTAGTCATATATGGATGTGAGAGTTCGACTAGAAAGAAAGCTGAGCACTGAAGAATTGATGCTTTTGAACTGTGGTGTTGGAGAAGACTCTTGAGAGTCCCTTGGACTGCAAGGACATAAAACCAGTCCATCCTAAAGGAAATCAGTCCTGAATATTCATTGGAAGGACTGATGCTGAAGCTGAAACTCCAATACTTTGGCCCCCTGATGCGAAGAACTGACTCATTTGAAAAGACCCTGATGCTGGGAAAGATTGAATGTGGAGAAGAAGGGGACGACAGAGGATGAGATGGTTGGATGGCATCACCAACTCGATGGACATGAGTTTGAGTAAACCCCGGGAGTTGGTGATGGACAGGGAAGCCTGGTGTGCTGCAGTCAATGGGGTCACAGAGTCGGACACGACTGAGCAACTGAACTGAACTAAACTTGACCAAAACAAACATAAAAGTCCTTTTTTGACCTCTGCACCCCATTCCTCACTCTTCATTCATTTTAAAAGGTTCATCTGCTTCACAACTAATCACAAGGAAAAAAAATACAAAGGAAAACAAGATCTCTAATTTTTAGTGGTAACCGTTCTGGTTTCTATGGAGATGGGACTTGTCTTTTCAAATTTAACCTTTGCTGGACCTTGCAGCCAGTTACCTATTGCAATCTGAGGACTGCCCAGTTTCCTGCTCACTGAACAAACCCTTAGCTCCTCCACTGTCCTTCCTGATTGTCCTTCTTGACCCATGTAAGGTTTCTCTCAACACCAAGAACCACAGCTTTACAGTATTAAAAATACTTTAAACATATAATAAAAGGTAACTCACACATAAAAGGAAATTCACTCAGAAAAATAAAGATCTTACTTAAAAGAATTTGCTTTTAAGTGACACAAATGAACTTACTTACAAAACAGAAAAAGACTCACAGACTTAGAAAACAAATTTACGGTTGGGAGGGTAAGGGATAGTTAGGGAGTTGGGGATGGTCATGTACACACTGCTATACTTAAAATGGATAACCAACAAGGACCTATTGTATAGCACATGAAACTTTGCTCAATGTTATGTGGCAGTACGGATGAGAGGGAGATTTGGGGGAGAATGGATACATGTATATGTATGGCAGAGGATGAGATTGTTAGATGGCATCATTGACTCAATGGACATGAACTTGAACAAACTCCCGGAGACAGTGAAGGACAGAGAAGCCTGGTATGCCACAGTTCATGGAGTCATAAAGAGGTGGAAATGACTTAGTGACTGAACAACAACATGTGCATGGCTGAGTCCCCTTTGCTGTTCACCAGCAACTGTCACAAAAATGTTCATCGGCTATACCCTAATACAATAAAAAGTTAAAAACAAAAACAAAAAAGAACTTGCTTTTGGGGTCTTTAGAGTGCATTCCCATTTGGGAAGTGCTGCCATGTCTTTTTTGGTAGTCATGTCCAACTCTTTGCAACCCCATGGATTGTAGCCCACGAGGCTCCTCTGTTCACAGAATCTTCCAGGGAAGAATACTGGAGTGGGTTGCCATGCCCTTTTCCAGGGGATCTTCCCGACCCAGAGATCAAACCAGAGTCTCCTGCATTGCAGGCAGATTCTTTACCATCTGAGCCACCGGGGAAGCCCAGACAACTAAGTCAAAATCAAATACATTGAAAAGATCTGTAGCTTTGAATCAGTCCTTCCCCCCATTTCAAAACAGGGCTTGGAGATCTAATATAAAAAGATTAAAGAAGAGAGAAGAAATTCTTCAAACACCTGCCTTATAAAATATAATCTGCATAAAATATTCCAACTTAAGGTGATTTAAAACATGTAATAATGTTTCTGGGAAAAATTTTCCAAACAAAATTGAAAGGATATAGGATAGCTCTCTAACTTATACAAATTGCAAAAGTCCAGTTAAATTTGTTCATCTCCAAGCCTAAGTGACAACGCCTTCTTCCCTTAGCATACATGCCAAATTAAAATAAGAAAATCTATTAGTTGAATTTATATTGGTTTTTCCTACCCTGTTATATAATTATATCTTATATGTATTTAGTCTAGAAACAAAATCATAAAAATGCAAGAACAAGCTAGAACTCACAATTAGAATTTAGAAGGGTTTTAAAAGAATTGTTTTAAAAACATATTTGTTTTTGACTTGTAGATCATAGGTGCTTTGTAAACCAGTCCCTTCAGCTTCAAGGGTGGTGCCTACCATGAAGATCATTTTAATTCACAGTTACTACTCCTATCTGCTCAGTTCATAAGAAACCAAGATTTTGGTTAAAATGACATTACTGAAGAAGATAACAGTTACCAAAAATGACAAAAGAAAATTTTCAAAGTAAAGTTTGCACAAAAAGAAGCAACTTTAGTTGTGTCAGGTCAATTCATATCATCTAACAAGACTCAGCTTTTAAAAGTCACTCCATCCTGGAGTGACTTTTAAAAGCTGAGTCTGCAAAACCAATACAATATTGTAAAGTTAAAAAATAAAATTAAATTAAATTTAAAAAAAAGAAATATAAAAATAAATAAATAAATAAAAGTCACTCCATTTTTAAATCATAGTGTCTTTTTTCTTATCAAATGACTTCTATAGAGTGACTTTCATTATGCTCCAAAAAAAAAATCACAGCAGTCACCACTATAATTTCCACAAAACACATTAAATGTATGATACAATATTAGCAAAATACGTTATATACATTTCTGTATCATAAAAATCCTTTTAATAAGTCTCATGTAATACCAGTGAAAAACCATGCTGAATTCCTCAATGCTATAGAAAAATGATTAAGTCTGATTTACAATAAGGTTGTTATTTTCTATTTTAAAATATTTTTATCATGGAAATAACCAAAATCTGACTTTTCCTTGTATTATAAAACAATTTTTAGAAGAGACTAACCAAATAATTGGTGCCAACAATTTAGCACAGAATATGTAGAACAGAATAGAGGATATTTTTGTTGTTGTTAACAGAAATGCCTGCGATATTTAGTATACAAAAGCTAACAAAGCAGACAATGAATTTCTTTAACCACAGTTCAACTGCAATAGAAAGAAACTCTGGGGGAAATTCCTACCTTTAGAAATAGTCAAGAGAAACAAGTTGGTGCTGTATTTACCACAAGGGTGATTTAGGTTCCACTTGATAGCCTTTCTCCTTTACCAGGAATAAAACTGCCTTTCTGGAGAAAGCGAGTTAACAAAGCCCATGTTGCTGGAGTAAGCCTGAATTTCTAGCAAATAGAGATGATGCTATTTGCATTTGCTAGTTTGGAGAAGGGGAGAGTGGGAGGAGGGGACTAAGAGGACTGCTAAAGTAATTCACATATTGTCTGTGGGCTGTATAGACAGTGATCATCAGTCACCTGCTCAAACTTCCTTCACTCCTGCCTTCAGAAAAGAACCAAAGGTTACCCTGGGTCAGAGAATCTGGAAACAAATAAGAAGACAAGCAAAAATCTTAACTGCCAACCCGATTGTGTCCACAGAAAAAGTTATCCCTGCTGGACTTCTAAAAATCAAGATATTTTAATAGTCTCAAGAGTACTTGTTAAAATATATCATAAAACAGAAGAAAAAGCTTCAGGCTCTGCTTGCAATTACTGCAATACTTAGCTGAAGTACTTAAAGAAAGGACATTTGTTTTTTTCTTCAAGATACTCCTTTGCATCATAATAGCTATCTTATTTGCACAAGCAAAACATTTGTTCCAAGCTGTTCAAATGAAAAAGAAAGTATCAACTGTTTAAAATTTCTTGGCTTGTAAGTGAATAATTTGGGCTGACAGCATTTCTAACTATTTTATACCAAACAGGAAAAATACTAAATATACTAAGCATCAATCATCAGCTGCTCAGTCTTGTCCAACTCTTTGGGACGCTAGGACTGCAGCACACCAGGCTTCCCTGCCCATCACCAACTCCCAGAGCTTGCTCAAACTCATGTCCACATCCTCTGTCGTCCCCTTCTCCTCCTGCCTTCAATCTTTCCCAGCATCAGGGTATTTTCCAATGAGTCAGCTCTTCACATCATTTTATTATAAGCTACATTAAGGGCAAAACTCTAAACAAATACTCAAATGTTTATTCAGAAACTTTCTGATAGAACTGATACACCTTGAATTTTTTACAGCCTTAATTTTATGCACCTCTGTTATTTCTAACCCACCATAACATAGAGAAATGAAAAGTGCTGCTTTATGTGGTATTTACTCAACACACAGTCATATAAAGAGGAAAAAAATTGGGAAAGATGTCTGAAAAACTATAAAATCTTAATTTTAAAATTTAGAGAGGTGAAGCACAAGTTATAGAAACCACATAGTCCTCTGGTTACCTGAACAAAGAGCAAAAGCAGCCATAATTCATGGTTTTGGTTTTTAAAAAATGAGAATGAGATGGGGGTGGAGAGTAAAGCTACTTCTTGTCCACACATAAAAGCTTTGAAATACTTCTCAAAAAACTAACTTTGAAAAAGAATATATATGTGTGTGTGTGTGTGTGTGTGTGTGTGTATACTGGCTGTACAGTAGAAATTAACACAACATTATAAATCAACTATACTTCAGTAAAATTTTTTTAAAAGATTAACTTTTAAATAGTTCCAAAGGAAAATGTTACAAAGGGCAAAATAAGACAATAATGTAAAATGACTAATTATGTATTTTAAAGGATCATAAGTTTAGATTTTAAAACCCACTCCCTTAAAATTTTAATTAAAAAACTAAACTATATACATGTGTGTGTGTTAGGGGAAGCACACTAACTGAAACTGTCCACCCTGGCCAGGCACCATAATAACCATTTGCATGAGCTGTTTTACGACAGGAAGTCCTGTTCAAGAACACGGAACTAATAAGCCACCACCAACCAGAAGAGTCTGGAAAAGGTCAAAAGGAGACACCACATGTCCAACCATCTCCCAGAATCCTTCTCACTGGCATCCATCTTGGCTGAACAAGGCATGCACCACCAGGAAGGACTCTGAGTCAGAATGACTGGCTAAAGACAACCCCGAAACTAATCCCATCACCATAAAACCAGAGACTGTGAGCCACATGGCAGAGCAGTTCTCCTGGGTTCCCTTACCATACTGCTCTCCTCCTGGGCACCTTTTACCAATAAAATCACTTGCCTTGTCAGCATATGTGTCTCCTTGGACAATTCATTTCCAAGTGTTAGACAGGAGCCCAGTTTCAGGCCCTGGAGGGGTCCCCTTTCCTGCAACATGTGCATACACACGACATAAAATAAACCATCATTCAAAGAAGCAGCTAGTGCCCAAGATAATATTTAAAACTTATTTTTCACTTTAATCTTAAGAAAAACATTCTTATTCATACAATTTATGTCTGAATTACCAACAAAGAAAATCTAATATGCCAGTTCTAGCAATTATTCACAATCAGAAATGTTTCACAAAATTGTGAATGAAATGACATGTTACCACTGAGTTCCACTTGGAAATTAAAGTTGTTTCCGTGAGAGGCAGGGAGTGGGGGACCCAAATAAACTGAACGATTTGATCAAGAAAAGAGTTAAAATGATCACTGACAGCATACTGTGCCATTATACAGGAATGCTTGGCTACATCTTTCTGATTCCAGGTTTTCCCCTGCTCCACATTTCCCTTCAGACCAGAGGAATTCTTCTATACCCTTGGGATCCAGAAACTTTATACTCTAAGCATCTGGAAGCTTGCTGCCCTCTTTCCTGGTCTGTATGGCTACAAATGCTTAAAGAATTAGACTACATGATGACATTTCACACCAGTGTGGGTCATTAATTTATAATCAATGAGGCATAAATCTGAAGCTAATAAAATTAGTTCATTAATGTTTCAGAAATTATACAAAGTTAAAGTTTAATTTATATAGTTAACTTAAAGAGTATTTAAGTACTTTTAAAGTCAGGTAGAATGGTTTGTATTTATAAAACAAAAAACTTTGAATATCTCACAATATTAGAAAAATTAACACTGAATCAAATTTTTAAAAAGAATCCTGTTTCTGAGTTTCCCCAATTGCTCAGAACACTAAAAACCTACATTTACTGTGTTTATAAAACAAAATAGCAACATATTTGTTTACAAAATTTTCCAAATAAAGACAAGAAAAAGAAGGTTTAAAAAAAAATACATAGCCTTTAAAATAATGATTGACCCAGCTCTGATTCAAAGTTGCTAGATTCCAAGTCTTATTCTTCATATATTAAACACTTGGACTTTAATGAAATGACTGGCTATAAATTCCAATAAGTGTATATGCTGGAAACAAAAGGAGGGCAATATGAAAAGAAACCAATAGTTAACCAACAGTTTACAGGGCATTCCTAAATTTATATCATTTATTTAGAAGAGAACTAAGATATAAGATACAAAAGGAAGGGGGAAAACCAAAACAGAGAACAGCAAAATCAAATAAATTTTGCAAGAAAAAATCTACAATGGACTTTGTTTTAGTTTACTTGATTCAGCCTTAAGTTGCCAAGGACACAGCAGCACACACTTCCTTCCTCTTTCTCACCAAATGCCCCGTTCAGGTCTCTAGAATAAATCTGATGAGCTGTGACACCACCAAATAGAAGTAAAGGGCTTTGAAAGTAAAGGGTGAGAGTTGTTAACAAGAGCCAACAAAGGAAAATTTAAATAAACAAGAAGGGGAAAAGCCACTCAGCTTGCTTTATTTTTTTATTGAAAGCATGTTTCTCAGAGGATTTCTATACCAGTGATAGGCCTGATAAGAACTTAGCTCGTTCTGATTATAGAAGTGTTAACACCAGGGGAAAAAGTTAGAAAAAGTTTTAAGGTAAGTTAAACCTTATTACTATTCTTGAAAAGAAAAGCAGTAAAGCTTAAATAAGGTTTTTAATGCAAAGTCAAATAAAGTAGCACTCATGGAAGCTTCACTATATTTAAGAAATTATGCAACTGAATTGTCTTTGCATGCATGTTAAGTAACTTCAGTCCTATCCAACTCTTTGTGAGTCCATGGACTATAGCCTGCCAGGCTCCTCTGTCCATGGGATTCTCCAGCCAAGAATACTGGAGTGGGTTGCCATTTCCTCCTCCAGGGGAATCTTCCTTACCCAGGGATAGAACCTGCAGCTCCTGCATCACAGGCGGATTCTTTACCATTTGAGCCAACAGGGAAGCCTGAATTGTCTTTACTCATTAATTATTTGAAAAGGTTTTATGTGCTATAGTCTTAAAAAAAAATGGAAAAGCAATTAAAAAAAGGTTGAAAAAAATTCCAAACTGTTTGAGAAATATTCAAAACAAATAAAAAAATACAGATTTTTAAAAATTCATGAAATTCTACTAATTTAATATCATTTGTCCCTTTTGAAATTATTTAACTATGCCCCTTAAGTTATTTAACATTCAAGTCATTAAGTTTAATATTTCTGTACATTCTCTTAAAAGACCATCAGTTCAGTTCAGTCGCTCAGTCGTGTCCGACTCTTTGCGACCCCATGAATTGCAGCACGCCAGGCCTCCCTGTCCATCACCAATTCCCAGAGTTCACTCAAACTCACGTCCATCAAGTCGGTGATGCCATCCAGCCATCTCATTCTCTGTCGTCCCCTTTTCCTCCTCCCCCCAATCCCTCCCAGCATCAGAATCTTTTCCAATGAGTCAACTCTTCGCATGAGGTGGCCAAAGTACTGGAGTTTCAACTTTAGTATCATTCCTTCCAAAGAACACCCAGGACTGATCTCCTTTAGAATGGACTGGTTGGATCTCCTTGCAGTCCAAAGGACTCTCAAGAGTCTTCAACACCACAGTTCAAAAGCATCAATTCTTCGGTGCTCAGCTTTCTTCACAGTCCAACTCTCACATCCATACGTGACTACTGGAAAAACCATAGCCTTGACTAGACAGACCTTTGTTGGCAAAGTAATGTCTCCGCTTTTCAATATGCTATCTAGGTTGGTCATAACTTTCCTTCCAAGGAGTAAGCATCTTTTAATTTCATGACATTAAAAAGCAAATGACTGACGAAAAGGTTTTATTTTTATGACAAAGGGTTGATTATGTGCAACAAATGAAGCCCGCAAATCCACAAGGAAAGGAACAATAAGAAAAAAGTGGGAAAAGGTAATTAGCAAGAAAATTATGACCCAGAGGGATGGAATGGGGAGGGAGGAGGGTTCATTCATTTTGATATTTGGCAAAACTAATACAATTATGTAAAGTTTAAAAATAAAATAAAATTTAAAAAATGAATAAATAAAATACATGGAAACAAAAAGATTCAACCTCACTAGTAATCTAAGAAATAAAAAATTTTAAAATAACATTTTTTAAATTAGGAAAAATAAGATGATAATGCCCAAAGTTGACCAGAGAAGGAAAAAACATTTTCACCCACCACTGAGGGGAATGGATGTGAGTATACCTTTCTGAATGACAATTTGTCAGCCTTAGAAACATACCCTCTGACTCAGCAAACTTATTCTACGTAGATAATTAGAGAAGTGTGCAAAGATATATTCTTCGTATCATCTAATTTAATAACATAAATGTGTAAAAAGCCTAAATTAAAACAAAACAGAAGTTTGGATAAATAAATTATGGTACAGCCACATGATGGAGCACAAAACAAGTAAAATTGAAATTGAGGAATGTACTTCACATGGTAATACAGTCACAAGATATAATGAAAAAAGTAGACAAAAGAGTGGAGTATGCAGTATAATCTCTTTTCAAACTGAAACCATGAATTAATTTAGACACAAATGCAACATACCAATACATTCTGGTTTAAACAACAACAACAAAGCCACAGATAAAAGTCCCCATTACCACCCTTTCCAGAAATAATCACTATTACAAATTTGTATAGCCTTTCAAAAAAAAAAAAAAACAAATTTGTATAGCCTTTCAGATATGTTCTATGTATTTATTTACATATATCTATAGTTTCTAGTGGGCATTCATGACTGGCCTGCTGTCCCCAGTCTATCCCTGGGTTGGGAGGATCCCCTGGAGAAGAAAATGGCAACCCACTCCAGAACCCTTGCCTGGAGAATCCCATGGACAGAGGAGCCTGGTAGGCTACAGTCCATGGGGTCGCAAAGAGTTGGACATGACTGAGAAACTTCAATTTCACATAGTTAAATATAGGAATACATACTTATTTTAACTTAATGGTATTATATTGTATGTATAGGGAGGTTGTTCTTTTCAATAAATACATCTTGGAGAGTTTTCTTTCTTAGTAAACAGGAACAGTCTCATTCTTCTAAATTCTTCTATATGATTTTTAAGAATAAATACACTATAACAACGTTTTTCTACTGCTTTGCTGTGTCTGTATTCTTAAGCTATATGTGCAAAAAAAATTTTTTTAAAGCATTATGAAGCCAAATACAGATAAAACTGTTTGCCATGATTATCTCAGTATACTTTTCTCATTGTTCTGCTTTAAGCATTTATTACTTTTTCTATTAGAGAAAAATAATATTAAAAATAATGAAAAATAATTTTAAAACATTTTGCTTTCAAGGATGTATCACATTAGGATTTCCATGATGATCCAATGGTTAAGAATCCACCTGACAATGCAGGGGACACCAGTTCAATCCCTGGTCCGGGAAGATTTCACAGGCCACGGGGCAACTAAGCCCGTGTGCCACAGCTACTCAGTCTGTACTCTAGAGCCTGCAAGCCGCAGCTACTGAGCTCAGGCTCTGCAACTACTGAAGCCCACAAGCCACCACTACTGAAGCCTGCATGCCATGGAACCCAAGTTTTACAAAAAGAAAAGCCACCACAATGAGAAGCTCATGCACCACAATAAGAGAATAGCCCTGCTCACTGCAACTAGAGAAAACCGGCACAGCAACAAAGACCCAGCAGAGCCAAAAATAAATAAATAAAAAGAATATATCACATTATGTCTAAGAAATGATACTTCTATATTATAGCTGCCATTTAATGAATGACATATTGGCTAAAGTAAATGTTTTCTCTACTCAAAAACAGAGTATTTCAGCTTGTGTAAGTATAGTACTAACATTATTAATCTATCTGCAATTAATAAGCAATGCTTGAAAAAAATAAAAATGAATCATACATGCAATGTCTCTGAATATCAATTAACAACTTTTAACCATACTCTTCCCACAATCCTAAGGTTCTTGCGGGAACATCCGTGAATCTTTACATATCAGAATGTGGCACCAGGGGGCATATCTTTGTTTCTATTCTACTGCTTCCAAATACTATTTTGGCACAGGTTGGATTGTGTATGAAAGTCACTCAGTCATGTCTGACTCTTTGTAACCCCATGGACTGTAGCCCACCAGGCAACTCCATTCATGGGATTTTCCAGACAACAATACTGGAGTGGGTTGCCATTTCAATTTGCAGGGGATCTTCCCGACCCAGGGACCAAACTCAGGTCTCCCCCACTGCAGGCAGACTCTACCATCTGAGCCACCAGAGAAGCCAGGTTGGATTATTTGTATTCAAAAGTAGTTATAAATGAAACCACAAAGCTACAGTAATCAAAACAGCAATGGTATTGGCACAAAACCAGACATACACATCAATGAAACAGAACAGAGAGCCTACGGTCAATTAATCTCTGACAAAGAAGGCAAGAACAAACAATGCAGAAAAAAATAATCTTTTCAACAAGTTGTGCTGGGGAAGCCAGACAGCTACATGTAAACCAATGAAATTAGAACACTTCCTCACACAATATACAAAAATGAACTAAAAATGGTTAAAAGACTAAAAAACACATGACACCATAAAACTCACAGAAGAGAATATAGGCAAAGCATTCTCTGATATTAATTGCAGCCATATTTTCTTAGATAAGTCTCCCAAAGCAAAAGAAATAAAGAGAAAAAAAATAAACAAATGGGACCTAATCAAATTTAAAAGCTTCTGTACAGCAAATGTAACCATCAACAAAATTAAAAGAAAACCTATAGAATGAGAGAAAATATTTGCAAATGATATTTGCAAACCACCAACAAGGGGTTAAGATCCAAAACACACAAAGAACTCATACAACTGAACATCAAACAAATCAAAACATCAAAAACAGCAAACAAACCAATCAAAAAATTGGAATATGAGAAAACTCATACAGACATTTCTCCAAAGAAGACACACAGTTGGCCAACAGGCATGTGAAAAGATGCTGAAAATCACTAATTATCAGAAAAATAAAAATAAAAGCCACAACGAGTTATTATCTCACACTAGTCAGAATGGCTATCATCAAAAACTCTACAAATAATAATCAAGCATCTTCTCCGACCACAATGCTATGAGACTAGGTATCAATTATAAGAAAAAAACTGTAAGAAACACAAACATACAGAGATTAAACAATATGTTCATAAATACCAATAGATTACTGAAGAAATCAAAAGGGAAATCAAAAAATCTCTAGAAACAAATGACAATGAAAACACAACAACTCAAAACCCGTGGCATGCAGCAAAAGCAGTTCTAAAAGGGAAGTTTATAGCAATACAGTCCTACCTCAAGAAACAAGAAAAACACTGAACAGACAACTTAACGTTACACCTAAAACAACTGGAAAAAGAACCAAAAAACCTCCAAAATTAGTAGAAGGCAAGAAATCATAAAGATCAGAGCAGAAATAAATGAAAAAGAAATGGAAGAAACAATACTAAAGATAATAAAACTAAAAGTTGGTTCTTTGAGAAGATAAACAAAATTGGCAAACCTCTAACCAGACTCATCAAGAAAAAAAAAAAAAAGAAGAATCAAATCAACAAAATTAGAAATGAAAAAGGAGAGGTTACAACAGACAATGCAGAAATACAAAGGATTATAAAAGACTATTATGAACAACTATATGGCAATAAAATGGATAACCTGGAAGAAATGGACAGATTCTTAGAAAAGTTCAATCTTCCAAGACTGAACCAGAAAGAAATAGAAATTATGAGCAACCCAATCACAAGCACTGAAATTGAAGCTGTGATCAAAAACCTCCCAAAAAACAAAAGCCCAGGACCAGATGGCTTCACAGGAGAATTCTATCAAACATTTAGAGAAGAGCTAATGCCTATCCTTCTAAAACTCTTTCAAAAATGTGCTGAGGAAGGAACATGTCCAAACTCATTCTACAAGGCCACCATCATCCTGATACCAAAACCAGACAAAGACAACACAAAAAAAGAAAACTACAGGACAATATCACTGATGAACAGATGCAAAAAACCTCAACAAAATTTTAGCAAACAGAATTCAGCAACGCATCAAAAAGCTCATACACCATGATCAAGTTGAGTTTATTCCAGGGATGCCAAGGATTCTTCAATATATGCAAATCAATCAATGTGATACACCATATTAACAAATATAAAAATATAAAAATCACATGATAATCTCAATAGATGCAGAAAAAGCCTTTGACAAAATTCAGCACCCATTTATGATTAAAACTCTTCAAAAAATGAGCATAGAAGGAACCTACCTCAATATAGTAAAGGCTACATATGATAAGCCTACAACAAACATTATTCTCAATGGTGAAAAACTGAAAGCATTTCCCCAAAGATCAGAAACAAGACAAGGATGTCCACTTTCACCACTACTACTCAACATAGTTCTGAAAGTCCTAGCCACAGCAATCAGAGAAGAAAAAGAAATAAAAGGAATCCAGATCAGAAAAGAAGTAAAGCTCTCACTGTTTGCAGATGACATGATACTGTACATAGGAAACCCTAAAGACAGTATCAGAAAATTCCTAGAGCTAATCAGTGAATTTAAGCAAAGTTGCAGGATACAAAATCAATACACAGAAATCACCTGTATTTCTATATATAGTAACAATGAAAAATCAGAAAGAGAAAAATTGAGGAATCAATCCCATTCACCATTGCAGCAAAAAGAATTAAATATCTAAGGAATAAACTTACCTAAGGAATCAGTCCCATTCACCATTGCAGCAAAAAGAATTAAGTATCTAGGAATAAACTTACCTTACAGTTCAGACAAAAGAACTGTACACTGAAAATTATAAGACACTAATGAAAGAAATCAAAGATAACATAAACAGATGGAGGGATATTCCATGTTCCTAGGTAGGAAGAATCAATATTGTGAAAATAACCATACTACCAAATGCAATCTACAGATTCAATGCAATCCTTATCAAATTACCAATGGCATTTTCACAGAACTAGAACAAAAAGTTTCTCAATTCATATGGAAACACAAAAGACTCCGAAGAGCCAAAGCAGTCTTGAGAAAGAAGAATGGAGCTGGAGGAATCAACCTTCCTGACTTCAGGTTATACTACAAAGCTACAGTCATCAACACAGTACAGTACTGGCACAAAAACAGAAATATAGACCAATGGAACAAGATAGAAAGCCCGAAATAAACCCATGCACCTATGGGTACCTTATTTTTGACAAAGGAGGCAAGACTATACAATGGGGCAAAGACACCTTCTTCAATAAATGGTGCTGGGAAAACTGGACAGCTACACGTAAAAGAATGAAATTAGAACACTTCCTAACACCATGCACAAAGATAAACTGAAAATGGATTAAAGATCTAAATGGAAGACCAGAAACTATAAAAGTCTTAGAGGAAAACATAGGCAGAACACTTGATGGCGTAAATCAAAGCAAGATCCTCTATGACTCACTTCCTACAATAACAGAAATTAAAAAAAAGTAAACAAGTGGACCTGATTAAACCTAAAAGCTTTTGTGCAGCAAAAGCAACTATAAGCAAGGTGAAAAGACAACCCTCAGAATCGGAGAAAATAATAGCAAATGAAACAACTGACGAAGGATTAATTTCCAAAATATACAAGCAGCGCATACAACTCAATACCAGAAAAGCAAACAACCCAAACAAAAACTGTGGAAAAGACCTAAACAGATATTTCTCCAAAGAAGACATACAGATGGCTAACAAACACATGAAAAGATGCTCAAAATGGCTCATTACTCAGTTCAATTCAGTTCGGTCGCTCAGTCATGTCCAAATCTTTGCGACCCCATGAATTGCAGCACGCCAGGCCTCCCTCTCCATCACCATCTCCCGGAGTTCACTCAAACTCACATCCATCAAGTTGGTGATGCCATCCAGCCATCTCATCCTCTGTCGTCCCCTTCTCCTCCTGCCCCCAATCCCTCCCAGCATCACAGTCTTTTCCAATGAGTCAACTCTTCGCATGAGGTGGCCAAAGTACTAGAGTTTCAGCTTTAGCACCATTGCTTCCAAAGAACACCCAGGGCTATCTCCTTTAGAATGGACTGGTTGGATCTCCTTGCAGTCCAAGGGACTCTTAAGAGGCTTCTCCAACACCACAGTTCAAAAGCATCAATTCTTCAGCACTCAGCTTTCTTCACAGTCCAACTTTTGCATCCATACATGACCACTGGAAAAACCATAGTCTTGACTAGCCGGACCTTTGTTGGCAAAGTAATGTCTCTGCTTTTAAATACGCTATCTAGGTTGGTCATAACTTTCCTTCCAAGGAGTAAGCGTCTTTTAATTTCATGGTTTCAGTCACCATCTGCCGTGATTTTGGAGCCCAAAAAAATAAAGTCTGACACTGTTTCCACTGTTTCCCCATCTATTTCCCATGAAGTGATGGGACCGGATGCCATGATCTTCATTTTCTGAATGTTGAGCTTTAAGCCAACTTTTTCACTCTCCACTTTCACTTTCATCAAGAGGCTTATTAGTTCCTCTTCACTTTCTGCCATAAGGGTGGTGTCATCTGCATATCTGAGGTTATTGATATTTCTCCTGGCAATCTTGATTCCAGCTTATGCTTCTTCCAGCCCAGCGTTTCTCATGATGTACTCTGCAGAGAAGTTAAATAAGCAGGGTGACAATATACAGCCTTGACGTACTCCTTTTCCTATTTGGAACCAGTCTGTTGTTCCATGTCCAGTTCTAACTGTTGCTTCCTGACCTGCATATAGGTTTCTCAAGAGGCAGGTCAGGTGGTCTGGTATTCCCATCTCTTCCAGGATTTTCCAGTTTATTGTGATCCATGCAGTCAAAGGCTTTGGCATACTCAATAAAGCAGAAATAGATGTTTTTCTGGAACTCTCTTGCTTTTTCCATGATCCAGAAGATGCTGGCAATTTGATCTCTGGTTCCTCTGCCTTTTTTACAACGAGCTTGAACATCTGGAAGTTCACGGTTCACGTATTGCTGAAGCCTGGCTTGGAGAATTTTGAGCATTAGTTTACCAGCGTGTGAGATGAGTGCAATTGTGCGGAAGTTCGAGCATTCTTTGGCATTGCCTTTCTTTGGGATTGGAATGAAAACTGACCTTTTCCAGTCCTGTGGCCCCTGATGAGTTTTCCAAATTTGCTGGCATATTGAGTGCAGCACCTCACGGCATCATCTTTCAGGATTTGAAAGAGCTCCACTGGAATTCCATCACCTCCACTAGCTTTGTTTGTAGTGATGCTTTCTAAGGCCCACTTGACTTCACATTCCAGGATGTCTGGCTCTAGGTCAGTGATCACACCATCGTGATTATCTGGGTCATGAAGATCTTTTTTGTACAATTCTTCGTGTATTCTTGCCACCTCTTCTTAATATCTTCTGCTTCTGTTAGGTTCATACCATTTCTATCCTTTATCGAGCCCATCTTTGCATGAAATGTTCGCTTGGTATTTCTAATTTTCTTGAAGAGATCTGTAGTCTTTCCCATTCTGTTTTCCTCTCTTTCTTTGCATTGATCGCTGAGGAAGGCTTTCTTATCTCTCCTTGCTATTCTTTGGAACTCTGCATTCAGATGCTTATATCTTTCCTTTTCTCCTTTGCTTTTCACTTCTCTTCTTTTCACAGCTATTTGTAAGGCCTCCCCAGACAGCCATTTTGCTTTTTTGCATTTCTTCTCCATGGGAATGGTCTTGATCCCTGTCTCCTATACAATGTCATGAACCTCAGTCCATAGTTCATCAGGCACTCTATCTATCAGATCTAGTCCCTTAAATCTATTTCTCACTTCCACTGTATAATCATAAGGGATTTGATTTAGGTCATACCTGAATGGGTCTAGTGGTTTTGCCCACTTTCTTCAATTTAAGTCTGAATTTGGCAATAAGGAGTTTATAATCTGAGCCACAGTCAGCTCCAGGTCTTATTTTTGCTGACTATATAGAGCTTCTCCATCTTTGGCTGTAAAGAATATAATCAATCTGATTTTGGTCTTGACCATCTGGTGATGTTCATGTGTAGAGTCTTCTCTTGTGTTGTTGGAAGAGGGTGTTTGCTATGACCAGTGCATTCTCTTGGCAAAATTCTATTAGACTTTGCCCTGCTTCATTCTGTTTTCCAAGGCCAAATTTACCTGTTACTCCAGGTGTTTCTTGACTTGCTACTTTTGCATTCCAGTCCTCTATAATGAAAAGGACATCTTTTTTGGGTGTTAGTTCTAAAGGGTCTTGTAGGTCTTCATAGAACCATTCAACTTCAGCTTCTTCAGTGTTACTGGTTGGGGCATAGACTTGGATTACTGTAATATTGAATGGTATGCCTTGGAAACAAAGAGAGATCATTCTGTCGTTTTTTAGATTGCATCCAAGTACTGCATTTCAGACTCTTTTGGCTCATTACTAGAGAAATGCAAATCAAAACTACTATGAGATATCACCTCACACCAGTCAGAAAGGCCATCATCAAAAAGTCTACAAACAATAAATGCTGGAAAGGGTGTGGAGAAAAGAGAACCCTCTTGCACTGTTGTTGGGAATGTAAATTGATACAGTCACTATGGAGGATGGCATGGAGATATCTTTAATAACTAAGAATAAAACCACCATGCTGCTGCTGCTAAGTTGCTTCAGTTGTGTCCGATTCTGTGCGACCCCATAGACGGCAGCCCACCAGGCTCCGCCGTCCCTGGGATTCTCCAGGCAAGAACACTGGAGTGGGTTGCCATTTCCTTCTCCAATGCTTGAAAGTGAAAAGTGAAAGTGAAGTTGCTCAGTCGTGTCTGACCCCTAGTGACCCCATGGACTGCAGCCCACCAGGCCCCTGCATCCATGGGATTTTCCAGGCAAGAGTACTGGAGTGGGACGAAAACCACCATATGACCCAGCAATCCCACTCCTAGGCATATACCCTGAGGAGACCAAAATTTAAAAAGACACATGTATCCCATTGTTCATTGCAGCACTATTTACAATAGCTAGAACTTGGAAGCAATCTGGATGTCAACTGACAAGATGAATGGATAAAGAAATTGTGGTACAAATACACAATGGAATATTACTCAGCCATAATAAGGAATGCATTTGAGTCCATTCTAATGAGATGGATGAATCTAGAACCTATTATACAGAGTGCAGTAAGTCAGAAAGAGAAAGATAAATACCATATTCTAATGCATATATATGGAATCTAGAAAAATGATACTGAAGAATTTATTTGCAGGGCAGCAATGGAGAAACAGACATAGAGAACAGACTTATGTACATGGGGAGAGGGGAGGAGAGGGTGAGATGTATGGAAAGAGTAACATGGAAACTTACATTACCATATTTTAAATAGATAGCTATTTTAAAAAATAGGGAATTTGCTGTATGGCTCAGGAAACTCAAACAGGGGCTCTGTATCAACCTAGAGGGGTGGGATAGTGAGGGAGATGGGAGGGAGGTTTAAAAGGGAGGGGATATATGTATACCTATAGCTGATTCATGTTGAGGTTTGACAGAAAACAAAATTCTGTAAAGCAATCATCCTTCAATAAAAAAGTAAATTTTTAAAAAAGTAAATTTAAAGCTGTAAAAAAAAGTAAAATTCTACCAGGAAAACACACACACACAAAGTCTACAAATAATAAATGCTGGAGAGGATGTGGAGAAAGGGGACTCGTCCTACACTATTGATGGGAATACAGATTGGCGCAGTCACTATGGAAAACAGTAAGGAGGTTCCTTTAAAAACTAAAAATAACCATATGATCCAGAAATCTCACTCTTGGCTATACATCCAGAAAAGATAAAAACGCTAATTTGAAAAAATACATGCAACCCAGTGTTCACAGAAGCATTATTTATAATAGCGAAGACATGGAAACAATCCAAATGCCCATCAACAGACAACTGGTTTAAGAAGATGTAGTGTGTGTATGTCAGAGAAGGCAATGGCACCCCACTCCAGTGTTCTTGCCTGGAGAATCCCAGGGACGGCGGAGCCTGGTGGGCTGCCATCTATGGGGTTGCACAGAGTCGGATACGACTGAAGCGACTTAGCAGCAGCAGCACTGTGTGTGTGTGTGTTTATATGAAGTGAAGTGAAAGTCGTTCAGTTATGTCCAACTCTTTGCGACCCCATGAACTATACAGTCCATGAAATTCTCCAGGCCAGAATACTGGAGTGGGTAGCCTTTCCCTTCTCTAGGGGATCTTCCCAATCAGGGATTGAACCCAGGTCTCCCACATTGCAGGGTGACTCACCAGCTGAGCCACAAGGGAAGCCCAAGAATACTGGAGTGGGTAGCCTATCCTTTCTCCAGCAGATCTTCGCAACCCAGGAATCGAACCGGGGTCTCCTGCATTGCAAGTGGATTTATCACCAACTGAGCTATCAGGGAAGCATACATACACACACACACACACACACACACACACAGTTTATAGGATTACAAAAATACATAATTAAAATATACAACAGTAATAACATGAATTTGAGGGGCATAAATGGGTAGAATATTCTGTTTCCTTTATTGTTTTGATGCAGAATAAAGATATTAATTTCAGACTTCCTTTAAGAAAACATGTTAAAATTCCTAGAGTATTATAAAAACAGAAAATATAGTGTATAACTTCCAAACAAGAGGGGAACAAATGGAATAAGAAAAAATAATCCAAGGATAAGAAAAGAAACTAGAACATGGAAAAGGCAAGACAAATAAAAAGCATAAAATAAGATGGCATATTGAAAACTCAATATATTTGTGATTACAATAAATATAAATAGATTAAAAGCTCCAGTTAATGGAGAAGGAAATGGCAACCCACTCCAGTATTATTGCCTGGAAAAGTCCATGGACAGAGGAGCCTGGCGGGCTGCAGTCCATGGGGTTACATGACTGAGCATGTGTGCATGAGGGTGGAGGGTGACAGGTTGGTAGCAATAAACTGGTAGAACTAAAAAAAAAAAAAAAAAAAAAAAAAAGCTCCAGTTAAAAAAACAGACTAGCCGACTGGCAATTAAAATCCAACTATCTGCAAGAAACGCATTTCTTTAGGACAGATAAAAGTTGAACATTATAAAGAGAGAGAATTATGTCACATTTGATAGTGGTGAATACTTATTTACTTAAAATCTTTTTCTCTTGGAATCAATCCAACGAATCTTCTGCTGCTGCTGCTAAGTCGATTCAGTCATGTCCGACTCTGTGTGACCCCATAGACGGCAGCCCACCAGGCTCCGCCGTCCCTGGGATTCTCCAGGCAAGAACACTGGAGTGGGTTGCCATTTCCTTCTCCAATGCATGAAAGTGAAAAGTGAAGGTGAAGTCGCTCAGCCGTGTCCAACTCTTAGTGACCCCATGGACTGCACTGCAGCCTACCAGGCTCCTCCGTCCATGGGATTTTCCAGGCAAGAGTACTGGAGTGGGCTGCCATTTCCTTCTCCAACGAATCTCCTACATTTATATATATTGTTTCTCAGTGTCCTAAATTGAATTCTATCATCTACCCATCTTTTAGTCTTGTGCTTCTCAAAGTTTGGGCTTCAAACCATGTGCAATGGAAGAACCTGTGCCCCACTCCAGACTTACTAATTCAGAACACCAACTCATGAGTATCAGGGTATCAGCCTTTTAACAAGGTCCCCCAGTTGATTTAAGTATAAGAACTATTGATTTAAATGTTGACCCACAAGGTTCTGTTGGTCCTCATCTACCTTCTGTTACACATGCACCAAAAATCACACCCAAAACTTCTACCAGTTATTGTTATTAACAGGATGTGTAAGCTGCCTTACCTCCATAATCCCCACCCCTGCCAATAACTATAATCCCACCTGACACAAAGAATATTTATTTGAATGAACCTGATGATTCTTAAAGCCACTTTGTCAACCAAGACCTAACTTGTAGGCATCATATCTGCATGTGCATCAATCTAATAGACATGTCCACCTGGACGTCCTAAATTACCCTGAATCTATCAGTTAGGATTAAATTCAGCTAACAGTAACAGAAAAGCCTAAAATAGTGGTTTATATAACACAGAAGTTTATTTCTTTCAAATAACAGTCTGGAATAGGTTAGTATAAAAATTCTGCTCCACAAAGTTCTCAGAGAGTCTGGCTCCTTTCTGCTTTCCACTTCAAAATGCCTAGAATATGGTTCCCATTTTATAGTTCAAGATAGAGCTCCATCCAAAACCACCACATTTCTAACAACAGAACAGAAGCAAAAAAGGAGAAGGGTACATTCACCTCTCTGTAACACACTATCTGTGCTTTTATCCCACTGACAAGGATTTAAGTGTCAAGACCATAACTAACTGCTAAAGCTAGAAATCTAGTATTTACGTTAGGCAGCCAAACTGTTACTAAGGGGAGAAAAAGGGGGGAGACCAAATACTGAATGACAATAGCATTCTTGACTACACCTTCCGAAGTTACCATGTCCCAACTTGAACTCATCAGTTTGCAGAACATACTGTGCAATTTCACACCTTTGTGATGTCTTTATCTCCTACCTTTATCTCCATTCTGCCTGGCAAACTCCTTCTCCTCTCTTAATACTTCCATCATGCATCTTTTTGTGAAGCGTTCCTTTACCCAACCACCTTTACCGCCAGCCTAAACAAACCAGATGTCTTTCGGCCACCTTGGTATCTAGCATATATCTCTATTTTTACACTGTTAACTTTGTATTGTATCTTTTTAAAAGTCTGTCCCTCCATTCATCCCTCTCCCAGTAGAAGGTGAACTTCTTGAGGGCAGAGACTATGCCTTATTTTAGTATCATATACAGATACATAAATCTGTATCATACTAACTTGTACAAAAATCAACCATTAACATCTGTTACCTAAAATTATGACAGCAGGGAATGGGTAAAAAGAGGTACCTAATAAAAAGAACATCATGGTATGTAGTACTGTAGAATAATGGGATGTCTTAAAATTCCAAATTACATAAGATTCTACTAGCAGTTACAAGAAGATTATGGTTATATGAGCATATAACTCATACTTAAGTACTGCCTTCCTCCACACACGTTACCTATTCATTTCCTACACTCATCTTTCTTTTCTTTCTGGTATAAATTAATATAGTGGGGAAAATCTTAAGTAGATTTATATTTGATTCCACTAATAAGTTCACATTTAACTTGGATCAAATGATTGGTTTCTGTGCTTAGACTCCAGTTAAATCTCAGCAGTTATTTCATCACAGAAGACTGGGTTAGGTATGTCTATGTCCTTGGAAGAGTCAACCAAGGAGCTTCAATATTTTGATGTCTTTTTTCTGAAAGAAAATATCTAGGCTAGATAACACAGTATTCAACTTAGGAAGCACAGCATTACAACTGATAAACACTTGACTGAAGTAACATACTAAATAATATACTAGTTTATGATGGCTTTCATAGTCAAAAATTTTTAACATGCATAAGTAAAATCTTTATAGAAGTGAAATCTTAACACTATCAAAGCACCAATTTAACTTGAAAAATCAACCAAAATCATGTAAAACATGTATAACAATTGCTATGCCCAACCTTGAAAAAAAATCTTCAAGATATTAACAATGGAATGCCATGTGTAATTTTAAATAGGATATCAACTATAAACGTAGCTAAGCACCCCAAAATGCTTACAGCAGCAAAGCTTCAATGGTGTAAATGTGGCCTGCAGCTTTGCCCATACTGGCCAGTGTGGTCTATCAATTCAGACCATTATGTTGTGCTGACCCTCAAGAATCCTAATTATAATCTTTTACCTCGAGTTCTCTAACCTGAACAGTGTCCTCACTGTTCTGCCTGCTGTTCCTCAGTTGGGCATGAAGTCCTACCCTCAATGTCAACAGCAGTTAAATCTAACTTCAATAAAATAAAAGAACATGTATTAGTTAGTTATTATCTTACCATTACTTCCTAGTGGTTGTAATATATCTCCTGTCAGGTTACACCACCCAACTGGGAAAATATCTCGACAATCATACTTGCACCAATAATTGAAAGCTCCGCTCCAGCCATCAAATGTGATATAAACTTCATCTCCTTTAACATTTCCAATAGTTGCAGGGCAGATCAGATAAGGGTTCTTTCTGTCTACAGCTTCAAGTTTCATCCCCACTTTAAAATTATTTAGAGGTGGCTTTGGTGGTTCCTACCAAAATATTAAAAAAAAAAAAGTTTTCATTGTTAAGATGTATTAAGAAGCATTTGCTCAACTGTATTCTTACAATCTTCAGCAACCAAAAATTAAGCTTCATGTTTATCAATGAAATACAGGAAGAGACAGTTCTCACAGATCCCTTTGAAACTCTGCTCTACAATATCTCACTTACTCTAGAGCATAGTCAAGAACCTAGAAGAAAACAAAACCAGCCTGATGGTCATTTATTCATTCAAGAAATATGTATTACATACTATGTACCAGGAATTTACCATTCATAGGTGAACAAAAATGTCAGATCCCTGTTCTTGTAGACATTACATTCCAATAGTGGTGGTAGCAGTGGTTGGGAGGCCAGACAGGATGAAGGGGAGGAAGCAATAACAAGAAATTTTAAGAGGGAGTCAAACAAACCTAAAAATATGTAAATTATAGAGTAATTTGAAAGATAAGTCCAAAGAGAAGGAATAGCAACAGATAATATCTAAAAAGAAACTCAAAATATAAAATGTAGATACAAGAACATCAAAGTCACAGTCTGGGGTTATTTATGATATGCAATCCAGAAACAAATATTTAAAAACATTCCTTCATTACAAAAAGCTAAAGCATACAAATGCTAACAGGATTCTTAGACCAAGGGCTACATTAAAAGCAACATCTTCTTTTTTTCCACTCTGCTTTTTATCCCAGTAAATGGCACCATCAGCAACCCAGTTACCCAAGTCAGAAACCTGCAAATGGCCCTAGACCTGTGGTTCGCAGCGTGACTAAACATTAGAATTTCCTGGGGCCACACTGCCAGAGATATTGATTAAACTGGTCTGACATGGGGCACATTTTAATTGCCCAGATGATTCTACTGTGCATCCAAGGCTGAGAACCACTACCCTATACGCATCCTTTCCCCCTAACACTCACATTCAGAGACTACAACCTGCCAATTCTACCCCCTAAATCTCTAGAATAACAACATTAAAAGTTAATTTTCTCTTCATTAAGACTTCCAGAAATCAGAAAATAAATATTAGGGAACACATTATAAAAAGGTTAACCTTCAATTTCCTCTATTTCTTTGCATTGTTCATTTAATAATTCTTTATTTCTCCCTGCTCTTCTCTGGAACTCTGCATTCAGTTGGGTGTTATCTTCCCCTTTCTCCTTTGCCTTTCCCTTCTCTTTTTCTCAGCTATTTGTAGGGCTTCCTCAAACAACCATTTTGCCTTCTTGCATTTCTTTTCCTTTGGGATGGCAAAGCAGACACATCACTTTGCTGACAAAGATCCATATAGTCAAAGCTAGTTTTTCCAATAGTCATGTACAGCTGTAAGAGTTGGACTATAAAGAAGGCTGAGTGCCGAAGAATTGATACTTTCGAACTGTGGTAATGGAGAAGACTCTTGGGAGTCTCTTGGGCAGCAAGAAGATCAAATCAGTCAATCCTAAAGGAAATCAACCCTGAATATTCTTTGGAAGGACTGATGCTGAAGCTCCAATACTCTGGCCACCTGATGCGAAGAACCGACTCACTGGAAAAGACCCTCATGCTGGGAAAGATGGAGGGCAGAAGGAGACGGGAGCAACAGAGGATGAGATGGTTGGATGGCACCGACTCAATGGACATGAGTTTGAGCAAACTCTGGGAGATAGTGAAGGACAGGGAAGCCTGGTGTGCTGCAGTCCGTAGGGGCGCAGAGAGTCAGACACAACTTAGTGACTGAACAAAAACAACCACCTTCAATTGTTGAGCATATGCACAGTTTAAATATTCTCTATATATTCATTTAATTCTCACAACAGTCCTATGAAGCCAGTGCAGCTATTATACCCATCTTGCAAGATGATAAAACTAATGTACAATGGCCTAAGACTACACCATAAGTATCAGAGCTCGATTTTAAGTCTAAGTAGCCAACTTTCTGGAACACTCTACACCCCAACATCTGCCAAGCCAATTCCAACTCTTCCACACCTCAAAGCCCAGTTCTCCTGGTCTCTATAAAGCTTCCCTGAACAATGCTTGCTATTCCGAGGCCCACCAAAGTAGCACTCTTGCCTTTCAATTGTGAAACTATTAAAATATGTTCACTCTTCTGAGATCTTTTTCATATTGTTATTTCCAGCACAGTACTCAATGGCAAGCATTTTTTAAATGAATGAACCAAAGAATCACCTGGAGAACAGTAAACAAGCTCTGAACTACCTCTTTCAACAAGATATAATTTTTAAAACCTATCTGGTAGATGGGTTCCTTTTAAAAATGTCCCCTTTAAACCCATCTCATCATCCCATGCTTTCTCTGATCCCTTAGTCGTGTCTGACTCTTTGTGACCCTATGGACTGTAGCCCACCAGGCTCTTCCATCCATGGAATTCTCCAGGCAAGAATACTGGAGTGGGTAGCCATTCCCTTCTCCAAGGATCATCCTGATCCAAGGATCAAACCCGGGTCTTGTGCATTGCAGGCAGATTCTTTACCATCTGAGCCACCAGGGAAACCCCTATTTCTTCTAAATTTCATGAATAACCTATCAAATTTTCTTACACAAATAAGTATTAATAGAGCTCTAGAAGAAAACAAATTTTAATTTGTTTCATAACAAATTAACTCTTTTTTCATAACACAGTAAATGAAAGGGCTTTATCACAAAACAACCAACCTCCTTCCAGATTTAGATAATTTGCAAAATGGTTCCCTCTACTGTCAACAAAAAGTAATGATACAAAAGTTGCTTTGCTGCTAAGTCACTTCAGTCGTGTCTGACTCTATGCAACTCCATAGACGGCAGCCCACCAGGCTCCTCTGTCCCTGGGATTCTCCAGGCAAGAATACTGGAGTGGGTTGCGATTTCCTTCTCCAATGCATGAAAAGCGAAAAGTGAAAGTGAAGTCACTCAGTCGTGTCCGACCCTTAGCGACCCCATGGACTGCAGCCTACCAGGCTACTCCGTCCATGGGATTCTCCAGGCAAGAGTACTGGAGTGGGTTGTCATTGCCCTTTCCATGTCCTATTTGTATGGAAATACAAAAAACCTCTAGTAGCCAAAGCAATCTTGAGAAAGAAGAATGGAACTGGAGGAATCAACCTGCCTGACTTCAGGCTATACTACAAAGCTACAGTCATCAAGACAGCATGGTACTGGCACAAAGACAGAAATATAGATGAATGGAACAAAATGGAAAGCCCAGAGATAGATTCACACACCTAAGGACACCTTATATTTGACAAAGGAGGCAAGAATATACAATGGAGAAAAGTTAATCTCTTTAACAAGTGCTGCTGGGAAAACTGGTCAACCACCTGTAAAAGAATGAAACTAGAACACTTTCTAACACCATATACAAAAATAAACTCAAAATGGATTAAAGATCTAAATGTAAGAGCAGAAACTATAAAACTCCTATAAGAAAACATAGGCAAAACACTCCCTAACATGAATCACAGCAGGATCCTCTATGACCCACCTCCCAGAGTAATGAAAATAAAAGCAAAAATAAACAAATGGGACCTAATTAAACTTAAAAGCTTTTGCACAACGAAGGAAACTATAAGCAAGGTGAAAAGACAGCCTTAAGATATGTTTTAAAAGAATATAGTTTGTCATTATCCATCCTTGAATGACTTCCTAAACACAAAGATACAATCTGCAAAAGCAAAAGCTTAAATAAAAAGGGATCATTCTCTTTTCTTACTGTAAGAAAATGATTCTGTTCTAAAAGGTGGCTAGCAAAGAATGGCCTTTTAACCTCCCTTTTGCTTACCTACAGTATGGTTCTTCTTACAGGCTATTTTCCCCTACATCCCACTGATTGAAGCCAGTCTTAGTATTATCTGCATTACCCTTCTGCCTGAAATATTTTTACCCTTGTAGTCTCAAGGTTCATTCTCTCCCTTTCTTCACATCTTCACTCAAATGGCACCTTCTCAGCAAGACATTCCTTGCCAAACTATCTAAAATGTCACCCCTTTGTTCTCCTTAGCATATACAACTATCAAGCATAATACAATGCATTTATTATGACTTACTATAAATTTACTCAGCTAGAAGGTAAGCTCCATAAAGGAAGGAGTCTTTTATAGCAAAGTCTACAGCTATATTCCTGGAGTCTACCTCTGATCACAAACTCCTATCCTTAAATTTCTACTTCCTTACTTTTAATCAACTACTTCTTTGATTTCATCAAGAATTCTAGTCCTTTAACCTTCATTTATTCATTTACAAATATTTACTGAGCGCCTACTAAGTCCCAGACACTACTGAAGGTTCTTGATATATATTGGGTTGGCCAAAAAGTTCATTCAGGTTAACAGAAAAACCTGAACACCAACGAACTTTTTGGCCAACCCAATATTAGCTGGCAAAATAAACAAAAAAAACCCACCTGTGTACTGCTCACATGCTAGTAAAGAGAAAGATGAGGAACATAATAAGTAAAATATATTCTATGTTATAAATTATAAATGCTTTGCAGAAAGAGAGAGCAGAGTAAGGGAGATCCAGAAAGCAATGTAGGGGAGGGGTTGTGAGATTATAAATAGGACAATCAAGGCTTCCCTGGTGGCTCAGTGGCAAAGAATCCACCTGCCAATGCAAGAGACACGGGTTTGATCCCTGATTCGGGATAATCCTGCATGCTGTGGAACAACTGAGCCTATGCACCACAACTACTGAGGCTGCACTCTAGAGTCCGGGTGCCACAACTACAGAAGCCAGTGTGCCCTAGAGCCTGTGCTCTGCAACAAGAGAAACCACCACAATGAGAATCCTGCACACTGCAACTAGAGAGTAGCCCCTGCTCACCAAAACTAGAGTAAAGTCTGTGCAGCAACAAACATGCAGCATGCACAGCCGTAAGTAAATAAATAAAATTCTTTAAAAATAAATAAATAGGGAAATCAGGATGAGCCTCATCTGGAAGGTGACATGTGAACAGAAGCCTGAAGGAGATTATTAGCCAGTTATCTAGAGGAAGAGTGCTTTAGGCAGAGACAACAGCTAGGAACCAAGGCCCTAAAACAGAGACGTGTCTGAAATGTTCAAAGAACAAGGAAGCAGCGTGTGGCTAAAATGTAGTATGCAAGTAGGAGGGCAGTAGGAAACAAGGTCAGAGAGATAATAAGGGGTCATATCATGTAGAATTATGGAGGCCACTGTAAGAACTCTGGCTTTTACCCTGAGTAAATCAGGGAGCCCCTGGATGACTTTGAGGAGAGGAGTGATATAATCTCACTTATGTTTTAAAAGGAATATTCTGGCTGCTATGTTGACAACAGACTGTAAAGAGATCAATAAAGAGGTTACTCAGTAATCCAAGTGAGAGATAAGGGTAAGGGTTGTACCAGTCTGACAGCAATTGAGATGGCAAGAAGTAGTTGGAGTTCAAATATATTTTAAAGATAAAGGAAATGGGGTTTCCATATGGACTGGATGCAGTGTGCGACAGAAATAATCACCAAGGTTTTTGGCTTAAGCAAATGGAAAGACAGTTGCTATTCCTTGATATGGGAAAGGCTGCAAGTTGAGCAGTTTGATGTCTATTAGACACATCCCCAAGGAGGGATACTGAGTAGGTGGGCTGGATATAGAAGTCTGAGTTGGGAGCAAAAGGTCTGGACCAGAAATATAAATCTGAAAGGCATCTGCATATAAACTAAACCTAAAGTCAGGAATTAGATTAATCACCAAGGAATTAATGCAGATCAGTTTCTCAAACACGACACTATTGTCATTTGGGATCAGAACATTCTGTTGTGGGGGCTGTTCTGTACATTGTAGGATGTTTAGTAGTATCCCTGGTCTCTACTCACTAGATATAAGTAGCACCCCACACACACACACACACAGTTGTGATAACCAAAAACATCCCCTTCATAAAGAACTACTGTATGAAGAAAAGGACGAAACACTCAACTTCTATCACACCCTTTCACATCCAGGTTACAGAGCATCACCATTTTCTTCTCTGTACCCCAAACCAACTTATCCCCTTGTCCTGGTTCTATTATCTCCAAACCTTAGTTCAGTATCACCCTCCACTTTACCTATTTACACTTAGCTGCTGAGCACTGCTGGAGAAAATTCCCACATGTGTATTACATGCAGTGCTACACATGTTTAGTCTTCGTCCTCAGGTGAACCCTCCAAAATACTGTCATATGTCCCTAGGTCGATCCCCCTCCCCATCCCATATGGCAGCTATTCCAAACCTTTATCATTTGCCTTAAGACCAATGTTTCCTCATTAAATGTTTATTATTTTATTTGTTAAATGACTTTCTCCCCAACCACAGAGTAAGCTCTCTGCCTTGGTGGTGGAATATAGTAGACTTTCAGTCTATGTATGAATCCTCCCCTCTAGCCTTTGTCAGTTTCCCATTTCAGAGTAAACTGAGGCCATTAGGAATGAACTCTAACAATACTCTGCCTTCACGATTATAAACTTCACTCTATCTGAGGACACTTTTCAGTTGGTCTTCAGTTCTTGCTAATGTAACTGATGAACTTCCTCTGTAAAATAGTCAAGAATCCGCTTTCCTTTTAACTGACCTCTACTAAGTTCCTGATATGGGTACTTATATATTATAAAGGTGAGTGGATATTTCTCAAGGTTCTAAACTTGACACTCTTCTCTCCTTCTCTGTATTGCCTTTGAACTGGCTCATTCACACTTAAGGCTTCTATCACTACCATTTGAGCTAAAAAATCCCAAATCCATGTACCCAAGCCAAATCTTATTTCTAAATTCTAAATATTTTATGTCAATGTCTGGTGGTAGTCATTCCTCCTCAAACTTGCCAGAGGCACTTTTCAACATATCAAAATCTAAACCCATCTTCTCCCTAAGTATTCACCTTCCTGTACTTCTCATTCTTTCTTCATTCATTGAACAAATAAGTATGTACCAGGACCTAGGATAGGCAATGAGAATACAAAGTCATATTAACTTCTCAAAAGGAACTATAGTCTAGGAAGCAAGAGAGTGAAAATAATAATATAATCCAATATCTACAAAGACTGACATATGCACAAAGTGCTACAGAAGTATAAGAATAGAGAGTTGAAATTAGGGAAGGTATCTTGGAGGATTTAATGCCTAAGATGAATGTTACAAGAAAAATAGGAGCAAACCATAGATAGATAACCAGCCTTTTTAAAAGGGGAACATGGTATGGACAGGCTATTACAAACAATTTAGAACATAAGATCCAAAGCAAGAAGTGGCGACTGTAAACCAGATCACAGGGTACCTTAAAGGCCATATTAACAAACATACTTCATCCTGAATGCAAATGGGAACTTCAAAGGAGTTTTAAGTATGGAATAATGAAGCATGGCTTCTGTATCAGATATTTCTAGCATTGTATGTAAGGGTGTTAGAGGCAGTTACAAAGCTAGTTGAATAGTCCAGACAAGAGAAAAGCCTGCAGGAGTGGTAATAAGTATGAAGAAGAGACACAACAAAGATAATTAGCAAGCTAAGTAGGTGGGCCTTCCTAATTAATCGGCTATCCAGAGCGCAGGGTCAAGAAGGAGTGAGGACTAGGAGTGGCTCCTAGTCAAGTTTCAAGCTTGGCTGAAAAGGGCACCGCACAAGTAAGTAAGAGTAAGAAAAGAAATCCAATAGAAAAACAGGCAAAGGCTATAATCAGTCAATTCACAGAAAAATAAAAGGCCATTAAAGATATTTTGAAAATTCCATTTCACTGGTAATTACTTCCATACAAATTACAATGTGATACCATTACCATCCCCACCTCCAAAAAAGATTCACCAAATTTTAAAAGATGGATAATATTCAATGCTAGTAAAGGTATGGGAATGTGAATATATCTAAACATTAATAATGGAGAACAGTTTGGAACACCCTTTTTAGGTGCAATTTAACAATATATTTAAACACTACTTGAAGGACATTGGAATTCTACTTCTATTAATAAAAGTGTAGCCATTCATACTTATATAAAAAGTTCTATACAAGAATGTCCACTGTAGATGATTTAAACACAATATGGAGACAACCTAAACATTAATCCTTAGGGAGAGTGAGATTAAATCAGTTATGGTAATCCATATCACAGAAGAGAGCAATACAACCTAAAATATGTATGAAACAAAATGGAAATTTCCAAAGCATACACACTTTAGGGGAAAAACTAAATCACAGAATACATTCCAATTTACATTTAAGAAATAAAAGTCCATATATGTTTGTAAATGCACAGATAAAGGTCATGAAGAACTATTTGGAGAGAAGAGTAGAATGGAGGAATGGATAGGATAAATGGACGCTCATTTTCCACTTTAGTTAAGGATATAGCTTGATTCCTCCACACACAAAGATAAATTACTTTTATAATTTTAAAAATGAAAAACACAATGTATGTAACATGTGACATGTGACTAGCTGATAAAACAATTCGATAATTAAAATAGATCCAATGGCTTTTCTAAAGCCACAGTCTAAGCTAATAAGTATTTAATAAAGACTATTACAAAACATCTCTTTTGCTATTAACTATTGTCAAATACGCTTTACACAGTGCCCAAAAGGACTCATTCACTTGTGCCCCTTGCTGGTAAGCAAGCCCACTTATAGCATTTCATGCTGCTCAAAGCTGTACTCAAAGAATTTTTCTCTGCAATGTAGAAATCATGTCAATTGACATTTCACATCTTTGTACATTTAATCTTCTTAAAAAAGTTTTAAAACTATAATCAATGTTTACCATTCCTGATACGAATGGCTGTAATAAAATTTAAGTGACTGAAAAAACAATGAGGACAGAATGAGAAATATTTTGACCCATAATTTAACTAAAACTTAGCTTTCATTCACTGTTTCTTAACACAGTGTACTCTCTTTTAACATTTTCTCAAGAGCATAAACTATTTTTGGATTTTTCCCTCTTTGTTATATAACAAGTATTTCCTTATAAAAAAAATTCTTTCTGATGACTGTTTTTAACATTCTTTTACTTCTGCAACCAAATCTGTCCAAATAACTTTCAAGTTTTTTGTCCCATCATTTTCTCCAATATCAAAGAGATGACTAACATTGCAAACTAAGAAGTTTCACTTCTGAAGGTAAATAAAAAATAATAACAAACATCTGCTTCCAGTCAAGTACCCATTTGTATCTGAGGTCAAGAAAGAGGTACTAATTCACTTTGACTACTGAGTGATGAAAACTGAGCCTTTTTTATGACTCACTGTTACGGGCTGAACTGTGTCTCACCCCCTATCCCACCAAAATACATATGTTTAATTCCTCATCCAATACCTCAGAATGTGACTGTATTTGGAGACACGGTCTTTAAAGGAATAATTAAGTTAAAATAATGTCATTATGGGGGGTTCTAATATGATCAGTGTCCTAAGAGGAGGAAATCAGGACACAGATATGTAACTAATGTAAAGACTCAAAGAGGAGAAGATGGCTGTCTATAAACCAAAAAGCATGAGAGAGTCAAAGTGAGAAAATAAACTTCTGTTTAAGCCACTGTTATGAAATGAGTTACATCTTTTCAAAATTCATAAACTGAAGCCCTAATTCCCAACGTGAGTATATTTAGAAACAGGGCCTTTAAGGAGGTAATAAAGGTTAAGTGAGGTCATAAGGGTGGGGCTCCAAGTCCAGGACTTCTTTACAAGAAAAGAAAGGAAAATCAGAGATTGCTCTCCTTCTACCACATGCACAGAGCAGAGGTCATGTGAGGACACAGTTTAGACTATAAGCTGAGAAGAGACACCTCACCAGAAACCAGCCCTGATGACACTTTGATCTTGGACTTCTAGCTTCCAGAAATGTGAAAAAATAAATTTCAGTTATTTTAAGCCACTGAGTCTGTGGTACTTTGCTACAGCAGCCTGAGCAGACTAACACATTTGCCAATCAAGCAGTTTGCAAAGTATTTTCAATACACATTAGAGAAGACAAAGCATTTAAGAATCCCCACTAGATCAATTAAAAAAAAAAAAACACAGCCCAGTTGATGGAGGCTTTTTATAACATGTTTCTTACCTTCTTAAAGAATGCTTCAGGTGCCATTTCAGATCCAGTCAGTGTTCGCAAGAGGAACATTGGCCAAGACGATGTGTTCATCTGGTACCCTATTTTATAAAATAAAGCAGGTATTTTTTTTAAAAGCTTCTCTGTGATATTATAGCAAGTTGGCATAAAAAACGTTCCATTTACCATTCTTCTCCAAAGAATGACTTTCTTATTGAGGAACGCAGGAAATGGGCTAGAGGAGCAGGTGCACCCTTCAATCAGTGCTACTGCATCCACTGTACTGTTAGACAAGAATGCTACAGTGGGGGTAGAAATTCTGATTTTTAAAAAGCCACTAGCTAGGGTTCACAAACATACACATATATGCTGGGAATGGGCCATAATACTAGGAGAGATCCAATTCAAAACCCAGGAGAGCTTCCATTCCCCACCAACCACCACACATGCAGAGTAGTAAGGCTACAAAAGACTACCAGCCCCTTTTTCCTCAGAGCCTCTGCCTTACTTCCTTTCAGAAAGACAGTTTTCTGTCAAACTCAGTAAATGTACACTTATGATGGTACATTTCACTGTATGTAAATTTTACCTCAAAAGAAAACAAACTGTAAATAAACAGTGAACTCTAGTTAATGATATGCATGCTAAAGTATTTAGGGGAAATGTACTGATGTCAATAACTTATCCTGAATTGCATTTAAAAACATAATTCACTGATGAACTGACAGAAAGGCAAGTAAGCAATAAAGCAAGTATAGTAAAATGATAACGGGTAGAATATAGGTAGTGGGTATTTCTTTCACCTTTTCTGTATGTTTGAATTTTTCATACATTAAGTTGGGAAAAAAGACAGCTCTCACTTTAGCAATCTCTACACACACTAAATGATCTTATATTAGGATTTGTATCAAATGCTATCAAAATAGACTCAACATGTGTATTCTCTAGAGATCTCATCAATTAACGGTGACTATCACAGCATGTGGCATGTGCAGCAGGGAGCAGGAGTCTGCTAGCTTTACTATTTTCTGGGGGCAATCTGTTACATGCAATACTTGCCTGCCTTGATGCCAGAATTGGTTGGTGAGAACTTTGCATGTATCCCTGATGAATACATGCATTAATACAGGGAGGCACATGAATCACATTGCCAATGGGTCCATCAATAGGATAAAATATACAAGAAAGTTCAGACAGAAAGTCATTTTATAATAATGTATCAAAACACCCTTAATCTGACTAGGAAAATAATTGTTGCTGGGGAATTGTAAAGGGTTGTTACACACTCCCTTAAAATAAATCAGTATTACTAGTGATACTTAATATTAAATAGTTACCAGAGCATGGATTCTCCACACTATTGTTAGAATACCGCATGACAATCATTCTCTGGTCCTTATGCCTTTCTCTTAACCTGCATCTTATCCTATTACATGAGGTACCATGACTTTTTTTTAATTTAGCATTTTCCTTAATTCTGAATTGCCTAGAGTCAAACACAGATCAAAGTTCATGTAAAAAACTCAAACACAGCTAAAACTAGTTCATGATATTAGGAAGTCTGGACAGTAGTTACCTTTGGAAAGGAGGAGGATATGACTGGGGATCAGCAGGAATGGGGCTTCTAGGGTGCTGACAATGCTCTCTTTCTTTATCTGGGTGTTGGTGTTTATACATGTTAATTTATAAGCTCGGAGAAGGCAATGGCACCCCACTCCAGTACTCTTGCCTGGAAAATCCCATGGACGGAGGGGCCTGGAAGACTGCAGTCCATGGGGTTGCTGAGGGTCAGACACGACTGAGCAACTTCACTTTCACTTTTCACTTTCATGCATTGGAGAAGGAAATGGCAACCCACTCCAGTGTTCTTGCCTGGAGAATCCCAGGGACGGGGGGAACCTGGTGGGCTGCCATCTATGGGGTTGCACAGAGTCAGACAGGACTGAAGTGACTTAGCATTTATAAGCTGTACACTTTTCTCCATGTATGTTAAAACTTTAAGAAACAATTTTAAATAATAACCTTTAACATTTAAATAAATAAACCTTTTAAAAAGTAAAACTATGTAAGTTGTGTTATATTAAAATGGAAACTAAACTATTCAAAAGCATCTCATAAGCAAATTGGCAAAAATTGTATTTTTTTATTATGTGGTGTCACAATACATACTAATCAGCATGTATTGCTATATATTTCATATTTTTAATTAATAAACTCTAAAAGTAATTTGAAAAAAGAATGATTATAAATTTTTTTTGAATGATTATAAATTTGGTTATGTGTCTGAAATGCTGACAATCACAACAGCTATGTTTCCTTTAAACAAAATACAAACACATACTAGCATACTGTCAATAGAGAAATAAAACCCAAACGAGGAAGCACTAAGCCTCAGATGTATATCTGTTACAGAAGTCTGTATGATTTAAGATATTATAAAAATAAGCAATAAAAAAATGTGAATGTTATGAAGAAAAGGAGAAAAGCAGAAAACACACATATCCTAAACCATCTTCTTGGGAATAACACATACTTGATTAGTTTTTAAAAATACTTTAAACCAAGTTAGTATTAATTAACCATTAGAACAAAGACAATATAAAATGATGTTGCTAGAAAGAAGTTATTATTGTCTTAAATTTTTACAGCATCTTTCACTAGTTGGAGACAAAAAAATTAATTGTCTCACTGTGCATTATAATACAGCATTTTCATTTTTAGCATTGTAAAAAAGAAACAAAAACCAATACCCACCATTCACTCAGAATGTGTAAGTAATAAACTAAATACTTATATTCTACAGAATACCATGGTACACCAAAGTATTAAAACAGAAAAATTTTTGCACAAAATTAGGGTCACGTACTTTGTTTCTTTTAAAAACTTGGTCAAAATCAAGAATTTTATATTAAAAACCTTTGCTAAAGAGTTCCATCAATCTCTTCCTTTACAAAGACCTAAAGGTACTGATTCCTACCCCTTTCACTATGATTTCTTCCCACACAACAGGTGTAATGAAATTCCCAAGCCTGACACTGGAGTTCCAATGTAAAATCATCTCCATCTCCTTCTGCCGTGCTAATCCCCATAACAAAAAGGATGAATGGCTCATTAGACAATACTGAGGGAGGAAGTGACTCATATCAAATGCTACAAACTTCTCCCCCAGAAGGGTTTCTGAATCTGCATGTGTAATCTGCTTTTGACATTTCAAGTTTTAAGGCAGAATGAGTCTTGCTATGGAGTGGGGAACCTTTAGCCACACATATGCCAAATATGTACTTAAATGAAACTCTATAACATATGGTACTGAGTTACTTTCTCAAACCTTCTCCACAGTAACCACCGTCTGTTTGCCAGAATGCCCAGGAGAAGAGATTTTTAAAAGGTCAGTTAAAATTATTTCTACTGAATATTACATTACCAAGAATATGTTGTTTTAAAACTGTTTATCCTTACCCAGTGGAGGCTGAAGTAAGTCCCCTTCCTTTTCACATGTCCCAACAGGCTGTATGTCTGGAGAATCAACAAGCCGCCAAAAGTCATTTTGGTTATCACTACCATCCAATCTTAAACGGAGCCTGGCACCTGTAACTCCAACAACTGTAGCAATACATACTGAAGTCGTATTGCGAGGGTCATGGGCTTCCAACTTCATGCCAACTTTGAAGTCATTAGCTGGCGGAATCTTAGACTATATACATAAACACATACAAATAAAATTCTGTTAAAACTCTTTAAGTGTAGGAAAATCAAACGATCAGTTATGTTACCAGAATACACGAGGAACATTTTAAGTAACAGTTGCAACAGTTGGTGAACAAAATGAGAGCTGTAAGGGTTAAGAAAAAGATCTCCAAATTCTCTCCTTGGCTTGACACACAGCCTGACATGGTTGCCCACTGCTTGTCACTCATCTGCCCACTTCCAGGCAAACCAAATACAACCTCTAAAATGCATCCTGAGTGTCTTTCTAATATAAGAATTTGATTAGGCCTTTCCTCTTAAAGTAAGCCAAAAGGCAGCTTTCCACTGCCTAATGTAAAGTCCAAACACTCAGTATAGTTTAAAAGCCACCACACTTTAACCTCACTCCCATACTATCACCTCTATCTACTTAGTGCTCCAGCCACCCATACCATCCCTCAACACTCAGGTTCTTTTACGCCCATGTCTCTTTCCTTTGGATGTTCTCTCTGCCTGGAATATCCTTCCCCTCATTACAACTACCTCAGATAGGACCTCTTCCGTGAGCCCTTTCCAGTATAGTTATCACACTTTTTTATCATTAATTATTTACATGGCTGTCTTTCCCTCCAGATGGGCAGTCATAAGAGCTTAGTATATCTGACATAAAGTAAATTCTTAATCAATGAATGCAAAGAGACCATCTGGTTCTTAAGCAGCACTGCCACAATCCCACAATCGCTTCACACTAATAGAACCTAATAACAGATTCCCTTCAACAAGTTAATAGTTTACAAAAATAAACATAACATGGTATCTACAGAATTTTGGCATACCTGTCTGAAATACTCTGAAGGAGCACTTAAAGATCCAGTCTCTTCCAAGTATTTTTCCCATTGAAAATGATCTGGAAAAAAACATGCAAAAATAGGTGGGTTTTTTGGTTTATTTTTGGGCCCTGCCATAGCTTATGGGATCTTAGTTCCCCAATCAGAGAGCAAACACAGGCCCATGTCAGTGAAAGTTATCAAGTCTTAACCACTGGATTGCCAGAGAATTCTCAGGGTTTTTTAAAACATATATAATATGTATACTAACTTTCAGGAATAAAATGGATTTTAGTTCCATATCTCTTTAAAGAAATACTTCTCAAAGGACAGATTCAAACTTCCTCATTTGACTACCAGCATGGAAATAAAAAATAAGACCATTTCCTGATAATAATGGTTCTGAAATAAATGATAATCCAGATCTTCCTGATGTAATGAGGACTGCATCACAGTGATTCTAAAAACGTGAACTCTAGAAACAACTAAAGAACTTTTTATACAGTAATAGCAAATTCTACTCATATGTCTCTAATACAAATTTACTCAAAATATGTCTTTATCATTTCATCCCATTACTCTGAAACTGTTTCTTTGTTTTTCACAGGGATCTAAAGGTGTGTGGCATAGCAGAAATAAAGCATTAATTTATGGAAAGAAAAACTCTGAGAACCAGCGTTGTTTCTCAACTGACTATTAGATCTCCATCCAGGGTGTCAAGAATATGGTGGCAGAATAAAGCAGAAACCACTCATCAGTGCAATGACTAACACAGATTGTTGTAATGATCTATATTTTCTGCAAACTCCTTCTGTTCTTTCTCTCACTTAGTCTTGATGACATAGGTCAGAAGGCAGTACACTTTTCCCAGACACTTCAATTCACTGTCAGTCACAATGCCCTGAAAGACTTGACAGCAGTATTAAAGGTACTATTAACTCACATAAACTTTAATTCTCATCAAACATGAGGGGTTTTTTTTCTATACTCCCTGTTTAATCTCTTTACTATAAAAATATTAGGGTTTCAAAGTTCCCTCCCTAGGGGAATCTGCGTTGCTAGCCCCTTAAACATTCTTCATAGGCTGTAACAGTTCCACTTACACACACACACATTCACACACTGCTGATAAATGTTTAACAGCCAGCTTTCCAGAAAATACAAACAAAAAGCCTGACTGGAACTGTTAGTGTTTGCATATTTCTGTGATGTAAATACCACCACCACAGCTGATTGCAAGATGCCAAGGTAAAGTTACCAACCACACAGTTAGGAAGAAATGTGAGCTGATGTGAAATGTGAGCAAGATTCGGAGTATCGCTGTTGCATGAAATTATGCATTTAATATGTGTGCATACATATGGTATTAAGCATGTCATTTCCTAACACTGCATATACCCTTTTAGAGATTTTTCCACTTTAAAAAAATACTGGGTTTAATTCTGCTTCCAGATCATGGAAAGCAAGCACTACCACAGTGCTGAAGAGCATGCGGCAAAATGTCAAGAACACAGGCTCCTGACATGAAAATGCTATCTTTCAGTCTAACTCTGCCTTTTACTAGCCAGTGACCCTGAGCAAGTCACTTCATTTTCTCGGCCTCAGTTCCTTTATCTATGAAATGAGGAAAGTAATATGTATGGTTATAAGGTATTTTTGAGAACTAACTGAAGTAGTATGCATATAAATAACTTGATAAATACATACTATTCAGTGAAATAAAGATGACATAAAACTAAATGTCATCCATTGGATCACTGAAAAAGCAAGAGAGTTCCAGAAAAACATCCACTTCTGCTTTATTGACTATGCCAAAGCCTTTGCTGTGTGCATCACAACAAACTGTGGAAAATTCTTCAAGAGATGGAATACCTGACCACTTTACCTGCCTCCTGAGAAATCTGTATGCAGGTCAAGAAGCAACAGTTAGAACCAGACATGGAACAACAGACTAGTTCCAAATAGGGAAAGTAATATGTCAAGATGTATATTGTCACCCTGCTTAGTTAACTTATATGCAGAGTACATCATGTGAAATGCTGAGCTGGATGAAGCACAAGCTGGAATCAAGATTGCCGGGGGAAATATCAAAAACCTCAGATATGAAGATGATACCACCCTTATGGCAGAAAGCGAAAAACTAAAGAGCCTCCTGATGAAAGTGAAAGAGGAGAGTGAAAAAGTTGGCTTAAAACTCAACATTCAAAAACTAAGATCATGGCATCCAGTCCCATCACTTCATGGCAAATAGATGAGGAAATAATGGAAAAAGTGACAGACTTTATTTCTTTGGGCTCCAAAATCACTGCAGATGGTGACTGCAGCCATGAAATTAAAAATCGCTTGCTCCTTGGAAGAAAAGCTATGACCAACCTAAACAGCATATTAAAAAGCAGAGACATTACTTTGCCAACAAAGGTCCATCTAGTCAAAGCTACAGTTTTTCAAGCAGTCATGTATGGATGTGAAAGTTGGACTCTAAAGAAAGCTGAGCACCAAAGAACTGATGCCTTTGAACTGTGGTGTTGGAGAAGACTCTTGAGTGTCCCTTGGACAGCAAGGAGATCCAACCAGTCCATCCCAAAGGAAATCAGTCCTGAATATTCATTGGAAGGATTGATGCTGAAGCTGAAACTCCAATACTTTGGCCACTTGATGCAAAGAACTGACTCATTTGAAAAGACCCTGATGCTGGGAAAGACTGAAGGTGAGAGGAAAAGGGGACTACAGAGGATGTGATGGTTGGATGGCATCACTGATGCAATGGATGCGAGTCTGAGCAAGCTCCAGGAGGTGGTGATGGACAAGGAAGCCTGGTATGCTGCAATCCATGGGGTTGGAAAGAGTAGGACATGACTGAGCAACTGAACTGAACTGAAATGTCATAGTTGTGCCTAAACTTAAGAATACTGGATAGCTATATTAAAAGTGAAAACTGAGTTCCATGGCTCCAAAATTTAACTGACCAGGTTACTTCAGTGACCTCCTAAGCACTAACCTGACAATCAAGAGACCCAAGGTTCTAAATGAAGCTCTACCACCATATGATCTTGGAGAGCATTAAAAAAAAGAAGAAGAAAACAAAACATGAATGGGGTAAAAAAATCTGACTAGGATGTCACTAAAGAGCCACCATACTGGGATGAAAGGAGTATAAGTTGGAAATAATAACTGAGAAATCAAAGCCATTTCACAATTAGACCTCAAAGAACTTAAGACTTTTCCACAAACCAGTTATATTTGTAAAATTTTTCAGTGACACTGGAAAATACTTAATTCATCTAAGACAATGTTTAAAATATTCTATCACCATTTGTGTCTTCAGTCGTGTCCGACTCTTTGCAACCCCATGAAACGCAGCACACCAGGCCTCCCTGTCCATCACCAACTCTGGAGTCCACCCAAACCCATGTCCATTGAGTCGGTGATGCCATCCAACCATCTCATCCTCTGTTGTCCCCTTCGCCTTCTGCCCTCAATCTTTCCCAGCATCAGGGTCTTTTCCAATGAGTCAGCTCTTCGCATCACGTGGTCAAAGTACTGGAGTTTCAGCTTCAACATCAGTCCTTCCAATGAACATCCAGGACTGATCTCCTTCAGAATGGACTGGCTGGATCTCCTTGCAGTCCAAGGGACTCTCAAGAGTCTTCTCCAACACCACAGTTCAAAAGCATCAATTCTTCTGCGCTCAGATTTCTTTATAGTCTAATTCTCACATCCATACATGACCACTGGAAAAACCATAGCCTTGACTAGATGGACCTTTGTTGGCAAAGTAACGTCTCTGCTTTTTAACATGCTGTCTAGGTTGGTCATCGGAGAAGGCAATGGCAGCCTACTCCAGTATTCTTGCCTGGAAAATCCCATGGACAGAGGAGCCTGGTAGGCTGCAGTCCACGGGGTTGCTAGGAGTCAGATACGACTGAGCGACTTCACTTTCACTTTTCACTTTCATGCATTGGAGAAGGAAATGGCAAGCCACTCCAGTGTTCTTGCCTGGAGAATCCCAGGGACGGGGGAGCCTGGTGGGCTGCCGTCTCTGGGGTCGCACAGAGTCGGACACGACTGAAGCGACTTAGCAGCAGCAGCAGCAGGTTGGTCATAACTTTCCTTCCAAGGAGTAAGGAAGTCTTTTAATTTCATGGCTGCAATCACCATCTGCAGTGATTTTGGAGCCCAGAAAAATAAAGTCAGCCACTGTTTCCACTGCTTTCCCATCTATTTGCCATGAAGTGATGGGACCGGATGCCATGATCTTAGTTTTCTGAATGTTAAGTTTTAAGCCAACTTTTTCATTCTCCTCTTTCACTTTTATCAAGAGGATCTTTAGTTTTTCTTCACTTTCTGCCATAAGGGTAATGTCATCTGCATATCTGAGGTTATTGATATTTCTCCCGGCAATCATGGACTATAATTTGAGCTAGCAAATCCTTTATACCAGTGCTATATAATACAAGTGCTTTCTATTGCATTGCTAGTTAATGTAACCTTTGGAGCCTTAATTTTCTTCTTTGTTCATAAGGCAAAAATTCTTAGTCCACAACACTATTCAGCTTGGATGCCCATATGATGAGAGTCTACCAAAAACAGTGGAAACACACATAGCAAAAGGCTTTACTAATTTAGATTTGATACATCTATAATACCACAGTGAGAATTCCTGACCAAAATAGTTCAGAAAGTAGCAGACAAGCCTGAAGTCCCTATCTCTGCATTTTTATCCTCATTGACAGATTAGCAGCTGGGGGTGGGGGGTGGGGTGGGGGGGTGGGGATTTACTGTTTCAGAAAAGAGCCCTGGGAACTGATAGGCCTTTTCAGGAGACAGATGTACATAATGTGGTGATTTGCTTGTTGCTTGCACATGTCTGTGGTCCTTCTTATTTGATTTGTAATCTATTCTAGTCCATACACTAGCCCAAAGACCTTTTAGCAAAATGAACATAATCTATGAGGCCCCCTATTCTTCTCCAGAGTAAATCAGAATCATAATGTCTTCCACCAGTGCTAGGCTTGGGTTCAGAGGCTATGTAAAGAAAATGAGCAAAGTATTTAGAGCTTGAAGCTTCTCAGCTGAATGATCAGCACCCACTACCTTATAGTATTTACCACAACTATAACTGGACATTTGTTTAATGTCTACCAAAGCTCAAAGCAACTGAACATACACGCATGCAAGCTCAAAGACCGTAGGAATTGTGTTTGTCTTATTCACTACTGGATTCCCACAGAGGGTCACCAGTATCTCCCAGGCACCATAGGAGATACTGCAGATGCAGCAGTTAATAAAACAGAGAAATATCCTGGCTCTCCAGAAGGTGACCTTCTAGTAGCCACTCACTGATTTCTAAAATAAGATGTTAGGGTCAGGACACTGATAAATTTCTGCAAATGTCTGTCAATTTGACTAAGTAATCTCATTTTTAATCAAAGTTTCTCAAGCAGAAAAGTTTGAAAAATTACTAGTTTCAACTTTTAAGAATATATTCTTCAAATTGATTTTCATGAAATTTCCAGAATACGCAAATCTATAGAGATAGAAAGAAGGTAAGTGGTTGCCTAGGGAGAGGCACCATGAGGAAGAGTGACTACTAGCAAGGTACTAGGGTTGCTTTTTAGGGTGATGAAAATATTCTAAAACTGATCATGGTGATGGTTACACAACTGGGAATACACTACTGAGAACCACTGAACTGTACACTTGAAATGGGGAGATTGTATGGTATGTGAATTATATCTCAATAGAACTATTATATTAAAAAATGGAAAGGAATTTGTAAGGATGAGGAAGAGCACTCTAGCCTAACAGCCTCCATTTCCTTGGAGAGTTTTGGGGATTGGAAGGAAGAGCTGAGGAACAAGTAAGGCCAATGAGAAAGAGAACTAAGGAAACACTGAGGACCCAGCTACAGTAATAAAGAATGACTCCACGGGATTACCTCTACAGGCAATCTTTTCGTAGGAACAGAAAGTCATGGATGAACTACTTACTCCAAGAGTGGGGCTGGCAGGGAAGGTACAACAGAAACACAAGGGGCAAGAGGCTTGCCTGGAAATCGCTGGTAAACACACTAAGTTTGCTGTTGTATTTTTTTTTAATTCAGCCTCTTGTCTGCGTATGACTTATTTCCTTATTTTCCATAAGAGCAGGTGCAATGGGTCAGAGTCTTATCTCCTGAATCTCTGATATAGTGCTACAAACATGCTATTAACAATAAAAGCTTAAAACATGAATTAATAACTCAGACAATAAAGTTAACATTTACTGAACATTTACTACCAGCCTAGGCATTATATTAGGTGCTTTACATTCCTTTTCTTTAATTCTAATAGTTCCATGAGTAAGTAGTTATTATCCCTGTGCTACACAGGAGAAAAGAGAGACTAAGAACCTTGAGTAATTCGCCCAAGGTCACAAGGCTAGTAAAAAATGAGGCCAAGATTCTAGAAGAGGTCTGTCAGACCCCCTAAATGCCTAAGCTTTAATCCACTAGACTGTCTTTTGACCATCAAAAAAGACATTCACATTGACTCTACTGTTAGAAAGGTTTTTATTAAAAATTAAATTATTTTAAATTGGTAATACATGGTAATTAATAACTAGATATCTTTACCTTGGCAAAACTGCACTGAAATACACAGTTATCTTTTAACTTAATCTCTCTCTATGTGAAACCAAAGTAAAATTTTCTATCTTTTTGGTCTTTCCTATTGCTTACATTTTATATTTACAAGAGCTTACTATACATAGATTATACCAAAAGCAATAAGAAAAGACTTCATACTAACACTGAGTGAAGAAAAAATATATGTTCTACTGAACTAATTTAAAACCTACCATTTTTCACAGAAGATGTGCCTGATTGAGGAGCTCTCTCTTGATTCTCCTTCTTTTCACCCATTGAGTCTTTAAAAAAAGAAAGAAAATAGTGAGCAATACCAGAAGAAAAGAGCAACAGTTTGAAAGAGTACTTACAAAAACCTAAACTGTATTTTCTAGTAGGAACCAGTTTCAATTTTATAATTAAATCCTCACTTTCTGCATAGGACTTCACTTTCTAATATATAATGTATTTTATAATTTATTTGTTTATTGCATGTCTCATTTCACTCAAATGTAAGCTCCAAAAGGTCAGACATTTTTTCATTTTGTCTCTTATTCACTACTTTTTATCCTCAGTGCCCAAAAAGGACTTGGCACACAGAACATTCTTGAAAATTTGTTAAATAAATGAACAAACCAAAATGAGCTGAGCTGATCCTTACAATATTCAGATTAATGTGTCCCAGCAATAAAGTGCATAGTTTTGAGAATTTAAAACAACAGAGAAGCTAGAATACAATGTAATTCAACGGACTGTTTGTTGTTGTTCAGTCACTTAGTTGTGTCTGACTCTCTGTGACCCCATGGACTGTAGCACACCAGGGTTCCCTGTCCTCCAACAGATTAGGAAAAGTTTTTCTCTGTGCTAGGCTGAGGAGCTCAAACAGGACTGGACCTTGGAACTTCACCAAATCTAAGATATATTTCATCCACATTTATTACAGTATGTATTTCTTAAATGACTCATTGTGATTATTATGCTGAAAAACTAACCACAATCTTCAATGTTATCAAATAAGCAGTCACTCTTAACTTCCCCGTTGTCTTAAATATTTTAAATATATCTGTTTCAATCAGGACCCAAATAAAGTCCATACAGACAGTGGTAGGTACATTTCTTAAATTTCTTTTGATCTGTAGGCTCTTCCTCCTCTGTTTATTTTCCCTTCCTCTAGCAATATTTTTGCTGGTGATATCAGTTCAGACTTTTCCAGTCTGCTACTTCCTCATGATACTGGGTTCTTCTGGTCCTTATAGGTTCTCTAAATTGATACAGCTATTTCAAGCCAGACGAGCTTAACCAGATTCAGGTTTAGCTTTTTTACAAGGAAGAGAGAAAATGACTTCATAGGTGGTGGTGTGTACTTCTCACAGGAGGTTCCTAATATACCTAGTTCTCTTTTTGGGATATGAGCAGCCACATATGACTATTGCCTAGATCCATTAGCTCATCAGTGGTCGCATAATGGAGGTATTCTAATTTTATCATCCTGTCTTTATTAGCCAGAAAACTTCTATAGAGAGAAAACTCCTCTCTTCAACCATTCAGTTGCACTGAGGTAGAGACCACAAAAAGAAGTCACAATCAATGCTTTATTCTTTCTCCTTTATTCTCTAGTTTTCAAAATAATGAATTGTATCCCCACCATTCTCCACAGATGACCAATATGTATTGTTTTGATTTTTAGTATCGTTATGAACCAATGGATTTAATAACATGGTGTGTTTTCATCTAGTGCTGTTTTACCCTTACTGATGCTTGAACTGTCAAGTGACATGCTTCTTAAAGAAGAATATAGGAAGGATGCCAGGCGTACCATTAAAGGTATCAGATCTACTTTCTGGTTATGACTGACTCTTCAAGATATGTGAACACTCAAGAGGGATGTATGGGCTACTTTATATTTAGATAATTTGACTAATATAAAGTAAGTACATATTTATATTTACTAAATAGTTCTACAGTAGTATTTTCTAACAGAGAAGAAAGTGAAATTATAAAGGCCTGGTTCCTGCTCAAGGAAAGCTAAGAATCTAGGTACAGAGACTATACTAAACCAATACACTTGACAAAAACAGAAATAGCAGAGCACAACATTCAGCATGCAGCCAGAGTAAAAGTCATGAGAGAAAGAGAACTTAAACTGGGTCTTGAAGAAGGAACAGGATTCACGACAACAAAAATATGAAGAATATATTATGGGAAAGAAAATACAACTCAAAACAGAGAGTGAAAATGACTGTGACACACTCATGGGACAGTGAGCTGACTTCTCACTAGAGCAGGACAGGATGAAGCATTTTTTTATCATCCTATTTAAGAAAATCTGGACTGTGATTTTGGCTGTCATAGATTGTTATATGACCTGTACACTTAACCTCCCTGAGTGTCAGCTTTCTCACTTATAAAACTAAGAAGGGAAAACAAGATTACCTTTAATAGCTATTCAGTTCTAAAACTCCAATTCTTAGCACCTAAACTAACATCTGCCATTAATTTCATTTTTCAAAAAAGCTTTTTTTTTAAACATTCAGTCCACCAAAAGATACTAATTTCAAATGATTGACTAAAAGTATCATCTTTAGACAAGTAAATCTTACCTTCTTCCACTGTCTGCCCCATGGTATCTCTCTCTGGTGTGCTTTCCTACAAGGAGAAAAATCAATTACTGCCTCCTTTTAACATAATACATTTCTGCAGGGTGGTATTATTAGAAATCAGCTATAATGGGACTACATCAAATTAAAAAGCTTCTGCACAGTGAAAGACACTAAACAAACTGAAAAGGTGACCTACTGAATGGTTAAAAAAAAAACTGCAAATAATATACCCAATAAGGGGTGGATATCCAAAATATACAAGGAACTCAAACAACTTAATATCAAAAAACAAACAAACCGATTAAAAAATGGGCAGAGGATCTGAAAAGATTATTTTTCCAAAGAAGATACACAAACGGCCAATAAGCACATAAAAAGATGTTCAACATCACTAGTTATCAGGGAAATGCAAATCAAAACTTTAATGAGATATCATCTCACAGAACGGCTATTATCAAAAAGACAACAAATAGCAAGTCTTGGTAAGGATGTGGAGAAAAGGGAATCCTTATGCATTGTTGGTGGGAATACAAATTGGTGCAGATACTATGGAAAACAGTATGGAGATTCCTCAGAAAATTAAAAATAGAACTACCACACGATCCAGCAACTGCACTCCTGGGTGTTTATCTAAAGAAAACAAAAACACTATTCAAAAATATATTTGCAACCCCATGCTCACTTGTATTATAAATATTGTAACATTATTTACAATAGCCAAGATATGGAAGCAACCCAAGCATCCATCAGCAAATAAATGGATAAAGACGATGTGGGGTATATATACACAATGGAGCATTACTCAGCCATAAAAAAAAAAGAATAAAATCTTGCCATTTGCAACAACATGCATGGACCAGGAGGGTATTATGCTAAATGAAGTATGGCAGACAGAGAAAGACAAATATTGTATGATTTCACTCATATATGGAATCTAAAATAACGTAACAAAACAAGTCATAAAGACAGAAAACAGGTTGTTGCCAGAAGGGAAGGGGTTGGGAGAAAGAAAGCCGAGGGAGATTAAGAGGGACAAATTTCCATTTGCAAAATAAATGAGTCACAGATATGAAATATACAGTGTGGGGAATACAGTCAATAATTATGCAGTATGGAGTGAGCAGGCCCCTGATGGCTCAGACAGTAAAGAGTCTGCCTGCAGTGTGAGAGACCCAGGTTCGATCCCTGTGTTGGGAAGATCCCCTGGAGAAGGAAATGGCAACCCACTTCAATATTCTTGCCTGGAGAATCCCATGGATGGAGGAGCCTAGCAGACTATACAGTCCATGGAGTCGCAAAGAGTCGGACATGACTGAATGACTTCACTTCCACTTTCATCTTTGTATGATATATGATCATGATTATGATCATATATGTATGATATAAGATCATGATTATAAATAGACTTATCCTGGTGATCATTTTCAAATGTACAGATATCTGGAATCACTATGCTGTGTAACAGAAACTAACATAGTGTTGTAGGTCAATACTTTAAAAACAAAGAAACAAACTCAGGAAAAAAGATCAGATTTGTCACCTAGTATAGGGGTTGGGGGAAGAGAAGAGAAATTGGCTGAAGGCAGTCAAAATGCACAAAAAAGATAAATAATGCTAGTTATAAGATAAATAAATGCTAGGGATGCAATGTACCACATGATAAATATGATTGACACTGCTGTATATTACATATGAAAGAGATTAAATCCTAGGAGTTGTCATCATAAGGAAAAATTTGTTTTCTATTTCTTTAATTTTGTACCTTTATGAGATGATGGATGTTCACTAAACTTATTATGATAATCACTTCATGGTGTATGTAAGTCAAATCATGCCACTTTTATCAGTAAAATTGGAAGAAAAAAATAAAGGTTAAAAAAAAAGAAATCAGCTATAGAGTTAGATCATTTTAATCTCTTTCCCTTGAATAAAAATAAGTTCAGTATATTAGTAGTTGCCAGGGGCTGGGGGAAGAGGGGCTCGGGAGTGACTGTTAATGGGTATGGGTGTAAATATGGGTAAGGGGTTTCTTTTTTAAGGTGAGGAAAATGTTACGGAATTATACAGTAGTGACGGTTGTAGAACCTTATGAATACACTAAAAACCACTGAATGGTACACTTTAAAAAGATTAAATTTTATGGTTAAATGAATAAAAAAGAGCAGATGGTAAGCTAGTAGAGTTGAGATTCAAACTAACAACTATCCCAAAAGCTGACTTACGCCCATGTTACCAAGAGGTGGAAGAATTATAACTGTGTTGATGAAACCTGTAAGAAGTGCCAATCTTCTATTTTTTTTTTTTATTTTATTTTATTATTTAACTTTACAATATTGTATTGGTTTTGCCATATATCAACATGAATCCACCACAGGTATACACGTGTTCCCCATCCTGAACCCTCCTCCTTCCTCCCTCCCCATACCATCCCCCTGGGTCATCCCAGTGCACCAGCCCCAAGCATCCAGTATCGTGCATCAAACCTGAACTGGCAACTCGTTTCATATATGATATTATACATGTTTCAATGCCATTCTCCCAAATCATCCCACCCTCTCCCTCTCTAGATGTCCATCAGCAGATGAATGGATAAGAAAGCTGTGGTACATATACACAATGGAGTATTACTCAGCCATTAAAAAGAATACATTTGAATAAGTTCTAATGAGGTGGATGAAACTGGAGCCTATTATACAGAGTGAAGTAAGCCAGAAAGAAAAACACCAATACAGTATACAAAACACATATATATGGAATTTAGAATAATGGTAACAATAACCCTGTATAGGAGACAGCAAAAGAGACACTGAAGTATCAATCTTCTAACAAGATAATTACTTGTTAAAAGGCCTCTGTATTTTGAGCCACTAAATCTTTCATTAATTCAAACTTTTTCTGCATGTCCTTGATATGCCAGGCACTCTACAAAAAAAATAATATACTGTCCTTGACTCTCTAGTCAAAAATAGGCACATGAACAAAACACATTGAGTGTTATAAAAGAAAAAGTACATGAAACATTGACAAAGGGATAGCTACCTCTCACTACTCTGTGTGCCTATAGTCAGAACATGATGATGTACGTAACAGAAGGTAATTTGTTATTTAAAGGAAGCCTATGGGGAATATGTTCTCTAAGCCACCCAGAACATCACCTGCACCTCTAACTCAACAGATTTATACTCAAGCATCACCTCCCCAAAACTTGCTTCTTCTAACATTTTTGTTTCTCTTACTAGCACCACTTTTCCAGGTGCTTGGCCTTAAAACCCCAGCTATGACTAAATGAAGTTCTCTTATTTCACTCACATATTCAATCAGTGGCCAACATGTGCTCTCTCATTTCCCTTTCCCCTGCTATTAACTGGTTTTGTTGTTATTTAGTCACTAAATCCTGTCTGACTCTTTAGTGACCCCACGAACTATAGCCCACCAGGCATGGGATTTCCCAGGCAAGAATACTGGAATGGGTTGCCATTTCTTTCTCCAGGGGATCTTCTCAACCCAGGTATCAAACCGGAGTCTCCTGCATTGCAGGTGGATTCTTTACTGCTGAGCCACCAGGGAAGAGGGAAGCCATTAACTGGTTTACACCCTCATTAGCTCCTGCCTGGTCTAATACCATAGCACCCTAACTGGTCTTATCACAAATGTCTACCCCCACCCCCAAACTACCCAATACACAATGTCATACATTGTCTGAACTGTTTTCTGCCCAATTACCCTCCTACTTTAGTAATCTCATTGACTACTGAATTGAACAAATCTTTGTTGGGACATATTTAAAGCCACTCATAATTTCAAAGCCACCTGACATCTACCACCTATATACCACCTGTGGCCTAGCCCAAAACTCATCATGTTATTCTATCTACATGGGACACACTTTCCTCCTCTTCTGCTTCTGGAAATCCTATCCATCCTTTAATGCCCAACATAAATGCAAGCTCCTTCTTGAAGCCTTTCTTGTTCCTTTCTACATTACCACCATCTGTTTGCAGGTGTGATCTGGTTATTTATATAACCATATTTACAGAATTCTTGTTATATGTTTGATGCTGTTTGGATAGAAGATACACAATCTACTACAAAAGAGCTATAAATCTATTGGGAAAGACATATTAACAAATAGTTATTTTTAAAAAGCAAGACAATATACAGGCTCTTCAGGAAGGTAGGAGGTACTATTAACTTGGAATATATCAATAAAAGAAGGCTTCTCAGAGGTGTGTAAACTGGTTCTTCAAAGGTGAACATTAAAATGAGCAGAGAAGACAGAGAGGAATTTCAGATTGAGGGCACAAAATGAGTGAACACTAAAGAAGATCCTGCCTGGTCTACTTGATTATGAAATGCTGGAGCTGCTCCGGTTCCTTCTGGGCTCTCATCTCCCTCTACAGTCTCTCAGGAGCCAAGCATACACAGACAACTTGCAAAGTATTAACTTTCCCTCCCAGATCGCTCCTCTGAAAGTCAGACTGAAATAATTAAATGAACTTGATATTTGATACCACTGTGGAGGATACTATCAATTAAGGACTACAGCCTAACAGCAAAAAATAAAAAGTGAAAAATATAAAGAGTGCTGAATCAAAGCAGAAAGTAAAGGGAGATGACCACAATCCAGGTAGGGACCAAAGGAAGTTAACCAACTCTAGTCAGAAAGCAAAAACTTGTGAATTACATTAAAATAAATCCCATTACTACACAAAGGATTTAGTTCAAAAAACTGAGGGATGAATCACACACAGAAGATAAACTCAGGTTCCTATGTTCTTCTCTAAAATCTCCATAAGTGAGTTCTTAATCCAAACTGGTATCAACTGTTCCCATTAGTTGAGTGATTTTGTAAATCTCAGAAGGTAAAAATATGTGTTTAGAAATAATTAAAAACAAATATTTTTTTATCTTCTTCCCCCCCGCCTTTATCTTAACTGAGGTATAGTTGATTTACAGTATTTGTTAATTTCTGCAGTATAGCAAAGTGACTCAGTGATACACACATATACACTCTTTTATATATACTTTTCCTGAAGACATGTACCATGTCAGAGTAACCAGAGATCAAATTGCCAACAACCGCTGGATCATCGAAAAAGCAAGAGAGTTCCAGAAAAACATTTATTTCTGCTTTATTGACTATGCCAAAGCCTTTGACTGTGTGGATCACAATCAACTGTGGAAAATTCTGAAAGAGATGGGAATACCAGGCCACCTGACCTGTCTCTTGAGAAATCTGTATGCAGGTCAAGAAGCAACAGTTAGAACTGGACATGGAACAACAGACTGGTTCCAAATAGGAAAAGGAGTTCACGAAGGCTGTATATTGTCACCCTGCTTAGTTAACGTATATGCAGGGTACATCATGAGACACTCTGGGCTGGATGAAGCACAAGCTGGAATCAAGATTGTCGGGAGAACCAGCAATAACCTCAGATATGCAGATGACACCACCCTTATGGCAGAAAGTGAAGAAGAACTAAAGAGCCTCTTGATGAAAGTGAAAGAGGAGAGTGAAAAAGTTGGCTTAAAACTCAACATTCAGAAAACGAAGATCATGGCATCTGGTCCCATTACTTCATGGCAGATAGATGGGGAAACAATGGAAACAGTGACAGAGTTTATTTTTTTTGGCTCCAAAATCACTGCAGATGGTGATCGCAGCCATGAAATGAAAAGACGTTTGCTCCTTGGAAGAAAAGTTATGACCAACCTAGACAGCATATTAAAAAGCAGAGACATTACTTTGCCAACAAAGGTCTATCTAGTCAAAGCTATGGTTCTTCCAGTAGTTATGTATGGATGTGAGAGTTAGACTAGAAAGAAAGCTGAGCATTGAAGAATTGATGCTTTTGAAATGTGGTGTTGGAGAATACTCTTGAGAGTCCCTTGGACTGCAAGAAGATTCAACCAGTCCATCCTAAAGGAAATCAGTCCTGAATATTCATTGGAAGGACTGATGCCAAAGCTGAAACTCCAGTACTTCAGCCACCTGATGCGAAGAACTGACTCATTGGAAAAGACCCTGATGCTGGGAAAGATTGAAGGCAGGAGGAGAAGGGGATGAGAGAGGAGGAGATGGTTGGATGGCACCACTGACTAAATGGACATGAGTTTGAGTAAACTCCAAGCGTTGGTGATGGACAGGGAAGCCTGGCATGCTGCAGTCCATGGGGTCGCAGAGAGTTGGACATGACTGAGCAACTGAACTGAACTGATACACAAACAGCTCATACAACTGAACAACAACAGAAAAAAAAACCCTATCAAAATATAGGCAGAAGATCTTAATAGACATTTCTCCAAAGAAGACATATAGATGGCCAGTAGGCACATGAAAAGATGCTCAACAATACTAATTATCAGAGAAATGCAAATGAAAAGTACAATGCAAATCAAAACCACACTGGTCAGAATGACCATCATTAAAAAGTCTACAAATAACAAATGCTGGAGAGGGTGTGGAGAAAAAGGATCCTCCCCTACACTGTTGGTGGGAATGTTAAATTGGTGCAGCCACTATGGAGAACAATATGGAGATTTCTCAGATAACTAAAAATAAAATTACCAAATGGTAAGAACAAAAAAAAAATTTTTTTAATGGTAAGAACAAAATAATGCCAACTTGCAGTGACATGGATGCAACTAGAGATGATCATAATAATTGAAGTAAGAAAGAGAAGAACAAATACCATATGCTATCACTTGTATGTGGAATCTAAAATATGGCAAAGGGGGAAGGAAGAGGAGGGAGGCTCAAGAGGAAAGTGATTCATGTATAATCAGGGCTTATTTGTGCTGTTGTATGGCAGAAACCAACACAAGATTGTAAAGAAAGTTTCCTCCAATTAAAAAATAAATTAAAAAAAAAGAATCATCAGCTCAATACCAGAAAAACAAACAACCCAATCAAAAAGTGGTCAGAAGACCTAAACAGACATTTCTCCAAAGAAGACATACAGATGACTAAAAAATACACGAAAATATGCTCAACATGGCTCATTATTAGAGAAATGCAAATTAAAACTAAAATGAGGTATCACCTCACACTGGTTAGAATGGCCATCATCAAAAAATCTACAAACAATAAATTTTGGAGAGGGTGTGGAGAAGAGGGAATGCTCTTGTACTGTTAGAGGGAATGTAAACTGATACAGCCACTATGGAGAACAGTATGGAGATGCCTTTAAAAATTAGGAATAAAACCACCATATGATCCAACAATTCTACTACTGGGCATATTCCTTGAGGAAGTCATAAGTGAAAAAGACACATGTATCCCAATGCTCCCTGCAGTACTATTTACAACAGCTAGGACATGGAAGCAACCTAGATGTTCATCAATAGATGAATGGATAAAGAAGTTGTACATATATACAATGGAATATTACTCAGCCATTAAAAGGAACACATTTGAGTCAGTTCTAATGAGGTGGATGAACCTAGAGTCTGTTATGCAGAGTGAAATAAGTCAGAGAAAAACAAATATCATATGTTAATGCATATGTATGGAATCGAGAAAGATGGTACTGATGAACTTATCTGCAGGGCAGTAATGGATATGCAGACATGGAGAACAGATTTGTAGACACAGTGGGGGAAGGAGAGTAGGACAAATGGAGAAAACAGCACTGAAACATGTACATTGTCGTATGTAAAACAGATAACCAGTGGGAAATTGCTATATGACAGAGGGAGCTCAAACTCAGTGCTCTGTGACAACTTAGAGAGGTGGGATGGGGTGGGAGATGGGTTCAAGAGGAAGGGGACATATGTATACCTGTGGCTGATTCATGTTGATATATGGCAGAAACCAACAAAAATATTGTAAACCAATTATCCTACAATTAAACATAAAGATTGCAAAAAATAATAATAAATTTTAAAAACATTAAAAATAAATAAGTTAAAATATGGCACAAATGAATCTATCTACAAAACAGAAACAGACTCACAGGCATAGAGAACAGACTTGTGGTTGCCAAGGGAGGGGGGGTGCAGAAGAAGGAAGAACTGGAAAAGTAGGATTAGCAGATGTAAATTACTATATATAGGATGGATAAACAAAAAGGTCCTACTGTATACCACAGGGAACTATATTCAATAACCTATGATAAACCATAATGGAAAAGCACACAAAAAAGAATGTATGTTTATAAGTAAGTCACTTTGCTGTACAGTAGAGATTGGCACAACATTGTAAATCAACTATACTTCAATTAAAAACAACAAAAAAGAAAACAATGCTTCACTCACAATAAACAAAAATTACCTTGAGACAGTTCATAAATCTAAACATAAAGCCTGAAAGTATAAAATTTCTAGAGGAAAACACAAAAATACTGTAATTTTGAATTAGACAATGATTTCTTAGATAGCACAATGTATAAAACAAATAATTGATAAATTGGGCTTCATCAAAACTAACAACTGCTCTTCAAATGATACTATTAAGAAAACAAAAAGATAACCTACAGAACGGAAAAAAATGTTTGCAAAACACAGATCTGATAAAAGATCTGTATCCAGAATATACAAAAAACTGACAACTCAATTTTAAAAAGGCAAACAGAGCCCAATAAAAGCATAATTGGCAAAAGATTTGGACAATCACTTCGCTAAAGATACACAAATGGCCAACTAGCATGTGAAAAAAATGTTTAAAATCATCAGTATTCATGGGAGCACAAGTTAAAGCCACCATGATATATCACCACATAAATGGTTAAAGTTAAAAAGACTGACACTACCAAATGTTGGTAAAGATGAAGAACTGGAACTCATTCATTGCTGATGGTAATAGAAAAACAAGTATTTCTATTAAAATAGAACCTTCTTAGAGCTAAACACAAAGTAAATAAATATTCTTAACTTTAAAACTAATGTTTTGGAATCCAAAGCACTTACTTTATTTTTTTTGTTTGTTTTTTTTAATTTTATTTTATTTTTAAACTTTACATAATTTTTTTTAATTTTTTTTATTTTATTTTATTTTTAGACTTTACATAACTGTATTAGTTTTGCCAAATATCAAAATGAATCCGCCACAGGTATACATGTGTTCCCCATCCTGAACCCTCCTCCCTCCTCCCTCCCCATTCCATCCCTCTGGGTCGTCCCAGTGCACCAGCCCCAAGCATCCAGTATTGTGCATCGAACCTGGACTGGCAACTCGTTTCATACATGATATTTTACATGTTTCAATGCCATTCTCCCAAATCTTCCCACCCTCTCCCTCTCTCACAGAGTCCATAAGACTGTTCTATACATCAGCACTTACTTTAGAAGTAGAACCACACACCAAAGAATAAAATATTCTACTTATCCCTAGATAAAAACAGGAAGAATTCCAGACCCCTTTAGTTTGAGATTAGCCATATTAAATAAAACCAACTCTTTTATTAGAGTTTAGAAACATTTCCTTTTCAATTATCATAGTCATTCAACACCAATGAGCAGACCTATCCTCCTGTGAAGTCCAAAGTCATGTCACATAAAGACTTCAACATACAAAAAGAACCCAAACTCTTTAGGAAATGAGTCAGTGACTCAATAAACCTTCCTTTTCAGTCATTATGGTGTTAAAGTTCACTGAGTTGTTAAGGAGACATCAAAAGTGAGCTTGTGTTCATCGCAGTAATTTAAGGATTCTTTCAGGGTCATGATAAAATCAAAATCATTTGCCCTAAACACTCTTCTTCACTATAAACAGCCTTTACTGCTTTCCCTCGAGCCACATAGCTTCCATGTTCATTTCAATGTTAAATGAAATAGTTTTCCCCTTAAGAGACTATGGTCCTGCCCCATTTTATTTCCTTTATATATAGATATAGATATAGATATATATAGATATATATACAGATATATATCACAGCATCTAGAACAGTGCTAGGCAAACTGAACACGAGTGAATATTCACCAACCTTTAATAAAACATTATTTCTTTTCAAACATTTTGAAAGTCAATCATCTCATTGGAGACTTATTTTATTTCTTACTCTTCCCAAGTTCAATACTTGGCGTATGCAAATGTATAAATTCACATTCAATTTATGCATCAAATGTACAATCAAAGTGAATGCTTAAGCTTACTTTTGAGCAAATAAGGATTTCTGTGTTAGAAAGTATCACTAACTACTTAAACTATCTTAAACTTCAAAGGGCCTTGCACTATACACACTAAACTGTACAGCAAAATATTACAGTGTCCTCCTTGTTACAAATATTCCCAAACTTTAAAAGAAAATGAATTAAACTCTCTGATGGGAAAATGGATAACTCCATTGCAAAGAAACAAATATACCAACTATTTCTCTACTGGACTCTCAAACTACAAAAGCCAATCCATTTAGACCTGTAAACAGAATAATCTTTTTTGTTTTAAACACATACTTTTATTTACAGACATGTACCCATAATCCCATGGGTCAAGCAAGGGTTTATGCCCATCAGAATCAACAAGGCAAGGCCTCTGCCCTCTGGGAGCTCCCCTGCAGGGCTCCCAGGCTGTGTTTCCAACCAGCGTTTAGCAGGTATCAAAGCAAGTCTTGTATGTTTACCTGCTCACCTCTCCTCACACACTACAAAGTGATTGAGAATCACTTATTCTTCCTTATAGTTCTCCCACAACTAGCACAAAGACTTGCACCTAAAAAGAAGTACTCAAACGTTCTGATAGTAACTAAAATCTCACTCTAAGTGTATACATAGGTCTCTACAGGATTACATGAATAACAGATTTAAGTTATTTAAGCATGGAGAGAAACATAGGACATGTACTAGGCTGTTATTAAGGCTTACTTGGGAAGGTAAAGATAAGATAATGGTATGTGTGGAGGCATTATAAATCTATTTTGTGTGATATAATTCTATTTATATAAAATTTTGCATAAGTTTGCATAAAGTAATGCAAAAATATTTTGGTGATCCTCCTTTTGTGCATCACAGGGTGGTGCGATTTTAGGTGAGCTTTATTTTCTTCCTTATATTTTTACGTATGATTTGAATTCTTTACCATAGTATATATTAAATAACCAGAGAAAGTTATTTTCATTTGCGGGAGAATGTACCCTGTCAGTTATTTTTTCTTTTTTAATAATCCCTAAATGCCTGGCTTATCACACAAATTTTAATAAATTATATCGTTACTGTGATGGTTACTGGTAGCCATAACAATTACACAGAAATATTATTTCTAGTGCTCAAAGCCATTACAAATTACTTCATCTCCCTGAGTCTTGGTTTTCCCATGTGTAAATTAAAACTATTACCATCTACATTTTGTACTGTAGCCATGAAATTAAATGCAGTCATGAAATTAAATGAGATAGTGCAGGTAAAGCATCTAGCATAGTATCCTGAACAACTAGAAACTCAAAGACTGTTTTCTATCCCATCCCATCTGTCCTAATTAAAACTCCCCAAGATGAATGAGTTTTAGCATTAACACAACAGCAATTATGCTGTAAAATGAACCTATATTCATACTTTGATTCCTGAGAATTACTTATTCACTTTCAAAGTATAAACTAAAATGTTAAGTTTAAGACATTTTTAAAATAAACTAATAAATATACATATACGTAATGCCCAGACATATAATTACCAAAGAAAGCAGCCACCATCTCCCAGCTAGCACTATCAGAAAGCCTATACATTCTAGCTGGAGTCAAAAAATCTTGATGTCACTCCATATTGGATGACTCTGAAGTATAATTATTCATGAATGTATTATTTCCTTTAGGGTTGGTGAGTATTAAAAACAGCCTTAGGTTTTTTGTGAACTAAAATGGCCTTTATGAACTACTAGAAGCTAGAATAGTTTGGGGATTTGTTTTCCTTTTTTTTCACACATTCATCAACTCTCTTAAAAATCAGAACACAGATAGGTAAAAGGAGGGGTAGGAAATCACATATAATGATTAATTTCTCTCTGGTCTACAAAAGTCCCACTTCAAGATAAACATATACACAAATTGAATGGGAAAGACAAGCACTTGCCTAGCACTGAATACTAGGAGAAATCTGTATAGATTTTGATGTAAAGGAATATTGGTTAATTTAACAGAAAGTATCTTTGACTAACTAATTTGAGAAAAACAGAAGTTGTATTGTCCCTCTTAAAATGCCCCCAGCATTATAATGTAATTCACTTATGTCTTTCAGATACAATAGGACAGACATTATAGAAGTTAGAGGACTACACCATGTTCTTTTAGTAAACTCTGGATAGCATCAATTCATGGTTGAATCTTCAGAACACCTCAAAGATACTGTGGAGTTAGAACATATGACTTACATACCAGATATGCAATACAGCACAGCTGTTATCTTTCTGGAAAATATTAGGACCCTGATCTTCTTTCAAAAATAAAGACATACCTCATTTCCACAGTGGCAGTCTGCAGAAGAAACTGCAGAAAAGCTTAACTTTGCTCTCAATATACTTTGAACTGCCTCAGCACTTAAAAAAAAAAAAAAACTCAAATAAGACCCCCAAAGTAGTTCTCCACGTTACATGGGAGAGAAAATTTTAATGAGAAAAAAAATTAGAAGTTTTGTTTTACTTTTGCCAGAACTAAGAGAAGTTGTTTCACTAAATGCATATAAGGAGCAACGTCACGCTATTAAAAAAAAAAAAAATTCAAATATAAGCCAAAAAAAGTACTAGGTTATAGTATCTGACACTGGCATTTCCTTTACCAAAGACCACAATTACATTAAATCTAGCAGTTGTATCTAGCAGGCTTTGAACAAGGATAGATAGTAGGGGGCAGGGGTCTTTTACAAAATCATTTGTTTTGCAAATTATATCTTATAACAGACTTAAGAGCTGATAATAAATCAAAAATGCTTTGAAAGTCTTACACTGTTTTGAATCATTTTCTTAGTATGATTAAACAATGCAAAACAATGATTAAAGTGGAATTATTCAACCTAAAACTCCTATTGCTCTTATCTGATTCTGGAGAAAATTCTACAATCTTTTTTAAAAAGACCATTTTAAAGAACTATTTAGCAAGTTAATGAGTCCATAATTCTAAGGGCTCTTCCATTATTTGTTTGGGTGTTTTTTTCTTTTAGCCTTTCCCTTGTGTTTTGTTTTGAAAAAAAGGTAATACACCTTGAGTCTCTAATTAGAGACCACTATCTGAACAGTCAATAAAGGATAACATTTTGACAAGGACAGGAACTAAACAAGTCTGACTAGCAGGAAATTTCCTAGGGCCCTTTTAAATTTAGGCTATTACTCAGATGTTCTAAAATGGATGGAATTACAGAATCTCAACCTGAGAGAACATAAACAAAATACAGATGCAAAGCTGAAAAACTAAATGTGTTCCCTCACTAACAGCAAAGTTTGCTACCATATGTACCAAACAGAAGCCCCAAAGGTGGGGATGACGTCCAAATTTAAGCATTCATTATTCACCTGTTCATTCAACCTCCCATTTGACAGATATTAAAATCCAGATTTTTTGAAAGAGTTGTGACCTTAAAAAGAGGTAACACTGAATTTTTATAGGTGTATAAAAGATTCTCAACTGTATCTTTACCAAAGTAATCTTTCCTGATGACCGGAGTTTTGGTAATAAATATAATGATAACACCCATAATACAGAGTTGCTGGGTTCCCTCACTTTCTGTGATCTGGCCTCTACATTCCCTCTTCTAAAACTGCTTTCCAAGGCCCCAGTTACCTCTCAGACATCAAACCCTATTTCAGCATTGAGTCGTACTTCTCCTTGACACTTTAGGAGCCCTCTGTGATAGATCCATCAACCCAGACACCTCTCCTCTTTGAGCCCCACGTGTTATTTATTCCCTGGTTGTCCTACATCTATTATCCCTCTGTGTCTACTTCCTCTCGCTCTCCTAGCCATTGATCTTCTCTAGTCACTCAGTCTCTTTCTCTACATTCTAGAAACTTTTAGAATCTAGAATCTCATTCTATTTCATGGTTCATGCAAATTTCTATGTGGATAACTCCTATATCAAAGCCTCTTGTCCCGACCCCTCTCCAAAATGTCTACTCTAGCCAAGTGAACATCACTCTGAATGCCTCACAACATCAAATACAACATACTTCTAAAAATCAAATTCTGGGGATACATGGAGGTCCAGTGGTTAGGACTCTCAGCTTCCACTGCAGAGGACCCAGGTTCCAGCCCTGGTTGGGCAACTAATATCCAGCAAGTCGCATGGCATGGCCAAAAAAAAGCAACAAACAAAATCAAACTCTTTTGCCCTCCAAAATGAGTTTCTCTCCCTCTGCTGCCTACTCTAGACATTACAAACTACCAATCTTTCTGAATTAGAAGTCATCTCACTTTTCACTTTCATGCATTGGAGAAGGAAATGGCAGCCCACTCCAGTGTTCTTGCCTGGAGAATCCCAGGGACGGGGGAGCCTGGTGAGCTGCCATCTATGGGGTCGCACAGAGTCAGACACGACTGAAATGACTTAGCATAGCATTGAGTACCCTACTCCTCTGTCCAATATCTTATCAGTTACCAAGTTCCGTTGATTCTTGAAGCTTAGAAAGAAAGTAGTGAAAGAAAAACGATTCAAATCTAGGTGTGTCAGACACCAAAACAAAAGACAGAGCTCCAAACACTGTTCCTGCTTTACAAGGGAGAAGTAAGGAGACAGACACCCTGCACAGAATGGATCCTTGAAGACAGGAAAAAATGAAGATTATGGTCCCTGGGGTCTACTGATGGTGGTGCTGGCAGTGGTAATAATAAATACTAAGAGCTGTCACCTACTGAGCTCCTGCTAAATGCGTGGTACCCTACTAGAAACCTACTCTGGTTCACTTTTGTATTCTGTAATATCTATCCACCAGGTCTATCACAGAGTAGGGCCCCCAAATGTTTGCTAAATTAGTAAATCTGTTGTGCTACAGTATGCTTATATCTAAACCATATAGTCCTAGAATATTGTAGTTTTTAAAAAAATTTAGTGAGATTTTCTTTTGGCTGTCATTGTTCTCCATTCTCTCCTGCAATGTCTACTCTATAGCTTAGAGTCTAAATCAATGAGCCAAGGATAAAATTCTGTGGGATCTGAGACAGTCCCCCACTCCCACAACTTCCTCCTTTCCAACATCTGATAGACCTTCATTTTTTTTTTACTCTGAATTTGATTTCTAAAATGTTTGAAGTCTCAAAAAGACAGGCCCAAATACAAATGTTGTTATTATAAGTATTTTTCCAAGGAGAAGAACTATGTGTACTATGCTGTACCAGAATTCAGTTTATAAATTCCAACTACATAACAGTTGAACTAAAACATGTGCTTTAAACCAATATTCACAAAAAAGAGAGAAAAGACACAGAACCTACACACAAAATAATTTAGTGGCAAAAATATTTCATTATATCCCCTTGAGCATAATCAAAAGTATAAGAAGTTTCAAGGCTAAAAGCCTTGAACATATGGTTGCTGGTGGTTTTAAAGAAAAGGTTGAAATAGGTGGTCAAAGTTATATACACACAGAAATCACCACAGACTCTTAATGAAATAGCACAGGTAGAATGCTTTTTCCTTTTTAGTCTGCTGCTGCTGCTGCTGCTGCTACTGTTTTCAAACTTGAAACACAAATGCAAAAGTTCTTTATTGCTCAGTCAATATGCAAGATAACAGAGAGTCTAAATTAACTGCATAAAACAACACCTTTAAGTTTTTCATTTTGACATGAAAAGTTTATTATTTTGATTTCAAGAAGTACTGCACATTTACACCTAAATGCAAAAGCACTTATTGATTTAATTGAAATATATTATAGCTATATATTTTCCATTGACAAAGAGAAACTGGCTCTTTTAACTAAAAATTTGTTCCTGGTAAGATGATTACCTTGATACAGTTTAAAAAAGTGTATACAGTTGGTCCTCAGTATCCACAGATGCAGAACCCACGGATACAGAGGACTGACTGTACTAATCCATTTTATAAGGTACTTGAGCACCTGTAGGTTTTGATATCTGAGGGGGTCCTGATACCAACACCCCATGGATACAGAGAGACAACTGTAGGATATCCATTGCACAGCTTAAGTTTTAAACTGGACATGATTCATCACTTTAAGATTTCACAAGCACCTACTCGATTTACTCAGTAATCAAATTTCCCATTTTCTGATCTATTTATCAAATTAATCAGGAAAACACCTCAATTCTAAGGCTGCAATTACCTTTAAAAATAAAATCCCATCTCTGAATTGCGAATAATCAAAATCAATGTTTTTAGCAGTGAAGATGTATCAAAACAAGTTTCCTGGAGGAGCAGTTTTAATTATGCTTTAGTAAAGTCTGACCCCAACGAATTAGAAATTAGTTATTTTTCTGTGTCAAAGCAAACTCAAGAAGAAAACAACTATTTTTAAGAATTTTTAATTTATCTAAAGAATTAAAGTCTCCAAGTTAAATAATCCCCTACAATTTTAAAACAATACATATACGAAATCTATGCATTTAATTAAAAAGTATGTCATGTCAGAAAACAGATAAATGAAAGAGCTGCCAAAATCCCAGTTTATAGTTGTAAATTCCTAAGGTTTTAAAGCACAGCCACAGGCTAATTGCCCAAAGACCTGCTGCCCACAGACATTTGCAGATGACTGAAGTTAATAGCCGGGCATGTCAATTTACTACAGGCAGCTCTCAGTGCGGACATTGTGACAAAAGAATTGGGTCAGGTTACAGCCTGTCCCTATTATCACGTCTAGATTTATGGTTTCTAACACTGGCCCTACAAGAAATAATGGAAATGATGACAGCAACAATCCCTGCTAGACAACAGATTACAGAAAAGCAAGTAATAAACCATAATCTGAAGTGACCAGAAAACTAAACATCCCTGACCATACTTCAAACATGAAGCAGGTGTCAGTAAACGACCTATTTAAATATTTCTACAATCTCTCAAAATCTCAACACAAAAAAATCTCAAGAGTCTATAATCTAAAACCAAGCAATATATAAATGTATTTAAATTACTGAGTACTATATTTTAATTCTTTTAATAATCAAAGACAGTGTAGTTCATTTGAACGGTTTATCAAATTCTACCAAATTAATAAAAAAACAAAGAGAATAATGATCATTACCTTTCAAAACCCTTTCAAGTATACTGTAAAACATTCCAAATAATACTTCACATCTTTCAAAAGGAAAAAAAAAAAAAAGGCAGTTTCACAGCAAAGGGCACAAGTTTACAACTGTATTCAGGGAGGCAAGAGAACCGAAGAAACATGTGATTTACTCACTGCTTAATTTAAAACTAAAAGAAGTTTGTCAATACATCTGCTTATAAGACTATGTCAAGGCTACAAGGTACCCAAGCAAATAGAGCTGTTTGTTTGGAGTTCAGCACCAGTTAACCCTTATGAGAAACAGAGGTCGAGAAAAATCAAATATGTATTCTACACACAAAAAGCAAAGAGAATTCCATCACCTTTCCCGAGAAAAGCAAGTGTTCTCAAGATATGCCCTAGAATTGCAATATATCTGTCCCTTCTGAAGTTTACAATGGCACGTTACCATAAAAGGTGGGCACTCTCTTTCCGCTCTTACACAACAATTTGCTCCTATAAACTTAGGAAGAGGCAGAGTCACAGCCATAAACACAGGTCACAAGTAGTAGGTAGTCAAATACTCTGTACCTTCAAATGTTTCCCAGCTCTTTACTCATACAAAGCATATTCTTTTTTTAACTCCTTAATTAAATAAGAAACTCACTAGTCTATGTCAGATGAATATGAAATTAAACTGAACAGCACCATTATATAAACTGCTTATAGGAGCCTCAAATCTTTCACTATTAACACAGTAAGATATTCTCATTTATTTAAAACCTTTCCACCACATGCCTAAAAAATGAAAGCAAGAGAAAAGTTTAGGGATATATGTTTAGTAGAAGTCACTTAGCATAAAAATAACTAGTATTATTATTTCTAAAGTAACCAAGGATTACTTTATATTAGATAACATAAAGACAAAATAAGCAAAAATGCCTTCCTCATGAAAACCAAACAGCACATGCATATTTCAAATCTTAATTTTTTTTTAATTTTCTGAAGTTAGCCTACTTTTTTTTTTAATTTTATTTTATTTTTAAACTTTACATAACTGTATTAGTTTTGCCAAATATCAAAATGAATCCACCACAGGTATACATGTGTTCCCCATCCTGAACCCTCCTCCCTCCTCCCTCCCCATTCCATCCCTCTGGGTCGTCCCAGTGCACCAGCCCCAAGCATCCAGTATCGTGCATCGAACCTGGACTGGCAACTCGTTTCATACATGATATTTTACATGTTTCAATGCCATTCTCCCAAATCTTCCCACCCTCTCCCTCTCCCACAGAGTCCATAAGACTGTTCTAGCCTACTTTTAAGAACCGTCACCTCTGGTATCTTAAAAAATGTTCTCACTACAGTAAAGGCATTTCTACTCTTAAGAGTAACCAAAGCCCAAACTAGTTAGAGCCTAGAAAACTTACTTGCCACTAAATCATGCCAAGCTATTTTAATCTAAAATAAACAACAGCGGTTTCTCTCATTTATTTCCCCAAGACAAAAGGATTATAAAGATTAAGAGCCCAAGCTAAGGTAGGGTAAACTTATTCTTTCAAACTGACCCACATCTGCCGTTTTCAAAACGTCCAGGCTTTTGCTTCCTAAAATCAATAATCACTTCAAATTCTAAAATATGATGGATGTAGTAATTTTCAGACATTAATAATGTTCCTTAAATTCCTAAGGGTATTTGATTTTCTCACTCCAAACTACAAAATACCTGGTAATGCCAGACCAATATTCATACCATACCCCTCACAGCTCTACCAGCTGATGGCTAGCAGAGTTCACTTAATTCATATCTTAACATATCCTAAAAACCTGGAATATTACTAGGAAGAGACAATTTGACTCCCAGGGAGATGAGCTAAAAGAGAACATGACCTCAGATTTCCATTCACACCTGGCATAAATGTAAAAAGGAACAGACAGAGTAACCTGGCCAAAAAAAAAAAAAAAAAAAAAATTGAGGTGACTAATGACTCAAATAGCAAAGGATCCTTTGCACCCTTCAGTGTTCCAGTTTCTAAAGTTCCAACAGTCATTTCTATTAACCAAAACGGGGGGAGGGGGCAGTAAATTTTCAAGTGCAATTTTCCTCCTCCCTCCCTCTCTCCCCACACTCTAAGAGCTCAAGCTAAAATTGGGATTTGGGCCTTCCTTAAATGGAACAAGGGGCTACATCATTCTCATTCAAAAAAATTGGCATTTACTCAGCCTTCACAAGGCATTTTACTATCATCAATTATTTCTCAGTGAGGCAGTGCAGGATTACCCTGACCATTTCACTGATGCGGAAACAGACACCAACAGCAAAGGGAACAGGGGCAGGAAGAGGGGTGATAGGAAGCATCTGGGAGGAACAGGCAGGCAGCTAAAAAGGAACAAACCCTAAAGAAAATGAGAGTCACATCTGGCTTATAGCTGACCATCATAACCCTTGTTATTTTTTAGCTCAGAGAGACTTCTGAAATGTTATGAAAAAAAGAAAGGGCTCTAAATTGTCACTTAATATCTAGTTACAGCCTAAACTACTCAGCCATAGAAGTTACTTAGCATTAAAAAATACCCACTCTCCAGAACCCGTACTGATTTCAATTTATACCAGTAATTCATTTTCTCCCTCAAGCCTAACCAGTATGACATCTGTTTGACCCAAAAAATAATCTCTCATAAAATATATAGCTTTGGGCTTCCTTGGCGGCTCAGTGGTAAAGAATCTGCATGCCAATGCAGGAGACACAGGTTCGATCCCTGGTATGGGAAGATTCTACAGGCGGTGGAGCAATTAAACCTATGGCTACAAGTACTGAACCTGTGCTCTAGAGCCCAGGAGCCACAACTACTGATCCCATGTGCCACAGCTACTGAAGCCTGCATGCCTAGAGCCCATGCTCTGCAACAAGAGAAGCCACCACAATGAAAAGCCCATACACCACAACTACAGAGTAGCCCCTGCTGGCCACAAGTAGAGAAAAGCTGGCACAGCAATGAAAACTCAACACAGCCAAAAATAAATACATAAAATTGTTTTAAAATATATATATAGCTGTGTATAATCATAACAAAAGAGGAATAAAGTTAATATCACATAAATCAGAAATAATTCAAGACTCAAATTTTGTTTAGAGAATTATGACCAAAACACTGACTCCCTGAATTGGCCACTGAAAGAAAAAGACTACTTGTTCTACATTCATAATGATTTTCTTAACTATAATCTTGAGATTTTCAGTAATAAACTACTAATGGGAAGCCTTAAACACCCTAGAAATCAGCACACACAGCAGTAGGTTGAACTGAACGCCATACTACAGACAGCACAGGTACTTAATAAAGATGTGTTGATTGAACCATAAATCAAAAGGACTGACCAACTGCTGCCTCAAGAGAAAAATCATCTCTTTAAAGACTGACTCCAGTTTTTTTGTACATATGACATCATTAACTTTAAAGCATCCTCACACATTAACAATGTAGTTTGCCCACATTAATCTTTTTTAGAAGTATCAATTTCAAAACAAATCAGGTTCTCTGGGGGGAAACAGGTATACATCCTTGGAAGAGTATGAGGTTGTGTGATATACATGAAATTTATTCAAAAATGACAGAGCCACTGAAAGTACTGTTCGGCTAAGTTTTTGAAAAAAATCCATCCGACTGTTTTGAAGAATATGGATAAAGACATAGACAAACAAATTCAAGGCATCATGTAAGTACTGATGAACTCTAGTCTCAAAATCCCAAATGGACTCAATTCCAAAAGCTATTTTCACATTCCTGCCATTGAATATACAAAACCACAAACATAGTTAAAGAAAACATTCATCCGTGGAAACACATTTAATGAGTAAGAAAAAGAATGGTAAGAAAGGCAAAACTGTCCTTATTGAACATTTCCAAGCAGTGTTATTGAAAAAAAAAATGCGTCTATGAGTTATAGTTAAAACGCAACTGATTGTCATAGGAAGTTGTACTGCATAAATGTTACACATTTTATAATACTCTTTCCCCAAAACAGACATATGAACATCTCGGAAAGAAAACCATCTCCAATAGCTTTGTATATCATATGATCATAAGGAAGTATTCACTTTCTCTGCCTCAGTTTCCCCTCCTAACCGCCCCATGCACTCTTAGAGACGTCTGTCCTAAAGTCAACCTACAGGTAAGTTGTAAATGCTAATCTAATTCTTCAAAGTAGAGGCTAGTTCCAAATTGTAATCACACTTTATAATGAATGACAAATGTATTACAACCTTTAAAAAAAAAAAATCAATAGTCTTAAACGTAAACTTGTCACTACCTGTGCTGCCCTAACATTTGGGGTGAGGGACGAGGGGAAGGTGGCGCGAATTTACAGCTCAGCCCTCAAAGTTACGTACAACTTCAAGACGCAAAATCTAGTCAACTCTCCTACTCGCTCTCCCCCTGGCGATTCACACTAGAATGTAGCACAACCACTATCCAGGTGGAAAAAGCGAGAACGCTATCTCGAAAAAGAACAGTGGTCCTGCGACCCAGTCTTGCCGCGATACCGCGGCGGCCGCCTCGCCGTTCCCGAGAGCAGCAGACCCACTCTTCGGCCCCCCACTCCCACCCGCACCCCACCGCCAGAGCCTGCCGCGCCCTCCCGCCCCCTATCTCCCCCGAGAGCGAGGCACCAGCGCTGCCCCCAACCCATCCGCCCCGAGCCCCGGGCCGCGAGTCTAACGTACACACCTGGCACCGGGGCCCAAGCCCGCGCTCGGCCACAAGCGCATCCTTCCCAACTGACATTTCCTTCAGAAACTCCAAAAGTTCTCTCACAAGTCTCCGGAAAACTCCGGGACCAGTTTCAACACAGACCACCAAAGTCATCCCTACTCCTCAGCCCCGCCGCCCACCTGCGTTGTCCCGGGACCCCAGCCCGGCCCCACCCACGGGCGGAGGATGCTCTAGAAGGTGCTGTCCGCGCTTCGGGTCAGGGGACCGTTGGAGTGAGGCCTCCGAACGCCGCGGGCGGGATGGGCCGGTGCCGGGCGACCGGGCCCCAAGTGTGAGGGGCGGCGCGAGAGCGATTGAGGGGCGTCGCGGAAAGCGCTACGCGGGGCAGGGGAGTCCCGGCCTTGGGGGCGAGGCCGCCGAGGGGTAGGGGACCTCGGGGGTGAAGCCTCGGAGAGTGGCTGACTGGAGTGAGGGACCAATCTGGGGCCGGACCCCGCGGAGCGGTGAGGGGGCGTTCCTCGCGGGGGACGCGCCGCCGGAGACTCCCTACCTTCTGCGGAAAACAGCCAGAGCCCAGAACGCCAAAACTCCTCCTCTCTGGTCTTCACGGAGCCCGGAGTCGCCTCACACCTCGAGTCTCGTCGGCGAAAAAAGCGAAATTCTGTCACACAGATCCCGCGAGCCAGAACCGGTCTTCACACCGCCGCCGCCATGTTTGAGAAGCCGCGCGCGAAGCCGCGCATGCCCCGCAACCGCCACCGCGGCCCCGCCCCCTCCCCTCCGTCCGCGTGCCCTGCGGTTGCCGCAGCCGCGCACTTTGACCGTTTGCCGCGTGCGGGGCCCGAGCCGGGGGCTCTGCCGGAAGCTCCTGCGGCCGGTGGCCAACAGTGAGACTCTGCAAACCCGGGCAAGACCTTGGCAGTTTTCCCTCGTCCGCTCCCCCCAACCCCGCCCCAATCTGCCCTCCCGCCAAAAAAAAAATTAAAAAAAAGTCGCAGCCCCTGCACCCAAGACCGTGGTGGGCCCCCAACTGGGAGCCCAGGATGCGCATCAAGTTTCATCCAAGGGGAACGCTCTCCCCTTAGCCATCGACTGTGACTCTCGGCCACCGCCCACCCTGGCCACGCACCGAAAAGGCAGGCGCTTCCCTAGGAGCTCGAGCAAATTCGATGAGCAAGGAAAAAGCAGTTCGTTAGAGCAGCTTGAGCAAAGCCACTCCTTCGCGGGTTGCAGCATAGTCCTCGAAACAGCTTTTCTTTTTTTTCCATGAGTTTTTGCCAGCAATCCCCTCCAGCTCCACATTCCAGATTTAGTTGTTCCTTTAAACCCAGGCTTGAGCTAACGGGAACTAGATTAACCTGGAGAGTAAAATAATTTGCTCACAGGCTTGAAAGTACTTGGGAGCGTCTTCGAGAGTGGGTTTTGGGGTCTCCTCTGCTCAATCCCCTGGCCAGGAACCCAGAGGTTTGCGCAGGTGGAGGTCGCACCTAGGGGCAGGGGGCGGGCGTTAAAAAAAAAGCTCCAAAGGGAATCTCTCCCGCACAAAATGTAGCAGACAAAAAAAAAAAAGAACAGAGAAAAACATCCCATTCCTCGTTGTGAGGTTGGGTATCGGCAGATTTAAAACTTTTGTCTGAAAAATAATACAATGTGCTGTGTTAGCTAAAAGTAAACCATTGGCAGGCCTTTCTCTTTACAACTTATTCCAAAAGTTGGATGAAAGTTTTGCATCCATGATCTGCTTAACTTAGTACATGAGTTTTACTTAGGACATGAGTTTTAAAATCATAATTCGGGAATAGAAACCGAAAATTTTTTTTAAAAAATGCGGAATATATCCATTTTCTACAATGCAGAATAAAATTATTTTCATAGGACACTACTTATGCAATGTTAAACAAGGACCAAATTAAAGTATTATTTATTGTATCTGAACACTAGAGAATAGCACAAGATCAAATTGCATCCTTTAAAATGAATAAATAAATGTTAGTGCAAAATTCAAGAAAATTTGAAGATGAAAATAGAAAAATTAGGCCATTATTAGGTGCAAACTAGGGCTTCCCTGGTAGCTCAGACAGTAAAGCATCTGCCTGCAATGCGGGAGACCCGGGTTCTATCCCAGGGTCAGGAAGATCCCCTGGAGAAGGAAATGGCAACCCACTCCCGTACTCTTGCCTGGAAAATTCCATGGATGGAGGAGACCGGTAGGCTACAGTCCATGGGATTGCAGAATCGGACATGACTGAGCAACTTCACTGGTTCACTGGTTCAGGTGCAAATATTAAAGTGAGATTTGTTGCATCAGTTGTATATTATCACATAGGAGGAAAAGTTGAAATGGTCTAAGATGAAGGTTCAAAAATGTTTTTAAAAGCTAGAAAGTTACCTTTAACAGAAAAAAAAAAAACAGATTTAAGTTTAATCTTAGCAAACCCTTAGTATGGGCTACTGAGGGGGGTAAATTTGTAATTACTGGCCATCGTCTTTCTAATCCTGATGCAGTAGAAATATCTGAAATTCATCCTGCATTCTCTGAAAGACTTATCACTAAAGACTCTTACACATACAGACCATTTATTAAGTTGTAGAAATAGTACTCTGATTATAAACTGCCTGTTTCAAGAATCCCTCATCTACTTCCCATATTTCCCATGAAATTACTGAAGCCCTAATTCTAATAATGTAATTCACATTATCTATATTAGAATATCTTCTCAATGACTGTGATCACGTAGGCATTTATAGAAGAGTCTCCTTGTTATATTAAATGTTATTAACAATAACAGCCACCATCTATTGAGCACCTACCAAGTGCTGAGAATCATGATAGCCTCTTTAGATACATAATTTTCAATATTCCTAACATTCTTTCACAAAGTTCTTATTCCCATTTTATAGAAGAGGAAATGTAACATTACATCCCAAATAAGTGCCAGAATCAGCTTCTGAATATACACTTGAAATGTCCCTATCCCTTCCAACTTAGTCATCAATCATATGCTTTTGTCATAGATCATGTATTTTGTTCAGTTGCTCAGTCGTGTCTGACTCTTTGAGACCCCATGAACTGCAGCACTCCAAGCTTCCCTGTCCTTCACTAACTCCCAGAATTTGCTGAAACTCATGTCCATTAAGTATCCATGATACCATCCAATCATCTCATCCTCTGTCGCCCCCTTCTCCTGCCTTCAATCTTTCCCAGCATCAGTCTTTTCCAATGAATTGGCTCTTTGCATCAGGCGGCCAAAGTATTAGAACTTTAGCCTCAGTCCTTCCAATGAATATTCAGGGTTGATCTCCTTTAGGACTGATTGGTTTGATGTCCTTGCTGTCCAAGGGACTCTCAAGAGTCTTTTCCAGCACCACAGATTGAAAGCATCAGTTCTTCAGCACTCAGCCTTCTTTATGGTCCACCTCTCACATCTGTACATGACTACTGGAAAAACCATGGCTTTGACTATACAGACCTTTGTCAGCAAAGTGTATATAGACATCCAATAAAAATTATTTTATTTACTTTTTTCCCTTTGCCAAAATAAACTCAAGACTGCTTTTTAATGTTAGCATAGGTCAGAACATCACTGTTTCTTTTACATTACACAGAAGTGTCTTGCACACAGTAGAAAGCTGATAAATATTTGTTGAATGAGTGAATAGATGAATGGATAATGAATACCTACTATTATGATGTTTAATTTTGCCTAGAAAACATGAAAATGAGACTATTTAAACTGAAAGAATAAGGACTAAGACTAGTAAAATCTAAATTTCATGCTTAATTTTCAAGCCTCAGATTTCCTTCTGTGGATTTGCTCCTATAGTTCTCCTGACTCAGCCCAAAACCTGTAACAACCTTAAAGGAGATCTGTCATCCCCAGCCAGCCCAAATCCAATGCAAAATACTCCTGTATCTCAAGTATGTTTGATTACTTCCTTTTGTACCTTTCTTTTAGTTCAGTTCAGTTGCTCAGTCATGTCCAACTCTTTGCGACCCCATGAATGGCAGCACACCAGGCCTCCCTGTCCATCACCAACTCCCGGAGTTCACTCAAACTCACGTCCATCGAGTCAGTGATGCCATCCAGCCATCTCATCCTCTGTCGTCCTCTTTTCCTCCTGCTCCCAATCCCTCCCAGCATCACAGTCTTTTCCAATGAGTCAACTCTTTGCATGAGGTGGCCAAAGTACTGGAGTTTCAGCTTTAGCATCATTCCTTCCAAAGAACACCCAGGACTGATCTCCTTCAGAATGGACTGGTTGGATCTCCTTGCAGTCCAAGTGACTCTCAAGAGTGTTCTCCAACACCACAGATCAAAAGCATCAATTCTTCGGCACTCAGCTTTCTTCACAGTCCAACTCTCACATCCATACGTGACCACTGGAAAATCCATAGCCTTGACTAGACGGACCTTTGTTGGCAAAGTAATGTCTCTGCTTTTCAATATGCTATCTAGGTTGGTCATAACTTTCCTTCCAAGGAGTAGTCGTCTTTTAATTTCATGGCTGCAATCACCATCTGCAGTGATTTTAGAGCCAAAAAAAAATAAAGTCTGACACTGTTTCCACTGTTTCCCCATCTATTTCCCATGAAGTGATGGGACCAGATGCCATGATCTTCGTTTTCTGAATGTTGAGCTTTAAGCCAACTTTTTCACTCTCCACTTTCACTTTCATCAAGAGGCTTTTTAGTTCCTCTTCACTTTCTGCCATAAAGGTGGTATCATCTGCATATCTGAGGTTATTGATATTTCTCCCGGCACTCTTGATTCCAGCTTGTGTTTCTTCCAGCCCAGCGTTTCTCGTGATGTACTCTGCAGAGAAGTTAAATAAGCAGGGTGACAATATACAGCCTTGACGTACTCCTGTTCCTATCTGGAACCAGTCTGTTGTTCCATGTCCAGGTTTAACTGTTGCTTCCTGACCTGCATATAGGTTTCTCAAGAGGCAGGTCAGGTGGTCTGGTATTCCCATCTCTTCCAGAATTTTCCACAGTTTATTGTGATCCACACAGTCAAAGGCTTTGGCATAGTCAATAAAGCAGAAATAGATGTTTTTCTGGAACTCTCTTGCTTTTTCGATGATCCAGCAGATGTTGGCAATTTGATCTCTGGTTCCTCTGCCTTTTCTCAAACCAGCTTTAACATCTGGAAGGTCACGGTTCACGTATTGCTGAAGCCTGGCTTGGAGAATTTTGAGCATTACTTTACTATCATGTGAGATGAGTGCAATTGTGCAGTAATTTGAGCATTCTTTGGCATTGTCTTTATTTGGGATTGGAATGAAAACTGACCTATTCCAGTCCTGTGGCCACTGCTGAGTTTTCCAAATTTGCTGGCATATTGAGTGCAGCACTTTCACAGCATCATCTTTCAGGATTTGAAAGAGCTCCACTGGAATTCCATAACCTCCACTAGCTTTGTTTGTAGTGATGCTTCCTAAGGCCCACTTGACTTCACATTCCAGGATGTCTGGCTCTAGGTCAGTGATCACACCATCTTGATTATCTGGGTCGTGAAGATCTTTTTTGTACAGTTCTTCTGTGTATTCCTGCCACCTCTTCTTAGTATCTTCTGCTTCTGTTAGGCCCATACCATTTCTGTCCTTTATTGAGCCCATCTTTGCATGAAATGTTCCCTTGGTATCTCTAATTTTCTTGAAGAGATCTCTAGTCTTTCCCATTCTGTTGTTTTCCTCTCTTTCTTTGCATTGATCGCTGAGGAAGGCTTTCTTATCTCTCCTTGCTATTCTTTGGAACTCTGCATTCAGATGCTTATATCTTTCATTTTCTCCTTTGCTTTTCACTTCTCTTCTTTTCACAGCTATTTGTAAGGCCTCCCCAGACAGCCATTTTGCTTTTTTTAGGATTTAATATTAGTTCATCAGAATGAAAATATGATCTTCCTTCCTAGGATTTTGTTCAGTTGCTCAGTCATGTCCAACTCTTTGCGAACCCATGGACTGCAGCACAACAGGCTTCCCTGTGCTTAACCATCTCCCGGAACTTGCCCAAATGCATGTCCATTGAGTTGGTGATGCCATTCAACCATCTCGTCCTCTGTTGTTCCCTTCTCCTCCTGCCTTCAATCTTTCCCACCAATCTGGGATTCAAAGCTATGGTTTTTCCAGTAGTCTTTCCTAGGTAAGCAGGTTTAGTCTAGATTTCCATCAGCAGGCATCTGTATATTGAAACAATATTATTTGCACAGATCAAGTTCAAGTTTTCAGATGCTTAGTGAAGTTACCCTCTAGTTTTCCCACTTCATGCACTCCTTTCTCCCTAAAACACAGATGCCTAAGCCTGGCAGAAGCTAGAGATCCAAGGTATTCCTGGTAAACTCACCATGCATGTTTTCACTTTAGTGAAAAATTCTATATAGTTGGTATTAAAAAACTAATTAAAATAGTAGCTGGGTTTACAAACATCTTCAGATACTTGTTTCTAACAAACTGACCCTTTCCCGAGACTTGGGTTAGATCCCTGGGTCGGGAAGATCCCCTGAAGAAGGGAATGGCAACCAATTCCAGTATTCTTGCCTGGAGAATTCCATGGACAGAGGAGCCTGGCAGGCTACGGTCCATGGGGTTGCAAAGAGCTGGACACGACTGAGCGACTAACACACTTTCACTGTTTCCACATTAAATCAAGATAATGTCAATAAGATATAAATTGCTTTTATTTAGGATTGTTATTGTTGGTAAAATAAACTTCTTCCTAAGTTCAAAATAGTAACTTCCTTGGAAAAATATCAAGAGGTAGTCTGTGATATGAAGAGAGAGATGCCAATCTAACAGAAAGACTATGTCTTATCAAAAGACAGAGCAGCATCAGGAGGTCTGAGCTCTTATCTTGAATTCTTAGTCTATCATCTACTAACTAGATTTCTTTAGCATCTTTCCATCCCTCAACTTTTTTCCTTTTAAAAATGGGGGTAATAAAATCTGCCATGCTCCACAGCTGAGAAAGTGCTACTCAAATCTATTGAAAAACCACAAGGTCTTCCCTTAATGGATCCCCACACTTTAAAAAAAAACACAAAACATAGATTCATCTCTTACCAACAAAATGTATGAGATATAAGCTGACTTTGTCCAAGTCAGATATTTTATATACTGTGAAAACTAGCATAATTTCAATGAACATTATAGGGTGCTGCTGCTGCTGCTTACTTATTTGATAGTAAAAGAACCTAAATTATTATTGTCAACCAAATGTCTCCTGGGAGACATGAATGAGGTCTGCTGCTGTTGCTGCTGCTAAGTTGCTTCAGTCGTGTCTGACTCTATGCAACCTCATAGATGGCAGCCCACCAGGCTCCTCTATCCCTGGGATTCTCCAGGCAAGAACACTGGAGTGGGTTGCCATGTCCTCCTACAATGCATGAAAGTGAAAAGTGAGAGTGAAGTTATTCAGTCATGTTGGACTCTTGGTGACCCCATGGACTGCAGCCTACCAGGCTCCTTCATCTATGGGATTTTCCAGGCAAGAGTACTGGAGTGGGGTGCCATTGCCTTCTCCAATTATAGGGTACACTTGGCCATTATTACATTCACCCAGTCCTTCAGTCAAAAACCAAACATTTATCGAACACTTGTATGCAGCTTTGCTGGAGGTGTGGATATCAAAATTAATAAGACAAAATGAATAAGACAAACAGTTAGAACTGGACATGGAACAACAGACTGGTTCCAAATAGGAAAAGGAGTAAGTCAAGGCTGTATATTGCCACCCTGCTTATTTAACTTCTATGCAGAGTACATCACGAGAAACGCTGGGCTGGAAGAAGCACAAGCTGGAATCAAGATTGACGGGAGAAATATCAATAACCTCAGATATGCAGATGACACCACCCTTATGGCAGAAAGTGAAGAGGAACTAAAAAGCCTCTTGATGAAAGTGAAAGTGGAGAGTGAAAAAGTTGGCTTAAAGCTCAACATTCAGAAAACGAAGATCATAGCATCTGGTCCCATCACTTCATGGGAAATAGATGGGGAAACAGTGGAAACAGTGTCAGACTTTATTTTTTTTGGCTCTAAAATCACTGCAGATGGTGATTGCAGCCATGAAATTAAAAGACGACTACTCCTTGGAAGGAAAGTTATGACCAACCTAGATAGCATATTGAAAAGCAGAGACATTACTTTGCCAACAAAGGTCCGTCTAGTCAAGGCTATGGTTTTTCCAGTGGTCATGTATGGATGTGAGAGTTGGACTGTGAAGAAAGCTGAGTGCCGAAGAATTCCTTTTGAACTGTGGTGTTGGAGAAGCCTCTTGAGAGTCCCTTGGACTGCAAGGAGATCCAACCAGTCCATTCTGAAGGAGATCAGCCCTGGGATTTCTTTGAAGGAATGATGCTAAAGCTGAAACTCCAGTACTTTGGCCACCTCATGCAAAGAGTTGACTCATTGGAAAAGACTGTGATGCTGGGAGGGATTGGGGCAGGAGGAGAAGGGGATGACAGAGGATGAGACGGCTGGATGGCATCACTGACTCGATGGATGTGAGTTTGAGTGAACTCCGGGAGTTGGTGATGGACAGGGAGGCCTGGCATGCTGTGATTCATGGGGTCGCAAAGAGACGGACACAACTGAGCGACTGAACTGAACTGAACTGTATGCAGCTCTGTTGGAGGTGGGGATATCAAAATGAATAAGACAAACTGAACACTCCAGGAGTTTACACCCAATCAAAAGAAAGAGGGAGGAAAGGAGGGGGTTTAAAATCTTCAAAAGAACTAGTATCTCCTATCACACCCTTCATCATAGCAAAAATTTTTAGATGTACCATATAATACTGCATAACTCGATGAATGGAATAGCAGTTGACTGACTGACACAATGTCCTTTGGACAGTTAAAACATTTACTAGTTCTGATTTTACACTTTTTGTACTGGTTCTTCTCCATTTGAGCCATTACCCACACCGCCCCCCCCTCCACGCATTTTCACCCTTTTTTGTCCCTGGGTGGGGACTTACTTTTCAGTAGTGCTGGCCCTTTTGTCAGCTGGTTTGGCCAATGGCAAATGTGATGGGCGGGGGGAGGGGGACACAGGGTGGGGAAAGAGAGAGAGTGCTTCCCACTCTCTTCCTGCCTGGGACCTTAGACTGCCAGTGGCAGTATCTCCACTACAACAGCTCTGGGCAGGGTCTCCTCCTTTCAGGACTGGTTCTCACTAAGCCTTCAGGAAGAGGGAGGAGCAGGTACAGCTTCCAGTTTCTACTAATTCCTGGGCAACCTCAGCATCCCTTGTTAGTTCCCCTAAACTACCTACACCTCTGTAAATAATTCATTCAATGCTCTTCAAAATTATATATGACTATACCTTCTGTTCGGAGAAGGCAATGGCAACCCACTCCAGTACTCTTGCCTGGAGAATCCCATGGACAGAGGAGCCTGGTGGGCTGCAGTCCATGGGGTCGCTAAGAGTCGGGAACAACTGAGCGACTTTACTTACACTTTTCACTTTCATGCATTGGAGAAGGAAATGGCAACCCACTCCAGTGTTCTTGCCTGGAGAATCCCAGGGACAGAGGAGCCTAGTCGGCTGCTGCCGGGAGCCGGCATATTGCATATTGAGTGCATATTGCATATTGAGTGCAGCACTTTCCACAGCATCATCTTTCAGGATCTGGAATAGCTCAACTGGAATTCTATCACTGCTGGGAGCCAGCATGAGGCACTCCACCCATGACAAAGGTCATGAGGAAGGAGGCTCGGCATATGCAAAGGCGGGATCGAGCCTCAGGAGTCCCCCTGGAAATTCTCGAGCATCTACCCCCAAAACCAGAGTCTGCCTACTTTCTGCTTTGTGCTTTCACCTACACCTCTGACTTTACGGGGGCTGTCCCCCACTACCTCTCTCTGAAAAAAGAGTTAGCTTACAACTCCAGTTAATAATTCCTGGGTGTGACAGTGTTTAACCTACAAACTCCTTTGGAAATCCTCTAGCCTGCCTGAATAGGTTTTTCCGGCCACATGTGATTGTTCAGAGCCTCCCAACTGTGAGAGGCAGGAGATGTTCTAAACTGTCTAAACACAGATTCCTTTGAGTAGTTCAAAGATTGATTAGAAATTGTATTGGTGAAGGGTTTTTCACTTATTGGGCCAATGTTTGCTGCTAAGTCTCCATACTCCTTACCTACTGTGTCCTTGGCAGTGTATTGATTGATATATAATGGGTGTATAGAAATGTAAGTAGTAGCCTCAATGTTTGTAAGCTTGGACCCTTGAGTTAATTCTTTTCTTGATTGAGCCCACCTCACCTTTGCCCTATAGGAATGCAGCTTTGGGAGGCTGGTGCCTGACTTTGGAATAATCACCTTTAGAGAAAAATAAGTTTCTTAAAATGTTAACAGGCCTCCTGGCCAGAAGATGATGTAATTCACCTGAACTTGTGCATATGATAAGTTTGAAAGCCTGGCTTCGATTAGGACCAGGAACTGCTGTCCTTGCATGACTCCACCCCTTCCCCCATTATCCTCTATGCACAACTTAAGGTATAAAAACTACTTTGGAAAATAAAGTGTGGGCCTTGTTCACTGAAACTTGGTCTCCCCATGTCACTCTCTCTCTCAAATTCTGTCTGAATCTCCATCTGGAGCGCGGAACCCGCCATGCTTGCTAATTATGCCTGGGCTTCTAAGATCCTACCGGGGAGGCCTCAGTGTCTCCTCTCCTTCGGGAGAATGGAAAGACGCCTGCGGCCTACGTAAGTGGTGCAAACTTCTTGTCTTGAAGTTTTATTGGTCTCCCGCGTAAACCAAGCTACTCAGCCTCTTTTCTCCACTGAATTTTCATACTGAACTATCCTCATTCTATTACTCTTTATATCCTTAATTAACTTTTAATTAAGTAGTTGTTTCCTGATCCTCACCTACGCTGTCTCTCCTTCGAATACCCTGGATCAGCCGGGGCTGGACCCCGGCAGGCTGCCATCTATGGGGTCGCACAGAGTCGGACACGACTGAAGTGACTTAGCAGCAGCAGCAGTAGCAGCAGCATACCTTCTGTTCCTGCTTGGAACATTATTGAAATCATTTTATTCTCATATTTTAAGCGTTGCAATTGAGAGGATGGAGTAGGGGGTTCAGATATTTGTTTTGAGAACTTATAAACTTGAGGCACTGTGGTTTATATAGCACCTTAGGATGTCATAGCCTGTTATGTGTAAACAAGTCACTATAATACTGTGGATAAAATCAACTTGGAGATATTGTCTTAGAGTGAAGGTTAAAGAAGATATGTATAAAAAACACATAAATGCTATCTGTTTATTGATAATAAACACTCCACAGTTACCAGTTCCCCATGGCCTATTTTTTTAGAGGGTGAAAGAAGTGATATTTGAACTCAGAGGGGAAGAATGCAGAGCTTGCCAAACAAACAAACAAGATCATAGGGAACTGCATATGTGCAAGGTAATGAAAAGTCACAGCATGGTCTTTGAACAGTGAAAGATTCAAAACATTCACTGGGTTGTAGAAAATATGAAGGGGTCAATTTAGAAAGGACTTTGAGTGTCATGCTAAGGTGTTTGAACTACTGAAGGCTGCTAAGCAGGGTAGTTGTTGAAAGAGAAATGCAGATAACCACAACCCCTCAAGCTGCTGCTACAGTGCCAAGGGCCCTGCTCCTGCCTCCTAATGGAAGGCTGACCTCTGTGAGAGCAGTCAAGATGGGCACGTGCTGGCAGGAGGCCACTGGCCAGCCAGCGGCAGCCTCGGAGAGCATGGGTTGGAGTGGGCAGAGGCTGGGAATAGTCAGATCAGTTGGGCTTTGATGGTCACAGGGAGGGGAATGAGGACTGGAGCACCAGAACAGGCAGCTAGCAAGCTGGACTGACCACCTCACAAGGCCCCTTCAACAAGTGTGGTTTCATTGTTGGTTGTTTCTTTTTTTTCAATGGACCTTAAACTTACATTCAATAAAGTGCACATATCATAAACATAGAGTTTGATTAATTTTTACATATGCATGCACAGATGCACTCACGCTGACGTCAAGGTATAGAGATTTCCAGCACCCCAGAATATTCCCTTCCTGCCTTCAAGTAACCATTGTTCTGACTTCTATCACTGTAGATCAGTTTTGCCTATTCTTGGATATCTTACCAATGGATTTATACAGTATGTCCTCTTTGGTGTCTGGCTTCTTTGACTTAACATTTTGTCCCCATGATTCATCCATATTGTTGAAGCATCACCCTCATTCTTAGCAAGCATTGCAGATGACTTTGCTGTCCCCCACTTTCCCACAAGCTGTTCTGTTTGATTAAAGCTATTGTAATTTGTCTTCCAGTTATTTTCTCCTTTTCCTTCTTATGATGAATTCTCTTTAATTAAGGCAGTAGTTTGGCCTCCAATTATAGTAAACCTTAGTTATCTTGATAATGAAAGTTTTGCTTTATTCAAAGTCAAGGGCAGCTTTCACTTCATACTCAAGCAAGGTGGGGTACTGAGTAGGTAAACTATTGAACTTTCTTCCATTTTGAGTTTTCTGTCTAAATACAGATTTGTAAACCAATATAGTGGCTGGTCCGTAGATTTGGGCAGTTGCATTTTGTTTGCTATTTACTTCTGCTCTGCCAAAAGTAAACAAGAAAAAAATAAAGCCAACAACGAAGAGAATTTTATTGGAAAACTAGAAAAGCAAACTCACATAAGGAATAATGGAAAAGCAGGCAAAGGCATCTGACAAAAGAAAGAGTATAATTAGGAGAGTCTGGATTTGAGAGAAGTGAGAACATGGTGAATAGAAGTAGTTACCTGCCTACCCTCAAAGGCCAAGGTGACTGGAGGTCTAAAAGATAGCACATATCATTTTTTTCTGCCCTGTGAAGCATGGAATTTTATTTGTTCCTGAGTGGTTCAGTTCATTGCATTTCTGTTCCTTTGTGAATATAGATGTCTAGAGATATAACTCTTCAACTTCCCTGGGGCTTCACACCATTCATTTCCCTTCTGATCCCTGTCTTTCTGGGCCTGCCTCCTGTTCCAGTACCAGCTTGACAAATGGCCCCTCTCACTACTCATACTGATAATACTTTAAAATATATATATATATGGAGAAGGCAATGGCACCCCACTCCAATACTCTTGCCTGGAAAATCCCATGGACGGAGGAGCCTGGTGGGCTGCAGTCCATAGGGTTCCTAGGAGTCAGACACGACTGAGCAAATTCACTTTCACTTTTCACTTTCATGCACTGGAGAAGGAAATGGCAGCCCACTCCAGTGTTCTTGCCTGGAGAATCCCAGGGACGGGGGAGCCTGGTAGGCTGCCGTCTATGGGGTCGCACAGAGTCGGACATGACTGCAGCGACTTAGCAGCATATATATATATATATATATATATATACACACACACACATATATTTGGTGGGATGTTCATTGTGATTTACTCTGGCTGTGTTACCATCCCTAAGTGAGTACAGCTTGGATTTTACCAACTTAGATCTCTGAAGTCTTTTAGGTCATAACACTTACACTTAACTATTTTTTTTTGTATGTGTATATGTATTTAATTTCTAAAATACACAAAAGTAGAATAGCGTAATGGACCCTAGGTGCCCATCACTCAGCCCCAGTGATTATGACCAATTCTGCCTCAGTCACACCCCTCTCGGATCTCCCCTATCCTCTGTTATTTTGGAACAACTTCTAGATGTCATATTTATTTTGTAAATACTTCATTAAATATCTCTAAAAGATGACTCTTTGTATAACATACCAGTGTCCTACTGCTACTATAACAAATTAACACAAATTTAGCAAGTTAAAACAACAGAAGTTTATTATCTTATAGTTCCGGAGGTCTCAGGTCCAAAAGGAGTAGGCAGGGTTGTGTTTCTTTTGGAGGGTCTAAAGGAAAATCAGTTTCTTTGTCTTTTCCAGCTTCTAGACACCACCTGCATTCTTTGGTTTACAGCTGCTTCCTCCATCTTCAAAGCCAGCAGTATAACATCTTCAAATCTTCCTCACTTTGACCTTTGCTTCCACTGTCACATCCTCTCTGAATCCCCTGCCCAGTCTCTTTCCTTCATAAGGACCTTGTGATTACACTGGGCACACCAAATAATCCAAAATAATTTCCCCACACAAGATCATTAACTTGACCACAACTGCAAAGTCCCTTTTGCCATACAATCACAGGTTCCATGGATTAGGATGTGGACATCTTGGAGGAAAGCCATTATCCTGTCTACTACAATAACAGCAAGACCTAAGTAATTAGAAATAATTTCTTAATATCATCAAATATCCATTCACTGTTCAAATTTCCAATTGTCCCATAAAATACCATACTTTTTCCCTTTAGAAAAAAAGGATGCAAATAAGGTCCACAAGTTTGGATGATAAGACTTTAGAGTCTTTTTATCTATAGGTTGCTCCTCCACCTCTCTATTTTTTTTTCCCTTACAATTTGTTAGTTGAAAAATCCTGGTTTCCCAAAACACACATTAGAGAAACTCAAAAACAAAGGCTTACCCTTTAAAAAATATTTAAATTTATCTGTTTGAAATAATGGAGTAAGTGAATGCTTTGGAATCTACACAGTCTCTCATCAAGATTTAGGAAGGATTTTTAAAAATGGAGAACAATAATAACAGCAATGTTGAGTTAATGAGCAAACTGATGGAAAGAACAAAAAGCAGTACTGTGGACACCCGGACATTCAAAGGCTTGAATTTAGAAAGATAACTACAATTCAAGTATTCTAGACAGTTTTATCGGAGAAGGCAATGGCACCCCACTCCAGTACTCTTGCCTGGAAAATCCCATGGATGGAGGAGCCTGGTAGGCTGCAGTCCATGGGGTCACGAAGAGTCAGGCACGACTGAGCGACTTCACTCTCACTTTTCACTTTCATGCATTGGAGAAGGAAATGGCAACCCTCTCCAGTATTCTTGCCTGGAGAATCCCAGGGACAGAGGAGCCTAGTAGGCTGCCGTCTATGGGGTCGCACAGAGTTGGACACGACTGAAGCAACTTAGCAGCAGCAGCAGCAGCAGGAGACAGGTTTTATAGCAGTACCTCTATTCCCAAAGTACATGGTTTCTGAATAGGGTTTATCATGAGGATATTAGAGAAAGCATGGGGAGTCAGGGGACCTGGGTTAAATTAGGCTCTGCTCCTGTCTAGGACTGTGACTGATTTAAAGGGCACCAGACTCTAAAGTGAGTGGAAAACAACCCCACCGGCCAACCATAAGCCCCTCTCAGGCTGGTCTAAACCCCGTATCTGGCATTGTAATCCGTCTGCATGATACCCTGGACACATTCAGTTTTCATTCAGGAAGAACATATTTACTGAGCCTACTACACTTGGGTCACGTGCTAGATGCATACAACCCACAAACAAAGAAGCAATCTTATTGCAAAGAGCTATCAGTGAAGTTAACATACTAATTATAGGCGCCAATAGGTATTCACTTGTTAAGCAAATGGACTCTTACCTGTGTTTGCATGCATGCTCAGTCACTTCAGCCGTGTCCAACTCTTTTTGACCCTATGGTCTGTAGCCCACCAGGCTCCTTGGTCCATGGACTTCTCCAGGCAAGAATACTGCAGTGGGTTGCCATCCCTTTCTCCAGGGGATCTTCCCGACCCAGGGATGGAACCTGTATCTCCTCTGTCTCCTGCATTGCAGGCAGATTCTGAACCACCAGGGAAACCCCCTTACCTATGTTTATGTAAATAAATAAAAATAACCCTTCATACAAAGTCTTGTAAACTTTGAATATAGGACATAGTGAAATCAGACAAGCCAACATGAAGTTCACTCAGAGAATATTTTCTTCCTTTTCTTAAAGAAGATCTTTAGCTTCTGGCTTTTGGAAATTTCCACCAAACTCTCCTTCACACATTTCCAGCAAGTTGTCTTTCCAAACCATGCCTCTGGGCATCTAGAGGGAGGGAGTCAGTCAACCACATGGTCTAAAGCCCAGGGTCCTGCAGGCCTCGAATAGCATAGCGCTCTCAATGGCCTCTCTTCTCCCCTCTAGTGCTAGGGACCTCAATCCAGGTTCCTGAGAAAAGAAGATGGAAAGTTGTGGTTTTGTGGGATGCTTTGTGTAAACCCAAAGTGTGCAAACCTTTTTTATTATATAGTGTCAGCTAGGAAAGGGGAAAAAAAAACACCAAGCCTAAGTCCATGAATTTCCAAAGCACGACACAACACGTTAAAAGTTTAGTATCATGAACAATCCAGTCCTTGTCGTCTACCCATTTGCTAGCAAGTTTCCACAAATAACAGGCAAGCTTAAAATTTTCATAAAACGCTTTGGCAGTGCAGGATGGGCCAACTTTCTGGCCGTCTCTCTGAGGAAATGACTGCAAATGTTTTTTGGTGTGAACAGCCTTAAGTATTTTAAATCCTTGGTAAATAGAGTTGCCAACAGTCCCAAATATGTTTTACTATTTCTGAATTGGACATTCAGGATTATTTTAGGAGGATATTTTTCAATGACAAATGTTTCAATAAATGAGTTGTCCTAATTCCCTTTCTCAAATATTAAGTGACTTTGAAAAACTTTGTAAATGAGAAACGAACTTTAGTAGCCAAATTGCAGAAGATGAGATAAATAAAAATTTCCTAGAAAGCATACTTAAAAACAACATGATTCTATTGAGGCTTCCAGAAATAGTATAACATCCACAGTTTTCACTATATGAGAATGCTGATTACTAAATCAAAGGTTTGACACACCAGTACAACTTACTAATCTGAAATGATTCTAGAGTTCTTTCTGCAAGTTATCCTGAAGGATATTTGTTCTAAATCTGGCTTCTACTGTGGTAGTCACTGGCCATGTGTAGCTATTTTTTTTATTTTATATTGGAGCATAGTTGATGAACAATGCTGTGTTAGTTTTAGGTATACAGTAAAGTGATTCAGTTATAGGTATACATGTATTTATTCTTTTTCAAATCACATGTAGCCATTTTGAATTAAATTAATTAAAATGAAATGAAATGAAAAATTCAGTCCCTCAGTCACACTAGTCTGATTTCAAGTGCTGTGGCTAGTGACTGTCATATTGGACAGTGCAGAACATTTCCATCTCAAAGAAAATTCTATTGTTCTAAATCCTTATTATTCAAAAGGTAGGCCAGCAGCTTCAGCATGTGAGAGCTTGTTCGTTTTTTTTTTTGTTTTTTTTTTTTGGCTGTACCACGTGACATGTGGGATCTCAGTTCCCTGACCAGGGATCAAACTCATGCCCCCTGCACTGGAAGCACTGAGTCTTAACCATTGGACTACCAATGAAGTCCAGGAGCTTGTTGAAAAGACAGAATTTCATGCTTTACACAAAACACACGGAATCGGAATCTTCATTTTTAACAAATCACCCAGGCGATTTGTGTGCATAGTTTGAGGAGCATTGGCATTTCCCAGACCTAGCTTGATCATGAAAATCACCTAGTACACTCATGAATCATTCAGGGTCTAGGGCCTTGCTCTAGATCTACTACATTTGACTCTTCAGAGCAGGTGCTTGGGAACCAATATGTTTAACACACACACACTCTAAGTGATTCTTATTACTCTGGAATTGTTGTTGTTCAGTCACTAAGTTGTCTCCGACTCTTTGTGACCCCATGAACTGCAGCACATGAGGCTTCCCTGTCCTTCACTCTGGAATTGGGCATTGATATTTTTTCAAAATTCCCCAGGATTCTGATGGGCAGCCCAAGTTAAAACTATAAATTATTAGATTTCAGAACTACTTCTGGTCTTAAAATTAGGTATTAAATTTTTATTTTTATTTTTATTTTTGCTTTTGAATTAGATTTTTTTTTAATTTTATTTTAAACTTTACATAATTGTATTAGTTTTGCCAAATATCAAAATGAATCCACCACAGGTATACATGTGTTCCCCATCCTGAACCCTCCTCCCTCCTCCCTCCCCATTCCATCCCTCTGGGTCGTCCCAGTGCACCAGCCGCAAGCATCCAGTATCGTGCACCGAACCTGGACTGGCAACTCGTTTCATACATGATATTTTACATGTTTCAATGCCATTCTCCCAAATCTTCCCACCCTCTCCCTCTCCCACAGAGTCCATAAGACTGTTCTATACATCAGTGTCTCTTTTGCTGTCTCGTACACAGGGTTATTGTTACCATCTTTCTAAATTCCATATATATGTGTTAGTATACTGTATTGGTGTTTTTCTTTCTGGCTTACTTCACTCTGTATAATAGGCTCCAGTTAGCATTAAAAGTAAATCCAACAGTCTATGTAGTTTAGAAACATAGCTAAAGAGCTTATTCTGTATTTCATGAGCTAAAACACAAAGTGTTGATATATAAGGTTTTGGTTATTTTGCCAATTTATATGTTATATAATCAGAATTCTATGTGAGACTTTTTTGGTTTTGCTATGTCTTACCTTTTTTTTTTTTTTTTTTGTCCTGGTTTTCTAAATAAAATGATTAGCTCAAGATAAAAATGAGATTTTTCTAATTTTCTAATTTCTTGGAGCCTATAACTCCTACCCTAAAACATACACTTGTTGACTTAAATGAACCAATAATGAGACCCAGATAAAACAAAGTCACAATACTATAACAGCAACAGCAGCAGGTAAGAAACCCCCTGACAAAAAAACCACTCAACCATGAAGAAATAAGAGTCAAAATATACTATTAATAAGGAAAATGTGAAAGGGAAGTGTTCAGAGAACAAAAGCTGGTTGGTTCCAAGATATTAATTTTCTTATTGTGCTTGATAACTTTTATAGCCCTAGAAAATAAGAAAGCCTTAAAATTAATTAAACTGTCTAACTTAAGAAGTTAAAAAAAGAAAGGATAAACCCAAGGAAAGTAGAAGGAAAGACAAAATAAAAACAAGTGAGAATATCAATGAAATGAAAACCAAAGACTAGGAAAGCTGAAAGTTGGTTCTTAAAACAACAGCAACATGAAAAATGATCCATACAGTCAATCAATTTTCCCCAGATTAATCTGTAGATTCAGTGAAATTTCAGTCAAAATTTCAATGGGTTTTTTTCCCAAGAATTCTGACGATAAGATTATAAATTTTATATCCAGGCTTATTAACCCTTGACAGTATTGACATTTGGGACTGAATAATTTTTTCTCCTGGGGCATTGGTCACTGTAGGATGTTTTACAGCATCTCCGGCCTCTACCTACTATATACTAGTAGAAACCTATCTCCCACTATGTCGCAGGTTGTGACAATCAAAAATGACTACAGACTTTGCCAATGCAGTGTCAGGGGTGGGGCTGAGTGTGATAAATTCACTTCCAGAAGAGAACAACAGCTTTATGGCTTTAAAGGGAAAGGACCAAAAATAGCCAGAATACTTCTACAGTAGAACAGACTTAGTCTCCCAGATCTCAGAAGTAATTAAGAAGCTATAAATTTGGAAAACTCAGCAGTGGCCACAGGACTGGAAAAGGTCAGTCTTCATTCCAATCCCAAAGAAAGGCAATGCCAAAGAATGCTCAAACTACCGCACAATTGTACTCATCTCACACACTAGTAAAGTAATGCTCAAAATTCTCCAAGCCAGGCTTCAGCAATATGTGAACCGTGAACTTCCTGATGTTCAAGCTGGTTTGAGAAAAGGCAGAGGAACCAGAGATCAAATTGCCAACATCTGCTGGATCATCGAAAAAGCAAGAGAGTTCCAGAAAAACATCTATTTCTGCTTTATTGACTATGCCAAAGCCTTTGACTGTGTGGATCACAATCAACTGTGGAAAATTCTGAAAGAGATGGGAATACCAGACCACCTGATCTGCCTCTTGAGAAATTTGTTTGCAGGTCAGGAAGCAACAGTTAAAACTGGACATGGAACATCAGACTGGTTCCAAATAGGAAAAGGAGTTCGTCAAGGCTGTATATTGTCACCCTGTTTATTTAACTTATATGCAGAGTACATCATGAGAAATGCTGGACTGGAAGAAACACAAACTGGAATCAAGATTGCCGGGAGAAATATCAATAACCTCAGATATGCAGATGACACCACCCTTATGGCAGAAAGTGAAGAGGAACTAAAAAGCCTCTTGATGAAAGTGAAAGTGGAGAGTGAAAAAGTTGGCTTAAAGCTCAACATTCAGAAAACGAAGATCATGGCATCCGGTCCTACCACTTCATGGGAAATAGATGGGGAAACAGTGGAAACAGTGTCAGACTTTATTTTTCTGGGCTCCAAAATCACTACAGATGGTGACTGCAGCCATGAAATTAAAAGACGACTACTCCTTGGAAGGAAAGTTATGACCAACCTAGATAGCATATTCAAAAGCGGAGACATTACTTTGCCAACAAAGGTTCGTCTAGTCAAGGCTATGGTTTTTCCTGTGCTCATGTATGGATGTGAGAGTTGGACTGTGAAGAAAGCTGAGCACTGAAGAATTGATGCTTTTGAACTGTGGTGTTGGAGAAGCCTCTTGAGAGTCCCTTGGACTGCAAGGAGATCCAACCAGTCCATTCTGAAGGAGATCAGCCCTGGGATTTCTTTGGAAGGAATGATGCTAAAGCTGAAACTCCAGTACTTTGGCCACCTCATGCGAAGAGTTGACTCATTGGAAAAGACTCTGATGCTGGGAGGGATTGGGGGTAGGAGGAGAAGGGGATGACAGAGGATGAGATGGCTAGATGGCATCACTGACTCGATGGACGTGAGTTTGAGTGAACTCTGGGAGTTGGTGATGGACAGGGAGGCCTGGCGTGCTGCGATTCATGGGGTTGCAAAGAGTCGGACACGACTGAGGGACTGATCTGATCTGATCTGATAGTAATTAGGCCAATCACATGATCTTAGAATAGACCATTGAGCCCAGACATAGTCCTCCTTTCAAATTACAAACTACTACTAGAATATATTTTTAATCCACACAACTCGAATATATAAAGAACTCCAACAAATAAATAAGGAAGCGCAAGCAACCAAACAGAAAAATGGGCAAAAGGCATTGTTATGGACTGAACGTTTGTGTCCCCCAATATCTATATATTGAAATAGTAACCCCCAATGTGATGGTACTGGGAGGCGGAGCTTTTGGGAGGTAATTAAGTCATGAGGGTGGTCAGTGCCTTTACAAAAGATACTCTAGAGGGCTCCCATGTGAGGACACAGCGAGATGATTATGTATGAATGTGAAAGTGGGCTTTGACCAGACACCAGATTTGCCAGCACTTTGATCTTGAATTTCCCAACCTCTGTAACTGTGAGAAATAAATTTCTGGTGTTTATAAACCACCCAGTCCATGGTATCTGTTATAGCAGCCTAAACAGACTAAGACAGGCAAGAACATACATTTCACAGAAGACAAAACATATATGAACAATTAGCATGTGAAAAATCTGTTAAATACCATTAATGATCAGAGAAATTCAAACCAAGGCCAAAATAAGATGCTGTTTTCCACATACTAACTGACAGAAATTTTAAAGTCTAACAATGACACATGTTGAAAACGATATAGATCGACAGAATTTCTGCTGTTAGGTGTATATATTGATATAATCATTTCAAAAAATAGTTTGACCTTATATAATGATGTTGAACAGTCACATGCCCTATGATCCAGTAATTATCCTCCTAAATTTATCACAGAGAAACTCTTACATGTGTATCCTTGGAGACATGCACATATATAGTCATAGTAGTATTCTTCACAATAGCAAAAATCTGAAAACAACTCAAGTATGCATCGATAGAAGACTGGATTGATCAACTGTAGTATATTCATAAAATGAAATACTATAGTCAGTCAAAATGAATAAGCTACAGCAACACATACCAACAAGGACAAATCTTGGCAATATAATATTAAGTGAAAAGAGTAAGGGAAAATATTTCATACAACATGATACCCTTTTTAAAAGTTAAAAACAACTATAATTAAAAATGGACTTAGGTCTGAATATAGATAAGATCAAGGAAAGCAGGAGAGAGCTCTAAACAGACATTTCTCCAAAGAAGACATACAGATGGCCAAAAAGCACATGAAAAGATGCTCAGCATCACTAATTATTAGAGAAATGCAAATCAAAGCTACAGTGAGGTATCACCTCACACCCAGTCAGAATGGCCATCATCAAAAAACCTACAAACCATAAATGCTGGAGAGGATGTGGAGATGTAAATTGGTACAGCCAATTTGGAACAGTATGGAGGTTCCTCAAAAAACTAAATATAGAACTACTGTATGATCCAGCAATCCTACTCCTGGGCACATACTCAGAAAAAACCATAATTTGAAAAAATATGTGAACCCCAATGTTCATCGCAGCATTATTTATAATAGCCATGACATGGAAGCAACCTAAATGTCCATCAACAGAGGAATGCATAAAGAAAATGTGGAACATATATACAATGGAATATTACTCAGCCATAAAAAAGAACAAAATAATGCCATTTGCAGCAACATGGATAGATCAAGGGATTATCATACTAGGTGCAGTAAGTGAATACAGAAAGACAAATATAATATGATATCACTTATATGTAGAATCTTTGACAGGGAGGCCTGGCATGCTGCAGTCTATGGAGTCACAAAGAGTCGGACATGACTGAGTGACCTATTATGTGGAATCTTAAAAAAAAAAAAAAAAAGATACAGATGAACCTATTTACAAAACAGAAGTAGAGTCACGGATGTAGAAAGCAAACATGGTTACCAGGGGATACGGGGAGGGCAGGGATAAATTGACATATACACACTGTGTGCATGCGTGCTCAGTCACTTCAGTCATATCTGACTCTTTGCAACCCTATGGACTGTGGCCCATCAGGTTCCATGTCTCTTATGTCCCCTGCATTGGCAAACGGGTTCTTTACCACTAGCACAACCTGGGAAGCCCCATGTATACACTACTATATATAAAATAGACAACTAATAAGAAAGAACCCGCTCTGTAGCATATGAAATTCTGCTCAATACTCTGTAATGGCCTATATGGAAAAAAAGTCTTTAAAAGAGTGGATATATGTATATGCATAACTGAATCATTTTGCTGTACACCTGAAACTAACTCAACAGTGTAAACCAACTATAGTCCAATAATTTTTTTAAAAAAAAAGGAAAGCAAGAAAATGACTAACAAAGGATTCATATGATTAGCTCAGCTCAAGAGAAGCCAGAGTGATGAAATGGCTGAAGATCACATAGCTGGATGACCACTGTTGTACAAGTCCTAGCTTTCACGTTAGATGATAGACCCAATTGTTCTTACTTAACTGTAAATGTAATTATATAGATGGACAGATAGATAGACAGATAGACATAATAGAAAGTGTTATAATTGGAATAATGATGATAGTAGTCTTGAACCAAGGATTAAAATTAATCCAAATATGTGTACCAAACAAAGGTCCATTAAAAACAGGTCACACATAAAATATTTCATAATTAAAGAAAATAGAAAAATTAGAATGCACACATTCACTTGAAGTGGATGTACTTCTGAAAAACTGTACACAAAACTTTTTTTGCCAGTGGAACAGAATCAAATTCCAAATGTCTTACTGGACCTTGCCCTTTGTTGCTATTTTTGCTTTTATGAGCAACCCTATAACAAATCTTTCTGTATGGAAAATAACCACTGTGTTGTGCATATAATTATCTCCTAATTTACATATTCAGCTAGTTTCCACTTTCAGCCACTCTCTGACCTGTATCTGACTATATATTGGGTTAGCCAATATACATATCGCAGAGGTAAAAATTTGCCTGCCAATGCAGGAGACACAAGAGACACGGGTTCCATCCTTGGGTCGGGAATGTCCCCTGGAGTAGGAAGTGCAGTATTCTTGCCTGAAGAATCGCATGGACAGGGGAGCCTGGTGGGCTATGGTTCGCAAAGAGCTGGACACAACTGAGTGACTGAGCACACACACACACAGCTCTACACATATAATTTCTTTCTTACAAATAATTACCCAGGGGACCTCCCGCACAACAACCTCCCAATTTTGCCAGACAGGATTTCCATCCCCTCAACCCAAATTACCCTGCTCCAGCCTAGCATCTCTCCCACACTTCACTGGTCCTGGTTTCTCATCACATCTCATTGACAAGCAGGTCTATGCTTTTTGAATGTACAGCTCCTTCTCCAACCCCAACAACCACACCACAGTTCCTATTTCTTCACTTGAGATCCAGGGCTCTTCCTTTCTTCACTCAACAAATATTTACCAGTCACTTTCACTATGTGCAATGCACTGAATTAAGTACAATGGGAAATACAAGAAGGTGAACCAGAGAAAGCCCTGCCTCGGGAACATGCAGACCTGTGGAGGAGGTGACATATATATAGCAGAAATAACTACAAGAGAGAAAGGAATGTGTGTATCTTGGCCACACCTGTAAAATCAAGGCTGATCCAGATCCCAAGATGAATGTGACCTACAGCAGGAAGCATTAAACAGCCTCTAGCAACCTGCAAGGCTAGACTGGCCATAGGCACTCAGCTGCCTTTTCTCATAATTTGATTCTGACTTTGTCACCGCACCCTAGTTCCTGTTCTGGAAACTTGTTTAACATCTCAGTTTCCTATTAGGGGCTCCAGATCTTATCATTAAATTCTACCTTGGCCTCTGCCCCTCGTTTTTGGTCAGTAGCTTTGAGAGTATGACATCTTCTCATTAGTCTGGGGTCTTTGCAAGAACTGGGGCACTGCCCCTAAACTGCAGCTCCTGGATGGGATATAAAAAAAAGTGAAGCGAGAGTAGCTCAGTTGTGTCCGACTCTTTGTGACCCCATGGACTGTAGTCCGTGGAATTCTCCAGGCCAGAATACTGGAGTGGGTAGCCTTTCCCTTCTCCAGAGGATCTTCCCAACTCAGGGATCAAACCCAGGTCTCCCGCGTTGCAGGCGGATTCTTTACCAGCTGAGCCACAAGAAACGCCTAAGAATACTGGAGTGGGTAGCCTATCCCTTCTCCAGGGGATCGTCCCCACCCAGGAATCGAACTGGGGTCTCCTGAATTGCAAGCGGATTCTTTACCAACTGAGCCATCTATCTCAGGACTTCTTTGGGTAAGCCCAAGGGATAGAGAGCAAGGGGGAGTCAAAATCAGAATCGGGGTCTAGTCAGGAAACAGAACCACACCAGCAATTTGAACAGGGAAAACTGAATATGAAGAATTATTAACTAGGCAAAGGGTGGTTAACTTCTGAAATATAGAGAACTGGAAGGTGTAACAGAAATAACTACTGCGGAAAGAGGCTGCCACTTTCAGGGCTGAGGGAAAAGTAAACAAAGAAGGAACTTAGAAAATTCAAGGAGATTCCCACCTCCTCCCGCAAAGCTGAGATTCAGACCTTTAAGGAGATCGTGCGGTCTGCTGCAGAAACACCGCATCCACCGCCAGCCAGAGTGCGGGAGAAACCCGCGGGAGGCGGCTGGGCAGAAAGAGCACCCCACCGCACAGAGAATGCTGCAGGAATCAGTTGCTCATCTAGCGGTCGAGCCATCGCAGCAGTGGGAAGAAACAAGCAAACAGGAAGCTGGTAAGTCCTCTGGCGCCTCCTATTGGCAAGACCTAACATGGAGCCAGTCTCCAAAGGAGAAAATAGGGTTTGCAGAGACCAGTTCCGTATTACAAAGTAAGAAAAAGAAGGGTGGGCTTGGAACCAAGAGAAAATAAATTAATAATTGAGACTCTGGTAGTCATCTAAACTTATATATGGGAAGAAGGGAAGTTAGACAAGAAGCAGGATAAGTTTGGAACTGCAAGTAGGAATCTTTGGCTACCAATCAAAGCCTGAGAAAACTCCATTAACCTCTTTTGAAATCAGGGAAATTAAAATTAAAACCACAGTGGGATATCACTACAAACCCACCAGACTGGCAAAAAATTTTATTTGCAGTCTTTTAAAAGAATGCCAATTATACATCAATTAAAAGGTGTTTTTTAAAAAAAAAAAAAAAAAAGACTATCAGGTTTTGAGAATAATGTGGAGCATAGGAACTCTCAGAAACGGCTGGTGGGAGTATAAATTAGTACAAATGCTTTAGAATACAGTTTGACATTATCTAATAAAGTGGAAGATAAACACAGACTATGGCCCAGCTGGTCTACTTCTATGTATATGCCCCAGAAAACTCATGCATGCACATCATAAACACATAGACCTTTTTTTTTTGGACTGTGCTGGGTCTTAGTTGTGGTATGTGGGACTAGTTCCCTGACCAGGGATTGAACCAGGGGCCCCTGCACTGGGCACATGGAGCCTTAGCCACTGGCATGGCAACATGATTTGTAGTAGCCCCCAAGTCCACCTATAGTAAACTGGGAATATATGTTGTGGCCAAAGAATTAATGTTTTGGAACTGTGCTGGAGAAGACTCCTGAGAGTCCCTTAGACTGCATGGAGATCAGATCAGTCAATCCTAAAGGAAATCAGCCCTGCACATTCATTGGAAAAACTGATGCTGAAGCTGAAACTCCAACACTTTGGCCACCTGATGTCAACAGCCAACTCATTGGAAAGGACCCTGATGCTGGGAAAGATCAAAGAAAAAGTAGGAGGGGGTGGTAGAGGATGAGATATTAGATAGCATCATCAACTCAATGGACATGAATTTGAGCAAACTCTGGGATCTAGTGAAGGACACGAAAGCCTGGAGTGCTGCAGTCCATGGGGTTGCGAACAGTCGGACACGACTTAGCGATTGAACAACAACAGCAGCATATATTGTGGCATAATTATTCAACGGAATAAATATTCAATAGCAATGAAAATACACAGCTACAAAACATAATGTTAGAAAAATAAAAAAAGAAGAGATAGCAAGAGTGAGAGGGAGAGAGAGAGAAAGAGAACCCAAATGTTATGATTCCATTCAGATAATACTCAATCCAGCATTGTTGTTGCCAAGTCGTGTCCAACTCTTTTGTGTTGCCATGGACTGTAGCCTGCCAGGCTCCTCTGTCCCTGGAATTCTCCAGGCAAGAGTACTGGAGTGGGTTGCCATATCCTTCTCCAGGGGATCTTCCTGACCCAGGGATCAAACCCACATCTCCTGCTTGGCGGGTAGATTTTTTACCACTGAGCCACCTGGGAAGCCCAGGATGCATACCTACAGGTAAAACAAAACAAAGAAACTTGAAAAACAAGGACTTGTTTATCAGGACTTACCAGTTACTTCTGGGAAGGCTGAGGGTCATTGTCAATGAGGTTGCATGTGGAAAACTTCTGTTAGGATCTATTTTATTGACATAGGTGACAGTTACACTGTATTTGGTTTTGGCTTTAAAGTAAAAGTACATGTGCTTGACATACATTTTGCATGTTTATTATATGTCATAATTTTCAAAAAGAAAACACAAAAAGGCAAGAAACATTATCTATAATCCACCACTTGGGAGTACACATAGTTTATTTTTTAAATGGATTTCCTTCTTATTCTTTTTTCTCTTTTCCTAGGCATAAATACCCTTTTTTGTTTCAGGTATTTTTACAAAATTGAAATTATACTCCAAAACTTACAAAATCAAGATCAAAAGTGTTTTTTTCCTCTTTATTAATATTTTGCCCTAATCTTATTGGAATTCTTTGAAAGACCAATGTCCTATCGTGGTAAAGGCTGAAGACATTGCATAGAAGGTTGTCTGGGTGATGGGCAAGGTCCTGGAACGCAGTTTACTTTGCTTTTTTTAAGAAGCTTAGCACACCTAATGTCTTTTGGAATAAGTGCAACCAACACGTCATGTATATTTGGGTTAAATAGGACTTTGCATGCAGACCTAACCACTGACCCAACAAAATATACTGAAACCTGGTACATTTGGAGAACAGTAAATTGAGAGTGAAGCACTGGATATGTAGAAAATAGCAGAAACTTTGTCTGTAGTGGTAGATGGAGCCAGATTGTGAAGGACTTTCTAATGTCAATGACACTGGATTTAGATTAATCCTATAAACATGTATCCAGGAGAGTAGTTTTTTCTTTTTGTTTTAAAAATTTTAAATGCATTTTAATTTTTAGTATATTTTCAGACCTACATAAAAGCTGTGATGATACTGCAGAAAGTCTCCATATACCACATACCAGTTTTCCCTATTGTTTGATTTTTTTTTTTAATATTCATTTATCCATTTGACTGTGCTGGGTCTTAGTTGAGGCTTGTGTGATCTTTAGTCACAGCATTCAAAATCTTAGTTGCAGCATGTGGGATCTAGTTCCCTGACCAGGGATGGAACCCAGGCCCCCTGCATTGGGAGTGTGGAGTGTTAGTCACGGGACCACCAGGAAAATTTCCAGTAGGGGGAGACAGGGGACCAAAAGATCAGATAAGCACTCTGGGGACAGATAAGAGTGGCCCTGGCAATAGAGAATAAGTTCCTACAGTACTTCTGGAGGCGGTGGGAGCAAAGAGACAAAATGCCAGGAGTGGAGGAAATAATGAGTCCACGTTCAATTTGACTGAGACACCAAGGAAGAAGTATCAAGTAGCCTGAGAAAATTCTTAGTGAACCGCTTTGATCACAGATGAAATTAAAATGTTGGCAGTTATAAGCTGGCACCTAGAAGGTGAAGCCATGAAAAGAACTAGGATCATCCAAGGAGAACACTTTGTTGAAGAAGAAAAGAGGAACAAAGGAGGAAACTCTGGGAACACCAACTATGAGGAGCAACATATGCCAAGTTCCAAATCAATAGATGAATAATTTTGGAACATTAATTCATCGCTTGCACCAGTTCAAGAAATGGTTAATAGTTAAGAACATATTTTGGTACTGCTTTCTCTCTTTACATAATTCAGAAAACTTTTCCTGTGGACTTTATAAAGGGACGTAGTTCATCCAAAAATGTATGAAACATGCCAGCATAATTTTTTTTTTAATTTTATTTTATTTTTAAACTTAACATAACTGTATTAGATTTGCCAAATATCAAAATGAATCCGCCACAGGTATACATGTGTTCCCCATCCTGAACCCTCCTCCCTCCTCCCTCCCCATTCCATCCCTCTGGGTCGTCCCAGTGCACCAGCCCCAAGCATCCAGTATCGTGCATCGCACCTGGACTGGCAACTCATTTCATACATGATATTTTACATGTTTCAATGCCATTCTCCCAAATCTTCCCACCCTCTCCCTCTCCCACAGAGTCCATAAGACTGTTCTATACATCAGTGTCTCTTTTGCTGTCTCGTACACAGGGTTATTGTTACCATCTTTCTAAATTCCATATATATGCGTTAGTATACTGTATTGGTGTTTTTCTTTCTGGCTTACTTCACTCTGTATAATAGGCTCCAGTTTCATCCACCTCATTAGAACTGATTCAAATGTATTCTTTTTAATGGCTGAATAATACTCCATTGTGTATATGTACCACAGCTTTCTTATCCATTCATCTGCCAAGTACCCATCGCTTCTCAGCCTTTTGGCTAAGATCAAGTGTATGTCGAGTACCAGTTTAAAAAAAAAAATCAGGATTTGTGATTAGGGTTATTTTTCAGATTAAAATAAATACTATTGTTCAGAGCAGGAATTAAAATACAAAGTTAGAGATTAAAGAGTAGAATCTGCTTTTTAAACTAGCTTAATAAATTTTAAATTGTGCAATATTTAAAACATTCAAGAGTGATGAATTAGAAGTGGTAAGAATGACCATTTTTGTCTTAGCGTCAGTATCCATTGGAAGGACTGATGCTGAAGCTGAAGCTCCAATACTTTGGCCCCCTGATGTGAAGAGCTGACTCTTTTGAAAAGACCCTGATGCTGGGAAAGATTGAGGGTGGGAGGAGAAGGGAACGACAGAGCATGAGATGGTTGGATGGCATCACCGACTCGATGGACATGAGTTTGGGTAAACTCCAGGAGTTGGTGATGGACAGAGTGGCCTGGCGTGCTGCGGTTCATGGGGTTGCAAAGAGTCAGACATGACTGAGCGACTGAACTGAACTGAACTGAGAGCATATTAATAAAATGAAAAAGGACTGGAATATCAAGAAGAGAAAGATAAGTAAATCTCAACTTTTAATATTCCTTCATTCATTCCAATTATTGTATACAACTACTGTGGAAATATTGTTTGGTGCTGAGGATCTGTTTTGAAAGGATGATGAGCAAGTAAACTGATACTACAGAAGTAAGGAAGCTCTGCTATGAGAAAAGTGACTAATTCTGCCTGGGAAGATAAAAGTAGGCTTCTCAGAGGAGGTGACATTTGAACTGGATCTCCATAGTTGAATTGGAGTTTGCAGGTGAAGAAATTTCAGGCAAGAGACAAAGAAGTCCCTATAGCCTCTATAAAGGACAGAGGGGGGAAATGTACAAATACAACATGGGGTTTTATAAGGGTGGGCAAGATGACTTTGGGGGTTTGTGAGACACTCAGTGAACATGCAAATAACTTGTTCATCAACATGTAGATGAGCGTTTATTTGTTTGTTTTGAAAAGCTCCTTTTGTAAAAGGACTGAAGCCTAATCGCAACCAAGCAGGACCCTAAAGGGCCTTCCCGGGACTGGCCTTCCCCAATATCCCCATATCCTTTGCCTTAGCTCCTCTCTGAAGAATCTGAGTGAGGGAAAGTTGCTCAGTTGTGTCTAACTCTTTGCGACCCCATGGACTGTAGCCTGCTAGGCTCCTCTGTCCATGGGATTCTCCAGGCAAGAATACTGGAGTGGGTTGCCTATCCCTTCTCCAGGGGATCTTACCAACCCATGAATCGACTCATGAATCAAACCAGGGTCTCCTGCATTGCAGATGAATTGTTTACCAGCTGGGCTACCAAGGAAGCCCTAGATAAGAGTATTTGATATGCATTTCCTGAGTTGTTGTGTAAATGTAAAAAACTCCCTCTCTCCAACAAAAGGAAGATGTTAACTATGTGAAGACTGTGATGACTGAGCACAGAGTCCCAGGCCTCTTGGAGCCTAAGGACTGATAATGTTCACCCTTATGACACTCTGCTACCTCACAAGCAGCCAATCAGGAAGTTGTGTACAAGCTGATCACAGACCTTCTGACCCACCTCCCTCACCTGGCTTTTAAAAGTGCTTTGCCAAAACCCTTCAGGAAGCTCTGAGCTTTTTAGGGCATGAACTACCTGTCTCCTTGTATGGCCCTGCAGTAAACCTTTCTCAGCTCCAAACTCCATTTTAGTTTGTTTGGCCTCACCATGTGGGGCACAGGAACTTGCATTAAGATAATCGGTTTCATGGAGAGGGTGTGGAGAAAAGGGAACCCTCTTACACTGTTGGTGGGAATGCAAACTAGTACAACCACAATGGAGAACAGTGTAGATTCCTTAAAAAACTGGAAATAGAACTGCCTTATGATCCAGCAATCCCACTGCTGGGCATACACACTGAGGAAACCAGAAGGGAATGAGACACGTGTACCCCAATGTTCATCGCAGCACTGTTTATAATAGCCAGGACATGGAAGCAACCTAAATGTCCATCAGCAGATGAATGGATAAGAAAGCAGTGGTACATATACACAATGGAGTATTACTCAGCTATTAAAAAGAATACATTTGAATCAGTTCTAATGAGGTGGATGAAACTGGAACCTATTATACAGAGTTAAGTAAGCCAGAAAGAAAAACACCAATACAGTATACTAATGCATATATAAGGAATTTAGAAAGATGGTAACAATAACCCTGTATACAAGACAGCAAAAGAGACACTGATGTATAGAACAGTCTTTTGGACTCTGTGGGAGAGGGAGACGGTGGGATGATTTGGGAGAATGGCATTGAAACATGTATAATATCATATATGAAACAAGTCGCCAGTCCAGGTTCAATGCACGATACTGGATGCTTGCGGCTGATGCACTGGGACGACCCAGAGGGATGGTATGGGGAGGGAGGAGGGAGGAGGGTTCAGGATGGGGAACACATGTATACCTGTGGCAGATTCATTTTGATATATGGCAAAACCAATACAATACTGTAAAGTTAAAAAATAAAATAAAATTAAAAAAAAAAAAGACTGCAAAAAAAAAAAAAAAAAGAAAAGAACAGTTGAGCACCTGAATGGAAAAAACAGTTGAAATTGAGTTATTCCTGACTATAGGAAAGTCAGCTCTTAATATAACAAAATAGTTGAACATTGTGTATTGATGTACAAAGTAGATGTTCTTTAATAAATTTCCTCATCTATATTTTAAAAAAAGATAATCGGTTTCAAAATTCTATAGCTATGGCAGACTCCAGGCTGGAAGGATTTCTGACAAAAGCTATTTGTATAACTAGTTTCGGTTGCATTTTTCACATTTTAAAAATTCTTATAATAGTTTATTATTTTTTTAAGATTTTTAAAAAAGTGGATCATTTTTTTTTTTGTAGGTCTTTATTGAATTTGTTACAATATTGCTTCTGCTTCATGTTTTGGCTTTTTGGTCATGAGGCATATGGGATCTCAGCTCCCTGACCAGGGATCGAACCCACAACCCCTGCATTGGAAGGTGAAGTCTTAACAGCCGGACCACCAGGGAAGTCCCCTAATAGTTTAAATGATAAGGATATTGATGAATAGTGAAAACTTTTACTAGTCACATCTTGATCAGATTAATGCCATACCCCTTTTTTTTCAAGTTAAAAGATGTTATATTTTATTTTTCTATTTTTAAAAAAATGTATTGGGCAAGTCATAGCAATCAAGACACCTCTCCTTTTCTAGCTACAGTTAGCTTCACACAAAGCTTTCAGTCATACCCAATACTTTCTTAATGGGCTGGAGGCAATGAATAATAACATTATTTGAAAAGCAACCCAGGGACTTCCCTGGCAGTCCAGGGGTTAGGACTCTGCACGCCCAATGCAAGGGGCATGGATTTGATCCCTGATGGGGGAACTATGATCCCACAAGCCAATCAGTGTGGCCAAAAAAATAAACTTTTAAAAATTAAAGCAACCTAAAAGTTGCTGAAACGTTAGACATTCTCCTCTGTGCCCTTTTGCTGCTTAAATTCAAACAACTGAAAGATTGTGCCCATCTGTCAGAATAAAAGCAGAGCTAACATTTGATGATGTTCAATTCAGTGCCAAAAGGCTGAGACAACTCAGTTTCCTAGTGTAAAGGAGGTACTTAATGGGTAGCCAAAGATTAGTCAAAATTCATATAGAAGGACTCCTAAATCCAGACTGAAGATCAAAAAGAAATGAATACTATTAGTAATTCACCAGAATCTAGACATCATGGAGAGTGTTGGCTGATGGAAACTGTCCCAGGTTATACCAGTGTGATGTAATTTAACACATACTGATGCTAAGATTATAATCTTTTATCAACCAAAAATATGAAAGGAAATTTCCAGTTAACCTGGAAACTGTAATGTGTAATATGAGATTTTGTAATGACAAATGCAAGCTGAGAATGGATCATGTGGATTCTTTAACAAAAGAAGAGGGATAAATCTCAGCACTAGAATTTACTCATGCCCAATTAGAGACAATACTTCACCAGATGCCAAAATATTCTCTATAACTAGATACTAATGAAGACACCAAATTGATAAAACAGAATAAGGAGTTTGGAAATAGACTCATATATGTGAAAAGGTAACGTATGATAAAGGTAGAATTAAAGGACAGCCTGGCCAGGAGTGTTGGAATGATTAGCTCTCTATTAGGGAAAAAAAGACTCATAGTTTACACAATAAACAAAAAGGAATTCCAGATGGATTGAGGGTGTAACTGTAAAAAAAACATCTCTGAAAATATTTTAAAAATATACATGGGAGCATGTTTATAAACCTGATGCAGAGTCAAGCATCCTGAAAAAAGTTCAGAAACTAATGAGGGAAATATTCATAATTTTAACCAAGTAAAAATTAAACCTTCTCTCCTATTTTAAAAAACACTATAAGTTTAAAGACAGTAAACCAGTAGAAAATATTTGTTACCGAAATTATAGTCCCATAATTAATTTCAATAATATATTAAGAAAAAAGATAACAGTTTATGCATAGATGACTTCCACACAAAATTTTATGCTCATTCCAGGCCTCTCCCATGAGTGCCAGACATTTATATTCACTTTCGACTTGACTTCTCTTGCGTGGCTCTAAGGTTCTTCAAATTTATGGTCTTCTCACACGTATCGGGTCCCCTCCAAAATTCTTTTTTCTCTGTTAAAATTGCAATCTACCGTTTTGTTTTTTTTTTTTCAATTGGAATAGCCCTCCATGGTTTCCCACTGTTCTTAAGATAAAGACAAAAGTCCTTACTGGGTTTTACAATGTCCTCCATGAACTGACCCCTTCCTCCCTCTCCAGGGTCATCTCACACCACAAGCCTTGCCTTCTAGAAACTAAGAATTCAGCTAGAGAATTGAGGGAGATATTTGGCATCACAAAATTGATTTAATTTTGCATGACTCCCTGTAGGAGTTTGTTATATTCTCTGTGGCCCTAAGCCACTCATTTCAGCAGCTACTGTTGAGCGTATGGTGATGCCTGTTAATAGCATCCAGTAGTTTGGCCACTCCAACGTGGCCAAATAAGAGGTGTATCAAAGTTATAATTCTTCTTATACAATTTGAAAAACTAAAATTATTAAAAAAAAAAAAAACTGAACAAAGGGACATCTTGAAGATCCCTCTTTGAAAAGTGTTTTGGGTCCATTCCATTGCCATCTGCCACTGCCCTAATCTAGGCCATCATTGTCTTGCTCCTAGCCTAGGGCAGCAGCCTCCCCATTGGTTTCTCAACCTTCGGTTTCTTCTCGTGATCCATTTTCTGTATGACAGAATGAATTTCCACAGTGCAAATGTAATCTTGTCCCTGCTCTGCTCAAGCAGCTGCCTCATGCTCCCTGGAGAAATCCTGAACTTCGTAACTGGCTTGGAAAGCCCTTCAAAGCTTCACTCTCTCTCCAATCTCATCTCTCTCCATTTCCCCCTCCTCTTTCCCATCCTCCAACTCAGAGGCTCAGACACACCAAACTTCTTCCAGTTCCTCAAAGAAGCTCTCTTTCCTCACCTGGGAGCCCTTGAACGTGCTTTTCACTCTCCCTGGATGGTTTTTCCCACCACTTCACCTCATCCTTCTGTGGAGTCACTCCTCATTCATTCTTCAGTTGTCAGTTTAAATGTTGCTTTTTCTACTTGTCCTTGTTGTGTTTTCAGTGAAGTCAAAGTCACTCCATCGTGTCTGACTCTTTGAGACCCCATGGACTATACAATCCATGGAATTCTCCAGGCCAGAATACTGGAGTGGGTAGCCTTTCCCTTCTCCAGGGGATCTTCCCAACCCAGGGATCAAACCCAGGTCTCCCGCATTGCAGGCGGATTCTTTACCAGCTGAGCCACAAGGGAAGCCCAAGTGTTTTCAGAGTATCCTCTATTTAGCATTTACTATGCTGGATTGTCGTTTCTCACTTGATCATTATAAGCTTCTCTGAGGCACAGTCCGTCTTGCTTCAACTGTATCCTTAGCATCTGGTGCAAAGCCTGGGGAGTAATAACAACTTGTTAAGTGTCTCTCAAATGAACGAATGAATGAAGTCTCTATGAAAACAGCCTGCTAGGTAGTTTACTTAATTCCATAGCTTACCTGATTCCACCTTCTTCTCTAATTCTTGTTAGACATATCTTTGTAAAACACCACTGTTATCATGCTAAAGCATTTAATTGCGCCTCATTTCTTACCCAGGTGGCTCAGATGGTAAAGTGCCTGCCTGAAATGCAGAAGACCGGGGTTCAATCCCTGGATCAGGAAGATCCCCTGGAGAAGAAAATGGCAACCCACTCCAGTACTCTTGCCTGGAAAATTCCATGGATGGAGGAGCCTGGTAGGCTACAGTCCATGGGGTCACAAAGAGTTGGACATGACTTCACTTTCACTTTCATTTCTTACAGATTAAGAACAAAAATTTTCAAGTGCCTCTGTATTTTTTTCTTGTGTTGTCTATCCAAATTTGTATTATGAGGAAGATTTTTTTTTTCCCAGAAAAAAACTAGACCCCAGATTGCTTCAGCGGAAACCTTGAAGCAGCAAGTAGATGCCTTCCACTTCACTTCCACTGGGGAATGTAGTTTTTAGCTTTTTAGCCCCTGTGGTACAGTATCCACATGAGAAGGAGGTTGAAATGCATGCCAAGTGCCAGTCGACCATACCAATCAAACAGATGGGAGAGAAATAAATGGCAAAAGTAGTAGCTTACAGTGACCACCATGGCAGGACAGTGTCAATGACTTTGAACCTTCTTTGTACTTGTGAAAGAAAGTATTCAAGTCTATGACAGGAGCCCAGTTGTCACAGAATAATGTATATTCTCATCATTGAAGCGCTTGATCCTTGGTTGCTAAAATGACATGATTAGACCAGATTTCTATTACTTAAGAAATAGTTAAACTAACAGTATATTCATTTAGAGAACAGCAGGAATATTTTGATCTAAAGCAAAACACATTTTCATGCTTTCAAGAATATATAGCATCTGTAATTGGACTAATGATACATTGCCCAGGAAACCAATTTTAGCAAGCAGATAAACATTTTTGTCATCAGCATACTGATTTAGTGCTTATATTTAGCATATCAAGTGTTTGCATGTTATATGTAAATGGTTGCCTCTAAAGGGATTGAATACAGCCTCTCCACTCAATGGTCTTGTCTGCAGTCTTAATTTATTTAACAGATTTTCATTTAGAAAATACAACAATATGCTTCAGCTCAACCACAAAGTCAATGTTACTAGTATAGTTATTAAGGAAGTTTAATTGTAATTACTAGTTGTGGTAGCAGCCACAATGATCATTTGAGAAAATATTATGATACCACTGTACTTGACAACCTGCCTCCTTGTGTTGCCTCTGAATTTTCTAGTGAGTAGAGTTACATGAATAAATCTAGTCCCACCTCTTAGGCAGGCAACGTGGCATTAAGGAAGGATCTGGCTGGCTTCAGGGGTCTCCCTTTTCCCTACTACCCATCAAATCTCTGACCCTGAAATGTAATTTCATTTTCTCTAAATGTAATTTTATTTTCAGTTTAGAGCAAACTGAACACAAACCCAAAGCAGAGTCAGCTGCAGAAGATAAATAGCATGCATTTGGCCACAGATGAAAAGTCATACTAAAACTTCTTCAGCATATATGAAATAAAGCTATCAAGATCCAGATGATTCAAATATTGAAAACCATGGTGTATAACTTAATGTTTAGAAAGATCTCACATTCAGATCCCCTCACAACCGTGAGTCTTGGCCCAGCTACCTACCATGTATGGTGTCTACGTATTGGGCATATGGGCTATATAGTCCTCTCTCTTTTGCCTGCTGCTGTCCCGATAGGTTTGTGCCTCTCAAAACCACCTCTTTTGTCATTGTGTCACATGGTCATGACAGTTTTAAAGGGGCTCAATTACTGTGAAATCGGGATTTTGAAGCCCTGGAAGTTTTGACATTTGATCCATCATTATGCCATCAGTGGGAAGCCACTAAAGAAGAGGTAGAATCTGCTTCTATTTTTGGTATCCACACACAAGAGTTAAATTAGTGAGCAGCAGGAGCTCTTGTCTCTATGGCTGTACCATCCGAGTCTTTGTCTGGATAATACCCAGGCATCTGTGCCCTGCAGTTCTAACATACTTTGCCCTAGTACCCATAATAAGGTAGTTTTGAAGCTGGCTTGGTAAGAACCAAGGTATTAGAGCTACAAATCCTCCATCAATAGGGGCAATATAGAAAGAGTCCCCCAGACGTTATGCCTTTTGAAGCACAAATTCTAAGTTTCTACATTGTGGAATTCCCTGTAGGTACAAAACACACACATGATGCACATGCAAAGCAATGACTGTCGGATTCACCCTAGGAATATCAAGGCATAAAGCACAGCAGAAGGACCACAAAGTAGAAAACTTAATTAAATGTATTGTGTAATTAATATAACATTGAAATGGAATTCACAAAAGAGATTGGCCATCAGAGATCACATCCAGTGAGAATTCAAGCTTCTGTAGCTGATTTTAATTACACTCCTGAAATAGAAGTCTGTAAAAAGAATTTCAATAGATGGCTTAGATAAGTCTTTGCTCCACTGACAAATTTTGCTAGCAATATTCTCAGTCTACCAAAAGCTGAAGGTGATAAGTTGATAAAGAAGCATTCTAAAAAGAACTGTCAGAAAAGAGTTCCAAAATTAGTGTGTTCGTATGATTTAAAGCTTTTTTTTTTCAGGAGAGTAGTTTATGCCATTGACAGTAAAAGAGTGTTTAAGTACCATTTTAAGATCTCTTTTTCTCTCTTTAGAACTTTCAGGTCAAATTTTCTGCCAAGTTCTTTTTAGCTTGCAAATTAAAAGTGAATGTCTACATTTCTGTAATATAGGCTATTTCTATATATTTCATAGGAGATGCCAGGAACAATGAAGTCTAATGACTAAATCACTCCCATTTCTGCATCTTCTTTTACATTGCCTGCCTTGGACTGGACAGGTACAGGTGACTTTTTAGATAATAATTCTATATTAGTTTCCTATAACTGTTGTAACAAATTACCACAAACTCGGTGGTTTAAAACAACAGGCAACCATTCTCTTACAGCTCTGGAGGTCAGAAGTTTGAAGCCGGTTTCTTCGGGCTAAAAGCAAGGTGTCAACAGGTCCATGCTCCCTCTAGAGGCTCTTGGGGAAACTGTTTCTTGCCTCTTTCTCCTTGTGACTTCCAGCACACGTGGAGCAGTTCATGGCCATCACGGCTCCAACCTCTACTTCTGTGGTCACATTGTCTTCTCCTCTCCTGTTTATGTAATGCCCTCTGCCTTTCTCTCTTAAGGACCCTTGAGATGGTTGGCCTGCATTTCAGGCCAATCCAGATACTCTAACAGCAGCATATATTTGGGATTCATTACATGGGAAGTATTGGGCTAAGCACATATGTTTATTTAATCCTCATCACCACACCAAGAGGTGGATATAACTGTTACCTCATTTTACAGATGAGGAAGCTGAGTCTTGGAGAGGCAACATAGTCGTACAGCTGGCAGCCAAGATTCATCTCTTGGTAACAGGGAAAATTAGGACCAGAAATAACTTTGTACATTTGATAATGAATCCTCTAGTAGTAGTAGAAGGAACTGGAGCCAAGGCCACCATTGGGCTTCATGCCAACCTTGGCAGGTTTGAAGTCCTGGAAGGAGACTGAAGGCCTATTTGTCTGAAGAATGGTATTCAGTCAGTTCAGTCACTCAGTCATGTCCAACTCTTTGCAACCCCATGAACTGCAGCACACCAGGCTTCCCTGCCCATTACCAACTCCTGGAGCCTGCTCAAACTCATGTCCATCGAGTCAGTGATGCCATCCAACCATCTCATCCTCTGTCACCCCCTTCTCCTCCTGCCTTCAATCTTTCCCAGCATCAGGGTCTTCTCCAACAAGTCAGTCTTTGCATCAGGTGGCCAGAGTATTGGAGCTTCCGCTTCAGCATCAGTCCTTCCAATGAATATTCAGGACTGATTTCCTTTAGGATTGACTGGTTTGATCTCCTTGCAGTCCAAGGGACTCTCAAGAGTCTTCTCCAACACCACAGTTCAAAAGCATCAATTCTCTGGTGCTTAGCTTTCTTTATGGTCCAACTCTTATATCCATGACTGCTGGAAAAACCATAGCTTTGACTAGACGGACCTTTGTCAGCAAAGTAATGTCTCTGCTTTTTAATACACTGTCTAGGTTTGTCATAGCTTTTCTTCCAAGAAGCAAAGATCTTTTCCTTTCATCCCTGCAGTCACCATCTGCAGTGATTTTGGAGCCCAAAAAAATTAAGTCTGTCACTGTTTCCATTGTTTCCCCATCTATTTGCTGTGAAGTGATGGGACCAGAAGCCATGATCTTCGTTTTTTGAATGTTGAGTTTTAAGCCAGCTTTTTCACTCTCCTCTTTCACCTTCATCAAGAGGCTCTTTAGTTCCTCTTCACTTTCTGCCATAAGGGCGGTGTCATCTGTATATCTGAGGTTATTGATATTTCTCCCAGCAATCTTGATTCCAGTTTGTGCTTCATCCAGCCCACACTTCGCATGATGTACTCTGCATATAAGTTAAATAACCAGAGTGACAATATACAGCCTTGACGTACTCCTTTCCCAATCTGGAACCTATTAGACAGCTGTTATTTTGGCCTGTCCAGTATCCTTTCAAGAATCAGCAAGATCTCCATTTTTCTGGTATTGACATCCCAGCTTTCCTTTGGGAAGCTTCCCCTTGTCCCATTTGGTTTGGCTCTGGTTCAGATAGGGCTTTCAATTATTTTACCTGGCTTCCCTGACCACGAATGTTGGCACATGTGCCAGTCATCTATTACTGCATAACTAATTCCTTCAGAACTTAGTGGCTCACAACAGCAAACATGTATTATCTCACAGTTTCTATGGATCAAGAATTTGGAAGCAGCTTAGCTAGGTGGCTCTGGCTCAGGGTGTCTCTGAAGGTAGCAGTCGAGATGTTGGCCAGAACTGCAATCACCTGAGGCCTAAACTAGGGCTAGAGGATCCACTTCCAAGCTCACTCATGTGGCTATTAGCAGGAAGCCTCAGTTCCTTGCTGTATGTAGGCCAGAGACCCTCGTTACTCACTACGTGGGCCTCTCAGGACGCACAGCTGGCTTCTCCCAGAGGAATGATCCAAGAGAAGGACCCAGAGGAAGTTGCAGGGCCTTTTATAACCTGATATCAGAAGTCACACACTGGCACATCTGCTTTTTTCTACTGGTCGCACAGACCAGCCTGATACAATGTGGTGGGACATTACACAAGAGAGTTAATACCAAGAGGTTGGGATAGTTGGGAGCCATCATGGAGGCAGGCTGCTGCAGCGCTTGACTTCACCACCACATCCCCTTAGCCACTGATTGGGTTGAGGGATGGACATATGACTCGAATGAGGCCTGTTAGAATGCATCTCTGAGAATCATATATACAGGTGCTGGGAATGAGAGCCATGCTCATTTTCCTTGACTCTCAAGCTGCAGTGCTATAAGTCTGAAGACTTTGGTGGTCATGTTTTCAACCACATGGAGGAAGCACTTATAAACTGAAAGAGAATGAAGCCAAGCAGAGTAAAAAGTAGAATTAATGGTTAGAAACAGAGAAAGCCCTGTTAACATCCTGGGGGGCCCTGGATCCATCCATGCCTGAAGTTTATGCCCAAATTTCTCAGTAACACAAGCCCGTTTCTGTTTTAGCTTAAGTCAGTTGACTTGGGTTGCTAACTCTTAAATCTGAAAGGGCATGAACCCAGGCACAGCTTGAGGAAACTCACAGTCACAAACCCATCCTACAGGAACAGAGGATCAAACTTGGTGAAGTGACAGAGCCTGGGCTGTGTGAGGTGTAACTCCTCAAAAGAAATTGATCACTCAAATTTCTTCATGGCCTTGATCCCTTAGCACCAGACCTAAGCCCTATGGGTAAAGGAGGAGGATTTTTTTAAGTGGGAAAATGATTTCATTATAAACTCTGTAGGAGTTCAGCACAAAAGCAATCCTGAATGTGTGCCCTTGTGACAAAAGGTCACTCCTAATGGAAGGAGAGGCATTTTTACAGCTTCCATTCAAAAGAAAATGGAGGTTTTACAGACTAGAGAATCCTGATGCCACAACTGATGCTTTGGTGAGAGGGACTTTCTGGTTGGCGCTCTGAGGCTGAGTGGTCTATAAACGTCCCTGCTAGAGCTGCTTGCCTCCCAGACCTGGGAAAGAGAAAGATGGTCTCTCTCTGGTAATCTTTCACCAAGTATCACCAAGAAGCCCCTCTGAACTTTCTCTCTCCTAGGGGAAAGCTTAGCCCTCCATCAGCAAAATCTTCATGCTCCACCAGGATTTTGTATGTCTCCAGCCCCATCTCTGGGGAGTCTCATTACCTACAAATCCCTGCAAAGGTCTAGGCACAGAATTCTGCCCCTAGTAGGTGCTCCAAAAACACTCATGGGGTGAAAGCCTTGAAGGGAAACAGAATATATTACCCCCAAATATGCTCCTTTGGCATATGGATTATTTTGAGCTTATTATTTTTAAGAAACAGCAGAGAAAGCAAAAGCTTTGGAAACCCAGTAGAAGTTACCTTCTCGTAAGATACATTTACGTTTATAAGGGAAATATCTATTTGTAAGTGTGTCTCCCTCTCTATAGGGCTTCCCTAGTGGCTCAGTGGTAAAGAATCTGCCTGTCAATGCAGGAGACATGGGTTCGATCCCTGGGTGGGGAAGATCCCCTGGAGAAGGGAATAGCAACCCCCCTGCAGTATTCTTGCCTGGAGAATCCCATGGACAGAGGAGCCTGGTAGGCTACAGTCCATGGGGTCGCAAAGAGTCAGACACGACTGAAGCAACTAACATACACACTCCCTCTTTATACCAGGAAGAGGAGGACTCTGAATCTCTAGAAACTCTTACCAATGGAGAATGCTTGAACTTAAATCTTCATAACATCCTTATCTTTGTTTACTGTGCTTTGCCTGATAACTTACCCCCATCAACATCTTCTTTTGTTTTTTTGCTAGAGATGGTATTTAAGGTGATGACTTGGATCATTTACCAGAGTAACTCATTTTAGGGGTCTCTCCCATGAATACAGGAGGATATATATTATTAAACTTCTGTTTGTTTTTCTCTTGTTAATGTCTTATTATAGGGAGGTCTCAGCCAAAAACCTAGAAGAGTAGAGGGAAAACGATTTTTCCTCCCCCAGCACCCTAATTGAATGAAAATCTCATTTCTGGCACCATCCAATGAAGACATAATAAAAATCAAAACTTTAGATCATTAGAATGCTCAAAGAAATTCTAAAACCCTTATTTAAATGTTCCTAAAGAAATCAAGTTGCCAACATCCGCTGGATCATGGAAAAAGCAAGAGAGATCCAGAAAAACATCTATTTCTGCTTTATTGACTATGCCAAAGCCTTTGACTGTGTAGACCACAACAAACTCTGGAAAATTCTTAAAGAGATGGCAATACCAGACCACCTGACCTGCCTCTGTATGCAGGTCAGGAAGCAACAGTTAGAACTGGACATGGAATAACAGACTGGTTCCAAATAGGAAAAGGAGTACATCAAGGCTGTATACTGTCACCCTGCTTATTTAACTTATATGCAGAGCACATCATGAGAAACACTGGGCTGAAAGAAGCACAAGCTGGAATCAAGATTGCCAGGAGAACTAGCAATAACCTCAGATATGCAGATGACACCACCATTATAGCAGAAACTGAAGAACTAAAGAGCCTCTTGATGAAAGTGAAAGAGGAGAGTGAAAAAGTTGGCTTAAAGCTCAACATTCAGAAAACAAAGATCATGGCATCTGGTCCCATCACTTCATGGCAAATAGATGGGGAAACAATGGAAATAGTGTCAGACTTTATTTTGGGGGGCTCCAAAATCACTGCAGATGGTGATTGCAGCCATGAAATTAAAAGACGCTTACTCCTTGGAAGGAAAGTTATGACCAACCTAGACAGCATATTAAAAAACAGAGACATTACTTTGTCAACAAAGGTCTGTCCAGCCAAGGCTATGGTTTTTCCAGTGGTCATGTATGGATGTGAGAGTTGGACTATAAAGAAAGCTGAGCACCGAAGAATTGATGCTTTTGAACTGTGGTGTTGGAGAAGCCTCTTGAGAGTCCCTTGGACTGCAAGGCGATCCAACCAGTCCATCCTAAAGGAAATCAGTCCTGGGTGTTCATTGGAAGGAATGATGCTAAAGCTGAAACTCCAGTACTTTGGCCACCTGATGGAAAGAGCTGGTTCATTTGAAAAGACCCTGATGCTGGGAAAGATTGAGGGCAGGAGGAGAAGGGGATGACAGAGGATGAGATGGTTGGATGGCATCACCGACTTGATGAACATGAGTCTGGGTAAACTCTGGGAGTTGGTGATGGACAGGGAGGCCTGGCATGCTGCGATTCATGGGGTCACAAAGAGTTGGACATGACTGAGTGACTGAACTGAACTGAACTGGAAGAACTTTAAGGCTTTTAAAAAGTTTTTGTATAAAACTTCAGAAATGTATTAGTGTTATAAAACAAAACACACCAATGAAACAAATAATCTTGGTTTCCTTTGAGAGAAGAAATCATAAAGTACTGTCCACAGTAACCGAACTTTCAGGTGCTTACACTCTCAGACAATAGATGGCACTGTGAGACAACTATCAGTGACTTTTCTGCCTAGCTAGGAGGAAGCCGGGGAAACACAGAATCAAACAGCAACCTGATGCGGGATCTGAACTAACTCTACATCTTTAAAAAGGGTCATTGGGAAAAGGCCCCTGCCCAAGTGCAAGTTCTACTCTGTTCTATCCCTAAACTATTCGAATGTGGTCCTGGGACCAGGGGCCTTCGTGTCATCTGAGAGCTTGTTAGAAATGCGCAATCTCAGACTCAGACCCCTTGAGAGAGAATACACTTCTTGGGCAATGTCTTCTTAGCTGACCAAAATCTTTGGAAAATTTTTCAGTTATGTAGCAGTGCAGATGTTCATCCATGTTACAATACAAAGCAAAGCAAACCAAAATGATGTTTGTCCCCTTTAAGAAAAAAAAAAAAAAAAATCCTGTTGTAAAATAAGCGTTAAAGGAACCGGCGGTGCTTCCCACTTTTAGGCAACAGATGGCACTATGGGACAACACTAAAAGTCACTATTTTTCCTGTAGCCAGGAGGAAGTCCTGGAAACTGGCAGGATGGAACACAGGAGTCTTCTGCTAGATGTGGACCTATTTAAAATCTACATCTCCAAAGTTAGAAGATTAGGAACTCTTCTGGATGAGGAAAAATAAAATAAGCTTGTGAAGGAAGTAGTGATGAAGACAAGGCCTTTCCTCTCAAAGGAGAGAAAAAATTTGCTTTTATATGTGTCAGAAAGCTCTGAAGTTGTGTCTTTAAAATCCATTGTTAGAATTCCAGCTATTTAAGTCAGTGCTTAAAACACAAATGCCCTTAGGAGGCAATACATTTCACCATCCTAATGCCTTTCTGGGCATTAATTTGTCACCTTGCTTTGTAATAAAGGTCACTCCCCAGCAGCAAAAGAACTCCCTCACACCTCTAGTAAGAATTTCTTTGGTTCCTTTCAAGTTCCCCATCTCTTTCTCATAGGGACTGGTTGATTTAATTACTATAATGGCACAATGAATATACCTCAAAAATAGATAGATTTCTACCTCATTAGATAGAAAAAGTTACGTTAGAACAGATAAGATACAATATGCTGCTGCTGCTAAGTCGCTTCAGTCGTGTCCGACTCTGTTCAACCCCTTGGACAGCAGCCCACCAGGCTCCCCTGTCCCTGGGATTCTCCAGGCAAAAATACTGGAGTGGGCTGCCATTTCCTTCTCCAAGATACAATATGATATTTGTGCAAAAATTTAAAGTATGCAATTACAGTAATATACATATATCATTAAAAGTACATGGAAATTCATGGAAATGAGTAGAGTGGTGACCTCTGGAGAGAAAGGAGGAGGGGGCAGGCTTTTTTTTTTTTTTGCCCTGGCCATGGCAGTGAGAACCCAGAATCCTAACCACTAGGCAACCAGGGGATTCCCAAGGAGGCAGGCTTTAATTGTTCCAAATTTTGTTAAATATTAGCATCTGTTAAATCTGGGTGTTGGTTGCCATGTGGTTGTCTGTTATACTGGTGTCTTTACTCTCCATATATTTGAAATATTAAAAATTTTAACAATGTTATCTACTATGCAAAGGCATAAAATATAACTTTTTATGTTATATGTTAGTGCTTGTTTGGTGCTGACCATACAAAGACGACGAGAAAACTGACAATTTGACATGCTACTGCAAGACATCTAGTGATAGCAGTAGAAGATTAATTCTCAAATGACTGCTTTAGAGATGATTGGAAGAGGGAAGGAGCACTAAGAAGAGTCTGGGAGAAATTCGTGGAGAGTGGGAATGGAATGGGATCTTGATGCTGCCTGGAATCTGTATAGTGGGTCGGAAGAGGGTTAGCATTCCAAACAAGGAAAACGGAATGTCTCAAATCACAGCGGTCACAGAGTGAGGCGTCCTGGATGGCCGGCAGAGGGTTGGGTAAGTCAGAAGTTCTGGCCAGGGTGGCAACCTGGTTGGAGCAGGACTCTGTTAAGTCTGAAGCTTACCCCCAGCTGGATCATTCTGCTCATGCCTCTACCTGCCAGGGAAGGAGCAGCCTATGAAAGGCCTCCACGGTCCCTTGAGGAGCCTGGATCTTTCTTTGCAGAGCATGAGCAGTCCTAGTTTTCTTAGCCACGCAGTGACAGGATCCAAGCTGTGATTTAGGCAGGTCAGCTTGGCATCTCCACACAGGGTGGACTGGAGGGGAGAGATAGCTAGAGGCAGGAGACCCTGTTCAGAGGTCAAAGTCATTGTTGAATGACACAAGGAGGCCATGAACTGAATTATGATCATGGCCCCAGGAGTGAAAATAGGGAAGAAATGAAAAGAAACTGGGAAATCATTGACAGAACTCACAACTGTACATCCAGAAGACTAAAGAGAAATTGAAAAGGGCGCCAAGGGTTGGGAGAATAGTGATGCCCTTAAGGACAGTAAATGCCACTGGGAGGGACAGGAAGATTTGGGAAAGATTAGAGGAAGTTCATTCGTATAAATTTTGAGACTAAAATGATATCTAAGTGGCCATTCCATTAAACAGGAGATTTGGGGCTGGGGGCTTGGGAGGCAAGCTGTTGATTCAGATTTGGGAGCGGTCTTAGAAGCCATGAGATTGTATGTACTTCGTGCAATGAATGATTAAGAGAAAAAGATGGTACACTAATAGCCTTTTCTTGGAGAGTAAGGAATAGGAAGATACAAGGAACCAGGGAAAGGTAAAGAGGTGAACTGCATCAAAGGGAGAAGCAGATGGTGGAGAGAGTGTGGCCTCTAAGGTCATGCTGATCAGTGCAAGAGGAGAACCAGGTTTCCATGGGCTTTGCCAATTGCTTGACCACCTAGTGTCCTTTGAACAGGACAGAATCAAGTCCAGAAGAGCTTCTGATGGCCCTAACTTTCTCCCAGCTCTGGCCAGTTGCAGATGCACAGGAGAACCTAGATTCTTGGACAATCTTAATTCTCTCAGGAAGCTGTTGTTTTCCCCGTCCTCTTACTTCTTGTCTACCTTGAAATGGCACTAATAATTAAGCGTGTCTTCCTCTGAAATCCATGGCACATTTTTTGCCTCTCCATTGGCCATCAAATAAATCCATCCAAAGAAGATTCTGAAGTCACACACCTAAGTTTGAATCTGGGCTTCATCAATTACTACCTGTGACCTGGAGTGCATTCTTGAACCTGCCATGTTTGATTCGTTTTGTATCCTGGGGTCCGAACACAGTGACTAATGCAGTTGTTATTGAGTTAGATCAAATTTTGCAAAATTCTTGGCTCCACACGTCACTTCTGCTTTGCCTGCATATTTCCATTCTGTCCACACCATGATATTTGCAGCAGTAAAGCAGGGAATATTGACTACATGTTCAAAAAGGAAGCAAGTAAAATACAGGGAAAAATGGGATGGTAGCTAGAGGAAGCAGTGACAGGCTTTTCCAAAATAATGAAGACCTGTGTGTCACTGAAGAAAGGAGGAAAGAACCAATGTAGGTTAAAGAGCTGGAAAGGGAAGGAATCTTATAGGCTTGGTAAGTGGGAAGAGGGCAGGGGGCAGGGAGGATTTAAATCACAAGTGCCAAGAGAAAAGAGTTTGCCTCTCTTTTACTAAAATTTTTAAAAATTTCTTTGGAAGCAGTAAAAATCATCTTAAATAGCAATTAATAGTAATTAGCTGAGAACAACCATCGTGTCAAATATATTAATTACCTAACTGGATCCTGGACTGAATCCTTGAAGTCTTTGTGCACAAACTGATAAAGGTATATATGCTTATGTTATACATGTATGCCCCAAACAGACTTAACTAATACATCAACTTGAATGTTTCTATCTAGAAATTATTTTCAAGAGGAACTTCAGAGAAGCTAAATGAGCTACTGAACTCACCACTTCACTTAGATGAGTAAACTGAGGCATGAAGTACTTAAATAACTTGTCCAAGGTCAGCTGGGAAGTAGCTGAGTTGAAATTTAAACTATGGTCTTAACCACTCTTGTTATTTTGCTGCTAGGTTGTGTATAACTCATGTGACCCCTCCATGCTCCTCTGCCCATGGAATTCTCCAGGCAAAAATACTGGAGTCGGTTGCCGTTTCCTTCTCCAGGGGATCTTCCCAACCCAGGAACCACTCTACTGCCATTATAAAAATGAATATCTTAGACACACTTTGACCATGGTCCTGGATCCTTCTCACTTGTTCCTGCCTTGCTCTTCATCCAAGTTTGGTCTCCCTCTGATGTGTAACTCTCAGTCTTACAAGATCCTGTCCCTGACCTGTAGAACAAATGTCTGAATGTCTGTACTTGGTCTTTCTACTGGAGTCTCTGGGGACTCTGATTAGATTTGTCCCCTGGCTCTACATCACCCACCTTGCTCCAAACAGGAACCTGGTCCAGTTCTCAGGTTCTAAACCTACTGGCTGTCCTTTGCACCCAGCCTCCCAAGGTCCTACCTCTTACCTTCCACCTCAGTTCACCTGAACACCCAAGTTGGGATGGGGGAAAGTGCACAGCAGCTCCGAGTTTAGACCCTTGCCCCAGCGTGACCCTCTCCAAGGGATTTGGAGATCTGGGGACTTGGTATCTGGGCAGACGCAGTTTTCAGCTGAAGCCAAGAGATGGAGGTAGAGAGAGATTAAATAATTCCGGTTAGAGTGGTGGGGAATAGGCCCACAGAGAAGTAGAGTCTCATCAGGGATGAGGTGGGTGGGACAGGCTGAGTGAAGTCAAGTAAGAGATGAAAACAGAAGCGGCGATGACAGGTGACAGATGTGAAAAGCTGAGTCAGAGAGACACATTCCTAAGAAAAGTTGTAGGTGACCATAGGAGGCCTCAGCCCATGCTTGGTGATCGCTTTGTGGTCGGCTCTGCTGAGCATGAGTCTTCTAGCCTCCTAGACAAAGACTGTAAGTTTTGGCAGGTATGGCCTCTGTGAAAACCTGATGAAAAATATGAACTGTTTCCTCAGAAAGGCAGAGGGGTGCACAAGATTAACCCACATTCTGCATGTAATTTTTCAGGAGTCATAGACACCCCCCACTCCCACCGGAAATGAATCCACAGACCTCAGATTAAGAATCCCTGCTCCAGAACTCTTTTTTTTAAATGACGGGAAGTCATTGGAAGGTCTTATTTATTCATGTATGTATTTAAGTTTATTTTTATTGAAGTATAACTGATTTACATACTGGAGGGTTTTAAACATGCAAGTGGAAAAATCTGGTATACATAAATATTTTTAATTTAAATTTAAATTTTTTAATTTGAAATATAATTGGGTATATGAGTTTCAGGTGTGCAAAGTAATGATTTGATATTTGTATAGGTTACAAAATGACCACCAAAATAAATCTCTGGAACTTTTAACTTGGCCCTCTTTTGTTATTGAAATTTAAGTACTTTACTTCCATAGATTGGAGAATTTTTCTTTTCTCTTTTGGCCCTGCCACACAGCTTGCAGGATCTTCGTTTCCCAACCAGGGATCAAAGTGACAGTGTAGAGTTGTAACCACTGGACTGCCGGGTAATGCCCGAGAACTTTGGAGTTAGGAGTGTTATCAGCAAGCTAGTGCTTCCCAGCCCCCTCACATCACTACTGAGGAGGCTATACTGAGGTACAGAGAGGTGTGCTCACAAACCTTCTTTGAAAATGGCGTGGCCTTTCTACCATACTGTTTTCTGCTATTTCCCCTTGTCTTTAACTCCCATGGAGGAGGAGGAAGGAGGAGCAGATGGCTTTAAAGTGCTCTGGGAAACTTCAGAGATATTTTTGTATAACGTGGGTGTTATGGATTGAATTGTGTTCTCCCCTCAAAATTCATATGTTGAAGCCCTAACCTCACTCCACCTCACCCCCGCCCTGGTACCTCAGAATGTGACCTTATGTGGGAATACGGTCATGCGATATAATTGGTTAAGATGAGGTCATGCTGGAGTGCGCTCCTAACCCAATGTGGAAAATCTTGGACATAGACACACACACAGGGAGAACGCCAGGGGAACATGGAGACAGAGAATGGAGTGAAGCAGCTGCAAGCCAAGGAACACCAAGGATTGCCCGCAGAAGCCAGGGAGTGAAGAGGCTCCTCTCTCAGGGCTCTCAGAAGGAACCATGCCTGCCGCTGACATCTTGACTTCGGGCCTCTAGTCTCCAGGACTGTGAATTAGTGAATTTCTGTTGTTTAAGTCCCTTGGTCTGCAGTGCTTGGTTAGCACGGCCCTAGCACATGAATATAGAGGGGGCAGTATGTACTTCTTTTGTCTGGGCACAGTGCTCTCAATACATGCCTTGACTACTAGGTCTTATAGGCAATGGCATGAGTATCTTTGGTGAAGATGAGGTGGGAAGGAAGGGACAGGAAGTATGCTGAGGTCGTCATACAGACAAGCTGCCTGTGGTCAAAGAAGGCAGGTTTGCTTGGTTAGGATAAAGCAGACTTCAGAGCTGGGAGATGATGAGAAATTACTCCAGAGAGTGAAACAAGGTGTTCAAATATCTCAGAGTAAAGGAGATGGTGTTTAGATGGATTTGGTCAAGGGCTATAGTCCATGGAGTCTCAAAAGAGTTGAACACGACTTAGCAACTAAACAGCAACAGCGTCAGGGAAACAAGGGTCTTGTGGTGGGGGACTTGAATGCCACAAATAATCTCTTCAACCCTCACCATCATGAAAGCCAATTTAAATAAACGTTGTTTAGTTGCAGTCGTGTCCAACTCTTTTGTGACTCCATGGCATGCACTGTAGTCTGCCAAGCTCCCTGTCCATGAGATTTCCCAGGCAAGAATACTGGAGTGGGTTACCTTTTCCTTCTCCAGAGGATCTTCCTGACCCAGGGATCGAACCTGCATCTCCTGTATTGGCAGGCAGACTTTTTACTGCTGAGCCACTGGGGAAGCCCAATTTAAATAAATACACAGTCTAAATAAATGCAGCACGTTGATGTAAACATGCAATTTTTACAGAATCTTGCCTAAGCCCTTTGTATTAGTTTGCTAGGGCTGCTGTAACAAAGTAACACAGACTGGGTGACTCAAACAACAGAAATTTATTTTCTCAAAGTTTTGGAAAGTCCAAGATCAAGATGTCCGGGTGTTTGGTTTCTCATGAGGCCTCTCTCCTTGGCTTGCAGATGACTGTCTTCTCCCTGTGTCCTCGCACTCACAGCCTTTCCTCCGTGCATGCACATTCCTGGTGTCTCTTCCTTTTATTTGAAGGACACCAGTCCTATTGGATTCAAACCCACCCTAAAGGCTTCATTTAACCTTATTTACCTCTTTAAAGGGCCTATCTCCAAATACAGTTACACTAGGAATCAGGGCTCCAATATATGAATTTTTATTTAACTCAATTCCTTCCATGGTACCCCCTCGTGTGAAAAAGTCTGAGGCTGTCCTTGTAATGAAGAGAAAGAGCTAGAGAATGGCAAGACACATGGCTGATTTAATATTACTGGGGAAAAGTGAGCAAGAAGAGAAGATTGAACTGGGGGTCGAAGGATTTAGTCAAAAAGGGAGAACATCATATAGGTTAAGTGTTATAGAGAGATTTTTAAAAGGTATTGAGTGGAGAATGAGATTGAGAAATTCAAGGCACTTATATGATAGGAGAGATACTGTGAGTGAGAAGGAGAAAACTGGATTATAATTACTGTGGGATTTGAAAATTGGGCCTGCTTTGGTACTCTCTTAGATAGTTCAGTGAACTTTAGTTACTTTTGAAGGCTAAGCTGTGCTGCTTCGAATGGCATTCAGTACGGAGACAGGACTATGTGAAGCCCTGACTTTTGTGTGGGTTACACAAGAAGCAAAGGGCACAAGTCTGGAAAGAGAGTGTGAGGTCAGTGTTTTGTCCATGATTTGTACATTTTTATGACTTAATTATCTGAGTAGCAGATATCACTACAACTGGATGCTTTCAACAGGACAAAATGCAAAGCAAAAAAAAAAAAATGAGTAGATGAAACATTAAATATAGACAGAGGATTTCCCAGATGGTGTCAATTTGGCACCATTGCTCCCTCAAATTGTTTAACTATGACTAAGTCTTTTCCCCACTTTGACATTTTGAAGGAAACCTTTTGGAACCATATTTAATTTGAAATAGAGGCAAAGAAGCCTTTTAGGGGCTGAGTAAATATAGGCTTGGTTGCAGTTATTTCAGTGGTAGTCGCATTATGGTAATAAAACCTGATTCTCATTGAGTTCTAGCTAATCAAAGGAAGGTACAATTATGAGGAAACCAAGACTTAAAGAGGGGAAGTTACTTGTTCAGAGTCACCCTGCTAGTGAGTAGCAGAGCTCAGAGCAAGCTGAGGGCAAGCGTGTATAATTTGAGTGCACTATTGCAGGAGTGGGCCTGCATACTGACTCCCTATGTTATGTGTTCTGTCTATAGACATTTGCTACAGCTTAATTAATGAAGAAACTTGGAGAAGGCAATGGCACTCCACTCCAGTACTCTTGCCTAGAAACTCCCATGGACGGAGGAGCCTGGTAGGCTGCAGTCCATGGGATCGTGAAGAGTCGGACACGCATCGGACACGACTGAGCTTTTGCTTTCATGCATTGGAGAAGGAAATGGCAACCCACTCCAGCGTTCTTGCTTGGAGAATCCCAGGGACAGAGGAGCCTGGTAGGCTGCTGTCTATGGGGTCGCACAGAGTCGGACACGACTGAAGCAACTTAGCCTTAGCAATGAATGAAGAAACTTAATGCATATTACCTGAAGCTTATATTTTTAGACAATTGTAAGGGTTAGATCCTTTAATTAATACTTGAGAGATATGTGTGTGCGTGTATGTTTGTGTGTGTGTGTGTATAAGGAGGAAGAGAGGAAGAAGGAAAGGAGGAGGAGGAAGCAGAAGGGGTAGAGGGGGAGAGAGGCTTCAACTTACAAAGAGGTTTTGCTCCAAAAGTTTATTTTTAAATTGATGGCATTTTCTCTCAGAAACAGGGTTATAGAGGTTGATTAAGGGCCCAAATCAGGCTAGAAAAACACATTGAACCAGTGCTCCAGGAGTGTAGTAGTATCCTAGAGCCTAAACAATGTTCTATGACAGCAGTGTTTCTATAAAAATTGTGTTGAAGATTCTGACTTGGAATGCCAGCAGTCCAACTCCCTATGGGCCCTCCTCTTCTCCCCCACTTATTTGTTAGGGTAGCAGAAGTAGACATTCACTAACACCAGGTGCAGATGGAAGCTTCTAGGCCTGGGAGTAGTAGTATACAATATAGTAAGTGGTCAGGAATGGGCTGAGAGGTAGGCTGTGAGCAGGCCTGGGAGACAGTAGGGAATTGTGACAGAGCACTTTATGGGGAATGGGAGGCTCCCCAAACTTTCTCCTGGGTCTTTAGCTGGACCCAGTGATGGTCCACTCGCTTCCCTTCCTCCTACTACCAACTGATGCTTCCAATAACTTCCTTTCTTCCCTGGTCTGTTCTGGAACAGCACATGGCTTCCATGTTTCTGCTTTATAATCCTGTCCCTGAAGCAAGCACTTCACAGTGTAGAAATTTAGTCTACTTTAGAAGAACTGTCAGATTTTGACTGTCCTTGCATTTTATCTTAAGAGCTATAAGGATCCCTTTTGGTGACAAGTTGGATAAAGCCTGAGGTCACTTGTAGGCAGATGGTTGAGAAATGATGGTCATTGCTGTGACCAGTACATCTCCCATGAGGCGGAAGGTTTGACTGGCACAGAAGGGCCACTAGCCCCAAAATATCACACTAGATTACATTTTTTTAAAGGGAAGGTGCAGGTTTGAAAGGCTTTTCCATTTGAAGATTCCTCTGAGAGCAGTGATACTTTAGACATTCTCTTAGCAGAGTTGCCTAGTGATAATGGAGCTTTTGGATTAATGGAAAAGCTTGTACTGATATCTTTTAAATTATAAAGTGCCCTTCCATTCCTCATTTCCTGTTTCACTTTCTCTATTGGATAAGAGATGAATTTTTAGTGAAAAAATAAAAATGAGACTTGTCACAGGTTGGGTTTCCTTGGAAGCAGACTCTGAGATGGACACAGAGCATATTAGGTTTATTAGCAAATGTCTTTGGTGTCAACTCCTGTGAAAGGGAGGGGCAGGAAACAGAACTGGGCAGAGGGAAAAGTCTCTGTGTCAGGCTCAAACACAGCCTCAGAAAGTTCTGGAGCTTTGTTTTGGGTTGGGCCAAGATGGCCAGGCCTGTATAACCTTATACCCATCAGTGCTTGGATGCTGGCCACCTGGGCCAGGCGACTTTTTGCAGCTGAGGCAACTCCTTGTGCCAATGGTACTCCCAGCTGTTGGGGTAGCAAGCCCGTCACTGAAGGCAGCTTGGCATGGTGCCCAATGTGTCATATTACGATACTCAGATTAAAAATAGATGATAACTAGGAATTTATAGTGTAAAATAAAAATAAAAAAGCATACCTACTTAGAGTGCTGTTCTCATCTGCACAGATTCATTCGGCAGGAGGAGCAACAGAGTGCGGTCTACAGGCCAACAGGTTCCTGTACCTGTGGCTGAGTACAGAAGCTGGGCTAAGACCAAGGCCTTTCCATTTGACCATGGCCATTCTTTCCATCTACCATGGCAACCTCCAGCAGACATGCCATGGCAATCAGGAAAAAGAAAAGCCTGCCTTTCTTCACTTATTTTTAAGAAAAGAAGCAAATTCATTTATTTATCCTGAATTTAAAAGCAATTTACATTTACTGTAAAAAAAAAAAAATGCATAGTGCAAAAGGAATAGAACAGTGGGAAAATCACCCATGACCCTAACAATCAGAGTAATTGTTAACATTTTAGCATATATTTCCCTTAATCTTCTCTGAAATATATGTGTGTATATATGTGTTCCTAGAGCCAGACATCCTGGAATGCAAAGTCAAGTGGGCCATAGGAAGCATCACCATGAACAAAGCTAGTGGAGGTGATGGAATTCTAGTTGAGCTACTTTAAATCCTAAAAGATGATGCTGTGAAAATGCTGCAGTCAGTATGCCCGCAAATCTGGAAAGCTCAGTAGTGGCCACAGGACTGGAAAAGGTAAATTTTCATTCCAATACCAAAGAAAGGCAATGCCAAAGACTGTTCAAATTACTGCACAATTGCACTCATCTCATTACACGCTAGCAAAGTAATGCTCAAAATCCTCTAAGTCAGGCTTCAACAGTACATGAACTGTGAACTTCCAGATATTCAAGCTGGATTTAGAAAAGGCAGAGGAACCAGAGATCAAATTGCCAACATCTGCTGGATCATCGAAAAAGCAAGAGAGTTCCAGAAAAACATCTACTTCTGCTTTATTGACTATGCCAAAGTCTTTGCCTATGTTCAGTTCAGTTCAGTTTAGTTGCTCAGTCGTGTCCAACTCTTTGCGACCCCATGAATCGCAGCATGCCAGGCCTCCCTGTCCATCACCAACTCCCGGAGTTCACTCAGACTCATGTCCATCGAGTCAGTGATGCCATCCACAACAAACTGTGGAAAATTCTTAAAGAGATGGGAATACCAGACCACCTGACCTGCCTCTTGAGAAATCTGTATGCAGGTCAGGAAGCAACAGTTAGAACTGGACATGGAACAACAGACTGGTTCCAAATCGGGAAAGGAATACGTCAAGGCTGTATATTGTCACCCTGCTTATTTAACTTATATGCAGAGTACATCATGCGAAATGCTGGGCTGGATGAAGCATAGCTGGAATCAAGATTGCTGGGAGAAATATCAAATCAGATATGCAGATGATACCACTCTAAAGGCAGAAAGCAAAGAGGACTAAAGAGCCTCTTGATGAAGGTGAAAGAAGAGAGTGAAAAAGTTGGCTTAAAGCTCAACATTCAGAAAACTAAGATCATGGCATCTGGTCCCGTCACTTCATGGGAAATAGATGGGGAAACAATGGAAACAGTGACAGACTTCATTTTCTTGGGCTCCAAAATCACTACAGATAGTGACGGCTTGCTCCTTGGAAGAAAAGTTATGACCAATCTAGACAGCATATTAAAAAGCAGAGACATTACTTTACCAACAAAGGTCCATCTAGTCAAAGCTATGGTTTTTCCAGTAGTCATGTATGGATGTGAGAAATGGACTATAAAGAAAGCTAAGCACCGAAGAATTGATGCTTTTGAACTGTGGTGTTGGAGAAGACTCTTGAGAGTCCCTTGGACTGTAAGGAGATCCAACCCGTCCATCCTTAAGCGAATCAGTCCTGAATATTCAGTGGAGGGACTGATGTTGAACTGAAACTCCAATACTTTGGCCTCCTGATGCGAAGAGTTGACTCATTGGAAAAGACCCTGATGCTGGGAAAGATTGAAGGTGGGAGGAGAAGGGGAAGATAGAGGATGAGATGGTTGGATGGCATCATTGATTCGATGGACATGAGTTTGAGTAAACTCTGGGAGTTGATGGACAGGGAAGCCTGGTGTGCCTCAGTCCATGGGGTCACAAAGAGTCGGACACGACTGAGTGACTGAACTGAACTGATAAGTGCTGCTGCTAAGTCACTTTAGTCATGTCCGGCTCTTTGTGACCCTATGGACTATAGCCTGCCAGGCTCCTCTGTCCATGGTATTCTCCAGGCAAGAATACTGAAGTGGGTTTCCATGCTCACCTCAGGGGATCTTCGCAACCCAGGGATCGAACCCGAGTCTCCTTATGTCTCCTGCATTAAAGGCAGATTCTTTACCACTAGTACCACCTGGGAAGTGTATACACACACACACACACATATATATACACATCCCCCCTCCCCAGTAGTTGAACTCATGCTGGACTTAAAGGAAGCATCAGTGTGTTGTGATTAAGAACATGAACTCTGAAGGCAGAAAAATCTGGTTTGAATTCTGTCCCTGCCACTTATTAGTGGTAAAACTTTCATTCATTCAAAAAATAACTATTATATAGCACTGGAAATATGAGGGTAAAAAAGAGAGATATAGCCTTTTGTTCATGAACTCACATAGTAACCTTTCTTAAAGTCTCCATTCTCTCACCTGGAAAGTGGAGATAATAATACGTACTCCATAAGGCTTCTGTGAGAATGATCTTGTTAAATGAGATAATGTATATAAAATGCCTGCACATAGTAATTGCTCAAAATTTAGCAGTTATTATCATGTATGTTTTGCTCTTTTTCACTGAACATTATGTCATGGTTTCCTCATATTGTGTCACCATGGGATTCCAGAGGATCTCACTGATTCTCATGGGATCAATGAAAATACAGATGCTTAGGAGCACAGTGTTTAGAACTCCAGCAACCCGGCAGCACAGCCCTTCTGGGTTCAGGGGAACACTGTTTGCCCTTCTGCTTTCCAGTCCAGAGTGGTAAGGCTTCCTGAACCAATAATCTCTAGATAGCCTCATCTCCCTTTCACTTCTTCCACCCTTCCATCTCTTTCTCTAGTGATGCCTTCCAGATCTTTTTGTTTGGTATATCTAGAGTAGGTTCTGTTTTCCTGTTTGGATATAAAAGAGACAAACGTTTCATTTTGGCTTCCAACTTTAAAAGTAATTCTAAGGGGAGTTTCCTAGTGGTCCAGTGGTTAGGACTCAATGCTTTCACTGCAGTGGCCTGGGTTCAATACTTGATTGGGGAGCTAAAATCTTGCAAGCCAAGCAGCGTGCCCCTCCCCCCAAAAAAAGTAACTCTAAGAGGTAGATGAACGTTCATTCAGTTCAGTTCAGTCACTCAGTCCTGTCTGACTCTTTGTGACCCCATGGACCGCAGCACTCCAGGCCTCCCTGTCCATCACCAACTCCCGGAGTTTACCCAAACTCATGTCCATTGAGTCAGTGATGCCATCCAACCATCTCATCCTCTGTCATCCCCTTCTCCTCCTGCCCTCAATCTTTCCCAGCATCAGGATCTTTTCAAATGAGTCAGCTTTTCACATCAGGTATTGGCACCCCACTCCAGTACTCTTGCCTGGAAAATCCTATGGAAGGAGGAGCCTGGTAGGCTGCAGTCCATGGGGTCGCTAAGAGTCGGACACGACTGAGCGACTTCACTTTGACTTTTCACTTTCATGCATTGGAGGAGGAAGTGGCAACCCACTCCAGTGTTCTTGCCTGGAGAATCCCATGGACAGAGGAGCCTGGCGGGCTGCCGTCTCTGGGGTCGCACAGAGTCGGACACGACTGAAGCGACTTAGCAGCAGCAGCAGCAGAAGTAACTTTCAGGAGAAGGAAATGGCAACCCATTCCAGTATTCTTGCCTGGAGAATCCTGTGGACAGGGAAGCCTGGTGGGCTGCTGTCCATGGGGTCGCACAGAGTCGGACACGACTGAAGTGACTTAGCAGTAGCAGCAGCAGCCAAAGATAGTTGTAAAAAGAATTTGACTTGAAAAATGGAGCAAATGGGGAAAAGTTGCAATAGTGAACAGGCATGTAGGTCAATAAACAAATGATTTAGCACCTGAAAAGTTGTTCTAAGAATTTGATCATTAATTTACTATCTCCACTGAGAAAAGAAGAAGAGGAAATTTCCTCCAAGTCAGGGAATCAGATTCTTTTTTTTAGGAAAAGCTTCCTTATCATAAAGTAGAGGTCAACTTTATGTAACCTTTTGTGTCTGGTTTCTTACATAATGTCTTCAAGTTTAAAATAAAATGAAATATAAGTATTTCTTTTTTTTTTTGCCGAATACTATTCCAGTCTATGGAGGTATCAACTTTTGTTTATCCATTCATCTTTTTTTTTTTTTTAATTTTGACCATACCTCATAGCATTTGGGATCCTAGTTCCTCAACTAGGGATCAAACCTGTGTCCCCTGCATTGGGGGTCAGGGTCTTAACCACTGGACTGCCAGGGAAGTCTCTATCCATTCATCATTTGATGGACATTTGGGTTGTTCCCACTTTTTGACTATTGTACACAATGCTGGTAGTCTCACTAGATCTTGGAATTTTATAATGAGATGCTTTTCTTCTATATTACTGGTTGGTTGATTGATTACTTCACTGTTAAAATGTAAACTGCCAGGAAAGATTACACAGAACACAGCCATTAACAGCCATTTATAGGCTGGTTTCAATGGCAACCCATTCCAGTACTCTTGCTTGGAAAATCCCATGGATGGAGGAGCCTGGAAGGCTGCAGTCCATGGGGTCACTAACAGTCTGACACGACTGAGCGACTTCACTTTCACTTTTCACTTTCATGCATTGGAGAAGGAAATGGCAACCCACTCCAGTGTTCTCGCCTGGAGAATCCCAGGGACGGGGGAGCCTGGTGGGCTGCTGTCTCTGGGGTCACACAGAGTCGACTGAAGTGACTTAGCATAGCATTCAATGAATTTATCAGGTGTTTTTTTCAGAGCTACTTTTGAAAGGGAAAGGGTAGCAGAGCACTGGGTATACTGAATTTGAGATGGTGTGGAGGGTGGGAAAAGGAGCAGAAGGGGAGAGTGGCATTCATAAAATGAACACTATTCCTTGAACTTGCCTTTTTTAAATGCATTCATTTTTTTTAAATTTTATTTTATTTTTAAACTTTACATAATTGTATTAGTTTTGCCAAATATCAAAATGAATCCGCCACAGGTATACATGTGTTCCCCATCCTGAAGCTTCCCAAGGAGGCAGAGATACTGCAACCATTCAATTGGTATGTTTACTTAGATACTCTTTTCTTTTAAAAAGAATTTTTTTCTGCGCTGTTTACAGGATCTTAGTTCCCTGACCAGGGATTGAACCTGAGCCCTCTGCAGTGAAAGCAGACAGAGTCCTAACTGCAGGATCACCAAGGAATTCTCTAGTTAGACACTCTTTCCTTGGAAGCCAGTGAATAGACAACAAAAAACACATTGAAATTGACTATCCACAGTCTTGAAGTTGTAACTTTTATAGTAGTGAAATTGATTAGTGAGAAAATAAATTTAGGTTTTTATTTGGTTAGTCTATGCAGTGTTTCCAGGAATCGATTGCCTTATTTATGAATGAGTAAAGTAACAGATTTTTTTCTTTCTTTTCTTATTTTTACTTGTTGATTATGTCCATGTTCATTAGCAGTTTGGAGGAGAATAAGAAGGAAAATAATAGCTTATGATGATTGAGTGCTCCATTTGTGTATCCTCACTGTGATATATATAGTGTTTTCTATATTATAGGCTCTCATTAATCTCTGTTGAATGGATGAACTCAAGTCAACCTGATAATTTTCTAGCAATTTTCATGAAAAAAAAAAGTTTAATATGTGAGAAACCAACAAAATTGGTTTAAGTGGAAGAGTTGGATTATTGATGCATGTCAATTGGTTGCAAAATCTTTGTCTCTTGCTAGTACAGTAATATAGTTGTTCTCTTGTTTTTGAAGGCAGTGTGTGTATATGCATATAATGTTTGTCTTGGGCACTGTGTCATTCATCTATTGCTGCATAACAACCTACCCCTAAATTCAGTGAATTCCAATTATTTACTTTGATCATGAATCTCAAATTGATCAGGGCTTAGTGTGGACTGGTGGTCTCTTCCCTGATAGCTCAGTTGGTAAAGAATCCGCCTACAATACAGGAGACCCCGGTTCTATTCCTGGGTCAGGAAGATTCTCTGGAGAAGGGATAGGCTACCCACTCCAGTATTCTTGGGCTTCCCTTGTGGCTCAGCTGGTATAAAGAATCCGCCTGCAATGTGGGAGACCTGGGTTCGATCCCTGGGTTGGGATGATCCCCTGGAGAAGGGAAAGGCTACCCACTCCAGTATTCTGGCCTGGAGAATCCTGTAGACTGTGTAGTCCATGGGGTTGCAGAGTCAGACACGACTGACTTTCACTTCACTTTCACATAAGCTGGGGTGACACTCCTGGGGCTGGAGGATACAATCCAAAAGTGACTCACTCACATACATGGTTAAGTTGGGACTGGCTATTGGTTCTTCTCCAGACTGACCTCTCTATAGGGTGATTTGGGTTCCCTCACAGGAGAGTGGCTAAAGAAAAACAATGAGCACCCTGAAGAACCAAGCAGAAGCTATACTGCTTTTTAAATATATATTGCCTTTTATAACATAGCATTGGAAATCACACAATGACCCTTTCACCTTAGTTACAAGTCAGCCTAAATTCAAGGGGAGGGGACATAAACCCCCACCTCTCGATGGGAAGAGTGTGAAAAACACATTGTAAGGAAGACATATAGGATGGGAGATATTGTTGTGGTCATTTTGGAAAATACAGTTTGCCATAGGGATTATTTATGACCCTTCCCTACACCCCAATTTTGCAAATCTAAAGATTTTTTACTATTTATCTTTATGATCATTTTTTCCAACTGTCCCCTTTAAACTTGGTAGCAATAATATCTCAGAAGTTAACATTATTTAAAATAATTTATGTGTGGAAAATTGTTTTTTCAATACAGAAGGCACTCACTGAGCATTTTTCTAGGATAGATGTGTGTTTGGCTAGGTTTATTCTTCTATATAATTCTTATCTCTATCTGGTTTGGAGAAGAGACTTAACACACTGATAAGCATAGCCTTAAATATAAGAAGTAAAATAAAGGAACAAATATATATATATATATTGCCTGGGGCAGCTTGAGTCAATTTTTGGAAAATTCTATGGTGTAGGTGTTGGGAGGATTCTGTGGAAAATCTTACAGACATGTGAAATAATAAGTGGTTTCTATTTTGGGATTATCATGGCAATGCAAGTTAATGATACATGTTGTGAGTGTGTGTGTGTGTGTGTGTGTACCTGGTCCTAGTTAAGTTGGAATACTGAGGCCAGCAGTGATTTGGTCGTGACTTTGTGTGAAATCCTGAACTTAAAATCAAAAAGCAACATATATTTCCATCAGAGTAGGATTTTCCCTAACATTTTAATCAGTTTTCAAAATACTAAAAGTTTAAAGAATTGCACATTCTTACATATGTGGTGTGTAAATATCCATATAACCACCACCCAGATTCTATAATTAACATTTTACCCTATTTGCTTATATCCACATATACTACACAATGGCACCCCACTCCAGTACTCTTGCCTGGAGAATCCCATGGACGGAGGAGCCTGGTGGGCTGCAGTCCATGGGGTCGCTGAAGGTCGGACACAACTGAGCAACTTCACTTTCACTTTTCACTTTCATGCATTGGAGAAGGAAATGGCAACCCGCTCCAGTGTTCTTGCCTGGAGAATCCCAGGGACGGGGAAGCCTGGTGGGCTGCCGTCTCTGGGGTCTCACAGAGTCGGACACAACTGAAGTGAGGCAGAAGCAGCACTACATATTTACCCATTCATCCATCCCTCTATCTATCCATCAATTCATCTTGTTTTTTTTAATGCATTTCAAAGTAACTTACAGTTATCAGTAAACAAAATAGCATATTTAGAGTTTTGTTTAAAAGTGTGGACAGTTTTCTTATTTCAGTTTATCTTATAAAATTATATTTGATGAAATCAGGTGGACTAGATCTTTTATCATCATATTAAAAATGAAATATATGAGAATTTAGTGAAGAAATTACTGGAGAAACAAACTGTATAAAGACTGTGTTCTGTGATGCATATTATTTAATGTGATTCAGATCATATCTTTGGCTTCACTTGAGAATGTAATAAAAACTTATACACATGGAATTGAATCGTTGTGTCTCTTGGTAGTAAAAAGGCTGACTAAAATAAAATAAGCATTGTACCTTTTCATTTCCTTAAATATATTGGAAGCCATATTGAATTTTTATCCATAAAGCTAGTTAAGAATTTCTTTTGGAGAAATGAAGCCAAGACTCAAGGCAATTGTACAGGTAAATCAGGTTCACTCCATAACTCTTATACCTTTTTATCCAACCTGCCTCCTCCAAATGGTATAGCCTCAATTTACCTAGCTGTTTGTGTTCATCTTTTTGTCTTTCTTCTTCTAAAAAATGGATATTCCTCAGATAATTGTCTCACTCCTTAATTTTCTACTATTGTGTATCAACACAGCACAAAATGATGCTGAAATTCATTTATCAGTTTATTCATTGATTGCTTCATTTAGCAAATGCTTAGTGAGCACCAGTTCAGTTCAGTTGCTCAGTCGTGTCCTACTCTTTGCGACCCCATGAATGGCAGCACGCCAGGCCTCCCTGTCTGTCACCATCTCCTGGAGTTCACTCAAACTCACGTCCATCGAGTTGATGATGCCATCCAGCCATCTCATCCTCTGTTGTCCCCTTCTCCTCCTGCCCTCAATACCTCCCAGCATCAGACTCTTTTCCAATGAGTCAACTCTTCACATGAGGTGGCCAAAGTACTGGAGTTTCAGCTTCAGCATCATTCCTTCCAAAGAACGCACAGGACTGATCTCCTTTAGAATGGACTGGTTGGATCTCCTTGCAGTCCAAGGGACTCTCAAGAGTCTTCTCCAACACCACAGTTCAAAAGAATCAATTCTTCGGTGCTCAGCTTTCTTCAGGTCCTGTGCTAAGCATTGAGAAAACAAAAATGAATAAGACATATTCTTTATTTTCTGTGCAAAGCCATTAACATGTTACATTGATCAGTATAGATGGCAAAAACTGAGGCCTACTAGATTTTTTTCCACTTCTCCGTTGACAGTAACTATATAACGGTACTAATCTTTGCTTCATTTTATGTTGTATAGATACCAAATAGGAGTGTATACACAAGACCAATGTTATGCTAATCTAATCACTCATTATTATATCAGAGCATTTCTAAAAGAGTAAGAATTGTTTTATGGATTTGAGAAGAAGGAAGATCAATATGTTTTCCACTGTGTATGTTTTTATATAATTAGCCTAGAATTCCAAGGCACCTTATAAAAAGGTCTATAAAATTGCAGTGAGGTCTGATAGTAAACCTAGAAAGTGAACGGTACAGCCATTTGATTACTTTTTACTACCTAGCCTCTATGAACTTATTTGTTTCCTTTACAAATTAAAAGTGGTGTGTGTGTTTTTAATTTTTCCACTTTTAATTAAAATCTTGAGATAGGACAATATTTAGCATAAGCTAAATCTCAGTCTATCTGCATATATTCAAGGGAAGGCCATCATTTGGGGCCATTTTAAACCCTTTGAGAGAAGGATATTAGTAAGGTGCTTAACAAGCAAGTCACCTTACACTTGAGCTAAATAAGTAAGCAACAGACAAAAAGGGAATAGACAACAGTGCTGTCTCTCTTATATACATTTCTGTACATCATTATCATTCGATTCCTATAAGAAGGTAGTCACTTTACTTTGAAGTTACTTTACTTTTACTGGAAGACAGAAAAAAAAATCTTCCTTGCAGAGCTGTTGTGGGAGTAAATGAGACAGTGTAAAGGAAGTTCCTGGCACACAGCACTGTTACATAAATGGTTTCTATTGCTGAGAGGGTACAGCTTAGTGGTTAAGGATTAGGCTTTTGGAGTCAATCACCTGGATTTGTATCCTGGTCCCACAGCCAACTGCCTGCGTAAACTTGGGCACATTGCTACAACCATGTCTGTAAAATGGAGACAGGAACCACCAGCATCAATTACACACTGCTGTGTAACAAATCACCCCCAAACTTAGTGGCTTACAACAATAAACATTTGTTATCACATAGTTTCTGTGAGTCAGGAATTCAGGAGTGGCTTAGCTGGATGGTTCTGACTAAGGACCTCTCATGTGGTAGCTGTCAGGATGTTAGCCAAGGCTGCACTCACCTGAAGGCTTGACTGGGGCTAGAGATCTGCTTCTTAGATGGCACACTCACAGGGCTGCTGGCAATTCTTTGCTGGCTTCTGATGGGAGGCTTAAGTTCCTCAGTCCATGATCTCTCCATAAGGCTGTCTTGAGACTGTCCTCACAGCATGTAGCTGACTTCTCCCATAGTGGGTGATCTTAGAGGGAGAGAGAGGAAGGAGGAAGCTGCAACAGCTTTTGTGACCTGGTCTCAGGTCATGACCATCTATGACACCATTTCTGCCATATTTTATTTGCTGGAAACGACTCACTAAGTGTAGCCCACACTCAAAGAGAGGGGAGTTTATTAACAGTTCTATTTTTGACTGGCGGGCTACAGTCCATGGGGTCGCAAAGAGTCGGACACGACTGAGAGGCTAACACACACTACCTTTTGAAGGGAGCTGCTGCTGCTGCTAAGTCGCTTCAGTTGTGTCCGACTCTGTGCGACCCCAGAGATGGCAGCCCACCAGGCTCCCCCGTCCCTGGGATTCTCCAGGCAAGAACACTGGAGTGCGTTGCCATTTCCTTCTCCAATGCATGAAAGTGAAAAGTGAAAGTGAAGTCGCTCAGTTGTGTCCGACTCTTAGCGACCCCATGGGCTGCAGCCCACCAGGCTCCTCCGTCCACGGGATTTTCCAGGCAAGAGTACTGGAGTGGGTTGCCATTGCCGTCTCCATTTGAAGGGAGAAGTAAGGGTAAATTTTTGTAGAGATATCTTAAAACCACTGCATGACTTCAGAGGGATATTGGAAGGATTAAATGAGATAATCCATGCAAAATGTTGAACACAACGCATGGCACACACTAAGTACTCAAACAATGTTGATTAATATTATCTCTAAAGAAAGATCAATAGACTGCTATTTAGCTAGGGTATAAATATGATTTCGTCTGGATAAAGACATTAACACACGAGAAAGTAATCTATTGATATTTTAAACTTATGTAGAATTGTGAATGTTCAGTAGAAACAGGTATCTGAGACAACAGGTATTTCTAACATACTCATCTGGCTTTATGTCTCTTTCATAATTAATTGAGCACTATGTTGGGGGGAAAGGGAACTGGATGTGGAGGACCACCCTAAATCACCAGGTCAGGGGTTTCAGGACTATGAAATTATTTAGGCCAGATGAAGGAAGCTAGGATTACTCTCCATTTTGTGCCCCAATTCTCACTGTTATTTTTCTGCTGCTAGCTATAAAATTAGCTGTCTTGCTTCTTTCAAAGCCAAAGACAGCACATCTCCATTATCTTATTAGATATTCCTCTTGAAATAAAAAGCTCTTCTATACCAGTATCAGCATCTATTAGCACAGCCACACTCCAGCTCCCTGGATACCACTGATCTCAGATGATTTGAGCGTTCTAGACTAAGGTAGACCAGGGAATCCACAGCCTTCCTAGTGGATTGAAAATAGGGCAGGGAAAGGGGGTGGGTTGGAGGAGGCTTCTAGATTAACTGTTGTCTGAGAGGATTTTAAAAATAGCCAAGTTTCAGACTTCTTCCTAGAAGGTTTATATTTCTCCAAGAAAATCCCCCATCAATTGTGGAGTCCATAATATTCACTACTATTTATTCTGCCAGCCTGTGGTTGAAGAACATTTCCTAAGATGGCTGCCATTCTGTAAGATACAGTTCTGTAAAATGGGTATAATAATAAAAAAATAAAATGGGTATAATAATATTCTTAGCTGAGGGACATACTCTGGTCACCCAGCAAGGTCTTCCTAGCACTCACCTCCACCTGCCTGAGGCCACTTATTGTGATTGCTTGGGACTCTTTGCCTGAGGTTCTTTCCCAGGCTGTGGGAGCATATTTCGCCTGCATCTTGGGAGAACTGAAAATTCTGGAGAGTTATTGCCTGGAAGAACTTCCAGAATGGTGGAGAAATACCCAAGCTTCTCATCTTCTGGGAGAGGAGAAGCTTCTCCGTCATCTCCTGGAACTCCCTGGCCAATCCTGAACTCCAGTCGCCTACAGAAGTAACTGGCTTGATAACACACCTATTAGTGGCTTCCTTCTCTTCCCTGTCTCACTTGCCCACGCTCTTGGGATCAGCTCTCAAAACCATGAACACTTGGATCCTTGTGTCAGGGTCTGCTTTTGGGGAAAACCAAACTAAGATATCACTCATAGGGTTGATGTGAGGGTTGGAAGAAATGGTGTATGTACAATGCCTGTCATAATATAATAACAGTGGCTAACATTTCTTGACCAGTTTCTTAGAATCAGTACTGCTTTAAACACTTTACGTGAATTAATTCATCTAACCCTGTGTTAATCTTCATAAACAACCCGTTAGTATTACTCTACTACAGATGAGATTGAGACACAGAGAAGGTAACTTGCCCAAGATCAAACACTATTCAAACCACTGAAACCATTATTCAAGCAGTAAACATGGCAATATTCTTTCAGGATGGTTCTTTGAGTTATTGGAGCTCTAACTTATTGAGTTGACTTTTGGAAATTTTGGCTTGTTTTCTGTGTATTATTGACAAATGGATAACAATATTTTGAGAGATACATTTTTTCCTGTTGCCTCTGCTTAGGAGGGCTTCTGTAGGGAAAGTGACAGATAGATCCATGAGGAGGGATTTATACATGTCATTCATATGCCCTCTACACAGAGGTCAACTACATCCAAGATGGGGGGGGGGAAATGAGGAAAGCAGGGGACAATGTTCATGGGTTATTAAGAGAAAAACTGATGGTTCCTTCTCCTCTCTACTTCCTACAAACCCCAGTTTTGGTTGTGGGGAGTGAGGGCTGGTATGGGAACTGATCAGGCCCTCAAAGGAGCTGGAGTAGACAGGAACAAGGGCGGACCACACAGCCTGATCACTTCAGGTCCCTCGAGCCACAATCCTAGCAGGTGATGATGGTGATGGAAAAAGGGGGAGAGGGATGGGATTTAATTCAAACACAACATTCAAGTAGACTAAATTGATTTTTGATAGATACAAAAACACAGGAGTCAGAAAAACTGTCCAAAATGTTAAGGGACACAAAGGGCAAATTTGCTGTAAAAACATGGCTCAACATAGTTACTGAAAAAAAAGAAATTGCTTCCAGTTTATACCCCACAGAATTGAGCCTGCTCAACAATATAGAGTCCTTACTATAGGCCAGGTACTCTGCAGAGCATTTCACAAATAGTCATTCACATAGATCTGTGAGGTGATCACTATTATCATTTGTCATCATCCCCATTTTACAGGGGAGGAAACTGAGGCACAGAGAAGTTGAGCAATTTGCCTAAGGATATAACTAGAGCTGGCATTTGATCACAGGCAATCTGGCTCCCAAGTCTATGGTTTTAGCCATTAAAGCCACACTGCCTTGCCAACCATCCACTTTCATATGGCATTCTATTCTGATGTGGTTTTTCCCTCTTAGGTTTTTTGAGGCTGACATTTCTCTTCTGTCTACCCTGTTTGTGGCTAAACTTAGTGCCTGGAAGACAGGAATAGAGGTTTTAATAGTTTAAACTGAGGTACTGGACTTGCATTTCTAAAATGACATTTTCCCAAATGGTATGAACTTTAAACGAAAACATGTAAGATCTGACGGTCTGATTTAAGCTCTGAACAGGGCCAGTGAATAACTAATGCTGACCTCTTCTGACAAACAAATTTACACATTGATTTGATTTTTAACTTTTTCTCCTAGATCTTAATTGCTTTATGAGGTCTAGGCCCAGATAGGCATTTCATAAATGCTTTTTGACAATGATTAGAAAGCTTATTTAGTCTTCAAGACTTGTTCCACATATATCCAGGGTAGAAATGTCTTACATCTCTATGACTACTTGTTCATTTATTATTGAGAGCCATAATAAGTAGCACACATGGATGCTTCTGAGGCATCTAATAGAAACTCAAATCCAAACTTCAAGAAAAGGTAGAATTTGTTTCATCAGACAAGTCAGTGGTGTCATTAAGAAGCCAATTTTTTTTCCTTTTTTTTTTCAACTCTGCCTTATTTATATAGGCTTTGATCTAAGTCTGATTTTCCTCCTAGTAACAAAATGGCTGCCAGTAGCACCTGGGATATATGCTTCCTTATTCATCCAGCAGGATAGACAGGGAAAACCTCTGTTTCAAACCTTAGGCTAAGTCCTTTCCTTTAGTCTAGTTGGGCCACATGGTGATTGGCTAAGAGAAATAAGCCCCCACTGCCCTGGAAACATGGATACCTGAACACAGTTGCAGTTCTATTAGTAGAAAGAAGGAGCAAATACATGCTGAGGAGGTTCTGAAGCTGTTTCTTCATCTGGAAAAAATTGACCTATCAGAGAATCTTGCAGAGAATCATAAGGCTCAGAGATTATGTAGGGTTGCCAGATTTAACAAAGAAAAATAGAGAATGCTCAGTTAAATTTGAATTTCAGATATACAGCAAATAATTTTTAGGATGAGTATGCACACCTTTTTCTACAAACACTACAAATTTATACATTGATTTGGTTTTTAAGCTTTTCTCCCAGATACTGATTGTGTTATGAGGTCTGGCACCAGAGGGGCCTTACAAAATTTTTTTTTTCTCTTTTGACAGTGATTAGAAAGCTTATTTAGCCCTCTACCCTTGTACCACATGTATCTAGGATAAAAATACACACTTCTACTAAAAAATTATTCATTGTTTATCTGAAATTCAAATTTAACAAGCCTCCTGTATTTTATCTGGCAACTCTAAATGTATGCAAAGTTCTTGGCACATAGCAGGCATTCATTCAGTGTTAAGTATTAGTGTTCTTTCTAAATAAGAAAAGAGCTCAGTTAAATGGCAGCATGGTGCTTTTTAACTCTTATGAACATAGAAAATATATGCTGTTGATCAAAATTGCAATTCACTGAACAAGATGTAACTCGAAGAACCCCTTCTGCTGCTAAGTCACTTCAGTCGTGTCCGACTCTGTGCAACCCCATAGATGGCAGCCCACCAGGCTCCCCCGTCCCTGGGATTCTCCAGGCAAGAACACTGGAGTGGGTTGCCATTTCCTTCTCCAATGCATGAAAGTGAAAAGTGAAAGTGAAGTTGCCAGTCGTATCTGACTCTTAGCGACCCCATGGATTGCAGCCTACCAGGCTCCTCCGTCCATATTGCATACATGGGATGGCACATGATAAAGCATCTAATATTACCACTTAAAACTAAATTGAACCTGTAGCACCAGATACTTAGTTATTGGCTTTTCCTTATTTTATTCTGAATCTATACAAATAAACCAGTCTTCATTTGATTCAAATTCAAAGGTAATGCTGCTACAATTCCTGGGACAAAGGCACTAACGTACAAGGTTGACAATGGACTGATTGCCATAGGAATTCTAGCTCCACTTGGGTGAAGCTTGAGGTCACAGCAACTGTTACTTTGCATCTGGAGGTGGCATGAAACTCTGCAAAGCTCTCTGCTGTTGCCTCTGACTCCATTTTCCCTCACTGCTCATTCACTATTCCTACCTATAAAATTTTCTAATATGCTTTCTGAGAAGCTGAAGGGAAAGCAGGCACCTTCATTTCCTCATCAAATATTCACCATATTATGAAAAAGAAAACCCTACTGACTGGGCACTGAACGGTCAAATCCAGCATATTGTTACATATTGTTACCCAGATTCACAACAGGAATAGATCAAGTGGAGTTTATCCAAGGTATCTAACTCCCGTTACAGTACAGTCCTGAGTATTTCTAATTTGGTGGCTGCTATGATCTCATACACTGCTTATTTTCTGTGCTTTTCCTATAAACCAGAAAAAAAAAATCTATTTTTCCCGTTTGTTTTTGAAGTGGGAATTATTATGCAGCTTTACATAGATTAGTCTGCAATGTCTTTAAAAGTATTATTTGTCTCAGATTTCCAGAAGTGGCTTTGGAAATGTATCTCCTTCCATTTCATCACCTCTTCATTCTTGTTGGAAGCCTGATCCATAGTAGGTATTAAGATCTTTACATTTCTACTGGTTGGGCGATGACTTCATTGCTTTCATGCCAGCTGGGGAATCTTGTGTGACTGAGCACTGGACCGAAGCAGAACTGTGGGTTAGCTGCTGCTGCCGCAACAGCCGTTTGCATGTATCCAGCTGCTGTGGAAGGAATCCTCAGGCTACTAGTTCTTTGCACCTAAATCACCCAAGGGATCGCAGGCTGATGGACGAGCGTATATATGAATGTGTGTGTGTGAGCACGGGCAGCTGCAACAGTTGGGTACCAGCAGCAATGGATTTCGATATGATTTTTACCAACAACGGAGATAAACCATCCTCCATCCTTTATTTCCAAGCAGTGCCTCGGTTTCCGCCCCAAATGTGCTCTACCCTCTCTTCTCCGATCCCTCCCTCCCCCCGCACGTGTCCCTACGGAGGGAGGCCAGGATAGCTGCGCTGCAGGCAGGATTCCCCCTGTTTTTCCGCAGTGACAGGCGGATTCCCGGGCCTCCTCGGCCCCCCACCCCCGCAGCCGCCCCTTTCTCAGTCACGATCTTCCCCCTCATCCCCCCCTCCCTTCGTCAGCTTGCGGCTCGGTCCCGCCCCTCCCAGCCGCTCAGCCCAGGTTGCTAGGGCCTGGCGGGGCAACCAAACGTGGCGCGCGAGGAGGCGCGGCGCGCGCGTACGCGCGCAGACGAGCTTATACGGGGAACCAGCAGTCTACTGCTTTGGGGACCAGAGCACGAGCCGCGCAGGCGGGGCGCACGAGCCCGAGACCGAGGACGAGCGCTCTCTCCTTATTGGTTCCAATCAGAAGTGGGCGGGACGGAGGAGGGACCTGTCAGAGCCTGAGACGCTTCTCCATTGGTCCGAATTGGACGGTTGGGGCGGGGCAGTTAGCAAATTAGGCTGCGCGATGCCTGAGCGAGAGGGCGGGGTCGAGGGTTTCGATTAGTTGTCGCTGCCGCTGGGGAAGGTAAAGCGGTGACGGCGGCCTCGGGAGCTGTGGGGTCCCCGGCTGGAGGTGGGGAACTCGGCGGGGTGAGTAGTCTCGTTGCCACCCGCTCGCCAAGCCTCCTTGTCCTCACATCGGCCCCGTGCCCACCCAGCTTCTCCTGAGAGAGGAGACCCACCCGGTCCCCCCGGGCAGACGTGAGAAGGGGCGGTGGCGCGGGTCCGCTCAGAACCGGGCGACGCGGCGAGGGCACCCCGGTCTAGAGTGGCTCCTCCTCAGCGCTCCATTGCGCCGCTGGAAGGGCTTCCCCACCGAGGGGCTAGGGCTGTATTTTGGGGTGTAGGGAGACGGGAGGGTATGAGGAGGGGCGCCGGGTCGAGGCCGCCTCGCGGGGCTCCTCTCAGCGGCCGGTCTGCGGCATCCCCGCCCCGTCGCCCCCGCGGCACGCGCTCCCCCGGGCTTGCGGCGAGGGAAGCCCCTTCCCGCCGGCGCTGAGGAGGAGCCAGAGCCCCCCTCTCGAGTTCCGTGGGAGTTCGGGACCCGCCGGGGACTGCGAGTTTGGCCCCGGCCCTGCTGACCTTGGCTGCCTGCGAGGGTGGGCTGGCGACCCTCCGCCTGCCCCGCGGCTCCTCTACCTTCCCCCGAACAAGTTTCAGGCGTCGTTACGAAGTTCAAGACTAGCATAGTGGGGAGAAGCAGAAACTGGCCCCTTCCCAGACCTTCGTACCCTTTGGACCCTCATAGAAATTTAAATCCTAGGGTTTGGAACCATTTCCCAGAACGAACAGGTTCTGCTCGCATTGACACGTTCTGTGCCCACGTTGGGGGAAAAAATAACCTGAACATTTTCAGTGTAAAGGCAGATCTTCCTTGAGGGTTTTGTTTTTCGCTTCACTTGAGTGTTAAAGCACAGATGCCTGAAAAAGAAAAGCCTGACCTTAGTATCTCCACAGTGAGATTAGACGGATGCTGTGATATTTAAATAGTTGCAGATCAGTGTTCTGTTGATTGAAATTTAAGCTGATTTTACAAAGTATTGCAGAAACGGAATAATTTCTTCCCATGCATCTGAATTAGGTTTGTTTGGATGTAATGGTTTATGTAGTTAATGTAAAGGATTACACAGATTAATTTGCCCAGGGGCATTTGACCGAAACAGCAGACATAAATATCAATATGTATAGAATAGAATTATCCTTTTAGGTAGCATCTGCTGGAATATTTCCAGGTAGTTCCTCTTGCTGTAGGGTTACCAAAAAAAGCATCTTTACCGAGGCTATTCGAAATTACAGGTGAATGACATTTGGATGTAAATTTGTTTTTAATTTCTTTAAGTGTCATAAAATGTGAAGAACCTATGTTTACTTGTCCCTGTATATTTAGTGTTGGGGGGGTAGTATAATCTTATATTTAACAATCCAGTTAGGGTCCATTAAGAATAATTTTTAAAAAAGGTGTGCCTCTTTTTGAGAACATGATAGTTGAGTACCTTAGCAATCCTTTACATTTCTGTAATAAAAGTACTATTTTAGGTTTGAGCATTTTTGGCCGTTGACTCTGGATCGGGAGTAAGGAAGCCTGCAGCAGTATTACCAGTTTGACACCGCCAGTGGGTGTTTCTGTTGACAAATGCAGAGAAGAGAACATTTGGGAAGGAAACCTTTTTTTTTTCAGGAGGGTGGGGGGTGGGTGAGGGGGGTAAGGAGCCAGAAGAGAGAAGCTGTAGAACTAAAGCTTCCAGCACAGTGTATGCTGAGCATTTCACAAGTACAAGGAAACCTAATTAGGAGAAAAAAATTCGGTTTGGAAATAATAGAGCTCCAAAAGAGGAATGCTGAATAAAGTTAATAATCACGAGTGTTAAATAATCTACCATTTCAGAGGGGTTGGAGAGTCTTCAGTTGGAGAAAGTGTCAAATCCCTTTGAGTTGTCTGGCCTTCTAACCTAATCAATGCAAGGATTTATTTGATATATATATAGAAAGCACTTCAGTTTTCTGATTTTGCTTATTTGGGAAGTTTTCTGAGCCTAGTTTTTTTTTTAAAAACAACAACAACAACAACAAAATTTGGTATATTAAAAAAATAATTAGACATAAGCCTTCTTTCTCCAGAGAGGATTCCTTTTTTCTCCTGCTCAGACTTATAATTTATTCCTGATTGAGGGGCTTGTGGTAGGGGTTTTTTACCCCTTTATCTCAGGTTTTTTTATTTTTTTAACTTATGCAAGTTCCTTGCGCTAAACGTGCCATTATTTTCATTGTAATTTTCTAGGAGTCATTTAAATCAGAGTGTGGCATCCACAGTATTCCCTGGGGTTTTAAAAGAAAAGGCTCCCATTGAGGGAAATTGCAGGGCCATCTCGCACAGATGAGTAATAGAAGGTTGACTGATTGCGAATCAGATGTATTCTGTTCCAGATATGCTGCATTTAATGAGAACCAGATTTTACTTGGTATTTCTACTTTGAAGGTGCGGTATTGTTACATTGTAAACCGAAATACAGAGATGGAGAAATCCCTTCAAGTATGCCTCCCTCCCCCCCCCCCAGCCTTGCTTCATCACTGTGTCTAAGAATCTGCGAGAAACTCTTTCAACAATAGTTGCATTGTTGGAAATGACAGTGGCTTCATGTTGCAGAAATTTAACCTTTCATTATGATTTATTTTTCAATTTACTTTGTGATAGAAAATTCCATTGTTTCTGAGAATATGGCTGTAGGAATTTGTAAGGAGGTGAGCAGAGAAAAGAAGCCTTCTTCAGTGTGTCTGTTAAAAATTCACCTTTTTAGCTTGATAACTTTGGTGGTTATCTGCTTTATTTCTAGTGGATATTAGCAAGTATGTTAACAAAGTATCAGTACTTCATTTTTGGCTGTTAGTGTGGCAATATGACTTTATCATGTAATAGATTGATGTCAGATAATAGCAGAAGGCATTTAAGAACAAATGAATCCACATACTTAAATTCCAAATGTGAGGGGAATCCTTTAGGTAACCATTAATTTTACAAGAATAGCAGAATTTGAAGTATTAAGTCACTTTTAAATAGAAAAGACTGTTTACTCAGAACTTGAAATTTAGAATTTTAGATTCTAAAGTTTTAATTTTTGGCAACATCGAATTTCTTGATGGAGACAGAACCTCAAAGATTCTTTAATATCTGATGATGGAAGCAGTTGGGTCACATATTTCAACTTGAGAAAATAATGTAATTAAAAGATTATATTTTTCTGTTTGGGAGGGTTTTCCAATTTACTTTCAGTCTTAAACTCAGCATTAGAACTATTTTGTTGGGGATGCATCACTTTAGTGTTTGGATTTAAATTCTTGATCGTTTCTAGAATGTTTCCTTTCTATAGAGCAGTGCTTGGAAGAGTGGATTATTCAAAGATGTGGCCTCATTTCTCATTCGCCTTTGTACAATTGCTTCTTAATACTGCTGCGTGAACTTGGGTACAATTCTGTCAGTGGGAAATGAAAGCTGTGAGTGAGGACCTTCCACCTGAAGAGTCTGATAACATTTAGAGAATTCCAATTTGGGAATTAACAAATTTATTTTTATGCATTAGGTTAAAGGACTTAGCCCATTTCAGGTCTTTGGAATTGATTGTTAGCATTTTGAGTTAAGCTCTTAGAAACATTTGTGTCTGAGAGTTCTAATTAGGATCAAATTTGGCATGTGGTTTCTCTGTTCGGCAGTCTTCTCTATAATAATTAAATTCTAATATTCTATTTATTGAGCCTTACTGAATACTAGGTACTATGGCAAATACTTTTTTTGCATGGATATAGTAATATGTGTGTATGTGTGTTCTCATAACATTCCTATGAAGTAGATATTTTTCTTATATCCTGTGGTACACTTGACCAAATGGGCTGAGGGAGAGAAAATATTTTACCCAGATTACCCAGCTAGTCAGCAGCTGAGGCAAAACTTCCATTGAAACCAGTCTGACTTGAAGGTGTGCTCTTCAAACCTATGCTTTCTTCTTCTCTTGAGGAATCCGATTTCCCAAACATGTTTTGAGCTCCTGCTGCTCCTGGGGTGGTTACTCAAGGTATAAATATGCTTCCTGGAGTTCATAGGCTACATTGGCAAGGCTTTCTGACCTTTAGTCACATGGGAGGCTGGACTCAGCTCCATCGGTACTGATGGATTAGGACGACTGCAAGTTCAGACTTTTCTCAGAGGGTCGTTAATTCTGTTTCTCATAAATGAAGGTTGTACATAATTCATGTTCCATTTTAACTTTTGACTGACTTTGATTAAATTTGCTACAGTAATAAAGGCTGTGAAGTTATTCTGTGAATTTAGTTTTGTGGTTTAGATACACTTTTTTTGCCACTTTATTTTTTAATTGAAGGATAATTGCTTAACAGAATTTTGTTGTTTCCTGTCAGACATCAACAAGAATCAGCCACAGATACACTTTTGAAATAAAATGGCAGCCATTACAATCTGCAAATAGGTGTCTCTTCTGTAATTGTAATGATGTCAGTGAAACAAAATTTGGAGGTGAAGTCTACAGAGATATGTTATTGATGTTGGTTAACAGTATGTAGGAGTTGGGAGTCTGAAAAAAATTTTTCTACTTGAAAGTAGAATTTTCTGTTAAAGTTGTGTGTGTGTGTGTGTGTGTGTGTGTGTTTAAGCAAGACCCATCCTTAAGAGAGCTACAGTTGCTTAGCTCAAAGGAACCCTCACAGGTCAATGTTAGGGAGGAAAGGGATTTACTTAACATCTTATTCTGTAATTGAGAATCACTTTTGATGGTTATTAAAGTTAGAAAAGAGCTATAAATATTGTAGAACCTCAGGGCTGGAAATCACCTCAGCCTAAGCAGGAAGGACAGTTGTTCTACCAAGATGGAACCTACACAGAAACATTGTGGATTTCTTTAGCAAGTACGGATTTTGAATATGCATTTTTAATAGTTTTATTGAGGTATACTTTACATACCATAAAATTCATGTTTTAAGACTTTAAGAGTACCGTTCAATGATTTTTTGTTTTTTTTTTTAGATTTATGGAGTTGTATAACCATCACTGCAATCCAATTTTGGAAAATTTCCATTACCCCAAAAAGATCTCACCCACCAACGTGCGTTTTTTTTAACCTTATTTACTTGCTTCCACCTAGATCCTTTTATCATCAGGCACTGATAAACTAAATTATGTAGATTTTAAAAGATATGGCTTTAAAAAATATCTTCTTATATGTATTACAATTTCTTAGTACTTTTGTATATTCAAAAGTTTTGCCTAAATATAATACATAGAAGAATATAAAAGGTAGTACTGCAAGTGCCATCCATTATCTTGTCTTTGTGGTTTTGATTTGATTCTGTTTTGATCTTTTTTAAACCAGTAAATAAAATACAGTGCTTTTAGTGATATGTTGGAAAACAGGAATAAGAAATCAAGGTAAAAATAATATAATTTTTGTTGGGCAAGAAAAAATTCCTTTAGGATTTAAGACCAAGGACAAAATAATTGGTTTTCTTGATTTTAAGCCAATAACCTTGTGCATTTTATTGTTTGAGGTCTAATCCCCCTTGAGAGATCCATGCCTACAGTGCATGCTGGAGAGCAGGCTTCATTAAATTCAGGTATGCAAACGCATTGTCTACCTTTTGCATTACTTCAGACTGGATTGTTGAGGGATTTAGAAATATTTTAACCTGCAAGGTACTGAAGCTGCTTTTTCCTGCCTGCATCTTTTTTTTTTTTTTTTTTTTTTTTTGGTTGTTGTTTTTTAAAATTACCCTCAAGGGTAGCCAGAAGAATTAAAGCTCCCTTGGGAACAAGTTGTACTGGAAGGGTGGAATTCTACCCCTTTGGTTCCCAGGTGCTCTCTTTGCTCCCTGTTTTGCACGTGTAGATGGACACTACTGATAGGATAGCTTGGGGATGTTATTTTTTAGGTACACATGATAGGGGAATGCAATGGTTTGGTTGTAGGTAAAGTGTTTTGGAAACAAACTTTCATTGCTTTTAGATGATCATTTCTCTATGGAAAGAGATCCTTACAGTTGCCAGGCAGGTAAATCAATACCTCTTTGGTGGGTTGTATTTGGATTTTTAATAACAAACAGAAAGGACACAGCACTGCTCTGATAATAATAGTTTACTGTAAATTCAGTCATAACTGGCTTGAAATAATTTTACTTAAAAAAAAAACCACCTGTTTAATTGCTATGATTGTGGTATTCTGTTGTTACTTTGCATTCTTTCCTAAGAGAAAGGCCTGATATCAAATATTAACAAATGAAGTGCTTTCTGACCTATTTGATTTAGAGGAAAGTAGTGATTTTGAAAGTAACAACTTTGGTTTCTGGAAGTTAGTTAACAAAACATATGGATGAATACATTATTGTTTTTTTGTTTAAGACTGCTTTAAATTATTTTAGATAAGTTGCAGTTTTAGATCTCAGTTTTAAATTTTGTACTATGCCTAAAGATTAGGTTCTTGGCAGCTTGTAAAATCATATTATAATAATCAGATTAAGTACACACACACACATACTCATGGGAGGAAGATAAAGCAAGTTAAAAAAGGTGCTAAGTACCAGTTGAAGAAAACTTACTGACTTGGATTTGCTCCATTATGCTGATATTAGCCAAGAGTAGTAGAAACGATAGTTTTCTGATGAATAGAATCTTTGGGAGATTTCGAAAGCTGGTTCAGGTATGACGTATCCTCGAATTTATCCACATACCCTACCCTGGTTTTGTCAGTCACTAGTGGAATGTTTTAGGGCTTCCTGGGTGGCTCAGTGGTAAAGAACCTACTTGCAATGCAGGAGATGTGGGTTTGATCCCTGGGTCAGGAAGATTCCCTGGAGAAGGAAATGGCAACCCACTCTAGTATTCTTGTCTGAGAAAGCCCATGGACAGAGGTGCCTGCAGGGCTACAGTCTGTGCGGTTGCAAAAGAATTGGACATGACTGAGCAACTGAGCATGCACACACAGTGGGATGTTTGGAAAAGATTGAAGGCAGGAAGAGAAGGGGGCCACTGAGGATGAGATGGTTGGATGGTATCACCGACTCAATGGACATGAGTTTGAGCAAACTCCAGGAGATAGTGAAAGACAGGGAAGCCTGGCATGCTGCAGTTCATGGGGTCACAAAGGGTCGGACATGACTTAGCAACTGAACAACAACAACAATTTTTACTGGTAATATTACCATTAAAATTTGAGATTAGCATTGCAAAGGAAAAGAAAAAGTTTTATTTTAATTGTTAATCATTTCAAATAGTTGAGGTAGAACAAAAGCTAATTTTGTGCTAACTGGTGTTTCATAATTTATTCTTTCTTTCTAAGGTTACCTGTCTTACATCCTGAGAATCTGCCCTTCATTTAGCAAATACTTAATGAGTATCTGCTGTGTACCAAACTGTGATAGAGTGATGCATCAAAGGGAAGTAGGTCCTCAAGGAATCTATGGGCTTGAAATGAGGCAGAGGAGATGTACCAGGCACTAGCAGGGTAGGGGGATCTGCCATGTGGGGAGCAGGTAGGAAGGCCATGGTGAAGAGGTAACATTAAGTGGGACCTGAAGGATGAGAAGGGCATGGTTTAGTTGGGAAACTAAGTTTTCCTGGCAGAAAGTGCAAATGCCCTCAGGCAAGGTGAGAGCTAGAGGCTTTTGAAAAACTGTACCTTTTAAAGAACTGAAAGAAATCCAGAAAGGCTGGAAAGTAGAGAAGCAGGTGATGACGCAGAAGTAGACGGGGCCCGGTTTTGAAAAGGCTTAGTAGGCCATCTGCTGGGTTTTTGAACTTGTCCTAAGCCTCCTGGGAAGCTATTGAAGGTTTTAAGTAGGGATATGACAGGAAATGCCACAAAAAAACAAGAGTTTTAGCTCAATGGAACCTTGATGATTTACCAAAAAGGTCATAATTGCTACAAGGTAAAATATTCTTTCCTCATCTCTTTAAAAATTTTGCAGCTGCTTTCTTCCATCATCATCTGTGATACTCTTTTCATTGTTTTTATAGAAATTACCTTCAGTTTTCTAAAGGCTCCCCCTTTTCTTTTATCCTTCACCAGTCTGTTAACCTTATATAGGAATGTCATTTCTATTTATAACTGAGTTAAAATTTTTTTCTAACAGTTTTAGCTCTCTTCCATATTTAAACTTAAGACTCTTTGCTGGTTTTTTCCCCCCAGACATCTTTAATCTACTGAAGATTTTAATGAAACATTTTGCTAAATATCAACATTAAATTTGCTTTGTTCTTTTCTTTCCTCAAATACAATATTTTATGTCTAGTTTAATATTTTTCAGCACTTATGCTATTTCATATTTAAGGAAATCTGATTCAAGCACCTCCAGTGTTTTTAGAGAATTTTATTAATAATATTTAGAAGCACTAATCTTTAGCAAGAGTATCATTTTCAAATCTGGTTCACATTCTGTGGCTTTGCCATCTTTGATATTTAACTGGTCTCTGTTGAGCTTCTTATTTTCAAGTGAGCTTATATGTATAAAAGTGCTCCAAAGATTTTATTTTATATATCCTGATTTGTTTCTTTCTCCTTCTACAATCTGTATCCCTAACATGCTCAGCTCATTTTTGGAAATCCTCAACTATGCTAAGTTTTCCTTGCCTTGATGACTGAACAAGCATTCATCCAGGGCTTCCTTGGTGTAAAGAGGTTGGTTTGTGACAGTATACAATGCCATTGTGCACTTCCCCTTCATGGATGCAAAGAATAACCACAGCATCACCTCCTTCTTCAGATATTTCCTTTGAAATCTACATTGTGATGCAGTCTCTATAACTTAGCTCACTTTGGCCTTTCTGAATCATTTTATACCTGCTCTGTATTCTTTCCTTGTTGATTTTTTCCCCCATCATGCTGGTAACCTGAAGAGTTTGCAGTGGTTTTGTGTCATAACTATTTTCACTTCCTATCCAGCCCAGGACATTTATTTTTAAAGAGTTGCCTCATTTTAGAGTTTGATGTTTCTGTGCTGGTGGTTTCTTTGCCATCCACAGTGACTGCCCTTGATTTGGAGCTGTGCTTTCCAGTCTGTCTCTCTCTGCACAGCTGGTAAAGGAAGGCCATACGTGTCTTTCTTTGGCTGCCTTTACGATACAGTGATGATTTGGGTATCTTGGCATCACTGTGTAGGCAACTGAAAGGGTATCAGCGTCATGGTAAGTGCTGGAGATACAAAGCCAGGCTGTGGTGTTGTGCCCTTTTATGGAGTTTTAAGAACAGAACCCCTCCTTTTATGGAGTTTTAAGAACAGAGTGATATGCCCATTTAGATGGGGAAACACAGGGTGCTGTTACTCTAGCCCAGAAGAGGTGTGTTTAATGCAGACTTAAGGGAACTGAGAACGGTAATGACTCCTGTGTATTTGTGGAGAGTCTTAAAGGAGGCCCAGAATGCCATGTGGAGGGAAGGGATTTTCTGGTAGACCATGTTATTCAAAGACATGGATCTGAGAAAAGCAGATAAATAGCAAGAAATGACATGGATTTATATATTGCATGCCTTGCTTTGAAGCTTTGACCCCAGCTACATCCCAGGATCTTAGTTTTCTTTCTTTGTGGCCTTTTTCTGTTCATTTTCACTTTCGCCTGAGAGTATACATAGGAAATACTAAAGCTGGAGTTTAAATAGGGCTGGGCCTTTGGTAAAATGGATAAGCAGATGGTATCGGTTTTCTACATGTAGGCTCCCTGGAGGCATGGAGTGTTGCCTGTTGTCTCCTCAGCATCTAGTGCATTGCCTGGCACAGAGGAAGTGCTCAGTAAACATTGCTCTTATGAAATTTGTTTCTTTTTCTGCCCCCCATCTCCTCCCATCAGTGCTTTCTTCCTCATTCAGTTGGTTTCTCTGTCAGGTACCTGTCTAGTGGATCTTCCTCTCTGCTCACCCCATAGATGTGCTTGTCCTGTAGTCTAGTCACTCGTCTCGAACATAACTGTTATAATTGGATCTGTGTTGGTGTGTAACTAAGTGCTAATGGCTCCCTCTGTGGGACTCCTCAAACTTCTGTCATCATTTACAGTATGGTAGATGAAGGGGAAGCAAGAGTTGACAACTGTAAGAATGACATTTCTTTAAATTTTTTCATGATTTGTTGTATGAATTCATAGAAGTGCTGAGTTCTGTTCCATAATAAACCTGTGTGCGTGCATTGTATGTTTGTATATATCTGCATTGTACCTTACTTAACGTTAAGCAAAACCAACATTCAGTGAAGATGTTTGCTTATTTTATTATGGAGCTTCACCCCACTCCCCCATTACTGCTTAGGTTCCTCAGATTGGAACGCTGGTTTTAAATGTGGTACCACATTGAAATAAAATATTTGTCCTATAGAAAGGCTCTCTAGGATGCAATGACTTCACCAAAGGATCTACCATACAATAATAGTTGGTTAGTTAGGTGGAAAGTTTTTTTTTTTTAAGTTATTAATTTATTTTCTTTTTAGCTTGCCATAGCTCAGATGGTAAAGAATCTGCCTGCAATGTAGGAGACTCAGGTTTGATCTCTGGGTTCGAAAGATCCCCTGGAGAAGGGAATGGGTACCCACTCCAGTATTCTTGCCTGGAGATTTCCAAAGATGGAGGAACCTGGCAGTCTACAGGCTGTAGACTGTAGGTCCATGGGGTTGCAAAGAATCGGACATGACTGAGTGACTAACACACACACAGTAGACTTTTAAATATCCTCTCTACATTTTGATAATTTTTCATATTATAGGTCCCACATTCTCAAGAAAACTCATCTCCAGTCTCTTTTACAGCTAGGGTACAAGCTTGTAACCTGGGCTTGACCAGTCGTTTACACAGAGTGAGACTCGTATGTAAAGGTGAGCGTTGTGAGGGAGCCATCATGTGTAGTTGAATTGCTGACCTGGTGATCATGTTGACAAAGGTGCTTGCTGGTGGCAGAGCTAATGGAATTCAGTCTCAGTGGTATTGGTACTCGGTGGTGACAATAATTTTTTTGTTTGTTTTTATCTTACTATTCTCTGATCATCTAGGATTTGTGTTGTTTTTGTTTTTTGTTGTTCATTCACTAAGTCATGTCTGACTCTTTGTGACCCCATGGACTGCAGCACTCCAGGCTTCACGTCCTTCACTGTCTCCCAGAATTGACTCAGACTCATCTCCATTGAGTCAGTGATGCCATCAAACCATCTCATCCTCTGTTGCCCACTTCTCCTCTTGCCTTCAATCTTTCCCAGCATCAGGTCTTTTCCAATGAGTCAGCTCTTTTCATTAGGTGGCCAAAGTATTGGAGCTTCAGCATCAGTCCTTCCAGTGAATAATCAGAGTTGATTTCCTTTAGAATTGACTAGTTGGATCTCCTTGCTGTCCAAAGGATTCTCAAGAGTCTTCTCCAGAACCACAGTTCGAAAGCATCAGCTCTTCAGTGCTCAGTCTTTACTGTCACCTCTCAAATCTATACATGACCACTGGAAAAACCATAGCTTTGACTGGACGGACCTTTGTTGGCAAAGTAATGTCTCTGCTTTTTAATATGCTGTCTAGGTTTGTCAAGGCTTTCCTTCCAAGGACCAAGTGTCTTAATTTCATCACTGCATTGATTGTCTGCAGTGATTTTGGAGCCCAAGAAAATAAAATCTGTCACTGTTTCCACTTTCTCCCCATCTGTTTGCCATGAAGTGTTGGGACTGGATGCCATGATCTTAGTTTTGTGAATATTGAGTTGTAAACCAGCATTTTCACTCTCCTTTCACCTTCATCAATAGGCTCTTTAATTCCTCTTCACTTTCTGCCCTTAAAGTGGTATCATCTGTTAAAGTGTATCATCTGAGGTTTTTGATACTTCTCCTGGCAAGAGAATTGTGTTAGGAATTTGTGTTCCATGTCTTATATTAACTTTGGAATATTTTCAGCCATTGTTTCTTCAAATATTTCTTTTGTCCCATTCTTTCTTCTTTTTCTGATTCCAGTTATATTAGAACCTATGTTGCACACTTCTTGAAAGTCCTGTTTGTTCTGTTCTTCACTTCTTTTCTCTCAATGTTTTTGGTTGGGGTAGTTTCTACTGACTTATCTTCAACTTCACTGATTCTTTCCCTGGCTCAGTTAAGTTTACTAATGAGCCTATTGAAGGCATTTTTTATTTCTCTCTTTTTATTTAATTTTTAGCACTTTCATTTTATTCTTTCTTATAGTTTCCATTAATCTGCTGAGTTACCAATCCAATTTTGCATGTTCTCCTTTTGGGTTAGAGCTCTAAACATGTTACTCATAGTATTTTAACTTTGATTCTAGGTATTTCCAACATCAGATTCTGTGTCTCATTCTGAGTTCTGACATATTCTTTGTCTTTTCTGAGTGTTGTTTTTCCTCTGCTTTTTCTTATGCCTTGTGATTTTTTTTTAATTGTAAGCCTGACTTATTTTGTAGAACAGTGGAGACTGAGCTGCAATTTTTTTTTCAGTTTGAAAGCAATCACTGTTTAATAACTGACCAGATTACAGAAATACTCATGGTAGATACCTTAGTTCATCCTTCTAATAATAGCCTATTGATCTGGCCTTCCCTGTTGCCAGCATCTCTACATTCTACAAAATGGTTGATCTTTTTCTTCATGCCACCTCATGGAGAAGATGATTTGAAGGGCCATGGAAAGTTGTTTGCTTCTTTGAAATGATTTTCAACAGTATGGGATCTCGTGGATCAGCTCCTCCATGCAGATGATGCCATATTTACCAAGAGATTGAGCAGTCAATGCGTTATCTGTCAGGACAATTTAATTTTTGTTGATTTTTGTCATAACCATGCTTGTTGATCAGTTCACTTACTGACTTCAGGTTTGGGTACCCCTCCTATGCAACATATGGTTCCACAGTCCTCAGCATGTTAATTGAAGCCATGTTGAGCTTCACACAGGTGCCACTGAAGATCTGATGGAGGCAAAGAAGCTGCCACACCCTCCAGACCTTTGGGCTCACACCATTGATACCTCTGATCCTGATAACAAATGCCAGTTGGATTCCACGGGTATGTAGAAGTTGATGACTTTTCTTGTCATCCTAGCCATTCGAATCTCAGTTCTGTACATCTGCCTATATTCTTTGTGATGGTGCTCAGCTTTTTCATAAATAAGCTTCCTCCTTGCCTTTCAAAGCATCTTTTGGGCACTTCTTTCTCAGGCGCTTGTGTTTAAGCTCTGTGAAATTTTTTCACTTTTTCTTAAGAGTTTTGGCACAGCAGGAACCTTTTTTTCCCTTCTCTTCTGCACCCTCCATTTTTCTAGCTGGAAAAGAGCTGAAGTGCATAATTTTTATGTCTGTAAATGGGCACATCTTTCCTTGTGTGAGGCCTTTGGTTCAGGGATTTGAGTTAATCTAGTTTGGAGTTGAACTTGTTTTAAGTTTGGTTGCTATTGTACTTCAGGCTTCAAATTCTTAGTTTGTGATTAGGGTGGGGGTTGGTTTATTTTATTGAGTGTCAGGTCTTGCTTCAGAACTGTGACTTGGGTCTCCTTACGTGCTCTTGGTCTTCTCTGGTCCCTCTGCTGGCAGTACTCTGCTGTTTACTTGTTATTGGAAGTAGGTTAGCTTAGAGGTGGGGAGTGGTGGTGGGATGTGGCCTTTTGTTCTGATTAAACCTCCGGCTTGGGCTTGCAGCACTGTCCCAAGGACGTGCCCTTCCCCTAGCTATTATGTGGGCTCAGTGTATAGTCCTGCCCTTCTCCCAGGGTGTCCACCCCTTCCCTCAGTTGCAGCAAGTTTTAACCAGTGCTTTAAGGACAGAAGCACTGACAATAAATCCCCTACATACATTCTGAGAGCATGTTCGTAAGTCCAACAGAGTTAGCCTAGTTACCCAGCTAACACAATTGGCTTCAAAGTACCATACTGTAATAGGTTTACAATACTTTTCACACAAATAATACATAAAAAACAAGCAAGCACAAAAAGTAAAGAAAATATTTAAAATCTTTCAGGATAGTATCTCGAAGAGCACAGTAGTATAGTACAACAGCTGGGCTACAGAGGCTGGCATCGAGTGGACACAGAAGGAGTTCCTGACTGGAGGAGGGAGAGCAGGTGGGAGGTGGCAGAGCTGAGGGATCGTCAGCAACAGGAGACCTAGGGCAAGCTGCAGCTTTCACTCGTGCCTGATGGCGATGGAACACACGTTCGCGTCTTTGAAGGAAGGAAACGTGAAGATTCGTGTGTAGGGAACTTACTTTCACAAGTGAAGGTTTTTCTTCCCTAGTGGAGGTGGCAAGGGAAGGATCTGGGTGGACATGTTGTTCCTGAGGTGCTGCTGCATTTCCCTTCCCCCAAGTCTGCGTCACAACGGGCGCTCCACAGTGGGCACATCACAAAGGGCTCTTTGGGGCAGAGGGGTTGGTGGGGGAAGATCTTGCAGAAGGCTGGGGTCACCCCAATTTCAGCGGCCTCCATTGGTTTCACACTGTTCCTTCAGCAAGCCTCATCAGGCTTTTTGTCACTTTGCTGTTTATTCTGGCTGAATTCCTCTTGTCAGTGGCCACCTGGAGTTGACCCCAAGTGAGCACAAGGTTGTCTCCTCTCTCCTTGCAGGCTCTTTCTCTCTCTCCAAAGATTTTGAGCCAATTGGTTGTTTTGTGATGGGTTTCAAGAAAGTCATGACTTTGAAATTAGTGCAGCTCTTTTTTATTGTGAGGGCAGGCAGCTATGTTCTTACAGCTTTCCTATTCCAGGGTGGAAGACAGAAGTTTGGTTACCCTTAAAATTTTTACATGCACATTTAACTAAGTCAAAGCTTCATTATTATTCCTATCCTCTCAAATAAGACAGAGATTTTAGTATGGCTTACCTTTTAACCTTCATCACCTCTCTTCCGTCTTAGTTATTTATGCTTTGGTTTTGCCTTGTGGAAGCCACCTTAAGTCTGTAAAATAGTGAATATTTACTCAATATATTTCCCAAGTTTCTTTGCTCACCATTCTTGATTCACTCCATTTCTTCCTTTGGGTTTAGTTTTCTTCTTATAAAGAATGTTCTTAAAGTAGTTCTTTTGCTAAAAGCCTATTAGTAGAAAACTTGATGTTCTTGGTGTTTCTGCAAGTGTCTTTACTTCAGTTTTTCTCTTGAATGATTGTTGAGATGGGCACAGAATTTATGTTGACAGTTACTCCCTTAGCACATTATTGATGTTATTTTCTTGTCTTTTGGCAAGTCTTATTTATTAATGAGAAGACTTTAGTCAGTTCAGGTGTAATTTCTTTGTAGCTAAGTATCTTTTCTCTTGGGCTACCTTTAAGATTTTTTTCCTTATATTTGATTTTTTTTTTTTTGCAGTTTCTTGGTGACATCTCTAGATGTGGATTTGTTTCATTTATCCTATTTTTTATTTGATGTACACTGTCAGCCTGAAAACTCATGACACCTTAAATTGTGGAAAAAATTTTAGATACTATTTTTTAAAATAATGCTTCTTCTCCATTTTCCACTTCTAAAACCCTTATCGAGATATATGTTGGAATTTTTCATTGTGTTCCTTAAAGTTTCTTTTATATTTTCACTTCTGGGTGATTTTTTGACATCTGCCTTACAATTCACTAATTTCTGTTTAGCTGTGTCCAGTCTACTTGTTAATACATTTATTGAGAATTTTCATTGAAAACATTTGACTGTATTTTTAAATATAAATGTTTCTGTGTTTTCTTTCAAATCTGCTTCTTAATTTTCATCAGGACTTTTTCTCGTCTTTTCTTTGAACATTTAAAAATATAGTTATGTTTGTTTCCTTTGGATTATTTTCCGAGCTGTAGTTCTTGAGAAATGAAATCTCCCATTTGTCTCCCCTCCAAGTTTTGCTTATTTCTTTGTGTGGTTCACAACATTTGACAATTTGGGTATTGTGGGATGCTCCTTTGGATAGTTTTGCATTTGTCTTGATGGGACCCTTTGGGTTCACTGCTCCTGGAGAGTTTTTGATCTCTTCTCAGATTATTGGCTTCTGACATCTGGAGAATGATGTGAATTTGGACTTCATATCTGTGGTAGAGGAAAGACTTGGGTTTTCCGTTTTGCTTTGCCTCACTCTTACACCCAGCTCTGGGTTGCTGTGTGTAGCTTTTTTATTTATCCAAGGCAGCCGTTCATTTGATATTTCATAGCTTTATGTTGGTGCTTCATTTCCAGCTTTTTTCTCATGCACAGAATTGAGGTATCTCCAGTTTCCTGGTATCATATTCATTGAGTTTGCAGTCCTTCGTTTAGAGGGTAGAAGTGAGCAGGTCTTTGTCCTGTTGTCCTGTGAAGAATCTCATTTAACAAGCTCTTGTCTTTGCAGGCACTCCTTTCTATTCAGCTGTTCCTGGCTATGGGTCAGAAAGTAGTTCATCCTTTTAAGAACCAGGAAGTAGTTGCAACCACCACAGGCATCCTCTAACTTGAACAGATAATTTACAGAAAGTTCATTCAGATGTCAGTTATGTTGAACACAGTTCCTGTTATCTGATATGAACTATGTTAATTTTAAAAAATGGGTTAGTTTCCCAGATACCCTCAGGAGTCTAGTCTTTCCATGATGCATTGAAATTTATATAGACTTGTGAGGTCTTTGGTATTGTAATCAGCAGGTGGGTGATTTCTGTGGGGAAAAGCATTTTAACCTTCTCAGGGAGAGAACAGAGTATTAGTTTTCTCTGGGCTGACCTGCCAGGACTGGTCCCTGTTAATTTTTACAAACCTTAACCACTGTTCTCAAGCCTGCCACTAAATCATCACCATGCATACTCAGCACACAGCCTTATCTCCACTCAGTTGAGAATATTGCGGGCCTTCTGGCTGATTTTCTCCAGTTTCTGGCACCATCTGCAGATTTATCAGCCCCATTCTCTCCTGAGCTGCCCTTTCCCCCGTCTCTGAGGATGAGGTGCTTCTGCTGCTGTTTGAGGCCAGTTCCTTGGCTGGCGCCTTCAACTTCAGTGCTGCTGCTTTTGCAGTCTTTTTTCATCAGTTATTCTTCCTCCGCATCCTGTATCCCAGTGGCTCACAACTAGAGTTGGTCCAGATTTTGCCCCCAGGGGACAGTGTCTGGAAACATTTTTGATTGTCACAACTGGAGTGGTAGCCTGCGTGTTGCTGGCATCTGGTGAGTAGAGGCCAGGGATGATGCTAAACACTTCACAGTGCACAGCGCCCGGCAGCAAAGGATGACCTGCTCCAAAATGTCCGTGGTGCTGAGGTTCAGTAACCTTGCTGTATCCTTAGAGTCTTCCTTTTGATTATTATTTGTTTTTTTTGCCCATTATGTTATTCCTAAGGTTCTTATCCTAGAAAACCTTCCCTGAACCACTTGTCCACTCTTTTCTTAGCTAACTAACCTCTTTTCCCCTTCCCAGCTAAACATCTGGGTGGCCTATATATCATTTATCCATCCCTCATCCACTGCTCACACTTCAGCTTTTGATCTCTTAACTTCCCACTCTCACATTATTAAAGTTTTTATGTGATCATCTATGGCCTCTTGTTTGTTGCGTCTAATGGATTCATTCAGTCCTCATTTTACTTGACATTTCTGTTGCGCCTGACACTATTAGTCACTAGCTCCTTGAAGCAGCGTGTTTCCTTTGCATCCTTGTTCTCCATATCCTTCTCTTACGTTTCTTTCCATCCTCTGTAACTTTGTCTTGATCTACTTTCTCCTTACACACTGCTGTTACCTGGGTTTAGCTTCTTGGTCAAGTGTTGTCCTAGGTCACTCTCTCAATTATACCCCGAGTTTCAGTTCTACTTACATGCAGATATAATTGTAAACTCTTTCCTGATTTTTCACTACAAGCTTTCAGACTCAATAACCTGCTGGAAATCTACACTTGACTCTTCTATAGGCACTAATTCGGAGAAGGCAATGGCACCCCACTCCAGTACTCTTGCCTGGAAAATCCATGGATGGAGGAGCCTGGTAGGCTGCAGTCCATGGGGTCGCTAAGAGTCGGACACGACTGAGCGACTTCACTTTTACTTTTCACTTTCACGCATTGGATAAGGAAATGGCAACCCACTCCAGTGTTCTTGCCTGGAGAATCCCAGGGACGGGGGAGCCTGGTGGGCTGCCGTCTATGGGGTCGCACAGAGTCGGACACGACTGACGCGACTTAGCAGCAGCAGCAGCATAGGCACTAATATGAAGTACACATACTTTCCTGAAACTTGCTCTTCCTCCTTAATTAAGGAAAAAAAAAATCTCTGTTAATGGTTCCTCCATCCATGCAGGCTCCAAAGGTGGATAGTTGGGTCTTATCCAACTCAGATATATTATTAATATCTATAGTTGCTGTATGACATTAAAATGTGATTTTGACCATAAAACTCATCTGCTTGAAAAGCCTGCAGTGGTGCTCTGTTGCCAATGGAAGGAGAAAGTTTGGAGAAAATCTGATTTCTTTATCTGGCTTATCAGGCTCTCCTTGGTATGGTTTCTGCCTGCCTCTCCAGCCGGCATCCTTTCCTTGTTTGCCTCAAACATGGTGCTCTCCAACGTGTAGACTTCTCCATAAAATTCTGTTTCAAACGTGATGTCTTTGCTTATGCCATCTCCTTTGTGTGGAAGATAGCATCTACAGTAGAGTGTGTGGGTTGCTAGCTCTCTGGCTGCTGGGGCTCCCTATTCCTCATGGAAGCTACAGTTAATTGATACCTCCCTACTTCTCTGGCCTCAATGTTAGTGAGGAATATTCCTTGTCTGAACTATCATTTTGGAGAGCCAGGACTATGTAAGTGCTGGCATCAGTCCTGCTGAAAGAGGGTGGGAAGTGGGCACATGTTTCACAGCTCTTCAGTTACGTGGTTTACTATTTGCTTCCCAGGTGGTTGAGCAGTAAGGAATCTGTCTGCCATTTATTTTCTTAGTCCCAATCTTGGCCTGCTTCATAGCTCCTTGGAATTCCTCACTGATCGATCTCCTGGGAGCACCTCATGTATTCTCAGGATTGCTCTCAGTTTATTTTTTATATTTCTTTTGCCTATTTCAGGGGGTTTTAGTGTGGGAGGGAAGGCAAACGTGTGTCTGATCAGCCATTTTAAAGCAGAACTGCAGTGCCCTATACCTCATATGGTTTCTGTTTTTTCTCTATTTTAGACATACTGGCAAACAATGTCTTAAATTTTGTTTTTAATTTAAATTTTATTTTCTGGCCGTGTCCTGAGGCTTGCGAGACCTTAGTTCCCCAGTCAGGGATCTAACCCATGCCCTTGGCAGTGAAAGCCCAGAGTCCTAACCACTGGACTCCAGGGAATTTCCGAGTGTCTTTAAAGTGAATCCTTGTGTACATTTTTGATCCTTTTCTTAGGACGCTAGTCTTATGTCCCTCCTTGAGGATCACTGGGGGTGATGTATAGGTGACACTGATGGGAGTGTGCCATGCTTGTGAAGGGTGTAGAGGGAACACTGCTGATTCACCTAACGGAAAGGTTGCCAGTTGTTTTATTTTGTCCATTCTGGTCCCTAGTGTTGGTTTTTGTTGGATTTAAAAAAGTTACTTGTAAGATTAAATACTTACAAAATTTATTATTTTGATATTTGTATTTTTCTATATACATTTTCTTTCCTGTTCTTTTTTGTGTGTGTGTTCATAAAGTGTTTTTTTTTAAGTCTCTTAGAGGGTTCAGTTGATTCTTTCCCTTTAACATGAAATGAGCAAATGGTGCCAAATATAAGGTCCATTGCTCTTTTTTTTTTTTTTTTAGTTTGAATTTATTATCATATGATTCTTGGAAAATGAAAATCCACTCCTGGTTTTGTGGTTATTAATACCTAACAAAGTAGCTGTGAAAATTAAATGAAATAACATAGATGAGATGCCCAACACCGTACTTGGTATGTAATAGGCAGCAGTGGGTATTAGTTCCTTTCATGCATTCTTTCTCCTTTGCCAGATTATTAAAATAACTTCACTACAACATACCTGAGAGAGGGAAAGAAAAAAAAATCATGTGTATTTACTGAACCCTTGTTAAAGGAAGGGCAGTATGCCAGATACCTTGAGGGATACAGAGGTGTTTAAGGCACCTTCCTGTCCAGGGATAAACATTAGCCTACTATATATATCTTTACCTTTTTAGGCTTTTTTTTTTTTTTTTTAAATCATGGTGTTCTGAAAACCTTTCAAACTTTAAGCTGTATTATTTTGTTTGAGCACAGAACACTTTAAAGGTTGGTGTGCCACATTTAATCCATTACATTTCTATGAGAGTAGTTATTGGCTTCGTTTTATAGATGGGGGCCCTGAAGGGTGATCTGCCCTGCTTCTGGCTGGGGTAAAAATAGGATATGTTGGGATGTAGAAGAATGCTAACAATTGTATTTCCAGTCTCAGTAGGTGCTGAATAAATATTTGTTGAATGAATGAATCATCTTTTATTAAATGATGTTAAGCACAGTCCTAACTCGCATCTCTGCTTCTTACTGTTTTACTTTTCCCCTGTTATATTTTATGCTGTTAAAGCTTTAAAATTCAATGGTTGGAACACAAGACATTGGAAGTTGGAAGACAAATGCGACACTGTTTTAGTCATAATGAAAAAAGGCTTTAAGAGGAGATTTTGTGCTGATGCTGATTGTATTTGCCAATTTAATTTTTTTGCCCTGGTGCTGATTGTTTGCAAGACCACCTTTCTAGTTCATACAACAGCTGCAAGGGGCTTCCCAAGTTTGGGGCTAGGGTAAATGGCCCAATTTGTTGCACTCTAAGAATGACTCTGCTGTTAATAGTCAGGTTTTTCATATAATCTCTAGTCAAGAGGGAAAAATTAGCAATTATAGTTAGTCTCTGGAGATTTGAGTTCATATATTACTTTTAATATATGAACTAGCAAATATACAAACTTTAATGGATTAAGTGATTACCATCTCAGAGTTTGTTCAGTATTTAGCTTTCTTTAGCTGGTTGGCTTGGATAGTGAAATAAGGTTCTTAGTGAAAATGGTAACACCCAGGAAAGGATCGGTGGTGGGACATACAAGGCCTTATTGCAGAGAGTGGTGTTAACACACGGGCTTCACATCTCCTTCACTCTGCACATGGAATACTCCATTTGGTTTTTATAAAAAAAATTTTAATTTTTAAAATTTATTTTTAACTGAAGGACAATTGCTTTACAGTGTTGTGTTGGTTTCTGCCATACAACATGGTTGGTTTCAGCCATAAGTATACATATAAGTGAAAAAAAAACAAAGTGTTAGTCGCTCAATCGTGTCTAACTCTTTGTGACCCCATGGACTGTAGCCCACCAGGCTCCTCTGTCCATGGAATTCTCTAGGCAAGAATACTGGAGTGGGTAGCCATTCCCTTCTACAGAGAAATCTTCCTGACCCAGGGATTGAACCGGGTCTCTTGCATTGCAACTAATTCTTTACCATCTGAGCCATCCCCTCCCTGTTGACCTTCCTTCCCACACCCCTCCAATCCCATCCCTCTAGGTCCATTTATTGTTTGTTTGTTTCTTGCTTTTAACATTAGTTTTATCAGAAAGTCAGGAATAGAGAGGGGTTGAGAGCTTATTAATATTTTCTTCATGTTAACTGAGCATCATTTTCTAGTTAAAATAAGGAGATGCAACTTCTACAATTAAAATAATTAATGAAGAAAAGCCACAGAGTGTCCGACTGTTTTGCAACCCCTTGGACTGTAGCCCACCAGGCTCCTCTGTCCATGGGATTTCCCAGGAAAGATTACTGGAGTGGGTTGTCATTTCCTTCTCCACCATTTAGCCTTAAGCTTACTAAATTTATTTCTTTTTATAAATTTTATGAATAGATAGACCTGTTCATCACATTTTGGGTTTTCCCACTTCGTTTTTCTACTTAGAATGCATTCAGTGAGGCTTGCAGACAACTTTTGTCTTGTAAAATAATGTCGCAGGTAAAAATATGCCTTTGGGAGTTGTAAAAAAACCTTAGTTTGGTTCTGGCCTTAATACTTCCTAGCTATGTGATCAGGGACAAGGTGCTAATGACTCTGGAACTGATTTCTTAGCTTTTAAATGCATTAGGATTAAATGTGATGATGTATATAAAAATATTTAGCATCGCTCCAATGTATGGAAGTTCTCCCAAAGCATGGTTTTAAGCCCTGTGGCTTATCTCTTAAGGACATAGCATGCTGGCTAAGTGTGGGGATTCTGGAGCTTGACTGCCTGGATTTGACCCAGTTCTGCCATTTACTGCTTATGAGACTAACCTCTCTTAGTCTACTTACTGGTAATATGAAGTTTCTGGTAGTAAAGGACCCAGAAGCATTCTTGGGAGGATGAAACAAATTAATGTAAATAAAGCTGCTAGATCAGGGCTTAGCACAAAAGCACTATTTGTTTTAACTGTTGTTATTATTTTATCACATTTGAGAACCCAGTGTGCCACCAGCTTTCATTTGAAATATTTTGTTCTGATGAAATTTTTTGCTTCTCTCTCTGATTTCAAGCTCCATGAGAGCAGGGCCTGGTCTGTTTTGTTCACTACTGAATTGCTACCATCTGGTATAGTGACTGGCATAAAGTACTTATTCAGGAAACATTTGTGGAATGAATAAATGGATGATGAATGTTCCATTTTCCATGAATTGTGTTTGCCAATATTCTAATTCAAGTAATTTTTTTTCATTGTTAAGTCTCTGTTAAGAAAAAGTGTATAACAAAATTTATTACACCAAAAAAGTTCCCTGTGTTTACAGGTTGAAATCCAAGTTTCTTAACTTTGCATTAAAAAAAAAAAAAAAAACCCTATGGAATCTAACTATACCCAGGTTTCTTCTCTTTTAGAATGAGGAGTTTTGACTGGATACCTTTTTCTATCTCATTTCAAGTGTATGATTCTCAGGGATGTGAATTAATTCACTGGGTTGTTGTAATACCCAGTCAGTAAAGTGGTAAACACAAAAGCACTTTGCAAACAATGCAGTAATACTATCATCATTGTTTATAATAACACTGAAGTGTTTTTAGCCCAATTTTGCTGGAATATGCCCCCCTTTTTGCTCACTCAGCTGTAACCCTACCCATTTTTCCTGTCCTAGTTCAAATCCTCTTTCTTGTGTGAAACCCAACCTCCCCACTCTGAAAGGAGCACTCTTTGCTTTGCACATTTATAGCCACTGTGATTTGTGTAGTTCATTTGGTAATCATGCATCTGAATCATTTCATCTTGCCTGTTGTCTTGATGTATTAACTAGGATCTGAAATGTTTAACTCTTAATGAAACCAGTAAGTTTATTGAACTTAATTAAATTAATTACCTTACTTTCTGGGCACAACATTTTCACGTATTAATCTGAGTTTTCACAATTTAATTGTAAGATGCTGTTAAAACATAAACTGAGGTATATTAAAATTTTTGAGAGAAAAGATTGATTTGAACTGATGCTGCTGCTGCTAAGTCACTTCAGTCGTGTTCGACTCTGTGCAACCCCATAGGCGGCAGCCCACCAGGCTCCCCCGTCCCTGGGATTCTCCAGGCAAGAACACTGGAGTGGGTTGCCATTTCCTTCTCCAATGCGTGCAAGTGAAAAGTGAAAGTGAAGTCGCTCAGTCGTGTCCGACTCTTAGCGACCCCATGGACTGCAGCCCACCAGGCTCCTCCGTCCACGGGATTTTCCAAGCAAGAGTACTGGAGTGGGGTTGATTTGAACCGGACAGTGATTGGAGTGCTTGGCTGACAGGAGCCAGGGAAAAGTTTTATACAGAGAAGGTGTGGTGGCAAAGAAAGGAAATTATTTGTTGCCTATGGCTTAAAGCCTAGTTGGCTGTTTGTGATTGGTTGTCCTTAGGTTTTGATTTCATGAACTTGAGGCTTTGGTTTTGGTTTGGCTACAGAAGCGATCAAGGCATTAGAGCCATCTCAGTCTAATGGCATCTTTGTTTCATTAATTTAATACTACTTTAAGAACAAAGATTATGATATGTACTTTCTGGTTTCATGAATGACACCTTTATATATAATAAGTCATGGCATTGGGTGATTATGTAGTTGATGTATCATTAATGTTAAAATCAAGTTGCAAATATCATTCTCCTTTTCAGAACCAGTCTAGCATTTGTGATGGGCTTCCCAGGTGGCTCAGTAGTAACGAATCTCCCTGCCAATGCAGGAGACCCAAGACACTTGGGTTCAATCCCTGGGTCAGGAAGATTCCCTGGAGGAGAAAATGGCAACCCACTCCAGTATTCTTGCCTGGAAAATCCCATGGACAGAGGAATCTGGGGGCTATAGTCTATAGGGTTGCAAAGAGTCAGACACCACTGAAGTGAATTAACATGCATGCTAGTATTTGTGATAACTGGATTTTTGTTCATTTGTTTCATATTTTGTTTTCCTCTTTAGTTTGTTTTCAAATACATTGAATTATTTCTTACTTATTTCTCCTCCGTCAAGGTAGAAATGCTATTTTTTCTTAAATTGTTTATCTTGAATTTTCACAGATCCTTTTGGACAACTACCATTTCTCTCACATATTATCTTGTAAAATCTATCTGTTCAGTGATTTACTGAGATCACTCTTTGAGCATCAAGATCAAAAGAAATATTAATAGAATTTTCATTATCCATAGTGAATCTGGTTTTTAAAAATGATTTGAGGTCAAACCAACAAGCAATGTAGCCCCAGCTGAGGCTCTTTTGAAGAGGCAGTTAATATTCTTAGGGTTACCTGAAAGAGGTGGCCATTGTGCAGAGACTTTAATAAGTGTTGGCAAGATGTTTTTGATGGGAACTCCCTTATTTGATGCATTGAAATCAATAATTGGAAAGTTAAATTTAAAAAATTATTGAAGTCCTGAGTAATAAGAGTATACATACAACAGAAATATTTTGCTGTAAAGCATGTTTCCTTGTCAGTAACTTGAAGGACAAGGTTTGTTTTGAGTATGACTGAGTTTTAGTGTCACCTCTCTTGTACAAGTCCATCTATCTGTGCAATAGGTCCAGTTTTGATTTCTCGAAAGTGGAGCAGTAATTTAGACCATTTAGTGCAGAATTTTTTTGAAGCAGAGTGAAAGCATTTAGTGCTGAATTGTAGATTTTCACAGATTTTTCCTCCTTTTAATATTTGACAGACATATCTGTCATTATTTTTATTGAAAAGTGACTCATCATTTTTATTGAATCTTGCCATAGCATACAACCTAATTTTCACAGAACAATAACTTTCTTTTAATTGACTTAAATACTATTTAGTTGAAAACCAAATAGTTTGGAGGAAGAAGTGCAGGGTGACTTCTGGATGCCAGGCATGTATCTCAATTTAAGGGAGCAGAAGTGTGAAGTTGAACTAAACAGTTATCTATTAGCTAGAAATATTTGTTCTGTTGGCATCAGCTGATCTGTTTTATAGGTAACGAGTTGGTAACTGTTAGGTCTGTTAAGTGACATGATGGAGGCCAGTAGGGCTTGAGTGCACATGCAAATGGACTTTTGTAATACATTTCAAAAAGCCCATTTTCCATGAATAACATGCTTTTTGGTTTTTTTTTGTTTTTGTTTTTGTTTTTTTTTTGAATGTTACAGAGGTAATTGAGTTAGAGTGCCTGGAGAAAATCACTCAGTTCAAATAAAATCACCATGAAGCATCTTCCCTAAGAAGTTTCCCCTTTTCCATAGATGTAGGTAGTTTCTGCTTCATCTGGGTGTGTTAGACACCTTACATATATCTTTTTGCATTTCTCACATGTAATTAGTTTACCTATCTGTTCTCCTCTTCTATGAGTTCCTCCTCCAAGGAGCTTTTGTAGACCACGTCTAATCCATAGTTGGTGCCTAAAAAAATTGAATGAAAGAGAAGTTCTGGCCATTTTAACAGATGATACAACCCAATCTGCCTGAAGTGTGGTTTTCATTGGTGTGCCATAAGAAAATAAGCTATTATTATCTATAAAGTCCAGAAAATATTTTAGTATTGTTATACTCAGTTGAGTGCATTATATTCTGTACGTCAGAGATACTATCTTATGTCTACAAAGGAAGTAGATTGAGTTTGATAATACATGGTTCTTGCTGGAGAGGGTGTGGAGAAATGTGAACCCTCCTACACTACTGGTGGGAACCTAAGTTGGTACAGCCACCGTGGAGAATATGGAGGTTCGTTAAAAAACTAAAAATAGAATTATCATGATTCTGCATTCCCACTTCTGGGCATATATCTGGACAAAGCTATAATTAAAAAAGATACAGGCACCCCTATGTTCATAGCAGTACTATTTACAATAGCCAAGACATGGAAACCATCTAAAGGTCCATCAGCAGACTAGTGGATAAAGAAGATGTGGTGTATGTATATGATGGAGTATGATTCAGCCACAAAAATGAATGAAATAATGCCATGTGCAGCAACATGGATGAACCTAAAGATTATGATACTAAGTAACTCAGATAAAGACAAATGCTATATGATATCACTTATATGTGGAATCTAAAATATGACACAAATGAACCTATTTATGAAACAGACTCACAGACATAAAGAACAGACTTGTGGTTGCTAAGGGGGAGATGGGTGGGGGAGGGATGGAGTGGCAGTTTGGGATTAGCAAATGCAAACTTATATATATGTATAACTGCATCACTTTGTTGTATACCAGAAACTAACACAACATTGTAAATCAACTGTACTCCAATTAAAAAATAATAATACGTGGTTCTTGTCTGTGCACGTGTATCCTAATAGCATAGTGGGGACTTATGGAGAGGCAAAATTAACTGGAGTCTGGAGGAATCTGAGCGGTTTGAGAGTAGATAGAACCTGAACTGGGCTGTGAATGGTAATAACAATTAAGGCTTTTGGGTATGTATGTATTACTTTATGGGCTTCCCTTGTGGCTCAGCTGGTAAAGAATCCACCTGCAACACGGGAGACCTGGGTTCGATCCCTGCGTTGGGGAGAGCCCCTGGAGAAGGGAAAGGCCACCCACTCTAGTATTCTGGCCTGGAGAATTCCATGGACTGCATAGTCCATGGGGTCGCAAAGAGTCGGACACAACTGAGCGACTTTCACTATTACACCTTACTACTTTATAGCATTTGATAGTCAGGATCGCCTTCCAACTTTCTTCCCTTCTTTTCTGTTACATACTCCCAGTCTTTCCTCTCCCATTTCCAGTCTTTGCCTCTGCAGTATATTTGCTGTCTTTAACATTCTGCCTTTGGCCACCTTCCTCTTTCTGTCCTTGGTGCTTTATTGTTTTAACCCTAGCCCCAACCTTCTGGAAATATGCTTTTCTCTCTTCTACACGTCAATAACACTTCATCAGTGTCCCTTTTACAGCATTCCCCCCACCCCTTCACTCTAGTCGTATACATACATGCCCTCCACTGGGCTGTAACTTTGGAGAGCAGTATGCATCTTTGCAGTTCTTAGACTATCTAGTATATAGTTTTGTGAGTAGTAAGTGCCGTGAACCTTTCTTTTAAACTTCTCTCCCCAAACTCAGCCCTTCTTTCAGACTTTCCATTTTCTGTTCATGGTACTAGAGTTCTCTCTTTAATTCCACATTCTGATTAGCAGTTTTTGCTGCTGGTGTCCTCAAACTGTTACTCATAGCCACACCATTCTTTTCACTCTCATGCCAATTAAAAAACCAAATATTGAGGGTGTATTACATTCTAAGCACTATATAAGTTCTAGAAATACAAATATTACAGATCCAGCCCCTTGTTCTTAGAATACCAGTGAGGGAGAGACACACACATTCTGGTACCTTATCGAGCTTATGTTTGTTGAATGCTTCTCTGTGCTGGGTCACTGTAATGGCACTCAAGTTTGAGAGCCAGTAATCTACACTTCCTTGGTCGGAGAAAAGTCAGTTGCCCTTTGGTTGAAGAGTAGGGTTTAAGAAAAGCAGTGATGAGAATACAAAGGCAAAATTAGAAGAGACCTTGAATACTAGCATGGGAGTATGTAGGGGCTGGGGAACCATTTCAGTGGAGGAAGGGACATTCTGGGGGCTTACTTTAGGAAGAGTAAGCTGACAGATTTTTATAGGGTGAATTCAAACTGGAAGATAATTGAAAGTGGTGAGGTAAATTAGAGGAGTAGCCTGGGGAATTGAAAGGAAACCGCTGCCTAGGAGCAATGTGGCTGGGCTGGATAAGCCTTGACAGCCACCTGGGTCAGTGTCTAGACAAAGGCAGCTGCCTCAGAATAAGCTCAGGCTTTGAACCTGGTTTTGGGAGAGCATGATGGTGCCCGCTGACACCGTGTGGGCAGAAGGTGGAGGTGCCACATGGTATGAAAAGTGGGATACGGAGGAAGATCATTCTTTCTAAAGATAAGAAAAGATTCTTGCCCAGAATGATACAGGCTCATTGTAAGAAACTCAGCCACTGGAGGGAAGGTGAAGATCAAAGCAGCATCATTTGAATCTCAGTTTCCAGTGAAAAGCAATACATTTTTCTGTTTAAATATTTGAGTATCCATTTGTTTATTTAAACTCAGTGTCTGATACATAGAATTACACAATTCTAAAAACAGAATTCCTAATGCAAATTGATCTTGAACAACCTGTCAAGGTTTCACACATGAAAGAGTGTACCCAGGTCGGCATGTGTTTAGAAACTGATGGATTTTATATTTGAGAAACAGAAGGTTAGTAAAGAGTGAAGTTTCATTTCATATGGTCATAAAAAGTCCTGTCCATATCAGTTGTTACAGAGGAAATTTGGGGCAAAACAGTTTTAGATATCTGGTATGCCAACGTTACTCTGGGAAGAAGATCCCCAACCATATTTAGACGAAAAGGGTGAAACATTGTGTCTTTTATTAGAATGACAGGGTTATTCTGATGTTTTATAAGAACCAATTAATATTGGACATAAAATGATCTCATACATAGGCCAATAGCAAGTTCTAAAATTCTTTTAAATAGGCAGCTAGCTACCAGTGAATTTCTTAAGTGACAAGCAGAAATGTGGAATATAGTTTGCTAATTTCTTAATTTTATGAAAAATACTTTTTTTGTTGACAGAATACACCATGTTCTATAGTATTTTTTTAATTTAAAATACTGTATTATGGCCATTTTTCTATATCACTAAATATAGTTAAATAATTTGGATAGTGCTATGATTTTTCATTTATATGATGTGATATCATTTACTTTATCAATCCTACATTGACTAATGTTAGATTGTGTTTTGTTGTTGGTTATTATGAATACCACTTCAGTATACAACCTTTGCAGTATCCATCCATCTTTGTCCATTTGTCTGATGGTCTCCCTAGCATAAATCTTGAGAAGTATGATGGATTTTTTAATCAAATGGTACTCCTATATTTAATATGTTGATACCTACTACCAGCTGACTTTCCAGAAACCTTTATATTCCTACCTACTGTGAATTTGAATTCACATTTTTCCATACCTAAGAAAGAGTAGTTACTTTAATCATTATCAGCATGATAGCTTAAAAGCGATTTCTCTTTTTTTTTTCCTTAATTGATTACTAGTGAGATTGAACAGGTTTTCATAGATTTATTAGACAGATGTATTTCTTTTGTGAAAGGCCAGTTTATATCTGTTCTTTTTTGTTTTCTCTTTGAGTGTTTATGTTATACTGATTTATAAGATGCTACTACAGTTCTGGAACCAATTCCACTTACGATCATCAACTAAGATTCTGCATCTTCTGTGTATGTACATGTTTCCTATACCACCAAGCATTTCTTCATCATGAGCTGGATGTTTTACAATTCAACTCAGTTTTGACACTTGGTAAAGAATCTGCCTGCAATGCAGGAGGTGCAGTTCGATTCCTGGGTAAGGAAGATCCACTGGAGAAGGGACAGGCTACCCACTCCATATTCTTGGGCTTCCCTGGTGGCTCAGCTGGTAAAGAATCCGCCTGCAATGCGGGAGACCTGGGTTTGATCCCTGGGTTGGGAAGACCCTCTGGAGAAGGGAATGGCTACTCACTCCAGTATTCTGGCCTAGATATTCCACGGTCTGTATAGTCCATGGGGTTGCAAAGAGTCGGATGTAACTGAGCAACTTTCACTTCACTTCACTTCACTTCACCTGGAGATAGCTTCCCAGGTGGTGCAGTGGTACAGAATCCAAATGCCAGGGAAGGAGACACAAGAGACAGGAGTTCGATCTCTGGGTCGCGAAAATCCCCTGGAGAAGAAAATGACAACCCACTCCAGTATTCTTGCCTGGAAAATCCCATGGACAGAGGAGCCTGGTGAGCTACAGCCCATGGGGTTGCAAAGAGTTGGACACGACTGAGCGCACACATGCACACGCACCTGGAGATAACATCAGATCCCACAGGTTAAGGGCTGAGTCCTACAGGACTGCCCCTGCCTTTAGATGCCAGTCACAAGTCCAGGAAGTCACCTGGGCTTCTGATTAACTGGCTGTAGATTGGAGTTTCTAATGATCTGCTTGTGTTTGATTAATTTCTTAGAGCAGCTCACAGAACTCAAAAGAAGTATTTTACTTCCTAGATTAGCAGTTTATGATAAAAGGGTATATTCAGGAACCCGCCAAATGGAGGAGATGTATAGGGCAAGGTATGGGGGAAAGTGCAGGATGTGATCTTCCATGCCTTCTCTGAGACTGCCACTCTCCCCAAATCTCCACCAGTTCCCCATCACAGAAGCTCTCCGAACCTTGTCTCTTTGGGTTTTTATGGAGGCTTCATTAGGTAGGAATGATTGATTAGATCATTGATGATTGATTTCTTTCTCCAGCACCCAGCCTCCCTCTCCTCCCCAGAGGTTGGTGGTAGGAGTGAAAGTTCCAACCCTCTGGTCAGGTGGTTAGCTCCACTGGCAGACCACCCCCATTGGCTTTCTGAAAGTCAACTCATTACCATAACAAGAGACTCCTTTGTTGCTCTCATCCCTTAGGAAATAATAAGAGTTTTAGGAGTGCTGTGCCAGAAACTGGAACAAAGACCAAGTATGTATTTCTTACTCTTATCACAATATCATTGTTGCTGTTGTTCAGTCACTGCTGCTGCTGCTGCTAAGTCGCTTCAGTTGTGTCTGACTCTGTGTGATCCCATAGATGGCAGCCCACCAGGCTTCCTCATCCCTGTGATTCTCCAGGGAAGAACTAAGTAGCACTAAGTGGCTAAGTCCTGTCTGACTGTCTGCAGCCCCATGGACTGCAGCACACCAGACTCTCCTGTCCTTCACTATCTCTCAGAGTTTGCTCAGATTCATGTCCATTGAGTTGGTGATGCTGTCTAACCATCTCATCCGCTGCTGCCCCCTTTTCCTTTTGCCCTCAATCTTTCCCAGCATCAGGGTCTTTTCCAATGAGTCGGCTCTTTGCCGATCCAGATGGCCAAAGGATTGGAGCTTCAGCTTTAGCATCGGTCCTTTCAATGAATATTCAGAGTTGATTTCCTTTAGGCTTGATTGGTTTGATCCCCTTCTCAAGAGTCTTTTCCAGCACTGCAATTAAAAAGCATCAGTTCTTGGGTCCTTACCCTTCTTTATGGTCCAGCTCTCACATCTGTATGTGACTACAGGAAAAAGCATAGCTTTGACTAGATGGACCTATGCTGTCCAGGTTTGTCATAGCTTTCCTTCCAAAGAGCAAGTGTCTTCTAATTTCATGGCTGCAATCACCATCTGCAGTGATTTTGGAGCCCAAGAAAATGAAGTCTGTCACTGTTCCTTTTGTTTCCCCATTTATTTGCCATGAAGTGATGGGACTGCATGCCATGATCTTAGTTTTTTGAATGTTGAGCTTTAAGCCAACTTTTTCACTCTCCCCTTTCACTTTCATCAAGAGGCTCTTTAGTTCTTCTTCACTTTCTGCCATAAGGGTGGTGTCATCTGCATATCTGAGGTTATTGATATTTCTCCCAGCAATCTTGATTCCAGCTTGTGCTTCATCCAGCCCAGCATTTTGCGTGATATACTCTGCATATAAGTTAAATTAGCAGGGTGACAATATACAGCCTTGACGTACTCCTTTCCTCATTTGGAACCAGTCCGTTGTTCCATGTCCAGTTCTAACTGGACATACAGGTTTCTCAGGAGGCAGGTCAGGTGGTCTGGTATTCCTATCTCTTTGAGAATTTTCCACAGTTTGTTGTGATACACACAGTCAGAGGCTTTAGCATAGTCAATGAAGCAGAAGTAGATATTTTTTGGAATTCCTTGTCTTTCTCTATGATCCAGAGAATGTTGGCAATTTAATCTCTGGTTCCTCTGCATTTTCTAAACCCAGCTTGTACATCTGAAAGTTCGTGGTTCACATACTGCTGAAGCCTGGCTTGAAGGATTTTGAGCATTACCTTGCTGTCCTGTGAAGTGAGCACAATTTGAAAGTTTGAACATTCTTTGGTATTGCCCTTCTTTGGAATTGGAATGAAAACTGACCCGTTCCAGGCTGTGGCCACTGCTATACTAACATATTAAGGATTGCCAACTTAAAAAAGCACAATGTGAGAGTTGTGAGTTAAGTTTTATTTGAGGCAAGATGAGGACTATAGCCTGGGAGGTAGCATTTCAGATACCTCTGAAAACCTCTCCAAAGAGGTAGGGGGAAGGTCAGTGTATATGTGATTTTGGTGAAGGGGGAATGCATGCAATCAAGCACATTATTTTTTTCAGAAGATTTCTGCTGGTCACGAGGAGCAGTTGTCACCATGAAGGATATTAGTGCTTTTCTAGATATGAGGAGATACGAGAATTGGGCTCATAAAATTGGCTCCTGAAAATATCTATCTGAAGACCTGTTCTGTCAGTTATCTCACCTCCCACAGCACAGAGGGCCTCATTTCTGCTCCCCACCTTGAACTCTTCTCAGGGGGTGTTGAAAGTCAGTGGCTGTAGCAGCACATGGTTTAATCCTTGTAGAAGTAGATGCCACATGCCAATTTGTAGCTGACAGGAAATTCAACTTTAGTCTCTTATTATTTTGTAAATTAAGAGGTATACATACTCAATCATTGACCTTTTTCCTTAAATTTAAAAATTGGAGTATAATTGCTTTACAATATTTTTTGTTGTACACACATAGTGATTCACAATTTTTAAAGATTATATTCCATTTATAGTATTATAAAATATTGGCTATATTCTCTGTGCTGTACAGTATATCCTTGTTGCTTATTTTATACATAGTAGTCTGTACCTCTTTTCCCTACCTCTGTCTTTCCCCTTCCCTTTCCTTTTCCCCAGTGGTTTGTTCTCTGTACAGGTATGTATAAGGCTGTTTCTTTTCTGTTATAGTCACCATTGTATTTGTTTTTTTTTTTAGATTCCACATATAAATGACAACATATACTATTTGTTTTGCTCTGACTGACTTCAATAAGCATAATACTCTCCAAGTCCATCCATGTTGTTACAAATGGTAAAATTTCCATCCACAAAACAAAAATAACTTACTGAATGGGAGAAAATATTTGCAAATGATATTATTGATAAGAAGGTAATATTCACAATATATAAACAGCTCATATAACTTAATATCAGGGAAAACCCAAGCACTCTGATTAAAGAATGGGCAGATGACCTAAATAGACATTTCTCCAAAGAAGACCTATAGATAGATGGCCAACATGCTCATGCAAAGATGCTCATCATTGTTAATTATCAGAGAAATGCAAATCAAAACCATAGTGATGTATCACCTCATACCTGATAGAATTACTGTCATCGAAAAGACCACAAATAACAAAAAAACTAAAAATAAGAAAAAACTAAAAGTAGACTACCATGTTGTTGTTCAATCATTTAGTCGTATCCGACTTTTTGCAACCCCATGGACTGTAGCACGCCAGGCCTCCCTGTCCTTCACCGTCTCCAGGAGCTTGCTCACACTCATGTCCGTTGAGTCGGTGATGCTGTCCAACCATCTTGTCCTCTGTTGTCCCCTTCTCTTCTTGCCTTCAATCTTTCCCAGCATCAGGGTCTTTTCCAATGAGTTGGCTCTTTTCTAAATCAGCTTGAGCATACAATCCAGCAATTCCATTCCAGGATATATACCCAAAGAAAATGAAAATACTAATTCAAAAAGACACATGCACCTCAGTGTTCATAAGAGCATTATTTACAGTAGCTGAGATGGAAGCAACTTAAGTGTCCACAGACAGATGAACTGATAAAGTTGTGATATACACAAACACACACATACACCAGAGGAATACTACTTATATTCCATAAAAAGAATGAAATTTTGCCACGTGCAACCGTTGACTTCTTAAACTATTTTATAGTGAAGCACGATAAACACTTAAGGTATGCAGGGTATCTGGGAATTGTCACAAAGCCAACACTTACGTAACTTGACCCAGGTGAACACGTAAACACTACACACCTTCCCCCCAAGTTGTAGTATATCAAGAACTGGGAGAAAGGGTGTTTTATGTCCTGAGTTCAGACAGCACATTTTCTATAAAGAATTTAAAATCAGTATAATTACTGACTAAAAGTTGGTTTGTTTTTTGTTATCACCATGCATTGACCATTAAAAAAATGTGTATGTGTGTTATATGTACTTTATATCTCATTTATCTTTCCTTTCCTTATTAGTTGGTGCTTGTTGTATGCATAAAGAGATATATTCCTACATTATCTTTTAGGAGCTTTATTGTTTTGACTTTTACATTGAGATCTGTAATTCATCTGAAGTTAATGTTTGTGTATGGTATGAGTTATAGGTCAAGTTTAATTTTTCCTTTTCCAAATGTCTTAGCACCATTTATTGCAAAGATCACATTTTCCTCACTGATCTGCAGTGACAGGTTTATTGTACAAAAAGCATTCATTACATGTATAATCTACTTCTGTGCTTTCTGTTCTTGCCTTTCAAATCTGTTTGTCTAATACACTGTCTTAATGACTGTGCTTCATAATAAGTCCTGATATCTGGAGAGAAAATCTTTTTGTTATTCTTCCAGGTGTCTTGTTTTCCTTGGCCATTTGCGTTTCTTAATACATTTTGAACCAGCCTTTAAATTTCCATTAAAATGCCTGTTAGAATTGTTTGGGTTTTTGTTGGATCTCTAGATCAATTTGGGTAGAATTGACATCTTTACAACTGAAGTGATTTAGCAGCAGCAGCAGCAGACATCTTTACAGTGTTAAATCTGAAGAACATGGAACATCCCTTCACTTTAAATTAAGATGTTATTAATTAAATTAAGATGTCCTTTAATTTTTTTAAAGGACATCTTAATTTAATTTTTTTACATTTTTTAAAATTAAAATTAAGATGTCCTTTAATTTTTTTTTTAAATACTGTTTTCTATAGCTTTCTATGTAGAGGATGTCTACTTTTCTTTCTGTTTATTTCTAGGAATTTAATATTTTTGATGGTATTGTCAGTTCAGTTCAGTTCATTTCAGTTGCTCAGTCATGTCCGACTCTTTGTGACCCCGTGAATCGCAGCACGCCAGGCCTCCCTGTCCATCACCAACTCCCGGAGTTCACTCAAACTCACGTCCATTGAGTTGGTAATGCCATCCATCCATCTCATCCTCTGTCATCCCCTCTTCCTCCTGCCCCCAATCCCTCCCAGCATCAGAGTCTCTTCCAATGAGTCAACTCTTCCCATGAGGTGGCCAAAGTGCTGGAGTTTCGGCTTTAGCATCATTCCTTCCAAAGAACACCCAGGACTGATTTCCTTCAGAATGGACTGGTTGGATCTCCTCGCAGTCCATGGCATTGTATTGTATTGTAAATGATATTAAAAATTCATTTTCTAACTTTATTGCTGGTATATTGAAATACAGTTGATTTTTAAATATTATCTTCTGTATTCCTCAGCTTTGGTAAACTCATTGTTTTTCTGATAGTTCATAGCTTATTTTGGATTTCCTATATATACAGTCTGGGAATAATAGTTTTTTCCCCTTCATTCCCAAGTGTCATATTTTTGTCCAGCTTTCTATTTGTGAGCAATGGAAGTGTTTGCCTGAATTACCCAAGCATCATTATTGGGAGCAGAAATTTTTCTTAAATAAAAAATTAAAACTGTATTCTATTGTCACTTTTTAATTACCTTTGAATTTAAACCCAAATCCGTGGGTACTTCAACAGCCATGAAGTCCAGAGAAAGGTAATAGGATCTTTTCAGACAAGACATCATAAATGTTCCTAAAGGTTGTATAAACAAATCTTATAAAAATGTTTGTTTTAAATGTTTAAAATTTAGTTTTAGTGGTGAGAACTCTTAATGTGTATCCCAAGGGCTTATATATTAATACTTATCAGTAGCTTAAAGAATTTCTCAAAGTAGTGACGTCACTAGTGAAGCCACAGTTTCCCTCTGATGTGCTGTCTTCTTAAGCATCATTCTTAGAAGCCTCCCACCCAAGGTAGCCCAAGGAGCTCTCCGCTTTGCAGAGGGCATTGGCTTGTCTGGGTATTGCCGTGTGGTGCCAGTGGAGATGAATTGCAGGAAGAGCTCTCAGAACTGCGTGGGGAGAGAAGTGGCATTTGAGTGTCAGTATGGGGAATGTCAGATGGTGTTTCACAGAGGAAAACTTGGTGGGTTGCAGCTGAGGAATCAGAGTCTCATTGCAGCTTGTCCTCTGGCAATGTCAAGTATGCTTCTGTGAGCTGGAGGAGTCTGTGGGCTGCTGTCAGGGAGGCAGTCAACAGATGCCAAGCAGTCTCAGGCAAGTGACTGCAGCTTAAAACAGACAACCTCTGCAGGGTCATCTCCATGGGGGAGTTCTGTGCCATCCTGGTTGTGGAATTTCATTGGTAACAAAATGGAGCTGGAGAGTTGAATCTTTACCAGCTGAGCCACAAGGGAAGCCCAGAGATGACCAGCAAGAGGCAATTATAACAAGCAAGGGCTATTTTAACTATTTTGGATCTGTTAAGAAATACCTGGTGTAACAGGGAAGTGACTATCTTGTAAAATAGTCTGTTTCTCAGAGTTTTCCTGGATGGAATAATTTTAAACACTCTTTAAGAATTTTCCTTTCAAAAATTATGAGGCGACTCCTTTTGCAAAACAAGGGTTCATTTATTAGCATGAATATCTCCTGATCTTCTCCACTCCATGCATATTTTATCTACTTATGAAGCTGGGTTTTCATATATAATAATTTTTTTCAGTCACAAGGAGTACTTCAGCAATCAGTACCTGAGTCCGGTATTTAATTATGGTTCTTACAGCAGTATATCTTGGCAATTGTGAGCTGTTTTTTTGCCCTTGAATGTGGTAGGCTAACTATGGGACAGGCTTCCCAGGTGACTTAGTGGTAAAGAATCCTCCTGCTAATGCAGGAGATGCGGGTTCAATCCCTGGGTCAGCACTATCCCCTGGAAAAGGAAATGGCAACCCACTCCAGTATTCTTGCCTGGGAAATCCATGGACAGAGGAGCCTGGCAGACTGTAGTCCATGGAGTCACAAAGAGTCGGATATGACTGAGGAACTTTCTAAAAATACCATATCTACTGATTTCTCTCTTTGTTATTAAAGTTTTATGATCCCAATAAATGAATTACAGGCCAGAGAATATTCAAAACTTGTGAAGGAAAACAGGTACAAAATTTAAGTATGGATAACTATAGAATCTTTGGTGGGTTTGGGATTAAAAATAACTGAGTATGCCATGAGACTTTCTGAAATGTCCGTACTCCACTCTAGTAATGGTGAATAAAAGCAGGTAACCCTTTGCAAGAGATATTAATTTGAGAATATTTATGTTCTTTGAAATACAGAGCTTCAAAAGTTTGTCAGCTTGGTTGATACATTCAACCAGCAAAATTAACTGGTTTGCTGTTCTCAGACTCTTACTACATCTTTTGTGCTCCAAGTCTGCCTTCTGTCTTCTGCAGTGCCCGTGTAATATACTTTCTAGTTGATTTTTTTCTTTAAAGGATGATCTAACAGGGTAGGGGAGTAAGGACATTATAAAAGATAGAAAGTGCTGAAAAGAATTTTCATTTATCTGCTTCCTGCCGTCCATAATGGGGTGGGGAATCATTTGTCTCTTTCCCATTTGATTTTCCTTTTTTTCTTCTCTAGAGTTGGGAGAATCTCTTCTAATTTCTTTTAAAAACATTCATCAATAATGACTGAAGTATTCTGAAAAGTTAGATGTACCTCTCAGACATAGTTGTAGAATATTTTTTTAAATTAATTTTTATTGGAGTATAGTTGATTTACAATGTTGTGTTAGTTTCTGCTGTTCAGCAAAGTGAATTGGTCATACATAGACATATATCCACTCTTTTAGATTCTTTTCCCATATAGATCATTGCAGAGTACTGAGTAGAGTTTCCGGTGTTATACAGTAGGTCCTTATTAGTTATCTATTTTATATATAGATCTGGGTTCGATCCCTGGGTCAGGAAGATCCCCTGGACAAGGAAATGGCAACCCACTCCAGTACTCTTGCCTGGAATATCCCAGGAACACAGTCCACAGGGTCACAAAGAGTCGGACATGACTGAGCGACTTCACTTTCACTTTATATATAGTAGTGTGTGTATGTCAGTCCCAATCTCCCAATTTATCCCTCCCCCTTGAAAGTGGTTCATTTGTGTCCAACTCATTGGGACCCAGTGGACTGTAGCCCACCAGACTCTTCTGTCTATGGGCTTCTCCAGGCAAGAATACCGGAGTGGGTTGCCATTTCCTTCTCCAGGGGATCTTCCTGACCCAGGGATCGAACCCAGGTCTCCTGCATCGGCAGGCAGATTTCTTGCCGTCTGAACCACTAGGAAAGTTCTAAATAATAATCTTCATTGCCACCATCATGTTTTCTTAACATGTAATGAATTTCTTAACATTAGTAATTAATTGATAACACTTTTCTTTTGAGTTTCAACTCTGTAACTTACCTCTTCTCTGTATTTTTATGTTTTGAAAATGAAGCTTCATTTTATTTTCCATAGCTCAGGAAAAATACTTCCATGTGTAATCCTTTGACTGTACTTTGTGTGTGTGTCTTGTTTCTGTGGTTTCCTTCATGAAATCTTTTAGGGCTAAAGGTAATTGAAGTGCATTTGCTTTTTTCCACCTCAAATGCTTTAAAAATATACCTCAGCAACTGCTTATAGATGGCTTTTTGATTTGTTAGTTCTTGGTTTTTGTCTTGGTACAGCAGAAGATGGCTGACTTTATACAGTAAGTTGAAGGTATCTTTACTTATACGACTGTAAATTATCAGTAATGTTGATAGTGTAATGCAATTTAGAAGTGGTTCTAGATGTAGCATAGTTCTAAATTGTTTAGACTGAGTAGAAAATTTCCAAATGATATTGTTTAACTTAATAAAATAACAGTGCTTTGCAGGTAATTTAATTGTCATCAGAACCGACAAGAAATATTACTTGCTTTAAAAATACTTTATTTACTTCAATAAAAATTTTGCTCTTAAAATGCTAGTAATATTTCATAAATCTATTATTCCATATGGTTCTTGACATAAATTACTTGTCTCATTTGGGGAATATCTTTAAGCACAAGCTCATTAATTGAGATGATAAATTCCACTTTCTTGAGATGTTAGCCTTCTTATTTCTGTCATCTGTTGTTTTAAATGAATCTTATTTAATTACTAATAATAGTTATTTTCTTATTAGTGGCTGCTGTGCATCAGAGGCTCTACTGATACAACCTTGAATCCTCACCTGTAAGTAGGTAGTGTTAGTCCCTCTTAGTGAATGAGAAAAGAGACTTAAAGAGGCTAAATAATTTGCTCATGGTCACATGATTAATGAAGGTTGACACCTGGATGTGTTAGTATTCTCAGAAAGATGGACAGAGGGTTCCAGGTAGAGGAAGGGTTTGTGCCAATAAGCAGTGCACTTGGCCTGATTGTTCATCATCTTAATTGGTCTTGGATTATTGAAATAATACTTTATCTTCTGAGAAGGACATATTAAAGTGTAGAAGCTGAAAGAAAATTCACTTTTGATTTTAAAACTTATTAGGATATGCTAGCTTACATTAACATAGTCATTTCATATGTTTGCATAATTAAAAATAGGTAATCAGATCAGATAAGTCACTCAGTCGTGTCTGACTCTTTGCAACCCCATGAATCACAGCACACCAGGCCTCCCTGTCTATCACCAACTCCCGGAGTTCACTGAGACTCACGTCCATCGAGTCAGTGATGCCATCCAGCCATCTCATCCTCTGTCGTCCCCTTCCCCTCCTGCCCCCAATCCCTCCCAGCATCAGAGTCTTTTCCAATGAGTCAACTCTTTGCATGAGGTGGCCAAAGTACTGGAGTTTCAGCTTCAGCATCATTCCTTCAAAGAAATCCCAGGGTTGATCTCCTTCAGAATGGACTGGTTGGATCTCCTTGCAGTCCAAGGGACTCTCAAGAGTCTTCTCCAACACCTCAGTTCAAAAGCATCAGTTCTTCGGTGCTCAGCTTTCTTCACAGTCCAACTCTCACATCCATACATGACCACAGGAAAAACCATAGCCTTGACTAGGCGGACCTTTGTTGGCAAAGTAATGTCTCTGCTTTTGAATATGCTATCTAGGTTGGTCATAACTTTTCTTCCAAGGAGTAAGTGTCTTTTAATTTCACGGCTGCAGTCACCATCTGCAGTGATTTTGGAGCCCAGAAAAATAAAGTCTGACACTGTTTCCACTGTTTCCCCATCTATTTCCCATGAAGTGGTAGGACCGGATGCCATGATCTTTGTTTCTGAATGTTGAGCTTTAAGCCAACTTTTTCACTCTCCACTTTCACTTTCATCAAGAGGCTTTTTAGTTCCTCTTCACTTTCTGCCATAAGAGTGGTGTCATCTGCATATCTGAGGTTATTGATATTTCTCCCGGCAATCTTGATTCCAGCTTGTGTTTCTTCCAGTCCAGCGTTTCTCATGATGTACTCTGCAGAGAAGTTAAGTAAGCAGGGTGACAATATACAGCCTTGACGTACTCCTTTTCCTATTTGGAACCAGTCTGTTGTTTCATGTCCAGTTCTAACTGTTGCTTCCTGACCTGCATACAGATTTCTCAAGAGGCAGGTCAGGTGGTCTGGTATTCCCATCTCTTTCAGAATTTTCCACAGTTGATTGTGATCCACACAGTCAAAGGCTTTGGCGTAGTCAATAAAGCAGAAATAGATGTTTTTCTGGAACTCTCTTGCTTTTTCCATGGTCCAGTGGATGTTGGCAATTTGATCTCTGGTTCCTCTGCCTTTTCGAAAACCAGCTTGAACATCAGGAAGTTCACGGTTCACATATTGCTGAAGCCTGGCTTGGAGAATTTTGAGCGTTACTTTACTAGCGTGTGAGATGAGTGCAATTGTGCAGTAGTTTGAGCATTCTTTGGCACTGCCTTTCTTTGGGATTGGAATGAAAACTGACCTTTTCCAGTCCTGTGGCCACTGCTGAGTTTTCCAAATTTGCTGGCATATTGAGTGCAGCACTTTCACGGCATCATCTTTCAGGATTTGGAATAGCTCAACTGGAATTCTATCACCTCCACTAGCTTTGAAATACAGAATGTGCAAGGGTTTCTTTAAAATACTGAATCTTGTGTCTAGATTGAGTAAAGTGGGAGTTATTTCAAGGAAAATGATAATGCCATGCAGAAGAGCAGGCACTGTGGTCACCAGGAAGCTGTCTAGTTTTCCCACCTACTCTGTTGTGAATGGGGAGAAAGCCCTTCAGTTAAGCTAGAGCAGAGCTCCTCCTCAGAAGCTGATTTGGAGACCTGTGGTATAAGCTTTGTTTTCTCATTCATATAATGAATGTGTAGGGTTTATTATACCTTCAAGATTCTGTGATTCCCTGAACAAGAAGATGGTAGTTTGTGTTTCAGAGGGCTTTACATATCATTTGTATGGAATTTTTTGAAAGAGTGAGTTAGTACTGTGGCACCGTAAAGTACAGTGTATTGTGGATAGTCCACATACAGATAATAACTGACAGTAATATTGTTTATAAGCTTATCCTCTGTCAGTTACTGTGAGCCCCATAAATATGTATAGTCAATTCTTAATTATTTAAGAATTGTTAAAATGGTTTGTCCTAAACCCATTTCTTTCCCCTTTATCTTTCTTTTAGAAATGTGGATCATGGGACTTCTCTGGTGGTCCAGTTGTCAAGACTCCATGCTTCCAATGTAAGGGATGCAGATTCCATCCCTTGTCAAGGAACTAAGATTCCACATGCCACATGGGCCAGCCAAAAAGTAGAAATGTGGATCATTATTCTCTCTCATTTGAGAGGCAGAAAAGAGTTGAAATGCAGATACAAGATATAATCGTGTTGTGATATCTAGTTTCTAGGAGATTATGATTTATCTAAAGGAAATAGATATGTATGCAAACAATAAATGTTTAAATAAGGGTATAATGAATGTTATACAAGTGTTGTAGGTAAGAATTTATAGACTAGCCTTTTAAATTTTTATTATGGGTATATATTAGTTAATCTTAACCAAAAAAAGAACACAGAATTTATAGAGAATAACTTCTAGCTAGGCTGAACAGAGAGGAAATAATAATTTACTTGATTTTTAAGAAAATGATGGCTAATATTTCAGTTGGCAAAGACTGGGGCCAGGGGTGGGGAAGTGATTGGAACAAAGGTATAAAAGTGGGAAAGTGCAAAGGCATATTCTAGCTGTTGATTAGTAGGTGTAGTTGATTTGGAACCAAGAATTCTTAAAGTGGAGTAGTAGATGATTGTCAAAAATTATAGTTAAATTCACAGGAAAGCAATTACCAAAGGTAATAGTTAATTTCAGATTAAGTAACATAACTATCCAGAGCCTAAATTTTCCCCACTGTAAATTAAAGTCAGATGAGATGATCCCTCACCTATTTAATAGGTGTTCAGTAGATATTTGTTGAATGAATAAGTGAGTGAGCAATTGAGTGAGTGAGTGAGTGAGTGAAAGAGATGTCTTTAGCTATTTCCCTTGACATCAGTGCCTTAGAAATTTGGAATTTTGATAGGCAGTGGGAAATTAACAGTTGTTGATAGTAAAATGATATAACAACTTGAGTCTAAAAAGAATGTCATGTTTTTTTCCTATAAATAATGCTTATGTGTTTTAAAATTTGTTTTTCTTATTTGCAAAGCAGGAATGGAGACACACACAGACTTGAAGAATAAATGTATGGATACCAAGGGGGATGGGGGGTAGGATGACCTGAGAGATTGGCATCGACATACACTACTACATGTAAAACAGATAACTAATGAGAGCGTGCTGTATAGCACAGGGAACTCTGCTCAGTGCCCTGTGGTGACCTAAATGGGAAAGAAATCCAAAAATGAGTGGATTATATGTATATCTATAGCTGATTCACTTTGCTGTACAGCAGAAACTTAACATTTTAAAGCAACTATACCCCAATTAAAAAAGAAAGAAAAGAAGAAAAAAAATAGTTTCTTTCTATAGGAATCAGTGGATCCCTGTCTGGACAATGAATTGTCAGGGCACTTTTAACACTTAAAATATTGAGTCTTAAATGTGTTAAGTATTTTTGTATAAAAATATTTAAAAAGTGAATGTGAGAGTTTAGAAATTTTTACAGCAATTTAACATTTTTACTGTATTTTGCAACATAATTTACATGAGATTAAAAAAAAAAGACTTTTATTCTAAATAGTTTGAGAATCTCTCGTCTAATGGTTCCGAAGTTTTTGGCTTTGGGTAGATGAAATGCCATGATTACATGAACTGATCTTTTTCCAAGTTATCTTTTTTTAGGGATTCTAGAAGAGTGTGATTATAATGTATTCATCTGAAAAGTGACTTCATAATGGAGCCTAAGAATAACGATTGTTGTTGCTGTTCAGTTGCTTAGTCATGTCCGACTCTTTGTGACCCCATGGACTTCAGCATACCAGGCTTCCCTGTCCTTCTCCGTTTCCTGGAGCTTACTCAAACTCATGTCCATTGAGTTGGTGATGCCATTCAACCATCTTGTCTTCTGTCATCCCCTCCTCCTCCTGTCTTCAATCTTTCCCAGCATCAGGGTCTTTTCTAATGACTGGGTTCTTTGCATCAGGTGGCCAAAGAATTGGAGATTCAGCATCAGTCCTTCCAGTGAATATTCAGGACTGATTTCCTTTAGGATGGACTGGTTGGATCTTCTTGCAGTCTAAGGGACTCTCAAGAATCTTCTCCAACACCACAGTTCAAAAGCATCAATTCTTCAGTGCTCAGCCTTCTTTATTCAATTCTCACATCCATACATGACTACTGGAAAAACCGTAGCTTTGACTGTATGGATTTGTTGGCAAAGAAATGTCTCTGCTTTTTAATACGCTGTCTAGGTTTGTCATAGCTTTTCTTCCAAGGAACAAGCATCTTCTAACTTCATAGCTGCAGTCACCATCTGCAGTGGTTTTGGAGCCCAAGAAAATAAAGTCTCTCACTGTTTCCATTGTTTCCCCATCTATTTGCCATGAAGTGATGGGATTGGATGCCATGATCTTAGTTTTTTTAATGTTGAGTTTTAAGCCAACTTTTTCACTTTCCTCTTTCACTTTCATCAGTTCAGTTCAGTTCAGTTCAGTCACTTAGTCGTGTCCGACCTTTTGTGACCCCATGAATCGCAGCATGCCAGGCCTCCCTGTCCATCACCAATTCCAAGAGTTCATTCAGACTCACGTCCATCGAGTCAGTGATGTCATCCAGCCATCTCATCCTCTGTCGTCCCCTTCCCCTCCTGCCCCCAATCCCTCCCAGCCAGCATCACAGTCTTTTCCAATGAGTCAACTCTTTGCATGAGGTGGCCAAAGTACTGGAGTTTCAGCTTCAGCATCATTCCCTCCAAAGAAATCCCAGGGCTGATCTCTTTCAGAATGGACTGGTTGAATCTCCTTGCAGTCCAAGGGACTCTCAAGAGTCTTCTCCAACACCACAGTTCAAAAGCATCAATTCTTCAGTGCTCAGCTTTCTTCACAGTCCAACTCTCAGATCCATACATGACCACAGGAAAAACCATAGCCTTGACTAGACGGACCTTTGTTGGCAAAGTAATGTCTCTGCTTTTCAATATGCTATCTAGGTTGGTCATAACTTTCCTTCCAAGGAGTAAGAGTCTTTTAATTTCATGGCTGCAGTCACCATCTGCAGTGATCTTGGAGCCCAGAAAAATAAAGTCTGACACTGTTTCCACTGTTTCCCCATCTATTTCCCATGAAGTGATGGGACCAGATGCCATGATCTTTGTTTTCTGAATGTTGAGCTTTAAGCCAACCCTTTCACTTTCATCAAGAGGCTCTTTAGTTCTTTGCTTTCTGCCATAAGGGTAGTGTCATCTGCATATCTGAGGTTATTGATATTTCTCCCGGCAATCTTGATTCCAGCTTGTGCTTCATCCAGCCCAGCATTTTGCATGATGTACTCTGCATATCAGTTAAATAAGCAGGGTGACAGTATACAGTCTTGACATACTCCTTTCCTGATTTGGAACCAGCCTGTTGTTCCATGTCTGGTTCTAACTGCTGCTGCTTGGCGTGCATACAGATTTCTCAAGAGGCAGGTAAGGTGGTCTGGTATTCCTATCTCTTTAAGAATTTCCCACAGTTCATTGTGGTCGACACAGACAAAGGCTTTAGTGCAGTCAGTTAAGCAGAAGTAGATGTTTTTCTGGAACTCTCTTGCTTTTTCTATGATCCAGCGGATGTTGGCAATTTGATCTCTGGTTCCTCTGCCTTTTAAATCCATCTTGTATATTTGGAAGTTCTTGGTTTATGTTCTGGTGAAGTTTAGCTAAAAGGATTTTGAACATTACCTTGCTAGCATGTGAAATGAGTGTAATTGTGTGGTAGTTTGAACATTCTTTGGCATTGCCCTTCTTTGGGATTGGGATGAAAACTGACCTTGTCCAGTCCTGTGGCCACTGCTGAGTTTTCCAAATTTGCTGGCATATGGAGCACAGCATTTTAACAGCATTATCTTTTAGGATTTGAAATAGCATAGCTGGGATTCCATCACCTCCACTAGCTTTGTTCGTAGTGATGCCTCTTAAGGCCCAGTTGAATATAACCCATAGGGCAGGTTTTATTCTTGATGAAACTACCTTAAGTCAGAAATAAAGTTAAATCTTGAGATTCTCATGTTCTCAATTTGTATGACTTATATTCCTTACTGTTAACCTGAAGTTCTAGTTTGTATTCATTCAGCTCTCCATGATACCCCTCTATTTTGCAGTATAAAATTTTCCAATAATAAATGACAATTAGATAAGACCCAGTAATTGTCAGTCATGTAGTATTGTTTTCCACATGCTCCTCTATATTCCCAATTTCAGTTATCAGTGCCCTGATATGCCCACTAGTCAAGGCAGAAGAAATTTTGTAGTCATCTAGACTTCTCCATTTCTCATTAATCAACTGTTTTTAAATTGGCACTGGGTCTTTTCAGTACACCTCCTAAATAACTCAAATTTATCCACCTTTCTCTCTTTACTGCTGCTTCAGTTGAGATTTTCATCCTTTTGTGCCTGGCCTCCATCAATCAGTAGCTTTCTGATTAGTGTCTCTGCCCTAACCCTCTTCCTGCCTCCATGGTGGTTTTTCTGAAACATAATACTGATAAATACACATCTAAAAAGCTTCTAAAATTATTATTGTCTATGGCAGTAGCCTTGAAATGTCCTGTGCAGCAGTTGAATCTTTTCTTAAAATATAGGGACACATATCTGTGGCATGGAATTCAAGGCCTTTAATGATTTAGTTCCTGCCTTGTCCTTGTCATCCCTGGACCTGTGCCCTAGATTTCAGAGAAGCTGAATGTCTTGAGTTCTACAATCACTCCTTGTTTTTTGTTTTTTGGAGGTTTTTTTTTTTTTTTTTTTTTTTTTGCTTATTTTAGGAAGAATTTTTCCTGGAATACCTCTACCGTTATGTCTGTCTTATATTCTGTTCTTGTCTCAAGAATGTCACCTGAATATCCTGAGTGGTAATAGTGTGTGCTAATGGGTGAGTTCTTGCAGAGGTCCCTAGATGACATCAGGATGGGGCCTGGTTATCAGAAGGACTAGCCATGATTAGGTTAGAACTTTTAGCCCCCTCATCCTACCCCCACTTCTGGGGAAAAGAGGGGGCCAGAGATTGAGTTCAATTGCCAGTGGCCAGTGATTGAATCAGTTGTGCCTACATAATAAAACCACCATGAAAAACCTCTTGAACAACAGGCTTTGGGGAGCTTCTGGGTTGGTGAACACATTGAAGTGCTGGGAAGGTGCTATACCCTACGAGGGCATGGAAGCTTTGCCCCTCTTCCCTCCACCCCTGTAACCCCCTTTGCATCTCTTCAATTTGGCTGTTCCTGAGTTATATCCTCTATAATAATCAAGTAATGGTTTAAATAAAGCATTTCTTGAGTTCTGAGTCATTCTAGAGAATTATCAAACCTGAGGAATGGTTTGTGGGAACCTCCAAATTCTTTTAGCTAAGTAGGACAGAGGTGCAGATGGCCTGGGGACCAGGTACTTGTGACTGGCATCTACAGTGACAGAAATTTGTGGGACTGAACTGTTAAACCTATGGAGTCTGATGTTAATTAACTCTGGGCAGTTAGTGTTCGATTGTAGCATGCCCAGGTATTAGAGATTTGGTGTTGGAAAGGTGCCACATATTTGGTGTCAGGGTGACTTAACTTCAGTTTACAAATGGAAACCAACCAAAACTTTAAGAGACTGCTCAGCTTATTATTAAATTAGTACGTGGGAGTGCTGTAATTCAAGAGTCCTCTTAACCATATCTTGTTTTGTTTAAATAATAATGTCCTTGAGGGAATGAACCTTCTTTTTCTTCTAACATATTAATTTTTTTATTATTTATTAGTCATGTGTTCCAGTCTCTTGAACTTAATTGAATGCTTTCATCAATTAATGGCCTTGATAAAATTGCTTGTAATTTTGACTGTTATTTGTTTGGCCAAAGTGATGTTACTTATCCTTGTAAAGTTATCAGGACAAACAGCTGGGGAAGTGCAAGCTTTTAAGCTTGATTTTTTTTTTTTAGTTCCTTCTGTATTTTAAATAGGACACAAATATCTCTGTAAATAAAAATAACTTCCTCCCAACCCATTTGGAAAATATCCCAGACTTCCTCTTCATGCCTTGCAAAGTTGCTGCTGTCTAGTCTTTGTTACTATTTGTTTTTTCCCTTTAAAATAAGTGACCCTCCTAGGAATAGCTTAATCACCAGATGTTTGGTCAGCAGTATTCCACTTATTCTGGTTTTGTAGTTCTTCCTAATAGGCTTGAAAGGTAATCACTGCATTCCTTCTCTAGTTCTAAAATGATTTTACTCAATTACTCTTGTAACTTACCTTGGTAAGTGATTTGGAGCCAAAATGAAAAGAGAGAAGATAGGATATATATATTTTATACTGGTCCTTTATGAATTGATGGTTATTCGTTGAGAATTTTCACACTCATTTTCAGTTTCAGAGGTTCTGAGTGTTTAGAAATGAAATTGTGGAAGTTCCAACAGAGGATCCTTATTTTTTAACTGAGGAAATGAAAGTTGTAAAGGTCAACCATTGGAGAAGGCAATGGCACCCCACTCCAGTACTCTTGCCTGGAAAGTCTCATGGATGGAGGAGCCTGGTAGGCTGCAGTCCATGGGATCGCACAGAGTTGGACACGACTGAAGTGACTTAGCAGCAGCAGCAGCAAGGTCAACCATAAAGCTGATACTTTGGCTTGGTGAGAGACACCCAGGATTTAGAATCTTTCTGATGTAAATTTTCAGCCTACCATGAATCTGGAGAATTGATAACATCAGTCTGTGACAGCAATAACATTGTTTAGCCTGGAAGCAACCTTTGTGAATTTTCCAGATTATTGACAGTGTTTGAAAGTATTTGATGTCTTCAGGACTAATAAACTCTGCCATGTACTTTTATCTTTTTCAATTAGTAGATATTTCAAATTTCCAAAAATAGGAATCAGTTCAGTCATTCAGTCGCGTCCAACTCTTTGCTACTCCATGAATCGCAGCACGCCAGGCCTCCCTGTCCATCACCAACTCCCGGAGTTTACCCAAACTCATGTCCATTGAGTCAGTGATGCCATCTCATCCTCTGTTGTTCCCTTCTCCTGCCTCCAATCCCTCCCAGCATCAGGGTCTTTTCCAATGAGTCAACTGTTTGCATGAGGTGGCCAAAGTATTGGAGTTTCAGCTTTGGCATCAGTCCTTCCAATGAACACCCAGGACTGATCTCCTTTAGGATGGACTGGTTGGATCTCCTTGCAGTCCAAGGGACTCTCAAGAGTCTTCTCCAACACAACAGTTCAAAAGCATCAATTCTTCGGTGCTCAGCTTTCTTCACAGTCCAACTCTCACATCCATAAACCTCCTTTTTCAAATATATCATGTATAAAAAGAATGTACAAAACAGATATAAGTGGTATTTAATTAGAATAGAATTTTAAGCATAATTTTGATTTATTGAAAAATAAATTGAGAAAAATCAAATTTGTGAAATGCTGTATTAGAGTATTTAACTTCCATCTAGCTTAAAATAACTGAATGGATGTACCATAGTTCATTTCACCAGGCCTCTCTTGATATTTAGGTCGTTTCCATTCTTACTGCTTTTACACACAATGCAGCAGTGAATAAAATATCTTTATCATGTATATGTGTATCTGTTTTCTGAGGATAAATTCCTAGAAATATAATTTCTGTGTCATTAGAATGTATTTGTTTTTACTTTTGAAAGATATCAAATGGTTTCCAAAAAATTGTATCAGTATATATACATTCCCACCAGCAATATATGAGCAAGCTTAATTCCCTCATGCTCTCATCAACATGGTATATTAGTTTTGGTCTTTGCTAACCTAAAAAATTATATCTCAATATAGTTTGAATCTTCAGTTTTTATTATATCTAAAGTCAAGTAACTTTAGATATGTTTAAGAGGCATTTGTGTTTCCTCTTCTGGAACTATATGTTCATATCACTTTGCCCATTTAAAAAATTGGGCTTATTGCCCCTCTTATCGAGCAATAGGTTCCTTTTATGTGTTATACCTTTTATGTGTTATGTGTTTTACCTTTTTGTGGCATAAGTTGCAGATTCTTTTCCTCATTTTTAAATTTCTCTTTTCCCTTTGATTTTTGCCTTTTTCATTTTATGGATATGTAAACTCAAACTTAACATGCCTAAAATGGAATCTTGAATTTCTTCCCTTCCCTTAACCTGCTCCTCTTCTAGTTTTCCTCATATCAAGAAGCAACAGCCTTCATCTACTCAGAGCCCAAGTGCCAAACCAAGAAGTTACCTTTGATTTCTTTTTCCCTCACTTCCCCTCTCTAATCCATTCCCAGCTGTATTGGCTTCCTATCCAAATATATCCTGAATCTATCCATCTGGCTTCATGGGTACCTATTTATAGTCCATCCCACCTTTATCCTTTCACCTGGGTGGTTGCAGTGGCTCCCTAGTTGTTATAGCCCCAAATTGATAGCTCCCTTTTGAGGCACAGAGCCTTTCTCTACTCTGTAGCTTGTGTGATCTTTCCAAAATGAAAATCATCTGATTGTCATTCTACCCCCAAACCCACCTCCCATTCTTGTTCAAAACCCTCCAGTGACTCCATCTCATGATAAAGAAAACTACTTAAACTACTTGCTCTTTTTCCAGCCTCACCTTGTACTGGGTTATTAACCACCCCACCCTTGCTATCTTTTCTGTCTGCCATGTTCCTTCCTCAGTTGGGATTTTTGCATAAATCATCCCTCCTCTGTAAGTTTATGTCTGATTGTCCTGGCGATCTCGGCTCACTGAAACTTTTCTTTGGAAAAGCCAATCCTCCATAATTAGGTAGAAAAACTTGTACAAGCCCTTGTAGAGCTTATATGTCTTTTTCATAGCACTTATATTTGCAATTTACACTTACTGTGTGATTCTTTGATAAACTCCCTGAAATAAAGGGTTTTGTTTATTTTCTTTACCAATATGTTCTCAGTGTCTGTCATTGTGCCTGACATATAGTTAACTCTCAAGACATATTGAATGATTGCTTACTTTTAAGTTCTCAGCTTTGGAGTTTGAAGAATATATTGATTTACCCTTTCTGAAAAAATATGACTATATTTGTTCTAGGTCAGTCTTTGTTCTCTTTTTTTCCCTGTGGCTTTCCCAAGACCACTGAGGTTCACAGTCTGAACTCCAAAGTCTTAAAGCATTTCAGATATGAAATGTACCTAGGCCAATGGTCGTGAATTCTTTTAAAGTCCATAGGTATTCTTCAACGGTTTTGGCTTTCAGTTCCTTCTCTCTCTTTTTTTTTTTTTTCCATCTGGGAAAGAGAGTGTGTTTTGTCAGTTTGGTTGGTGAGGGGTTTTTGGTTGGTTTGTTTTTAATTTTGGGGGGGATTGTTTTCCAGTTGCTCAGTCATGTCTGACTCTGCAACCCCATGGACTACAGCACACCAGGCTCCCCTGTCCTTCACTGTCTCTCCCAGTTTGCTTGAATTTATGTCCATTGGGTCAGTGATGCTATCTAACCAAATTGTCCTCTGCCGCCCCCTTCTCCTTTTGCCCTCAGTCTTTGCCAGCATCAGGATCTTTTCCAGTGAGTCTGCTCTTCCAATCAAGTGGCGAAAGGATTGGAGCTTCAGCTTCAGCATCAGTCCTTCCAATGAATATTCAGAGTTGATTTCCTTTAGGATTGACTGGTTTGATCTTACAGTCCAAGGGACTCTCAAGAGGCTGCTGCTGCTGCTGCTGCTAAGTCGCTTCAGTCGTGTCCGACTCTGTGTGACCCCATAGACGGCAGCCCACCAGGCTCCCCCGTCCTTGGGATTCTCCAGGCAATAACACTGGAGTGGGTTGCCATTTTCTTCTCCAATGCATGAAAGTGAAAAGTGAAAGTGAAGTCGCTCAGTCGTGTCTGACTCTTCGTGACCCCAAGGACTGCAGCCTACCAGGCTCCTCTGCCCATGGGATTATCCGGGCAAGAGTACTGGAGTGGGTTGCCCTTGCCTTCTCCACAAGAGGCTTCTCCAGCACTGCAATTCCAAAGCACCAGTTCTTCAGTGTTCAGACATTTTTATGGTCCAACTTTCACATCCGTACATGACTACAGTAAAACCATAGCTTTGGCTTATATGGTGCTTTGTCAACCAAGTGATGTCTCTGCTTTTTAAAACACTGTCTAGGTTTGTCATAGCTTTCCTTCCAAGGAGCGAGTGTCTTAATTTCATGGCTGCAGTCACCATCCACAGTGCTTTTGGAGCTCAAGAAAATAAAATCTGTCACTGTTACCACTTTTTCCCCTTCTCTTTGTCATTAAGTGATGGGACCAGATGCCATGATCTTAGTTTTTTGAATGTTGAATTTTAAGCCAGCCTTTTCACTTTCCTCTTTTACCTTCATCAAGAGTCTCTTTAGTTCCTCTTTGTTTTCTGCCATTAGAGTGGTATCATCTGCATATCTGAAGTTGTTGATATTTCTCCTGGCAGTCTTGATTCCAGCTTGTGATTCATCCAGCCTGGCATTTCACATGATTATAGTAGTAGAGGACAATAACAGACCACATTTTCTGATCCACATCAACACAGTAAAATGGTTCTCAACTTCTGTAAGTTTGTTCTAAATTCAGTTGTTTAAAATTTAGAGATCAGAACAAGTTACCCCATAAAAACCATGTTAAAATTGATACATTTTCATGCAAGGGCTTTCAAAACCTTTTAAACCAATAGTGTTTCTTAAACAGTACAATGTTAGTGTGAACTCTGAATTTCTCTGATCCCAGTTTAGTTCTTTTTTTAAAATCTGAACCTTGAGGTCCCCAGATTCTCAGGAAGGGCTGGGAGTTTAACAGGTTTGGCAGTACTAGGAGAAATATCAGGTAACTGGGTAAGAGATACATTGACTTGGCACTGGATTCCCTAACTTGTGGAAAGACCCTAAGGGTAAAGGGGAGGCAAGATACATGTTTCACAATTGGAAATTTTTATTCTATTAAACCATGTGTATATTGCTCATGATAGTCAAATATCAGTTTGATTTAATTATGAGAACTGAATTACAGAGAATGGATTGATAGATCAGATTACTCTTCACTATTGGAGGAATAAAGTAAAATGAAGATCCTATTAATTGTGTCAGATGGTCCTATTTAGGAAGAAAACTAAGTAGGAGTGCATTATCTATTTACCTATAGTCAATATGGAGAATTCTCTGTAAGAGAGTAGGATGCTTTTTCATAAGGGTGTGCTTTCCACGGAAATGATTTCTTTCCATACATGGATCATGAGTTTCAAATTTCAAACCATTTGAACTCTCTTATTATAGCAGAAGTTTTGTTGTGTACCACATCCATTCCTGTCCAATTTCAGTGACAAAATGATTCTCTCATTTGTATGTATAAAAACAATGCCAGAAATGAAAACAAAACTCATGATTCATCTGATTTTGTACTTTCTTTCAGAAGAAGAAAAGACCCATTGAGATGAAGATTATAATTTCAGCAACAAAGGAAACATTTAAGGCTCAAGCAGCCCTTAAATTCAATACTAGTAATATATGAAATAAATTATAAGCCTTACATTTCTCTCAGTTCTTGTAGGTACATACTTGCCAATGCAGAGACAAGATTGCTTAATTTTAGGTGTATTTCTTAGTTCAAGATGGGGGTTTAGTCACTTAGTTGTGTCCGACTTTGCTACCCCATGGACTGTATCCTGCCAGGCTTCTCTGTCCATGGGATTTCCCAGGCAAGAATACTGGAGTGGGTTGCCAGTTCCTTCTCCAGGGGATCTTCCCAACACAGGAATTGAACCCGGGTCTCTTGCCTTGCAGGCAGGTTCTTTACCAACTGAGCTAAAGACAAATACACTTTAAAAATCAATCTGTACACATGTATACCTGTGGCGGATTCATTTTGATGTTTGGCAAAACTAATACAATTATGTAAAGTTTAAAAAAAAAATCATTCTGTTATTTACAAAATTAATAGTAATGAAAAGCTCAAACAATTTTTGAGAGATTCTTACAATCTTTTTATTGGAAGGGACCTTAGAGGACATCTAATTTAGTACATGACTCTTGTACATGACTCTTCTCTAGCATGGCCAGGCTAAACTGCTTCCAGTGACCTCTTCCTGCCCCCTGCAGGTCCCCTGCCAGTCTTCTGTGCTTTGGACTACAGAGCTTCTCTGTTTCTTGAATTTATCAAGCTCTCTAAGACTCTGTGACTTCCCTGGTGGCTCAGACGGTAAAGCGTCTGCCTACAATGCCAGAGACCTGGGTTCGATTCCTGGGTCAGGAAGATCCCCCGGAGAAGGAAATGGCAACCCACTCCAGTATTCTCGCCTGGGAAATCCCATGGACAGAGGAGCCTGGCAGGCTACGTCCGTGGAGAAGCAAAGAGTCAGGCATGACTGAGTGGCTTCACATCACTTCAGGACTCTGTATTGCCTTGAACGCTCTTCTCACATCCCTGTTCCCATGACTTGCTTCTTGACATTAAGCAGATTTCAGTGAAATTTCACCTCCCCATATAGGCCTTTCCCAGACTACCTTATCTACCTGCCCACCCCCCTGCCCCTTTCAATCTCCAAAACTCTCTACCATATGACTGTTTTCTTTCCTTCATAATAATTGTCACTATCTGGAATGATCAAATTTGTTTGTTTATTGTCTGTCTTCCTTAGTGTCTCCATGGGAGCAGGGGCTGTGTTTGTCTCCTGAAGCATCTCTGCTGGGCTGGCCCAGTGTAGGTGTCTGACAGATATTTATAGAATGAATAACCATCAATGGTTCATCATTGTCCAAATCACTACTGCACTGATATGTCTGCTTTTTACCACTTTACTACCACTGTTATTCCCCCTGAAATAACCCAAATCACCTGCTTGATTCCCTCTTTTTTAAAGGGTTTTCACACATTGGGATGCCAATCATCTCTCATTGAGGCGTATCTTGTCCAGTTTCCTCACCAGCTCCTCATCTGGCATGATTTTGGAGTGTGGTCATCATCCAGATTATCTGTCACTGGGAGTTTTGGGTTTTGCTGTTGATACCCAACACTAGACACATGGGATCATATGGAGTCTGGAGAGAGATAGTTCAATTAAACTTTTTTTTTGATTGATGTAATATTGAAGTGCTCTATGTTTGATAAAAATTATCTTTTGCCTCCATATAAATGCCATGAAACTATGTATGATGTCATTATCAGAATTATTTTTGACTTGTTAAAACCTTGTTTTATTGTGAAATACAACACAGAAGTAGGTAAAACAAATTTACACTCTAATGTATATTTAGCTATCACTCAAGTCAAGAAATAGAATATTACCAGTGTCCCAGAAAGCCCTCTTATGTTATCAATCTCAACTCCTCCCTGGAGCTAATTAATATCCTCATTTTTAAAAGAAACACTTTCTTGATTACTTATTTTTTTAATAGATTTACCACTTATATATGCATATCTAGCCAATATAGTTTGTAATTCAGCTTTACCTATTATAAAACTATGTATAAAGGAAATCAAGATTGCTCTGAGAAATATCAACAACCTCGGATATAGAGATGATGCCACTCTAATGGCAGAAAGCAAGGAAGAACTAAAGAGCCTCTTGATACAGGTGAAAGAGAAGAGTGAAAAAGCTGGCTTAAAACTCAACATTCAAAAATCTAAGATCATGGCATGCAGTCCCATCACTTCATGGTAAATAGAAGGGGAAAAGTAGAAGAAATGACAGATTTTATTTACTTGGGCTCCAAAATCACTGGGGACAGTGACTGCTGCCATGAAATAAGAAGACACTTGCTCCTTGGAAGGAAAGCTATGACAAACCTAGACAGTATTAAAAAGCAGACAGATCACTTTGACGACAGAGGTCCATATAGTTAAACCTATGGTTTTTCTGTAGTCATGTACAGATGTAAGAGCTGGCCCATAAGAAAGGCTGAGTGCCGAAGAGTTGATGCTTTTGAACTTTAGTGTTAGAGAAGACTCTTGAGAGGCCTTTGCACTGCAAGGAGTCAAACCAGTCCATCCTAAAGGAAATCAACCATGAATATTCACTGGAAGGACTGATGCTAAAGCTGAAGCTCCAATCCTTTGGCCACCTGATGTGAAGAGCCCACTCACTGGAAAAGACCCTGATGCTGGGAAAGATTGAGGGCAAAAGGGGAAGGGGGTGGCAGAGGATGAGATGGTTAGATAGCATAACCAACTCAATGGACATGAATTTGAGGAAACTAAGAGATAGTGAAGGACAGGGGAGCCTGGTGTGCTGCAGTCCACGGGGTTGCAAAGAGTTGGACAGACTGAGTGACTTAACAACAGCAACAACACTACAAGCTTAGTTGCTTAAAACAGAACCCGTATATTACCTCACAGTTCAGTAGATCAGAAGACTGGGATGGTATGGCTGGGTTCTTTGCTTAAGGTAATACTGATATAAAGCTAGAGTTTAGTGTGTTGACCGGGGCTGAGTTCTCATTTGTCCTTGATTAGTTACAAAGTTCGGAGAAGCCGATGGCACCCCACTCCAGTACTCTTGCCTGGAGAATCCCATGGACAGAGGAGCCTGGTAGCTGTAGTCCATGGGGTCGCTAAGAGTCGGACACAACTGAGCGACTTCACTTTCACTTTTCACTTTCACGCATTGGAGAAGGAAGTGGCAACCCACTCCAGTGTTCTTGCCTGGAGAATCCCAGGGACGGGGGAGCCTGGTGGGCTGCTGTCTGTGGGGTTGCACAGAGTCGGACACGACTGAAGCGACTTAGCTGCAGCAGCAGCAGCAGCACTTACAAAGTTAATTTCTGAGATCCAGCTCTTTTTGATCTCTCTATTTTTGTGTGTTTTCTATTTCATGAACTTCTGCCCTTATTTCTTTCTTTATATTTTCTTTGGATTTATTTTACTGTTCTTAAAAAAAAACACAACATCTTGAGATTGATTCTTAGTTTATTTTTTTATATTTTGTGATATATGCATTTATAAGGCTTTTGATTACCTCCCTAAGCATTGTTTTAATTTCTCATGAATTTGTATTTTTATTTTTAAATGTTTATTATGATTTCTTCTTTGACATGAATTACTTTAAGAATGTTATTTATTGATTTCTAAACATATGAATGAAAAGTGAAAGTGTTAGTCACTCCGTCATATCTGACTCTGAAACTTTACCCCCTGTAGCCCGCCAGGCTCCTCTATCCATGGTCTTCTCCAGGCAAGAATACTGGAGTGGGTAGCCATTACCTTCCCCAGGGGATTTTCTGGACTCAGGGATTGAATCTGGGTCTCCTGCATTTCAGGTGGATTCTTTACTGTCTGAGCAAACATATGAATATTTCTTAATTATTTCTTTTGTGACTAATTTGTTGCATACTTGCATTGTGGAGAGAGAACATCCTCGGACTAAATCCTTGTAATTTGCTTTGAATTGCACTTCAGCCTAGCACATTATCAGTTTTTATAAATGTTCTGTGTATGCTTGGGGGAAGAAAGATATTCTACAGTTCTTTTCATTTGTTTAAGTTTTAAAAACGAAAGTATTATGTATACTTTTTATGCTGTCTGTGTTGAGTTCCCTTAGTAGTATTCTGTTTTCCAGTTCTGGAATTCTAATTTCTTTTCCCAGTTTGTTCTTCTACCTTGTGGACCTCCCAGTTCTGTCAAAAAACCCTTGGGTTTTTATTCATTCAACTCTATAGTTGTCTCATAATCTAGGTCTGATAATCCTGATATTATAAATTTTTCTGGGGCATTTTCTGTTTTGGTCATTTCTGTTCTTGTTAATGTTATGTGTATCTTGTTATCTTTGATTATGTATTGCATAAGCTAAACAAGAAATTATATCTGTAGCAATATTATGATGGCTGTGTTCTTTCTACCCTCCTGCCAACTCCCCCCACACCCTGCACCTACCACCTGCTGCTTCCCCTTTCAACCAGATAACTGTGGGCACTAACCATCTGAATGTGGGACCACCTCAATCCAAGGGACACTTAGAGGTTTATTTAGGTCACTCAAGTGACATAAAGCTATCATTCAGGTTTGTTCTGGGACTGATTTCTTTCTGGTTTCCTTTATCCTAAGAGTATAGCTCTTGGGGTTTCAGCTTCAAGTGAGTGATGCTTATTGTACTTTCTTATTTTGAAACACTTTTACCTTTGACCTTCTTGCCCCTAGATTATGAGTTTCAAGAGCAAGCCTGTTTTTCTCCCTATTTTTCTGAATCTTCCTTCAAGTGTCTGTGAGCTAAAATTGTTTTGGGTGATTTGGATTACCTCGCTGAGTTCTATTCCTTTGCCTTGATATCAGCCAGGTAATTCTTCATAACCTTCAGTCTTGGGGATTTTTACGCTGTTCTTTAGAAATACTCCCTCCAGCATTTGTATTTGTTCTCAAAGGGACATTCATCCAAGTTATTTAGTTACTTGAAGCTGAAGTGTCTGAGTTTTTAAGGCCTTGAAAAATTAATCAGTATTATTCATATAAAATTGTAGTTAAATCCAATTTGGCTTTAAGTTTTTCCCTCAATTTGAATTCAGTTCAGTTCAGTTGCTCAGTCATGTCCGACTCTTTGTTACCCCATGGACTGCAGCATGCCAGGCTTCCCTGTCCATCACCAACTCCTGGAGCTTACTCAAACTCGTGTCCATCGAGTTGGTGATGCCACTCAACCATCTCATCCTCTGTGGTCCCCTTCTCCTCCCGCCTTCAGTCTTTTCCAGCATCAGAGTCTTTTCCATTGAGTTAGTTCTTCGCATCAGGTGGCCAAAACATTGGGGTTTCAGCTTCAGCATCAGGCCTTCCAGTGAATATTCAGGACTGATTTCCCTTAGAATGGACTGGTTGGATTTCCTTGCAGTCCAAGGGACTCTCAAGAGTCTTCTCCAACACCACAGTTCAAAAGCATCAATTCTTTGGCGCTCAGCTTTCTTTATAGTCCAACTCTCACATCCATATGTGACTACGGGAAAAACCATAGCTTTGACTAGATGGACCTTTGTTGGTAAAGTAATGTCTCTGCTTTTTAATATGCTGTCTAGGTTGGTCATAGCTTTTCTTCCAAGGAGCAAGTGTCTTTTAATTTCATGGCTGCAGTCACCATCTGCAGTGATTTTGGAGCCCAAGAAAATAAAGTTTCTCACTGTTTCCATTGTTTCCCCATCTATTTGTTATGAAGTGATGGGACTGGATGCCATGATCTTCATTTTCTGAATGTTGAGCTTTAAGCCAACTTTTTCACTCTTCTCTTTCACTTTCATTAAGAGGCTCGTTAGTTCTTTGCTTTCTGCCATAAGGGTGGTGTCATCTGCATATCTGAGGTTATTGATATTTCTCCCAGCAATCTTGATTCCAGCTTGTCCTTCATCCACTCTGGCATTTTGCATGATATACTCTGTATAGAAGTTAAATAAGCAAGGTGACAATATACAGTCTTGATGTACTCCTTTCCCAATTTTGAACCAGTCTGTCATTCCATGTCCAGTTCTAACTGTTTCTTCTTGACCTGCATACAGATTTCTCAGGAGGCAGGTCAGGTGGTCGGGTATTCCCATCTCTTTAAGAATTTTCCACAGTTTGTTGTGATCCACACAGTCAAAGGCTTTGGCATAGTCAATAAAGCAGAAGTAGATGTTTTTCTGGAACTCTCTTGCTTTTTCTATGATCCAGCAAATATTGCCAATTTGATCTCTGGTTCCTCTGCCTTTTCTAAATCCAGCTTGAACATGTGGATAAATTTGAAAACTGGTAGTTAAAAGACTGTTCTTGACACCTGTGTTACATATTTACTCACACATTTAAATTCTGATTCTCAGGGTTTACATTACTTGATTTGCGTAGAGAATAGATGGGACCAAATGTTCTTTATATATACTTAACATATAGAACTTTTGTGGGTGCTGAGTCTTCTTAATAGGAATGACTTAATTTTTATCCCTAGTTTCCTTTAAAATGAGCTGTACCATTCTTGACAGAGAGGGGAATATTTATTGTTTCCTGGGTGTTCTTCCAAATCAGCCGTAGAAAAGAATGATTCATTCTCAGAAACACTCTGCACATCTTTTACCTGGAAAGTGACTGACTTAGATCTTCATATGTTGGCTCCTTCCTGTTAGTGATATTCCACTTCAAATGTCACCTTTGTAGAGGGGGCTCTTTGAGTAATCGCTCCTTGTTTCTCCTTTCATAACATGTATCATTATCTGATGATAATCTTGCATTTTTTCCTCCCTCAGTAAAATGTGAAGCACCATGAGGGCAAGGATTTTGCCTATCTTGTTCACAACTGTCTCATGTCTTATTTACTCTTTCTCTGAATCATGTTAGGCAGTCAGTAGTTTTTTTGTTTAATAAATAAATGAATAGAACAAATGTTTATTTCTTGAAAATATTTGAAATTGTGACATCATTTTCTCTAAATGTCACAGTCATCCTTTAAAAATGTGTGATTCCATTGAATTAAAGTTGTTTTCTAAAATAAGTGTTGTGTTTGCTTTTTCTTGCCTTTTTTCAAAAACGATTTTGGTAAATATTGAATGAAAAGTCAGACAATAAAAAATCTGATCTAAAGTGTTAGAGTGACAAATATTTAGCATTAGGGACCACTGTGACTTTGTTATGTATTGAGCTGGAAGGAGGTCAATGTGACTAGAGTGGAACAATCAAGGGGAAGAAGAGTCAGAGATGACATCAGAGGAGAGGAGATTAAGACCTGATGGCTTATGTGGCCTTTGACTTTTACTCTTAATGATATGGGAGGCCACTGGAGGATTTTGAGCAGAGAAGTAACATAGAGGTGAGTGTGGACTATAGGGATGTTAAAGTGTGGCCTACTTCCAAGCTCTCATGTCAGTTCCACTGGCTATTTTGTCTCTCTCTGCCAAGGCCACCCTGTCTTAATTTTTATAGCTCAGTTCTAATTCTCAGTATATTTGGTAGAGAGTATCTTGCCAGATCCTCCTCTCAAGGCTGAGCCTTCTTATTTTTCTTATTTGGAAGAGTGTTGGCTGTACTTGGAATTCTGCGCTTCCATATATATTTTAGAATGAGCTTACTGTAATTCCTCAGAAAACTCTCTTGGGATTCTGATTGAAATTGCATTGCCTGTATAGATTAATATAGAGATAATTGATATCCTTTAGCCTTAAAATTGGAAAAACTTCATTGATCTAGGTCATCTTTAATGAGTTTGAATAAACTTTACATATATATACACACAAGTACACACATATATGTGATATATATATGCTCATGTATATGTGTGTATATATATACACACGTATATATGTATGTGTATATACATGTATACATATGTATATATGTATATACACATATATATGTATACATATGTATATTGAATAGAGGTCTTAAGTATCATTTTTGTTAAGTCCTAAGTGTCTTTTTTGTTGTAAAGATGATTTTTAAAAATTACATTTTCTGTTTCTTTTTGATGTATCAACAAATACAGTTGATATTTGTATACTGAGTTTATATTTAGCCTCATTAACACTTATAATTCTGATAATTTTTAGATTCCTTTGCATTTTCTATATAAACAATAATATCTGTAAAATCTGGTTTTCTCTTTCCAGTCCTATATAGTTTATTCCTTTATTTATTTATTTTTTTACTTACTGAGCTGTCTGGGACCCACCAGGATAATGTTTAATAGTAATGTTAATAAGTATTAATAGCAGAATTTCTTTTCATGTTCTTAATTTTTAAAGGGGCTATATCTAAATATTCCACATTTAAGAATGATATTGTAGGTTTTTTCAGATACTTTTATCAAGATATGAACATTTAAAAGGCATTTAATTATGGACATATTTCTCTTTAGACTTACATTCCTACCATTAGGATATAAAACAGCCACTTTTTGTGTCAGTACTTTATATCACATAGGGTACTCAAATGTATTAAGTTTCAGATTTCATAAGCAGCAAAGAAAATTTCTTCCTTTTAAACCAATACTTTATGTTGATACAACTGTTCTTGTTAAAGATAGTATAGTTTTTTTTTTAAGCAAAAAAAATTTCAAAATAATTTCAGATTTAAAGTTGTAAAGATCATATAAAGAATTTCCTGTTTCATGGAGTCTTGATCCAGATCCCCCAAATGTAAACATTTTATAATATTTACTTTATCATTCTTTCTGTTTCTCTTTCTCTATATCTACATACATATTTTTTTTCTGAATTGGTTTAACTTGCAAATTATCTCTAAGAACTTTGATATTCTCCTTTTATTTTTTTTCTATTAAACTTTTTATTAGACTGTTCTAGAGATTTAGGCTGTGCCTTATTTATTTTATCAAAATTTAATTGACATATAACATTGGTTCCAAGTGTACAACACAATGATTTCATATTTGTATATATTACAAAATGATCACATAAGTCTGCTTACCGTCCATCACCACACATAGTTATGTATTCTTTCTTGTGAAGAGCACTTAAGATTTACTCTTAGTGTAGTCGCTCAGTCGTGTCTGACTCTTTGTGACCCCATGGACTGTAGGCCACTAGGCTCCTCTGTCCATTGCATTCTCCAGACAAGAATACTGGAGTGGGTTGCCATTTCCTTCTCCAGGGGATCTTTCCAACCCAGGGATTGGACCTGGGTCTTCTGCATCACAGGCAGATGCTTTACCCTCTGAGCCACCAGGGAAGCCCAAGATTTACTCTTAGCCACTTTCAAATATACAGTAGAGTATTATTAACTATAGTCACCATGTTGTACATTGCATCCCTAGGACTTGCTCATTTTATAACCAGAAATTTGTACCTTTGGATCACCACTCATCTTGTCATTTCTTAAGAGGATTGTTTTATGTAACCACCTTACTATTGTCAAAAAAAATTATAATTGATACAATATTATCTAATCTGTGGGCTTCCCTTGTGGCTCAGCTGGTAAAGAATTCGCCTGCAATGTGGGAGACCTGGCTTCCATCCCTGGGTTGGAAAGATCCCCTGCAGAAGGGAAAGGCTACCCACTGCAGTATTCTGGCCTGGAGAATTCCATGGAAATAGTCCATGGGGTCGCAAAGAGTCGGACACGACTGAGCAACTTTCACTTCACTATCTAATCTATAGACTTTTAAATTTTATCATTTACGCTTTATAGCAAAAAAATTTTTTTCTTGTCTAGCATCCAGTCCAAGATCATGCATTATATTTAGTTATCATGACTCTCAGTCTTCTTTTCTGGAACAGTTGCTTAGTCGTTTCTTATGTTTCATGACATAGACATTTTTAAAGAATACAGGCCAGTTATTGAGTAGAATATTCCTCAGTTTGGGCTTGTCTGTTGCTGCCTATGGTTAGATTCATGTTTTACCCTTTTGGAAGAATGTATGTGTATATGTACCCACTCCAGTGTTCTTGCCTGGAGAATCCCAGGGACGGGGGAGCCTGGTGGGCTGCCGTCTATGGGGTCGCACAGAGTCGGACACGACTGAAGTGACTTAGCATAGCATAGCATAGCATAGCATGTGTATATGTAATTTATGTACGCATTTATATCTATTTCTTTATCTCTCTATATTAATAACTGACCTTACATGATTAACTCTTAATTCCAAGCTTTCCCAATTTTCATATTTGTAACTTCCTTTTATGAGAATGAGACGAAACCCACATTATCCACAGTATGTTTACTTATTTGCTTAATTCTAGAATATACATAAAGAAGTTTCATATCTCTGTAAAAAATAACTGAGTATAATATTTGTTTATATTTCTTTAACTCAAGGAAAGTATGTAGTTAAAATACTGTTTTCAGAAATTGTGTGTGTGTGCTCACTCACTCAGTAATGTCTGAGTCTGGGACCCCATGGACTGTAGTCCACCAGAAGCCTCTGTCCATGGAATTCTGGCAAGAATACTGGAGTGGATTGCCATTTCCTCCTCCAGGGGATCTTCCCAACCCAGGAATCGAACTCACATCTCCTGCTTTGGCAGTGTATTCTTTACCACTAAGCCACCTGGGAATCCCTTTCAAAAGTTGCCTGGGGTTAATTCTTTTCCCTGCCCGGGCTTGTTCAGTGTAGTTAGAGTATTCATTTCAAATATAGTTAAGTACATTTTTTTGACTGTGTTTCATTTTGGGTACTTCCCTCCTATTATTGTTAGTAGTAGCATATAAAACAACATGGTTTTAAAAGAACTGTACAAAAAGATTTGGATAGGTTATTAGAGTACTGAGAAATAAAATTTATGACTTTTAATTGTGTTTGTTCTTTCAGGAAATCATTTAATAATTCACATTAGGACAAATATGTGAAAGTTCCTGCCAACCTGTGAATATTTCTTCCTTCGGACATTTTTTGTTCTACTTACTGTACAACTTTCTTAGAAGTTCTTTTTTGATGCCATGTTCTGTGGCTTACATCTAAAGAGGAGTTTGTCTTCATGAAGATTCCTAACATTGGTAATGTGATGAATAAATTTGAGATCCTTGGGGTTGTAGGTGAAGGTAAGTTTAACATTCTTTGAGGTTTTGACCAATGTGCAATTATATCTACCACCAAAAAAGTTATTAATTCAAATTCTATTATGTCAGCTAGGCTTATTTTGACTAACTCAAAATTTATATAAGTTAAATTTTACTTAATGCATGAGAAATAAATGAATAAATGACTTCTGTTTGTCAATGAGAATGACAAACCACGTTTTATAAATTCTGAGCCTCATGATTTGGTCATATTTTAACATCTCTGAAATCAGGATATATGTTACAATCAGTAGCATGTCATGGTTTAATTGGCAGAACTTTTTCTTTCCTAGTAGTACAGAAAATAATATTTATAATCAATGACATCATCAATTAGATAAAATATGGTAATTTGTTTTTTTATAAATCTTACTAATTTTTCCTTTTTTTGTAATTTTTGCTCTTAAAGATAACTTTATGGAGATTTTGATAAATGATTCTTTTAACAGTATAAGTTATTATAATTATGATTTCTTTATATCTTTAAAGCAATGTTACAAAAGTATTGGTATTTCAGAATTTTCAAGTATAGTTTGAATTTCAAAAGAAGTTTTACAATTTACGTATGTCAACAGCATAGTTGTTCTGGATTTTAATATTAAGTTGTTAAATCCTTTTCAAATAAGTAGAAACAATTAAAATATTGTGTAATCATTACATATTTGCTTCAAGGTCTGAAGTTTGAAGACAAAAAAGAATCCTTTCTTCACTTAGCTCCTTTTTGTCTTTTTCATTGGTATTCACTATGTAGATAAAATTCATTCTCAATGTCTTATTTACTATTAATTTTATAATACCTGATTTATTACTGTTTTTCAAAAATGTTACATAGACTTATGCTGTAAAAATACTCACTGGAGAAGGTCAGCTCCTTGGATGTAACAAAGTTGGAATGTTTCAGATTCTGGGCCTAAGTTTTTCTGTATCATGACCTTTTTCTTAGTATGCCTATAGGTGATCCTCTTCTCAGGGATTAGCTTAGATTAACTACAACTACCAGTTGTTATTGTTGTTTTTCAGTTGCTCAGTCATGTCTGACTCTTTGTAACCCTCTGGACTGCAGCACGCCAGGCTTCCCTGTCCTTCACCATCTCCTAGAGTTTGCTCAGACTCATGTCCATTGAGTTGATGATGCCATCCAACCATTTCATCCTCTGTCGTCCCCTTCTCCTCCTGCCCTAAATCTTTCCCATCCTCAGGGTCTACAACTACATACCAGACTAACATATAAATCAAAATATGTTAGTTTCAAGTTGTAGTCAGAACCATCATTGCTATTTTTTTTCCTTTGTAAACTACCTCAGATGCTTCTTGGCTATGAAATACATATACATTAAGGAAATTAAAAGCTGTTAAGCAAACTCTACATCCCTGCAGCCTAAACAGTGCATTTTCACCCCATAGAAAAACTAACATGGGCAGTTAAGTGAGGATTGGATGACTGCCTGGTGATTGTGGAGTTGAATTGGATGGCTATAATGGCTGGTTTCATCCTAACTGTGATAATAAGATTCATCCATCTCGACCAGTTGAAGGATACTTATTCTGGTTCCCCAGTTTCTGTTGCAGACACATTTTCCAATTTCATCTCCCTGAAGTCCTCTTCTCAGACGCAAACACAGGCTTTGCCTGTCTGTAAATGTCAATCATTTCTACCAACTTCAGTTATTGTATATTACATTTTGATTCTCCTAATTCGATTTTTTGACATTATAACTTTTGCCTCAATTTCCTTGCTGTCAACTCTGTGTTCTGGGTTTAAGGAAATAGTTTATTGGCTGATTAATAGGATAAGTAACCCAAAAGGTAGTGATGTGTCTCATTTGAAATATACCAAATAAAGTGGGAGTGCTTAGCTACAGATGGTCAGAGATCCTTGGACTACTTATGCTGGTGCCATTGAACTTAGTATTTATGGCAAAAATGTAGCAACTCCTACTAGTTATTAATTGGAATGCTGACGTGAGACCTGTACTATTTTGCGAGTCAGAGAAGACATTCTAGTATCCTAGAAGAGAATTTAATTGTCTCGTAGGAGAGAGAACATATTTGATAGGCTCCATGCTTGAGCCTACCCTTGTGAAACCATTAGCTTTTAAATTTTGAGTTCCCTAGAATCTTTTGAGATAATTTTAATTTACTCTTAAAGTTATTAGGTCCAAATTGCATCTCTAGAAATTTTTCAACGTCTGAAGTAAAAATTTTTCTTCAAAAGAGAAACATTAAAAAGTACATGCTTGTTGGGGAAATGAGTTGCTAATACTCTTGGTTTATAAAAAGTATATGATAAATATTCATGCTTTCTTTGTATATGGCTCATTCCATTATCACTGCAGAATATTGTCATTTTAGGAATCACTGTTATTCCATATTTTGATAGCCACTGTAAATATAATAGAACTTTGATTTCTCCAAGAGCTGTACTTTGTATACGTGTCCCTAATTGTTCACTTCTTTTTATTATAGGAGCCTATGGAGTTGTACTTAAATGCAGGCATAAGGCAAGTACATGGTTTTTAAAAAGAAAATATCTGTGTATGTTTAACATTTTTGAAACTAATGTAGTATTCTGTGCATGTGGGCATATAATTAAAAATGTCTGTCTATGATGATGGTGATACTTAAAGAAGAATTAATATGGAAACCTGAAAAAAGAGACTACTTTGGGTAAGCTTTATCATGATTAGATAGTCATTAGTTCTTTATACTCATGTGCTATTTTTTTCAACTGACCTATATATAGATGGAAAGCTGCCTAATGGGAAGAGAGAAAAGGTAGTAGAGAAGAAATCAAAGTAGTGGCAGATTTAATTTATGTCAAGAACTTAAGAGCAAGGAGGAGTTTCATGCAGTCAATATTTGTCTTGTAGAACCAATAATTTAAGATTGCTTATAGGGTCAGAATCCAGATTTTGAAGGGTGGTGGATGGGTGTTTGGTTATGAAATAGGGCTTGAAGTAATAGTGTATGATTATGACTCTTAGCTGTTGTTGGTCACTCTTGAACAGCCTTGAAGTGAATCTTATTATATAGATTATTTGACTATGGTTAATAATCACCAGTTATTCAGGGAGGTTATTTCAAGTTTACACAGGTGTTGCTGTATTGAGCAACACCTTTAACCTGGTGTTAAAGAGACTGCCTTTAACCTGGCAAGTGTTGAAGCTGTAACAATTTCAAACATTAGGTTAAATATTTTTCTATTATGGCATAGCTAGTCTGAATGTTAATATCTGGCCTCATACTATTTTGTGCATAATTTGTTAAGACCAAGGTTTAAATTTTTTTGGTATTTTATAGTGATATGATTCATGTTTGAGATGAGCTTAGCAGTTTAGTCTGAGCCATTTAAACTCTCAAATCTGTGACAACGCACATAAAAATGACATAATTTTTATGTTTGCTTTTTCTTTCCTACTGTACAGAATATTACTTAACATTTTGAATTTAAGGCTTCGTGACAACTGATGCATTTTGGATTTTACATCACATATCTCTTCAATTCAAAGAATTTTCTATTCTTGAAATTGGGTATTTGATTTATGTTATGTTGATAATAGTTATCTTAAGACCTCTGCCAGTAAATCTTAAAAAAATTTTTTTGAATACTATTGGCTCTTGATTCAGGATGACTAAGAATTTAAAATAATAAATATAGTCAAAATAAATTTAGCCCCTTAAATTTCTAATTAAGAAATATCACTGCAGTTTGAAATTAAACAAATAGAAAGCTGTCTAGTGAAGTGCTATGCTTTTAGGGAGGTGTGTTGAGTTAAATTTAGGAAGCTTTAAAAATATTCTTGGATAGATACTACTCAGGGTTATTAGTGTCCAAATTAAATTTGAGTCTTTCATGAACATAATACCCCTTTTTATATACTGTGGCTCTGTTGATACAACATAGCCAAGGGAAGCTTCAGTTCTTAGTCTTACTCCTTGAATTTTAAAACCCAGGGATTTCTGATACATAATGGCACATCTTCCAACAGTATTTTCTCTCAGTTGTTGCACTTCTTCCTGTGACCTTTCTCCCTATACTTTCATCTAGTTTACTCATTTGTTAAGACATGCTTGTTAACTGAACCTGGTTCTCATATGCACACTATTAGTGCTGGCAAGATGGACTCAGAGTGAGACTGGATGAGAACTAGTGTCACTGCTCTTAGGAAACCGCCTCTGAATGTGAGCTCTGATTCCTTTGTCCATGTGCAGGGCATTTTGAGCTCTAAGGATGAATAACCCATATTTTTCTTGCTCTTGTATGTCTTATGGTCTGTCTGAAGAGTTAGAAGAAGTGCATATTTTTTTAAAAAAACACACATGTGAGATTGCTGCAAATGAGATTGCATCTTAAAAAAAAAAATACTTCTTTTTACTGCCCCTCACTAAATGAGGGACTCATAGACCAGCTTTCTGAGTATTGTTCTTTCTTCCTTTCATGCACCAAAAAATATACCACTGGATGGAAAATTTGAAGCATAAATTAGTGTCTATCTCAGAGTAATTTCTAGAATTTGCAGTTGTTTCATCATTAGACTTGTTATAGTATACCCTTTTTTCAGCTATAATCAGTCTTTCACATCTTTCCCCGACTATCCAAAAATAGAAGATTTGATGCTTCTGATAAGATTTACCCTTTCAGATCAAACAAATGAATATCTATGAAATCTCACGGTATAGTTTTTTAAAAAAGGATATAAACCTCTGTTTGGTGCCTATTATGTGTAAAGTGATCATGCCCATATGTTTTCCATACTTTCAAAATTTTTAATAAAATGCTTATTAAAATGTATAAATCAGGTTGGTTGTGATTACACAGGTATGTATGATTGCTTGTGCATAAATTGGATCTCTTTTTGAGAAGCTTGGCTATGGTTGTATGTATAGTTAAATAATTTCTAGTGTATGGTGTATTTCAACAAGTATGAAAGAAAGTCACTGTTTTAATCTGTGTTCTGTTGCAAGAAATTTAGAGGTCATGTTTATAAACAGATATATCTTGTCTTTTGTGAACATAATATGATATTGGGCTTTTCCAGGCCAAAGATCAGTTCTTAATTTACTGAAATAAATGCTACCCAATTAAAAAAGAAAAATGTAATTGTACTCTCTTTTTGACAGCTTCTGTTATCTTTATATGAACACTCTTAGCAATGACTGTTCGGAGAAGGCTATGGCACCCCACTCCAGCACTCTTGCCTGGTGGGCCGCAGTCCATGGGGTCGCTAAGAGTCAGACAAGACTCAGTGACTTCACTTTCACTTTTCACTTTCCTGCATTGGAGAAGGCAATGGCAACCCACTCCAGTGTTCTTGCCTGGAGAATCCCAGGGACAGGGGAGCCTCGTGGGCTGCCGTCTATGGGGTCACGCAGAGTCGGACACGACTGAAGCGACTTAGCAGCAGCAGCAGCAATGACTGTTAAGCTGTTTATGGGGATTTATGATTTTACTTGCATTTGGAAAAAGTTCTGACTTGGACCTTTACCATACAAATGTGCATTGCTTATCTTCTTTTTATTTGTGTGTCTGCTTTAAAGTGCCCAAGAGAGGGGAGGCATGTTTTAGAGCACACTTTTCTTCACAGAAGCCCCAGGAGGTCACCTTCATAACAAAGTGGGGAGAATGGAATGGAGTTGAAATAGGGAGATGTGATTAGAACTTGAGGCAAGAGAGAGGATAGAGAGAGCTGGCTGCTACTGCTGCTAAGTTGCTTCAGTCGTGTCTGATTCTGTGCGACCCCATAGACGGCAGCCCACCAGGCTTCCACATCCCTGGGATTCTCCAGGCAAGGACACTGGAGTAGGTTGCCATTTCCTTCTCCAATACATGAAAGTGAAAAGTGAAAGTGAAGTTGCTCAGTCATGTCCGACTCTAGTGACCCCTTGGACTGCAGCCTACCAGGCTCCTCCGTCCACAGGATTTTCCAGGCAAAAGTACTGGAGTGGGGTGCCATTGCCTTCTCCCAGAGAGAGCTGGAGATTGATGCTAATCGAGTCTAGGACATGGAAGTGCTGATTCATGTAGTTCATTTCCTATGGCTGAAGTTGACTTGTGAGAAATTTTTGTTTGTTTTGAAGTAGTAGGTGTATATGCTCTTGAATAACTAGTTATAAAAGCTGTGAATAATCCAGTATTGGGGTACAGGCTGTAAGTATTAAATGATAAACTTGACTTAAATTAGAGAAAGTGAAAGTGAAGTCGCTAAGTCATGTCCCACTCTTTGTGACCCCATGGACTGTAGCCCACCAGGCTCCTCCATCCATGGAATTTTCTAGGCAAGGGTACTGGAGTGGGTTGCCATTTCCTTCTCCAGGGGATCTTCCTGACCCAGGGATCGAACCCGGGTCTCCCACACTGCAAGTAGACACTTTACCGTCTGAGCCACCAGGGAACCAAAAAGGAAAGACACTGAAGAGAGCTTTTGCAGAGTAGCGGGTCCTTGTGGAGGGATTAAAGGTGATCCCAAGGATTGGTGGTGAACTGGAAAAGCATTGGTATCGTTTTATCTGACTGGAAAACTTAGAAAGGGTGTATAAGTTTGAAGGGAAAGATGAGTTTGGCTTTCATAATAAAGAATAAAATGTCAGCAGAGTACCAAACCTAATATTAGTAAATACCACATATTGAGCATCTACCGTATGTGGTAGGCAGGCAATCTATTTGATGGTTTACATTTAATCCCCACAACCCCGACTCTCCATCCCTACTTTATAAATGAGAAAACTGAGTCAGAGAGAGGCTGTGTAATAGAGCTAAGATTATGCAGCTAATAAGTGGCAAAACTAGGGCTTGATCTGACTCCAGAAATGGCTTCCATGTGCCTGGGATGAAACTGAAATGATATGAACCTTCCAAGAGGGAGAGCAGAGCAGAGTGAAAGATGTGTTTAAATGATCTTACTGAAAGGAGAAGGAGCAGACCTCTTGCAAGCAAGGAAAAAAGATTTTTTAAAGTGGCATTCACTAATAGTATAAAAATCTCATAAAAAGATCCATGATGATAAAAAGATCCATGATGATAAGGATTGAGGGCTGAGAAAATCCATTTCATTTAACAATGCCATTTATTAATGACTTCTCTAAGTCAAATGATACATTAATGCCAAATAGCAAGAGGTTAAGGAGAGAGTAGATAGACAAAATCTGGATTGCTTCATTCTTCTCTTGTGAGAGTTTAGAAACTGAGATTGAAAGTAGTAGGAAGAATAGATTTGATTAAATATTTTCTAGTTAGGAATATCTATATTTCCCCTACTGAAAGGTATTCTTTGGATATTTGTTATTGCTTAATAGTCATAAATTTACCTTTTGTTATAAGCCTTGATTTTTAGCAAGCAATATGTATTTTTGAATCAGTGATTCCATTTTTTCTTTTTCACATTAATTTTGTTTTTCTACCAAAAAGCTGATTACTTTTTAAAAAAATCAAACTGTTTTAAGAAGATGCTTAAGGAAAAGTCAATGAACCATTATCAATTTAACAAATTATTTATAGTTGCCATCTAAAACCATAGTTATTCTCTCCTGGAACAAAATAAACTTTTTTCAGGTTTTTTCCCCACGTTAAATAAAGCAAATGTTTTTCTTTAATTTTTAGTCAACCATGAGAAACAGAATATATGGGATTAATTATGTTAATTACTTTGTCATTTTATTCCTCCTTACTTCAATAAAAGTAACATGTGGGTTCTTGCTTTTGTGTGCAAAATTTCTAGCATTTGAAGAAGATTATAGAGAGACTTGGGGTTTTTCATAAGGATTATAAGCAGCTGGAAATATTTCAGTATTAATTGATTATTTTGTCATAATTTTTAAAAATAATTGCACTCTGAAATGATGTGAATTTACTGCAGGTTATGAAGATTAATGAGATGTCAGCGTTAAACTGGACTTCAGGTCAGGAACAAAGATAGCAGGAATCAGTGATGGGGGAAAACATCTGCCTCTTCTTACAGAGGCACTCATGTAGAACAGATGCTTCTGTGTGGTTTCCTTTCTTGACCGGGTTTTTGTTGCTGATCCAGTTAATTGTAGAACAGTCTCTGGAACAGGACAAAAGTGTCATCAAAATTGTACTTCTTTGTACTATAATATTTTGCATTTTCAGTTCTGCTAGTCTGTTGATAAAGGAAAAATTATCCATGTTTCTGTCGTCTTATTTTTAGTAAAACAAATAATGACTCGTGTCAATTTCCAGATGAGTCTGACTTTAGGGAAACAAAAGAATCTGAGGCTTTTGTAGGTTTCCTGGCTGCATTTATCCTTTTCATCCTAATCTGGATTTTGTTTTTTGTTTGCTCTTAGTAAATGAGGTAAGAGAATGGTCATATTGGAACTAGCCCCACTACTAGCTCTGCATGCATTGTCTACACAGAAGACTTTACCTCATTCATCCTTCTTATAGTGACTCAGTTCCTAAATGCTCATCCCTCCTCCCATCCACAGCCTCCTAGTCTAGAGGATGAGTTGGCTGGAGCACAAGGTGGACTTTAAAGTTCCCCCTTCTGCCAGTCATAAAAACATAATTATTCCCTTCTGTAAGAGAGCATTCTTTCTATACCTTCTTAAGATGAGTAATTTCATTAGTCTTTGATAAATGTCTATGCTTAAGAGATTTAACTGGTTCTTTAATGTAACTTTAAAGCTTCAGGGACCAAAAAATGAGTGTCAGTCATTTTTCTACACAAGCCCAAAATATATAGACATTGGCTGATCAACAAATGCCTATATAGTGGATACTTTTAAATAGTTCATCATAACTCTTGATGAGTTGTTGGAATCAGTAACTTGAAAGTAGTGCATGGGGATCTATTTTTATATAAAAATAATCCACCCCTGAATATTAGAAGCTATAGTTCATATTCTACAGTGGTTTTGAGCTTTACTATTTCTTAACTTAAAGGTTAAAAAAAAAGGTTTGTTCCCTATGTTAAAGTATTTTAATTAAAAAAAAAAAAAAAAAAAAAGGCTTTCTACTTCTTCTACTTAAAGCACTGTGTTCAAGGCATGATATTGTAAAGTAAAATTGAACCGAATATCTTTTTAGGAAAAATCTGTTGAGTGCCTGTGGGCCAAATCTGGCCTGCCACTTATTTTATGGAACCTAGCCATGCTCATTCACTTATGTTTTTTCTATGGATGCTTTTGCACTAAAATGACAGAGTAATTTCAACAGAGACTGTATGACATACAAAGTCTAAAATAGTGTATTTATTTTGTGACCCTTCCTGAACAGAAGTTTGCTGACTCTCATGCTAAGCAAGCCCTAACTAGGAGAATACAGTGGAAGCAGAACAGTGGCCTCAGTGGGCCAGCAATCTCAGTTTCTGTTTGTCTCTTTGCCCTTGGTGCTCTTGGAGTCTGAGAAATAGAGTTAATAAAGTGTGGAACTTCCACTGAAAATTATTTTTCCCTTGAGCTGAGCTTGAGTAAATCTTTTGGCTGTTTAAGTAGGAAGTTTTATATTGGTTCCCTCTTTAACGATCAAGTATCAGAATGGAGAATTGGACTTTCTAGGAACTGGACATACAGAGACACATGCAGTCTATTCACTCTGACTGTGTTTCATCACTGGCCTGAATAGCTCTCTTTTCATTCAGAGGTGAATACAAAGAAGAAAACAATCTTCACCGAGACTATGAAAGGTAACTTGAGTTCATGAGAAGGACATTCTCACAAATATGAAGAGGAAAATTCTTTAGAGGCAAAGAAACTTGAGATAACTTCCTAATATTGTATAATTCAAGTGACCATAAATGAGAAGAAGCAATAGTAATAATCTCTGTTTCAAGTATCTCTTAACTTCCAGGCATTGTGCTGGGCTTGGTGTTTTATTTTCATTACTCTTTAGATCCTCATAACAGCTATAAAAGTTAGAAAGAATTACCTTCCTTTAAAATGGAGGAAACTGATGCTCAAATAGGTTAATTTCCTAAAAGCCATACAAGTTAGTAGGTGCTTGAGCCAGGAAGTAAACCACATAGGCCCTTATATTTTTAATTGACATGCAGTTGAGTTACAGTGTTGTGACCTTTTAAAAAAAATGGAAGTAAAATTCACATAATATAAAACCATTTTAAAGGGTACAGCTCAGTACCATTCAGTACATTCACAATATCGTACAATCACTACCTCTATCAAGTTTCAAAACACTTTATCACCCCCTAGAAAAACCCTATACCCATTAAGTACTCACTGTTTCTCACTTTCTCTGTCTCTGGCAAACACAAATCTGCTTTCTGTCTCTATAGATTTACCTATTCTGGATATTTCATATAAAGGGAATCACATACAATTTGTGGCCATTTGAATTTGACTTCTTTCACTTAGTGTAATGTTTTTGAGATTCATCCATGTAGCCTGTATCATTACTTCATTCCTTTTTTTATGACTGAGTAATATTCCGTTGTGTGGCCATACCACATTTTGTTTATCCATTTATCTGTAGAAGAATGTTTAGGTTGTTTTCACCTTTTGATTATTGTGAATAGTGTTGCTGTGAACTTTTGTGATTGAGTTTTGTTTGAGTCCCGATTTTCAGTTCTTTTGGGTTATATACCAAGAAGTGAAAATGCTAGGTAATATGAGAATTCTGTATTTAACGTTTTTGAGGAATCACATAACTTTTCTACAGTGGCTGGACCACTTTACATTTCTGCCAGCACTGTACAAAGATTCCAGTTTTTCCACATCTTCACCAATATGTGTTTCCTTACTATTATTATTATTTTTACTGCAGTCATCCTAGTCTATAGCGGTGTCATATTATGGTTTTGACCTGGCTCTTGAGAAATTTGTATGCAGGTCAGGAAGCAACAGTTAGAACTGGATATGGAACAACAGACTGGTTCCAAATGGGAAAAGCAGTACGTCAAGGCTGTATATTGTCACCCTGCTTATTTAACTTCTATGCAGACTACATCATGAGAAACGCTGGGCTGGAAGAAGCACAAGCTGGAATCAAGATTGCCAGGAGAAATATCAATAACCTCAGATATGCAGATGACACCACCCTTATGGCACAAAGTGAAGAGGAACTAAAAAGCCTCTTGATGAAAGTGAAAGAGGAGAGTGAAAAAGTTGGCTTAAAACTCAACATTCAGAAAACTAAGATCATGGCATCTGGTCCCATCACTTCATGGGAAATAGATGGGAAAACAGTGTCAGACTTTATTTTTCTGGGCTCCAAAATCACTGCAGGTGGTGACTGCAGCCATGAAATTAAAAGACGCTTCCTCCTTGGAAGAAAGTTATGACCAACCTAGATAGCATATTCAAAAGCAGAGACATTACTTTGCCAACAAAAGTCCGTCTAGTCAAGGCTATGGTTTTTCCAGTGGTCATGTATGGATGTGAGAGTTGGACTGTGAAGAAAGCTGAGTGCCGAAGAATTGATGCTTTTGAACTGTGGTGTTGGAGAAGACTCTTGAGAGTCCCTTGGACTGCAAGGAGATCCAACCAGTCCATTCTGAAGGAGATCAGCCCTGGGTGTTCTTTGGAAGAAATGATGCTAAAGCTGAAACTCCAGTACTTTGGCCACCTCATGTGAAGAGTTGACTCATTGGAAAAGAGTCTGATGCTGGGAGGGATTGGGGGCAGGAGGAGAAGGGGACGACAGAGGATGAGATGGCTGGATGGCATCACTGACTTGATGGACGTGAGTCTGAGTGAACTCCAGGAGTTGGTGATGGACAGGGAGGCCTGGCGTGCTAGGATTCATGGGGTCGCAAAGAGTTGGACACGACTGAGCGACTGAACTGAACTGAATGATTAGTGATGTTGGACATCTTTTCATGTGCTCTTGGCTCTTTGTAAGTCTTTGGAGAAATGTCAAGTCCTTGGCCCATTTTTGATTAGGTTATTTCAACCATTTGTTGAAAGGACTTCTGTCTCCATTGGATTGTCACTGCTTATTTATCAAAGATCACCTGTGTTTGAGTTGAGTCTGTTTTTGGGATCTGTGTTTTGTTTCATTGATCTATCTTTATGTCTGTTCTTCACCAATATTATACTCTCTTGATTTACTGCAGCTTTACAGTAAGTCTTCAAGTCAGGTAGTGTCAGTCTTTCAATTTTGTTGTTCTTTTTCAATATTGTATTGGCTATGCCAGGTCTTTTTCCTTTCTGTATTATCTTTTAAATCAGTTTGTTGGTATCCACAAAATAGCTTGCTTGGATTGGGGTCACATTAAATCTGTAGACTGAGTTGAGAATTGACATCTTAACAATATTGTGTCTTCTAATCAACGAGTACAGAATATCTCTGCATTTTTCTCATTTTAATTTTTCAACAATTATTTAGTTTTTTACATGCATATCTTATAATTGTTTTGTTAGATTTATTGCTAAGTATTTTTTTCTTTTGGTGATGATATAGATGGTATTGTTTTTAATTTTTTAAAAAACATTATTTATTTTTGGCTGTGCTAGGTTTTTGCTGCATTCAAGCTTTCTCTAATTGTGATAAGCAGGGGCTACCCTTTGTTATGGTGCACAGGCTTCTCGTTGCAGTGGCTTCTCTTGTTGGGAGCACAGGCTCTAGGCTTGAAAGCTCATTAATTGTGGCTTGCAGACCCTAGAATGTGTACTCTGTTGGTGTGGTTCATGGGCTTTAGTTGCCCATGGCATGTGGAATCTTCCTGGGCCAGGGATCAAACTTGTGTCCCCTGCATTAGCCGGCACATCCTATCCACTGTACCACAAGGACGTCCTGTTTTTACTTTTTAAAATCCAGTTCATTGCTGCTGCTGCTGCCAAGTCACTTCAGTTGTGTCCAACTCTGTGTGACCCCATAGACGGCAGCCCACCAGGCTCCGCCGTCCCTGGGATTCTCCAGGCAAGAGCACTGGAGTGGGTTGCCATTTCCTTCTCCAATGCATGAAAGTGAAAGTGAAGTCGCAAGTCCAACCCTGAGTGACCCATGGACTGCAGCCTTCCAGGCTCCTCCGTCCATGGGATTTTCCAGGCAAGAGTGCTGGAGTGGGGTGCCATTGCCTTCTCCGCAGTTCATTGCTAGTATATAGGAAAGCAGTTGACTTTGTATATTAGCTTTGTATCATATGAACTTGCTAGAATTGCTTATTAGTTTCAGCGGGTTTTCTTTTGAGGGGGCGGGTAGATTCTTTGGGATTTTCTTCATAATCAGTCATGTCATCTGCAAACAAAATAGTTTTATTTCTTCTTTCCCAATCTGTATACCTGTTTTTTCCTTTACTTGTTTTGTATTAGTTATGAATTCCAGTACAGTGTTGAATACAAATGATGAGAAGAGACATTCTTGTCTTTTTCTGAGCTTAGTGGGAAGGCATGCAGTTTCTCACCATTAAATATGATGTTTTTAGCTTGTAGGTTTGTTTTAAATGTCATTTATCAAGTTGAGGAAGTTCTCTCTAAGATTGCTAAGAGTATTTATCATGAATGGGTTTTGTCAAATGCTTTTCTACATCACTTGATATAATCATGTGGTTTTACTTTCATCTGTTGATTATGAATTAATTTTAGGATGTTGAACCAGCCTTGCACATCTGAGATAAATCCCACTTGGTTGAGATGTGTATTTCTTTTTGTACATTGCTGAATTTGATTTGATACTATTGGTTGCAGATTTCTGTGTCTAGTCCACGTGGGTGAAAGTGAAAGTTGCTCAGTCCTGTCCGACTCTTTGCGACCCCATGGACTATACAGTCCATGGAATTTTCCAGGCCAGAATACTGGATGGGTAGCTGTTCCCTTCTCCAGGGCGTCTTCCCAACCCAGGGATCGAACCCAGGTCTCCCACACTGCAGGCAGATTCTTTACCAGATGAGCCACAAGGGAAGCCACTACTTCATATAATTTGCCTTTTAATGTCTTTACCTGGTTTCAGGATTGGTAATACCCTAATGTGGCCTCATAGAGTTCTCATTGAAGTAATTTTTCTACTTTTATTTCTGGAAGAGATTGTAGAGAATTTCTTCCTTTCATAGATATAGGCCTATTCACATCATCTATTAATTTTCCTTGTATAAATGTTGATTGTTTTTTTCAAGGAATTAGTTCACTTATCTAAGTTATCAAGTATGTAGGCGTAGATTTGTTTATAATATTCCTTTATTATCCTTTTAATGTCCATGTGATTTGTAATGATGGCTCTTCTTTCATTTCTGTTATTAATAATTTGTGTCTTCTCTCTCTCTTTTCTTGGTTATCTTGTCAAAGGTTTATCAATTTTATCAGTTTTTTTAAAGAACCATCTATTGTCTCCACTCATTTTTCACTGTTGAGTTCCTGTTTTCAATTTTGATTACTGCTATAATTTTTACTGTTCTACTCTCTTATCCATTTGCTTTAGTCTTAAGTTGTCCTTCTTTGCCTTATTTCCTAAGGTAGAAGTGTAGGTTATCAATTTTAAGCCTGTTTTCTTTTAGAATATATGTATACAATACTATAAACTTTTCTCTAAGGCCTGCTTTTGCTGCATTATATAGATTTTGATTTTGATTTTCATTTAGTTAAAAATATTTTTAAAATCCTCTTTAGATTTCTTCTTTGACCTATGTATATTTAGAAGTGTATTGTTTAATAGTTAAATATTTTGAGATTTTCCAGCTTTTTGTTACTGATTTCTAGTTTATTTCCATTGTGCTGTGAGAATATACTCTGTGTGATTTTTATTCTTTGAATTTTGTTAAGTTGTGTTTTGTGGTGCAGAATTTGGTCTATATTGATGAATATTCCATGTGACTTGAGAATAATATGTATTCTGCTGTTGTTGGATAAAGTGTTACATCAATAGCAGGTAGATCTGGTTGATTGATGGTACTATTCAATTCACCTATCTTTATTCATTTTTTTCTTTTTTTTGGCCTGCTGGATCTGTCAGTTACCTAATGGAGGTGTTGAAGTATCCAACTATAATAGTGGATTTGTTTATTTCTCTTTGCAGTTCTGTCTTTTGCCTCATACATTTTGATGCTTGTTTGATGCATACATATTAAGGATTGTTGTGCCGCCTTAGAGAGTATATCATTTTCTAATGCCCCTCTTTATCCTGTTAATTTTTCTTGTTCTAAAGTCTTTGTCTAAAACTAATATAGCCACTTCAGCTTTCTTTTGATTAATATTACAATAACAGGGTATATCTTTCTTCGTTCTTTTGCTTTTAACCTAGATGTATCTTTATATTTAATGTGAGTTTTAAAAATCTATTCTGACAGTCTCTTTTAATTGGTGTATTTTGGCCATTCACATTTAAAGTGAGTATTTTATATATATATATATACTTGGATTAATATGAACCATGTTTATTACTTTTCTATTTGTTATACTCCTTTTTCTAAAATCAATAATTGGTCCCCTTTTTCTGCCTTCCCTGATTTCAGTTGACCATTTTGTATGATTCTATTTTATCTCCTCTCAGCATATCCAGTATATTTCTTTTTAAAAGGGTTTTTAGTTGTTGCTCTAGAGTTAACAGTGTATATTTACAACTTGTCTAAGTCTACTGTCAGATAACTGTTATCTGCTTTTCAGATAGTAGAGGTACCTTTCATTTTACATATCCATTTGCTATAATCAGCAGATACACTATTACTATTATTAGAGGAGTAGGAAATGGCTGCCCACTCCAGTATTCTTGCCTGGAGAATCCCACGGACAGAGGAGCCTGGTGGACTACTGTCCATGGGGTTGAAAAGAGTCGAACACGACTGAGCTCGCACACACATTGTTATTTAGAACAAGTATCTATTAAGAATAAGAAAAATAGATTTTTTTAAACTTCATTTATGCCTTCTTCAATGATTTCTTTCCTTCTTTGTGTGGATCTGACTTTCTGATCTATGTCGTTTTCTTTCTCTAAAGAACTTTTAAAAACAGTCTCTACTAGGCAGGTCCACTAGTGACAAATTCCCTCAGTTTTTGTTTATCTGAGAAAGTATTTCTCCTTCACTTTTGAAGGATAATATCACTGAATGCTTTCTAGATTCGTTTATTTTTTTTTCTTTCACCACTAACTATTTCATTTTCTGGCTTCTGAGAAGAAGTCAAATGTACTTATTGTTTTCTATAAGTAAGGTATTTTTGCCCCCTCTGACTTCTTTCATAATTTTCTCTTTGCATTTGATTTTCTGTAGTTTGAATACAGTATGTTTAGGTGTAGAGATTTCAGGTATTTATCTTACTTGGTGTGCTCCGAGCTTCTTGGATGTATCATTTGGTGTCTTTGATTTGGAAGACATTGATTTTGGAAGATTCTCAGCAGTTATTCCTTCAAATAGTTCTTCTCTTTTGTCTCCTTCTTCTGGTATTTCAGTGACACCTTTTGTAATTGTCACATAGTTCTTGGATATTCTTTTCTCCTTTTTCTGTTTGCATTTTAGTTTGGGAAATTTCTCTGACATATCTTTAAACTCACTGATTGCTTCCTTGGCCATGTCCAGTCTACTGATGAGTCCATTAAAAGTATTATTCATTTTTGTTATGGTGTTTTTGATTGTTAGCATTTCCTTTTAATTTTTCCTTAAAGTTGTATATTCTTACATTAGTCATCTGTTCTTGCATGTTGTCTCCCTTTTCCATTCGAGTGCTTTGATAGTAATGATAGTTGTTATCTGAAATTATTCCCCAAATCTGTGACTAGTCTAAGTCTTGTTCTGATGCTTAATCTCCTCAGTGTTTTCCCTTGCCTTCTAGCATACTTTTTACTGTTTTTTAAAAGCCAGGTAGGACATATTGGATAATAGAAACAGAGGTAAATATGCCCGTAATGTAAGGTTTCATGTTAATTTGGGTAGAAGTTAGACTGTGTTTAATGTTAAACGTGTATATGCCAGAGGCTTCAGTTTCCTCTCAGAGAAGGCGATGGCACCCCACTCCAGTACTCTTGCCTGGAGAATCCCATGGACGGAGGAGCCTGTTAGGCTGCAGTCCATGGGGTCGCAAAGAGTCAGACACGACTGAGCAGCTTCCCTTTCCCTTTCCCTTTCAGTCCTCTAGTTTCTTTATTTTTAAAATATTTCTCCCCCATTATCTCAGGGTTTCTCTAAGAAGTCCTTTTTAAATAGAATCTGTTTCTTGCAACTCTTTCTGTTGTAATCTGTTGTTATTGTGGCTCTTTGGTGACATGGTGGTAGAATGTGGGGAAGGGGAAGTGTTTTATGATGTTAGAACCAAATGTTAGTCTTTTGGTGGGCCTGAGCCCTGGACTGCAACCTTCTTCCTTTTAGGTGAAACAAGGCTAGAGGTATGCAGATGACACCACCCTTATGGCAGAAAGTGAAGAAGAACTAAAGAGCCTCTTGATGAAAGTGAAAGTGGAGAGTGAAAAAGTTGGCTTAAAGCTCAACATTCAGAAAACAAAGATCATGGCATCTGGTCCCATCACTTCATGGCAAATAGTTGGGTAAACAGTGGAAACAGTGCTGACTTTATTTTTCTGGGCTCCAAAATCACTGCAGATGGTGATTGCAGCCATGAAATTAAAAGACACTTACTCCTTGGAAGGAAAGTTATGACCAACCTAGGCAGCATATTAAAAAGCAGAGACGTTACTTTGCCAACAAAGGTCCATCTAGTCAAGGCTATGGTTTTTCCTGTGGTCATGTATGGATGTGAGAGTTGGGCTATAAAGAAAGCTGAGCACTGAAGAATTGATGCTTTTAAACTATGGTGTTGGAAAAGACTCTTGAGGGTCCCTTGGACTGCAAGGAAATCCAACCAGTCCATCCTAAAGGAGATCAGTCCTGGGTGTTCATTGGAAGGACTGATGTTGAAGGTGAAACTCCAGTACTTTGGCCACCTAATGTGGAGAGCTGACTCATTTGAAAAGACCCTGATGCTGGAAAAGATTGAGGGCAGGAGGACAAGGGGATGACCGAGGATGAGATGGTTGGATGGCATCACCAACTCAATGGACATGAGTTTGGGTGAACTCCAGGAGTTGATGATGTACGGGGAGGCCGGGCATGCTGCAGTCCATGGGATCACAAACAGTGGGACATGACTGAGTGACTGAATTGAACTGAGGCTAGAGGAGTCTGTATTTGGCTAATTCCCCCTCTCCCAGGACAGTATAAAAGGCTTGGGTAAATTTTCCCTTGGAATATTGGCCTTTGTTAAGGAGAACCTTCTAGGCTTATTTCAAAACTGTTACCTTTCCCATGGGTGCATTTCAAAATGGTTACTTCTCTCTTCCTCTTACCCAAAAGGGGAGGAGATTGTTGTTGGATCTTTACACTCAGAACTTGATAAGGTTCCTGGAGGTAAAGCCATTAGAATATAGAGGCTTTCCTAAGATTGGGCCTCCAAGAGTTCTCATGCATAATCTTTTTTCAAAATTACGGTTTAAATTTTCTTACTAGTGTATTACTCCAACACCTTCTGTTCCAGGTAAACTGATCTTGGATGTGATTCTCTGCATTTGCCTGTCTCTCCAGATTTCAGTAGTTCAGTTTGCCATGTGTCCTCAATTCTCTGATAAGTCTAATAAAAGCTGTTGATTGGCAGTTTATTTGGATTTTTTCTTGTCGTAAGGATAGGACTGACAGTACCCAAGCACTTTATGTATTGGAGCTAAAACCTAAAGTTTTATATTTGTAATTTCAAATTGGAAACACGTTGTCCAGTTTTAAAATAATGTTCAACAAGAGGCTTTTAACTTCCGTATGAGCCATTTGCTTAGCTAGATGACTCATTCTCAGTTATTTTCATCCCTTTAAATCTCCGATCTGTGTATTTTAAAAGTGCTTAGTAAGAACTTTTTCAGAGCCAAAGATTTGTAAAAATTAAGAACTTCATGTCATTCTAGAAAATTCCCAATAACTTCATCCTAAATTAACTAGAATTTTTTATTTTTTGCACCCGCTCCCACCCCAGCACTGTTTTTTGTTTTATCAGATACCTTCTATAAACCATGCTAAAGTAGTTTCAGGGATTATTTTCTTTAACCTTCATTTGTTGTTTCTTTACCCCACTTGTTTTTGAAGAAGTAACTCAGTTTTTAAAAGCATTTTGAAATCTTTGGGACTAAGTATTGGTTAAATTTGAAAAACTAATGAGAATAAATGACCAACTTTTATGCTGTGAATGGTCTATTTTCAATTAACCTTGAAGAATGTATTAATTATGTATACATCTTGGTAATTTTAGCTTAATAGGATTACTTCCAGAGTCTGCCTGATAGAGGACAGTTTGGCTAAAATGTATTATTTAAGCAACTGAGAAAGCACTGGGTGTGCTTTTAAATCTTATAATTTGATTACTTGCTAAAAAATTACATTTTGGGAGGCTTCAGTTCTTATCCTTGGAGAACAGTTGTAACCAACTTTGAGTGGTTGACATTGTAAAATGCATTAACCTTGCACCCCTTCTTAGGTTTCATTTTAAGTTTTATTTTTCTCACTGAATCTACTGTGAGGAACAGCTGTTAAACCAAGAAACAAGTAAACTGCATGGTATTTAAGATTGCTCATTAATTGGCAGATTCATATTATGTTTACTTTAAGAAATATTTTCCTCTTAATTTTCCTGATTGTTTGAAATGAACATTTACCTTTGGGAATAATTTTTTAATTATTTGATTTTTTAAAGAGGGAGAATTAAAATATAGTTATGTTAATATACTAAATAAGTTCAGTTCAGTCACTCAGTCATGTCCGACTTTTTGTGACCCCCATGGGCTGCAGCACGCCAGGCCTCCCTGTCCACCACCAACTCCCAGAGCTTGCTCAAACTCATGTCCATTGAGTCGGTAATGCCATCCAACCATCTCATCCTCCGTCATGCCCTTCTTCTCCAGCCTTCAGTCTTTCCCAACATCAAGGTCTTTTCAAATGAGTCAGCTCTTCGCATCAGGTGGCCAAAGTATTGGAATTTCAGCTTCAACATCAGTCCTTCCACTGAATATTCAGGACTGATTTGCTTAAGGATTGACTGGTTGGATCTCCTTGTAGTCCAAGGGACTCTCAAGAATCTTCTCCAACATTATAGTTCAAAAGCATCAATTCTTCAGCACTCAGCTTTCTTTGTAGTCAACTCTCACATCCATACACGACTACTGGAAAAACCATAGCCTTGACTAGATGGACCTTTGTTGGCAAAGTAATGTCTATGCTTTTTAATATGCTGTCTAGGTTGGTCATAACTGTCCTTCCAAGGAGCAAGCGTCTTTTAATTTCATGGCTGCAGTCACCATCTGCAGTGATTTTGGAGCCCCAAAATAAAGTTTGTTTTTAAAATGATGAGGCAGTGCTATATTGAAATAATTTGGTTGAAAATAGTTATATTTCCTATGTGATAATCAGTTAGCTGTGGTCCTTCATTTTAAGGTAAGATCTGTTTGTATGGCATGCTCTGTATTAGAGGAAGAAACTTCTCCCTAGGCTTTTTCCTCAGAGACATTACTTATAAAGAAAGAGGACTGTCAGGAGGAAGTGGAGAAAGAATAGAAGGTCTTCAGTAGTGGCTCGGCAGGTGTATGTTGTGTCCCATGCAGGTTCCACCTACTCACAGCACTTTGTTGGATGGTATCAGAATTGCTGCTCCTGAAATTTTTTTAAAAGCTCTTGATATATTAAAACACTATCTTAGAAGAAACCAGGAAGAATGAACACAGTGTCAGTATTGTAGTCTTTACAAAAAAGCTTCCATGTGCTAACAATTGAAAGGAAGATAATGGTCCACATTCAGCAGATAAGTATTTAAATTGAGGCCCCTGTTGGCGGAGACCTGACTTCAGCCCAGATGAGGAGAGAGTAGCAGCTCCCCTTTTTGGTTCTGATCTTGCTGGTCTACTCTCTGCTGACTGGAATGGCAGCTATCCTTGTAAAATGCCCCTTTATGTACCACAGCATTCAGGACCACAGCACTGGTACAGATTGCCTTCCCCTCTCCAGAGGCTCTCAGGATCAGACCCATGATTCCTGACATCTTTTGACACCACCAAAATTCACTGGTCATCCATTACCCAGAACCCTTGTCTCTGTACTGATTTGTATATCCCTCAGTCGCATCCTGTTTCCTCCCTCAACTCTCCCCCCGTCCCCTAGAGCTCCCCCAACTGCCATTACTACTGTCTCTGATGGCCTCACAGTGTGATTTCACTTTTTGCCTCTGGGATTCTCTGCTGATGCCTGAGGTAGCCTCCTTTGTCATATTCTGCCACCTCTGTCTACTACCTGGTAACCATACTGCCTGCCTTTGAGCTCCTTGAGTACAGTGAGTCCTTCCCTCTTCAAATTTTTGCTCATGCTGCTTCTTCACACGCAGCAGTTTTTCCAGTCTTTGCTTGGCTGACTCTATACATTCTGATGTGGATTTTGTTCTGCTAATCTCTGTCAGTGCCTGTTTGTTTCCTCTTGACACTTACTTAAATTTGCACTAGTATATTCATTTACCAAACCTTTTTCATTGATTCTAAGTATACATTTACCCCCCCCAATTCTGAAATTAGGGCACATCTTACCTTGGATGCCCTGATTGCTTTCTGAATGGTAAATAAAATAATGATTTATCTTACAGTCAATTAATTGTGATAATCAATAAAATACTGTGCTTTTGCTCATCTGTTCTCCCTAGTTGATTGTGAGCTCTGAAGGACTCATAGTAGGAACCAGTACCCATTATCATCCGTGACACCTACTAGGCACCCATAAATAATGCTGGGATGAATATCATTATCTGGAGACGATGGCCCGATACATCTGAAAATGAATCAGCCAATATATACATGTAAATTTTTAATTCAGTTTTTGTGCTTGAGTTTTAATCTTTGAAGATTACCTTATTCTGGAATTGGAGATATTTAAATGTGTATATTTTGTTCCCCTGTTTATGTAACTTGTCACATTATTGATATATGTACATTCTTATTTAAGAATATTTACTCACCATGTATGGAAAATGAATCCACATTAGTTTTTATCAGGTATCAGCAATTGCCTTTCGTTAGGGGAAAGAATGAGGAAGGTACCAAAGAGTAGCAGACTTGTAAGCTTTAGACAGTTCTGAGTGCTTTTTCATTTTACTTCATCCTCTAAGGAGTGCAGTCTTGGCATACCTACTTCGCTTTTAAGGGAAAGAACAGCGAACAGGCAGCATGAGTTACCAGAGTGCTTTAGTCCAACTCCTTGACAGGGTTCACAGCTAGAGGGATGGTATGGCTCTCAGTCCTTTGCGTTTTCAGAATCCTGCTACTGGGAACAGCAGTTGAGTCAGCCTGACATGATGAGTAGTTTGCCTTTAGTTGTAATGTTGGGCAACCTGGTTGTGAAAACGTCTGCTATGATAAGTCCTTCTCAATCTCTCACATGCACTTCTGAGTCTCGCAGATTATATTTGCATCTGTCCCCACACTCTTGTACCTAGTCCATGTGTCCTGTGTGATGCAAAAGGAGGACAAGTTGAATAAGAAAGAGGAGGAACTCAAAGTTGCCCAAACCAATGGTGCAGTTGTAGAGATGCCCTAAGAGGAAATTGAAATCAGGAAGTTCAAGTATGGCCTTGAAGAACACGGCAAGGTGAAAATGGTGGGAGTGGAGGCTTGCTGTAAACCTATACCATCTGCATCTTCAAGTCTGTCTTTGAGGTGCTTTTCCTGCTAATCCAGTGGTACATCTAGGGATTTAGCCTGAATGTGGTTTACACTTGCAAACGAGACCCCTGCTGCATCAGGTGGATTGCTTCCTCTCTCACCCCACAGAGAAAAACATCTTCATCTACTTCATGCTGCTGATTTCCTTCATGTCTCTTGCCTTGAATATCATTGATCTTTTCTCTGTCTTACTCAAGAGCATTAAAAACCATTTGAAGGATCCAGAGAGTGAGCCTTTCATCTGGTCTGCCAAGCCCCTCCAGTGACTCCTCATCAACTATTCCTCTTTCCACCATGTTTCCTCACAGGCACGAACTGGTTCCCAGAGACAAAAACAGTTCTTTCTGCCACAGTTACAGCAGACAAGGAAGTGAGCAAAACCTTGCTAATTACAGCACATAGCAAGTTTGAATGGGACTGTCTCTAACATACATAAACTTCTGATTTCCCTGATAACAAGCATAACTCCAAAAAATATCTAGCTACTGGCCACTGGCCATTGTAGACAAGCAGCCATTCTGCAGAGCTAGCAGACACGCCAGCAGCAGTATAAATTACCTAGAGATCTAGACAGGTGGTTGGAAGCATTACAGTTCTGCTCACTTGTTAAAGAAAAGGAAGGTGCAATAGACAGTGTACTTTTGTTTCAGTGGAGGTGGTACTCAACGACCTCATTGACAAATCTTAGCAGATACAAAGGCATTAGACTAGTTCTTTCGAGATGCTGGGGATAGGAGGATGGAGAGAAGGGAATTAACAGAGGTACATGTTGGTATTTAAAGTCATTGACTCAAAGAACTTGCATTTTCATAAGTAAAAGTTGTACTAGGTGATGCATAAGTAAGGCCTTTTTCTCCCCATATTCCCCTAGAATGGTTCAGTGTATGTGAAACTGATAGATATTTGCCATGTATTGGTATAAACAGATGCAGTATAAACTCACGAACATAGATTTTAAAATAACGCACACAGGGTTCAAATTTGAGTTTTTCTCATGGATTTTTTTGTTAAGGGTCAAAATGATATTTACATTACATAATTTCTACCATAAAAGTAAAGCACTGTTTTTCTTTTACCCCCCAACCCACAGTGTATCCTATTATAGATACTAGTTCTGTTTATTATAATGTTTTCTCTTTTGTAGAAAGATGGCACAAATGATTTCCTTTTTCTGAAATGTAATCGTTGATGCTTGAGTGATAGAATTTTAATACTATAAACAGCACTCATTAATGTGAGAAACTTAAAAGAAATGCTTATAGCTGGACTATTAAGTGTTCTTACATGAATTTTGCAATAACTGATAGTTCTTGCCTTCATCCAACTTAATAAACAGTATTTTGGAACTTATATTCTTTTGAGTTTGGCAGTCTGTCTTTTGGGGTGACCAGCATTTTTGATATTTGTACTAAGATTTTATTTGGCATCCAAGATAAGTTGAAAGATGTTTGAGTATTTTCAGTGTAACTAATTTGTTTGAAATACATACCACTGAAATGCTGCAGTCCATGAGTCACAAAAAGTCGGACACGACTGAGCAACTGAACTGAACTGATGGATGATTGGTGAAAAAGCTGAATTTAATGCATTATTCTTGCATGACAGCTACATAAGAAGTTTTGTACAATGCAAAACCCTAATTTTGTTTAACACTTCACATTGAACTATTGTCATGTTCAGCTTTACTGCATGCAGTGTAGACCTAGCCCATCATATGTTCTACAGAGTGTTCTTTGTTCAATAAAGTGTTAAGGGAGCAATCTGCATGACTGCTTTCTTTGAGAGCTTCTGGCTGCACTGATCTTTTTGAATTCTTCCTTGGTACATCTTCATCTAAGCAGAATACGCTAGAACAGATTTTTTGAAATGGAATTGTGGAGACGGTGTTAGAGAAGGTTTTAGTATTTGTTTTTTTTTTAATTATGTGTAGCAGCATCATACATAAACTTACTACTTTCAGATGTGCAAAAATTTTAGCTTCTTTGTTTTTCTTTTAACTGATCTACTTTTCATCAGAAGCTTCCTCCTACCTGACAGGGCACCAGGGGAAGGCAGAGATGGGGACAACATTAAACTTGCCAATCCATCTGACTGTGTCTTACTCTGATGGTCTCATTTGGAAAACCCATTCGCTTGGTTCAGTCAAGAGTCTTTCAGACTTCTCACAAAACCTTTCTTGAGGAAGAATCACTATTATGTTCTAATGGGGTGTGTGCTTCTGTGGGAGACTGTAAAACTTATGAAACCTTGGAATCAGATTGGACATTGCCACCCTCACTTCCTGTTTCACATTCATTTTCATATATTGCTGACTTGATTTTCTTTAATTTTTTCTCTTGAGATAATTATAGATTCACATACAATTATAAGAAATAAAATAGATTCCATATATCCTTCAACTAATTTCTCCCAATAGTATCTTACATAAGTATAGCAGAACATCATAACCAGAAAACTGACATTGATATAATCCATGGATTGTATTAAGATTTCACCAATTTTACTTGCACTAGTGTGTATGTGGTGTGTGTGCTTGTGTGTACTGTACGTGTAGTTCTATCACTTATGTAGACTCGTGTGGCCACCACAGTCAAGATAGAAGACAGTTTTTTTTTTTTTTTTAACCAGGATTCCTTATGCAATCTTTCATAGACACAGCTACATCCCGACATAGCTATATCCCTCCTTTCCCCTGGAAGGGGATATCCTATAGGTAGATATCCTCTACCTATCCCCTGGCAACCACTAATATGTTCATCTCTATAATTTTGTCATTTCAAGAATGCTATTTAAATGGAATGATATAGTATATAACCTGTTGAGATTGGCCTTTTTCACTCAGCATGACTCCCTTGAGAACCATCCAGATTTTTTGTGTGAACCAATAATTTGTTCTTTATTATTGCTGAGTAGTATTCCATAGAGTGGAGGTATCATGGTTTATTAACCTATTGAAGGACCTTCAGGTTTTTTCTAGTTTTTGGCTATTACAAATAAAACTGCTATGAAGAGTCATGTACAGGTTTTTTTGTGAACATGAGCTTTCATTTCCCTGGAATAAATGTTGAAAAGTATAATTGCTGAGTTATATGCTAAATGGGTGTATAGTTTTGTGAGAAACTACTGGTGTACTCTTTTTTCCAGAGTGTTTCTCGTCCCATCAGCAATGTATGACTGATCTCATTCTCCATGTGCTCACCAACCTTTGGTATTATTACTATTTTTAATTTAGCCATTCTAATAGGTATATAGGTGACATTATTGTAGTTTAATTTTGCATTTCTGTAATGGCTAATCATGTTGAACATCTTTTCATGTGCTTGTTTGACATCTCTATATTCAGTTCAGTTCAGTCACTCAGTCATGTCCGACTCTTTGCAACCCCATGAACCACAGTATGCCAGGCCACCCTGCCCATCACCAACTCCCAGAGTCCACCCAAACCCATGTCCGTTGTGTCGGTGATGCCATCCAACCATTTCATCCTCTGTCGTCCCCTTCTCCTCCTGCCCTCAATCTTTCCCAGCATCAGGGCCTTTTCAAATGAGTCAGCTCTCCGCATCAGGTGGCCAAAGTTTTGGAGTTTCAGCTTCAACATCAGTCCCTCCAATGAACACCCAGGACTGATCTGTATATTCTCTTCAGTGAAATATCTGTGTCATTCATCCATTTTCTAGTTGAATGTTTTATTACTGTTGAATTTAAGGAGTTTTTGAAATATATATATATTCTTGATTAAAATCCATGTTGGATATGTTTGAAAATATTTTTTTCCCAGCTTGTAGCTTGTCTTTTCATTGCTTAATCAGATCTTTCACAGAGCAGAATGTTTTAATTTTGATGCAGTAATCTAATAATTTTTCCTTTTATAGATTGTATTTTTGGTGGTAAGTCTAAAAACTCTTTGTCTAGTCATTCATCCTAAAGATTTTCTCCTTTGTTTGCTTCTAAAATTTTATAAATTTGCATTTTACATTTAAGACCATGATCTGTTTTGAGTTAATTTTTATATAGGTTGCTTGAGATGTAGGTTGAGGCTTTTTGTTTTTTGGCCTATGGATGACCAGTTGCTATAGCACTACTTGTTGAATAGTCTCTCCTTCCTCCACTGAATTTCTTTTGCAGGCAAATCAGTAGAGCATATTCGTGTGGCTCTATTTCTGGGTTCTCTGAGCTGTCCCATTGATTGTTTATCCTTCTGCCAGTGTCATGCCATCTTGACTACTGTTATGTGGCTCTGTAGCAAGCCTCACCGTCAGATATAGTGATTCCTCCCACCTTATTCTGCTTTTTCAAAATTTCATTAGCTATTCCAGGTCATGTGCCTTTCAATTTCTGTTTTAGAATAAGCTTTCCTATATCTATAGAACACTTGCTGGCATTTTGATAGGAATTACTTTAAATTTATATATCCATTTGGGAAGGATTGGCATCTTGTTGAGTCTTATAATACATGAGTAGAGTGTTTCTCTATTTAGGTTCTCTTCAGTTCTTTTCATTAACATTTTATAATTTTCAGGATGCAGATCCTATAGATATTTTGTTAGGTTTATATTTTATTTCCTTGGAGCAATTGTAAATCTTATGTTGCTTCTAATTTCTGTCTCCACATTTTTGTAGTTTGTATATAGAACTATAAAATTGTAGATTCACTGTATTTAATAATTATCTGACTGTTGTTTATTTCATCTTGGTTAAGTTTTGGTAGCTTGTGATTTTCAAGGAATTGGCCCATTTTTTCCCCTAAGCTGTCCAATTTATGAGTGTGAAGTTTGTGGTACTTCTTACTATCCTTTTAATGGCTACAGAATTATAGCCATCTCTCCTATTTCATTCCTGATATTGATAATTTTTATCTTCTCTCTTTTTAAAAATCTTGATCAGTCTTGGCAGAGGTTAATCAACTTTACCAATTTCGGGGGGAAACAGATTTTACTTCATTGATTTTTTTCCTCAATTATTATTTGAAACGTCATTGATTTCTGATTTTATCTTTATTATTTCCTTCCGTCTTGCTTTGGGTTTCTTTTTGTAGTGTTGAGGTAAGAATTTAGGTTATTTATTTGAGACCTTTCTTCTCTAATATATGCAGTTAGTGCTATACATTTCTCTCTTAGCATTGCTTTAGCTACATCCCACATATTTTGATACAATATGTTTTCATTAAGGGCCTTGGCTGGTGGCTCAGACCTTAAAGAATCTGCTTGCAGTCCCAGAGACCTGGATTCGATCCCTGGGTCGAGAAGATCCCCTGGAGAAGGGAATGGCTACCCACTCTAGTATTCTTTGGAGAACTCCATGGACAAAGGAGCCTGGTGGGCTCTAGTCCATGGAGTCGCAAAGAGTCGGACACGACTGAGCGACTAACACACATACACACATTTTCAACAAGATGTTTGCCCCTCCCTCAGCTTTCCTAGGAAAGGGCTCTGCTGAAAGCTTTCTGGGAGTTCAGGGTTTTTAAGGCATGACCCACCCATCTCCATGCATGGCCCTGCAGTAAAACCGTTCTCTGCTCCGAAGTCTACCATTTTACTATTATTTGACCTCACTGCACGTGGGGTGCATGCACTTACCTGCATATGGTAACTGTTGACCATCCTGGCTAGGAGGGGCAGGAGAGGCAGGTGTGCCTTGTCACTGCTCCCCACGTGGCCTCCACTGACAGTACCCTGGTAGGGGATTGGGCCTGCTTCCTACTTTGCCTTTGTTGGTATGAATGGAGTCACAATTTTCACTGTTAAGTCTGGCTGGAGTAGAGTGGTTATTGTTTAAAAGGTTTTCGTCTTGGTAGGCTGGTCCTTCACTGGCCTTTTAGCTCGAGAGAGAGCGGGCTTTGGTTGGGGCTATTTCTTGTCTGTGTCACAGGCATTTTAGGGTTGCTTGTTGAAGTAGTTTTATTGGAGTTGCTTTAAAATCCTTGTCAGATAATTCCAACATTTATTTCATCTTGGTGTAAGACTCTTGTCTTCTCATTCAAATTGTGACTCTAAAGGTCCTTGGTATGATGAGTGAATTTTGATTCTATCCTGGTCAATTTGTATGAGGCTCTGGATCCTTTCTGATTTCTTTTGTTGAGCAGGTAGCCTTCCTGTAGCAGGATAGTGTGAGGGTTGGGGGTGTATGTTCAGTTTCTTCTTAGGCCTCCCTGACCCCACCTCTGCAGAAATCTTGCTTTTACTCCCACTGCCTCCTTGCAGGTGGATGGAGCAGATGTTCAGCTCCTCACTTGGCCCTGCCAAGACCTTCCCAGCAAAGACAGTGAAAGTGAAGTCGCTCAGTCATGTCCAACTCTTTGCGACCCCATGGACTGTAGCCTACCAGGCTCCTCCATCCAAGGAATTTTCTAGGCAAGAATACTGGAATGGGTTGCCATTTCCTTCTCCAGGGGATCTTCCCGACCCAGGGATTAAAGCTGGGTCTCCTGGATTGCAGGCAGACATTTTACCGTTTGAGCCACCAGGGAATCCCAGCAAAAGTGGACCACTGATTCACCCCGCCTTATCTCTGCTTTGTCCTGAAGACACTACCCTGGCAGTGGCACCAGAGTACTGTTGCCTGCTTCTGCCTAGGGGAAGAGGGAAGATCAGCTTGGGGACTGGACCCACCAGCACCACAAAGGGGTGAATGGAGCAATCCCTGCCAGGCTGGGATGGAAGGTTAGGTCCCTGCTTTCTCATGTGTGTGTTTAAGAGTGTCTACCCACTTAGCCCCACTGACACCTCAGTGGGATAGTGGTGCAGTTTTTCCTTTCATGTTTTCTTGAGCAGGATGAGTATTGCCTGAAGGATTTTCTGTTGTTAGCTCATCCTTTTCTTGATCTTTTAGCAGTGGGAACAGGCTATTCTTGGCACTTTTTTATATTCGACCCTTGTGGGTTCCAGGTCACAGGCTTCTCTGGCACCCTGGTGAGAATACATGGGAAATAGTGAGGAATCCCAGGAGACTGAGTGCTAACATGTTTCTTAGGTCCCCAAGTCTCCAGGCACTCGTCCTCCTTCTTTCCATCCTGTCTTCTATCTTTGTGTATTATGCACGGGGGTCTTTAGTTTTAAGAGGAGGCACCTGGGAGAAATGAGGCTACTCCATCTTTACCAATTAGAAGTTTCCATGTGTGTGTGTGAAAATTCTGTAAACGCCCATTTTATGATAATGAACATCAGTTCATTCTTCAAATATACGATGTATCAGGCACTGTGATTGAGACTTACTTTACCTTCAGAGATCTTAGTTTTTTACAGTTCAAAGTCCTGTGAAATAGATTTTAATTTCACCATAGCACTCAGGTAGAAATATAATTGTTTTAGAAATAAAACTAAATCTAAGTCACCACCTGGCTTGTTGGTATTACTAGCACTCCTTTGCTTCCTGTGGACTAATACAAGCCTCCTTTGGTTTATGACATACCAGGAAAATGGGGAAAGGGGCGTTGTCCTTAGTGCTTTGTTGTTACCATGGTTACTGTTGCCTGTTATTCAGGTTACCATTAGACATTTTCCCAGGAGCTGCCCTCCAGTGGGCATTGTTTCCCTGGCCTCACCTCTCCAGGCTGTGGTGCTTAGTGAACAGACTGGAGGGGTCTCTCCAAGCACCATCACTGTTCCAAGTCCTGGACACGCTTCTGTCTCATGTGGAAGCTACAGCCCCAAAATCCGAAGGAATGTCACTTCTCTTTAACCTATTGGATGGGAAGTTCGGTTCAACTGTGAGTCTGGGCTCTTTATAGTAAGGTCTGTTAGTTCTCTCCAGGGTTGGGAGGAGCCCCTTGGGGACAAATTACTTGCTCTCGACTTTCCTCTGGAAACTTGCTTTGGTGATTTGAGAATGCCCAGAAGTAGAGTTGAGCAAGCTCCAGGAGTGGGTGATGGACAGGGAAGCCTGGGGCGCTGCAGTCCGTGGGGTCGCAAAGAGTTGGACATGACTGAGCAACTGAACTGAACTGAGAAGTAGTGTTTTGAACTTGATGATGGTAATAATGGTAGTAACATTTAGCTTATGTGCTGTACTGAGCATTTTCTTTGTATCTTCTCATTTAATGCTAATAGCAGTCTCAAGAGTTAGTGATATCATTAGACCCAGATTGCAACAAAGGAAATCGAGGTACCAAGAAGTTAACAAACTGGCCCAAAAAATCACTCGGCTAGTAGCTGGTGGAGCTAGAATTCAAATCCAGGCAGTGTGACTCTGAATCTGAAGTTCTCACACTTCTTCTTGATGTATGACATCTTTTGACTTTCACTTTGCTTTGTTATTATTTGTTTGAAATCAAGATTGTGTCTGAAAGAAGTGCTTCTGGGCTTTTGAAAGTTATCACAGAATTAAATGTAATTAAACAGCATTTCTAGTTAGAAACACTTTTTGTTTTCTTTCTTATGAAACCATATAGATAGATCTGGGAACTGGAGTATGAAAAATAGCCAGTACATAGCTTATGTTTTAAATTGGAGTATCAGTTCAGTTCAGTTCAGTCGCTCAGTCGTGTCTGATTCTTTGCGACCCCATGAATCTCAGCATGCCAGGCCTCCCTGAGTTCACTCAAACTCACGTCCATCGAGTTGGTGATGCCATCCAGCCATCTCATCCTCTGTCATCCCCTTCTCCTCCTGCCCCCAATCCCTCCCAGCATCAGACTCTTTTCCAATGAGTCAACTCTTCACATGAGGTGGCCAAAGTACTGGAGTTTCAGCTTTAGCATCATTCCTTCCAAAGAACACCCAGGGCTGATCTCCTTTAGAATGGACTGGTTGGACCTCCTTGCAGTCCAAGGGACTCTCAAGAGTCTTCTCCAACACCACAGTTCAAAAGCATCAATTCTTCGGCACTCAGCTTTCTTCACAGTCCAACTCTCACATCCATACATGACCACAGGAAAAACCATAGCCTTGACTAGACGGACTTTTGTTGGCAAAGTAATGTCTCTGCTTTTCAATATGCTATCTAGGTTGGTCATAACTTTTCTTCCAAGGAGTAAGTGTCTTTTAATTTCATGGCTGCAGTCACCATCTGCAGTGATCTTGGAGCCCAGAAAAATAAAGTCTGACACTGTTTCCACTGTTTCCCCATCTATTTCCCATGAAGTGATGGGACCAGATGCCATGATCTTCGTTTTCTGAATGTTGAGCTTTAAGCCAACCTTTTCACTCTCCTCTTTCACTCTCATCAAGAGGCTTTTTAGTTCCTCTTCACTTTCTGCCATAAGGGTGGTGTCATCTGCATATCTGAGGTTATTGATATTTCTCCCGGCAATCTTCATTCCAGCTTGTGCTTCTTCCAGCCCAGCGTTTCTCATGATGTACCCTGCATACAAGTTAAATAAGCAGGGTGACAATATACAACCTTGACGTATTCCTTTTCCTATTTGGAACCAGTCTGTTGTTCCATGTCCAGTTCTAACTGTTGCTTCCTGACCTGCATATAGGTTTCTCAAGAGGCAGGTCAGGTGGTCTGGTATAGTCATCTAATAATCAGATTTTTTATTTGTTTCTGAAAGTAGGAAGTGATGAGTTTGTCAGAAATTTCTGCCTTTCTGTTTGGTAGTTTAGGCTCAAGAGAGAATGTAATCAAATTATTTTTTATGATATATATCTGTTTATCACATTTCTTTATATGGTGGTAACATTTTCTATTACTTTAGAAGTGCCTTTTTGAACAAAAATACAGGTAGTAGTATAACTAGAAGGATGTGATTCATAAGTCATTATATAAATATTACTCATGCCCTTAGATTTAAATTCTACTTTAGGGGCTTATTATAAAGCTGTTATAATGTAGCCAAGTTCCTTTGTTCAGAAAAGATTTGTCCTTTAACTTGATTTTTTAGTGAAAATATATAAATTGTTCTATTCATTTAAAATGTGGAATCAAGTTTATTTACATGTATAGTCTATGTACCTGATAGTATAAAATATAAAATTTCTGTCATGTTTTGTTAGAGAATAATATATAATTTCTCTTGAAGTGATCCATTAGTTTCTGTTTTTTCATATCATTGGTTTTGAGATTTCTACAGGCGCTTTCTCACTATGTGATTTATATGAGTCAGATACCTTTTTCAACATTGTATTGATTTATCATCCATGCTGTTTAAATACATTCTTGTTGATATATAAAGATTCTTTGTTAGTTCTGGCTCAAGAGGAACCACAGGAGAGAGCCTTGAAACTTTAAATTTAACTTATTAAGCTGACATCTGTTAAAACACCTGCTGTAGTGAGTCCTGCTGGATGTCTGGAATAAACAACAAGAAGGACATGATTAGTGATTGTAGACAACCCACATTCTGAAAGGGGCAAAACCCATGACAGCATAATGATTGGGATGTACTCTCTGCCCTTGAGGAGTTCTAGGACCAACAGAGAATGAAAATGTCAAAAAACAGTTTATTTCAAAACTCAGGGGATTGTTCTGTTTAAGAGAAATAATATTTCAGCCTTTATTTTCTGTGATATTTTTAGTTGTGATGAAATTTACATATTCCATTTCTATGCCCTGTGTGTCTATTGCCTTATTTCTTCTTGGTCCCTGTAAGATTCTTAAGAAGTACTTAGAGCAGTTGAACTGCTTAATTCACCATGCCAAGCTATTTGTACGTGTTTCTGCTAGGTCTTAGGGGCAAGAGTTATTTGTAGTGCCTACGCTCGAGGATCTTATTAACTGTAGTTTGGGGTAGGCCTTGAGACAGAGTTGCAAACCAAAGATTCCAGGGTAGTTGTGGTAAAAGCTTGGTAGGAGGTGTGGTTAGTGGCTAGGGACCTCAGATAGGAGCACACAGAATAAGCTGGGGGATCATGCAGTGCTTCCCAAAGGAGGGTTTTGAAGGAGGAAAGAAAGAATTAACTAGAAATACAGAGTTAGCTTCTTGTCATTTAAATAGCAGTTATAACATCACTTCCTTGGAAATTCCCTAACCCAAATCAATACTCTATTAAGTTGACCCATTTTGCTTTCTTTTATAGCAGTTACTGTTATCTTCTTGTCTGTTACTTGTTTGCTTATTATGTCTCTTCTCTCCAGAATGTGACTGCTGTAAGAACAGGGACCCTTCCTCTTTTTGTCTTATTTCCTATGTATCCCCACTGCTTAGCATCATGCCTGTCCCCTTCTAGGAGCTTGGGAAATGTTTGTTTGTTGAACAAATGAATAAATGAATGAAGAAATGATGAATACTGGAGACAGAGTGTGAGCAGATAAAAGTAAATATGTGTGAAGGCTTAGTTGAGAAGCTGCAAATGATTAGATGTGACTGAAGCAGAGGTGCTTTTTCTTAAAAGTTAGGAGATGAAGTATGGAATGAGAACTTTATCCTTGAAGTCTTGGACAGCTTCTGGGCTGCATGAAATGTAATACATATTTCTTTCCCTGAATCCAGTGATTGACAAGCAGAGTATGTTTGAAATATCTATTTTGGCAAAGCTGATGGCCTCACTGAGGCCTTGGGAAAATGTTACTAGAAGAGGATTTCAACTAGAAAGCTTTGGTGATATTCTTGAAGTCAAGTAGCCAGAATGTATAAGGTACTAAGGCGTGTGGGATTTACTATGGTCCTCAGGTGTGGGATTTACTATGACAGAGCCAAGATGTGAAGGACTGCCAAGAATACTAGAATGTTGTTAGGTTTACAGTGTTCCTTGGCTAATTCTCTTGAAACATTGCATTACTTGAGGTTTATATTCCATGGTTGTTTCAAAGGCATGGCCACTTTGGGGATTTTTCTCTTCCTCTCTCCTTTTTATTTTTGCTTTAGTGCTTGAGGTAGCATATATGATGTCATCCAGCTTCTTTATATGATGATGGTAAGCAGTTCCTCTTCCATGACTGTGAAAATATGGTACAGTTCACTTTAGACCTTTTATTACATACGTATTACATGTAAGATAATGTACTGGCTACTTGGATATAAAGATAAGCCAGATTTTTAGCTCTTTCAAAAATATCACAGGTTGATGATTTATATCTGAAACACATCATTTCCTATAGTAAGAGAAAGCGAATTTGGCATTTTCTAGATTTCCCTACAATGCATAACAACAAATTTTCACCAAATTGACTACATCCTTTGAAAATAAGTTTTTTAAGAAAAGAAAAATTGTTACTACCTAAGTTGAATGTACTTTTCAGTTTTCTGCATGGATTATGGTTATGGCAGAAAGCTGTGATTTAGAACTTTTTTCAGATTTTGGTTGTACCCTTCTGTTTCCTTGTCTGCCTAGGTGTGACTGATCTGTCAGAAAGCATGGTCACAGGGTCCCTGGAGGTACTCCAGGTCAGTTGTGTGAATAGGGAGCTTCTCAGGTCCTCTTGCTCTACCTGTCAGCCCTTCACATCTTGGCAGTGTCGTAGTAATTCCATACCTGAGGACCTTATGCCTTAGTACCTTAAAGATATTATACAGAACATAATTTTGGTTGCTTTCAAGCTTTGGAGCTTCCTTAGCATGTTTCTGTCCTAAAACCTGGCGTAGTTTTCATGAATTGGAAAAAAACTAAACCTTGGTGATGTTGGGGCTCAAGGTGGGCCACCCCAAAATATGCCACAATGGCATATTGATTATTTTGAATTGATGTTGCTTGAGAAACAGCTGATGCAAGAAAGAAGCTCTGACCTACTTCTGTCCCCCTAAAAGCAGGAAATAAATCTCCCGTGTGAAAGAAAGGTACACTCCGTATATCTAGAGATAGTGTGAATGTGTGTGCTCAGTTGTGTCCGACTCTTGTGACCCCATGGGCTGTAGCCTGCCAGGCGCCTCTGTCCTTGGAATTCTCCAGGCAAGAATACCAGAGTGAGTTGCCATTTCCTTCTCCAGGGGATCTTCTTGACCCAGGGATTAAACCTGAGTTTCTTACGTCTCCTGCGGCAGGTGAGTTCTTTACCACTGAGCCACTAGGGAAGCCCCAAATCAGACATTCTTAAGCTATGATTTAATAACCATTTTAGCTATACTGTCTCTAAGTTCAGCAGGGTATGTGTCTATACTCATGGCTCTGGTTTTTGTTAGGGCTCCCAGGAATCAGTGAGCAACTTGCTTCTATAGTAGCAATTGCTACTATAACAATCTGCTGTTGTTAGCTTTCTGTATCTTGTTTACCCACCAGTGTCTAAAAAATTTCAGTGTGTTGACTTCAATGGTGTCTACATAATTTACTGGAAAAATTGGCCGGGAGGAAGTTAAGCACAGTCAGTTCTTCTCTCAATCAAGGAATCTATAGCAAGCTGTTTGCCTTCATTTGGATTGTACATTTTTATGTTGATCATTAGTCTATTTTAATTTTAAACCTTTCTTTGTTTCTTTTTCTATTATTATAGCTGAATGTTTATGCATTTAACGGAGATAATTTTTCTGGAGTATCTGATGATGTATCTTTGGTCAATAAATTGGTTTTTCTCTTCTAATCTTTTCATATCGTTGTTCCAGATAAGAGAGTAGGGTAAAAGCCTCTTCAGAGGGGAAATTCCTTTGAGACTTAAAAGGGAAACAAAAGACAGCCCTTCCAGGTGCCGAAGAAATGTAGATTGAAGAGCAGAGTTAAGGCAGGCAAGTCCTGACATTCTCTTCCCCGCACCCCTCCCACCACCATAAAAGTGAAAGTCACTCAATCCTGTCCAACTCTTTGTGACCCCTTGGACTATACAGCCCATGGAATTCTCCAGGCCAGAATACTGGAGTGGGTAGCCTTTACCTTCTCCAGGGAATCTTCCCAACCCAGGGATCGAACCCAGGTCTCCCGCATTGCAGGCAGATTCTTTATCAGCTGAGCCACGAGGGAAGCCCAAGAATACTGGAGTGGGTAGCCTCTCCCTTCTCCAACGAATCTTCCTGACCCAGGAATTGAACTGGGGTCTCCTGCATTGCAGGTGGATTCTTTACCAACTGAGATATCAAGGAAGCCCTTCCCACCACCATGGGGGTCCGGAATTCTGGGTTTGGGAGACACTGAGTTGCAGATGAAGCCAGAAGTGAAGGATGCTTATGCCCCATTCCCCTCTTGAAACTCAGGGAGGAAACTGCCTTGCAAGGTTGCCTCAACACAATAGAAGCAGTGACAGCAAAGTAAATTGTGGCATGATGTGGTTAGGTGGAGAGAGGATGCCCGGGCCTCCTTCAGCTTGTGAGTGTCTCCTGAGGAATCCCAAAGGTATCACCCACCCCAGGTAACTAGGTTGAGAGTTAGCGAACCTGTCAGTGGGGATGCTGTGTTGAGGGGCAGGCTGATATCAGCACTCTAGTTGTTGGCCAGGTAGTAGTCGTACATGAGATTGCAGAGTATAGATGGCTTTACCTATTAAAGCTGAGAAGGAGACAAACAACCAGGCCAGACCCCTGGGCTCTAAGCCAAGAGCACATCCCTGAGCCCACAGCCTGCATGGGGTCCAGCATTAGCATCTGGCCAGTGTCTGGGGTCCAGACCTATAAGGAACCTTGTCTTGGGGACCATAGAGCCCCAGGGGACAGCACACGGGCCAGTACATGTGTATCTGTGAGTCTTTCCTTTACCACAGTCAAGTTACAAAACCCCATCCACATCCATATACCCAGCTGCCATCTTCATAGAAGCAGGGAGAAAATCTGAACAGAGAAACTGAGTGTTTACCTGAAGAAAACTATAAACCACCTTACCTGTTCCCTGAGAAACCCTGTATTCAGGTCAAGAAGCAACAGTTAGAACCAGACATAGAACAACGAACTGGTTCAAAATTGGGAAAGGAATACATCAAGGCTGTATATTGTCACCCTGCTTATTTAACTTATATGCAGAGTACACCATGTGACATGCTGGGCTGGGTGAAGCACACAAGCTTGAATCAGGATTGCAGGGAGAAACATCAATAACCTCAGATATGCAGATGACACCACCCTTATGGCAGGAAGCGAAGATGAACTAAAGAGCCTCTTGATAAAAGTGAAAGGGAAGAGTGACAAAGCTGGCTTAAAACCCAACATTCAAAAAATGAAGATCATGGCATCTGGTCCCATCACTTCATGGCAAACAGAAGGGGAAAAAGTAGAAACAATGACAGATTGTATTTTCTTGGGCTCCAAAATTGCTGCGGACAGTGATTGCAGCCATGAAATTAAAAGATGCTTGCTCCTTGGAAGGAAAGCTATGACAAACCTAGACAGTGTATTAAAAAGCAAAGACATTACTTTGCTGACAAAGGTCCATATAGTCAAAGCTATGGTTTTTCCTTTAGTCAGGTACAAATGTGAGAGACAGACTACCAAGAAGGCTGAGCACTGAAGAATTGATGCTTTTGAATTGTCCTGGAGAGAATTCTTGAGAGTCCCTTGGACAGCAAGGAGATCAAACCAGTCCATCCTAAAGGAGATCAACCCTGAATATTCTTTGGAAGGACTGATGCTGAAGCTGAAGCTCCAGTACTTTGGCCGCCTGATGGGAAGAGCTGACTCATTGGAAAATACCCTGAAGCTGGGAAAGATTAAGGGCAGGAGGAGAAGTGGGTGACAGAGGATGAGATGGTTGGATGGTATCACCAACTCAATGGTTGTAAGTTTGAGCAAACTGGGAGATAATGAAGGACAGGGAAGCCTGGCGTACTACAGTCCGTGGGGTCGCAAAGAGTAGGACATGACTTAGAGACTAAACCAACAACAACCATAAATCAAAAAGGACTGAACTACTATAAAATGCAAGTTAAAGTCAAGGTCAGAGCTTGAAAAGCAAGATTAAATCAGTTGTAGAAAATTAAAGAGCCACGTTTTCTTGGCACATCTTAGATTTAGTCTTAGAGGATATATTTTCGTCATTTAAATTTAAATTTTGCTCACTGTTGAACACAGCTTAAATCCAGTGATTGTCTGATTGAGGTTGTAGATTGCCTGCATTTGGCATACCTAATTAATGCTATTTTTGATTATTTGATCACTAGAAGTGGAATTTTCATTTTCTCATTATCTAGTCATTGTTATAAAATGAGCACAAAATGAAATAAAATTGTAACACTGTTGTACAGTAACTACAGTACGTACATGATGGTTAATATTTCTAAACTGAAATGCTGTCTGGCAAGCATCATTACAATGTACTTATTGAAATTCCCATTCATTTGCTGACAATACCAAAAATGAGTTTGGTGTAGCCAAGGTGGTTTGAGAGTATCTGTATATAATGTCTGTAAGTGTGGGCTATATGAAATCAAGTACATCTCAGATTTTGCATAATCTCTAAATAGGGAGCTAAATTGTTTGAAAGTTTACCTATCCCTTTCTAGTGAAGAGGGTTGCTATTTGCTGTGCTAGAGGGATTAGTGAAAATTGTTCTCTGGGTGCCTCATTTTTCATCTTGATAACATTTTATTAATTACCTAATCTATCATAATAAGTAAGGCAGTCAATTTATATTAGTCTATAACTATGAGGTGAATTATTTTTAAATGATGCATTTAAAATCAACTCTATTGAGGTAACATTTACATATAAAGAATGTACCCAATATACAGTAAGAGGTAGCTATTTTAAGTGTACAATTCTATGTGAACTAGTCTCCTTAGTTCCTCATGGTTACATCCTTAGACATTATCAACCAGTGTGCTTTCAGGTTGATATTGATCCACTAACACTTATACTGGACCATATTAGAAGTATTTATAAAGGCTTTCTAGGTATGTGGGCTTGTTTACATTTATCAGCTAAATGGTCCTAGGTTTTTGTTTTTTATTCTTATGTTTGAGACACTCAAACCTCAGCCATCTAGGTGGCTCCAAGTCTCATAGCCTTACTGGTAGTTCTCTTGTAATGTTCAAGTAAAAACAGTTCAGGACTTGACTATAGGAATTCTAGTGTTCTCCTTAAGAATGTGGCTTACATTTTCAAGAGAGCCTCTCCATTTTCTCTTCCTACTAACCTCATGTTGCTGTATCTCACCTCGAGAGGCTCTTCCCTTCTCTGTTCCACATCGGCCCAGGCTTTACCTCTCTTCCTCCATTTCCTGGAACCCCACTAATATAAAATGACTGGGAGCATTTGTAGCACGTATGCCCTGAGGATTTGGGGACCTTGTTACTATATACGACTGTGAGTGATGTATTAGCTAGTTCTGGGTCTGTGATAATTTCCTTCACTCAGAGTATCTCACAACACACATGTTAGATATTAGTAATTATGTGACATATCTGTTTCCATATTATATTTTGCCAGACTGGAGGAAAGCTTACTAGTTTTGTCACAAAATGGAATAGAGGTGATGGTGAAGGAGAGCAATCCTTGTTGCAGGTGGATAAATGAATCAATAAGTAATAACATTTTAATTTAGTAAACCTTCTGATGTAACTTGATAAATATTGGCAACCTAGTAACTGAAGTAATTTTATAGCAATGCTGTGGAAGAATTTTTTTAACAAAAGAAAGTGATATTGGTTTTGCAGTGCCTTTTCAAGATCTGTAGGAGGCCAGAGTAGCCAAATAGCAAAAGAGATTTTTAATCAAGACAGTATAATTCTGAACTTAAAGAGCTTGTTTCAATTCCTGCCTGCTGAAGGACTTCTGGACAAAGCCAGATAAAATTTTGAAGGCTCTATGTTCTTTCATTATCCTCATTTTTTAAAACTTTCTGAAGAAAGAAGGAAACAGATCTTAATAAGTCTCCCAGAGATACACTGTCCTTAAAAAGCATAAACGTATATTTGTATTCTGTGTTTTTAGGTTTGTTGCTTGAGTTCCTTGTATATCAAGGAATATCTTTTATTCTTTTTATAATTATGGTAGGAAAAGGTGTTTTTCTCTGTTAAGCTGTAGTGAAATTAGTAAATGATGTCCGAATAGATGGATGACACGGGCCGGCAAGATGTGAGGTTTAAATACATTATGCAGTATGACATTTGCACTAGATCTTTCTCTCTTGCTCAGCATACTTTTAGACCAGTCATACATTTATTTCTCACCTACACACTTGCAGTCCTGTGATAGAATCAGATAAATATGTGAAGGTGTCACTTTAATACAAGTTACGAAGGAGAGGTGTCTACTCAGCATTTGGGGCTTCAGACGTAGTCACGGGGCTATAGGAAGACTTCCTTAAGGAAGTAAGAATTGAGCTAAGGCCTAAGGGATAGTGTAGGGTTGAATGGCACAGGGAGAGCCAAGGTTTTAGGAGGAAAGGGAACAGCCTCAATAGCAGGAGAGATTGTGGTAAGGATGGCGAGGACTCGGCAAGAAAGGGAGACCAAAGAAGAAGAGGTTGGAGACCATTCCCTGCTGACCAGGTAAAAGAGCTTTGATGTGGTCCTTAGGGCAGGGGAGTTTGGGAAGAGTCTTTTAAGGGCAGTTAATCAGATTTTCCTTTGCAAATGAAGAGCCTGTTGCTGAGTGGCAGACATATTAAAAATGTTAGGAAGTTAGGCAGTACCCTGGGTGGGAATTCCAAAGGCTCCAACTAGGATGGGAGTGTTCAGGTAGAGAAGAACAGTGGACCAATTTGAAAAAGATTTAGGAAACAAAAATCAACAGTACTTGGTGATAACCTGGATGGACTGGAGATTGCAGACAAGGGAGATGGAAAGAGTGGGCCTTAATTTCTGGCTAGGATTCACTGAGATATGGGACAGGAGGCAGGACCAGTTTCAGAGGGGAAAGATGAGGGCATGGTTAGGCATGCAGTCTAAATATTTTACATTCATTTATTCTCATTTTACATCTCAATAAAGATTTATGGGGGGCAGATCCAGCCCAGAGGGGTAGAAGGAATTTGATGTTTTATTGGAAACAAATGAAATAATAGATTTCGTTATGTAGGAATTTTATTACTGACTTGACTTGAAGGCAGTTGTTTTATAGAAGACTTTTTCTTTGTAAGATCCCACTTCCCACATCTTCCTTTCTTGGCTGCATGCTTTTTCATGTTCTTGATGATGTATTCATATCTTCATAAGACTATCCTCTTTTTAGAGCCTGAGCATGGGAGTTTTCCTTGTAATGCTTTTTAAAATGTAAGAGTTCTTAGCAACAAAAAATGTTTTTATTTATCTTTTGATAGTTCACTGTATGATGTTTAATGGAACCATATTGCAAAAGTTATTATAAAAGTAATTGTTGTTTTATGAAAATGAAATGAATGTAGACATTTTAGTACCTTGATTAATAGCTTTAATAATTTTTGAAGAATTAATCTTTTAATCATTCCCATTTTCAACTAAAATTTCTTTTCACAGTGTGTTAGTCTTTTTCAAAGCTTTACCTGATCTCAACAAGTGGTCAGGCTCTTTTTTAAGGGAAATGCTTATAGTGGACTATCACAAAACCATTACAATGAATAAAATTAAAGCAAAGTTTCTCAACATCAGTACTTTTGACATTTGGGGCCAGGTAATTCTTTGTGGTAGAGACTGTCCTGTGCATTGTAGGGTGTTCAGCAGAATCTGTAGCTTTTAATCACTAGATGCTGGTATGATGTGTGTGCTGCAGTCCATGGGTTGCAAAGAATCAGACACGACGTAGCTACTGAACAACAACGACAATCCCCTACCCTGTTATGACAGCCAGAAGTGTCTGCAGACATTGCCAGATGTCCCCTTGGGGCACAGTTATCCCCGGGTGGCTAGATTTATGTTTAAATCCCAACTATACCATGTTGTACTTAAAAAAAAAAAGAACTGTTGCAAAAGGGTGTGTAAAATAACATGCCAGTTATGATTTTTAATGTACAAAATAGTAAATTTGCTTATGGATGAATTCATTGGTAGTAATAAAAATGTGTCTGTGAATGGTACATACCAACTTTAGGATGGCAGTTACCTCTGGGGAGAGAAGGAATGGACATGAACAAAGATTTATGATATTTCACATTTCAGAAAGAGAGCAAAGCAAATTAAACCAACATATTATAAACTTAAATCTCAAAGTGGAATACATTTTTTCTTTATATTTACATGATCAATCATTTAAACTTCTGTGGCATATCATATAACATTCACTGTACTTCTTTTGTCAAAAATTTTTACTTACTGTCATGCATTATTACACACTAGGATGTAAGTGTTTGTACAAATGAGATACTTCACTTACTCACTCATGTTAAACTTAGGATGCCATTAAAAAAAAAAAACACACACACAAAAAGTTGGGGCCCAACAGACAGTTCTTAGCTGACTAAAATACACACCTGAGTATTAATCTTTCTTGATTACGTCTGAAATACTTAAATTTAGTAGTTAATCTAACTTTTAGTATTTGCAGACTATGGTAGTTTATACATATTAAAAATAAATACAAGTCAAGGAAAGATCTCTGAGGGATTCCTTGGAGAACAGTCTGATTTTTATCATTGCATATCCTGGATAATGTTTTGTATTTCTGTTAAATGCTCCATTGTATCTACTTGCCATGGCATGTATCCTATGCATGAATTTACTCCCATTTTATAATTTTGCTCATAATGTAAAAGTAACTTAAATAATGTGTCTAAGTTAAGATTCTGTGAAATAAAAGTCTGAATATAGATAAAGATGGAAATATATGAAATATTTGCACATACTTTCAGATGTATAAATATTATAACAGACTTTAGAAAACTATTTGAAAAGTTTTGTTGCTGCTAGCATTTTGAGAAAATACAGAAGAGAAATAAGCATACCTCCCTAGAAGTGAGAGAGTGAGCATGTGTGTGTGTGTTTCAGAATATATCCTTTTCAACAATAGAATTTATATATATGACTTGCAGTGGCAAATAGCATTGCCATAGATGAAAAATGGCCTCCAGAATCAATCTTCCTAGGTTTAAAATTTTAGCCTTATTACTTCTTAGTTGTATGATCTTGGGGCAAATTATGGCACCTCCTAAAATTCAGTACATTTTCATCTATACAATGAACATGATGGTAAGATTCTCTTCAGAGAATCTTGATTTAATTTGAAAATTAGATGAGTTAATACATGGGAAACACAGGGCCCGGCACAAAAATTCTTAAGAATAGTAAAATAAAGCTGACTTTTTTTAGTTACCATATCTGTCTATAAGGTGATAATATTTATGTTTATAGGATTTTGCTTCTGCTGAAGGATCACATCAGTGTTTGAAAGCACTTAGTGTGGTCTTTGCATACCAAATACGGAGTGAAATATTTTAAAATACTTGTCAAGTTGTAATTTCTCCCAAGGAAGGGCTTCCTCAGAGAATAGAGAATGAATTATAGAGTATACCTTTGGAATGGTTTAATCCATGGATAGCAGAGTAAAATAAAATCATTATTTTTTTCTGTTCTGTTTCATAATGCATGTTGGATATTTTAAACTAGAGCAAAACATTTAAAACAATGACTCCTGCTACTTCCTTATAACTGTATGATTGGTTTAGAGAATTTACTGTTCCAAAGCATAATTAAATCAAGTTATGTAACTGCATTTAAAATAACTTAGTAAATTTATGATTGTTAATACCAATCAGTTACTTTGCCAACATCTTAAGAAGGGACAATTGATTCTGGGAATAAACCAATGACTCAGGAGCTTTAGACAGTCAGCAGCAGAAGTGAGTTTTGATTACAAGTTTCTGTGTTCAGTATGGTTGTTGACTGATGGATGCATGGTTTTTATGCGGTGGAGGATCATGAAAATACAGGAAGAAATATAAGCGCTAGAGGTATTTTTTTTTATTTGTTACTACTTTAAAATTTTATTTTTCATTCTCTTTTTTTCAATGTGGAAATTTATTCTGGGAAATGTTAAATGCCTTCATTTAGCTTGTTCACTCATGAAGATACTAGTACAATTCAGGAACCTCTATCTTTCTGCATTCCAAAGTAATATAATTTCAATTTTGAGACAAAATTAAGGGTGAGGCATGGAATGATCATTAGTGTTTACTTACATATTTTATGATATCCTTAGTTTGTTGTTTAAAATATGAGCTCTTAAGTAACTCCTATTTTAAACAAATAAGATGTTGAAACAAGTAGCAGATTATGCCTATCTTACTAACTATACAGCTGGTGACATTCTCTTGCAGATGTTGTGGGGGCGAATGGCTTGCTTTTTTTGAATAAATTGATTTTAAAACACAGTTCTTCAGAGTTTTCACATATTTTTTCTTTGTCTACGTCTATGTTATATGTAACATCTCAAGGTGATGGCATGAAGATATTTAAAAACAAGACCATAAACTTGTAAAAGTTCTGTAAATTAAGAAACTAAACATCAAAGATCATTAGCAAAGTCCAGGAAGATTGTTTGAAAAATACATTCTATCCAATTTTCTGAACCAGAATATGGCAAAGTATCCAAAAGGAATAAGAAAAGACTTGGATCATCATCAGCATCTATATTGCCAGTCTTTTCCACATCATCATCTATATTTCCAGATCTTTTCCGAGACAAAATGCCTCAAATACAGAAGGGCAAGAGGTAGAGATGGATTCGAAGCAGCACTTTTGTATCCTAGGATGCACAGACCCCATGACAAGGTGTGGTGAAGGTGAATTAGTGGGAGTAGGATGTGCTAGGAAGTGTGGGCTCAGCAAACAGCTTATTCAGAGAACTTTGCCCAGGTGGCCCAGCCTCAGACCAGCCAACCCAACACGAAGAATGTTTACTAAGAATCCAGGTTTAAAACTGGGCTCGGGTACATCAATCTGCCTTTGAAATGCAGGTTGCTAAAAAGTCCAACTACCTTTTTTGCTGCCTGACACCAAGCCTGGCGGATCTCTTCCTGTCTTAGTGAGGATGAGTTATAAGTGGGAGTGAGGGTGTGGCTTATGAAAAGTCATGAATAGATAAAATACTGCTCTGAAGATTTAAGAGCAACACATAGTTCTGAAGATAATGTTTTTGGTAGCAAGCAGGTGAAGTTGTCTTCTAAAGGAGAGCCAGGAGGATATGGCCTCTATCATGGCAACAAGCTGACATGAGGCAAAAAGTGCAGATGGCTGAAATAAGGACCCATGAGAAATCCAAAAGGAAGGAAAGAAAAGAACAAAACTGATAGGGCAGTTTTGATTAATTCACTCATGAAATAGTCATTCATGAAATATTTATTGAAAACCTACTATGTGCCTGCCATTCTAGACACTTAGGATGTAATAATGAATGAAACACATAAAACAATTACGAAAAGTTCAGCCTTAAAGTTACACGGTTTCTAATGGAAACTTTAGACATATAGGAGTAGAAACAATATTTAAGGTTGCTAGAAGAAACCTTTTCTAAGTTCTTTTATTTCCAGGTAATATTAGTTCAGAAACAAACCTCTGATCTCATTGGTACCTAAAGATTTTTTAATGATTGTATTTAGTGTTGGCTGTGGTTGTAGAGTGGGTTCTCATGCTGCTGGAAGGAACTATAAAATAATATATTTTTGGATATATCAGTTCATACCCCTTGACCTATCAGTTACAGAATTATCAGTTATAGAATTTGCTTTATGGAAATGAAGATGCAGATGTTGAAGTGTGTTCATTAGTAGGCTGGTAAAATAACCATCTATTAAAGACAGTGGTTTTAAAAAGTATTTAATGACAGGTCAGAATATTCCATGTACAATATCAAGTGAATTAAAAGCAACATACAACACAGTATATGTGTGCTCATGTTCTTCCAATTTGAGAAAAATTTACTGGAAGAAAATATTATCAAGTATTATTAGGAAGGGTTATATAGTTTTTTAATTTCTTTTTATACTCTTATATCCCTTTATATTCTTTTATATGAGTTCATATTAGTTTTATAAGTAGTATGAATAAAAATGTTAAATTTTCCAGCATCTTCTCTTAATTGTGTGTGTTTTCCACCATACATTGAATTGACTTTATGTAGAAAACTTCCATTTGTTTGACTTTGTTCTATAAGTAAATACAAAACCCATATTGAGTGTGTGTGTGTGTGTGTGTGTTGAGTCGAAAGAGGATTTTTGTGGCATTGATGAAAGAATAAAAGAATAAACATTTCATTTTATTTGACCCTCCCCCCCCTTCAGGCAACTGTTTATACTGTAAATTCTATTTATGAGATTGCCAGGGGGAAAGTCTGATGAATTTCTTTCTTCAAGATGGTGGCAGTCATAAATTTAAATATGTAGTCATATCAGTGGGCAGTTTTGAACTAAGCAAGACCTTTTATAAAATCAAACAAAGCTTTAACACTTAGGACGCAACAAAAAAATGTCCACTATAGGATGAAATGCTACATACACTCAGTTGAAATGTGGGCAGTTGGGCTCTCTTCCTGGATGCCATCCTGCTGCCCCTTCTTTGTGCTGTGAGCAGTTTTCTTGATAGGGTTTTGTACTTTCCCTTAGACTGTAGGTGGGTTGCTAGCTGGAGCCATTTGAAAAGGAGCAGGGTAAGAAAACAATGTTGGTGTATTAAGAGAGAGTAGCATACCTAGCAGAGTTACCTGGTACCTCTGTTAATATTCTAGGTGATCATCCTCCACATCACTTTTGACTTTGCAGTTTTTCTTTCTCAATAATGAAACCATTACAGTATCACAAAGTACCTGGACAGCTGAGTTTAAATCAGAAGGTCTGCCGATATACAAATAAATTGTATCCCCAGAGCTCTCTGTACTTTACATTCTGTTTCTCCCATAAAAAAAAACAAAAACATAATAACCTTAATAAGAATCTTTTTCCTCAGTAGCCTATAGCACTTTCAGATAATTTTCCCCCTGTAACACAAATATGAAAGCTGGTATTTTCTACTATTTTCAACGGGCAGGTGAGAAACAGGGTTTGATTTACAGACGTGGTTATGACTCAGGGTTTGTCTTTCACCATAATGGTCACTTTTAAAAAATTTATTTTTTTCTCCCTGCTTTTATGATTCCCTTTGCTTTTATAAGAAACCTAGGAGAAAAGCATGTATTTTGGATAAGTTAATGATTTTGTACCCTTCTGGTTATTACTTCATATTGTGTCTGTTTTTGTTTTGATGCAGGGACAAAGTTTTATAAAAGGTTTGCTCTTACAGATCTGAAAGTATCCCTACTTGGAGTAGAAAAGAGCAGGCCTGAATTATCCAGAAGACCTTTTTATATGACATGTTGACTTTGAAGAATCTATATGTTATTTTGCCAAAAGCTTTTTTATTCCTTTTATAGGCTAGAATATTAGACATGAAATATTTAGCATAGTTATACTTAATCCTTAGCATTTCCATTTCCTTTCTAGCCTTTTTATTCTCTTCCAGCCAAAAAAGACCAAAAAAAAAAAAAAAACCAAAAGAACTTGATGTTTCATTTGAAAGTAGGGTTCTTCTCACCAACTACTTCTGTTAATTCAGGAGGGCTAAATAAAGGCAAGGGGATGTTAATGATTGGTATTTGGTGGCAAATATTTATCCACTTCGGATTTGAAATGGGTTTAATGGGGAGGAGCTGGTGAATAACTAGATAGGTTAGGAAGATAGGTTTGTTAGGAAGAGATAAGTGAAAGGAGGAGACTTGGAAGAGGTATTCTGCTACCAGCAACTACCAAGTATTATAGAAGTTTTTTCTCTGATATAAGAAACCCAATTAAATGTGTCCCTGGGTTTCAGAGGGCAATATAGATGTTGTCTATTGTCATCCATCCTGCTACTTTTGCATTGCCTCAAGACATTGGTGCTGCTGGTTCATCCATGTTCAGCCAGATCAGCCCTTGGTCCCCTAGCCTCTTCCCATTCTCCTTTTCCTTCCCTGACAATGCCTTTAGGGTAGTAAGAAAGACAATTTTGGAACTGAGAAATGAGGGACTGAGGACAAGGAGGATTTATTTTCTATTCTCTAAGTTCTTGCTACTCTGTTTCAGAATATACCTCCAGACAGTTGGGATTCCTAGTTTGAAAAACACTAGAGAATGACTTTTCTTCTGCCTCTTTTCCTTTGCAGGAAACGCATGAAATTGTGGCAATCAAGAAATTCAAGGACAGTGAAGGTATATATATATTTTTTTCTTTCTGTATTTAGTTTTTGTGAATCGAATATGAAAGAGATGAGATCTAGCTGATTAGACTATGTTCCTTAGATTTTAGAGTCTCAATCTCAGAAAGTATAATAAATATATCTTATTGATCATCATGCTTTGCTTTGAAACATCTAGTTCCTCTTGTGTGAATATTTTCAAATCTCATGATATCAGAAAATTCACTTTGTGTTTTAAAGAGACAGCATTGGAAATCTTGCTTCAAATGCTGGACAGAAGACATGCTATTTACACTGTTTCCACATACTAACAGTTTAAAATGAGAAAACTTATTTGAAGTAAATACTTCCTGGGTTCATCCAAGTAGTGAGTGCTGTGTTAAAGGCTCTGGTATTGGTTACTGTGATCTCTGCTTCCTAGTTAGATAGAAGTACAAAGATAAGTAGTATGTAGACAGTACAGAGGGAATGGTTTTATATTTAGAATAACTCATTGGGAAAAGAAAAGCTTTTCAAGAAGAAATACCATACTTGGAAGCTTTGGTCACATAGAGACCATTTCAAATGGAGTATTAAATTTGCCCTATACTGGGCAAGGTTTAAAATAAAAGATTAACAACAACAACAACAAAAATAGTGTACCCAGTGAAAGTAATGTACAGGAGAAAAAATAAAGCATTTCAGTAGGCCATTAGGTTTTAAATCCAGACTATTATTGGCCATACAAATACAGCCAAGTAGTAAAACTGACTCCAAAGACAGACGTGGCCTCTAAGAAGATCCAGGCAGCATTTTTTTCAGTTTTTTTTTTGACAGAGACTCCAAGCAGAAATATTTTTTACCTCCTAACACAGTGTTCTCATACATAATATGTCATACGTATATAACTGAAGGAAAAGTTTCACAAGGTTATTTTACTAATGTGAGGTTCTTCATTTTCTGTTCTTTCTTGCTCATATAAATTCATACAAGTACCTATTTTGGCATCAAATATTTTGATTCACAGCCTGCCATTTGAAAACTAGTGCTACAGGAGTGAGAGATCCCACCATAACATCAACCAATCATATCTAGTTGGAAGCGTGACAATAGCATTCATAGCCTACCTTCATCAGCACACAGCAACTGTGTACTGTCAGATACCAGCCTCTGTATTTGTGAACATTCACCACCCCTACCTTAGAGACTTAGCAAACATTAAATAACAAATGGGCCTCACTAACAATTCCTAGGGTAGAGACAGTAATATTTGATATAACCCAGCTCTGATGTGCTGGTTATGTGGAGCACATGCACGTCAGCTGGGAATTTTAGCCTTGTCTTGGCAGCCTTAAAGAGTAGGCCAGAAAAAAAAAAAAAGTACTTTAGCTTATTCTTTAAAAACAAAACCCAAAAAAGCACTACTTCAAATGATATACCTGTAGTCTAATAGGAAGCAATAGCCCCAGGCCAACCCACTAGGAGACCATTGGAAGTGAGCTCTTTGAACAGTGGGTTTGGGCTAACCACAGGTGGCCAGGAGACAAATGGTGTTCTACTAAAAAGAGTGGTTGCAACAGTAGATCAAAGCATAACCTTTGCCTGCATGTAAAAACTTCTGACTGTGCATTCATCTTGTAAGGCACATTGTCGACCATCAGTTACCACCAGAAATAATGTGTCATCAAATTTTTGAAAAGCAGTGCAATCTAGGCCACATATGTCATTGCTTTTAAAAAAAATAAATACCGAATTCTTTACAACCTCTATCCTATAGAATACCAATTCTTAGCTTCAATTAAGTGATATATTTGACCCCATATTAGAGTACCTTCAGATTGGCAATCAGTAGTGTATCTGTTGAAATTCATTGAGCACTGGGGACTTCCTTGGCGGTCCAGTGGTTAAGACTCTGCAGTTCCACTGCAGGGGCCTTGGGTTTGATCCCTGGTCAGAGAACTAACAGCACCATGCTGGATGGTGTTGCCAAAAAAAAAATTCCACTGAGTACTGAACCAGGTGCTGTAAGATCAATGAAGGTAAATCAGGTCTGGATAATTTCAAGAAGTTTCTGATCAATAAGAATTAAGACCTGTAAATAAAAAGCAGTAAAAGAGTAGAAAGCAGTTAGTGCCTGAATCACTTTGCATAATTTCGAGGTGAGAGAGATTGTTTCTAGTTGTGGCATCCCAGGACTGTATTGGTAGTCTAAACATTATGGGAAACATTTGATCAGCTCTTATTTCACTGAGCTGACAAAACACGAATCCACTCTGCCCTCGTCTCTGCTGGGCCATTATCAGTTACTATACCTCAGAAGCATGTAGCCCCATCACTCAACCACCTTGCACCTGGACACTTTGTAGCCATGCCTGTACATACTTCTGGAGGGATACTTCCTAAATATTTCAGTGATATAATATAAAAATGTATCCAATTATTCCTAACTTCTCAGTTCCAGGCCTATCCTAGGCACACTTTCCTATTATTTCCAGTTCTCCCTGGGAGACCTAACACAATCTTTTCTGTCTTTACCCTTTTCCTCCTGCCAGAGTATTACTGTGCTTAATGGAAAGCAAGGGAACATGTGCAGTTAATACCCTTTTGGAGTGTGAAGTGTACATAGATAGTCTAGTGTTGGTGAGGATGTCCATTCAACCCCTATGTAAACCACTTAATTCTGTATCAGTTTATCATCTTAAATTTTAGTCAAGCTAATTATAATTAAAAATATTGTTTCCTAATATTGCCCTTATTGTCATATAGCTCCCATGAGTTTCCTTTATTAGTTATCCTGAATATATTCTTTTGATATTATCATACTGACTTTTCTAAATCCAGTATTTAAAAATCTTTGTGAAGGTAATGAAATAATTCTGCAAAAACATTGTTAAACTGAATTGGGATCTGAACTTGGTCTGACCCACATTCAAGCTAATCAAGTATTCTCATGCTGATGGTATCAAGGAATATTTTTTGAGTATATATATTATCTTCTGTTAGCTTTAAAAGATTATGATAATGTCCTGTTTTCTTGTTAAATTCATATGTATCCACAAATTTACATGAACCATTTTTTGAGTATCATTTTAAGGTAGACTACTGTTTAGTTCAAGAAGTCGTTATTATCCTAGATTATTATTTAAAAGGGAAACCAAAATTTTATAGTAAATAAAAAGTTAAATTGAGAGTTTTAAGTTGAAAAAAAAGAAATTAAAATTATGAAAATAAATTTACTTTATCTTATAGTTAACACAATTTAGATTATAATAGCAACTATGTACTATTTCTTAGAGAAAAGAATCAAGTGTTATCTTTTGGCGGGGTGGGGCAATTTTTACAGTAAAACTATAGGCTAGGTCAATGAATGACTTTCACAATAAAAAGGTCATTAAAAGTATACAAAAGGTTTTGTCACTTCTTTTTCAGTATGTTCCTGTTTTGTTTTGTTTTTTTTGTTTTTTTTTTCTTATCTTCATCCTTGTCAGTTTTTTTTTTTTTTTTCTCTCCAGTTAACTGGTATAACTCCATCAGGTCATTTATCAGTGTCTTTGCTATGATTTTCCCTGAAAAACTTTGACACACTGGTGGGAATTAAAAACCCCTGTTAAAAGGAAGGAATGCTTGAGTGAACACATTTTTATTTGAGATCCTTTCATTTGTTAATATTTTCTATTTTGATGACTTCTGTTTCTTTATTCATCATCATAAATGTGGAGTCTCAGATAATGAATTCTTGATGATAACCCTGAATGATAGTATTATAAATTTGTCTATTAATATAAGTTTCCACAGAGAAACACTTAACTAATAAATACCTAACCAACCAGAAGTCTCCATAGAATTAATTCTACTCAGTATGTATTTGTATTTTTCTGAGAAGAGAAAAATGATCAGAGACCAAAAAGATACTAGAGATTATTTAGTTAAAAGGTACATTTCAGGCTATGTATAATGATAAATTGAGGCTAATCCTCCTACCCTTCCTATAATTCCAATCTTGTACATTGAGATTTGATGTTCAGATGATAATCTTCTATCACTTTTGGATCAGCATTCTCTTATGTGCCAGTGTCTACCATGCTCAATTCTTTAAATAATCCAAGAGCACTAATTTAGATAGCTTTGGACCAGCAAGAATTAAAAGCCCTGTTCAACCTTTAATTAAAGAAGTCCTGTGGTCTAAAATTTATTTTTGACAAACTTTTGAATCATGTGATAGTACCTTTTGTTTATTCAAACTTTTCAGCCCTTCCTGAATGTACGGGTGATAGGGTGAGGAGAGATCCTCCTCACTTGTCATTGGGCCTACATACATGACAAGGAGGCTGACTTTGAGGGAGTTGTGTAGTAGTCTATGGTTAAGATAGAATTTAGGCTGTGTCTTTGCTTCTCTATCAAAATTGCTTGCATTTCATATCTTGCTCCTGTTTATGGTTTCTATAGATAAATATTTTACCTTGGAATGGACATAGTTGTTCTTAATCATAAGAAAATGTTTAATTGATCATTCTTTCCTCCAGTTTATGTCATCCTTATTTTTACTCAGACACTAGAAAGTTCTATTCTGATCTCAGAATCAAGGGAACTCTGGTCTCTCATTTTGTATACTTGTACAAAACAAGGCCTCATAATCTTTAAATTCATGAATCTGATTTCTGTGTAAGAGAGGCCTTGAGACAGACTTTCCAACCCTTGGTTAAACAGATGAATGAGTTCACTAAGTTTGAGCTAGTCATGATTTCACCACACTTATTTTTAATGACCAAAATGGATCTCTTTCAAACTTCAGGGATTCTTCTTGGATTTGGTGAACATTTTGCACCTTTCATGTTTTAATCCATTTCCATTGTGCTTTATCTGGCCTTCATCTCTGAAGATTTAAGAGTTCTCATCATTTTTGGTATATATGACAGCAGCACCACCATTTAAACCCTCCTGGCCATTTTTCTTGCCTCCTGTTGATGTTCCCTCTTCAGTCAGGGCATCCAGACTCAAAAATGGCACCGTTATGGTTTTGTAACATGATGGCTTGACTTTTCCCCACAGAGTACGTGTTTAAAGTCCATTTTGGGGTGCCTCTTTGGCTATACAAAAGTGTCAAGTTTGTGATTTCATAAAGTAGGTTATAGTTATTTCTGGACTTCTTTTCAAAGCCCACAGTTCTTTAAAAATAGAGTTATAGAAGAGTTTCTGCTCATCTTTAGATTTTTCTCTTTTCATCATTTATCTTTGCATTTCTTTCGCTCCTGTGATCTTTCTTCTTAAAAATTGTTTTCTTTTACTTTGTATCTCCCTCCTTGATTTTTACGTGTGTTAGCTTTCAGCCTTGCTGGCAAGTTTAGAAATAGGTTAGTTTGTTTTTTTTTTAATGTCCTTTTTCTGACCCCACTATTTAGTCATCACTCAGTAGAATTTCAGAGAAGGCAATGGCACCCCACTCCAGTACTCTTGCCTGGAAAACCCCATGGACGGAGGAGCCTGGTAGGCTGCAGTCCATGGGGTCGCAAAGAGTCAGACACGACTGAGTGACTTCACTTTCACTCTTCACTTTCATGCATTGGATAAGGAAATGGCAACCCACTCCAGTGTTCTTGCCTGGAGAATCCCAGGGACGGGGAAGCCTGGTGGGCTGCTGTCTGTGGGGTTGCACAGAGTCGGACACGACTGAAGCGACTTAGCAGCAGCAGCAGCAGCAGTAGAATTTACAGAACTTTGTCAGAAGCACTACCTGTACTAAGCTAAACACCGTCCATGGTAATTGATGTCCAGGTCTATCAGCATGCATATAAGCAGGAATCACATGGAAGGGCCTTCAGCAGCATCTAGTAGAATGTGAACACTAGTTTACTGCTGAGGAACCACAGCTACTATTTGATTAACTGAGACTAAAACACAGACCCCAGGATCTTCACTGAGCTTTTCTTCCACTGACACTGTGCTGCTTTGCCATGTAATGAAGCAGAAACAGTCTAGGCCTGAATTTGGGTGTTCCAACTCACTCTCCAAAGCTCACCCACTGCCTTTACACCATGTCACCTCTGTCCCTGTGGTGTGACATTCCCTTCACTTGCCTTGAGAAAGTTATTATTTCTAGACTTGGTTTCTTCATTTGTGAACTGGAGTGAAAGTGAAAGTGAAGTCGCTCAGTCATGTCTGACTCTTTGCAACCCCATGGACTGTAGCCTGTCAGGCTTCTCCGTCCATGGGATTTTCCAGGCAAGAGTGCTGGAGTGGATTGCCATTTCCTTCTCCAGGGGATCTTCCCGACCAGGAATCGAACCCGGGTCTCCTGCATTGCAGGCAGATGTTTTACCATCTGAGCCACCAGGGAAGTCACAGAGATGGTAAAGCATCTGCCTGTAATGCGGGAGACCCGGGTTGGATCCCTAGGTTGGGAAGTTCCCCTGGAGAAGGAAATGGCAACCCACTCCAGTATTCTTGCCTGGAGAATTCCATGGGTAGAGGTGGCCTGGTGGGCTACAGTCTGTAGGGTTGCAAAGAGTCGGATGTGACTCACACATACACACACACAGCCTAAATAAAAAGCCATGAGATTATTTCAACTGGAAGGCAGGGGGAGTTGTGCCCACTTCAGTAGGCTATGCATCTACCTTTAAAAATCTGCCTTACTCAACAGCTTTGCTACTTTCTGAACCTCTGAGGAGAGAAGCATGTATAAGTGGAATGTACATTCCTTTTCCCCATCATCTAATCATTTAGTGCCACAATTTTCATCATAAAGTACATGGAGTAGGCCAGGAACCTTTAAAAGTACTCATAGGAACAAGAATAATGGAATTTCCAGATAATGAAGAGTGTGCATTTTTACTTTCACTTACAGAATTAATAACTCTACTTTCTTCCTGTTCCCATTCATTACAATCTTAGTGCTAAAGTGCTTACCTCAACTTTTAATAACTGAGTGGCATAAATTAGAAGAGCCTTCACTTCCTAAACAAGATGAGCTGCTTAAATGAGGTGGCTCTGCATACTAAGTGGTTTTGTGACCTTCTTTTTGATGATTTGTTTTTCTTTTCTCTTTAGCCGTTGTTTAGCAAAGTTAGTATAGATTCGAATGATAAATATATATGTAACAAAGTACCAAAATTCAGTGGAGTTTAGGCTCATAATCAGTGAGATCTTAATGAAAAGAAATCATGGATTATTAGATTTGGAAAAGGCCATGGGACTTTTTAGGATACTGTGTGAGTGTGGAGGAGTGTCCATTTAGTTATTTTATGAATGAAAAGTTAAATGGCTTGCCCAGAGTCACATGTTACATTGTTAGTTGGTTAAAAGGGTCCAAAATCTAGGTCTCCTGGATCCTACTTCAGTGTTCCTTCTATGATAGCCATGTTGCTTTAGCCATTTGGCTTTATCTGTTAGCAAAGTGAAACTGCCACAAGTTGGTAATGATACAAAGGTACCTGTTTTTCAGTGCCAAGAATTCCCCAAGCTTTTGATTAGAAAAAGTATACCAGCTTTATTTACCTTTTACTTTGTGGCACCATTTATTTGTAACCAGCTCCAGCATAGCTGAGGGATGTTCTAATAACCAAATATATATGTGTTCTTGACCCTTGGTACTGTCAGTTTTCTGGAGTCTTCATTTTTCATAATCACATATTGTAGACTACTAGGGGCAGAGGTAAAATAAATAGGGAAAATAAATTCAGTTTGTCTTACTGTCTGAAAAATGGCCCTTTCAAAGTTCTAGAGAGAGAAGCTTGAAAACACTGTCCTCAAAACCAGGAAGGCAAAGTGCCTTTTGTTTGATATCATATTGCTGCTTCCCATGTTTTATGGGAATAAGAGCTAGCCACATATGGGCAAAAATTTCCTCATAGCACCATCAAAAGCATTTGTGTAGGAAGTATTTATTGATCTCCTCTGTACCAGGTCCAGTCCTAGGTGGTTGGGTGTGTATTATTGAATACCAAGCAGAACTTAGACCCGTCGTCCTAGAGCTCTTGGATTAGCAGCGGTGGCCACATAGATGGTAAACCAATAAGCAAACAAATACATCAGTAAAGATGGTGGGAAGGTTTGTGAATGAAAAGTCAGAGTACTGAGATGAGGACTAATGGGGATGGAGGCTTGCTTTGGCTGAGTGATCGAGTGACATTTAAACTAAAGCCTGAAGGAGCTAGCCCTGTAAAGAGGCTGGTAGTGTAATGAGGGTTCTCAGCAGAGGGAATAAGCTCAAAGGCCCTAAGGTTAAAAAATGAAGTTTGGGGCTCTTTTGTGAACCAAAAGACTAACATAAAGGTAGGGAGAGAAGGGCATGAGATGGGGGTGGAAACGCAGACAAGGTCAGGTCATGAGTAGTATAGTTGTCTCTTGCTGAATTACTTCCTTATTAGAAGACCATCTGTGTGGCAGTCTGTCTTAGAGATAGGTGGATTTTAGTTTGATTACCTCAACCTTGGAAGTAACTCAGATGAGACAGCAGAGAAACAGGTTGGCCTTCTTCATAAGACTGGAGGCATTTAGCCTCCCTAGTCTTTAACACTTCTGACAGTTACAAAACACCAATTCTCTGGCCCAGCCCTGGTTTGCAGAACAGCTGGACATCTGCCACCACCACAAGCCTCTAAGCTACTTTGGAAAGTCCTCTAATCACGTCACATACATTGCCCCTACTGCCAGGTGGCCCCCTGTTTCATGCTCCGACATGAGCCCTCTGAGGACCTGGTTTCCAGTTAACCCCCTTGATGTGGGTGGATTGGTTTACTGCCTATGTCACTGTCCGCCTTTGCTACTGCTGCTTCCTGCCTTCTGATAGGCAGGATTCCTGTTCCAGGATTCTCCAGCAGTTTTCTTGAAGTAAGGAGAGTATTTCACTTGTGTAACCAGTTCACAAAGGAGCATTGACTTTGTTTCCTGTTTATTACAGATACTCCAGGGGCTACTACAAAGCCCATGGTTTTATTATAGTCTCTTTTCTTTAAACCCAGTTTGAAGGGGTGGGGGGGTAGGGGAATTCTCTGGTGGTCCAGTGGTTATGACTTGGCATTTTCACTGCCAGGTCCTAGATTCAGTCCCTAGTCCAGGAACTAAGATCCTGAGCTGTGTGGGGTGACCATAATCTCAGAGGTACTGCTGGCCCTGCATTTAGGATCTCCCTTCCCTCTTTGGTCCCATTTAGGGTCTTTTCTCTAGTGTACTTTGCTTAGGAAACATTTCTTTCTTGAAGGCATCTTCATCTTTCTCATCTCTGTCCCTAACCCTATTTTCTTCCTTCCCAGACATGCCTGAATGTGAGGGTCACACAGCTTAGACTTTCAAGCTAGGATTCTGACCATTACCCAAAACCTTAGGGCCATATGTATTTTAGAATTCATAACTTTTAGATTTTAGAATGGAAATATGGCATGTCACCTTAGGATCCTGTGATCAGGTATTATTTCCAAAGCAAAACATAAGAATTATTTATACTAAGTAGGTTAAACAAAGACTTATAAGTGGTTTCATAAGTTCAGGTTTTGCTCCTAAAGAGATTTTCCTTAAAGTTAGAAAAAAAATATCAGTTTTTAGACTGATGTTTTTGGTTTTCAGAATGCTGATCAGGGATTAAGAACCTATATCCTTCTTTATATATACATATGTAACTATGGCGGTTAGGATGTCCCAACTAGATCTAAAGCTATTATAAAAATTCCTTTAACATGAAATAGTACCTTACTTGCTCCCCTGCCAATTGATCCATTAGAGTTAATGTGACTTCTGTCCTTCCTCTGTGTCTGAGGGTTCACCATGAGTGGAGTTGATGATACGAAAGGGTATATTGGTTCAGCATAAGTTCTCCATTCCAGTACACTACACTACCTGGGGGTGGACAGATGGACATGCCACAGGAGGACAGCAGGAACTGGCAGCAGCCTCTGTTCAGAGAGATCAGTCACCCTTAGCGTTTCCTGCAGGTCGACTATGAGCTGCACTGTGGATGCGTGTAGGGCACATGACCTCTGCTCACAGAGGTGACTCACAATGCAGCCTGCGGAGTAAAATGCTCTTTTAAGCCAAAGCTTTAGGCCCAACTTGAAAATTTCAATGGCTACAGATGCTGCATGGAAGCTCCAATCAAGTGATATGATTGATTCCTTTTTACCCTTTTAAACTCTTCCTTCCTCTGTATGTAGTGGTAGGGTTAACACGACAGTGGATTCCTATGTCGTATCTGTAAGTCTGTTTTATGTATACACTTTGCAGTAAAGAGTACAGGAAAATACAAGCAGAAAGTTAGGTTCGTGCTGGTCAAGTAAGCCTTTTCTTCTATAAGTTTCTCATTCTTGATCCTTTCAACAAGAAAATCTGATATTTGATATTCCATCCTTGGACTTCTTAGGCAGAAGTACTCAAAGTGGAAAGTGAAATTGGTATGTTTTCAGTGTTCTTAGAATTTCCTGAATAGTGGTTTGAAAGCTTTAATTTCACTCTATTCACCATTGTTTACGTTCTAGAAAATGAAGAAGTCAAGGAAACGACTTTACGAGAGCTTAAAATGCTTCGTACTCTCAAACAGGAAAACATTGTGGAGTTGAAGGAAGCCTTTCGTCGGAGGGGGAAATTGTACTTGGTGTTTGAGTATGTTGAAAAAGTAAGTCACTGACACAGTAGAGATCTGCCTCATTCTTTTATTTAGTGCTGTTTCGGATGCTGTTAAAGTATTATTGTTGAATGTTACTTGTCATTGTGCTCTTAATCTGACTGTAAAAATGAAAGTATTACCCACAGTCATTAGAAATCCTGAAAAAATATTGAAGGATTTTGTACGCTTTAACCATACAGAGATAATCTTAAATTTAAACAGTGTATTGATTTGGCTTCTGAAGTCTTAGACTCTATCTTCAACAAGTAATTTTTAGACTTCGTTTGTTTTAATTATACTTAAGCAAGGCCTCTAAGGGAGAGGTGCATAAATTGACAGTGACGGTACAGGATGATAGAAGTATGTGTAAGATACTGCACAGGCACAGGGTGTCTGAATCAGACCTAGATGGCTCATGAGTGGGCTCATGAAGCAGCCTTTTTGAATTGCCAATGTTGTAGCTTTATTTGAGGGAAGAAAATGTGCCAGGAGCCAGAAGGTAAAGCTTGAGGAGGTAGATGAGACCACAAGTAAGGAATTAGAAGCATGGGAGAAAAGAAGAAAAAGCACATATTGTTCGAGTTGTCTCTGTACTTGCTTTAATATTTTTATAATTGTTATTAACTCTTAGTGACAGTTTTAATCATATGACCTGAGGGGAAATGTCCAATGCCGTAAACAATATTGTATACCTATGAATTTCTTGAATAGCAACTGACTTATATCAGTTGGTTATTGTCAAGAACTGAAATAAGTGCTTTCACAAGAATAGAATAAACTGGAGCCAGACAGACCTTTCAGAGGTTTCCTTACTGAGTAAATAGGTGGCTACTGCTGATTTCCTGTGTTCTTATCTAAAATTAAGATTGGAGAGGTTTATCTTTGCTTTAGGTCAAATCTCAGGTGCTTTCTGTGTCATAAATGACAGAGTATCACCACCAGCATTATCATCATGAAATGGAAAGCAGAGTTGCCAAGACAGCTAACCAGTAATATGGCTTTTCAATTAATTCAGCCTTTACAAATTATTTTTCTAATTAAATATATATGTATATAGTAATTTCATTACAAGCAAAACTTGAAAAAATATAAACTTGTTGCCTTAAAATACTGTTTTATGTTGCTTTTCCAGAATCTATTTAAAGGCTTCTTTTTTTGTGTTAATTTAGGCATTTTCCTAAGGGATCCTTCCCACTAGGGAAAAAACCCCTGAAATTTGATATTTTAAAAAAAGTTATAAAAAAGGATTGCTGTAGAATCAGATGCTTATTTTTTAGTTGTCAAAAATAATCATGTGGTCTACAATTTTGCTGCCATATAATAAAATTCAGCCAGATCTATTTTAGTTATCTTTTTTATTTCTAATTCTACTCATGGTGATTGTTTACAATTTCGTATGAACAAATGGAGAAATCATCTATGTGTATCAGACAGTATGTAATGTCTGCAGTGTCTCTGCTGATAAGTGGCAGAGCTGCTACCAGAACTCCAATCTTCTGACCTCTAAGCCTGGGATTCTTGTGCTGGTCTTACGGTTTTTAAGTGGAAGGTGACCATCACCCTCCCATCAGTAGCAGTGCCTAATGATTGACAGTGAGTCTCAAGAGGGCAAGGAGAAAGATGCTCTTAGGGGTAGGGAGTTGTAGCAGAGACACAAGATTACAGTGGCTTAAACAAAATAGAAGTTTCTGTCTCAAGTACGAACACAAAGGTAGATGGGTATGGTACCTCTGCTCTACAGCTGTAGGAGATCCCAGGTGGCTTCCGCCTTTATGGTCTGCCACCCCTCAGAAGTGGCCCTTGTCCTCAAGGTCAGGATGGAGCTTCAGCTATCACATCCCATTGGCTAGGACTTAGTTGCATAGCCATACTAGCCGCAAGGCAGAGGAAAATGTACTCTTCTTTCTGGGCATTTATGCGTCTACCTATAAGATATATTGCTCTAGTAAGGGAAGAATGGATTTTGGGGGACATTTCTCTCTATAAGTGAGGAATTTAGAGTTGAATGTAAATGAGACATACAATTTATATTCTTTATTACAAAGCCCTTTTACTCCTCACGTGCATTTGTTAATTGAAAAAGATAATTCCAGAGGAGAATCTCTAAAAAATGATACATATATGCTTTAAACATTTTATTTTAACTTAAGACTTATCAATATACATTCATTTTCCACATTCTCTTTAGAAGTGGGTATTGATCTTCTGATTGGATTTCTGATGGGCTTTCTTACATACATCCTACCCTTAATGCATCAGTGATATCCTGTGTCAGCTTCTTTAAAGTGAAGTGAAAACTTAAAAACATTGCAAAGTAGTCTCAGTGCAGAATCCTTACCACCACCACTGTCCCTTGCCAGTGTTTTTTAGTTGCATTCACATTTGATTAGATAGCATTATGTGTAGTGGCTTTCCTTTAAGTCTTTCCAAATTATTAAACTTCCCTTTCATATAAACAGCAAACCTCTTTTTAAAAAACATTTAGTTGGCTTATATGATGCATAATTATATTAAAATAACATGTATCTGTTATAAATAGGTATGACAGTATTATAAACAGGCAGCTGATTGGTTATATGTATGCAACTTGACTGGCAGGGACAAAATTTTAGAGCAACTTTTTGGTCTTAGGACTCCTTTACATTCCTAACATTATTGGGAACCCTAAGAGCTTTGTATTTATGTGGGTTTTATCTATTAATATTTATCATATTAGAAGTCAAAACTGAAGAATATAAAAATATTTATTGATTCATTTAAAATAACAATAAAAAACCCATTGTATGTTAACATAAATGTTTGTGTATCAGTCATTCTTTCAAGTAAAAAATAGTATGCCTCAAGAAAAATTACTAGTTCAATTTATAACTTGATTACCCAAGTGCTTTTCCCCAAGACAGCTAGCATACTTTGATATGCAGCAGAAGTGGTTTAGTTGTATTCCTCATTTTATCATGTAGATTCCTAAAAAGACAAGTACTCAAGAACTGTAACTGAATAAACGTGATAATTTTTACTGCTTCATCAAAGACATCCTTTACTGAAATTGACCTTTTCCTTTTTTTTCAAATGTAAGGATATGGCATTGAAGAATCTAATGCTTTGATTCATGCTAAGGTGCCACCAGTATAAATGCCAACACAGTGAAAAAGGCAAACAGCTGAGTACTGTTATGAATATAGTTTTGACTTCATGGGTCCTCTGAGACAGCGCCACTCCCGGAGATCCACAGATTACACTTTGAGAACTGGTGTCCTAGATGGTCATCTACAAACAGTAAACTCTAATCATTCTATAGACCTTAATCTTGTGCTTTACAGAGGAAATGGAGGATATTTAGTTAATCTGGAAATATACTGGAAACTGATTAAGTGGAATTTCTATTTAAACAATGTGCATGAATTTTAGAATGGTCTCTGACTCCAGACTAAGATTTTTGCATATTGATTTGTTTGGGGTCTGTGATTTTTTATTTCAACAGTATTTTGTAGCCTTTTAAAATATTTGTTCTGATTATATTGACTACTGGTAATCTTAGGGATCATTTAAGAATATTTTCCAGGTCTCCCAGAAATATTTCAAGGCTTGATCTTAACTGTGAAGTTCTATCAGAGATGCACAGTGCACTATGTTAAAATGACTGTTTCCCCTCTCCTCTATATATTACAGTGTCTTTTCCCTACTTTGTGTTGCTTTTCCCTCAAAATTAGGCTAAAATGATGCCTGATAGGTTTCAGAGAGTGAAGAGTACGCAGGAATATTATGGGGAGTAGCAAAAACTGAATTTCTTTTAAAAAGAGAACCTTGATTTAATACAGTATCCTGTGTTAGCATGAAAAAGATTATAGATGGAAAGCAAAGCAATTTTTTAAAAAATATATTCTGTGTATGAGATGAATTATCATCCAAGATGCTTTTAAAAATTTTAATACATAATTTGTGGGCCTGCCTAATTTTGGAAATCAGTGGCTCTCTATTTAATTTTTAGAATATGCTTGAATTGCTGGAAGAAATGCCAAATGGAGTTCCACCTGAAAAAGTAAAAAGTTATATCTATCAGCTAATCAAAGCTATTCACTGGTGCCATAAGAATGATATTGTTCATCGAGGTAAGTATGGAATTTTCAAAATGGAAAATATTAAAATAGCAAATAACATTAACAAAATATTTCACATACGCATTGACATTCTGTTTAAATTAAATACATTTTGAAGGTATAGGATATTTGTGCTCCAGGTCTCCTTTCATATCATCAAAAGGATGGACTGCATGTTTATTTGGATATTATGGTGAGATCTCCATGTTTGTATAACCAGATCTGGTTTCAGCAGTACAAGTACCTAGTGATAAAAGAACTCAACAAATGCAAACTTTGCAGCTTGCTTGGTGAGGGCAACGACCTTCTCCATTGCCTTTTGGTCCTGCAGATAGACCTGGTAATGTGAAACAAGCCAGAATCAGACTTTAGAGATGATGCTAAGTGACTGGCCCCCGTTGACAGTCACTTCTCATTCTCTGTTCAACCAAGATCTCTAGTATGTATCTTTACCTCCTGATTTTCCCTGCCTGTTACTGGAAAGTGCCCATTGTTTTCAGGTTTTAGGCATGATCAGCCTTGCATAAAGGCCATGATTATACTTTCATAAACTGTTGTATTTTGTTCTTTATTGCCATGAGGTGGATGGTTGATAGTAATAAAAGAGAAATTACTTGCTCAGCACCATCTTTAACTCTACACTGTTTATCTTCTCCTGATAATCTCTTGCATTCAAGAGTCATGCATTGAACAATAATGAAGCTAAAAAATGTTTGTCAGAAAATGTTGCAGTATCCATTTCTTATCTTTGAATTATCAGGCAAATGAATACTACATTTTAGTGTTTCTAAACAGACACAAAAGGATATCATTTTAAAAATAGTTTCACATTAAAAATAGCTTAAAGGTCATGTGAAGAATGCCAACTCCTATTATTTCTGGAAAGAGACAGTTTGTTATTTGTCTTCCATTTGTCTTTCGTAGTAGTTGCTTTACGAAAGTTGTTGGCAGCATGGAGAGGTGGCCTGGTCACCTGGACATCTAGTGTCTAGGATAATAATTCTAATAATAGTCTCTGCTACAGTTTGAGGATATTAATAAGGAACTGATTTAGCTGCATTTCTATAGTGATGCTATAATTTGGTTAAGTGTATAGTGAGTTAATGGTTGTGAATTAGCAGTAGAAACTGAAATCTACAAATTCTGAAATCTGATCTGAAATGGTTCAGATGGCTCTGCAATCTATAGATCTCACCCCTACCTCTTCCCTTTCTCCATTTTCACTTCTACCATATAATATAGATGATGAGTACTCTAAGAATAGAATTGTGAGATGCCTCCAAAGGGGTGAATTAAACTGCATCTTCTGTGTATTTCTACTCCTTAACTCCCACCACATCTTCAGAAGTTTCATGGAAAAAATGAGAAATCTTATCTTGACTCATCCAGCATAGCTTCAGCACTAGATATTTATGATCGTGAACCACACAGAGAAGCTAAACAGATATATAAATAATAGAAATTATGTAGAAAATCATAACAGACAATGTATCTTCTATGTATTTTTTCCTCCAGGAAATATAATGCTATCTACTTAGTCTCATATGTGTTTTTAAAGTATCTTATGGGTGTAAACATTTTATACTCTATCTCCAAAAATTTGTATTATTAGTATTTTATAAAGTAAAAATAGTTCTTTGAAATGTGGTAACCTAGATTCAGTCATCCTTAAATTCCTTTCAGAGATCCAGTCAGTGCCTTTAAGATTTAAGGGGAAAAAATATTTTTGAAATTGTGGTCTACATGTTTCTCAAAACAAAATTAATTGAAACTTTTGTGTACTGTTATAAAATGTGTTACTCCACTTTTTACTACCAGTTCTGTGTTCAGATTACTCTAATTAAGTGCCATTACAGTGATCTAATAGTGTCAATCAGTAGTACATGGCCCATTTTTTAATAATTGTTTTTTAATCTTGATACTCCAGATATAAAACCAGAAAATCTCTTAATCAGCCACAATGACGTTTTGAAACTGTGTGACTTTGGTAAGTTAAAAAGAAATTTAGTCCTGTAAGTACAAAATTAATTTAATATAGCACAAGGTAGCTTTTACAGGTGTTTTAAAAGTATTTTTTATCTTTTGACTTAAATTAGTGTATATTCATAAGCCCAGTATTTAATGACTCCAGAGAAAGAATTTTCTAGAAAATACTATCAGGACCTTCTGGCTTGAGTAGGATAAAAAATTTTTTTTAATATTTTAAATATTGATAGAAATTATTGTAGACACAATCATAAACACTGAAAAATAGCTATGTAAATATATATGTGATAGTTATAATCTGTAAGGTTAAAAGACATTTTTAGAATGATTCCATTTATCTCCTTTAAATGTTCAGTCAAGGTATTATTAATTTATTATGATATTCCAGCTCCTGGTTGACTGTATAAGGAAGTTTTGAGTCATACTGTATCACAGTACAAAATTGTATATTGTTTTTCGTATATATAAAACTCTGTATTATGTGCTATTAAAAATTTAAGTTAAAATAATTCAGAAAAGTTTTAAAATTATCGATTAGGTTTTACATCATGGGTCACTTTATTTTTAAAAGTGATTTAAAAATTTAAAGAATTTTACATTTTTGCCTAATCCATGTGCTAAAAAATAACTTTTAAAAAATGTTATTTTTTATATATTTAAATATAATCACAAATACAGTGTGAATATATATAAATGAGGAGGTTTCTCATTTATCTCCTTGTATCTTTATCTCCCTGTATCTCCTTATAAGGAGAAGTTAGATTAGTACTTAGAATATGGATTGCACAGGTGAGAGAAATAGAAGCATTCTAAAAATTCACTTTGTAGAATGACCAGTTTTGGCCAGTGCAGCAATTGGAAGCATGTATAACTGTTTTCACTTATTGATTTTAAGAGTTTGACTATTATGAACCTGTCTGCTTGAGGAAAAATGTCTTATAGGACTTAATTTTCTTAGTATTTTTTGATAAGGAATATTGCAAAGAAGAGTCCTGCTATACCTAAACGTGTTAAGAAGTATTTAGGAGCTGAAATTGGTAAAGCAAGTTAAAAAAGAGGTGTGTGTAGAATAGTTAATAATGGTAAAAAGAGTATCCTTAGTTTAGCATTATTTCTTAAAAGACAGTTTTATTTTACATTGTCAGGAAGTTCCGCATGGCAGCACCACATGTGGCATTCTATGTCCTGTGCATCCCCAACAAAAACCTCCTAATTGTTTTCCCTCCCAGAGCATGTAGCTCCTTTGTCTGGCTTGAAGAATCCCAATAAAATATATATATATATTTCTTCCAAATGTGTCTTATAAAGAAGTATTGATTAACTGAAGTTAGGGGTTTTGTTTTGTTGCTGTAATTATTTTTATTTTTTTACTGTTCTACTTTAAGAAACAGTATTTTCTAATTCTTGAAACTTTTTTTTAAACTTTTTATTTCGTATTAGTATATAGCCGGGTGGCACAGTGGTAAAGAATCTGCTTGCCAAAGCAGGAGATGTGGGTTTGATCCCTGGGTCAGAAAGATCTCTTGGAGTAGGAAATGGCAACCCACTCCAATATTCTTGGAAAATTCCGTGGACAGAGGAGCCTGGCAGGCTATAGTCCAGGGGGTCACAAAGAGTCAGATACAGCTGAGCACATGTGCACATAGCTGATAAACAGCATTGTGATAGTTTCAGGTGAACAGCAAAGGGACTCAGCCATACATATACATATGCCTTAACTTTCACCTTTAATTTTAATATTCTGGTTCTCTGTAACTATTTACAGTGAACCTATATTGCTTTCGGTGAGTTAGATGGGTAATTAACCTACCTTCCAGTTTATTTTGTGGCCACAAAACCTTTTGAAAGGATTGTTACTTGGGGAGGTGGGAGAGCAACAGAGTCTATAAGGTAATTAAGATACGCCTAATATGCTTCTCAGTTACATTAGGAGAAAATAATTTTGGCCTGCTTCATTTCCATCATTGCCAACCCTAACTGTTGTTGTTTACATAATGGTCGGAGCTGATCAGCACCAGTAGATACAGAAATACTATCTAAGTCCCACATAGCTGAAATAATGACTTATATGCAACATGCTAATGTAACTTTGACATTTGGCTCTTATGGAGTCTTCATCTTGTAAGATGTGCATTTATTGGAAAAGCTGGTTTAAAAGTATGCTCTGAATGCTTATAAAGCATGCAAAGACTTTGAAAACATGGATTTCTTTATTAGAGAGAAGAGACTGGTTTTGTAGTGACTACATTGTATATTTTAGTTCACATATGAACAATGGACTAACTTTTTAAAATAATAAGGGCATGTTAATAAACAGCCCATTCAATAACAATCATTATATTCTTTTGATGTTCCTTTAAGATATTAATGTAGCACTGAAATATTTTGTCAGCATGAAATTAACTCTTTTTCAAAATTACACTTTTGGGTTTTGCTGTCTTTCAGGTTTTGCTCGGAATCTATCAGAAGGAAATAATGCTAATTATACAGAATATGTGGCCACCAGGTGGTATCGGTCCCCAGAACTCTTACTTGGGTGAGTTACCTTCCCAGAATAGAATAACATCTACATATTTGTTGACCCTCTATTGTTAACTTTGAGATTATCTGTGGAAGATGAGAACTTGAGTTGATTAAATGCCAGTTACCTGTCACAGTATAGCAAACCTAAAAACTTAATGGCATAAAACAAGCACCATTTTATTTGCTTATGATTCTGGGAGCAAACGGATTGGGGGAATCAGCTATTTGAGTTCAACTGGCTGATTCTTCTGCTGGTCTCAATTGAAATTGCTCATGTAGCTACAATCAGTCAGCAAGTCATCTGGAGGCTGTTTGGTTTTAGGGAGCCTCAGCTGGGACAAACCATCTCTGTTGCATGGGGACTCATCCTCCAGTAGGTTAGTCCAAGTTTCTTCAAATAATAGCAGTAGAATTCCCGGAGCAGAGGGCAAGCCCAAAAGCAAAAGTGTTTTTTCAAGCCTCTTTGCATGACCTTTGCCTCATTGGCCAAAGCATGTTACTTGTCTATCCTCTGATTCATGGATGGAGGAATAAACTTGATGGGAGGAGTGGCAGAGTCACATTACAAAGTGTCAGGTGTACAGAAATGGGGGGAATTATTGCTGCCACCTTTGTTAATAGTCTTGCACATTAAAAATGTGGATATCCACAGAGTTTGACATTATGGCTTATCTGTTTGTTCATACATTCATTCATTCATCCATTCAGCAAATATTTCTGGAATATCTCTTATGCCTAGCTACTTTGCTATAAATATTAACCACCTGCCATTTTTCTTCCAAGCAGTGTAAATCCTGTTTGATGATAAATGGCTATTCAAACTAGTCCATTGATGATTTTCTCAGCAACACTGCCATATCCTTCCACTTTGTGCCACCTTTCCACTTTCAGTGCTATGTCTACCAGGGCAGCCATTTCATTCACCCGTCTACACCAGAAAAGCATTATCTGATAAGATTCTTCCTTTTAAGAAGTTTAAACTTTAGAGACTAAGAAGGGGCCTGTAGTCTTGGTCTCCATCACATATTCTCACTAATAATTCTCTACTTATTGTGGTTGTAGTATTTTCTTATTTATCCTAGATTGTATTTTCTTCTTTGGGACCATCAAAGAATTGAGGTAGAAGACACTCTCTACAAATAAAATTAGACATTGTGGTAATGATAACCATTGCATTAATTATAGGTTTCATCTCTTTTATTTAGTGTGCCATATATGTATCTAGGGGACATGATAAATTTAATTTTTTAAAGATAATTTTTACAACATTGTAAATCAACTCTGCTTCAATAAAAAATTTTAATCAGTAAATAAAGATACTTTTTATATAATAGAAATATACATTTCTGTTTCTTCTGAAGATCATGATGATTATATATTTAAGTTACTCACTGAAAGATCATTTTGAAGTTAACAATTGATTTCCCAGTGTCTATTTGGTGTTACTTCTTATTTCATTGCAGACCTAGAGCCTATAAGAATTATTGCTGTCAGTTACTGAAAGCTTTACTATTTATTTTTAAATCAAAAGCTTGTGCTTCATCCTCTGAAATCAGTGGTGGCTAGTCACTTTATTATCCCTCCTTCGGTGGATAGATTTTAGAATTTCTGTGTTCATTTTAAACTTGGATTTAGGATTGATTTTCTTTTGTGTCATCTGTGTTTCTTCTGTATACCTCTCTCTGGATTCACTTGAATGCATTGTCCATTCATGTGTCCATTCTTTGGGGAGGGATTGGGAGTTTGAATTTACTGGGCAGGATTTGCCAAAGAAGAAATGAATTTGAAGTAAATCCTTCTTAGACCCCCATCTGAGGATTCAAGTATGGTAGAGGGACTCATTATAATTTTGTCTATAAAATGTCCTTGCATTCATTCTGAGGACAGCCTTAACATGAAACTTTAGAGAGTGTTTGCTGCCTAATAATACATTTTGGAAAACTGAAATTATATTTAGAGATATATGGGAGCTACCAAAAGTAGATGAGGACTCCAACTAATTTGAGCCAAATTGAATATTGCTAATTAAATGATTGTCAAGTACTAGTTGAAGAACCATATTATTTGTATAAAAATCCCATTGAAATCAGTCGATATTTAGTCAACATGTAGAATTTATAGATTTTTTTACATTTTCAAGACTTTGTCCTTGACATTCAAAGTAGTTACAGCTGCATAAATTATTCAAATTAGCTGACATAAAAAAAATAGTTTGTCATGGGTATGTAAAGATTTTCCTTAAGTTTCTGCACCTAGCACAAGTTTTTCCTCTCTCATACTTGTATGAAAGAAAGATCAGTATCCTTCCCTTCCAACAAGCTACCAAAAAGATCTAAATGAAGTTTCCTGATATGGTTCTTCAGTTTTTATGGAGGGAAATGAGATAAATAAAATACTGATTTGTTGATACAATGATTTACTATCCTAGAAGCATACTCTGTTTTATGTTAAAAGTGCTTTAGAGTATTTGTTAAAAGTTTTATATTACTACTATAGTACTATGACACTCGAGAATTTCTTTCCTTGGTTTTTCAGATATTGTATTTTGGCTTTTCCTTCTTAAGATTTAGATAATTTATGTTTGAAATGAAAGAAAAATATTGTTTCTTAATCTGTCATATGTAATTTGACTTGAGGCTATAGATATTCAGGTATACACATAAAGCTTTTGGGGGGGATACGTAGATTTTATATCTAGCCTGTTAGCAACGATAGTACTCCAGAAGCCCTCTGGTAAACTCATACCTTGAAAGATAGCTATAAATCCCTTAATTAGTGAAAAAAATGCTTTGAGGGAGATACTTGTCATAAAGCTTCATAAACAAAGGGTACAAATAGATTCAAGTAAATAATCCAATAAAGCTTAACATAATCTTAGCTGTTTTGACTCTGTGCAATCAGAACAGGTTAAATATTAAATGTTTGCTGTTTAAGAAGACACATAAGTCAGTGGTACATTTTAATAGACTGAACTTAAAAAATGAATCCGTATAACTTGTTGACATTCAAAGAGCTAAAGGATAATTACCTAGGAAATACATTTCTTGAGAGCGTTTCATTCTCCAGTGAGTGCTAACTCATCAGACATGTGTGCTGCTGTTAGGGTTTATTAAGCTATTAATAATCAACATATATATCTGGTTGTAAATAGATTTCAAATCAGTATATACTAACTAAATTGTTATTAAACTGATGGCTTTATTTGCTTATATTTATTCACTTGTGTTCTGAATTTCTACTTTGATATCCATAATTCTTTTTTTTCAGCCTCACTTTTGTCCATGTGGTATTTTTAAATTCCTTAAATACCCAAATACGCTTTAAATCTTGAATCTGTTCAAAATAGTTTGGAAATTATTAAAACTTATTCCTTCAGTTGCCAAGATAATCTCTCCCTTTGCTTTTCAGAGCTCCCTATGGAAAATCCGTAGATATGTGGTCAGTTGGCTGTATTCTTGGGGAGCTTAGTGATGGACAGCCTTTATTTCCTGGAGAAAGTGAAATTGACCAACTTTTTACCATTCAGAAGGTGCTAGGACCACTTCCATCTGAGCAGATGAAGCTCTTCTATAGTAATCCTCGCTTCCACGGGCTCCGGGTAAGAGGCTTTGCTAAAACCCAAATGGAATCAGTACAGTAGTATTTAAATCATTTTTCATTGCACAATGAAATGCTAAGCTATCCATCGAATACTTTTTCCTTTTCCATTACGGTGTTTATAATCCCCATTATAATATTTTATTTTTGAATTTTATAGAGTATTTGTGAATTTTAAAAAGTCTAAATTTGAAAGTGGAAACTGTTAATATTTTTCTCACTTGTTCCAGTTTTTCAAACTCTTTTTAGTGTATGCATTATTCTAAACTTTGGTTATCTCAGAATGTTTCTTTATGCAAAATATTTAGCATCCTCTAAAGATTGAGAAATGTATAAATGGCTACTGCTTATTTGAGCAAACATTTGTAGTGATTTGAGGAAGATTATGAATACTCATATTAAAGGCGCTGTTCTAGTGAGAATGACCTGTTTAGTGAAACATCGTACCTTTTCAAACTAGGGTTTGTTCTTGGGCAGCCTTTTCTAGACTTGCTAACTTTGTGCTAAACTTGATTTCAGAAAATATGCTAAAAAGAGTCTTAAAGTATAAACTTTCCACAAGTGAGGGACATCTTACTGGAGTGGCCAGTTATAGGTTGCTTCTCTGTTCCATCTACCCCCAAAGCTACTTTTTCCATTTTCAACTACCCTGTTTGGGCCAACATGCCAGTTGGTGGCCTTTGTGGGAACTATAAAATAAGCTCCCCACCACTTCTTTTCTTTCTCTTAAATGCATAATTCTCAAACCATGTTTTCTTGACATTAACAGAGCACTTTGTTTTTTTCCTTTGACTTTCTGGCCTCAATTCATTTCACTTTGAAGAGCACCCCTCCTCACACATGAACGCCAAACACAGTATCCCTCCTGCTAGGCTCAATGAGTGTGGAAGAAAGAAAGGAACAGAAGTGCAAACATTTCTTTCATCCCCTTCCTGCTTTCACTCTCTTCCAAATCTGTCTGAGTTACCTCAGGCAAGTTTCTCTTTTCTCCTTTTGCTTTTGCTTTTATAAGCTGAAAAAGAGCCAAATTATGACAATTAATTAGGGTACAAATAGTTCAACAGTTATTGAGCATTTGTCATACTAGATGTTGAAAACACGAAAATAAATAGGACTTGCCCTCAGTCCAGCACGAAGGAAAATCTATTCAGAAATAAAGCAAAATCACTGCAGATGGTGACTGCAGCCATGAAATTAAAAGACCCTTGCTCCTTGGAAGAAAAGCTATGACAAACCTAGACAGCATATGCAAAAGCAGAGATATCACTTTGCCGAAAAAGGTCCCTATAGTCAAAGCTATGTTTTTTCCAGTTGTCATGTATGGACAGAGGATGAGATGGTTGGATGGCATCACTGACTCAGTGGACATGGGTTTGGGTGGACTCCGGGAGTTGGTGATGGACAGGGAGGCCTGGCTTGCTGCAGTTCATGGGGTCACAAAGAGTCGGACATGACTGAGCAACTGAACTGAACTGAACATGTATGGATATGAGAGTTGAACCATAAATTTACATTATCAGCAATCAAGCTCAACTATTTCCCTCTCTCCATCTCTAATTGCTTTCACTCGTACCACTTTTTACCTAAACAGCCACTCCCAAACTGATTTCTCTGAGTTTTTCTCTTCATTGCAGTCTTCACATTACTTTTAGAATCTTCCTGCAAATTGTATGTTTAATTCTGTCTTCTTTATGTTAAAAACCTATACACATAGCTTATTTGGTTTTAACTCCTTGCTGCTGCTAAGTCGCTTCAGTCATGTCCGACTCTGTGCAACCCCAGAGACAGCAGCCCACCAGGCTCCTCCATCCCCGGGATTCTCCAGGCAAGAACACTGGAGTGGGTTGCCATTTCCTTCTCCAGTGCATGAAAGTGAAAAGTGAAAGTGAAGTCTCAGTCGTGTCCGACTCTTTGCGACCCCATGGGCTGCAGCCTACCAGGCTCCTCCATCCATGGGATTTTCCAGGAAAGAGTACTAGAGTGGGGTGCTATTGCCTTAAAAACCCCTTGATCCTAGCCCTGCAGCCTTGTCTCCCAACATTTCCTACCCCCTGCCCTGCAGCCACATTGACCTGTCACCATTTCCTTGTTGCTTCTACGATGCTTCATTTTCCTATAATTCTCCCAATATTCACCCCACTTCCTGGAAAGCTCTCCATCCTCCCTCCCCCAGATTCGGGTCAAGTGTCCTACTTCCATGAAGCCTTCTAGACTCCTCCAGGGGGAATGGTTACCTCCCCCTTATGTGCTCCTGCAGCACTCTGGTAGCACACATAGCAGTCTCTTTTAAATAGCTATTTGACAGAACATTGTAAATCCATACTAGACTTCAGTTTTTTAAAATTGTAATAAAAATTTTTTATAAAGCTGTTTGAAAATATGTATCCTCACTGGACTAATGGATTCCTTAAAGAAATGAGCTCTCATAGCCACGATTATATTCACAACACACCTAGAGTTGCTCTTACTAGGTTGAATAGTATTAAATGATTAAATATTTGAACTGGAGCATCAAGCTTGGTCTTCTGGCTGCCTTATTCTATGCCTGGTTAAAGAGGCTTTAAACTGCATTCTCTGAAGAGAGTATAAACAGATCTGCCATGGCACCTGGCTTTAAAAACTTGTAAACTAGCTGAAGAATTAAGACTTTTGTGCATAAAATAATTAGAACACAATACAAATTATAATAAAGCATAGTATATAATAAAATACTGTAGTAAATGTACAGTATTCTTTACTACATCGTACTGTTCTCTAATACATCTAAATACAGTTGTGACCTTGAGAATATTAAAGATTCTGGAAAGTTGGCTGGATTCACTTGGAATGATTTATAGAGGATTTACAGTTTGAAATGTATATTGAAGAATGAATAGCATTTGGACTAGATAGGCCAAACAAAGGAGATCTTTTCCTCCTTTGTCTATGGTCCTATTTGTTCACAGACCTCCTCACTAAATAATATTATCTGTAAAATACTAGACAGTCCATGATGGCACTGTCTGTAAATATCCTTTGGAGAAATTGCTGCTTCCCTGACACTGATTTTTATAGATCTTAATGTTTTTGTGTTTTAGTCTGAAAGTGTTTGTGGTATTTTAACTAAGTTAGTATAATCTTTTTGGAGGTTTAACCACATCTTTTGTGGGAAGAGTCTTCTTTTATCATTTACTTGAATGTCTGAGATGTTCTCAGCTAAGTGTACAGGGTGTGTGAATGGTAGCTACTGTGAAACATGGACTCGCCAGTAACCAGTCCAGTGTGATTTGTATTTTGCTTCAGTGTATAGAGATTAGAAAATCACCAAGATGTTGCTCTAATAATATGCATTATTTTGAAAAAATAACAATTGCTATCCCATAATATAGGGCATAGACTCTGGAGTTAGGCTGCTGGGGTTCAAAGCCAGACTCGACATTTACTATTTGAATGACCTTGGGCAGTTTCTTGTGCCTGTCTTTCTTCATGTGTAAAATTATGATAACAGAAGTACCACCTAATGGGGTTGTTATGAAGATTAGACATTATAGCTGCAGTTCATGGGGTCGCATAGAGTTCTACATGACTGAACAACAACAAAATGCCCAGACCAGTGCCTGAAGCATAGTAAGTGTTCAGTAAAGAGGCACTCTTATTGTGTCACATTGGCCACGTGAATATAAGAAAAAAAGGGAAGAAGAAACAAACTTCTGATTGACATATACTTTAAACTTGTATGCTTGAGTTTTGATTTGTCAGATTACCTCACACGAGAATGGTGTCTCTCATTCAAAAGACATAAATTAATTTTTTAAGAGTTTATGTGGTCATTTTAAAATCATATTTCTAATACCTTTTGACTTTGGGCATTAATTTTCTTATTGATGAAATGTTACTTTTGGCAAAAAAGGAGGAGGGGATATTTGGTAGCATAAGATAGACCTCATAAGCACAACATTAATTAAAATCTAGTATAGAGGCTTTTATCACAGCATGACAGGTGTCTCTCTCTGGGATAATATTTAATGCTCCAGTAACATCCAGAGGAACCTCTGTACCTCCTTTAGGAAAGGCGCCCATGTTTAGAAAGAATGTGGGTTTGGATCACTGAGTGCAAATACTAGTTTTACTGGTTTTTAGTTATGTAACCTGCCTTGAACCATTTATTTCAGTTTTCTGATCATCACCTTCTTCATCTCTGAAATAAGTGGCATAACAATTGCTGAAATGCCTCGCATAGCATCACTTCCCTCAGAAATGTGTTTTAGGTTATTGCCTGTGTGTCTGTGTTAAGTTTATGTTATTCCTTCTATGTCCTCTATCTAGGAGGTGCTGTCCTACTTTTCTCTGTCCTCACATTTTTTCTGATCTTTCAAAAGCTAGTTCAGATGTTATCTATATATGGATTCTTCTACAGCTGCAAACCACCTTGGCCTCTCCTTTTGCTGAGCTTCAACTAGAATTTATGGCTACTCAGTTTTGCACTGATTGCTTTCTCAACAAGACTGAGAGTTGTTCACATGCAAGGTTTTGGTCTTACCCATATTTTGTATCTCCTGCCATACCTAACACTGTGACACTGTGTAGGGATGAAGTCTTAATACCTTGTTTGAATTTTTCTACATTACTACTCCTATCATCCACTTATTTAGAATATTTAGAGATTTTTGGCTTTTGAAATCTTCTTATATTGGTATAAAGGAAATACATATTAAAAGCAAACTAGTCCTCCCATTGGGAGGGAATACATGGCATTAGACTCTAATATTTTACCATCCACTTAGATATTGTGAAATGTGAGTTGGCAGAGGGAAGGACAGAGCATCTGAATAAACTTGACCCTTTCCCCTCATTTTATTTAAAAATGCATTTGTTAATTTAGGAGCCTGTTTGCCTTCTGTTCCAACTTACATAAAGTAAGAAATTTAAAACAAGTCATTCAAAGAGTATATTAAAAGCAATAATAGAACGTGTGTCTGAATTCATTATTTTTACTTCTGTAGCCTTTCAGGTACTAGCCTTTTCTTTTTAATTCTCTAATGTTCAGAAGTAAATTATATGTTTTTGTGGAAAAGGTGCAAGAATTGCCATATAAGCAGACAAATTCTGTATGAATTGTATTATAATGGAATTATCTGTATAAGTAGGCAATACTGTATAAACTGATAGTTTCAAATGTTAATATTTTTATATTTTGTTTTATTTTATATGCTTCAGTGTTGTCTGATTAGATTTAAGTTTCACTTGTGAGTTTTCCTGTTATTTAACACCCAGTCCTATTATGGCAACCCACTCCAGTACTCTTGCCTGGAAAAGCCCATGGATGGAAGAGCCTGGTAGGCTACAGTCCGTGGGGTCGCAAAGAGTCCGACGGGACTGAGAGACTTCACCTATTAATCCCAAGCTCAATATATAGACACCAAAATTTATGTGAAATAAATTTAACTTTGGCACTAGGGCACTAGCTTCTGCTCCTCTGCTACCTTTCCCAGCACTCAAAGCACATGTACACACATACCCTTCCCCATGTGCTAATACTCCTGTCATGTTGTTGTTACAGTTTCCAGCTGTTAACCATCCTCAGTCATTGGAGAGAAGATACCTTGGAATCTTAAACAGTGTTTTACTTGACTTAATGAAGGTGGGACAAGTTGATGTGTTATCTGTACAAAATGTCTTTTGGTTTGTGATTTCTCTTGTGTCTATATGTGACCATAGCCTGCTTTTATGAATTAAATGTTTTGTTAACAGGTGTGTAGTATATAGTGTAGTGGTGAATAGTGGAGGACTGTGTCCTCTGAAGAGGCGTGCAATTCATTTAAAATCACAACAGTATCTGGTATTATAACATTCTGTCTAGACAGGACTATGAGATACCTAAATTAGATTGCTAAAATGGACAGAATAATAACAATCTAAATATAAATAATAACAAAATCATTAAAATTTTTTCATCATTTGAGCTATTCAGGCGTAATGTTTTGTTTTGTTTTCTTAGCTTCATTGGGTCTTAGTTGCGGCATGTAGGATCTAATTCCCTGACTAGGAATCGAACCCAACCTCCTGAATTAGGAGTGTGTAGTCTTACCCAGTGGACCACCAGGGAAGTCCTCAGGCATCATGTTTTAAAAACAAATCTTGAAACATGTAAAATATCATGTATGAAACGAGTTGCCAGTCCAGGTTCAATGCACGATACTGAATGTTTGGGGCTAGTGCACTGGGACGACCCACAGGGATGGTATGGGGAGGGAGGAGGGAGGAGGGTTCAGGATGGGGAACACATGTATACCTGTGGCGGATTCATTTTGATATTTGGCAAAACTAATACAATTTTGTAAAGTTTAAAAATAAATAAATAAATAAACAGGGGGAAAAAAAAAGTCATATCACAAGGGAAAAAAAAAAAGAATCTGCCTGCAATGCAGAAGACCTGGATTCAATCCCTGGGTCAAGAATTGGACACAATTACATCAATTTGTAAAAATATTTCTCATTGCATGCATGATTGTATGCACTTTCCTTTCTGTAAATGAAAAAAATAAAAACTCTAATGAAATAATGAGTTATATTAAGTGGATATAAGTTAGCTCCCTTCTATAACAGTCAAAAAGAAATAAACCAGTAACTATTTGAGAGCTAGTATACAAAATAAAGTAAATTGCAAGTTAAAAAAAAATAAATAACAAATCTTAAAATGAATGTTGAAAGAAAAAAGATTCTAACATTTTTTGCATATTCAAGGCCTCCCATAAGATTATTTTATCAGTGAACATAATTCTGCTCTTAAGTGATTTCTCTCTCGCTGGCTCTTCATTTGACAACTGCAAGATCACTGCTGCTACCATGCCTGAATGTTCCTCCTCCTGCTGGTGTCCCTGTCCAGAAGGTCTCTGTTCTCTGGACTACTGAAAATGTTCTCACAAATTTTTATTCAAGCTTTTCTACCCAAGTAGATGGTTAGCCCCTTCAGTAAGAACTGCTTTTTCACATTTCTCCAGCTTTCAGTGCAGCCAATGTTAGTTATTTGATAGTAGTAGACCTTCAAAAGATACTTGTTAATGGATCAATTTTATTTTAAGCCCATTCAGTCAACTGTCAGAAACATAGGAGTTTATACTGCACAAAGCCTTTAAAGGCATACTTAGCACAGTTGGAAGTTGCTGCGCAGCACTCTCAGAACTTTGCTCTGCTTTAAAACTATGTTAATCTGTGGTCCAAGGAACACTGTGTAAATAGGTGTGGGGGCAGAGGTGAGGGAGGGGGGTGTAGCCTTTGGAAAAGGCCACATAGTATACAACCTTTCTTAGAGATTCACAATGTTCATTAACTTATAAAGGCTTTCAGAAATCTCACAGTAAAGAAGTATTTCCCAAATTTAATTAAATACTAAATACTTAAAAAAAAATGCTACAGCACTTGTATTCTTCTGAAAACAGATTGAGAGATGCTATTTTTTAAAAATCTTCAGGCTCTTTAAGGTTAATTAGGCATAAATTATTTCTTAAATCAGTTGGATTATGTTAATCTGTTCTTTCACACAGTCAAATGTTTATTTATCAGGGCTTTAATTATTTGGTAACTTAAAATGTAAATAGAGTAAAATAGAAGAACTGAAATACAATTTCATGTTTTCTGCCTTTTGTCTCTTCTAGTCAAAAATAACTGAACTTCTTTTGTTAAATCATTACCAAATGTAATTACCCAGTGTCAAATGTGGTACCTGGTAAATACTGACACAGATAAAAATATGACAATAATCTGAACTGTTATGCATTTACATCAGTTTGAAAGTTGAACAGTTGAATTGTCATTCATTTAATATATTTACCATTGGGACTTCCCTAGCAGCCCACTGCCAATATTCACCTTCCAATACAGAGGTTGTGGGTTTGATATCTGGGAACTTGTCCTATGCAAGGGATAATGGATGTATGCAATGATTTCAGGTGTACATCAAAGCATTAATTATAATAGTGCAAAGTGGCAGCCATCTAGACATCCGACAATAAATCATTAAATAAATCATACCACAAACTTCCATATAGTCATTTAAAACATGTAAAGTTCTTTGTTGCATAATTGTTCATGATAATAAAAGAAGGAAAACAATGCTACTTAGGGTAGCATTACCTGTAGGTAATCGATAGACCTAAGATAGTATATAGAATTACTGATACGGAATGATCTCTTTAAGATCTACTGTTGAGTGGAAAGAAGACTTAAGTGCAGACTATTGTGTGTATGTGTGTTTGAATAAAATAAAAAGAGCAGATAGAGATATGTACAAAGTACCTGTGGAAGGATTCACAGGACACATGTACAATGGGCTGCCTGCCTCCAGAGAGGAGGACAAGAGAAAAACGAAGAGTGTATATTTTTTGATATGAATATGTACTTATTTAAAAATATATTTTAGGGAATGCCCTGACAATCCAGTGGTTAAGACTCCGCACTTTCACTACCAAGGGCTTGGGTTTGATCCCTAGTCAGGGAACTAAGATCCCACAAGCTGCGTGGTATAGCCAAAAGTAAAAGTTAAGAATACATTTTAAATATTTAAATTATGTTGTAAAAATGTTTTTAATTAGGAAGTGAAAAGTACAGTATACAAAACTTGTGTGTAATATAAGCCAGATTTTGTAAAAGAAAAAAATATATACATGATATTTTTTAAAGGGCTGGAAGGGCATATTCCCAGAGGACAGCAATGGTAAGATTATGAGTGATTTAGATGGTCCTTTAAAAAAAATTTTTTTAGACTAAACTGTGTTTACTAGATACTCTGCAATGACCATGAATTTCTTCTATAAGGAAAAGAAATGTGGTTTTTATTACAATTTAAATTTGACTTTGTGATGTTCTTTCCAATCCTAACTTTATTTCCTAAGAATTTACTGAAGTTGGACCCAGCTGACAGATACTTGACAGAACAGTGTTTGAATCACCCTACATTCCAAACCCAGAGGCTTTTGGATCGCTCCCCTTCAAGGTCAGCAAAAAGAAAACCTTACCATGTGGAAAGCAGCACTTTGTCTAATAGGTAAATATTCCCTTTTAAGGAATACAGATGCAGTATTGGTCTTACAAGTAGGTGGAGGAGGTGGCTGCTCAAATGATGCAATTAGAGAAAAGAAGGAAAGCCCTCCTTATTCAAAAATATCTTCCTTATGCTTATTGCATGATTCAGAACCACAATTAAAAAGTTGTGTGGGTCTTAAAGACTTTATCTTTTACAAGATTTTCCCCAGGGAAACCTATGCATTCCCTGGGAAAGGTAGCATGGTTTAGCAACAAAGGGAAGTTTCTAGCCTCATGAGCTTGAAGATCCTGTGTGCATGGGACAGGGGTGATCCCTAGAGGAAGAAGGATGGGTGAGGGCAAAGGGATTCCTGAAGGGAGAGGAGGATAGCCAAACACAGGATGGTGGGAAGGCACCTAGGGCATCCTCTGTAACAGAACCGAGTAGTTCTGGCTTAATAACAGGGGCTCATGTTTTTGTTGCTCTTGTCTTTTAATCATTAAGTTGAGAAACTAGTTTTTCATAAGAATAAGAATATAGAAATAGTAAAATCAGTTTGCTAGGTAGTGATTAAAATTGATGCTTTCTGATGTAATTTTCAGCATAATCTTAAAAAAACCCTGTATTTCCTGTGGGGTAGGAGATTGGGGAGGGGCTCAAGGAGCTTAACCCTGCGATCAGGTTCTCTCTCCAAAAGCAACATTCCTTACTTCTCTTGGCTGCATTTGCAGGGGCAGTGTCCTTCATGTTCCAGGAAGCTGGTCTTGTCATCTAGAATTGCTTAAATTTGGAAGATAGGAAATCGTTTCTCTTGTCTACTATTGGAGGAAATCGTTTCTCTTATCTACTATTGGAGAAGTAGAAAACAATAATTCTTTCGCTTTCCTAATATAAGTTTTTTTTCCCCATGTGCCCCCTTTCTCTCCACATAGAACAATTGTTCTTAACCAACTGGAATTTTGAAAGCTTAAGACCTGGTATTTTTTAGATCTGTGAGTACAGCTATAAATAAGCACTAACCATTTACCCTGTATTTTTTCTGCTTAACCACGATGGTGTGATTGTGTTTTATAGCTGTTTACTCTCTTTAAAATGACTGGTTTGGTTATTGTTTCCATCACATCGTATAAACCATTCTTACCTGTTTTTTTTCCAAGAAGGCCTAGGAGGAGATTCAAATTCTGTTTCACTAAGTTGGTGTTCACTTTGTTGTCCATTTCCATGAGATCAGTGGACTAAGGCAAGGACCAGTATTCATCATACGGTTGCTCCTTTGAGTTCAAGAGCATCACATTTATGCCTGTGTCTTATCTGGGGTCACTCTCAGTTCAGGTGCTTTTGTCTCCCTTCTACGTTGATTGTCACCTGTCTCTCCTAATTTATATTTGCAAAGAATAAGGATCTCAGTGATAGAAAGTTCAGTAGACTGATGATGAGGATTTGTGCTATAGTGATTGGCAGTGTAACCATACCGTAAAAGGAGACCTGTGTACTCATCCTCTTATAACTCACTTGAGAGAGATACCCAGTGGGGTTCAAGGCTCTCCTTGGGAGCCCTCTTTAGGGATCTATCAAGGAGGATGTGTGTGGTCATGAGGATGTGGCTCATGTGGTCTTTGAGGAGTCCTACCTCCCCTTTTGAAGCAGACAAGGATAGAAATTGTAAGTAAATAAAAATCTCTGGAAGAATTTGTTTTCAGGTCTTGACACTATACTGAATATATTAAAGAAAAAGTCCTAAATGATTTATCTAGGAAAGAAACCATTAGCTCAGTTTACATGTATCTGGAAATATTTCCACTTCACGCTTGTTCTATGGTCCACATATCCTCCATGGAAACCCTTGTTGTGGACACTAATTCTGCATAGACCATGGCTCCATTGGACTTCCTAGCACCCTTGTAGAGATGCTCAGGGCACCATGTCGTGTTGGATGCCCTGCCTTGTCCCTGAGACAGCAAGTATGCTCATACACATATCCTCATGCACCCTGTCTCTATAGGAGAGGCAGTGGACTCTGCATTACCTAGTCCTTGCCTAAGTCTCCTTCAGACTCTTCTGAGGTTCTGCTCACCTTGGACATGGTGGGATGGTGCTTCATCCTGCCACACAGTGCCCTCTCACCAGTCCTGCTTCGTCAATCTTCCCCATAAAAGTATAGTTTTGTATCTTTGATGTTTGCTTTGAAAAGTTATTTTAACTGGAGATTAGCCATCTGTCTATCCATCCTACCAACCATTAAGAAAGGTTAATATATAAAATCTCAAGTGGTTGGCAGTTTAACACAGATTCCTTCCAGTTGTGTGTTGGAGAGATCTATGGGATTTCCGTAATAGTAGTTTTTAATTGAAGAATAATTGGTTTCCAATGTTTTGTTGGTTTCTGCCATACATCAACATGTATCACCATAGGCATACATGTGTCCCCTCTCTCAAACCTGCCTCCCACCTCCCATCCCTTCCCACCCCTCTATGTTGTTACAGAGCTCCAGTTTGAGTTCCCTGAGTCATACAGCAAATTTTTACTGGCTATCTATTTTACATGCGGTAGTGTATATGTTTCCATTCTGCACTCTCCATTTGTCCCACCATCTCCTTCCCTCTTGTGCCCACAAGTCTATTCTCTGTGTCTGCATCTCCATTGCTGCTCTGCAAATAGGTTCATCAGTGCCATCTTTCTAGATTCCATATGTATGCGTTAATAGTCAATATTTTTTCTCTTTCTGACTTACTTCACTCTGTATAATAGCCTCTAGGTTCATCCACCTCATTAGAACTGACTCAAATGTGTTCCTTTTTATGGCTAATATTCCATTGTATATATGTACCACAGCTTCTTTATCCATTCATCTGTTGGTGAACATCTAGGTTGCTTCCATGTCCTAGCTATTGTAAATAGTGCTACAGTGAACATTGAGGTATATGTGTCTTTTTCAGTTATGGTTTTCTAAGGGTGTATGCCCAGTAGTGGGATTTTTGGGTCATATGGTAATTTTATTCCTAGCTTTTTAAGGAATCTCCATACGTCTTCCATAGTGGCTGTATCAATTTACATTCCCACCAACAGTGCAAGAGGATTCCCTTTTCTCCACATCCTCTCTAGCATTTATTGTTTGTTTGTAGATTTTTTGATGATGGCCATTCTGACTGGTGTGAAGTTATGCCTCATTGTAGCTTTGATTTGCATTTCTGTAATAATGAGCAATGTTGAGTATCTTTTCATGTGTTTATTGGCCATCTGTATGTCATCTTTGGAGAGATGTCCATTTATATGCTCTGCCCCCTTTTTGATTGGGTTGTTGTTTTTCTGGTATTGAGTTGTGTGAGTTGTGTACCAGTTTTTTTTATTGTGCTTTGGCAGAGCTCTGATTTGAAGACAATATGATGCCCTTTCTACATAGGAATTGTGTGCAGAGGTCAGTGGCTTCAGATTAATATCGAGACAGAAACTTTCAGAATAGCGGTTTAGGCTTTTTGTACTTTTTATGGGAAACCTAACTCTTTGACATAAGTTTCCACCTTAACTTTATAGCTTCCCTTTTCACATTAGAAATTGCATCTTATGTTTCTATGAATATATTCTTGCTAACATATGTAGATTTGTGCTCCACATTGAGAGCAGTGTTTCCAAGAGTTTCAAAAGCTTTAGCAGCTATCTTCACTTTTCTCTCTCTTTTTCTGGATATACTCTTTTGAGCTTTGGACATTTCACATCATCTGCATGTGTTATCTCTGTGATTACCCCCTCTAGGCCTGAAGGAGAAAAGGAAAAAAATAAGGTTGTGAGAGCCCAGAGAAGCCAGGCAGGGGGAGCCACCCCATGAGAGCTGTAATCTAGAGACACACCTATGATCTGAGTCAGGAGGGCACTGCCAGAAAGGAGCAGGGGAGACAGCCCCCACACCCTTGCACTGCTAAGCCCAACTGGGAGTTAGGTGGCAAGGGAGGCTGGGTGACACACTCTGAAGTGTTGGGTTTCCCAGGCCCAGGATGGAGCAGAGAGGAATGGAGAATGGACTGGGGGTTGGGCACATGGAGAATAACCAGCATACTTAGATCTATTTATGGGTGAGACTCTGTATCATCATTTGAGTTTTTTAAGAAGTTGCTGAGATATTTTTAGTTTCCAAGATGTACATTGTTATAAGTTTAAAACTTGATAAGGGGACCATCAACTCTGGATCTAGAGATAGACTCTGAAAGAGTTGGACACAACCGAGCGACTGATCTGATCTGATCTGAACATCATTTAATAGAAAATGAAACTTTCCTTTCTTTGTATTTTCTCTCTGGATCTGGGGTCTGCCATTTAGTTAGCTCAAATTTAAGTGATCTTATTTAATGCTGCAATTTCTGTGACCCAACTGGGAGAGATTAGTATGTGCATTTTGGAGATGAGGCCTTCCAAACTATTACAGGCATGCCTGCCATCAGATACTTTTTAACACTTCTCTGAAAGAGAGGAGGAGAGGATGAGGGCCTTTACCTTTGATGCCTTGAGTGAGTGGATTCTCGTAGGGAAAATAGGAAGACACAGTTTGACAGATTACCACTGTAGAGGGAAAAAAATGTGACTTTTCCTCTAATTACTGTACAATGAGAACAGAACTCTCCCAGATCAAACCATCTTTAGCAATAGCAATATTTGCAGCAAAATTTTTGGAATGAATAGTAAAAATTGTTTTTTATTTTAAAAAATTATGAAATTGCTATTCATTTAAAAGTATTCTCACCTATCTCAAACGGTAATTTGGTCCTTTAAATAGTTACAGTAGATCACACTGATCTTACTGTGATACCAGCTTCAGCTTTCAAAAAGAGGACAGGGTTTTCCTCAGGATTTATATTTTGTATTTTAAACTAAGTAGGACGTGAAGCTTTCAGTCCTAAAGAAGACCTCAGCCCATTTGAAATAATGAAGTGTGAAATGGAGAAGAGAATAAATGGTGTCTTTTGGAGAGAAATTACCTGTTTAGGTCCCTGTGATCCAGTTAGAGACACACTCCTAGTCAGTGTACAGGAGGTATCTGACACATCCCAAGTATTGCCACTTCTCTAAAACATGAATGTCGATCATCACATTTTCCAGCAAACTGCACCAGGCAGTTCCCACTTATTTTTAGAGTATTATTTTCTTTTTTTGTGTACCTTGCTAGAATTCGCATTCATTGATTATACAGGCTAAAGACAAAAGAGACATAGATGCTTGTGTCTACATGCTGTATGAATCTCTGAGGTAGGCCATGAGTTTTACAAATAAAAATGAAGTTCAAGGAACACAGTGATCTGCAAGTCTAAATGTCTCCTTCTGATGTCCACGCAGACAAAGTTATAAAGAATTTACGTATAGCTCAGCTCTCTTGTTCTTTGCAGGCTTTCTATAGCACACACTCATGTGAGCCCCAATATAGCAAAAGGATCTTTTCCCAGATGATCAGTTAGAAGCCATGTTGGCAGCAAGTTAGCTGAGCATTTAAGAATGCCAAAGTACTTCATCAGGACCAGTGCTTTGTGGCAGAGTGACTTGATCTAAGCAACTTACTCTTAATGATAGATTACATGTAATTTATAGTCACATGTTTGACAGAGAGAATGTTTTTAGTCTTTGTGGTGTTTTAGGTGTTTGTTCCTTCTTGTTTTAGTAATACTTTTTGTCTGTCTGCTCTTAAAGGGAAACTGATATGCTTCTTTCATTTCTGACACAGAAACCAAGCCAGCAAAAGTGCGGCTTTGCAGTCTCACCACAGATCTAACAGCAAAGATATCCAGAACCTAGGTGTGGGTCTGCCCCGGGCTGACGAAGGGCTTCCTGCCAATGAAAGCTTCCTGAATGGAAACCTTGCTGGAGCTACTCTTAGTCCCATGCACACCAAAACTTACCAAGCCGGCAGCCAGCCTGGGTCTACCAGCAAAGATCTGACTAACAACAACATTCCACATCTTCTCAGCCCGAAAGAAGCCAAGTCAAAGACAGAGTTTGATTTTAATATTGACCCAAAGCCTTCAGATGGCCCAGGCACAAAGTACCTCAAGTCAAGCAGCAGATCTCAGCAGAACCGGCACTCTTTTATGGAAAGTTCTCAGAGCAAAGCTGGAACGCTGCAGCCTGGTGAAAAGCAGAGTCGGCACAGCTACATTGACACCATTCCCCAGTCCTCTCGGAGTCCTTCCTATAGGACCAAGGCCAAAAGCCATGGGGCGTTGAGTGACTCCAAGTCTGTGAGCAACCTTTCTGAAGCCCGGGCCCAGATCGCAGAGTCCAGTACCAGTAGGTACTTCCCATCCAGCTGCTTGGACTTGAACTCTCCCACCAGCCCAACCCCTACCAGGCACGGTGATACAAGAACTTTGCTCAGCCCCTCGGGGAGAAATAACCGAAGTGAAGGCACTCTTGACTCACGCCGAACCACAACCAGGCATTCTAAGACGATGGAGGAGTTGAAGCTGCCTGAACACATGGACAGCAGCCATTCCCATTCACTGTCGGCACCTCATGAATCCTTTTCATATGGGCTGGGCTACACCAGCCCCTTCTCCTCCCAGCAGCGTCCACATAGGCATTCCATGTATGTGACCCGGGACAAAGTGAGAGCCAAGGGCTTGGACGGAAGCTTGAGTGTAGGGCAAGGGATGGCGGCCAGAGCCAACAGCCTGCAGCTCTTATCACCTCAGGTACGACTTAGGGCCTTGACCAGATGTGTCGGCTCCTCAGGGGAAGATGGTTCGGGGATGTGATGGGGTCAGTGTGCAGTTGTGCTTTAAGGAAGCAATATTTGAAAGACTAATCTGTTAAAACAATTTTTTTTAGTTATTTAAGCTAGTTGTTGAGTACTCAAGGGGAACTCAGAAAGCTTGTTTTTCAGAATCTGTTTCCTTTCTTAAATGTTCCTTTCAGGCATATTTTGTTTAGAGAACCTCTTTTTTCATTTGTTTATTATTTCATTTATTTTTATTGAAGTATAGTTGAGTTACATTGTTGTGTTAATTACTACTGTACAGCTAAATGACTCACTTATACATATATATATATATATATATATATATGTATGCATCCATTCTTTTTCATATTCTTTTCCATGATGGTCTATCACAGGATATTGAATATACTTCACTATAGTATACAGTAGGACCTTATTGTTTATCCATCCTGAATATACCAGTTTGCATCTGATAATCCCAAACTCCCAGTGCAAGCCTCTCCCGCCTCCCTCCCCCTTGACAAGCACCAGTCTATTCTCTATGTCCCTGCTTCTGTTGATGTTTCATAGATAGGTTCAGTTGTGTCATATTTTAGATTCCACATAGAAGTGACATCATATGATATTTGTCTTTTTCTTTCTGACTTAATTTACTTAGTATGATCATATCTAGGTTCATCCATGTTGCTGCAAATGGCATTATTTCATTCCATTTTTGGGCTGAGTAACATTCTATTCTGTATATGTACCACATCTTTATCCATTCCTCTGTTGATGGACATTTAGGTTGCTTCCATGTCTTGGCTATTGTAAGTAGTGCTGCAATGAACATAAGAATGCATGTAGCCTTTTGAATTATAGTTTTGTCCGGATATATGTCTAGGAGTTGGATTGATGGATCATATTGTTACTCTAGTTTTCTGAAGAACCTCTATACTGTTTCCACAGTGGCTACACCAAGTTATATTCCCAACAGTGTAGGGGGTTCCCTTCTCTCCACACTCTCCCCAGTATTTGTTATTTGTAGACTTTTTATTGATGACCATTCTGACCAGAGCAAGGTGATACCACCTTGTAGTTCTGATTTGCATTAGAGAATCCTATTTTGATTTTTACAGAATTCATCAGCTATCTGGCTAATTTTCTCAAAATTCAATGTGACTTCATGGAGATTTTCTCTAATCTCTGCAAACCACATTTGCTTAAATCAAACCCTTTTGCTAATACCTTACTCAATATCTAAACTGAATTGAAAATTTTTAAATTTATCCAGAACTATAGGTAAATATAACTCCAGGCCAAGATAAATGTTAATTTTCAGTCTTTCTAGATTGTTATTATATCTCAATGTTTTTAGCATAATGCTCCTTCTATCTTACTGATCTTCAGAATCCAGAATTGACACTAACCTGTTTAAAAGAAGTAGCATTCTTGTAACAGAACACATATTTTTAAAATTAATTTATTTATTTTAATTGGAGGCTAACTGCTTTACAGTATTGTGGTGGTCTTTGCCATACATTGCCATGAATCAGCCTTGAGTGTACACGTGTTCCCCATCCTGAACCCCCCTCCCACCTCCCTCCCCATCCCATCCCTCTGGGTCATCCCAATGCACCAGCCCTGAGCACCCTGTCTCATGCATCGAACCTGGACTGGCTATCTGTTTCACATATGATAATATACATGTTTCAATGCTATTCTCTCAAATCATCCCACCCTCGCCTTCTCCCACAGAATCCAAAAGACTGTTCTTTACATCTGTCTTTTTTGCTGTCTCACATATAGGGTCATTGTTGCCATCTTTCTAAATTTCATATATATGTATCAGTATACTGTATTGGTGTTTTTCATTTATTTTTATTTTTTATTTTTATTTATTTTATTTTATTTTTAAACTTTACAATATTGTATTGGTTTTGCCAAATATCAAAATGAATCTGCCACAGGTATACATGTGTTCCCCATCCTGAACCCTCCTCCCTCCTCCCTCCCCATACCATCCCTCTGGGTCATCCCAGTGCACCAGCCTGTATTGGTGTTTTTCTTTCTGACTTACTTCACTCTATATAGTAGGCTCCAGTTTCATCCACCTCATTAGAACTGATTCAAATGCATTCTTTTTAATGGCTGAGTAATACTCCATTGTGTATATGTACCACAGCTTTCTTATCCATTCGTCTGCCGATAGACATCTAGGTTGCTTCCATGTCCTGGCTATTATAAACAGTGCTGCGATGAACATTGGGGTACACGTGTCTCTTTCAGTTCTGGTTTCCTCAGTGTGTATGCCCAGCAGTGGGATTGCTGGGTTATATGGCAGTTCTATTTCCAGTTTTTTAAGGAATGTCCACACTGTTCTCCATAGTGGCTGTACTATTTTGCATTCCCACCAACAGTGTAAGAGGGTTCCCTTTTCTCTGCACCCTCTCCAGCATTTATTGTTTGTAGACTTTTGGATAGCAGCCATTCTGACCAGCGTGAGATGGTACCTCATTGTGGTTTTGATTTGCATTTCTCTGATAATGAGTGATGTTGAACATCTTTTCATAGAACACATATTTTTAAAATTATATTTTTGTGACATGAAACATTCACCTGCATCAAAGACATGAAGGTGGAGAAAAAACAGTGTTAGAAGAAGAAAAGAGTGTTATGTAGGAAAAGTACCCCCTTTTTAGAGGATACAAAAATAGGCTTATCAGTGTGTATCAAAGCTCCAGAAAATACAAATGGACTCTGCAGTGGGAAGCCTAGCAAGATGGGTGCTGGGGAGAGGGAGATTGTCAATAATTATGCAGTTGGTTTAGCAAAATAGCCAAAAGCTTGGACTGGAAAGCCAGGCAGACCTGGGTTTGTATCTGAGTTCTGCAGTGTGCTTTAAACTCTAAATTTGGGGATTTCTCTGTGCCTTGATTCCTCATCTGAGTGTTGTTGCAAGCGTTAAACACGATGTATAAAGCACTATGTGCCCTATGCCGGGCACAGAGTGAAGGTTTTAGTTTGTTGCTGCTGCTTCTGGGATGATGAGGGCTGTTCTTGAGACACTGAATACCTTCTGTATGCTGGGTATTCTTGGCAACTTAAAAGAGTCTGAGGCAAGATTCTTGCTCTTGAGAAATTTATCTTCTCTTAGGGAAGATTAAATTATACATGATAACAGTGAAATAATTAAGAACCAGATTTCCGTGGCACTGGCTATAAAAAGTACTTGAGGACGGGGAGAGATCACTGTTAGCAGGAGCAATCAGAAATGGCTTTTGGAGCAACTGGAGGTCTTGTTGGAGCTCAGATGTGGAGATAGGTTTTTTGGTTTAAGGATGAAGATGTATTTAGGCCTTTACTGAGCTAGGCACCATGATAGGCTCTAACTAGAAAGATCAAGATGTGGTCCTCTTAGAATGTATGGGCCCGGGTGGTGGGGTGACACTTGCCAACACATAAGTGGTGACAGTGCTGTGCTGGAGCTGTGTGCAGTGCAGGGGCAGAGGAGGGTGGCACAGCCCCAGCAGGGGGACTGAGGGAGGCCCCAGGGGATAGGGGTGGAATCTGAGCAGAAACTTTGAAGATGTTGGGGGCTTCACCAGGGGAAGGAAGTAGAGTGGGCATGAGGAAAGAGGCTCAAGGGAGGGCCAAAAAGACTATCTGGAAGAGAAGGGGAGGGTACTTGAGACATTAAGTATTAAGTAGCATGGTGGGATTGCAACTTGTGCCACGTGCCTAGAGTGGGAAAATGCAAGATTTAGACCCAAGCGTGAGGTGAGGAGAATATGTTATGTAAGTCAGTGCCAGTGGAAAGACAGAGAAAGAATGAGTCTTACAGACTCCTCATAAGTAGAACCGGGACTTGTGAATGGAAGGATTGAATATAGGAAAAAGGAAGCCTTCAAGGTTTCTCTCCTACGAGCTGCTTTTCAGAGTAGAAGAGAGGACTTGAAGTCATCTAATTCAACCCCTCCATTGCATGGATGAGCATGCTGAGGCTTTGAGAGGTTGGGTGGGTTGCCTAAATTTACCCAACGAGTTCAGGGTGGAGCTGGGATGTTGAGGGAATGTCCAGGTCTCTAGGCCAGAGCTTTTCACACTGTGTCACACTGACATGTGGAGGTTGAGATGTGACCCTGGGCCCTTATGCAGAGATGTTCTCCACGAGGTTGGAAGATTGTCTGGGGCCCCGGTGAGAGGAGACAGGAGATGTCATGTTGGAGTCAGAGCAGTGGTCAGAGGAGCCTCTCTAGAGAAAAGGGATCTCTAGCAGTCTGGCAGCCCCACATGGATTTACATGGAGGTCAAAAACAGTAAAGGGTGTTAGCTTTAAGCACAGTGTAAATAGAGAAGAAGTAAGAAAAATAAAAAACTGTACCTTGGAAAAAGGACAAATGGACTGGCTCTCTGACTGCTAGAGAAAAGGCTTCATGACCCTGGTAGAAATAAGCTCATTATGAAACAGTAACTGTAGGCTAAAAACAGATCCAACTGTTACTGAATTTTAAGTCCAGTTCGGGAGGTGCAGTGCCGAACTGCAAGAAAGTAGAAGGTTTTTTGTTTTTTTTTTTTCTTCTCTCTCTCTCTCTTTTTTTTTTAATTTTATTTTATTTTTAAACTTTACAAAGGCACAAAGATGGCAGACGGCTTGACAAGTAATTGAAGCCAGGAATAATGATGGGAATCACTCTCCTGAAAAGTACTGTCACCTTTAAGAGCAAGGGCACTGGACTGGCTCTGTCAACTTAGAGTTTAGGTGTAAATCATTTGTTTTCTAAGATACTTTTCTAGAGGCTTTTGTAAACAATGCAGGTGATAAAATTCAAATGAGATCTTGTCACAAAGTAGAAAGAAGAGAGGCTACATTGAATGATTTCCTGCCCAGAGTCCTTTCTTAGTACATTTGGGGAGTGAGGGGGAGAAAGAATCATATTTTAAATTTTAAATAAACTATTTTGACACATTGTGTAAGGCTCAAGATAATACTCTTTCTGTGCATAATATAAAGATACACAATGCAGCTAACTCCTCTGAATGGCTTGGTAATTTTATTCCATAATTCTTTCTTTCTGAAGGTAGAAAATGCTACTTTTCCCCTCAGTGAGCACTACTATGGACCAAGGCTGCTCTTAGCTTGTGATTCACTTCCTTGACGGAAAGAGGAAGTGTCTCTGGAGATGAGTGCTTGTCGTGATTGTTAAGAAAATACATGAAGTATAAGTACTGTTATCATAGAGGAGATTAAGTACATAAACTACAATAGTTAGAGGATTTTTAAGACAGAAATTATTGAGGGTGCTGATTCAATTCCTTGATCTATCCAAAGAACATTTGTTTTCATCTGAATCTGCCATACATGTCCTTCATGAAAAATATTTTTGCATCTGTAGTTCTTTTTGGAGAACTCAGCCTAAAATCTGCTAGAGATATTTTGGATTAACTAATAGAACCTCTGGTTCTCTTCTAATTGAGTGCTGCTTAGAACCATGGCTTTCTAGATATTAGGAGGATGATTTTCTTTGTTTTTAATAATTAATTGAACTATTTTCAGAGTAATTCATTCCCTGCTTGCATTAACTTTAATGAGAATTTCACTTTCCATCTGTGTGACATTTGTTTGACATATTTTACATTCATCAGATGATTCACTCTTTTACAGGACAATTTGTGTTTTAGCCAACTCACATTTTTTATTTTAGCCAGTTAAGGTACTGGTTATACCAAATAAAACCCATGGAAATTTAGGTGATTTTCATCCCTAGGAACAAGACAGTCTCAAAAATCCTTTTAACTTTGACTTTCAGCCCGGAGAGCAACTCCCTCCAGAGATGACTGTGGCACGATCTTCTGTTAAGGAGGCCTCCAGAGAAGGCACCTCTTCATTCCATGCGCGGCAGAAGTCTGAGGTATGAATTTTCTAGAGTGGCTACCATTCCTGATAGAATGTGTCTATAAAGATTGGTCATTCAGAATCATTACAGTCTGTCTTATAAGATTTATCCATACCTAGTCTCCCACAAATAATTTGAACTGGCTTACAAAGTAAGCAGTTTTCCTCATGCCATAATTCTGAGTTTTGTCTTAAATAGATCCCAGAGTAAATTATAGATCAGTTAGGTACTGCTCTGAGTGCACAGGCCACACCATCATCACTCTGCTGTTTACCTTTTGTCTCAGGGTGGAGCGTATCATGACCCCCACTCTGATGATGGCGCCGCTCCTAAGGAAAATAGACACCTGTATAATGATCCTGTTCCAAGAAGAGTTGGCAGCTTCTACCGAGGTAAACCCAGCTCCTAGCACCCATCCGGGTCCTCTCTTCTCTCCCCCTCACTACATCTCCAGCCCGCACACTCCCCTATATTCCACTGCCCTGACTTCCGGTCAGTGTCATTCTTACCTGCACTGCTGCCTTCCACCACATCTTCCTGCCTTGGGTCCCGCTGTCTTAGTTCAGACCCTTGTGGCTTCTAACTTGATTTCTTTGAATAGCCTCCCAGCAGCTCTCCCTATCTCTAAAGTCACCATCAAAATGGTCCCTGGAATGATCCTTATGAAGCTGTGTTCTAACCACAGCACTCATTCGATTAAGTCATAAAATATTTATCGATGTCACTTGTGTGCCTGAGACTTCTAATTTAGAACATCAGTGAGCAATACAGCCGAAGGTCTCCACCCTCACAGAGCTCACATTCTAATGAGGAGAGAATAATACTAAATGTAATAATTACATAGAGCAGTAAAAGATAGTAAATGCTACAGGGAAAAAAAATACAACAGGGCAGTCCATCGCCCCCAGCCCCAGTCCTCTCTCTCATCTGCTAAGAATCTTCTGGTGGCTTCCCATTGGCAACAGGACAAAATGTTAGTTCCCTCAGATGGCATTTTAGACTTTCCGTGCCTGGCCCTTGCTATTCTCTCCAGCTCTTCCCCCACCGCTCACACAGGTTGTGCCCTCCTCTGACCTGAATGCATTACTCTAAATGCTCAGACAGCTTGTTTCTGTCCCTTTTGAGAGTCTGCTTTGATGTCCTCTGCAGTGTGATGGCTTCCCTTGCCACCTAGACAAAGTGAAGTGTTTCCTTCTTTGTTCTGCTCATGGTCCTTTGTCTCTAACATAACACACACCACGTGGTATGGCTTCTTTGCATTTCTCTCTCACAAGGGTACAAGGCCCTTTACCTTTTCCTCTTTTACCCTCATTGACTAGGACACTGCCTGGCAGTTTCAGAAATATTTGTTGAATGAATGACAGAAAATCTTCTAGTGTACTTACATGACCTTAAAATTGTGTTTTGATGTTTAACAGACAATTGTAACAAATGTTTCAGGGGCTGAATGGATTTAGGAGGGATTGACAGAGAAAGACATCCCCTTTAAGAAGCTATGTAGTAATACAGTGGGGGCCCCCAGGCAGCCCCAGCCCCTAGTGGGGAGACAGACAGCAAGCCCACCAGGGCACAAGTGAAGTCCTGTGTCCGTGAGGCCTAACTTCTCATAATTCTGTTGATTTGGAAGGATAGCTGGAAAGGGCAGAAATTGGTGGGGAACATGGACAATGGCTTGGTCATTTTAACTAGGACTCTGAGCTAAATAAATGCATGCAAGTCTTATTCAGGACCTAAATATATATTGACTGATGAGGCTACTCTGTTCCCTCATAGCCCCACGCTGGAGAAGAACATAAGACATTCTATATACCTTTTGATGCAATTTATTATTTTTCTGATGTCACGGTTACTTTAGAATCTTATGGGACTAAAATTTTAATTCAGATTAAAGGTAATTAAAACAAAAGTATTATAGTGTACATGTAAACAAAAGTCTTTTCTTCTCTCACTGGAAGTTTTACTTCCAAAATGGATCACACACATGTTAATTCTATAGATGTCTAGAGAGTATATGTTAATATTAAGATGTTAACTAAGTTTTTAATTAGTCCTTGACCTCAAGGAACACAGTTTTATTTTGATTGCCAGTTGATTACTATCAGTAAAGCCCCTTGTAATTGACTTCAGAGTTTGGCAGGTAGAACATTTTTATTTTAGAAAGTCCAGAAATAGAAATGAAAGATTTAACTAGGTGAAACATTTGGAGACATCTCTCATTTCAGTGATACTACTAAATCTAACTGGATGATGATTTAGTGGTATCATTGAAATGACAGATGTTTTTAGAATATTTCCCATTTTCATTCCTGTTGGCCAAGAGTCAAGTGAAATGGTGTCATTTGTCTTTACATACAGCCTGTGTATTCCTTCTGTGATGAAATTTGTAATATATTTTGATTTATGACCAAGCTTAGAAATTGACAGAAAAAGATGATTACCCTCCCCCAAAGAAAAACAGAAAAGTATCTACTCACAAACATCATGGTTTGTCTTTTTGTTTATTCCTGGATTGAATATTTAGAGAAAAATAGTATTTTGTGCAAATAACCACATTTCTTTTGAATTGAGTTTAAAAAATACATAAAATTGATATGTCACCTCCCAAGTGGCAAGTCTTAAACTGTAGTTGGTGTATTCCGGCACATATATTGTTAAGAATCACTTCAGACTAAGAATAGATTCTACATAGTTGGGTCTATGATGTAAGAAAGCCTCAACTTAAGTGAATGTCAAAATGGGGAGGTGGGGATCATATTCATACTTTGAAATCTCCTATGATGTTTTCCAGTTTATCAGCTGTTACATTAATTTATGTCTTGAATATATTGCCTGAGTTAACTGACCCTTGCAAGTTACTGTCATAAGCAATTGGGGGAGGGGGGAGGGAGAGAATGTTCCCTGGAATGCCTCCATCCTCAGAAAACACAAAAGTTTTATGAAGGGCAAATGAGGATATTGACTTACCTTTTTGTTATTTTGTTTGTGTGAGAGAAATGCAATAGAACAATATGAGAAGTGCTTTGATCAAAAGAGTACATCAGCGGCTTACCTTTTCTTTATTCAGTGCCATCTCCACGTCCAGACAATTCTTTCCATGAAAATAATGTGTCAACCAGAGTTTCTTCCCTACCATCAGAAAGCAGTTCTGGAACTAACCACTCAAAAAGACAGCCAGCATTCGATCCATGGTGGGTATTTTAGCTTGTTTTTACTCTTCTTTTTTCTAACTGTGGATTTGAGATTTTACAGCAATTCTGGGTAAACAGTTTAGCATTCTGTCTCCTACTAGGCCTTTCTTTCTCGAGAGAGATTGTTTCATAAGGGAAATGTGATTCGTCATTATTTGTAATGGTTTCTTTCAAAATGTGCAGCATTTATGTTAAGAATCATGTAAAAGAAAGAAAATACCCTGGGTCAGTACATACCTCATAAGTCTTCCATCGTCTTCTTCTGACATGATTGACATGCTTTGCTGTCTTCTCCTCTCACTCCTATTGAATCATGTAGGAGACAATTTGCTTAGCACTTGGTGTGCAGTGTCTCACTCAGTTCTCACAATCAGCCTTTGAAGTAGGGTAGCCTTTCCTCTCCAGATGAGAAAACCGCAGCTTAGAAAAGGTAAAGAGCCTGCCTGGTGCTGGACAGCAAGTACCAGGGAGGAGGGAGCCAGGATCTAGACCCAGATGGGTTCTGACTCTAAAGCTCGTGTCTTTTACTTCTATGCTACCTGACTTTCATTCAGGGTGAAAAGAGAAATAACGGAACAACCATTTGTGGTACCACAAAAATGTACTGGTTGTCAGAGGACAAAATGATGTGCCAATTTTGCTTATCCTTTAATCTTTGTGTCATGTGTAATAAAAATTTAAGGAGAGAATTATAACACACATCAAGTCTCATTAGCAGATTTTGTGTGGGGGCTAAGGACTGTATTTTTAATAATGTAGACTTTATAGTCTCAGCTGCCCAGAAAGACTTCCCAGAATCTAGATGTGAGGGGTATTTATATATTTTTCATAGGACTATTAAGTTCTCCACCAAGAGAATAAAATGGTGCCTCACTGTAATGCACTGAATTGAGAATGAGACCAATCTGTCAGATTCTGTCTCTGCTGTTTATTGCCAGAATTCATACAGTTTGGACCCTGTTAGCAGGGTAATATCAAGGTTTCAGTGTTACCATGCCCTATAGGGAAAATAACTTATTTTTACAATAATAAAAATGGTTTTCTTAAAGCTATAAATACTTTTTCTTTTATAAGCACATTTTATATTTATCGCCTTATTTATTAAATGAGAGTTTTAACATTAGTGACTCAGAGGTTAGACTCTGGAAATGAGATATCTTGAGTAGTGTCACCTGTTGGCCATGTGAGCTTAAGCTCTCTGTCCCTCAGTTTCCTTGTCTATAAAATAGGCTAAGAATAGCACTTCCCTCATACAGTATATATGATCATTAAATGAAGTAAAACATCAAAAGCATCTAGAGCGGTGCCTGGCACCTTTGTGACTTGTTAACGTTAACAGCAGCAGTTTTTACCATTAATGTTCTCTAACTTCAGTATGACTTACCAGGTGTCTCATCTCCACTTACTTTACTGAGGAACTTCTGTGAGTTCTTTCTCCATAACTTAGATAAGATCTACACATTAACTGGAGAGCACAGGTACAACTCCAGTTACTGACGTTGACAGTTTTCAAGTGGTTTTGACAAGCTGTGAGAGTAGTGTCTAAGTTGTGAGAATACAGAAGTACAAATGGAATTGTGTTTCATCTTGGTCATTGCATGATGAAGTGGTGATGGTTTAAAAGAGCGTTGATTACAGATTAGCATGAATGAAAATATAGATAGGTCAGATCAAAACTACATCTAAATGTGGGATTCACAGTCTTAACAGCATATTATTTCTGACTTTTTGATAATCAGTTTAAGTAGACCTGGATATGTGTAGAAACCTAAAAACAATTGTTTTGAAAAGAATTAGAGGCACAGTTGGGATGCTGAACTTTAGACAGGTCTTCATCAAGTCATCTGATATTGCTATTATGAGGTTTGAGAGAATCCCAGAATTTCCAGGGAGGAATTGGATATATTCTTTTGTTCTTACTGCCCCTCATAATAGTGTTGCTATGATACTTCTCCCCCATGCATTGCATCCAACTTAGTTTAAGTCTTCCATTAAGCTCGACTTGTCTTGGATTTTTTTCTTGAACAAGATCTCTCATTGGTTCACCATATTTATATTTGAGAGAATGCCATTTGATAACTTTTACAAAAACATGAATGAGCCTTGCCATGGGGACATAGTGAATTGCTGTTCCTAAATTATCACTGTCCTAAGGGCAGTCTGTTTCTCCTTGTTAGTAGTACTTTACGTTTCTTTAGAGAAGAGGATATTTGTACAGGGCACACATTTCTTGCAATGGAAAAGTCAAGCTACTGTATCATACTTTAAAATGATAGTGTAGTATAATATGCAGAGCTGTTATTCTGGCCATCTCAACTGTCCAGAATCCAGTTAAGAACTGGGAGATAAGCCAAAACATTTCAGAACAACAAAAATAGGGTTAATACAGTCAATTGATCATCTTTAGTAATGGGAAAACACCTCCACCCTCCCTGTGAGCCTGCTTATTCTTCTTCTATGTTGAGTTCTCTCAGTTGGCACTGAGGTTGTCAGGCAAGAAATAATCCCAGGTAACAAGACGGTGTGCAGAGAGAGAAGGATCCTGAACAGTAACTATAGAGAGAAGAGAGGTAGTTTGACGTTTCTAATGCTCTAAAAGGAAAGTCATTTCTGGTCGTTATGGTTTCATACATAGAGTAGATATCCAGGTAGAGTATATATCTTTAAAATAGGCTGCTCTTACTTTCCATGAAAAGACAAAGTGTTTGGAAAGACTGCTGTCAAAATTGGGTTAAAAATTGACACTTAAACAATAAACCAAATTAATTAGAAATCCCAGTAGTTAGGATAAGTGAAGAATTGCTGTCACTCACTTGCACAATCCCAGGCTTTCTCTTCTTGTAACGTTATGAATACATTGATATCCTTTATTGTCATTCTGTAGAATTAGTCCCTGACTTTCTACCCTCAGACATTAGCCAACTGACCCTAGTGACACTGGCAGGGGAAGGGAGGTGACAGGGAAAGTGTCACAGTCAGCTTCTCTTTGATGCACCTTCTCACTGCTGCTCTTGAGGGGATTATAATGGAGCTCCCTGGCCCTCTGTCTAACTGGTGGGTTGCTTGCCTTGAGTCTGTGAGCAGCTTGAGGTCACACCCCTTGTTTTAGTTTTTCTCTGTATCTCCAACACCTAACACTGATCCTGGCACATACAGAGTACTCTATAAATGTTGATTGGGTTTGATTTAGTTGGTTTTCATTCCTTCCTTTTTTTAGGTGTTTCTTTGGAATTCTCTTTCTTTTTAACCCCTTATGGAAATAGTAGCTGTTCTGTTAGATAATGTTTGAGTGCCATGACTATTCAGGAAGGAGACTGTTATTGTTACCCACCCCTTCCCCCCCCCCACACACACATATACATATATTCTTCCTCAAATCATGCTTGCTGCACCCCCCACCCCTCCCCACCCCCGCTGTGTTTTCAGCCCTGGGTAACGTGCCAAGTGACAGCTGAGTGGTCCTTCTCAGAGCTCCTGTCCCTGAGACTTAGGTGATCACCATTTGCCCTTCTCTTGTGTTGCTCCTCTGTTGCCTGTATAGTTAGTTTGCTCAGCACACAACTGTTGACCGAACGAGGTAGAATCAATAACAGGGTCCAGAATTCACGAGTGACATTAAGTCACAGGGCTCACTCTTACCTGTTGGGTGCAGTACTGGTTATAAATGTTCAAGTCCTTTTTTTCATTCATTTGTACAGCACACAGCTTTATAGGTGCCTGAGTTCCTGGCAGCTTCTCTCAATCCCTGAGTCATTCTTGCAGGTTTTCCTCCCTTCGATTTCTCTGTTAATTCTCTGTATGTGTATGTTTCAGTGTAGCTTCTCCCTCTCTCTGTCTTTTCTCTCTCTGTCTCCCTCCCTCCCCCACTGGCACTCTTTCTTTCTCTCTGACTTCCTTTTGTGTCTTTCTTTTTGTGATGCATGCACACTTACATTTTACTCCTAGCTTTCATCCTCTAATTAAAGGGTATTTTCTTTTTCTTTTTTGTTTTGGTCCCTGGAATCTTTTCGCACCTGGATCTTGACCCCACTGCCTCTCCATGGCTCCAGTTTGAGGATACTTTCCTCATTATTCCCCTTTCCCCGGACTCTAGTTTATCCAATGCCTCTGAAGAGACCCTGCGAAGAGTCTTTGATTCATTATCTGTGATTTGGGGACACAAGGAATTGCAAACACTGAGCTTTTTGTCCTGCTCCTCCTTCTCTTTCAGTACTGTCACCCCCATACTCTCACTTTCATTTTATTGGACAGTCTTCTTCCTCCTAGAGCTGGTGTCTCAAGCCTTCACTTCCTCTCATGCCAATATTAACATTCGTATAGTAACACCTGTTCCCATCCTGAGGATGTGGTCATGATGAATGTGGCCCTCTTAAAGATTTCCTCAGTTGGCAGAAAGCACTTTAACTACTGACCCTCAGCAGACCTTTGAGATTTTGTTATACTTTAATTCTGATTAGTAAAAACTTCTTCCCGTTAATCTAAATACTCTGCTGTGCTTCTAGGTTATGTGCAGACCCCAGTATGGAAGGACATGAGCTGTATCATAAGCATATAATGCTTTAACTTCTGGAAGTTACAAATCGTTAAAAATAGTATTACTGGTTAGATTAGATGCTCTCTGAGGTTTCTTTGACGCTTCCCTGATAGCTCAGTTTGGTAAAGAATCCGCCTGCAGTGCAGGAGACCTCAGTTCGATTCCTGGGTTGGGAAGATCTGCTGGAGAAAGGATGGGCTACCCACTCCAGTATTCTTGGGCTTCCCTGGTGGCTCAGCTGGTAAAGAATCTGCCTGCAATGCGGGAGACCTGGCTTCAATCCCTGGGTTGGGAAGATCCCCTGGAGAAGGGAAAGACTACCCTCTTTCACTTCTAAGAGTGGTGCTTTTGTGTTTCCAGCAACTGCTTACACTGTTCTGCCATGTTTCCTAGAACCCTCACATAACTGAATACTGTGGCCTGGAACTTAGTTAAGGGTAGTCTGTCTTTAGACCCCATCCAAGGGTTTCATCTCCTTAATCTCAAAAGTACTTGTCATAAGAAACTTTGACCAAATAGGCCCAGTCTGTCATTAGGATGAGAGTGTTTTTCCCAGCACTACATTATTGAGTTTAGGGAATCTTTAACATTTCACTATTTCATTCTCACTCATTCCATTATGTCTGAAGTTTTCTCACTTTCAAAATTGTTAACGCATCATTCTGAGTCCTAATACTAATTATTTTATTGGATGTGTTGTATTATGAAACTTTAACTTCAGAGCTTGAAACTCTCAGTGAGGTTTAAAATTGTAGTTCCTAATGAGTTTCAGAAACACTTGAGCCTACAGTACATGTTTTTACTTCCTTGGTATTCCCATTAACTTTTAGGCTAAACACTTAAGAATGAATGACCCTTGCTCCTTCAAACAGTCATGGTTTTTACTTCTTATTTTTTGTCTGTTTGTCTCTGTCTCTAAATTGTTTCATTTGTGGTCTTTGATCTTGAGTTCTTGGCTTTTCAAATGAATTTTCTGTTCTGTAAACCTTTTTGTTACATTTTTAGTCCATGTTTGTTGTTGAAATTAAAAAGAAGTAACAACAAATCACCAATAATCCTACTACCCAGAAATAACTACTAAGATTTTTTTTTAATTTCTTTCTGCTTTATAAAATTTGTGTATATATACACATATATGACTTAAAAAAATACATAGTTGGGCTCATGTAGAAAGTTTTGAATCAATCCTGCTGTTTTCACTTAGTATTATAGTTGAAATATTCCTTCATATTAGTGAAAATTCTGTGAGTGTGATTTTAAAAATAGCTTCATGGTGTTTTTTATCATGTGGATCTGTAATAGATTATATAAATGTTTTCTGCCTTCACATAGATTTAATCAAGTAAAGGATGCTGGTTTGCTCATATTTTTTAGATGTTCTAGTAACTTCACTGTTCAGTACTCTAAAACCATAAATATGAATGAATTCTGTCACCTTTAAAGTTTTTACTCTTGATTTTAGGGAATAGCTAATAGAAGGAATTCAGTCATTTGAGAAGATGGTTTTCCACAGGCATCTAGATGTTCAGATTCAAAATAGGGCCCATGGAATGTGCCTTTTTCAAGAATGACACCATTCCAGTTGTTTTTAAGACCATAAATTAAATTAAGTAACATAGGGCCTCGGTTAACATATAAGTAGTCAACTTCTTGGGGCCAGGGGTTTGTTTGCTCTCTTTTAATACCTCCTATTTGTATTAAAATACCTGGTGGTGTCAGTGATAACAAAGCTTAAAGTCGTTATTTTAAGTCAGAAGCTTTTTTCCCAAAAGAGTGCTTTGTGTTAATGCATTATCCTGTCTCTATTTTTTCTTACCTTATCTACTTTTTATTTAGTTTTAATACATAGATATAAAATTTTCATAAAGGAATTTTCCAGTTTCAGGCAATTTTTACTTTTATTTGTAAGGTTTCTGTAGCAGCATTGATTTTTTTTTTTTTTTTTTTAATGTTCAGTACCCTGGTAAGCCACTGATAATGAACTTGTTAAGCTGGTTTTTAAAAGGTAAATGGAAAAATGAAGATACTGAAAATGTTTTTGTTTCCCTTGGAGGGATACAGAAAAGGCATCCTTCAAACGTGTGCTTTTCAGGCTCTCTAATCCTGAGGTTTTTCAACAGCATGAAAATGGTCCTGTAGCATAGTTACAGATCATTTGTAATAATGTTCAAATTGCTAGTTCAAGTGAGCCTTTGCCAAAGGCTAATCATTAACCATGCTTCATGATATTCAGTTCCTTCTGTGCTTTTTAGAGGTTCTTTACCTATGTGCTTGATTCTTCATGGCTATTTGAACCTGGTGTCATGCATTTTTAGTCTTCATAATATTTGTCATATAATGGTAGGGGAATGATTGAAAGATCAATATGATAAAAATGTCTTCCCATTTAGGAAAAGTCCTGAAAACATTAGTCATTCTGAACAACTCAAGGAAAAGGAAAAACAAGGTTTTTTCAGGTCAATGAAAAAGAAAAAGAAGAAATCTCAAACAGTAAGTAAATGGCCAATTTCTATTTACAATGGCATACGAGTCTACATTAGTCTGTGGAATCTTTACACTTTGTACATGGCAATCAAAGTGAATTATTTTCTTACTGATACTTGATATGCATAGACTTTAAATGTTTCTTTCTCAAATTCTATACAACTTCCTCCTCCCACAGAGCCTTTTCTAGATTCAACAGAACCTCTAGGAATAGGAGAAATTAAATTTGGATGAAAGAGAATGCTTTAACCCTCTTTCAGTAAACACCTTATGGATTTATATTCATGTAAAAGTTATGAACCTTCAGGATTTATTTCTCTCTGAGGGTTAAAGATATATGAAAATTTAGGAAATGGTTTTGGTTTGTGTTTAAATCTTAGACATCATTCATCATTCTCCCCTGGCTGGTTATCTGATTCCCATGTTGCATTTCTGGGCTGCCTAGTCACAGACAGGAGCTAGCATTTGACATATCAGGGCTTGCTTTAGTAGGAGGACATGTTTATCTTGTGATTGAACTGGGAAATGGAATGAGTCTCATCTCCTGAGAGCCCTCCACCTGAACCAAGGGCTGGCTGCATGAAAGCATTCATGTCATTTCACTGAACCAGGCATGGATTCTGCTGGTTAGTGACTTGAGAACACATGGAGAAGCCGCCTCCAGGCCGGTGAGAACATCTTCACCACACGAGGCATGCTTTGCTTTATGATACCTTTGAGACTAGACAGGGTTGAGTCGGCTATTTTTAATTATTTTGTTTCTAGTTTTACTTCATACATGATTGACTCTCACTTACTTAAAAAGGAAAAAGTCATAATCAAAATGACCTACTCAGATGGACTTCATTGATTTCATCTCTTAAGATGAATAGATTAGACTCAGTTTTTCTGAGGTCTGTTCCATTTTGAAAAGTCTAAGATTATGACTCAATGGTAAGTAATGGTGAGATGATAGTAGCAAAGAATATATTTGAAGTAAGGATTTAATAAAGGGCTTTCTAGATTACTGGGCTTCCCTGGTAGCTCAGATGGTAAACCGTCTGCCTGCAATGAGGGAGACCCGGGTTCAATCCCTGGGTCAGGAAGATACCCTGGAGAAGGAAATGGCAACCCACTCCAGTACTCTTGCCTGGAAAATTCCATGGATGGAGGAGCCTGGTAGGGTACAGTCCATGGGGTCATTTATCTTTCTTGTTTGTTAAATTTATGATGCCATTATAATATAAATATGAGCTCATTAGAAAAAAATGTCAGAAAAATTGAGAAAAAAATGATAATTTCCGATCTTACCACCCTATCTCAACTAGTATTAGGATATTGGTGTATTTCCTCCTAGCTTTTAAGCCGGTGCATATGTTTATGGAAAGAAGGTGGTTTTTTAGTTTGCTTTAAATAATAGTAATCATTCTAGTACAATTTTGTATTCTGGCTTTCTAATAGTGTTTCTATCACACATACACACAGTATGTATGTTACTACACAGATTTTATTATCTTCATTTTAATGGCTTATAATATTTCTAAAATGTTCATTAAAAAAAAAAAGCTGGCTACATTTCTAACTGAAACTCAATTAAAGTAGAAGGTCCAATCAAGATGTTGCTTAGTCACATATTAACTACACATGTTGTTTAAACCAGATGCACAAAATAGACCTGATTTGAAGTAGTGAGGCTTAAAATATGTACAGTGCTAATAAAACTTTTATTATCTGTGGAACATATTTATGCATCATGAATATTAAATTTAGATTATCTCCTCCTAGCCACTGTTATTATTTAGAGATTGTTTTGGTTCTTAACCTCAGGCCCATAGCCATTGTGGGGTTGATTAAATGGAAGTAGCAAGACACAGGAATTGAAGGTGTTTTTGTGTACAGATTTAGCTTTTGATGTCTGCCTTAGACCAGCATTAAACCTGTGGCTCACCATGGCATGAGTCAGGTGTGTACATGTTAACTGTTACTCAGGATCTGGTTCGAATTCTAGATGTATAAATAGTGTAGGTTAGGGTAAATAGGATATTTACTATTCTCTAACATACTCTTCACTTGAACTTACTTGTTTCAGGGTTTCATACTTTTCATTTTTGATATGTAAAGTAACTGCAAATTATCTCTGCACAGGTCACAATGACTTAAGCCTTCCAAACCAAAAGTTGTTTATACCTCTGCATTTTTTTAATTAAAATAGGAAAGAAAATGTTTAAAGGACTTTGATATCTAAAGTAAGATTTCCAAAGAGCACTCAGTGTAGTATTTCCTGGCAGACCACAGGCTCCCAAGCTTGATATTGTGGTAACTGCCTCCTTCAAATGAGCATTGGAACAGAATTAAATTCAACTTTTCTTCGCTCACTAGAACTCAGCGAAAGGAAACCTAGGTAAATGAACTTTGAAGGACTTAAAGCATTGTGGCCTTTGCGCAAGATTGAACAAAATGGAAACCTGGTACCCAGTGCACAGAGAGAAGTCTCTGGATCTTAAATCTAGTTTAACCCCCTTATTTTGCTGATATAGGAACTGCCCAGGCAAGTTGTGACCTGCCTGAAGTTGCACAGTCAGTTTGGAGAGCTGGAGGTGGGTTCTCCTGGATAGCAGGCCCAGCTCAGTCCCTGCCAGGGTCCCACCAGGAGGTGTGGAGCGCCTCCTGCTGCTTGTTCTTGAGAATGCTCTCTTTTTTTAATGTGAATTTTTTAATTGAAATATAATTGACTTACAATATTAATTAGTTTCAGGTGTATAGTATAGCGATTCAGTATTTTTTCAGTTTATGGCAATGGCAGCCCACTCCAGTACTCTTGCCTGGAGAATCCCATGGACGGAGGAGCCTGGTAGGCTACAGTCCATGGGGTCGCTAAGAGTCGGACACAACTGAGGGACTTCACTTTCACTTTTCACTTTCATGCATTGGAGAAGGAAATGGCAATCCACTCCAGTATTCTTGCCTGGAGAATCCCATGGACAGAGGAGCCTGTTGGGCTGCCGTCTATGGGGTCGCACAGAGTCGGACACGACTGATGTGACTTAGCAGCAGCAAGCAGCATACTGAATTTAAAGTATTACAAGATAATGGCTAGAACTTTCTGTGCTATACAATATCCTTGTTGCTTCTGTATTTTATATATTATTTGTTTCTAATTGGAGTATAGTTCATTGACAGTGCTGTGTTACTTTCTGCTGTAATAGCAAAGTGAATCAGTCATACATACACATATCTGAGGGCTCTCCTGTGGCCTCCTTAGCCACACAAGTTAAACTCTTCACGGATCCCTATCTTGGGAACAGGAAAACCTTATGGGCTGTTTTTCTTGAATGTTTTCAGACACACCAGTAAAAGATGATCTGAACCTTCACAGACATTCTGGTGCTCTGACAATTGAAATATCCAAAACAGGGTAAAGTCATGCCAAAAAATCATTCACTATTGTAAAGGTGCCTGCTTTGACTCAAGCAAATCTGGAAACCGTCTTGGGAAATCCGGCTTCAGTTCCACATTCAGACAGTTACATAAGCCCTCAGAGCATATGGTGACTTTGCCAACTTGGTAATTGTACCCTAGTTAGTTAGTATCTCAACTGGTAATCATGCTTCAGTTTGAAGATTGAACTTTCTTTTTCTTTACTTTTGTGGCATATTCTGCATTGTGCCAGCTATTTTCCATGGCGTGAATACTTCTCACAGTGTAGAGCCAGGCTTCTTCCTCAACAGTAGAATCCTACAATATTGATACATTCCCCTTCCAAGTGATGTTTTCTGGTTTAAGAGTTGACCACGTTCAAAAAGGTTTGCAGTATCTTTTTCTTTTTCCTAAATAGGCATGTGGATTACATGAGATTATTTAGTTGCTTAAGTCTCTTCTGGCAATTGGGAAAAGATTGAAGTTCATCGATAGCCCTTTAAACATAATTCTTTATAACAGTCATATTTCTGATAATAAATAAATCCTTAAATGTTTTATAAGCTGAATGTGAATATATGTGTGTAAGTCTCTAGAGGCGTTCCTGCTGTAGGTATTGATCCTGTCCAAAGGTTCTTTATATACATAGAAGTTTCTGCATGTCTTCAATTTACATTATTGGCATCTTCATGTCCAGGTGAGAAATGACACAAAGCCTCTCTACATGCACACACAGCACAGAGATTCTTTCAGTGACTGTTAATACTTAACAATTTGAGGGCATCCAAGGGCTAGGATTTTCGATAAGAACACCTTTTTTTTTTTTTCTTGGCAATTAGTTTATTTGTATCTTATATTGCAGACAGATTCCACCAACGGGGAGAATCCAAGCATCAAGAAATCCCTCTTTCCTCTTTTTAATTCAAAGAATCATTTAAAGCATAGTTCTTCTTTGAAAAAGCTTCCTGTAGTCACTCCACCCATGGTACCCATTTTTACGTATGGTAGCCCTGAAAACTGCTCCAGTAAACTTGTTTTACTGATGACAACAGCATGTCTTTTATTTTCATGGGGTCATATTCTCTTTGTGCTAGTTAAGTACCTGAGCCAGTTCCATAAATTCATTGAGATATAAATTCTTTGACATTCTGGAATTTCTGGATCAGTTAAGGAGGTTGAAGCATAAAGGGCTATTAAACAAACCAACTAGTGAAAGGCTAGTTTGGGTTGTCTAATTAGCCAGTTGTTGGCAGACAGTATTCATGAAATCCCTTATTTCCTGTAAAGAATTCGATTAACATTTACAATTAACAAATGTCTTTTCGTTTGGCTCACAAAGTTTGTTAACACTTGGTTGGCAGTTTGTTTCTTTGAAACCAAGTAAAATTGACCAAATTGAGTGAGCTTGCAGGCTCCATGAAAAAACAGCTTCTGTTAGTTGGTGATTTGCTCTTTCCTTGCCTGGCTCTAGCTTTTGCTGGTCACTTAGTTGAAGGCCAGGGCTTTTGCTTGGCATTTGGCGTTACTCTCCTGTGTTCACCAAAGTCGGTGAGTGGACCAATTGCATTTATCTGGAATTTGTGGCACAAATTTCCAGCATTTTCATAGTGCATAATGCTAGACCCAGGTTTCCTGGGCAGTGTCTTGGGAATATGATTCAAACCATACTTTCTCACTTTGCTATCCTTGAAAGCCTGCTAGACTTCTTTGGCACCACCAAAAAGAGTGTTTGGATCATTTTCCCAGCAGAAACACATTTTTGTTTTATTGAACTGGTTCATAACCTAACTGCAATATGGAATGAGGATACGACAGCAATTCCTGGTACAGCCCAATTTAACTGCTCTCTCTTACAGCGTCTAAAACTAACAGCATGGGAATGCTTGAAGGGTTGAGGTTTAACAAAGCTGCATGACATCTGCCAATTTTTCCTACCGCAGGGAAAATTATTAAGAGGGCAGCAGACTTTAACTAGCATCACTTGCATTGTGAACATTGGGAAAGTTTGATTTCTTTTTTTATCAACTCTTTTCTTTGGAGGGGAGGGGATTGAGTTTTGGTTTGGTCGGATTTGCTTTCTTTCTCTTCTGGGGTGTGGCTGCATATCCTAATGAGGCTTACCCGTGTGCTTATTGAATCCTTGTCCGTATTCTGCTCTAGGTGCCCAATTCTGATGGCCCTGATCTTCTGACATTACAGAAAGCCATTCACTCTGCTAGCACCCCGAGCAGCAGACCCAAGGAGTGGCGTCCTGAGAAGATCTCTGATCTACAGACCCAAGTGAGTGGTGCCTGCATCACTCTTAGACTCTCAGACTCTGCAGTGACTAGTCTCTGCTGAAGAGAGGGCAGGGTTGAGAAATTTAGCCTTTCAGTGTTACAGCAAGGCTGAGAGTCTCCCCAGAACATACCCTCAGTGATAGCCAGGTGCATCTTAGGAGTCCGGATGAATCTTGCTTCAGTGTCCTAATGGGGGAAAAAGGGGAGCTTCCATTAGTTTTCACCTGAGGGGAGGGGAGAACTGAATAAGATACATCTCCAGCCCAGAAACACTCTGCAGCCTAGGAGAGAGAGAGAAAATCCACAGATAACAATAATTCATGGTAACAGTGAAGCGTGCCATAAAATGTGAGGGAGGGTAAGAGGATGTAGTGCGAACACCTTGAAAGACAGATATAATACACTTTATTGGAAGACTGTTTAAGCTTCTGAAATCTATACTAGTTTTGATAGAAAACTGGCAAACGTTCACATTAGGAACCGCATATTAGACAGTATGTGTAGTCACATTTCCCTGCATATGGCTTGTATGCCATAATTTCCCTGCCATACAAGCCAGATACTGAATCCATAAATTTTTCATGTAACTGAGGTCTTATCTCCTTGAAGCAAACTATTTTGATTGGAAATTTTAAAATATTGTATATCTTTGGTATTGCATAATAACATAATCTAACTTGTTTTCGATTGTATTCAATATTTTCTAAATCTCTTATTCCTCTGAACTGTGAGCTTTAGAGGCCATAAGGTTACGTGTGTCTATAAATGACCATGGATGTCTGTGATTTGGAGGAAGAGGTTCTGTTTTTATAAGTTTGTTGTTTACTTTCTCTAACTGTAAGTTGTTACTTAGAGCTGCTGACAAGAGATCCCTAAGTTTCGATCATATTTGCCCAACCATTCATATTTTCTGCTTATAATGTGTATAGGCTGGGGTGGGGGGGGGGGGGTGCTGCCTACCATGGGCACCACAGAACGTTTCTGGGCAGACTCCGGAATGGCCATGGGGAGGACACTTCCCCAAGAGTGACTTCTCCTTGAGTCAGTGCTCAGGCAGTAGCCCCTGGATTTCAGTGCCATCTTCCCTCGAATCTTTAGTGTGTTTTGAGATTATCAACATTCTGCTTGGCTTAAGGCCTTTGAGGAGTGACAGCCAGAGATGCTTGTGGCCCGTTTGTCAGGTTCTGCGGTGAGGGCCATGAATGTCAGGGTGCTTTCCCATGCCTCTTCTGGTGGTGACCTTGTCAAGTCTAACAAAAAGGAGAGGAGGACCCTTCCTCCTGCCTTGAAGTCCCCCTCCCAGTGCAGCACCCCCCCGGGGCCCCAGCCCCAAGCACACAACAGACAGGCTGTTAGGAATCAAAACCCTCCTGTGAGTGAACTGTGTTTTAGAGTCTACAGGGCTTGTGCTCATTTCTCTGTGCTTGGCATTTTTAGTGCCCATACCTTACCTCCCCCTCAAAACATAATGAAAACCAAAAAAAGTTAGAGTGCAGAAAGGGACCATTGGGATTTTGCAATGCCAAGGGAAAGGGAAAATCGAGGAGATAAGAAGAAAAGAGGATACACAATTTTTAGCAGAGTATGTTGCTGCCTATTGAAACATTACATTTTTCCAGTGACTCTTGCAGCTATATATGGTCAAATGGCTGACTTTTTGCAGGTGAAACCTAAGCAGCAGCTTTCTGTGGAGCTGTTGGGAAGGAAGTCTTCTGCAAAGGGAGAGGCACATCCCTTCTTTCCCTTCTTCTTGCTGGTTGGTGCAGGAGATTCCCCCCTTCCTCCCAAAAAGATGGGGTGCAGCCAGATACAAGGTGCCTAAGCCTTGGATCACTCACCACACCAGCTTTAGATTTCTTCTACATTTGTAAGCTTTTTTGTTAAAGAAAAATAACTTCCATCTTTTCTGAAGAAGAACAAAAGCACAGATAAGTCTGGACTGGCCCCTCTTCCCCCACACGCACCCTCCCTAACTCCACACAGTCGTCTCAGATCTGCACTCCATTTCCTCCCATCTTTCAGGTCTACTCTAACTTAAACCCTACATGCACCCTCATCTTTTCTTTCAGAGCCAGCCATTAAAATCACTGCGCAAGCTGTTACATCTCTCTTCAGCCTCAAATCACCCGGCTTCCTCAGACCCCCGCTTCCAGCCCTTAACAACTCAACAAGCCAAAAATTCCTTCTCAGAAATTCGGATTCACCCTCTGAGCCAGGCCTCTGGCGGGAGCAGTAACATCCGGCAGGAGCCAACACCAAAGGGCAGGCCGGCCCTCCAGCTGCCAGGTCAGATGGACCCTGGTTGGCACGTGTCCTCTGTGACCCGGAGTGCCACAGAGGGGCCTTCCTACTCTGAACAGCTGGGTGCCAAGAGTGGGCCAAATGGGCACCCTTATAACAGAACAAATCGGTCCAGAATGCCAAATCTGAATGATTTAAAAGAGACAGCCTTGTAATGTGTGCTGGAGAAGGGGGCGGGGGTGGGAGGGGACAGGGACAATCCAGTTAGAAGGGGAGGGGTGGGTGGGGTGGGTGGGGGAATGGGCGGGGCCAGAGTGGTAAGCCAGTATTTTCAGCTTTATGAAGGTGTGTGCAATATTGTATGTGTGGGGCCAGCTGGCTCCCCACGGCCACAAATGCTAGTCAGGGATCTTAGAGCCACAGGAGTTCCTTAGGGATCACCAGTCCCCACGAGTCTTGTGTGAGAATGCATAGTGTGCCATTGAGGAAGAAGACATTCTTGCCAGGTTCTCCCCCTTACGTTCCAGCTTTAGTGCAATCACCGTTGAACTTGGGAAAGCCAGGGTGTGTTCTGGCATTGCAAGTGATAGAAAAATAGGTGTTGACTGATATCCTTACCACAGATTTGTTTCCACCTAGACTAAATGTGGGGTTTGTTGTAATCCAAGAGTATCCCTTTGAAGGGTTAGCGGATGACCTAACTGTATGTCTTAAATTGTTTTCTAAACTTCCATATTTGATAGGGTTTGTAACATTTATTTATAATTAATTAATATTGTACTGTTATAATCATTCCTTTTCTGTTAAATGTAAAGTTACTTTGAGCTGTTTGGAACATTGTGAAGCAGTGGGACAGCTACAGTAGTTTCTATAAAAACTAAACAGTAACATTTATATATTGCATCAGGAGTATTTTATTCTATATATAAATATATATATGATAAATATCTGTCTGTTTTATAAATATAATCATTTAAGGAAGTATCGTTATGACACTATCTGCCATATTTTTATACATTTGTGATATGAAGTGAGTATTATACTTCTACTCAAGGGAGTTGAAATTGTGGCTGCATGGGAGTGTAATGGTAGGAAGCTTGCTCAACTTTGAGACTCCAGCAGCAGCTTTTAGACACGATCCTTGGTAGCAGACAAGATGCAGCAGCTCCTCCCAAACCTGCAGGGGAAGAAAGTTGGCTAGGCCAGTAAGAACTCTAGCAGGCCTATCTCCGTCCTCACACACTTGGCTCCTGTTCATGTCCAGGGACGTTCCTTGCACCTGAGGGGAGAACAGATCCAGGGTTACTCATGGGACTTTGTAGAGAAAATGTACTCTTCTACTTCCATTAGTGTAGAGCGTAGACCAAAGATTTGCCAGTGAACATTCCTAGTTGTGAGGTTGTTAGAGGTATCAATCTGCAGATCTTGCATACCAGCTCTATGCTCCTGAATCCCGCGTGCTGTACTGGAGACTTGCAGCTGGTAGGATGGGAGATACCTGTGTGGCACTTCGGTTTCTAAATGGTTTTTTTTGTTGTTGTTATTGCTCTTTCCAATATATTTAGAAGGCTCCTGAAGCAATTCCAGATGTAGAGAAAATGGCTGTACTCATCTTCCTGGGATGGTCCATTTATAACAAGGTTATCATGTACATGAGTAGACACATGCACACATGTGGCCAGAACAGGACTTATCTTTCCCTCCTTTGATCGCCTTCAACTCCCATGTTATTTCCAAGTATCATCAAGGCCTTTGGCCAAAAGGGGCATAGCCCCATGTCCCTGGGCCATCCTTGACAGAAATCCCCTCAACACTGTCATTCATCAAATGTATTAGATTTTCAGAAGTAGTCTCTTAGCAATAATATTTTTAAAGATCCTCTCCCACCCCTCAAATAGATATTCTCAGTATTTATTACTTGGCCCAGGATTGTGAGAGTATCAGCCCTGAAACAAGTCAGCTATAATTGAAATGTGCTGAGTTACTGTTCCCCCTCCCCTAAGATGTTAAGAATCATAGCTCTGATGATTATGAAGATTATAAAGAAAAAGGTCTTAGTTACTTTGAAGCTTAAACTGTGTGCATATTGCATTTTTATATAACTACTATAATGATGTGTATTGATTATATATAGAGGTCATTTTAAGGTGCTTTTAATTTAATTTTAATAAGTGTAATAGGCACTAAAATGAAACTCAACTGGGTACTATCATTGAAACAATTTGATTCTAACCAATAGTTTGCATGCTCTTCGATTCTTTTTATATCTGACTGCTTTCACCAGTTCAGTGCTGTCTGAGTAGCTCTGAATTCTGGCTTTTTCCAGGCAGCTGCTCAGTTATATAGTGACGTGGACCCTTAGCAGTTTTTGCCTGGATACTAATGACTAAAAGGGTGTGTAACTCTTCTTTTTTAAACTCAATCTGTACCTTGTATTCCCCCTTGCAAACCAGAAACTCCATTTTTTCCTCTGGAAAGACTTCTCACTGTGCTGTGCGCTTAGAAACTGCGCAGTCACATTGCCATGCTGTGGCATTTGAGGTTCGTTGTCACCTAGGGGCTGGTTTCCCATGTTTTCATCCTTGCTAACACTGGGATCTCAGATGTTTGCAGAACATTTATATTCTGATGGTTCTTCAAAGAAGGGCTAGAATAATTGCCTTCTACCTAGAGTAAAGTAAACCTAACTGATGAAGAGTCAATACATACTTTTCGTACATTCCCAGATTTGAGCCAGAAAATATCTACAATGTTTTCAACTAGTGTTTTTGAGGTAGCTCTTTTATCCTCTTCTCAGCTTTTGTCCATTCTGACTTTCATTGACCTCAGTAAGCTGTAAGTGAACTCCAATCCACATTTCTAGCATGCATGATTCTCTTCCTGCTTGCAGAGGGGAATTATAAAGTTTTCTCTCAAATCCAATGGGCCCTCTCTTAGCTTTTAACTCATTTTCCTCCTGTGATGAATTATTGGCCTCACAAAGATTGCTATCTGTGATGAGATTAAGGACTTAAAAGTCTCAAAAGTCTGCATTTTCTTTAGGAAGGGAGGTTTATGGCATCCATGTTCTATTATCTGCCCTAACTCCCTAAAGGATTAAAAGGTCAAATGAAGGCTTATGAATTACTTTATTTTATCAAAGTGTCACTGATCTTTTGCAAAGAAACTGCTTCGCTGTTTTTCTACCTTTGCTTTACTGCCATCCTCGTTATTCTTCTCAGAAGTTCTGAATGAACTTTTACTGAACCTTTTTTGATCTCAGTCAGAGGTTTAGCCTCTCCAGAGCCCAAGACAACAAGTGCTCCATCCTGAGGAGCTCAAGTGAGTTGTCTCTACAGCAGCAGTTCTCAACCAGGGCCAGTTTTGCCTCCTGGGGACATTTGGCAATGGCCAGAGACATATTTGATTGTCACAACTGGGGTGGTGGTGTGCTACTGGAATCCAGTAGGTAGAAGCCAGGGATGCTGTAAACATCTTGTGTGCACAGGAACACCTCCCCCCCCACTCCACAAAGACAGAGAATGATTCAACCCCAAATGTCAGTAGCGCTGAGGTTGAGAAACCCTGCCCTCCTGAATTCTAAGCCCACCCGCCCGCAGAACTTGGCTCAGCCCTGGTTCTCTGCAGGCTACAAGACTACAGGTATGAATTCTTCAGCGTCACATTCTCTTAAAGAGTCTTCTACCACTATTCTCGAATCCCTGGAATCCTATTGTTCGTTTCCATTATCTTGGGCCTGCTAAAAGGTGCATCTTTTGGGAAGAGATCAGAGTCACTTCATAGGTGTTTGAGAACTTAAATTCTAGGTCAGCATCCTTAGAAACTCTTTCATAGAGCCATGAAGCTTATATTTAAGAAGCAAGCAGCAGCCTGGCAGATTGGCATGATTTTTACCAACTGCTCAAAGGCATACGTGGCTTTAGCTGTGTCTCCCACAAGAAAATGTCTTTGTTTTCTATTCAAGTCATCTAATAACTCTTTACAAACATTGGCGTATGACAGACCAATTAGAAGCAAAAAACTCTTAGTTGGTGGTCATGATGTGGCTGTAATAGGAGTATTTGTGCCGTATGCTTTGGTTAAATCTGTTTTAAAACATACTTTAAGATTCACCATATGCAGTTGTACTTTAATTCTAAGCTCAGATTTATGCTGGTTAGTTTCTAGTCACGTCATGTATTATAAAGTACCTTGTGGTGTAAAGTTAGCCAGTTTAGCATGTTCCTATCCTGAAAATTAGTGGGCTTTGCTACGAAATGCTATCCCATTTTCCCTTCCCTGCACCTCTTAGTTAACGTCATAGTACCCTCACTTCTTAAACTAGTTTTTAGAGTAAATAAGGAAAAAAGCCATTTATTTTCTTGTAGCTATGTATGAGAATGACTCATAAGTGTGCAACTTTTTTTCAAGGCCAGAGGATTACTTTTCAAGTATGTAGAAGGCTCTGTCCATTTCTGCTCACCTAGGTCCTGGTGGTGATTCAACTTTTAGCAAGGGCAATGGCTCATTGCAACTTATTCCTAGAGCTCAGCTGGGACTCAGAAACCTGCATATTCTCTCCCGGTCAGAACATTTTTTTCTGGAGAGCACTGCTTTTATATCTAGAAGTTTGTTACCTCCTGCATTATAATAGGACATTGAGCTCCATGCGAGCACTAAGATCCACAGACTCGTACTTTTGTGACCTGGGAATGTGGTATGATACACTGAACCAAGTCAGAAAATAATGAAATATTTCCTTGCCTCCTTCAGTTCATCACTAATAAAGTGTGTAGGCAGAGAAAACTTATTTGCAGTTTAAAAAAATGGTTTCTTTAAAAGAGGCTGCAGAAACGACAGTACAAATGTTGTTAAATGTCCTGTCGCTAATCCCAGGGTCAGAATCCCACAAGAACGTTCTCTTAGAGACTTGAAGGGCCAACTTACAAAATAAAAACTTGTAAGTGGTTCTGATTTCTTCCTTTTGCATCTTGACCAGCTGAGATGCAGAATATCTTGAGGTCTGATTCAGCTGGGTAAAAAATACTGTCTTAGAAACCATGAGTAAATGCAAGAAAGTGAATTCATGACAGGATGAGTCCGACGTCTTTCTGTATACACACAATGTGATAGTAGTAAAGTGGCTAGAAAACTGTGGGCCTGCTGCCCTATTCTATTCTATTTCTTCTTTTTTAACTGAATGTACTATAAACAGTCATAGAATTTTGTGCCAAGTCAGTTACTACATGAATATTCATTTCACATAGTGCTTTGTTAATACATCAGCATTTGGCCTGGTCCTGACTCTACCTTTCTCCACTCCAGGCACTGATCCACCTTTCTATGTATTTCCTATAGGGTATTAAATATAATCACTACCTGCCTTGTACTTTCATTCACTAACTGTTTACTCCCAAGTTTGAGGGAGGTTTGTCTTTTATTTTGCCAGAAAAAATTTGTAATAGTCTACACGTTGGATTTCTAGGGCCAGAGAACTACAGCAGTAAAACTGGTATCTCTTCTAAGGCCCTTCATTACCCACAAGGTTAAGCTCTCTGAACCCCATTTGATCCTTGGGTTGTATTTTGATCTTCCTTTGGAATCTTAAAAATCGGTCTCCATGTTGTATGCAGATTAGAAGTTGCCTTGTTTGCTACTCTTCCAGCACAGAGTATCAGGGAGAAAGAGGCCTTATCTGTTCCTCCATCCTCTCCATTTTGACAGACTGCTAAGAATTCCTCAGGACTTCCTTTGGTTTGGGATTTTACATTCCCAAAAGCCTGATGTGACTCATTTCAGGCATAGACAAGTTTGTCCCAGTGCTCTGCTTCAGGGCTAATCAGACAAAACCCAGGAATAGAAAAGGTAGATGCCTTGACTTTTGTCCCCGTTCAGGGATTAAAGTATTTATTGCCAGAGTTGTCAAAAGCTCCAATTATAACACATTCAGTTTCAAGGGAAAAAAAAAAAAAGATGCTTTTCCTTCTGGAGAACTTTTAAGTTCTCCACAGCTTAGATTTTCCAAAATGGAAAGTAAAGCTTGTATAAAATCTGTTTTCACTAGAAGTATTAATATACAATTGATTATAGTCAACTCGGTCCATTTCCCTCTCCTTGTTTCCTCCTTGGTCACTGATTGAGTCAGGCTGGAGGGGTAATGCTGTGATTGTAAGAAGTAAATTCTCACGTAAATGTGGATTGATCAACAGAAACAAACCAAACAAAATAGTTGCCCCTAATTCCTATCTCCAAGAATTGCTTTGTGCCATTTTGAATTCAGGTAGTTATTCTGTATATATTTAGAAGACTATTCTGAGCTTCTTCAATCTCTAGGAAGTTTGAAGGGGGTATCTGGGAAGACACAGGGCAGGGAGACTTTGAAAACCCTGCTTGTGCCTGAAAACAAAAATAGGGATAAGCCAGAGTGATGTAACATCTAAATTTGCGGTAGATGAAGAATCAGTTGAAATTCTTAATTGCACAGACTTTATAATCCATAATAAAAAGTGTAATTCCATACTTTGTACTGTGGCAAGGGTGTGACGTGGTGTTAACCTTTTTAATTTTTGAATCCAAGCTGAATTTAAAATGTTGAATATTTAAATTCCTCACAAGCTAATTATGTACCATTTGTAAAGTGTTTATATAACTCTTTGTATCATGTGTTGGTACATCTTATCAAGTTTTTTCTGGCATGTATTCCATTCTAAACTTCTGTAAAATTTCTATTGTTGCTGTAAATATTATACAAATATCTATTCCGTGGTAACCTTAATTATCAGCATGAAATGGTTAATTTTTACTGAGCACAATGTATTTTTGAATGGACCTTCCCAAATGTCTTTAATAAAATGCAGATTTTGCACTGACTGATGTGATTGCCAGGCCATCCCCATCGGGAGCACTGTGGTCCCTCTTGTTTGAACAGCAAGCAGCTCCACGGTCATTCCTTCTTTGTAAAGAACTGGTTTGAATTCAAATGAAGGATAATGGGTCTTTGAAGTTGGAATCAGTTTAAGGGATAGAAATTATTGTAAAGCAGGGCAAATCCTGTTATTTACTGATGTTGATAATTTTTTTTGTATTTATAAAGCTTCCCCGCCCCCCCCCCGGCATTTTGAAAACTTTGGTTTATTTTACACTTGAGTGTTGCCTCCTTTTTATGTTGCTAGACACTCACTTGGTGGTTTGAGGAAGATAGGAAGATGTCAACTTCCTGCATAGTGCTGTGGAGGAAGCAAAGGTGGACAACTTAATAAGGATTTCTTCATGTTTTGGAACAGGGGGTTGGCAAAATTTTTCTGTAAAGGGCCAGATAGTAAATATTTGAGGCTCTATGAGTCATTGGATTTCTGGCTACTCAACCCTACTCACTGTGCAGCTCTGCCATTGTAGTGCAGAAGTAGTATAGATGATATGTAAATGAATGGGTGTGACTGTGTTCCAGGAAAACTTTATTACAAAAACAGGCAGGGGACCAGATTTGTCAACCGGTTTCAGGCCCTCACTTTGTCTTTAAGGATAAGAAGACCAACTAAGTAAATGGTGTGAGGGGGAGAACTTAAATTTTGTGATAACATGTGTAAATGTTCTCCAACTTTCTTTATCTTTCTAAACAAAGGATGGAGCTAAAACACTTTCTTAAAGAACTGTGTCACCAAATCTTTACTCCAAGTTTCTCAAGTGTCATACAGACTTGTGGCCTATGATTTCAGCCATACTGTTTATCTAGATTGACTCAAAGTAACTGAAGCTTGTCAATTTTATGTTCATAGCACTTACTATGACTGGGCAAATTGCCAAGTATTTTACTTATATTAATACATTTATTTTTCGGAAGGCAACAAAGTGGATAGTATCCCCATTTGTAGATGAGGAAACTGAGGTTTATGGCGTTTACATTAACCTACCCAAGTTTATCCTGCTAGGATTTGAAACCAAGTACTTTCACTGTTAAGACTATACTGTTAACACTACTATACTAAGCGATCACTATGTTTCCACGTATAGAAACTGACATGGGTTTGTGCCGTGGGGCAGTTCATGTACCACCCTTCCTTCCATCTCCCATCAGGTGGTAATTGATCTGATTTGAGAGTAGAAAATTTCATTGAAACAAGTCACTGTGTGTGTGTGTGTATGCGTACATGCTAAGTTGCTTCAGTCGTGTCTAACTCTTTGTGACCCTATGGACTGTAGCCCACTATGCTCCTCTGCCCTGGGATTTCCCAGGTGAGAATGCTGGAGTGGGTTGCCATGCCCTCCTCCAGGGAATCTTCCAGACCCAAGGATTGAACCCACGTCTTGTACGGCTCCTGCATTGGTAGGCAGATTCCTTACCACTGAGCCAGGGGAAGCCCATATACTTTAACTGGAAGTTTCCCCCACAAAAGAAATAGTACTACAAACATAGTTCATATTTTTAATAGCAAGATTCTATTGGGCTTCAGGTGTCCCTCAATAAAAGTTTTATTTTTTATACATTCTGTCATTAATTAAATGAAGTAAGAAATTCAAATGCTGTTATAAACAAATAATAGATAAATGTTTTACAAATCTCATTGTTTATTAAACTCTGAAGTATTGAGCAATTTCCAATAAGAAATCTCAGCTGACTTCTTTGCAGAAATTGACAAGTTGATCCTCACAATATTATGGAAACTTAAGGGACTCAGAGTAGCCAAAATGATCTTGAAGGAGAACAAAGTTGGAAGACTTACGTGTTACAATTTGAAAACTTACTACAAAGCTACCGTAATCAAAACAATGTAGTACTATAATAACAATAGACATATAGACCAATGGAATAGAATTTAGTGTCCAGGAAATTCCCTGGTGATCCAGTGGTTAGGACTCTGCTCTTTCATTGCTATGGGTGCAATGAAACTAAGATCCCACAAGTGACATGGCAAAAAAAAAAAAAAAATAAAATATATATATATATATATATATATATAGAGAGAGAGAGAGAGAGAGAGAGAGAGAGAGAGAGAGAGTCCAGAAATATAAACCCTCACCCTCTGGTCAGTTGATTCTTGGTAAAGGTTCAAGATCATTCAATTGGGGAAGAATAGTTTTTTCAACAAGTGTGCTGGGACATTTGGATAGTCACATGCAAAGAATTAAATCAGACCCCAACCTCATACCATATATAAAAATTAACTCAAAATTGATCAAAGATCTAAATTTAAAAGGTAAAACTATAAAATTCTTGGGGAAAAAAGCAAAAATAAATCTTCATGATCTGGATTTGGCAATGGTTTCTCAGATATGACACCTATAGCACAAATAACAAAAGAGAAAAAATAAGCTGGACTTCATCAATAAAATGTGTTTCAAAGGACTCCTTCAAGAGAGTGAAAAGACAGCTTATGAAATAGAAGAAAATATTTGCAAATCATTTACCTGGTGAGGTATCTAGAATATATAAGGAACTCTTACAACTCAATATTTTAAAAAATAACCTAATTTCAAAAATGGGCAGAGTCTGAATAGACATTTCTTCAAAGAAGGTGTACAAACACAGTAAACACATGAAAAGATATTTAACATCATTAGTCATTAGAGAAATGCAAATCAAAACCACAATGAAGGATACTACTTCATACAAACCAGGATGGCCTCAATCGAAAAAGGTAATAATAAATGTGGAGAAATTGGAACCCTCATACATTGCTGGTGGGAATGTAAAATGGTATAGCCACCTTGAAAAACAGTCTGACAGTTCCTCAAAAGGTTAAATCAAGTTACCATATGACCCAGCAGTTCCACTCCTAGGTATATACCCAGGATAAATGAAAACATGTCCACACAAAAACTTGTACACAGTTGTTCATAGCAGCACTATTTATAATAGCCAAGAAATGGAAACAATCCAAATGTCCATCAACAGATGAATGGATAAATACAATGTGGTGTATCCATACATTGGAATGATATTCAGCCATGACAAGGAATGAAGTACTGATACATGCTACAAACTGCATGAACCTTGGAAACACTATACTAAGTAAAAGAAGCCAGACAGGAAAAACCACATATTGTATGATTTCATTTATATGAAATGCCCAGAATAGGTAAATCTACAGAGACAGGAGATTAATGGTTTCCCAGGACTGGGGTGGGCAAGTGGGTTGGAGGGGTGATGGCTAGTGGGTACAGGGCTCCTTTTGGAGGTGATAAAAATTTTCTAAAATTGATTGTGATAATGGTAGCTCAACTCTGAATATACTAAAAGTCATTGAATTATACACTGTAAATAGGTGAGATTTGTATGGTATGTGAATTTTATCTCAATAAAGCTATTCCAAAACAGAAGTTTCCAATATAAACAGTTATTTGGAGAACTTTCATTCCTGCCTCACCCTGTTTACTTCTTTTCTTTTTTTCCCCTTAACTGTACTCCCCATCTGGGTCTGGTGTGCCAGTTGTAGTCCTGAACTCTTAGGATACCACCATTTTCTCTGACAGTCCATATCACAATAAGAGTTCATTCATCTTTCCCAGTAAGGATCTCTGTAGGCATTCTGTTCAAAGTGGATTTGTCCGTGTATCCTAAGGCCAGAGAAGGATTTTTTTTCCCTACCCTGAATTGATAACCTCTATATTTGAGAGAAGATTGAGCAGAGAAAGATGTTTTTCCAGGTTTAAGTATACAGCATGGGTATTAGAAAGATGCTAGGTTAAATAAGCTGATCTAAGACCCACAATACCAGAGACAGGATTAAGGGATTTTAGGAGGCTGGCCATTCACAGAGAAGGTGAATATGATGTCCAGGATCGTGTTGGTGTCCATTGACTAAGCTTGTCGTTTGAAAACTAACTCAGATAAATGAATTTCTGCTAGCAGAGGCTGCACTGTGTCAGGGCCAGAACAGTCTTGGATTCCCTAGTCTCACTGGGGTCCCTCATCCTCAGATTCCACCCTCTCCTGGCTCCTACTTTCAAATCCTCTCCTGCCCACATGCCCTGCTTCTGGGGAAGTGCCTGAAAACAGGCTGAGCTATAAATGGCAGAAGAGGCGGACTGTCCTTCCCCCAGCTGCCTGCTTACAGAGCTCCTCTGGGAGGGGAAGGCCAGACCAGCCCATACTTTACAAAACAAGGGGGCTGAGGTTGGAAGGTTGGGCTCAGCAGCGGCCTGGCTACATCACGCTTCTCAGATTGTAGGTCCTGATCACTTCCTGCAGAGTGTACTTGGCTGATGGGCCTCCTCCGTAGCCAGTGACAGCTCCTGGCCAACTGTTTTCCCAGTGTTAAGTTTGTTGAAGAATGGTAGCCCTAGATAAAAGGATGTTCTGGTGTGTTCTGGTCATCTGGGTTTCCTAAATACAGGGAAATTTTGTTCCTTACATGTGTAGCCTGTCCTGTGTTATTCAGTTAAATACTGACCACAGACTGGGATCATGTATCTGAGGGCATGCAGAGTGGAGCTGTCTGTAATGAGAGCTCTGAACCTCCCCTGCCACTGCGTGCAGGGTTGGGCATAGGAAGTGAAAGCTCAGAGCAGGGGAGACCTTCCTACCTCTGGGGTGTTTGGTCATGCAAGGCTATCACAAGACTGGGACACCAGCTCCCATCTACCAGACTCATCTGCGCCACCCAATCATCCCCAAACTCCATACCCAATGCTCTAGAGTCCTAAAAGACCATAATTTAATGAAAACTTAGGAGAAACCACAAGCTTGCTCCCCCTTTGTGTTCAAAGAGAGGCTTTATAAAACAGTATGTTCCTGTTTTGAGCATGGTAAAGAAAAAGAATTTTCAAATTATGAGGGCTGCTTTGCATTCCCCTGCAACTGCACCTTTCACTGTGTCAGAGACTAAAAACAAAAACAAACAAAAACAACACCCCGAGAGCAGCAAATTACTGCTGCTACTTAGGCTTTCTGCATGAAAATTGTTTTTAGAGACATTTTCTTTGTTCTTATTTTCTTTGACCCTGAATGGGGAATAAGTTCATTTTCATTTTCTCTCACTGAAATTGGAAACTATGCAAAAAAGATAGTAATCTTTGCCCAGCCCTGCGCTGAAAAGAGCCTGTAAAATCCAGCCCTGTTGGTCACAGTGATAAGTCAGCGTTCCCCCATGGGCTGCTCTGTGCCCTTCACCCACTGCAGGTATGAGCCGAGGCAACATCAGGTACACTTGCTGACGCACTCCAGCAGCTCCATCCGGATGGCAATGCGGACATGCCAGCCTAGCGGGATGAGCCGGATGAAGCGGGAGATGATGGGGGGCCGCAGCAGGTTCTGGACTGTGGAGGTTCGGTCCGAATTTCCATAGAAAACCTAAAGAGGAAGGAAATACTATCACCATCACAGCAGAGGAGAGAAAAGGAAGACGTTTCCTGTCTGGATTTGGCTCCAACTTTTAACTATGGAAAATCTCAGTGCTTAAAAGGTAGAGAATTTGCTGATATCCTCCAAAATCTGACCTTGAATGTTTGTCAGCACCTACATGCTCCAGGCATCAACAAAAATGAATTAATATTAGGTAACAACACATCCTCAGTCATACTAGCTGCTATTCAAATGCTTAGTACTGTATGTCATCCGTTGCTGCCATATTAGATACTGCAGATAACATTTCCTTCATTGCAGAAAGTTCTACTGGATGGTGCTGATAGAAAATGCCTCTTGATTCATATCACCAATTTTGTGATTTAATCCTTTGCATTTTGACAATGATTTTGAAAAGGACCACATTGTGCTTAAAAGAGGAACGTTCCCATGTTCCAAAGGTATCCACAGTGGGGCTCAAGTGAAAACTTGTGAACTGGCTCTGAAGTTGTGAGCCAAAGCTTAACTGTGTGTGTCTGCATCGATACAAATGGCAAGTACTTTTTAGACTTGGGAAAAAAAGTGTTTTTTAAAAAGAAAAAAGACATAAAAACTAGAGAGAACATTTTCAAAGTGGGAGAGCAGTGCCCAAAATAGAAAAAGGGGTTGCTTCCTGTTACGCAGTAGCTATAACATAGGACACAGTGGCTATTTGCCTATATTTTCAAAGAAACTTCTTTGCACTCTTTCCAGAGTCCTAGTGCTCTTCCCCGTGACACTAGAACATTTCATTTCCTTCTGGGATTATCTCCTATAAAAAATTTGGCTGTCACATTGACCTCATCCATACACAAATCAAGAAGGACTTCAGCTGCCATGATCTTCACTTTATTTCTTCCCAATAGCAACACCCCACACCTTCTTCTCCAAGCTGTTTGCTCTTGAACCTATTTAAGTCAGGAGCCCGGTGAAGAGGAAGGACAGAACAGGCCCACTCCACACAGCTGCCAGAGTGGAGCACTTCTTTGCAAAGAACCATCAAGGCCTTCAGAAACTCAGAGCTTGAAAAAGAATTTGCGTATCTTTTTGACAAGCCAACTAATAAGAACAAAAATGAAATACAATGTCCAAGTATCGAGATGGTTTTTCCTATTGTGTTCAAACTCCTTGAAATCTCAACCTGTGAATGTTTTGCTGTACAAATTGTCATCAGAGAGTACAGAGCCTTCTGATGTTCAGCTACACATGTCTGCTTAACCTGATGAAATGTCTGAATTAGCTGGGGAGGCCTCACTTTCAGGCAAAAGGACAATTAACTTTTCCAAACAGCTGGTGAGTTTTTATTTCACTGCAGATAGCATTTTATATATATGTAAAATATTGACTATATATATGTGTGTATATATATATAGGGCTTCCCTGGTGGCTCAGCTGGTAAAGAATCCACCTGTAATGCGGGAGGCCTGGGTTCGATCCTTGGGTTGAGAAGATCCTTTGGAGAAGGGAAAGGCTACCCACTCCAATATTCTGGTCTGGAGAACTCCATGGACTGTATAGTTCATGGAGTCGCAAAGAGTCAGACACAACTGAGCAACTTTCACTTTCATTTAGCTTCCCTGGTAGCTCAGACGGTAAAGCGTCTGCCTGCAATGTGGGAGACCTGGGTTCAATCCCTGGGTCGGGAAGATCCCCTGGAGAAGGAAATGACAACCCACTCCAGTACTCTTGCCTGGAAAATTCCATGGATGGAGGAGCCTGGTAGGCTACAGTCCATGGGATTGCAAAGAGTCGGACACGACTGAGCAACTTCACTGATATATATATAAACTCAAGAGCCTACTGTGTTCAGTCTGTGTTGAACAAGACTTGGGTCTCAGCCCTCAGAGATTAGTAGGATATAAAGTTTCTCAAAGGTTTAAGTGATTCTATTTCTTCTGAGCTAGAGTCCTTTTAACCATTTACATGGTTTAGTGGCTAACTTGTTGAGATTGTCTCAGTCAACAGTTAGGAGAAGCCATATCCATTGATACATAAAGGGACAAGGACCTAGCCGCATCAGTAGTAGATCAAGGAAACCCATGCAGCAGTGTTCAAGGTCCAATGAGTTTGGAAGCATCCAAATGACCAGTCTTGATTATTTAAGCATCTCTGTGCTGATGTGAGAATTCAGACAAAGATTTCTTTTGCACATATGATGGCACTCATTGGCAGACAAACTGCTAGGCATGAGGGGTACAAAAAAAGACACCTGCGTTGATATTGCCATCAGAGAGCAGATTGTGTGGTGGGGAGGAAGCATGGATGACTCACCATGCTGTGGGGGCAGAGTTCTGACAGAGCATGACGACAGGAACACAGGGATGGATGGGAGGGAAGTCCCAGAAGGGCTGTGTGGAAGGTGGTTTGGGGTAAGCCCGACATACCCGGTTGTTTCCGGTCTGGTCTTTATAGTAAATCCAGTTCAGGCTCTCATCGGTCCTGTACTGCACACTGTACTTGGTCATCCACTCATCGATGTCACAGCGCCCCTGGGTGAGGATCCCCGAAATCACCTTGACCTCCTTCAGATCTATCTGTAACCACTGGCTGCTGTCCTGGAACTTGGAGAGCCAGGCGCACCTGCGTGGACACAGCAAGTCACCAGGAGCCTTACCCCGTGAGCCCCTCTGAAGAGCTGGGAGGCACTGTCTTTTGAGGGGACACCAGCACCTGCAGAGCACCCACAAAGGTCAGGCAGCCTGGGCTGCAATCTGTTAAGCACCCAGAGGCTTGTCCTCAAGAAATATCTGGCCTCTGATCCTTCTGTAGTTTCTCTCTCCCTGCACTTCCACCACCCAAAGAAGAATTGCCAGACTCAAATAATTTGTCAAAGAAATGCCTTCAAGTGTAGCTAAAATCATCTTTGGGGTGTGGTTGAGCATGTTTTTCTTCAAAACATGCAAATACGTGGTCATTTCACCCGCTGGCCCCCTTCCTTTTTCATTAGTCTCTCCTGATGTTCTTTCTCCATAAGTTGTCTTTTTTCTCTTTGATTTCATCTCTTCATACCTTATCTGTGTCTCCTTCAGGTGCTGTCACCCACACCATGGTAGGCACTGTGTACAGAACATGAAACCAAGTGGCTCTGGAAGGCCTTCTCACAATTGTAAAGCAAACCAACCAATGAAGGAACTGATTTATGTTTTAGTTATATCCCTCATAATTTGTGGAAACCTATAGTTTCCCTTTGTGGTATGTGTGTGCGTGTGTGCACACATTGATTTAGCTTCTCAGGACTCTCAGCCCTTGGCTGCCTTCTCTTCTAATTCTGGACTTGCTCCTTGGGTGGCTCCTGAATTTTTAGGTCCATTCCAGACCTTTTCTAAATTCCACATCCCAAGAATCAATTGCCAGCTATTCAACTTCTCCTGGATGCTATACAGCATCTCAAAACATGTCTAAAAAGAGCTCTTAATTATCCTAACCCCAGCCTCTCCTTCCAGTGTTCTTCTCTCTGAATGCTACCACTTCCTCTCTGTCACCTCAACCATCTAATCCATCTCTTGGGTCCATCTCCAAATGTTCCTCAAAGTCATTTCACTGCCACCATGCTAGCCCATGTCACCTTCAGTTCTTGCCTGGACAGCTGGCATAGCTTACTTAACTAGTCTCTCTGGATTCCTCTCCCCACCTCACCCCCAACCCATACTGCACATTAAACCGTTCTTCCCGTAAGAGCCAGAAATTTTTACTTAAAACATAAATCCGATTGTAATACTCCCCAACTTTAAATCTCTCTCTGGTAGAGTCTGCCGGTTGTCTCCCCATATCCTCTACCCATCTTCCTTTAGTAATGGAACCCCTGAGATTTTTGCAAATGAGTGGCCACTCAGCTAAGATCACATTTCCCAGTCTCCTTTACAGCTGGATGGGACAATCTGAACAGATTCTGATCAATGAGATGTGGGCAGCAGTGGCCAGTAGGATTGTGTATATATCCTTAAAGGAAAAGTGTCTGCACCGTGCTCTTCTCTCCCTACTGACTAGACTGTGGATATGGCAGTGGAAACTAGAGCAGTCATCTTGGGCCTCAAGATGGAAACTTCTTATTACGAGAACAAGGTAGAAAGAGTTTGGGTCCCTGATACCATCCAGCTGTCATAACGATTCTAGACTGCCTAATCACCTTCATGTTGATTAAGTCTCTGTATTTGGGGCCTGTTTGTTATAGTAGCACAAATCTGTATTCTAACTCATGCACATTCAGGGTTCTCCCCATATCCCTAAAATAAGGACCACAATCTTTAACATGACTTATAAGGCCCATACCATCTGACTGCTGCCTACCTCTCTGGCCTTATCTCACCATCTAGGCACTTGAGGGATCTTCCCAACTCAGGGCCTTTGCATCTGCTGTGCCCTGTGCCTCTCTCCAACCTTTTCCCAACCTGGCCAACTGCAATTCTCAGGGCAAAGATTTTTTTCCTTAGAAAACCTTTCCTGGTGTTTCAAATCAAATAGGTCTTTCTTCATCTCCTCCACAGTGCTCCTCACACTTAGCAAATAGCCAGTTGTGTGACAGTGTGCTTAGAGTTCCCCCCTCTAAACTGAGTGCTTCTCAAAGGCCAGGAGCTCATCCACCTTGTTCACTGCTATATCCATGGTCCTTGGCACATGGAAGGCACTCAGTCAATATTTGTTAAATAAATAAATGCATTCTATGTCATTCATTTATCACAGAGACATACTTTTTCAAATTACATGGAAAAAATAACACCCTGCTTACCCAAAGCCTTGACTGTTAAGCCGGGCCTTGTTGGCAGTCCAGGAAGAATACCAGCCCACGTACTGCTCCACGTTGGAGCAGGTGATCTGGTCTGGTGTAACCTCTCCTGACTCGAAACCCAGGGGCTTATGGTATGGGCATTCTGGCAAAGGAAAAAACAAGGCACATTGAAACACTCAGATCACATGGCAAGACTCAACAAACATGACATGATTGAAATGACAAATCAGACCCTCTCGTGAGGTGGAAGATGTTTTCCTTTGTCAGCACCGTTCTCAGTGGATAGGACTGGGTCTTCATTCTTTTCACTGCTCTTGTGAGAAGAGAGTTAAGATGAAGTAAAGGGATTGTCATAGAGACTCAACATTCATAAAAGCAGAGGGAAGTAGCTCTATGGCAACCTCTTGGATAGGGGGGAATTTTGAGAAATACTTCACCTCCTCCACAAACTCAGAGACCTAAAAACTAAGAGATTTGTATCAAAATATCATACTTAAATGCCATACTCTCTATTTTCCTTATTAATACTGGTTAGCCATCCCACATGATGACATCAGAGTCCCTAATTGTCCTCAGGCAGCATATGATGCCAATTATAGGAACAAAACAATGGTGAGAGGCAAGAAGGGCAATTATATATTAAGACTGACTTCCTACTTGTAAATTGCAGTTTTCTCACTAGTCTAATGAAATTCTAATGAAAAAAGGAGAGGGGAATGAAATGCGCCTAAGTGACTGTTGAATAGGAACGTTTGAAAGGAACTGCTTTTTCCAAATAAGACTAGACGAAGCTGGTGCTTGTATATGAATTTTCTGCTGCTTCTTATGTATTTCCTCTTATATTTAGCATTGAGTTACCTGGTCAGAGACTGCCAATTGCCAACCAAGCATCTATTCTCCCTTTCTTTTTGACTAAAATACCCTAATTTTGTTGGGTGCAGCAAAGTAGCCAGCTGTATATGTATATATATGTATGTATTTCCCGGTCACCTTTGCAGTTAGAATTGACCATATGACACAATTTCTGATCCATGAGACAGGAGAAGATATCTGTTGGTGATTGCCAATCAAATTTTGCTTGCCCCCTCTTTCTTCCTTGCCTAAAAGAAAGATCTGATGGCTGGTACAACAGTAGCCATCTTGCACCATGATGGTAAGACCAAGAGAACTGAAGAGACCTCAGCCCTGATATCCTTAAGCTATTCCTTACCCCTGGTTTTTTACCATGTGAGTCAAAGCAAAACTATTTCAATAAGCCACTATTTAGGGGGTCTCTTATTCATAACCAAACCCGGATTCTAGCTAAATTTCTTTAGAAAACAAGCGATAAATTTAGGCAGATACATTCTCCTAGTTTTCCAGTTGTGAATGATAAACTTCAAGTAAGGCAGATCAAATTACTTTCTCACCATGTGTAAATGTAAGTTCAGATTAAAAAGCTGAGTGTATTTACTAAGGCATTGTCACCTTCAACAGTAAAATGAGTGCTTATGTCTTTGTAGCAGATAATTTTCAAGCATCAATAAAATTGAATGAGGCTTATAAAAGCTTGAATGACATCCTGAGGCTCTGGAGTGCCTGCTCTGCCTCAGATGCTGAAGACAGAAGGACAGCTTTAGGCCTCTGGCCAAGGTGGCTTAACTGCCTTGCTACCCAGTGTACCGAAGGAATAGGGCCAACTCCCACCAGTGGCTGCAGCTTAGTGGAGCTGGGGGTCCGAGGACAGCATTTGTAGTTTATCAAGTACTCGAAGCTTTGGGGGGCCTATTAATGTCAAGAGAGAGAGAATAGGAGTGCTTTCTGGGCCACTCTATTATGCCTTATGTGGTCAGATCATCAGAGGGGCTTGTTAAGAATGCCGGTTCCAGGATTCTACCCCCAGAGCTGCTGCATTTTTAATGAACACACTTTGAAAGCACACTTTGAAAACCTTGGTTTGCCAGGAAGGTGTTTTGTTGGCTGGAGGATTCAGGGGGCCTGCTCTCTGTGGCCTTGGGGGTTCATCCACCTCCTCACCTCCCCCTCTGACCTGGAAAATGAGCCCAGCCACCAGAAGGAGGGACAAGGCCCCAGCATCAGAAATCTAGGTTTCAGTTGTAAACCACTTAAATTCTAACCATGGATGTCCCTGGGGCCCCTCCATCCTGAACCTCCCTTTTCTTACTCTGGGGCCACCAGCTCAGAGGGAAGAGGCAGAGGGAAAGGAAAAGCCATGGCCACCTCTCCTGATTGCTTTATTCTTGCCATTTGGCTCTTTCTCTATTTTTCCCCTCACATCTCTTTTGCCATCTCTTCCCAATTAGCCCATCTAACAGTTAGTTACACTGCAGCGACCTGGCCAATGGCAATGTCCTTGGAGGCCTGTGAGGGCTTGTCTCGACATGGATCTTGCCCATACTCTCCAGGGCAGATGATGAGCTCACCATCCCCATGGCTTCAGCTGGTGTCTGAAAGCCAAAGAGTGACTCCCAGGCCCCAAGCTCCATTCCACTGCCTCCTGGATATTTTCCAGGTGAACAGTTCCATCTGGGTGACCTAAAGATGCTTCACACTCATCTATCCAAAACCAAGTCCTTCAGCATCCAAGCCCCAAGCCTGCCCCTGTCCAGTGCTCCATGACTCTGGCATTGGCGCCTCCAGCTACCAATCTGCTAACCCAGAAACCCCAGTGTTTGGGCCCAAGGCACCAAGTAGAGACTGTGATGGGTCTCAACCAGGACATCACCTGGAAAGTTAAGAAGTGCTGGTGTTCAGGCCATACCACCAGCGATTCTGATGTCCTTGCTCTGGGGCAGGACCTGGGCATGGGGTAAAGCTGCAGGTGATTTTAATGGGCAGCCAAGCTCAAGAATGCCACTTAAAGCCAGTTCGACCTAGGATGGGATCCCACTCTCCCTTCAGTGAGCTTAGGCAAGCTGCTCAACTTCTCTGGGTCTGTTTCCTCATCTGTGAAATGGGTACAACAGTTGTCCCTGCCTCCATAAAGTTGATTTGGGATTGTTTAAAACAGTGTAGAGTGTAGAGCCTCTATTGCCTGGCCAAAAACAATCAGCTAGTGCTGGTGTAGTGTGAATTTGTGAGAGTATATTAATGTCTTGAGTTGTATATGTTTGTTGTTTTTTTTTTTTATGGTGAAAACTCACCAGAGGAAATAATCTAGCACCTCTCTACCCCTGTCATCCTCCCTATATCCGTCTGAGAAGGTCAGCTTCCTATTTCTAAAGGTTTGGACTCTCCTTGCCTCACAAAGGAGTAAGATGTTTACAAGTGCATGCATGTGATTTGAGACAGGAGAGGCCTATTGACAGCCTAGCATCCCTCAGGCTCATGGATTCGGAAGGTCCAGGCCTCAGCAGGAATGAGGTGACTCTCCCAGATGAGGTGGCTGGAGGCTTTGGGCTTTGAGCCTTGCTGGGGCCTGGGAGAACTCGTGATAGGGGCCTGAGCACCTCTGAGAGAGTCTTAGGAAAATCCCCCAGGATTAAGCTTGGTTCAGAATGAGAAGGGCCACCAACAAGGTGTCTGCCCTCCTGTGAGGGCCAGTCAGGCAGAGAGCTGCCCCCAGTCAGCCCTGGCAGGCCCCCAAGGGGCAGGGGGCAGGGGAGTATAGTCCAAGGGGGAGAAACAGGACCTTCAACAATCCTGTCTTTAGACTCCTCACAGCCCATGATAAAAGAGGAGTCAACCCAGAATTATCTAAAAATTGGAAAAATAGAAAATGTAACATTTCTCCTGCTCTTTGTGCCCTGGAGTGAAGGGCAGTCCACTCACATTCTTACTATTTTCCCTGGCTCCTCCTTTCCCCTTCACCTGGCCACCTCTTCTCATCCTTTGGCTCTCTTCCCATTTCCCCTGCCCACCCTGAGCCGGTAGGGACTCCAGATACTGCCTCCAGCTCCCCTGGTCTGTCTAGCTCACCATTCTATCTTGAGCCGAGCAGAATGCCTGTGTGTGCTAGGCACTCAGTAGATATTGATTGGATGTATGAATGGAGGGATAAACAAACTTCATCACCTCATCTTGGGTGGCTACTGGGGATAAGCAGAGATAATGGCAGGAAGAGGAAGCAGGGAGTTCAGGGAGGTAGTGGGAGTTGACTGGCCCAGAGAATTCCCCATTGGTCTCATCAAAAACTGTCAATTGAGTCTAAACTAGTATTAAACAACATAAACAATGCTGCTAGAGGAATTAAAGCGATCCACTTCACACACACACAGAATATGTCTGTCCCAAGCTTTCTGCTCAATGGAGGTTACTATAAGCTATGAAGCCTTTTTGTGCACTCATTTTACTCTTAAGGAAAAACCTGCATCTTCTGTGGCACAAGTGTCTCTTGTTATCATTAGAAGGGTAAAGGCATCATCATGCTGCTGCTGCTGCTGCTAAGTCGCTTCAGTCGTGTCCGACTCTATGCGACCCCCATAGACGGCAGCCCACCAGGCTTCCCCATCCCTGGGATTCTCCAGGCAAGAACACTGGAGTGGGTTGCCATTTCCTTCTCCAGTGCATGAAAGTGAAAAGTCAAAGTGAAGTCGCTCAGTTGTGTCTGACTCTAGCGACCCCATGGACTGCAGCCTACCAGGCTCCTCCATCCATGGGATTTTCCAGGCAAAAGTACTGGAGTAGGGTGCCATTGCCTTCTCCGAGGCATCGTCATCAGATCAGATCAGATCAGGTCAGATCAGTCGCTCAGTCGTGTCCGAATCTTTGTGACCCCATGAATCACAGCACGCCAGGCCTCCCTGTCCATCACCAACTCCCGGAGTTCACTCAGACTCACGTCCATTGAGTCAGTGATGCCATCCAGCCATCTCATCCTCTGTTGTCTCCTTCTCCTCTTGCCCCCAATCCCTCCCAGCATCAGAGTCTTTTCCAATGAGTCAACTCTTCGCACGAGGTGGCCAAAGTACTGGAGTTTCAGCTTTAGCATCATTCCTTCCAAAGAAATCCCAGGGCTGATCTCCTTCAGAATGGACTAGTTGGATCTCCTTGCAGTCCAAGGGACTCTCAAGAGTCTTCTCCAACACCACAGTTCAAAAGCATCAATTCTTCGGCGCTCAGCCTTTTTCACAGTCCAACTCTCACATCCATACATGACCACAGGAAAAACCATAGCCTTGACTAGATGAACCTTTGTTGGCAAAGTAATGTCTCTGCTTTTGAATATGCTGTCTAGGTTGGTCATGACTTTCCTTCCAAGGAGTAAGCGTCTTTTAATTTCATGGCTGCAGTCACCATCTGCAGTGATTTTGGAGCCCAGAAAAACAAAGTCTGACACTGTTTCCACTGTTTCCCCATCTATTTCCCATGAAGTGATGGGACCAGATGCCATGATCTTTGTTTTCTGAATGTTGAGCTTTAAGCCAACTTTTTCACTCTCCACTTTCACCTTCATCAAGAGGCTTTTCAGTTCCTCTTCACTTTCTGCCATAAGGATGGTGTCATCTGCATATCTGAGGTTATTGATATTTCTCCCGGCAATCTTGATTCCAGCTTGTGTTTCTTCCAGTCCAGCGTTTCTCGTGATGTACTCTGCATATAAGTTAAATAAACAGGGTGACAATATACAGCCTTGACGTACTCCTTTTCCTATTTGGAACCAGTCTGTTGTTCCATGTCCAGTTCTAACTGTTGCTTCCTGACCTGCATACAAATTTCTCAAGAAGCAGATCAGGTGGTCTGGTATTCCCATCTCTTTCAGAGTTTTCCACAGTTTATTGTGATCCACACAGTCAAAGGCTTTGGCGTAGTCAATAAAGCAGAAATAGATGTTTTTCTGGAACTCTCTTGCTTTTTCCATGATCCAGCGGATGTTGGCAATTTGATCTCTGGTTCCTCTGCCTTTTCGAAAACCAGCTTGAACATCAGGAAGTTCACAGTTCACATATTGCTGAAGCCTGGCTTGGAGAATTTTAAGCATTACTTTACTAGGGTGTGAAATGAGTGCAATTGTGTGGTAGTTTGAGCATTCTTTGGCATTGCCTTTCTTTGGGATTGGAATGAAAACTGACCTTTTCCAGTCCTGTGGCCACTGCTGTGTTTTCCAAATTTGCTGGCATATTGAGTGCAGCACTTTCACAGCATCATCTTTCAGGATTTGGAATAGCTCAACTGGAATTCTATCACCTCCACTAGCTTTGTTCATAGTGATGCTTTCTAAGGCCCACTTGACTTCACATTCCAGGATGTCTGGCTCTAGGCATCATCATATGTACTGCTAATTCGGGCTATGCACGCTTAACATACTAGCCTTTCTTACTCAGTGTATAATTTTTCCATGTGTAGACATATGAAAGTCAGACATGAAGAATATTAACATAAAGGAACACAAAGAGAGTTCAGGGCCATTTTTGACAAAAGACATGTGACTATTATTATGCACATGTGTTAGACTTGAATCTGTATGATGATGTAGTGGAATACAGAATAATGTTTATAAAAGAATAGAGTATAAACTTGAATATAATATGGAAATATAAAGTATTGAGTCATTGGATGTCTTATACTTTGATACCTTCCCTACCTTATTCCCCCCCTTTCAGAGTGATGAGGTAATCTTGGCTCAACATTGAAAAAGACAGACCTTTTACTATAAGAGCATTAGGCTGAAGATTAATAGGCCATAATGCAGCCAGCTGGTCACCTTCTGCTCTGTGGGTAGGGCCCCCTGGCAGTAACAGCCAGTGTGCACCTGCCAGCACCTCCCGGCAGCTCTGAATGACCCTCCTGTCCTGTGCTTTCTAGGCTCTCCTTCCCTCATAAGGCGGACTCTGGTGGAAGCACTCTAATCTCAGGATCCAGAAAGACCAGGCCACGTTCTTGATGTTCTAATCAGGATCTGAGGCACTGATGGGCAAGTGAATTCTGGAAAGTTGTGGCCAGTCCTGCTGTCCTGAATCATCTCTTTTGTGGAAGAGCCAACTTACATAAATGAATCAACCATGTAACACTAAGATTGCATTTTTTTCTTTCCAGGGAATATCTGTATTGCTAAAATAAAAACAAAAACCCCAGTGAGGCAAGGAAAACACTTAAGCTAAAAGAATTTCTGATTTCAGAACTTCAAGTTCATGGCAGCTGTGTAGGGGAGAGGGCCTGAACCACCCAGGTCATCTTCATGTTCCTCAGACACACAGCCCTTCTCAGCTGCACAGTTGATGGGGTCAATAAAACTAATCCGTATAAATAATCTCTTCTCAATTTCTTCTTAGAAAGAGCTTCCTTGGACTGGAATTCCAGTAGGACTCCTGTCTCTAGTGAAGAGAACATTTGTTTCCACTAAAGGGTAAACTCCTTCAGGGTAGAGACAGTGGTTCATTTTTTATCTTCCCATCAGCACATAACAGGCACATGATGAGAGAGGGTGGAATTGAATTCTAAATGGATTTATTAAGGAGATTGCCTCAGTCTTGACTGGGCAGATCACCCCAGCACAGAAGGGCTGCAGGAGCTCAGTGGGATGTCCTTCCCAAGGGAGAAGCCCCTGAACTCATCAGCACTTACAGCTTTCCTGGCTACCGGGCCCCCACTGTTTCCTTCCAGGAGACTTCCTTCAGAAACCAATTTCTACCCCTTTAGTAAATAGGAAAGCAGGCAGTAAAAGCCTTTGTAGATCCCCTTTCCCCACAACTTGCTATTTTAATGCAAATTTAATGAAATAGTGCAGAGAAACTCACATACTGCACACTAAACCTCTCTCCTGGAGCTCTTATTAGGCGATTATGTAAAGTGAATGACACGGCAGGGCTCCAGCATAACCCTGGAAAGGGGTGGCAAGGACAGTTTCAGCAAAAGAGACTCGGAGCTGTGGTAAATACTGAGCCTGGCAAAAGTTTGCTAGGCCACTTGAAAGTCAGAATGTGAGCTCTTAGGAGGCAGGAAGAAAAGGAGCTACAGTTTGCCAGGTCCAGGACAAGACGCTTTAATGCCTCATCCATTTTATTCCTCAGAAATACTCCTTGGAGCACGTTCCACACACTTTGGCCCGTGGGCCAAATGTGGCTCCATGCCTGTTTTTATAAATAAAGTTTTATTGGAGCACAGCCTTGCTCATGTATTTACATACTGTCTATGGCTGCTTTCTATTTGAAGTGTCAAGGCCCTGCAGTGCTCAGAGCCACAAATAATTACCGCCGGGTCCTTTACAGACAAAGTTTTCTGGCCCCTGCCTTAGAGGAAGGCATTCATATTAGTCAGCAGAGGCTGCAGAAAAAATTGTCACAGAAATCTCAAAGGCTTAACACAACAAACAGTGATTTTTCACTTAGGTGAGGTCAGCAGGAGGTTCTGCTACATTTAACCTCCCTGGCTCCCAGATGAAAGGAGAAACCACTTTATCCAGCAGGGAAATGGACACCATTTCAGAAGAGACACGGCTCCCTTCAGCTGGAACTGCTCCTGTGAGGCCACCTGACTGTGAAGGGGCTGAGAATGTGAGGCACATGGTGGTTTGGTGAGCAGTAAGTGTCCGGGCATGGTAGTATCACCTCCATTTGACAGAGAAAGGCCAGAGTGGAGTCCCAGAGTTAAACAGTGATGCAGCCAAGATTCCAACCCTGGTATTTCTGGCTCAGAAGCCTGTGCTCTTCTCAAAATTGCTGCCTATCATTGGTTTATTTTAGATAAATTCTGTTATCTCTTTCAGTGAAATTTAGGTCCCATCTTACCATCTCACAGAGGTCAAGTAGAGATCCAGCAAACTGTTCTGAACAATGATAGCAGAGCCATTTGTTGAAGCAGTGGCCATTGAAATTTGCAGTTTAAAGGCCAACTGGTGAAAACCCGACTGTGGCATTCAGGGGATTTAATCCATCAAAGTTGAAAGAAAGAAGAGAAACAGGGTGTTCCCAAGGACACCCCACGGATCTGGTGCCCCAAAGAGAGGAGACACTCACCCGGTATGCAGTCCAAGGGGGTGGAACCTGCAGACCACAGGGCATTGGCACCTCCTTGGCAATCGCACTTGCATGCTTTGTGGTACCAGGGATCTTCACCCTCATCCTGTAGGAAGTCAGGGGGCAGGGACTTCAGAAAAGTCATAGTCAAAGGCAACTGTGGTCAGAACTACTGGAAAAGCTTGCATTCACAAACCTCACTCATTCAGTTCCTATTGTATAGGGCAGCTCTCACTCTACAGCAGTGCAACTGACTTATGAACCCAGTTTAACACAGTCACCGCTCATCTTTGAGTCTAAATAGACAACTGTTTGTCACTGTGGATGACCAGCTAAAAACTTCACAGACACACCTATGTACAGAGCCATGTCCACCACATTGTAGTGAGCTTCCAGTCAAGCTCCTCGCATCTCCTAGAGGTCCCTTCTGGGGATCCAGTTTTAAAAGGGACTGAATTCAAGATTCTGCCATCTGACTTAAGACCTGGTCCACTTGCATTATCTCATTTATCTGAATCAGTCTTGGACTTTGTCCAGATAAAACATGCTATTTCCACCACCAGAAAAAAATATATGTTTAAAAATACATTTTTAAAGAAGTGGTAATTCTATACATTGTTTTTGGCTACAAAAATCTTCAAAAACAGTATCTGTATGAATTCCAGCCTTCTTACTGTAACATACCTCAGTAGATGATAATCCCAGTGTGGCTGAGCAAAAGGACAAGAGAGGAAAAATCAAGTTAAAACAAGAAAGAAAAATTCAACAAATGACTCATTACACGGAAAAGCAAAGTGATAATAATCACATAAAAAGTTAACAAGACCCCTTCTGGAAGAAGTCAAAGTGAGTAAATATGTGCCTGGAAAAACATCCACGGAGGCTTAGAAACTAGGGACAGTAAAATAGAAAGACAAAGATGATGGTAATTATCTTGTTCATTATAGAATTTTGGAAAAATACATTAATGTTGCAAAGAGAAAAAAGGCACCTCTCTCTCTACATACACACACACACACACACACACACACACACATATAAATATACCACCAAAGGTAACACTATTAACATTTTACTGTAAATTTCTTCTCTTTTCTTTCATATTTTAAGAACATATTTGAGAACCTATCTAAACAATGTTTTAAGTTTATGACATTCTTATTCCATTTAACATTGTCAGTGAGAGTTTTTCCCTTTACTTGTTAACTCCTTATCATTCATCATCATGGTTCCCAGTGTCTGCCCAATGTGCTATTAAAGAGTTGATTCCTAGACCCCCTTGTGACATAGTTAGGTGATTTAGAATTAGGACATCATTTTTTTAAAGTTTTTTTAGGTTTGTTTATTATCTACAAGAAATATCAAACCATAGTCAAAGTATAAATACCATATAAATGATGTGGAAAAATTGAAAATCTGCAAAATTTAACAAAATACTAACATTTAATCTATCTCTATAGAAGTATGAATAAATAGAGTGAATGCATAATTTAATAGGAAAAGAGTTTGTCTATGTTAGCATAAGCTGATCACTTAAACCTGCACTGTCCATTGCGGTAGTCACTAGTCTCATGTGGCTATTTGAATTTAAATTCATTAATAAAATTAAAAATTCAATTCCTCAGTCATACCAGCCAAATTTCAAGTGTTTGCTGGCCACGTGACATAGTGGCTCCTGTACTGGGCAGCACAGATACATAACATTTCCATCATCACCCAAGGTTCCATTAGACAGTGCTAGTTTACTGCACCAAAGCTCCATTTTCCATTTTCAACAAAACAAATTCCTTTATTTCTTTTCTGATTATAAAAGCAACACATACCTATTATAAAAATCTCAAACAAAACCCAAGTATAGGTAGTAGATATAAAAGTCCTTCCTTAACCACTTTCCTGTCTAAAAATTGAATCTGATGCCCACCAAAAACTTTCAGATTGTGAGAGTAAAGGAGTGGTCTCATCATTTTCATTAGAATTATAAAGCTAGTTTTTGGGTTTTTTTCAAATTGTGCCTTTCTTTAATAATATGTATCCTTCCACACACCACTTTTTTGTGTCCACTGTGAGCCTGGCTCTGCTCCAGGGCCTGTGCTTTCTGAAATGGAAGCCTTGCTCTCTGCCCACAAGGGGCCTGAGGACCCAGGAGAAGACAGATCACTGGACTGCGCACATGGTGAGTCCCCTGCTGGGTTATGCATAGGCTGTAAGGGTAGTCGAGGGGGCATGTCTTTTAGCCTGAGCAAATTCAGCACTACCTCTCAGCTATGGTCAACAAATTGCTGTCTCTCCTGGGCCTTATCCATTGATGATTCATTCCTAGAGACTCCTTGGTCCACCTGCTATGGGCAGAATTGACCCTCTCATGTAGCAATGTAACACTAGGGAGTATTATCTTGTTAGGAGGGCAAACTCTGAGCTGGCAAAGGAAGTTGCCAAGGGCTTCTTTTTTTTTTTAATTGGGGTATAGTTGATTTACAATGTTGTCTTAGTTTCTGCTGTACAGATAAGTGAATCAGTTATGCATATACATCTATCCACTCTTTTTTAAGATTATTTTTTCCATATAGACCATTGCAGAGTATTGAGTAGAGTTCCCCGTGCAATATAATATATGTTTTTGTTTGTCAGAGAACATATGTATGCACTTCTAGTGGGTAAATACTTGAATGGAATTCCTGGGCCGTAGGGCACATATATGTCCAGCCTTTGTACAAATTACTAAAGATTTTTTCAAAGAAATTAGACCAACTTATACCCCACAAGCAACATATGGGAGGGAGTTCAGGTTGCTTTATGACCTAGCCAGCACTTGGTTGGGTCCAGTTTTAGGTAGCAAGAGATAATTAATGGGAAGATATCCAATAAGCCAAACAAAACCATGTATTAATACTAGATTATTTGTACTAGCAGTATTTGTAAAACCCCAAACTGGAAACACTCATATGTCCATCAAGAGTAGAATGGACACACGTGGTAGATTCATACAGTGGAACACTACTGCAATGAAAATGGATGACCTACAACTCCACGCCACAATATGACCACTGCTCACAAACAACGCTGAGTGGAAAGGCAGATGAAGTGGACATACTATATGAATCCGTTTAAAATGTACAAAAGTCATCTATGCCACTGGACATTAGGGTCCTGGTTATACTTGGGCCAGGGAGTGGCAAGGCGGAAGCCCAGGGAGGGTGTCTGGGAGGCTGGTCAAGTTCTGTTACTTGATCCGAGCGCTGGCTACTTAAGTGTGTTTAGTGGTAAAAATTCATTGAGCATACACTTACTTATACTCTTCTGTATGTATATTATACTTTAGGAAAAAATTTTTTTAAACACTGAACTCATTACATCTTTCCTCAGATTGTTCTGCTTTCTCTATTTCTTATCCTACTGCATGGCTCCACTATTCACCTACCACCCCATCCAGAAATCTGGGACTCCTCCTAATCACCTCTTTTTCCTAAACCCCCATAGGGAAAGGGAAGTCACTCAGTCGTGTCCGACTCTTAGCAACCCCATGGACTGCAGCCTACCAGGCTCATCCATCCATGGGATTTTCCAGACAAGAGTACTGGAGTGGGGTGCCATTGCCTTCTCCGCCTAAACCTCCATATCCAGTGTCTATTACAGGCCATCTTTCCTCTCCACCCCCACTGCCACTTCCTGTTTTAGGCCCCCACCCTCTCTCCCCTAAAGAGAGACCTTGCCTCATCCATCCTCTATGCTGTCAATGGGATAGAAGGAAAACCTGATTGTGTCATCTGCTCCAAAGCCTTTGGTGGGTTCCCATTATCATGGCCCCAGTTTCACATCTGACATAAGTTGTATGACTGCATCCCTCCACTTTTCATCTCAAAAATGGGTATAATAGTAATGTGTCCTTTAAGTTGCCATGATCTATCTCCTGCCTGTCTCTGCAGATTTATTTTTTGCACTCTCTAATATTTGCAGTTCATCAAATGTGCCAGGCTGTTTCATGCCTGTATGCCTTGGTGCTTGATTTCTTGGCCTCAAATGGCTTCCCCTCCCAACTTTTCTGCCTGCTTATCCCCTTCCCTATGAAGAGGACCTTTTCAGTCCCTCACATAGAACTCACCACTTGCTCTGGCCTTTGTGTCCTGTCTTTCTTGTCCACCGGTACAATTATTGAAATTGATAGAAAAGATGGCTCATAATGACTGGTCCCAAAGCATTCATTCATTCATTTTCATTGAGCATCTACTATATTCCAGGCCCAGCTTTAGGCACTGGGGATATAGAAGTAAACAAAGCAGAAAAAAACACCTGCCCTTCTAGAACTTAGGAGTCTAATGTGGGTGGGGGGAAGGTTAGGAGATAGAGAATGAATGAATAAAATATATAGTACATAAAAGAATGGTGACTATTGTAGAGAAAAATAAAGGACAGAGATGCGGGAGGTGGGGGGAAGGGACTGGGAGTGGTACTTTGGGGCTTAGGGAAGGTTTCACTGAGAAGGTGATGTTGGAGCAAAGACCTGAGGGAGGTGAGATACCTGTGGACATGCCAATAGCATGTAAAAATCTCAGGTGGGTGGGTGCTTGGCATGTTGTCTAGGGGAGAGATGATGGCACCTTGGACACAGGGTGTAGCAGAGGAAGTGATGAGAAGTGGCTGGATTCTCACTGTCTTTGGAAGGTAGTGCCCACAGGATTTGCTGACAAATGAAGTGGGTATGAAATAAAGAGAGGAGAGGTTCAAGGCTTGAGCACCTGGGAAGATAAAGCCACCATTTACTAGGGGAGGAGAAGGCTCTAGGGGGACAGGGATTTGGGCAGATGGGATAGAGATGTTCTGAGAGGCCTATGGGACTGTTGATGCAGAAGGCACTCAGCTCCACCCCATCCTCAAGACCTGCTGGGTTGGCAGAAAGGCCCTGGGAGACCAAAGGTGAGGTGAGTCGGTAACTAACAGAGTGGCCCTAATAACCAGGTCAGATTGGCCTGGAAGCCGTGTCCTGTCACGGGAAGAGGGTCTATGCGGCTGCAACTGAGCAAACCCAGATTTCGGATGAAGCCCATAATGGTCACAGAGTTCAGGGCCTTTGAACTAGCTGGGTCCTCGGGTGCGCCCCCAGAGGGCTCTGAATTGCATTGCATGGCAACAGACCAGAAGGCAAAAAGGAAAGGGCAGGGCGAGGAGGGGTTCTACCTGTGAAGAAGAGACCCAAGAGGGAGGCCTGCTTGCAGAGCTGCCATCTGTGTTCAATCAGATTGCTGCCTTTGTTTCCCTGCCTGGGCTCCTCTCCCCAGAACGTGTTTGTCTGTAGGCAGCCTTGGGTCCTGAGGCACCAGATCTTGTGGAAATGAGCAGAGAGAGAAGGAACAACAAGCCTTTTACAGGAAAAGCTGTCACCAAGGGAGCAGCAACGTGGCTGCTGTCATCCCTGAAATGATTTAATCACCCCAAGCTGGCGAACAAAAGCAAAAAGCGTGTTTGGTGACAACTTCTTATAATACCAGAAAATAACACTGTTGGGATGAGAAAAACAAGTCAGCCTTTAAAGGAAAAAGGACAAGATTTCAGTTACATGGTTGCCTATTTTTCTCCCCACTCAGATCATCTTTGGGGTTCCTCCAGGTTACAGGTTTCTACCAGAGGGTCTGCCCCTCACCAGCCTTAGATTTTGGCAATACGAGAGCATTCTGCCCTTTTGCTCAAAGGGCCACTCCGTAGGGAAACACTTGTTACCACAGCCAGAAAATTCAAGCATGCCTATTTCTCAAAATGCAAACCCAGAAAGCAAAGTGTGCATTAGACACACTTAGGAAAGACTATTTCAGTTTGTTTGATTGGCTCTTACTAAATATGGAGTTTTCCTTCCCATGGAAACAGGTGAAGCCGAAGAGAAAGGCATAAAATTATGAATGATAGAAGCTGTCTATAACTAGCTTCCAATCTACTTGAGAAATAAGAATAAGACATAGAAGACTGCAGTAATGTCCCTCTGGTGAAGAAGAAAGAAGGAAATTGCTTCTGGTATGAAAGTGTTACTATTTTAAGTAACAGACATATTCATGGGTAAATCTGTTATCTGTACATGCTTCAACACAGATGAATCTCAAAAACATATGCTAAGTGAAAGACAAGAGACCATATGTTGTATGATTCCATTTAAATGAAATGTACAGAAAAGGCAAATCTATAAGGAGAAAGTAAATCAGTGGTTGCCAGTGACTTGGGGGAGGGGGAAATGGGGAGTGAGCACTTAATATCTACTGGTTTCTTTCGGGGATGATGAAAATGTTCTAAAGTTAGATTGTGTGCTCCACAAATCTGTAAATACACTAAAAACCATTGAATTGCACACTTTAAATGGGCGAATTTAATGGTATGTAAATTACATCTCAATAAAGCTGCTTTGAAAAAAAAATCTGCTATCCCTGATGCTAACACACCAGCAAGGAAGGACACACACTCACCTGTGAGATGAGGCTTAGTGATTTTTTTTAACTTGTTTTTATATAATAGCCACGACCAAACAGTGGAACAATATACTTTAGTAAGATGGATGTTTTAAAAATCATCCTCAGCATTGAATCCAAAATGTATAATGGAAGATAAATAGAAGCCTGAGTTGATGGGTCCTTAGAGACACAGGTAGTGCTTTTACTATGATGATATGTGTATTCCGAAATGACCCTTCATCCAACGCACAAGTGGAGTTAATCTATTTACCTTATTTCACCATAATAAGGAGCCACTGCAGCCGTGGGACAGAAACAGCAGAGTAGATTAGACAAAGATCCTTTGTCTTCAGGCTCCCAGTTCTGTAGGATACAACTTTCCCCTGTGCAGCAGCCTTATTTCTCACTCTGGACTGTACCCTGATTAACTGCAGCAGTTGTATCTTGCTTTTTCTCTCCTGGCATACCCCTGTAGCTCAGGGTAGAGCACACCTAGGTTGCCAAGCTGAGTGTTGGGGCGGCTGCTTTCCTTTGATGCCTTGTGAGGGTGGAGGGCCTGGGTTATGTGTTAGGTGGATAAGTGTCTCAAGCCTATCTGCTGGACCACATTCTATTCCGCCAGGACAGATGTGATTCTCTGTTCTTTGTGGAAATTTTTGGAGCTCCCCAGCCAGGCACAAACATTGATAAGCTATAGAACAGGAGAGAGTGCCCTGCTCTGTGCCTCCTGACAGTGTCTTTTATTACAGTTATCCCCTGACTGTGTAGATGTAATTGAAAAATGATAACCTTTTCTAGGGCTTATTCCCATTTAGGGGTCACAGAACAAAGTTTTTAGAGTGAGCACAGCGAAATTAAGGATCTGCCCGGTGTGTCAAGTTCTTACACAATGTTTGGCCTATCATAGCAGAAACTCAGAAATGGATTCTTGAAATGACATCAATGGATTCTTGAATGAATCAATGGATGAATGAATCTCAATGCCAATCACAAGTAAGAGGAATCTGAGGGTGAGCCCTGTGGATGTCTGAGAACCAAGGGTATTGCGAGCTAAGTCTTGAAAGGTTCTGTTTAGATTTTCTTGCTGAAAAAAGAACAAGGAATAAAGGGAAAACAACAAACCCTTCGTGCTAAGTTGCTCCAGTTGTGTCCAACTCTTATGCAACCCTATGTATTGTAGCCACCCGAGAAGCCCTGATCCACAGGGCTTTGCAATTGCTATGCATATAAGTGAGAAGGAAGGACTCTCATTGCGGCTATTTCCCTTTGCTCAAGTGCCAAGCTCATCAGAGTTCAATTATAAGATAGTGAGGTTGCTAGAATTGCTCTTCTCCTGGATGTAGAAAAAGCAAGAGAATTCCAGAAAAACATCTACTTCTGCTTTATTGACTATGCCAAAGCCTTTGACTGTGTGGATCACAACAAACTGGAAAATTCTTAAAGAGATGGGAATACCAGACCATCTTACCTGCCTCCTGAGAAATCTGTATGCAGGTCAAGAAGCAATAGTTAGAAATGTATATAGAACAATGCACTGGTTCCAAATTAGGAAAGGAGTACATCAGGGCTGTATATTGTCACCTTGCTTATTTAACTTATGTGTAGAGTACATCGTGCGAAATGCCAGGCTGGATGAAGCACAAGCTGTAATCAAGATTGCCAGGAGAAATGTCAATAACCTTAGATAGGCAGATGACACCACCCTTATGGCAGAAATCAAAGAGGAATTAAAAGCCTCTTGAAGAAAGTGAAAAAGGAGAGTGAAAAAGCTGGCTTAAAACTCAACATTCAAAAAACTAAGTTCATGGCATTGGGTCCCATCACTTCATGGCAAGTATGGGGAGACAATGGAAACAGTGATGGACTTTATTTTCTTGGGCTCCAAAATCACTGTGGATGGTGACTGCAGCCATGAAATTAAAAGACGTTTGCTCCTTGGAAGAAAAGCAACAACAAACCTAGACAGCGTATTAAAATGCAGAGATATTACCTTGCCAACAAAGGTCCATCTAGTCAAATCTATGGTTTTTCCAGTAGTCATGTATGGATATGAGAGTTGGACCATGAAGAAGGCTGAGCACTGAAGAATTGATACTTTCGAATTGTGGTGCTGGAGAAGACTCTTGAGAGTCCCTTGGACTGTAAGGAGATCAAACCAGTCAATTCTAAAGGAAATCAACCCTGAATATTCATTGGAAGGACTGATGCTGAAGCTGAAGCTCCAATACTTTGGCCACTTGATGCGAAGAAACAACTGGTTGGAAAACACCCTGATGCTGGGAAAGACTGAAGGCCGGAGGAGAAGGGGACAACAGAGGACAAGATGGTTGGATGGCATCACTGACTCAAAGGACATGAGTTTGGGCAAACTCAGGAGATAGTGAAGCCTGGCATGCTGCAGTCCATGGGGGTGGGGGGCAAAGAGTCAGACACGACTGAGCAACAAGTGGGTATAGATGCCTCTGCTTGGATGTAGGCTAAAATACTTGCTCTGTGAGAGACCTCAGATTGTGAGATTGCTAGAAATTGTTCCGTGTATGTGGGCAAAAACACTCACTCTGCCAGAACCCAGGACTATTCAGATCTTCAGTCTAATGCTCTCCCAACTGAGCTATTCCCTCTCAACGTAGCTTAGGAAAGAGTTTCTTGGAGAACAATTCCAATCCCTGGTGACTCAGATAGTGAAGAATATGCCCGCAATGTGAGAGATTTGGGTTTGATCCCCGGGTCAGGAAGATCCTCAGGAGAGAAGGGAATGGCAACCCACTCTGGTATTCTTGCCTGGAGAATACCATGGACAGAGGGAGCCTGGAGGACTATGGTCAATGGAGTCCCAGAGTCGGACATGACTGCCCGACTAACTCTTTCACTGGATGTAGGACTTCTCCTGGATGTAAGCTATAACATCTGCTCTTTGAGAGAGCTCAGATCACAAGGTTGCAAGAATTGTGCCTTTCCTTGGGTATAGATGAAAACACTGATTCTGCTGGAATCTGGGTTCGAGCCAGGGACCTTTAGATCTTCAGTCTAAATGCTCTGTCAACTAAGCTATTCCGGCTCCCTAGTGAGCCCTGCCCTCAATGTATCTTAAAGAGTTTCTCAGAGGCATCCCTGCTTCTTCATTGTAAGGAAACAATTGTAATGCCTGGTGGCTCAGATAGTAAAGAATACGTCTGCAATGCGGGAGATCTGGGTTTGATCCCCAGGTCGGGAAGATCCTCAGGAGAGAGGGAAATGGCAACCCACTCCAGTATTCTTGCCTGGAGAATTCCATGGGCAGAGGGAGCTTGGCGGACTATGGTCCATGGAGTCACAGAGTCGGACACGACTGAGCGACTAACTCTTTCTTTCACTGGAGATAGGACTCCTGGATGTAAGCTAAAACACTTGGTCTTTGAGAGAGCTCAGATCACGAGGTTGCAAGAAGTGTGCCTTTCCTTGGGATGTAGACAAAAACACCTGCTTTCCTGAAACCGAGATCGAACCAGGGACCTTTAAGATTTTCAGTCTAACACTCTTCTAACTGAATTATTCCAGCTCCTTGGCAAGCACCCCCCCACACTCCTCCCCACCCCGGGGTATCTTAAAGAGTTTCTCAGAGGCATCCCTGCTTCTTCATTGTAAGGGAACAATTACAATGCCAGGTGGCTCAGATAGTAAAGAACATGCCCGTAATGTGGGAGGCCTGGGTTTGATTCCTGGGTTGGGAAGATCCCATGGTGAAGGGAATGGCAACCCACTTTGGTATTCCTGCCTGGAGAATTCCATGGACGGACCGAGTCTGGTGGACTGTGGTCCATGGAGTTACAGAGTCGGACAAGACTGTGCGACTAACATTTTCTTTCTCTGGTTGTAGGACTCCTCCTAAAAATCCTCCTGTAAACTAAAAAACTTACTCTTTGCGAGAGCTCAGATTACGAGGTTGCAAGAATACCCACTCCAGTATTCTTGCCTGGAAAATTCCATGGACAGAGGGAGCCTGGAGGACTATGGTCCATGGAGTCATAGAATCAGACACGACAGTGTGACTAACATTTTCTTTCACTGGATATAGGACTCCTCCTGGATGAGGCTAAAACACTTGCTCTTTACGAGAGCTCAGATTGCGAGGTTGCAAGAATTGCGCCTTTCCTTGGATGTAGATGAAAACAATAGAGGTGCCGGAACCCGGGATCGAACCAGGGACCTTTAGATCTTCAGTCTAAACGCTCTGCCAACTGAGCTACCCCGGACACCCGTGAACCCCGCCCTCTATGTACCTTAAGGAGTTTCTCAGAGGCGTCTCTGCTTCTTCATTGTAAGGGAACAATTGCAATGCCTGATGTCTCAGATAGTAAAGAATATGCCTTCAAGGCGGGAGACTTAGGTTGGATCCCCGGGTCAGGAAACTCCTCGGGAGAGAGTGAAATGGCAACCCACTCCAGTATTCTTGCCTGGAGAATTCCATCGGCAGAGGGAGCCTGGCGGACTATGGTCCATGGAATCACAGAGTCAGACACGACTGAGCGACTAACACTTTCTTTCACTGGAATTAGGACTCCTCATGGATGTAAGCTAAAACACTTGCGCTCTGAGAGAGCTCAGAGCGCGAAGTTGGAAGAAGTGCGCCTTTCCTTGGATGTAGATGAAAACAATGGCTCTGCCAGAACCCTGGATCGAACCAGGGAGCCTTAGATCTTCAGTCTAACTCTCTCCCAACTGAGCTATTCTGGCTCCTTGGTGAATGTATCTCCTCCACCCACCAAAGTATCTTAAACAGTTTCTCAGAGTAGTCGCTGGATTTTAATTGTAAGGGAACAATTGTGACGCCTGGTGACTCAGATAGTAAAGAATATGCCCACAATGCGGGAGACCTGGGTTTGATTCCCAGGTCGGGAAGATCGTCAGGAGAGAGGGGAATGGAAAACCACTGCAGGATTCTTGCCTGGAGAATTCCACGGACAGACCGAGCCTGGTGGACTGTGGTCCATGGAGTCACAGAGTCGGACACGAGTGTGCGACTAACATTTGCTTTCACTGGATATAGGACTCCTCCTGGATGAAGCTAGAACACTTGCTCTTTGCGAGAGCTCAGATTGCGAGGTTGCAAGAATTGCACCTTTTTGGATGTAGAGGAAAAGAACAGGGGTGCCGGAACCTGGGATCGAACCAGGGACCGTTAGATCTTCAGTCTAAACGCTCTGCCAACTGAGCTATCCCACACCCCTGTGAGCCCCGCCCTCAAAGTACCTTAAGGAGTTTCTCAGAGGCGTCCCTGCTTCTTCATCTTAAGGGAACAATTGCAATGCCTGGTGTCTCAGATAGTAAAGAATATGCCCACACTGCGGGAGACCTGGGTTTGATTCCCAGGTCGGGAAGATCCTCAGGAGAGAGGGGAATGGAAAACCACTGCAGGATTCTTGCCTGGAGAATTCCACGGACAGACCGAGCCTGCTGGACTGTGGTCCATGGAGTCACAGAGTCGGACACGAGTGTGCGACTAACATTTTCTTTCACTGGATATAGGACTCCTCCTGGATGAAGCTAGAACACTTGCTCTTTGCGAGAGCTCAGATTGCGAGGTTGCAAGAACTGTGCCTTTCGTTGGATATAGAGGAAAAGAATAGGGGTGCCGGAACCCGGGATCGAACCAGGGACCTCTAGATCTTCAGTCTAAACACTCTGCCAACTGAACTATTACTGAACGCTAGTAAGGCCTGCCCTCAAAGTACCTTAAGGAGTTTCTCAGAGGTGTCGCTGCTTCTTCATCTTAAGGGAACAATTGCAATGCCTGGTGTCTCAGATAGTAAAGAATATGCCTTCAATGCGGGAGACCTAGGTTCAATCCCCGGGTTGGGAAACTCCTCTGGAGAGAGGGAAATGGCAACCCACTCCAGTATTCTTGCCTGGAGAATTCCATGGGCAGAGGGAGCCTGGCGGACTATGGTCCATGAAATCACAGATTCAGACACGACTGAGCGACTAACACTTTCTTTCACTGGAATTAGGACTCCTCATGGATGTAAGCTAAAACACTTGCTCTTTGAGAGAGCTCAGAGCGCGAAGTTGGAAGAAGTGCGCCTTTCCTTGGATGTAGATGAAAACAATGGCTCTGCCAGAACCCTGGATCGAACCAGGGAGCCTTAGATCTTCAGTCTAACTCTCTCCCAACTGAGCTATTCCGGCTCCTTGGTGAACGCATGCCCTCCACCCCCCAAAGTCTTAAACAGTTTCTCAAAGTAGTCGTTGGATTTTAATTGTAAGAGAACAATTGCGATGCCTGGTGGCTCAGATAGTAAAGAATATGCCCACAATGTGGGAGACCTGGGTTTGATTCCCAGGTCGGGAAGATCCTCAGGAGAGAGGGGAATGGAAAACCACTGCAGGATTCTTGCCTGGAGAATTCCACGGACAGAAAGAGCCTGGTGGACTGTGGCCCATGGAGTCACAGATCGGACACGAGTGTGCGACTAATATTTTCTTTCACTGGATATAGGACTCCTCCTGGATGAAGCTAGAACACTTGCTCTTTGCGAGAGCTCAGATTGCGAGGTTGCAAGAATTGCACCTTTTTGGATGTAGAGGAAAAGAACAGGGGTGCTGGAACCTGGGATCGAACCAGGGACCGTTAGATCTTCAGTCTAAACGCTCTGCCAACTGAGCTATTCCACACCCCTTTGAACCCCGCCCTCAAAGTACCTTAAGGAGTTTCTCAGAGGCGTCCCTGCTTCTTCATCTTAAGGGAACAATTGCAATGCCTGGTGTCTCAGATAGTAAAGAATATGCCCACAATGCGGGAGACCTGGGTTTGATTCCCAGGTCGGGAAGATCCTCAGGAGAGAGGGGAATGGAAAACCACTGCAGGATTCTTGCCTGGAGAATTCCACGAACAGACCGAGCCTGCTGGACTGTGGTCCATGGAGTCACAGAGTCGGACACGAGTGTGCGACTAACATTTTCTTTCACTGGATATAGGACTCCTCCTGGATGAAGCTAGAACACTTGCTCTTTGCGAGAGCTCAGATTGCGAGGTTGCAAGAATTGTGCCTTTCCTTGGATATAGAGGAAAAGAATAGGGGTGCTGGAACCTGGGATCGAACCAGGGACCGTTAGATCTTCAGTCTAAACGCTCTGCCAACTGAGCTATCCCGCACCCCTGTCAACCCCGCCCTCAAAGTACCTTAAGGAGTTTCTCAGAGGCGTCCCTGCTTCTTCATCTTAAGGGAACAATTGCAATGCCTGGTGTCTCAGATAGTAAAGAATATGCCCACAATGCGGGAGACCTGGATTTGATTCCCAGGTCGGGAAGATCCTCAGGAGAGAGGGGAATGGAAAACCACTGCAGGATTCTTGCCTGGAGAATTCCACGGACAGACCGAGCCTGGTGGACTGTGGTCCATGGAGTCACAGAGTCGGACACGAGTGTGCGACTAACATTTTCTTTCACTGGATATAGGACTCCTCCTGGATGAAGCTAGAACACTTGCTCTTTGCGAGAGCTCAGATTGCGAGGTTGCAAGAACTGTGCCTTTCGTTGGATATAGAGGAAAAGAATAGGGGTGCCGGAACCCGGGATCGAACCAGGGACCTCTAGATCTTCAGTCTAAACACTCTGCCAACTGAACTATTCCTGAACGCTAGTAAGGCCTGCCCTCAAAGTACCTTAAGGAGTTTCTCAGAGGTGTCCCTGCTTCTTCATCTTAAGGGAACAATTGCAATGCCTGGTGTCTCAGATAGTAAAGAATATGCCTTCAATGCGGGAGACCTAGGTTCAATCCCCGGGTTGGGAAACTCCTCTGGAGAGAGGGAAATGGCAACCCACTCCAGTATTCTTGCCTGGAGAATTCCATGGGCAGAGGGAGCCTGGCGGACTATGGTCCATGAAATCACAGATTCAGACACGACTGAGCGACTAACACTTTCTTTCACTGGAATTAGGACTCCTCATGGATGTAAGCTAAAACACTTGCTCTTTGAGAGAGCTCAGAGCGCGAAGTTGGAAGAAGTGCGCCTTTCCTTGGATGTAGATGAAAACAATGGCTCTGCCAGAACCCTGGATCGAACCAGGGAGCCTTAGATCTTCAGTCTAACTCTCTCCCAACTGAGCTATTCCGGCTCCTTGGTGAACGCATGCCCTCCACCCCCCAAAGTCTTAAACAGTTTCTCAGAGTAGTCGCTGGATTTTAATTGTAAGAGAACAATTGCGATGCCTGGTGGCTCAGATAGTAAAGAATATGCCCACAATGCGGGAGACCTGGGTTTGATTCCCAGGTCGGGAAGATCCTCAGGAGAGAGGGGAATGGAAAACCACTGCAGGATTCTTGCCTGGAGAATTCCACGGACAGACCGAGCCTGCTGGACTGTGGTCCATGGAGTCACAGAGTCGGAGACGAGTGTGTGACTAACATTTTCCTTCACTGGATATAGGACTCCTACTGGATGAAGCTAGAACACTTGCTCTTTGCGAGAGCTCAGATTGCGAGGTTGCAAGAATTGCACCTTTTTGGATGTAGAGGAAAAGAATAGGGGTGCTGGAACCTGGGATCGAACCAGGGACCGTTAGATCTTCAGTCTAAACGCTCTGCCAACTGAGCTATCCCGCACCCCTGTCAACCCCGCCCTCAAAGTACCTTAAGGAGTTTCTCAGAGGCGTCCCTGCTTCTTCATCTTAAGGGAACAATTGCAATGCCTGGTGTCTCAGATAGTAAAGAATATGCCCACAATGCGGGAGACCTGGGTTTGATTCCCAGGTCGGGAAGATCCTCAGGAGAGAGGGGAATGGAAAACCACTGCAGGATTCTTGCCTGGAGAATTCCACGAACAGACCGAGCCTGCTGGACTGTGGTCCATGGAGTCACAGAGTCGGACACGAGTGTGCGACTAACATTTTCTTTCACTGGATATAGGACTCCTCCTGGATGAAGCTAGAACACTTGCTCTTTGCGAGAGCTCAGATTGCGAGGTTGCAAGAATTGTGCCTTTCCTTGGATATAGAGGAAAAGAATAGGGGTGCTGGAACCTGGGATCGAACCAGGGACCGTTAGATCTTCAGTCTAAACGCTCTGCCAACTGAGCTATCCCGCACCCCTGTCAACCCCGCCCTCAAAGTACCTTAAGGAGTTTCTCAGAGGCGTCCCTGCTTCTTCATCTTAAGGGAACAATTGCAATGCCTGGTGTCTCAGATAGTAAAGAATATGCCCACAATGCGGGAGACCTGGATTTGATTCCCAGGTCGGGAAGATCCTCAGGAGAGAGGGGAATGGAAAACCACTGCAGGATTCTTGCCTGGAGAATTCCACGGACAGACCGAGCCTGGTGGACTGTGGTCCATGGAGTCACAGAGTCGGACACGAGTGTGCGACTAACATTTTCTTTCACTGGATATAGGACTCCTCCTGGATGAAGCTAGAACACTTGCTCTTTGCGAGAGCTCAGATTGCGAGGTTGCAAGAACTGTGCCTTTCGTTGGATATAGAGGAAAAGAATAGGGGTGCCGGAACCCGGGATCGAACCAGGGACCTCTAGATCTTCAGTCTAAACACTCTGCCAACTGAACTATTCCTGAACGCTAGTAAGGCCTGCCCTCAAAGTACCTTAAGGAGTTTCTCAGAGGTGTCCCTGCTTCTTCATCTTAAGGGAACAATTGCAATGCCTGGTGTCTCAGATAGTAAAGAATATGCCTTCAATGCGGGAGACCTAGGTTCAATCCCCGGGTTGGGAAACTCCTCTGGAGAGAGGGAAATGGCAACCCACTCCAGTATTCTTGCCTGGAGAATTCCATGGGCAGAGGGAGCCTGGCGGACTATGGTCCATGAAATCACAGATTCAGACACGACTGAGCGACTAACACTTTCTTTCACTGGAATTAGGACTCCTCATGGATGTAAGCTAAAACACTTGCTCTTTGAGAGAGCTCAGAGCGCGAAGTTGGAAGAAGTGCGCCTTTCCTTGGATGTAGATGAAAACAATGGCTCTGCCAGAACCCTGGATCGAACCAGGGAGCCTTAGATCTTCAGTCTAACTCTCTCCCAACTGAGCTATTCCGGCTCCTTGGTGAACGCATGCCCTCCACCCCCCAAAGTCTTAAACAGTTTCTCAGAGTAGTCGCTGGATTTTAATTGTAAGAGAACAATTGCGATGCCTGGTGGCTCAGATAGTAAAGAATATGCCCACAATGCGGGAGACCTGGGTTTGATTCCCAGGTCGGGAAGATCCTCAGGAGAGAGGGGAATGGAAAACCACTGCAGGATTCTTGCCTGGAGAATTCCACGGACAGACCGAGCCTGCTGGACTGTGGTCCATGGAGTCACAGAGTCGGAGACGAGTGTGTGACTAACATTTTCTTTCACTGGATATAGGACTCCTCCTGGATGAAGCTAGAACACTTGCTCTTTGCGAGAGCTCAGATTGCGAGGTTGCAAGAATTGTGCCTTTCCTTGGATATAGAGGAAAAGAGTAGGGGTGCTGGAACCTGGGATCGAACCAGGGACCGTTACATCTTCAGTCTAAACGCTCTGCCAACTGAGCTATCCTGCACCCCTGTGAACCCCGCCCTCAAAGTACCTTAAGGAGTTTCTCAGAGGCGTCCCTGCTTCTTCATCTTAAGGGAACAATTGCAATGCCTGGTGTCTCAGATACTAAAGAATATGCCCACAATGCGGGAGACCTGGGTTTGATTCCCAGGTCGGGAAGATCCTCAGGAGAGAGGGGAATGGAAAACCACTGCAGGATTCTTGCCTGGAGAATTCCACGGACAGACCGAGCCTGCTGGACTGTGGTCCATGGAGTCACAGAGTCGGACACGAGTGTGCGACTAACATTTTCTTTCACTGGATATAGGACTGCTCCTGGATGAAGCTAGAACACTTGCTCTTTGCGAGAGCTCAGATTGCGAGGTTGCAAGAACTGTGCCTTTCGTTGGATATAGAGGAAAAGAATAGGGGTGCCGGAACCCGGGATCGAACCAGGGACCTCTAGATCTTCAGTCTAAACACTCTGCCAACTGAACTATTCCAGAATGCTAGTAAGGCCTGCCCTCAAAGTATCTTAAGGAGTTTCTCAGAGGTGTCCCTGCTTCTTCATCTTAAGGGAACAATTGCAATGCCTGGTGTCTCAGATAGTAAAGAATATGCCTTCAATGCGGGAGACCTAGGTTCAATCCCCGGGTTGGGAAACTCCTCTGGAGAGAGGGAAATGGCAAACCACTCCAGTATTCTTGCCTGGAGAATTCCATGGGCAGAGGGAGCCTGGCGGACTATGGTCCATGAAATCACAGATTCAGACACGACTGAGCGACTAACACTTTCTTTCACTGGAATTAGGACTCCTCATGGATGTAAGCTAAAACTCTTGCTCTTTGAGAGAGCTCAGAGCGAGAATTTGGAAGAAGTGCACCTTTCCTTGGATGTAGATGAAAACAATGGCTCTGCCAGAACCCTGGATCGAACCAGGGAGCCTTAGATCTTCAGTCTAACTCTCTCCTAACTGAGCTATTCCGGCGCCTTGGTGAACGCATGCCCTCCACCCCCCAAAGTCTTAAACAGTTTCTCAGAGTAGTCGCTGGATTTTAATTGTAAGAGAACAATTGCGATGCCTGGTGGCTCAGATAGTAAAGAATATGCCCACAATGCGGGAGACCTGGGTTTGATTCCCAGGTCGGGAAGATCCTCAGGAGAGAGGGGAATGGAAAACCACTGCAGGATTCTTGCCTGGAGAATTCCACGGACAGAACGAGCCTGGTGGACTGTGGCCCATGGAGTCACAGATCGGACACGAGTGTGCGACTAACATTTTCTTTCACTGGATATAGGACTCCTCCTGGATGAAGCTAGAACACTTGCTCTTTGCGAGAGCTCAGATTGCGAGGTTGCAAGAATTGCGCCTTTTTGGATGTAGAGGAAAAGAATAGGGGTGCTGGAAACTGGGATCGAACCAGGGACCGTTAGATCTTCAGTCTAAACGCTCTGCCAACTGAGCTATCCCACACCCCTGTGAACCCCGCCCTCAAAGTACCTTAAGGAGTTTCTCAGAGGCGTCCCTGCTTCTTCATCTTAAGGGAACAATTGCAATGCCTGGTGTCTCAGATAGTAAAGCATATGCCCACAATGCGGGAGACCTGGGTTTGATTCCCAGGTCGGGAAGATCCTCAGGAGAGAAGGGAATGGAAAACCACTGCAGGATTCTTGCCTGGAGAATTCCACGGACAGACAGAGCCTGGTGGACTGTGGTCCATGGAGTCACAGAGTCGGAAACGAGTGTGCGACTAACATTTTCTTTCACTGGATATAGGCCTCCTCCTGGATGAAGCTAGAACACTTGCTCTTTGCGAGAGCTCAGATTGCGACGTTGCAAGAATTGTGCCTTTCCTTGGATATAGAGGAGAAGAATAGGGGTGTTGGAACCTGGGATCGAACCAGGGACCGTTAGATCTTCAGTCTAAATGCTCTGCCAACTGAGCTATCCCACACCCCTGTGAACCCCCCCCCCTCAAAGTACCTTAAGGAGTTTCTCAGAGGCGTCCCTGCTTCTTCATCTTAAGGGAACAATTGCAATGCCTGGTGTCTCAGATAGTAAAGAATATGCCTTCAATGCGGGAGACCTAGGTTCAATCCCCGGGTTGGGAAACTCCTCTGGAGAGAGGGAAATGGCAACCCACTCCAGTATTCTTGCCTGGAGAATTCCATGGGCAGAGGGAGCCTGGCGGACTATGGTCCATGAAATCACAGATTCAGACACGACTGAGCGACTAACACTTTCTTTCACTGGAATTAGGACTCCTCATGGATGTAAGCTAAAACACTTGCTCTTTGAGAGAGCTCAGAGCGCGAAGTTGGAAGAAGTGCGCCTTTCCTTGGATGTAGATGAAAACAATGGCTCTGCCAGAACCCTGGATCGAACCAGGGAGCCTTAGATCTTCAGTCTAACTCTCTCCCAACTGAGCTATTCCGGCTCCTTGGTGAACGCATGCCCTCCACCCCCCAAAGTCTTAAACAGTTTCTCAGAGTAGTCGCTGGATTTTAATTGTAAGAGAACATTTGCGATGCCTGGTGGCTCAGATAGTAAAGAATATGCCCACAATGCGGGAGACCTGGGTTTGATTCCCAGGTCGGGAAGATCGTCAGGAGAGAGGGGAATGGAAAACCACTGCAGGATTCTTGCCTGGAGAATTCCACGGACAGAACGAGCCTGCTGGACTGTGGTCCATGGAGTCACAGAGTCGGAGACGAGTGTGTGACTAACATTTTCCTTCACTGGATATAGGACTCCTCCTGGATGAAGCTAGAACACTTGCTCTTTGCGAGAGCTCAGATTGCGAGGTTGCAAGAATTGCACGTTTTCGGATGTAGAGGAAAAGAATAGGGGTGCTGGAACCTGGGATCGAACCAGGGACCGTTAGATCTTCAGTCTAAACGCTCTGCCAACTGAGCTATCCCGCACCCCTGTGAAGCCCGCCCTCAAAGTACCTTAAGGAGTTTCTCAGAGGCGTCCCTGCTTCTTCATCTTAAGGGAACAATTGCAATGCCTGATGTCTCAGATAGTAAAGAATATGCCCACAATGCGGGAGACCTGGGTTTGATTCCCAGGTCGGGAAGATCCTCAGGAGAGAGGGGAATGGAAAACCACTGCAGGATTCTTGCCTGGAGAATTCCACGGACAGACCGAGCCTGGTGGACTGTGGTCCATGGAGTCACAGAGTCGGACACGAGTGTGCGACTAACATTTTCTTTCACTGGATATAGGACTCCTCCTGGATGAAGCTAGAACACTTGCTCTTTGCCAGAGCTCAGATTGCGAGGTTGCAAGAACTGCACCTTTTTGGATGTAGAGGAAAAGAATAGGGGTGCTGGAACCTGGGATCGAGCCAGGGACCGTTAGATCTTCAGTCTAAACGCTCTGCCAACTGAGCTATCCCGCACCCCTGTGAACCCCGCCCTCAAAGTACCTTAAGGAGTTTCTCAGAGGCGTCCCTGCTTCTTCATCTTAAGGGAACAATTGCAATGCCTGGTGTCTCAGATAGTAAAGAATATGCCCACAATGCGGGAGACCTGGGTTTGATTCCCAGGTCGGGAAGATCCTCAGGAGAGAGGGGAATGGAAAACCACTGCAGGATTCTTGCCTGGAGAATTCCACGGACAGACCGAGCCTGCTGGACTGTGGTCCATGGAGTCACAGAGTCGGACACGAGTGTGCGACTAACATTTTCTTTCAGTGGATATAGGACTGCTCCTGGATTAAGCTAGAACACTTGCTCTTTGCGAGAGCTCAGATTGCGAGTTTGCAAGAATTGTGCCTTTCGTTGGATATAGAGGAAAAGAATAGGGGTGCCGGAACCCGGGATCGAACCAGGGACCTCTAGATCTTCAGTCTAAACACTCTGCCAACTGAACTATTCCAGAATGCTAGTAAGGCCTGCCCTCAAAGTATCTTAAGGAGTTTCTCAGAGGTGTCCCTGCTTCTTCATCTTAAGGGAACAATTGCAATGCCTGGTGTCTCAGATAGTAAAGAATATGCCTTCAATGCGGGAGACCTAGGTTCAATCCCCGGGTTGGGAAACTCCTCTGGAGAGAGGGAAATGGCAACCCACTCCAGTATTCTTGCCTGGAGAATTCCATGGGCAGAGGGAGCCTGGCGGACTATGGTCCATGAAATCACAGATTCAGACACGACTGAGCGACTAACACTTTCTTTCACTGGAATTAGGACTCCTCATGGATGTAAGCTAAAACTCTTGCTCTTTGAGAGAGCTCAGAGCGAGAATTTGGAAGAAGTGCGCCTTTCCTTGGATGTAGATGAAAACAATGGCTCTGCCAGAACCCTGGATGGAACCAGGGAGCCTTAGATCTTCAGTCTAACTCTCTCCCAACTGAGCTATTCCGGCTCCTTGGTGAACGCATGCCCTCCACCCCCCAAAGTCTTAAACAGTTTCTCAGAGTAGTCGCTGGATTTTAATTGTAAGAGAACAATTGCGATGCCTGGTGGCTCAGATAGTAAAGAATATGCCCACAATGCGGGAGACCTGGGTTTGATTCCCAGGTCGGGAAGATCCTCAGGAGAGAGGGGAATGGAAAACCACTGCAGGATTCTTGCCTGGAGAATTCCACAGACAGACCGAGCCTGCTGGACTGTGGTCCATGGAGTCACAGAGTCGGAGACGAGTGTGTGACTAACATTTTCCTTCACTGGATATAGGACTCCTACTGGATGAAGCTAGAACACTTGCTCTTTGCGAGAGCTCAGATTGCGAGGTTGCAAGAATTGCACCTTTTTGGATGTAGAGGAAAAGAATAGGGGTGCTGGAACCTGGGATCGAACCAGGGACCGTTACATCTTCAGTCTAAACGCTCTGCCAACTGAGCTATCCCGCACCCCTGTGAAGCCCGCCCTCAAAGTACCTTAAGGAGTTTCTCAGAGGCGTCCCTGCTTCTTCATCTTAAGGGAACAATTGCAATGCCTGGTGTCTCAGATAGTAAAGAATATGCCCACAATGCGGGAGACCTGGGTTTGATTCCCAGGTCGGGAAGATCCTCAGGAGAGAGGGGAATGGAAAACCACTGCAGGATTCTTGCCTGGAGAATTCCACGGACAGAACGAGCCTGGTGGACTGTGGCCCATGGAGTCACAGATCGGACACGAGTGTGCGACTAACATTTGCTTTCACTGGATATAGGACTCCTCCTGGATGAAGCTAGAACACTTGCTCTTTGCGAGAGCTCAGATTGCGAGGTTGCAAGAATTGCGCCTTTTTGGATGTAGAGGAAAAGAACAGGGGTGCTGGAACCTGGGATCGAACCAGGGACCGTTAGATCTTCAGTCTAAACGCTCTGCCAACTGAGCTATCCCACACCCCTGTGAACCCCGCCCTCAAAGTACCTTAAGGAGTTTCTCAGAGGCGTCCCTGCTTCTTCATCTTAAGGGAACAATTGCAATGCCTGGTGTCTCAGATAGTAAAGCATATGCCCACAATGCGGGAGACCTGGGTTTGATTCCCAGGTCGGGAAGATCCTCAGGAGAGAGGGGAATGGAAAACCACTGCAGGATTCTTGCCTGGAGAATTCCACGGACAGACCGAGCCTGCTGAACTGTGGTCCATGGAGTCACAGAGTCGGACACGAGTGTGCGACTAACATTTTCTTTCACTGGATATAGGACTGCTCCTGGATGAAGCTAGAACACTTGCTCTTTGCGAGAGCTCAGATTGCGAGGTTGCAAGAATTGTGCCTTTCCTTGGATATAGAGGAAAAGAATAGGGGTGTCGGAACCTGGGATCGAACCAGGGACCGTTAGATCTTCAGTCTAAACGCTCTGCCAACTGAGCTATCCCACACCCCTGTGAACCCCGCCCTCAAAGAACCTTAAGGAGTTTCTCAGAGGCGTCCCTGCTTCTTCATCTTAAGGGAACAATTGCAATGCCTGGTGTCTCAGATAGTAAAGAATATGCCCACAATGCGGGAGACCTGGGTTTGATTCCCAGGTCGGGAAGATCCTCAGGAGAGAGGGGAATGGAAAACCACTGCAGGAGTCTTGCCTGGAGAATTCCACGGACAGACCGAGCCTGCTGGACTGTGGTCCATGGAGTCACAGAGTCGGACACGAGTGTGCGACTAACATTTTCTTTCACTGGATATAGGACTCCTCCTGGATGAAGCTAGAACACTTGCTCTTTGCGAGAGCTCAGATTGCGAGGTTGCAAGAATTGTGCCTTTCCTTGGATATAGAGGAAAAAAATAGGGGTGCCGGAACCAAGGATCGAACCAGGGACCTCTAGATCTTCAGTCTAAACACTCTGCCAACTGAACTATTTCAGAATGCTAGTAAGGCCTGCTCTCAAAGTATCTTAAGGAGTTTCTCAGAGGTGTCCCTGCTTCTTCATCTTAAGGGAACAATTGCAATGCCTGGTGTCTCAGATAGTAAAGAATATGCCTTCAATGCGGGAGACCTAGGTTCAATCCCCGGGTTGGGAAACTCCTCTGGAGAGAGGGAAATTGCAAACCACTCCAGTATTCTTGCCTGGAGAATTCCATGGGCAGAGGGAGCCTGGCGGACTATGGTCCATGAAATCACAGACTCAGACACGACTGAGCGACTAACACTTTCTTTCACTGGAATTAGGACTCCTCATGGATGTAAGCTAAAACACTTGCTCTTTGAGAGAGCTCAGAGCGCGAAGTTGGAAGAAGTGCGCCTTTCCTTGGATGTGGGTGAAAACAATGGCTCTGCCAGAACCCTGGATCGAACCAGGGAGCCTTAGATCTTCAGTCTCACTCTCTCCCAACTGAGCTATTCCGGCTCCTTGGTGAACGCATGCCCTCCACCCCCCAAAGTCTTAAACAGTTTCTCAGAGTAGTCGCTGGATTTTAATTGTAAGAGAACAATTGCGATGCCTGGTGGCTAAGATAGTAAAGAATATGCCCACAATGCGGGAGACCTGGGTTTGATTCCCAGGTCGGGAAGATCCTCAGGAGAAGAGGGGAATGGAAAACCACTGCAGGATTCTTGCCTGGAGAATTCCACGGACTGACCGAGCCTGCTGGACTGTAGTCCATGGAGTCACAAGAGTCGGAGACGAGTGTGTGACTAACATTTTCTTTCAGTGGATAAAGGACTGCTCCTGGATGAAGCTAGAACACTTGCTCTTTGCGAGAGCTCAGATTGAAAGGTTGCAAGAATTGCACCTTTTTGGATGTAGAGGAAAAGAATAGGGGTGCTGGAACCTGGGATCGAACCAGGGACCGTTAGATCTTCAGTCTAAACGCTCTGCCAACTGAGCTATCCCTCACCCCTGTGAAGCCCGCCCTCAAAGTACCTTAAGGAGTTTCTCAGAGGCGTCCCTGCTTCTTCATCTTAAGGGAACAATTGCAATGCCTGGTGTCTCAGATAGTAAAGAATATGCCCACAATGCGGGAGACCTGGGTTTGATTCCCAGGTCGGGAAGATCCTCAGGAGAGAAGGGAATGGAAAACCACTGCAGGATTCTTGCCTGGAGAATTCCACGGACAGACCGAGCCTGCTGGACTGTGGTCCATGGAGTCACAGAGTCGAACACGAGTGTGCGACTAACATTTTCTTTCACTGGATATAGGACTCCTCCTGGATGAAGCTAGAACACTTGCTCTTTGCGAGAGCTCAGATTGCGAGTTTGCAAGAATTGTGCCTTTCCTTGGATATAGAAGAAAAGAATAGGGGTGTCGGAACCTGGGATCGAACCAGGGACCTTTAGATCTTCAGTCTAAACGCTCTGCCAACTGAGCTATCCCACACCCCTGTGAACCCCGCCCTCAAAATACCTTAAGGAGTTTCTCAGAGGCGTCCCTGCTTCTTCATCTTAAGGGAACAATTGCAATGCCTGGTGTCTCAGATAGTAAAGAATATGCCCACAATGCGGGAGACCTGGGTTTGATTCCCAGGTCGGGAAGATCCTCAGGAGAGAGGGGAATGGAAAACCACTGCAGGATTCTTGCCTGAAGAATTCCACGGACAGACCGAGCCTGGTGGACTGTGGTCCATGGAGTCACAGAGTCGGAGACGAGTGTGTGACTAACATTTTCTTTCACTGGATATAGGACTCCTCTTGGATGTAAGCTAAAACTCTTGCTCTTTATGAGAGCTCAGAATGCGAGCTTGTAAGATTTGTGCCTTTCCTTGGATGTAGATGGAAACAATAGGGCTGCCGGAACCCGGGATCGAACCACGTACCTTTAGATCTTCAGTCTAATGCTCTCCCAACTGAGCTATTCAGCTCTCCAGTGAATACCGCCCTCAATGTATCTTAAAGATTTTCTCAGAGGGGTACTCTTTCTACTCTGTTATGATGTCTTTGTCAGAAGCTTTCTCTATCTCGTCTATACTTTAATAAAACTTTATTACACAAAAGTTCTGAGCAATCCAGCCTCGTCTCTGGCCCTGGATTCAATTCCTCTCCTCCGGAGGCCAAGAATCCTGGCGTTTTTGCATGATTCAGCAACAACCGGTCATCTTGGGGGCTTGTCTCGGATTCTTCAGGACAAGGTAAGGATGCTTGGAGCTCTAGTTCTTTGTTCTCCTAGCGAACAAGTTTTCTGCTGTACTTTACTAACTCTATTGTGTGCTTGTGTGAATGAATGAAACGCCCTGCATGAAGCAAGTGAGGAGCCCTGCTCTTCCGTTCCACGGTGACTTCATACGGCTTATGGCAGAAACATGTCGGGAGTTTATACCGACCTGCCAATGCCAAGAGGCCCCCAACATCTCCTTTGGGGACCGACCAGAAATGGGCAAAGCATGTGGGCCGAACTCTCCTTTCTTGGTCAAACTTTTCAGTCTCTTTGACCATTTCATAACTCCTTGGGAAATTAGAAGTACTAACCTAATCTGTCGGATCATGGACTTTCAAGGGACTTGTGATCTATGTTGTTACTGTGTACTATGACTTAGGTCCCAAACTTGGGTTGGTAGTCAGGAAGCGCCTAGCCTCGCTAGGAATCAAAAGTTCAGAAGCTAGATGGAGCTCTAGCTACAAGAGCATCTCTGAGGTTAAAGGTTACTCGGATTGGAACTGCAATGGGGTTTTTTCCTTTGGTAGCGCTGGCTCTTAGTGGACTAAAGTAGGCTCTTACACTGGTATGGTGACGCTTGGAAGGAACATCTCAGTTTTAGGTTAGTATCGGTCTTATTGTGGTCAGGGATATACTCAGGGTTGTGCACAGGCACTCAGGTGACGAACGGTGCCCCAAGCGGTCTTAGCCTGGGAGGCATTCCAGAAGGTTACTCTGATTGCACCCTGGGTGGCATCAGAGGTAATGGTGAAGAGCTGGATGTCAGTTAGGGATGCCATCAGGTCTACCCCTGGTGCATCTGCACCCCGGCTCGGTGGTAGACCCGGGAGGGAGGAGTACAGCGCCTGCGTCGGTAAGGGACAGATTAAGTCTGACCAGGAAAGAAAAGCTTTGGTGTAAAATCTGTCAACACCCCCATCTAGAGCATGGAGGGACACCTCCGGTAGAAAGATGGCGCTGGTCACTTTTTTTTCTTTCTTACAGATGGGAGCTAACAATTCCAGCCTCACTCCTTTGGACTGTATCCTGAAAAACTGGATTTTTTGATCCCCAGGGTTTAAAGAAGATACACCTGGTCTTCCTATGTGATACTGCATGGCCACGGTATCCATTGGAGGATGGCAAATGGTGGCTGGTTGGAGAGTCTCTTAAGTATAATACTGTTTTACAATTAGACCAGTTCTGTACAAAACAAGGGAAGTGGGTAGAAGTAGCATATGTGTTGCCCTTTTTCTCTCTGTGAAATATGGCAGACTTATGTCCTAAGGGTATAGATTTGGGTGCGACTCCTTTAGCTCCCTCCTGTCCTCCTACTTTGCTAGATGAAATGGAGGACAGGAGACAAAGAGATAAAGAAAAGCAGGTTTCTCCAATCTATCCCTGGGATCATATGTGCAGAGCAGCCAGAAAGACTGAGGAACAGCCACACAAGCTGTTGCCTCTTCATAAATCACCCACCAGGAGAAATAATCAGTCTTTGAGAGTTAATAAGCCTTTTTCTTATCAAGAAATACAAAGAATCAAGGAGGATCTGGTAGACTATTTAGAGGACCTAGAAAAATATTAGAGCTTTTAAAGGTGTTTACTCTGCTTTATGACCTTACTTGGAAGGATGTGATGTCTATCTTGGGAAAAGCAGTTGCTTATGAAGATGAATGGTTTGGTAATGAATCAGTAGGGAAGAGGGAGGATGAGATAACCGCCCTCCCCACTGGGAATCAGACTGTCCCAACTACAGAACCAGACTGGGGCTACAACACAGCTAAAGGAAGATGGGATTAGGGTCATTTTGTCCTTTCAGTTCAGTTCAGTTGCTCAGTCGTGTCCAACTCTTTGAGATTATTTGCATGAATTGCAGCACGCCAGGCCTCCCTGTCCATCACCAACTCCCGGAGTTCACTCAAACTCATGTCCATCGAGTCGGTGATGCCATCCAGCCATCTCATCCTCTGTCGTCCCCTTTTCCTCCAGCCCCCAATCCCTCCCAGCATCAGAGTCTTTTCCAATGAGTCAACTCTTCGCATGAGGTGGCCAAACTACTGGAGTTTCAGCTTTAGCATCATTCCTTCCAAAGGACACCCAGGACTGATCTCCTTTAGAATGGACTGGTTGGATTTCCCTGCAGTCCAAGGGACTCTCAAGAGTCTTCTCCAACACCGCAGTTCAAAAGCATCAATTCTTCGGCGCTAGGCTTTCTTCACAGTCCAACTCTCACATCCATACATGACCACTGGAAAAACCATAGCCTTGACTAGATGGACCTTTGTTGGCAAAGTAATGTCTCTGCTTTTTAATATGCTATCCAGGTTGGTCATAACTTTCCTTTCAAGGAGTAAGCGTCTTTTAATTTCATGGCTGCAATCACCATCTGCAGTGATTTTGGAGCCCAAAAAATAAAAGACAAAATAAATTTTGTCCTTTCAACTATGGCAAATTGGCAAACATAGAACAGGAGAAGGAAGCTCCTGGTAAATTCCTAGATAGACTGAGAGAAGCCCTTCGCAGATTCACTGAGATTGATCCAGAATGTGAAGAGGGAAAAGTGATCTTAAAAGATTTCTCACTCAGTTGGCTCCAGATATCTGCCATAAGCTATTAAAACGGGCGTATGGACCAAATCAGTCTTTAGATAATCTGTTAGAACTGGCTCAGACAGTCTGTTATGGTAGGGAATATGAGGAAAAGAAAGAAAGGCAGAAAAAGACAAAGGAACAGGTGGAAGCCTTTCATAGCATAGCTATGAAAACCATTCTTAAACAGCCTGAGACAAATGCCCAGAAGGACCCAGGTGAAAAGGGATGGGATTGCTATTACTGTGGAAGGGAGGGGCACCTCAAAGGGGATTGCTCTCAGGCATCTAAGCCGCCCCTGGCTCCATGTCTGGTCTTCAAAGGACCACACTGGAAGAGAGACTGGCCCCAGAGTCATAGGTTTCAGGGGTCAGACTCTCAAAATAATCAGGATTGAAGGTGCCCGGGGGTCCCCACACAAGCTCCCGTCCTAATTACACCTGAGGAACCCCGGGTATTAATAACTGTGGGAGGCTAATCCGACGATTTCCTTTTAGACACTGGGGCAACTTACTCCGTGCTTACTGAAGCCCCTGGCCCACTGGACGAGCCAAAAGATGGACCTGATAATCTATGTGAGCCTACTTCTGACTCCAAAAATCCTGAGTCTGCCATTTGATCCTCAAGACAATGCCTTCCTGTCCTGGGCTCACTCCTACGCTGCATTCCACAACCAGTCTAACTGCTGGGTCTGTGGAGCACTCCCCTCTTCATCAGTGGAAGGCTTCCCATGGTGGACATCTCCACTTCAAGGAAAAGACTTTCTCCAAGTCTGTGAATACCTTGACAACAATCATATGTGGTGCATCTTCTTAAACTGATGACATCTAACAATCCTAAAATGGACTGATTTAACTATGGACATATGGCTCAGATGTAAAGCGTCTGCCCGCAATGCGGGAGACCCGGGTTCGATTCCTGGGTTGGGTAGATGCCCTGGAGAAGGAAATGGCAATCCACTCCAGCATTCCTGCCTGGAAAATCCCATGGAAGGAGGAGACTGGTGGGGTCGCAAAGAGTCGGACACGACTGAGCGACTTCACATTCACTTTCAGTTTCAATGACTATTTTGCCTTGCATCTGGAACTGTGTAATTGGATTTGGTTGTAGTCACATGAAGGCTTTTAAGTTACAAATGGCGTCCAAGATCCTAGGAGTGCCACAGCCTCCTCCAACTATTACTTGGGGCCCCTGGATCAGAGACCCTCAATGTGAGGGTTAGAAGAATATGTTGCATCAACAATTTAGGGAACACACCCCTAAACAGCAGGAAGTAGTTATGGAATCAAAACGACACCCCTTTCCCTTGGCAACATAATTCTACTAAAAGAAAAGGGGGGAATGACAGAGTCATTTCCTAGGCAGGTTGATAAGTCTAGGGGTACCCAAGGAGAGAGGGGTCTGGAATTCTTAAGGAGGAAGAAAGGACAAACTTTTCTTTCCTCTACATTCCTTAGGATTATGTATCCTGCCTGAGGACAGTCTCTGGATTAAACCTTCTGGCTAATTCTGTTATCTTAAAATGTAAATTATGGGAATAGGTCTGGTGAGGACTTTACAACCTCCAGACATTCTTTGGATTCATTGGAGAGTATATAACTCCATTGCTAACACTAGCAAGCCGGTACTCTTTCTCACCCCCTTCTGATGTCTATGTCAGAAGCTTTCTCTGTTTCCTTTATACTTTAATAAAACTTTATTATACACACACACACACACACACACACACACAAAGAGTTTCTCAGAGGCGTCCCTGCTTCTTGATTGTAAGGGAACAATTGCAATGCCTGGTGGCTCAGATAGTAAACAGTATGCCCACAATGCAGGAGACTTAGGTTTGATCCCCAGGTTGGGAAGATCCTCTGGGGGTCAGGGTGGAATGGCAACCCACTCCAGTATTCTTGCCTGGAGAATTCCACGGAAGGACCGAGCCTGGTGGACCGTGGTCCATGGAGTCACAGAGTCGGACACAACTGTGGGACTAACATTTTCTTTCACTGGATATAGAACTTGTACTGGATGTATGCTGAAACACTTGCTCTTTGAGAGAGCTCAGATCGAAAGATTGCAAGAAGTGCGCCTTTCCTTGGGATGTGGACGAAAACAGCGGCTTCGCCGGAACCCGGAATTGAACCGGGAACCTTTAGATTTTCAGTCTAGCGCTCTGCTAACTGAGCTATTCCGGGCGCCTGATGGAAGTTCCCTCAACGCATCTTAAGAGTTTCTCAGAGGCGTCCCTGCTTCTTCATTGTAAGGGAATAATTGCAATGCTCGTGGCTCAGATAGTAAAGAATATACCCGCAGTGCGGAAGCCCTAGGTTCGATCCCCGGGTAGGGAAGATCCTCAGGAGAGAGAAAAATCGCAACCCACTCCAGTATTCTTGCCTGGAGAATTCCACGGACAGACCGAGCCTGGTGGACTGTGGTCCATGGAGTCAGAGTCGGACACGACTGTGCAACTAACATTTTCTTTCACTGGATATAGCACTCCTCTTGGATGTAAACTAAAACACTTGCTCTTTGCGAGAGCTCAGATTGCGAGGTTGCAAGAATTGCACCTTTCCTTGGATGTCGATGAAAATAGGGGTGTCGGAACCCGGGATCGAACCAGGGACCTTTAGAACTTCAGTCTAACGCTCTCGCAACTGAGCTATTCCTGTTTCCTGATGAGCCCCGCCCTCAATGTATCTTAAAGAATTTCTCAGAGGCGTCCCTGTTTCTTCATTGTAATGGAACAATTACAATGCCTGGTGGCTCAGATAGTAAAGAATATGCCCGCAGTGCTGAGACCTAGGCTCGATCCCCGCGTAGGGAAGATCCTCAGGAGAGAGGGAAATCGTAACCCACTCCAGTAATCTTGCCTAGAGAATTCCATGGGCAGAGGGAGCCTGGCGGACTATGGTCCATAGAATCACAGTGTCAGACACAACTTAGCGACTAACACTTTTTCACTGGAATTAGGACTCCTTCTACATGTAAGCTAAAACACTTGATCTTTGTGAGAGCTCAGAATGCGAAGTTGCAAGTGTGCCTTTCGTTGGAATATAGACGAAAACACCTGCTTTTCTGGAAACCGAGATCGAACCTGGGACCTTTAAGATTTTCAGTCTAACACTTTTCTAACTGAATTATTCCGGCCCCTTGGAGAGCTCCCCCCCCCCCCCCCAAATATCTTAAAGAGTTTCTCAGAGGACCCCGTGCTTCTGCATTGTAAGGGAACAATTGCAATGCCTGGTGGCTCAGATAGTAAAGAATATGCCCGCAGTGCGGGAGACCTAGGTTCCATCCCCGGGTCGGGAAGATCCTCAGGAGAGAGGGAAATGGCAACCCACTCCAGTATTCTTGCCTGGAGAATCCCATGGACGGAGGAGCCTGTTGGGCTACAGTCCATGGAGTCGCAAAGAGTCGGACACGACTGAGTGACTTCACTTTCCTGGACGTAAGCTAAAACACTTGCTCTTTGACAGAGCTCAGAGTGCAAAGTTGCAAGAAGTGTGCCTTTCCTTGGGATGTAGGCGAAAACACCTGCTTTGCTGGAAACCGAGATCGAACCGGGGACCTTTAAGATTTTCAGCCTGCTGCTGCTAAGTCACTTCAGTCGTGTCCAACTCTGTGCGACCCCATAGACGGCAGCCCACTAGGCTCCTCTGTCCCTTGGATTCTCCAGGCAAGAACACTGGAGTGGGTTGCCATTTCCTTCTCCAATGCATGAAAGTGAAAAGTGAAAGTAAAGTCGCTGTCATGCCCAACTCTTAGTGACCCCATGGACTGCAGGCTCCTCTGTCCATGGGATTTTCCAGGCAAGAGTTCTAACTGAATTATTCCGGCTCCTTGGCGAGCCCTCCCGCCCCGCCCTTACCACCGTCCCCCACCACCCCTCCCCCCGCCCCCAATGTATCTTAAAGAGTTTCTTAGAGGCGTCGCTGCTTCTTCAGTGTAAGGGAACAGTTGCAATACCTGGTGGCTCAGACAGTAAAGAATATGTCCACAATGTGGGAGACCTAGGTTCGATCCCCGGGTTGGGAAGATCCTAAGGAGAGAGGGGAATAGCAAACCACTCCAGTATTCTTGCCTGGAGAATTCCACGGAAGGACTGAGCCTGGTGGACTCTGGTCATTGGAGTCACAGAGTCGGACACGACTGTGCGACTACATTTTCTTTCACTGGATATAGGATTCCTCCTGGATGTAAACTAAAACACTTGCTCTTTGCGAGAGCTCAGATTGCGAGGTTGCAAGAATTGTGCCTTTCCTTTGATGTAGATGCCACTCCTGCACCATTGCAGCCTGGCACTCTAGGCCGCCACCCTGACCTTGGACGTGGGGTAGCTCCTCTCAGCCACGCTTCTGCGAGGTCCATCGCAGCCGGCGCGTTGAAGTTCAGGAGGGGTGGCGGTGAGGAGATACCCCTCATCCAAGGTAAGGAGCAGCAGCTGCGCTTTGCTGGAACAGCCGTGAAGAGACACCCCACGTCCAAGGTAAGAGAACCCAAGTAAGACGGTAAGTGTTGCGAGAGGAAATCAGAGGGCAGACAAACTGAAACCATAATCATAGAAAACTAGTCAATCTAATCACACGGACCACAGCCTGGTCTAACTTAGTAAAACTAAGCCATGCCTGTGGGGCCACCCAAGACAGGCGGGTCATGGTGGAGAGGTCTGACAGAATGTGGTCCACCGGAGAAGGGAATGGCAAACCACTTCAGTACTCTTGCTTTGAGAACCCCATGAACAGTATGAAAAGGCAAAATGATAGGATACTGAAAGAGGAACTCCCCAGATCGGTAGGTGTCCAATATGCTACTGGAGATCAGTGGAGAAATAACTCCAGAAAGAATGAAGGGATGGAGCCAAAGCAAAAACCATACCCAGTTGTGGATATGACTAGTGATAGAAGCAAGGTCTGATGCTGAAAACAGCAATATTGCATAGGAACCTGGAATGTTAGGTCCATGAATCAAAGCTAATTGGAAGTTGTCAAACAGGCAACGACAGGAGTGAATGTCGACATTCTAGGAATCAGCGAACTAAAATTGACTGGAATGGGTGAATTTAATTCAGATGACCATTATATCTACTACTGCAGGCAGGAATCCCTTAGAAGAAATGGAGTAGCCATCATGGTCAACAAGAGAGTCCAAAATGCAGTACTTGGATGCAATTGCAAAAATGACCGAATGATCTCTGTTCGTTTCAAGGCAAACCATTCAATATCACAGTAATCCAAGTCTATGCCCCAACCAGTAATGCTGAAGAAGCTGAAGTTGAACAGTTCTATGAAGACCTACAAGACCTTTTAGAACTAACACCCAAAAAAGATGTCCTTTTCATTATAGGGGACTGGAATGCAAAAGTAGGAAGTCAAGAAACACCTGGAGTAACAGGCAAATTTGGCCTTGGAATACAGAATGAAGCAGGGCAAAGGCTAACAGAGTTTTGTCAAGAGAATGCACTGGTCATAGCAAACACCCTCTTCCAACAACACAAGAGAAGACTCTACACATGGACATCACCAGATGGTCAACACCGAAATCAGATTGAATATATTCTTTGCAGCCAAAGATGGAGAAGCTCTATACAGTCAGCAAAAACAAGACCGGGAGCTGACTGTGGCTCAGATTATGAACTCCTTATTGCAAAATTCAGAGTTAAATTGAAGGAAGTAGGGAAAACCACTAGACCATTCAGGTATGACCTAAATCAAATCCCTTATGATTATACAGTGGAAGTGAGAAATAGACTTAAGGTACTAGATCTGATAGAGTGCCTGATGAACTATGGATGGAGGTTCATGACATTGTACAGGAGACAGAGATCAAGACCATGCCCATGGAAAAGAAATGCAAAAAAGCAAAATGGCTGTCTGGGGAGGCCTTACAAATAGCTATGAAAAGAAGAGAAGCAAAAAGCAAAGGAGAAAAGGAAAGATATAAGCATCTGAATGCAGAGTTCCAAAGAATAGCAAGGAGAGATAAGAAAGCCTTCCTCAGGTATCAATGCAAAGAAATAGAGGAAAACAACAGAATGGGAAAGACTACAGATCTCTTCAAGAAAATTAGAGATACCAAGGGAACATTTCATGCAAAGATGGGCTCGATAAAGGACAGAAATGGTATGGACCTAACAGAAGCAGATGATATTAAGAAGAGGTGGCAAGAATACACAGAAGATCTGTACAAAAAAGATCTTCACGACCCAGATAATCATCATGGTGTGATCACTGACCTAGAGCCAGACATCCTGGAATGTGAAGTAAAGTGAGCCTTAGAAAGCATCACTATGCACAAAGCTAGTGGAGGTGATGGAATTCCAGTTGAGCTCTTTCAAATCCTGAAAGATGATGCTGTGAAAGTGCTGCACTCAATATGCCAGCAAATTTGGAAAACTCAGCAGTGGCCACAGGACTGGAAAAGGTCACTTTTCATTCCAATCCCAAAGAAAGGCAACGCCAAAGAATGCTCAAACTACCACACAATTGCACTCATTTCACACGCTAGTAAAGTAATGCTCAAAATTCTCCAAGCCAGGCTTCAGCAATATGTGAACTGTGAACTTCCTGATGTTCAAGCTGGTTTTCGAAAAGGCAGAGGATCCAGAGATCAAATTGCCAACATCCACTGGATCATCAAAAAAGCAAGAGTCCCAGAAAAACATCTATTTCTGCTTTATTGACTATTCCAAAGCCTTTGACTGTGTGGATCACAATAAACTGTGGAAAATTCTGAAAGAGATGGGAATACCAGACCACCTGACCTGCCTCTTGAGAAACATATATGTAGGTTAGGAAGCAACAGTTAGAACTGGACATGGAACAACAAACTGGTTCCAAATAGGAAAAGGAGTACGTCAAAGCTGTATATTGTCACCCTGTTTATTTAACTTCTATGCAGAGTACATCATGAGAAACGCTGGGCTGGAAGAAGCACAAGCTGGAATCAAGATTGCCAGGAGAAATATCAATAACCTCAGATATGCAGATGACACCACCCTTATGGCAGAAAGTGAAGAGGAACTAAAAAGCCTCTTGATGAAAGTGAAAGAGGAGAGTGACAAGTTGGCTTAAAACTCAACATTCAGAAAACTAAGATCATGGCATCTGGTCCCATCACTTCATGGGAAATAGATGGGGAAACAGTGGAAACAGCGTCAGACTTTTTTGGGGGGGGCTCCAAAATCACTGCAGATGGTGACTGCAGCCATGAAATTAAAAGACGCTTACTCCTTGGAAGGAAAGTTATGACTAACCTAGATAGCATATTCAAAAGCAGAGACATTACTTTGCCAACAAAGGTCCATCTAGTCAAGGCTATGGTTTTTCCAGTAGTCATGTATGGATGTGAGAGTTCAACTGGGAAAAAAGCTGAGCGCTGAAGAATTGATGCTTTTGAACTGTGGTGTTGGAGAAGACTGTTGAGAGTACCTTGGACTGCAAGGAGATCCAACCAGTCCATTCTAAAGGAGATCAGCCCTGAGTGTTCTTTGCAAGGAATGATGCTAAAGCTGAAACTCCAGTACTTTGACCACCTGATGTGAAGAGTTGACTTACTGGAAAAGACTCTGATGCTGGGAGGGATTGGGGGCAAGAGGAGAAGGGGACGACAGAGGATGAGATGGCTGGATGGCATCACGGATTCGATGGATGTGAGTTTGAGTGAACTCAGGGAATTGGTGATGGACAGGTAGGCCTGGCGTGCTGTGATTCATGGGATTGCAAAGAGTTGGACACGACTGAACAACTGAACTGAACTTGGATGTAGATGAAAACAATAGCTCTGCTGGAACCCAGGATCAAACCAGGGACTTTTAGATCCTCAGTCTAACACTCTGCCAACTGAGCTATTCGGGCTCCCTGTGAGCCTCACCCTCAATGTATCTTAAAGAGTTTCTCAGAGGCGTCCCTGCTTCTTCATTGTAAGGGAACAATTGCAATGCCTGGCGGCTCAGATAGTAAAGAATATGCCCGCAGTGCTGAGACCTAGGTTCGACCCCACGGTCGGGAAGATCCTCAGGAGAGAGGGAAATGGCAACCCACTCCAGTATTCTTGCCTGGAGAATTCCACGGACAGACCGAGCCTGGTGGACTGTGGTCCATGGAGTCACACAGTCGGATACGACTGTGCAACTAACATTTTCTTTCACTGGATATAGTATTCCTCCTGGATGTAAGCTAAAACACTTGCTCTTTGCAAGATTGCAAGAATTGCGCCTTTCCTTTGATGTTGATGCCACTTCCTTGGATGTAGATGAAAACAATTGGGCTGCCAGAACCCGGGATTGAACCAGGGACCTTTAGAACTTCAGTCTAACGCTCTCCCAACTGAGCTATTCCGGCTCCTTGGTGAGCCCCACCCTCAATGTATCTTAAAGAGTTTCTCAGAGGCTTCCCTGCTTCTTCATTGTAAGGGAATAACTGCAATGCCTGGTGGCTCAGATAGTAAAGAATATGCCCATAGTGCGCGAGACATGGGTTCAGTTCCTGGGTTGGGAAGATCCCCTGGCGAAGCTAATGGCAACCCACTCCAGTATTCTTGCCTGGAGAATTCCACAGAAGGACCGAGCCGGGTGGACTGTGGTCCATGGAGTCACAGTGTCGGCCACGACTGTGAGACCATTTTCTTTCACTGGAGATAGGACTCCTGTATGTAAGCTGAAACACTTGCTCTTTGAGAGCGTTCAGATCGCGAGGTTGCAAGAAGTGAGCCTTTCCTTGGGATGTGGACAGGAACAGCGGCTTCGCCAGAACCCCGAATTGAACCGGGAACATTTAGATTTTCAGTCTAACGCTCTCCTAACTGATCTATTCCGGCTGCCCTGTGGAAGGTCCCTCAATGCATCTTTAAGAGTTTCTCAGAGGAGTCGCTGGTTCTTAATCATAAGGTAATAATTGGAATGCCTGGTGGAGCCGATAGTAAAGAGTATGTTGGAAATGCTGGAGACCTGAGTTCGATCCCTGGGTTGGGAAGATCCTCAGGCGAGACGGGCATGGCAACCCACTCTAGTGTTCTTGCCTGTTGGACTGTGGTCCATGGAACCACAGAGTCGGACACGAGTGAGCGACTAACAGTTTCTTTCACTGGATGCAGGACGACTCCTGGATGTAAGCTAAAACACTTGCTCTTTGAGAGACCTCAGATCGCGAAGTTGCAAGAATTGCCCCTTTGCTTATATGTAGATGAAAACACTGACCCTGCCAGAACCCGGGATCAAACCAGGGAGCATTTAGATCTTCAGTCTAACGCTCTCCCAACTGAGGTATTCTGGCTACCTTGGTAACCCTCTCTTCAAGGTATCTTAAAGAATTTTTCAGAGGCGTGTCTATTTCTTAATTGTAAAGGAACAATTGCAATGCCTGGTGGCTCAGATAGTAAAGAATATGCCCGCAATGCGGGAGACCTGGGTTGGATTCCTGGGTTGGGAAGATCCCCTGGCAACCCACCCCTTCCCGGGCAGAGCGAGCCTGGCGGACTGTGGTCCATGGAGTCACAGAGTCAGACACGACTGAGCGACCAACACTTTCTTTTATTAGACATAGGACTCCTCCTCCTGGATGTAAGCTAAGACATCCTTGAGAGAGCTCAGATCGTGAGGTTGCAAGAATTGCACTTTCTCTTCAATGTAGATGAAAACACTGAATCTGCCGGAACCCGGGATGGAACCAGGGACCTTTAGATCTTCAGGCTAATGCTCTCCCAACTGAGCTTTTCCAGCTCCTTATGATGCCCACCTCAAGGCATCTTTAAGGGGTCCTTGGGGGAGTTGCTGATTCTTAATTACAAGGAAACAATTGCAATTGTTTATTTGCAAACAGATAATGGATCTAAAAGATCCCTACTTAGAAATTTATCTTGGGTGTTTGCAAAATAACCTTGGAGTTATATTTTTATAGGTCTTCCCAAATATTGAGAAATGTGACTAAATAACAAAAGTTGTAAGATTGGGGAATCATGAAAGTGAGTATTCTACCAATAAAATAATGAGAGAGTAGAGCAGTCCATGGCGTCGCTAAGAGTCGGACACGACTGAGCGACTTGACTTTGAGTTTTCACTTTCATGCATTGGAGAAGGAAATGGCAACCCACTCCAGTGTTCTTGCCTGGAGAATCCCAGGGACGGGGGAGCCTGGTGAGCTGCCGCTTGTGGGGTCGCACAGAGTCGAACACAACTGACGTGACTTAGCAGCTTAGCAGAGAAGAAAATGATTTAAATCAGGAATTCTGACTCCGTGTGAGTTTTGTTGTTGTCTGTCTACCAGGTCATTGGCAGAGTGAAGCCTCCTTCTTCCTGCCCTCCTTATTTATTTCGTGTAACACGCATAAATATACAGTGACCACAAAGAACCAATTTCTAATGTATGTAAAAACCTAAAAAGGAATTCTGAGTTAATGGGTCCTTGAAAGATGAGAGAGCCACGAAAGAGCATGATTTGAAAGATTGACATCGAATTTAAAATTTGAATTGGATGACATTTTAGAGATTTGCCTTTAATTTCTCCTTAATTAAGCATTTCACTCTGCCCAGGCTATATTTAGAAATTTTAAAATGATTGAGTGTATTGAGCCTTTGGGGATTCCTGACTCTCAGTTGGATTATGCTTTCTTAGTGTCCAGTGGTATTCGGCATGTTATGTTAATCCATATTTAAACTAGGGTGACCTCACATCCCGATTTGCCTGGGACAGTCCTGGTTTACACCTGTTGTCCCAGTAGAATTATTAATAGCATCCTCTGCCACTCTCAGTAGTGTCCTGGTTTGGAAGATTAAATTCTATCATCACCCTAATTTTGGCTCCTAAAAACGTTCAAGAATATACCAGACTTTCTTAATTGTTGCAATTTATAGTTATTTTACACAATTTTGAGACTCTTCCTTCTTTCTGTCCCATTTTTAGCATCCTTTGAACTTTAGATGGCTCCTCACAGAACCCGAAAGCCAATGGTGAGACAAAGAGGACCGCATCACACAAAGAAAACTATTGTTCATTAATAACACATATTAAGTAATTAGGATCCTTTGCTAATTAGTAATATTTTAATTATTCTGGTTGCATTTCTATTAATCAGCCATATGATTAATTCAATTGCATTATTAAGTATTTAATGAGTGCTAATGGTTTGATAGCACATACCTTCATAGCCAAAGAGAAGTAAAAACAAGAAGCCTTCTATCTTGCGTGGCATTCTCCCCTTGTCCTTGGCTGCTGCTCTTCCTTATCAAAGTGGAGAGCTTTCCTAGGAACAGAAGCTTAACTTGAGCACTGGCCTCATTAAGCATCTTATTCCATTTAGTTCTTAGGGCTTTGGCTGAGCCCCGCTAAATTAACCCACATAGTTACCTGCCTCAACAAGTCTCAGAGAGGAGCTAATGTCAACTGAGGTCGGTTTAGCAAAGGAAGATACTGGCATTATTCTATGTTTAAATGTAAGCGAAGCAGAGGAGGAAAATAGAAACTAGCATCAGAAGACCCAGGTCTTAATCCTTTCTCTGCCATCATCTTCTAGGGGGTGACCTTGAGCAATTTCCTGCCAAGTAAGCACTAACTTCTTGAATTCTATGAAAATGACCTGGATTCCCCTCTCAGAAAGCAAGTTGGCATCATGTTTATGCCTATTTACTCAGGAAAACAGTAAATTGGGAGGGTGGTCAGTTACAGACAAACATTTACATTGCTGTGTTGTTATAACAAGACAAAATTGGAAACAATCTACATGGTCATCAAGGTGGGGATTCAGAACACCAAGCAGGTTTAAGAACTCAGATTCCCAAGACAGACTGGACTGGATGCAAATCCCAGCTCAACCAGTGGTAATGTGGCCTTGAGAAAGACAGGTAAGGTCTCTATGCCTCAGTTTTCTCCTCTGGAAGATGGTGAAAATAATGCCTACTTCATAGAGTTATAGGATTAGGCTACCCACTCCAGAAGGGATAGGCTACCCCCACTTCAGTATTCCTGGGCTTCCCTTGTGATTCAGCTGGTAAAGAATCTACTTGCAAAAAAAAAAAAAAAAAAAAAAAGAATCTACTTGCAATGCGGGAACCTGGGTTCAATCCCTGGATTGGGAAAATCCCCTGGAGAAGGGAACTGGTCACAAAGAGTCGAACAAGACTGAGCGACTTTCACTTCACTTCATAGAGTTAGTTTGAGGCTTAAATGGGATGAGATATATATATATAAATAATGTTGAACATAATTAGTTATTATTACTGTACAGCCATTAAGAATAAAGTTGATGGGGGTAAGGGGAGTTGCTTAATGGATCAGAGTTTCATAAAAAAGTTGTGGAGATCTTTTTCACAACAATGTGACTATACTTAGCATTTCTGAACTATACACTTAAAAACAGTTAAGATTTTTTTTTTTTTAAGTTAATGAAGTGATTATAACAACAGGGACAATCGTGTTACACTCCTGAGTTAGAAATGGACACAAATTTACCCCCTGTATGAACAAAAACAATGTGGAAAGATGCAGAGAAAAATACTGAGTTTCCCCTTCCCTTTTTAGTTCTTGGCCACCATTATCCCCGGAGAAGGCAATGGCACCCCACTCCAGTACTCCTGCCTGGAAAATCCCATGGACGGAGGAGCCTGGTAGTCTGCAGTCCATGGGGTCACTGAGGGTCGGAGACGACTGAGTGACTTCCCTTTCACCTTTCACTTTCATGCATTGGAGAAGGAAATGGCACCCCACTCCACTGTTCTTGCCTGGAGAATCCCAGGGACGGGGGAGCCTGGTGGGCCGCAGTCTATGGGGTCACACAGAGTCGGACACGACTGACGTGACTTAGCAGCAGCAGCAACCATTATCCCACCTCAGTGCCCCAGGATCCCAGACACCTTTGCTTCATTCCTCTTGTCGAAGATGAAAAAGGTCAATATTAAAAAGATAACAATAAGCCCCCCCCACCCTTTCAAAAGCGATGAATTAATACAGAGGAACAAAAAGGAACTAGAGTAATGTTTAATCATTCAGTTAGCATTTTGGGGGTGTCCACAAGCCTGACGCTTACTCTATACTATGCATGGCTTTTTCATACCTTTTTATTTTATTCTTCATTAAACAGATGACGGTCTATTTAAAGTCTATTCAACAAACCCTACTGCAGCACTACAAAGAAAAGGACTATTTTTTTCCTCTGCTCTGTATTTTAGAGTTTAATGGGGAAAAAAAATTTAGTAGTAGAAATAATAATAATAAACCTTAATAATAGAACTGCAGTCAAAGCACTTCTATACTATATTTTAGTTGGAGACTCTGCGGCGCGGCGGGGGGGCGGGCTGCCCTGGTTTGTAGGGGAAGGGCGGCTCCGGGTGATGTTGGTTTCCACGAGCGCTGGATTTCCCTAGGTTGCTCGAGTACCGAAGGAGACGTGGGGGTAGGACCCGGGCCCGGCCAGACCCCCACTTTTGCAGTTTCCTAGGTCGGGCGAGGGCGGTGGGGATGGAAGGAGAGGGTATTTGTCACTACACTTCTGTTATAAAAACATGCCAGAAACTAGAGAAAAATGAAAAAAAAAAAATTTTAACAGAGAACGAAAAGCACCTCGTATTTTCTTTCCCATCGTTAAGAATGAAAAAAAAAAGCCTTCCCGGCTTGGTTCCACTGGGGCTCGAACCCAGGACCTTCTGCGTGTAAAGCAGACGTGATAACCACTACACTACGGAACCTCTATACAGAACACTCGCGTCGTTACTTTATTCATAGTGTCACAAGAGAACCAGAGCCTCTGCTGAAACCCCGCCCCTACGCCGTAACTCCGCCCCCACCGTGGCCCCGCGCCGCCTGTGGGATTTGGTGTTCGCGGCCCGGCGCCGAGCTCCCGGCTCCGGGCTCCGGCTCCGACGTCTGGAGCGCTCGCCCTCCGTGTTCTCTAGGTTTTTCGCCCTTGAGACCCGGGGAGGCCGAGGCGAGAGGTTACCCTCCTGGCGAGAGCGCCGCGCCACTAGTCAACCATCCCTAAACTTTCCCGCAGCCGCGGCGTTCGCGAGATCGGCCCGGTGGGCGGAAGCGGACAGTGCCCGAGGTGCGGCCCCTTCTAGTAGATTCCCTCAGCTTGTGAGGGACTCGCACTTCCCCACTTTCCCCACGGGCACACTGAGCCGCTTCCGTCAGTACTGGAAGCCTTGAGTCCGGAGCAGGGCGCACAGGAGCATCACGCCAGGCAAAGACTCAGGCAGCGCGGGGCTGGGGTGGTGGGGTGGCCCAGGGCGGGGGGTCATTTTTATATTGATCTTTCTTTTGTCAGCTGTGGAAAAGGCAGCTGGTCAGTCGGCCTCTTGCCCTAGGATACAGACTCTTAATGCTCCCCAGACCTTTTCCACTACATCCTTCCCCTCCTGAAGCCCCAGGGGCTTTTGTTTGAGCTTATTTGTCTGGGGAGGGACGGGGGCAGTAGAGACCAGCCGCCCCTTTATGGCTGGGGGTGGGGTGCGGCGGGGGTGAGGCAGGACCGGCCACAAGATTTGAGGGGCCCAATGCAAAAGGAAAATATCAGATTCCTTGATCTTAAGTTACTAAAAATTCCAAAATCATGACAGGAGAGCATTAAACCCAGCGCGGCCCGAGGGAGTGCAGCCCATGAGCCTGCTGCTGTGCTTCCAGGACTGTGGTCCCCAAAAAGTGCTGGGATCATCCATTATGAAGGGCGTGTGTGTGCTCTTTTTTCCTGGTTTTCATTGTCGGTGCCGTTTGTTTTCCCCAGTGCTTCTGGATGGGTCTTCCTTATCCTAGGATTGCTCGCCATCCTCAAGCTTGAAAACCCACTTAAAACCATTTGAGGGGCCTTTTTAAGTGGTGAGTTGGACATAGCTGAAGGCTATGGCTGTCCTCTTCCCAGGCGTCTTCCTCTGAGGCTGGCAAAATAATGGAGAAACGATACTGATTGTATGAAAGCATCCCTTTCGGCCAACTCCTGTCTTCCTGGGAAGGCCCCCTGGAAGAAACAGGTGGGTGGAAGGTGCACTAATCTGAGGGTGGTTATCTGGATTCTAGTGCTGCCTTGGCTACTCACTAGCTGTCTAGTCTTGAATGTCAGTTCACCTCCCAAGCCTCTGTATCTGCCTTTGTGAAATGTGTGGGTTGAACTAGACACCCTTGCTTTCCCCTCTGGGTCTAAGTGTTATCTCTACTTTCCAGGTTGAGAAAATGGAGGCACTTACCTGCCGTGTTAAGTTTTTCCACAGGAGTAGTTAGGGGCGGGGTTAGGTTCTCTAGTACCAGGTTTCCTGTATCCTAATTACCTCCCTGTAATGTTTACATGGGCCCCTTCCAGAATGCCTTTTTGTTGATAACATTTCCAGAGGCCTCTTGAGCACTTGACACTGAGAGTGTGAGCCATGGGATGACTATGAGTGGACAGCCACTAGCCAGAGGATGAATTCATGGAAAGTCTGTGTTCCTTGCCAGTGTGCCATAATGACTCCCACGATGCCTAGTAATGAGTGTATTTCACCTGTTTCCAAACCCTTGTCAGTTGAAAACAAGGCTGCCAAGAATTAGGCCTAAATTGCACCTGCCGGATGTGTTTTGGTTTGTCTCTACAGAATGCTTTGCCCTTTCTTGAGCTTTCTGTCTGCCCTTGCTCTAAGGGTTGGTTTGCCACGTGCAGGCTTTGGCCAGGTTCCCACACATAGAAAAGAGGCTGGTGCACCTCTGATGCACGCGACATAGGATTCTGCCTTTAGTGAAAAGGAAGGAGACTTCTGTTACACTCCCCAGCTGCCTTCAAGGTGTATTCACAGTCTCTGTTATTAAGTGCTATATGGTTTGCAAAGCATTTTCACATCCAGTCCTATGAGGTAGCCATGGTAACTACTACTGTCTCCATTTTTCAGCTGAAGAAGTTGAAGCTGAAGAGTTCCAGTGCCTTGCCGAGACCATTCTGTTGGTGAGTGGCAGGGTGGGGCTCATACTCAGCTTTCTGATAGCCATGTGATTTGGGGAGGCCCTTATTCCTAAAGGCTGCATGTTTGTATTAAGAGTGCCATTGGTCTCTTATAATATCTTGTCTTGTATAATTTGTTTCAACTGGAAGATAATTGCTTTACAATGTTGTGTTGGTTTCTGCTGTACAACAGCGTGAATCGGCTAGAAGTTTATATATGTTCTGTTTCTTTTGTGCCTTCCTGCCACCCTCTTTTGTAATTTTTTAAATGAAATCCTCAAAAGCTGGAACCAATAGCCTGTAGCCAATCACTGTTGATGACTTTCACCTTGACACTACTAGCGTCATGGCTAGTGCCACAGTTGGCCACAATTTCACCTTGCACTTCAGTCTAGTCAGTTAGATTTGTGAGGCCTGTTGCCCCCAGGTCTGCCAATAATCACTGAACAACTACCAGAGAAATAGATACACTAGCAAATAAAGACGAGAAGTCTCTTTAAACTTTTTGAGTCCTCTGATTTCTCAGAAATTTGGTATGGTTTCCCCAGCATTAGGCCTCACTGATGGAGGGTGACTCAACCAAGGAAACCACGGCCCCAAACATTGAGCTGACTTAGGAAGCTCCACTGACATGATTTCATTTAAATGTGATTGTACTCCTTCAGTGTTTTTTCAAGTATTCACTAAGGAAAGGGAGTGGTTACCTTAGTATGACAGAGTTCACCTTATTTTTCCCTTTTTACAGCTCATCAAGACATTTGAAACTAGTCTGTTGGAATGGGTGTTTTTTCTAAAACAAATTTATTTATTTTTTTTGGCAGTGCTGGGTCTTTGTTGCCTTGCGGGCTTTCCTCTAGTTGCAGAGAGCAGGGGCTACTCTTGGATGCTGTGGTGGCTTCTCTTGTTGCAGAGTACGGGCTCTAGGGCATGTGGGCTCAATAGTTGTGGCTTCCCGGCTCTAGAGGACAGGCTGAGTAGTTGGGATGCATGGGCTTAGTTGCTCTCCACCATGTGGGATCCTCCCAACGTAGGGATCAAACCCATGTCTCCTGTATCGGCAGGCAGATTCTTTGCCACTGAGCCACCAGGGAAGCCCCAGAATAGGTATTTGTTACTTTTTGCCCACCTACCTTTTCACAGTCGCTTACATCCCTCTGTCTTCTTAGCCAGTTCAAGTTCTGTGGTCATTTTTATCACTCCTTTGCCTCTTGGTTGCTTGTCCTTGTTGGCAAAACCAGTTTGTTAAATCCAACTCTTTCCCAATCCATCTCTGAATATGGCCCCAGGAGGAGCACACCTTCAGGCCTACTGATTTCACATTAAATTCTTGACGGAGTACCTCAGCGTGTTCTTAATGCAGCCCAGAATTATGTCTGCTTTCCCTGTTCAGTCATTTTCCACCTCACCTAGAGGACAGGTTCTTGTCTTCTCTCCCTAAATTTCCTGTACCTCCTGCCCCAACCTCACCTACAACTGATGACCTTGCTTCCTTATTTCCATGAGAAAAAAATAAAAAATGGAAGCAACCTGAAGAGGGGTAGTACCCCTCACATCTGCTCACTTGCCTCCATTTGTGCCCTTTTAGCTCTAGACCTGGCCCTGCCTCTAGATTAGGGCTTTCTGAACACAGCCCCGTTGACATTTGGAACTGGGGAGCTCTGTCGTGGGGGAGCTGTCCTGTGTAATGTGAGACGTTTCACAGCATCCCTGGCCTCTACTCACTAGATGCGGATAGCACCATTCCCCAAGTTGTTACAACCCAAAATATTCCCTGGGGGCTATTTGGCGATGTCTGGTGATGCTCTGGGCTGTCATGACTGGGGTGGTGGGGCTAGTGTGCTGCTAGCATCCGGTGCGTAGAGAGGAGAGATGCAGTGAAACATTCTACAATGCACAGAACAGCCCCCACCACAAGAAATATCTGTGCCCCCAAAGTCACTAGTGCCCTGGTTGAGAACTCCTGCCCTAGATGACTTGTCTGCATTCCTGACACCCAACCACCTGCTGTTACCTATTCAAGGAAAGTACCCTAACAACTCCCTTCTTTCTCCTTCATTTTTATCTACTTTCTCTCTATTGGATCATTCCTGTCAGCATACAAACATGCTGTAATTTTTCTCATTCTTAAAAAATCATCTCTTAATCTCTTTTCCACCTCAGCTACTCCCATTTCTCTGCTTTCTTTTATAGAAAAAAGAAAAACTCTTAGAAAATATGTCCCTAGGTGCTGTCTCCAGTACCTCTTCTCCTTGTGGAAGTGATTACCCCTCCCAGTTTTTTGGTTTTGTTTTTTGTCCTCCCAGCTTTTAGGATGCCACTCTCTCCTGATTTTGTTTCTTACCTCACTGGTCACCCCTTCCCAGTCACCTTTGCTAGATCTCATCTCTTAGACTTCTAAATATGGGTGTTCCACAGGCCTCAGTTTGTGGATGTTTCTATTCATTATCACCACTCTGGTGATCTCATTTAATCTAATGACTTTAAATATGGTCGATAACCTAGATGACTTTCAAATTTATATCCCTAGTCCAGACTTTTCTTTCAAACTCCCAGTCTTCCTGCAAAACATGTCCATTTAGATGTCTAATAGGTATCTCAGTCCTGTTCTGCCTGTGTCCTCGCCTTTCTTAGTCTTCCTTATCTTCCTTGTCTCAGATAAGGGCAACCTCATCTTTCCACATTTTTCTTTCTACATTTAGGCCTAAAATGTACATTTTACATATTTCTACAAAATTGTACATCTTTCTACATTTAGGCCTAAAATGGAGAGAAAAATGGAAGAAATCATACTTGATTCTTTTTCCCATCTCACACTTCAAATTTAATCTCACTTGCAAACCCTTTTGTCTATACCATCAAGATCTATGTAGAGTCTAATCACTCTCTACCATATGCCCTGCCACCATACAAATCAAAGTCACCGTCATTTTTGTCTGGATCATTGCCAAGAACCTCATATTCTGGCCTCCCAGCTTCTGCCCTTTTCTCCCTACAGACTATTCTTCACACAGTAACCAGAGTGATCTTTTTTATTTTTATTTTTTTTAAGTCCTACTTGCTGGGCATCTTCTCTCAGGCCTTGTCACCTAGGGATTTTTTTTAAAAACTTTATTTATTTTTAGCTGTACTGGGTCTTCATTGCTGCGTGGGCTTTTCTCTAGTTTCAGCAAGTGGGCTCTACTCTCTGGTTCTTGGGCTTTTCATTGTGGTGGCTTCTCTTGTTGCGGAGCATGGGCTCTAGGGCACTCGGGCTTCAGTAGTTGTGGTTTTCGGCTTTAGAGCGTGGGCTTAGTAGTTGCGGCGTAAGGGCTTAGTTGTTCCTTGACATGTGGGATCTTCCCAGACCAGGGATCGAACACATGTCTCCTGCATTGGCAGGTGGATTCTTCATCACTGAGCCACCAGAGTGATCCTTTCAAGACCAAAGTTAGATCATGTCACTTTTCTGTTCAAAACCCTTCAATAGCTCTCCACCTTAACTCAAATGGAAGCCAGAGACTTACACTGGCTTGCAAAGTGCTACATGATCTGATCTTCCATTTATTACCCCTCTGATCATATATCCTGTTACATTGCTTTACAGGACCACACTTGGCTGCTTTGTTGTTTTTCAGTCACTCAATTGTATCCGAATCTTTTCAACCCCATGGACTGCAGCACGCCAGGCTCCTCTGTCCTCCACTATCTCCTGGAGTTTGCTCAAATTTATGTCCATTGAGTCAGTGATGCTGTCTAACCATCTCATTTACCTTCAATCTTTCCAAGCTTCAGGGTCTTTTCCAGTGAGTCAGTTCTTTGCTTCAGGTGGCCAAAATATTGGAGCTTAGGCACCAGTCCTTCTAATGAATATTCAGGGTTGATTTCCTTTAGGATCGACTGGTTTGATCTCCTTGCAGTCCAAGGGACTCTCAAGAGTCTTCTCCAGTATCACAGTTTGAAAGCATCAATTCTTCATTCCTCAGCCTTCTTTATGGTCCAAATTCACATCTGTACATGACTACAGGAAAAACCATAGCTTGGACTATATGGACCTTTGTTGGAAAGTGATGTCTGCTTTTTAATACACTGTTTAGGTTTGTCATAGCTTTCCTTCCAAGGAGCAAGTGTCTTTTTTTTAAATTTGTTTTTAATTGGAGGATAATTGCTTTGCAATACTGTGGTGTTTCTGCCATACATCAGCATGAATCAGTCATAGGTATACATATGTCCCCTCCCTTTTAAACCTCCCTCCCCATCCCACCCTTCTAGGTTGTCACAGAGCACTGGCTTTAGGTTCCTGCATCATACGGCAAATTCCCATTGGCTGTCTGTTTTACGTATGGTATGTATATGTTTCAATGCTATTCTCTCAAATTGTTCCACCCTCTCCTTCCCCTGCTGTATCCAAAAGTCTGTCCTTTATGTCTGCATCTCCTTTGCTCCCCTGTGAACAGGATCATCAGTATCATCTTTCTAGATTCCATATATATATATATATATTTTTTTTTTTACATTAAATTATTTTGATTGGAGGATAATTGCTTTTCAATACTGTGATGGGTTCTGCCATACATCAACATGAATCATCCATAGGCATACATGTGTCCCCTCCCTCCTGAATACCCCTCTCACCTCCTTCCCTACCCCATCACTCCAGGTTGTCACATAGTCCTGGCTTTGGCTTTCCTGCATCATACATCAAACTCCCACTGGCTATCTATTTTATATATGGTAATGTATATGTTTCAATGCTATTCTCTCAAATCATCCTACCCTTCCCTCCCACTGAGTCCAAAAGTCTGTTCTTTCTGTCTGTGTCTCCTTTGCTGCCCTGCATGTCGGATCATCAGTACCATCTTTTAGATTCCGTATATATGCGTTAATATACAATATTTGTCTTTCTCTTTTTAACTTACTTCACTATGTATAATAGGCTTTAGATTCATCCACCTCATTAGAACTGACTCAAATGCATTCCTTTTTGTAGCTGAGTAATATTCCATTATATATATGTACCACAACTTCCTTATCCATTCATCTGCTGATGGACATCTAGATTGCTTCCATGTCTTAGCTATTATACATAGTACTGCAGTGGACATTGGGGTACATGTGTCTTTTTCAGTTCTGGTTTCCTCAGGATATATGCTCAATAGTGGGATTGCTGGGTCATATTATAGTTTTATTCCTAGTTTTTTAAGGAATCTCCATACATAGTGGCTGTATCAGTTTGCATTCCCACCAACAAGAGGGTCCAGTTTTTCCATATCCTCTCCAGCATGTATTGTCTGTGGACTTTTTGATGATAACCATTCCAAAAAGTGTGAGATGATACCTCATTGAGCTTTGATTTGCATTGCTTTAATAATGAGTGATGACCAGCATCTTTTCATGCGTTTGTTAGCCATCTGTATGTTTTCTTTGGAGAAATATCTGTTTAGGTCTTCTGCCCACTTTTTGATTGGGTTGGTTGCTTTTCTGGTATTGAGCTGCATGAACTTGTATCTTTTAGAGATTAATCCTTTGTCGGTTGTTTCATTTGCTATTATTTTCTCCCATTCTGAGGGTTGTCTTTTCACCTTGCTTATAGTTTCCTTTGTTGTGCAAAAATTTTTAAGTTTAATTAGGTCCCATTTGTTTATTTTTGTTTTTATTTCCATTACTCTAGGAGGTGGGTCATAGAGGATCTTGTGATTTATGTCAAAGAGTGTTCTGCCTATGTTTTCCTCTAAGAATTTTATAGTTTCTGGTCTTACATTTAGGTCTTAAATCCATTTTGAGCTTATTTTTGTGTATTGTGTTAGGAAGTATTCTAATTTCATTCTTTTACACATAGCTGACCAGTTTTCCCAGCACCACTTATTGAACAGATTGTCTTTTCTCCATTGTATATTTTTACCTCCTTTGTCAGAGGTAAGGTGCCCATAGGTGTGTGGATTTATCTCCAGGCTTTCTATCTTGTTCCATTGGTATATATTTCTGTTTTTGTGTCAGTACCATACTATCTTAATGATTGTAGCTTTGTAGTATAGTCTGAAGTCAGGAAGCTTGATTCCTCCATCTCCATTTTTTTTTCCCTCAAGATTGCTTTGGCTATTTGGTGTCTTTTGTGTTTCCATACAAATTGTGAAATTATTTTTTCTAGTTCTGTGAAAAATACCATTGGTAGTTTGATAGAGATTGCACTGAATCTGTAGATTGTTTTGGGTAGTATAGTCATTTTCACAATATTGACTCTTCCAATCCAAACATGGTACATCTCTCATCTGTTTGTATTGTCTTTGATTTCTTTATCAGTGTCTGATAAATTTCTGCATACAGGTCTTTTGTCTTTCTAGGTAAATTTATTCCTAAGTGTTTTATTCTTTTGTTTGCAATGGTGAATGAGATTCTCTCCTTAATTTCTCATTCTGATTTCTCATTGTTAGTGTATAGGAATGCTAGGGATTTCTGTGTATTAATTTTTTATCCTGCAACTTTACTATATTCATTGATTAGCTCTAACGATTTTCTGGTGGCATCTTTAGGGTTTTCTATGTCAAGAATTCATGTCGTCTGCAAATAGTTTTACTTCTTTTTCAATCTGGATTCCTTTTATTTCTTTTTCTTCTCTGATTGCTGTGGCTAGGACTTCCAAAACTGTGTTGAATAGTAGTGGTGAGAGTGGGCACCCTTGTCTTGTTCCTGATCTTAGGGGAAATGCTTTCAGTTTTTCACCATTGAGAATAATGTTTGCTGTGGTTCATTGTATGTGGCCTTTATTATGTTGAGGTATGTTCCTTCTGTGCCTACTTTCTGGAGAGTTTTTTTTTTTTTATCATAAATGGCTGTTGAATTTTGTCAGAAGCTTTCTCTGCATCTATTGAGATGATCATATGGTTTTTATCTTTTAATTTGTTAATATGGTGTATCAAATTGATTGGTGCAGTTCAGTCACTCAGTCGTGTCCAACTCTTTGTGACCCCGTGAACCACAGCACACCAGGCCTCCCTGTCCATCACCAACTCCTGGAGTTCACCCAAACCCATGTCCATCGAGTCAGTGATGCCATCCAACCATCTCATCCTCTGTCATCCCCTTCTCGTCCTGCCCCCAAACTTTCCCAGCATCAAGGTCTTTTCCAATGAGTTAATTCTTTGCATCAGGTGGCCAAAGTATTGGAGTTTCAGCTTCAACATCAGTCCTACCAATGAAACACCCAGGACTGATCTCCTTTAGAATGGACTGGTTGGATCTTGCAGTCCAAGAGACTCTCAAGAGTCTTCTCCAACACCACAGTTCAAAAGCATCCATTCTTCGGCATTCAGCTTTCTTTATAGTCCAACTCTCACATCCATACGTGACCACAGGAAAAACCATAGCCTTGACTAGATGGACCTTTGTTGACAAAGTAATGTCTTTGCTTTTTAATATGCTGTCCAGGTTGGTCATAACTTTCCTTCCAAGGAGTAAGCGTCTTTTAATTTCATGGCTGCAATCACCATCTGCAGTGATTTTGGAGACTGTTCATGAACAGTATGATTGGTGCAAGCATCTTTTAATTTCATGGCTGCGGTCCCATCTGCAGTGATTTTGGAGACCAAGAAAATAAAATCTGTCATTGCTTCCACTTTTTCTCCTTCTATTTCCCATGAGGTGATGGGACCAGATGCCATGATCTTAGTTTTCTGAATGTTTAGTTTCAAGCCAGCTTTCTCACTCTCCTTTTTGACCTTCCTCAAGAGGTTCTTTTGTTCCCCTTCATTTTGTGGCCTTAGAGTGGTATCATCTGCATATCTAAGGTTGTTGATATTTCTCCCAGTAGTCTTGATTCCAGCTTGTGAATCATCCAGCCTGGCATTTCACATAATGTACTCTGCATATAAAGAATAGCAAGAAGAGATAGGAAAGCCTTCTTCAGCGATCAATGCAAAGAAATAGAGGAAAACAACAGAATGGGAAAGACTAGAGATCTCTTCAAGAAAATCAGAGATACCAAAGGAACATTTCATGCAAAGATAGGCTCGTTAAAGGACAGAAATGGTATGGACCTAACAGAAGTAGAAGATAATTAAGAAGAGATGGCAAGAATTCACAGAAGAACTGTACAAAAAAATCTTCACGACCCAGATAATCACGATGGTGTGATCACTGACCTAGAACCAGACATCCTGGAATGTGAAGTCAAGTGGGCCTTAGGAAGCATCACTACGCACAAAGCTAGTGGAGGTGATAGAATTCCAGTTGAGCTCTTTCAAATCCTGAAAGATGATGCTGTGAAAGTGCTGCACTTAATATGTCAGCAAATTTGGAAAACTCAGCAGTGGCCACAGGACTTGAAAAGGTCAGTTTTCATTCCAATCCCAAATAAAGGCAATGCCAAAGAATGCTCAAACTACCACACAATTGCACTCATCTCACATGCTAGTAAAGTAATGCTCAAAATTCTCAAAGCCAGGCTTCAGCAATATGTGAACCGTGAACTTCCAGATGTTCAAGCTGGTTTTCGAAAAGGCAGAGGAACCAGAGATCCAATTGCCAACATCCACTGGATCATCAAAGAAGCAAGAGAGTTCCAGAAAAACATCTATTTCTGCTTTATTGACTATGCCAAAGCTTTTGACTGTGTGGATCACAATAAACTGTGGAAAATTCTGAAAGAGATGGGAATACCAGATCACCTGATATGCCTCTTGAGAAATTTGTATGCAGGTCAGGAAGCAACAGTTAGAACTGGACATGGAACAACAGACTGGTTCCAAATAGTAAAAGGAGTATGTCAAGGCTGTATATTGTCATCCTGTTTATTTAACCTAACACTGGACTGGAAGAAACACAAGCTGGAATCAAGATTGCAGGGAGAAATATCAATCACCTCAGATATGCAGATGACACCACCCTTATGGCAGAAAGTGAAGAGGAACTAAAAAGCCTCTTGATGAAGGTGAAAGTGGAGAGTGAAAAAGTTGGCTTAAAGCTCAACATTCAGAAAACGAAGATCATGGCATCCGGTCCCATCACTTCATGGGAAATAGATGGGGAAACAGTGGAAACAGTGTCAGACTTTATTTTTCTGGGCTCCAAAATCACTGCAGATGGTGATTGCAGCCATGAAATTAAAAGATGCTTACTCCTTGGAAGGAAAGTTATGACCAACCTAGATAGCATATTCAAAAGCAGAGACATTACTTTGCCAACAAAGCTTCGTCTAGTCAAGGCTATGGTTTTTCCTGTGGTCATGTATGGATGTGAGAGTTGGACTGTGAAGAAGGCTGAGCGCCGAAGAACTGATGCTTTTGAACTGAGGTGTTGGAGAAGACTCTTGAGAGTCCCTTGGACTGCAAGGAGATCCAACCAGTCCATTCCGAAGGAGATCAGCCCTGGGATTTTTTTTGGAAGGAATGATGCTAAAGCTGAAACTCCAGTACTTTGACCACCTGATGTGAAGAGTTGACTCATTGGAAAAGACTCTGATGCTGGGAAGGATTGGGGGCAAGCGGAGAAGGGGACGACAGAGGATGAGATGGCTGGATTGCATCACTGACTTGATGGACATGAGTCTGAGTGAACTCCGGGAGTTGGTGATGGACAGGGAGGCCTGGCGTCCTGCAATTCATGGGGTCGCAAAGAGTCGGACACGACTGAACGACTGATCTGATCTGATCTGATATAAGTTAAATAAGCAAGGTGGCAGTATCCAGCCTTGTTGTACTTCTTTCTCAATTTTGAACCAGTCCTTTATTCCATGTCCTTTTCTAAGTGTCACTTCTTGACCTTCATACAGGTTTTTCAGGAGACAAGTAGGCTGGTAGCTTATTCCCATCTCTTTAACAATTTTCCATAGTTTGTTGTGATCCACACATTCACAGCTTTAGTGTAGTCAATTAAGCAGAAGCAGATGTTTTTCTGGAATTCCCTTGCTTTCTCCATGACCCAATGAAGGTTGGCAGTTTGGTGTCTGGTACCTTTGCCTTTTCTAAATCCACCTTGAACACCTGGAATTTCTTGGTACACACATTGCTGAAGCCTAGCTTAAAGGATTTCGAGTGTAACCTTGCTAGCATGTGAAGTGAGCACAGTTGTATGGTACTTTTAACATTCTTTGGCATTGCTCTTCTTAGGGATTGGAATGAACACTGACCTTTTTCCAGTCCTGTGGCCACTGTTGTTTTCCAAATTTGCTGGCATATTGAGTCCAGCACTTTAACAGCCTCATCTTTTAGGAGTTTAAATAGCTCAGTTGGAAATACGTCACCTCCCCTAGGTTTGTTCTTAGTAATGCTTCCTAAGGCCCACTTGACTTCACACTCCAGAATGTTTGGCTCTAGGTGAGTGAAAGCACCAGACCACACTTATCTGAGTCAATAAGACCTTTTTTTGTGTAGTTCTTCTGTGTATTCTTGCCACCTCCTCTTTTTTTTTTTTTTAATATTTATTTATTTGACTGCTCTAGGTCTTTAGTTGTGGCATGAAAACTCTTAGTTGTGGCACGTGGGATCTAGTTTTCTGACCAGAGATCGAACTGAGGCCCCCTGCATTGGGAGTTCAAAGCATAGCTACTGGACCACCAGAGAAGTCCCTTGCCACCTCTTCTTAAGTCTCTTCTGCTTCTGTTAGGTCCTTACTGTTTCTGTGCTGTATTACGCCCATCCTTACAAGAAATGTTCCCTTGATATCTCCAATTTTCTTGAAGAGATCTTTAGTCTTTCTCATACTATTATTTTCCTCTGTTTATTTGCATTTTTCATTTAAGAAGGCCTTCTTATCTCTCCTTGCTATTCTGTGGAACTCTGCATGCAATTGGGTATATCTTTCCCTTTCTCCCTTGTTTTTTGCTTCTCTTCTTTCCTCAGCTATTTGTAAAGCCTCCTCAGACAACCACTTTGCCTTCTTGCAGTTTCTATTTCTTTGGCATAGTTTTGGTCATTGCCTCCTCTGTCTATAATTCTTTAGGCACTCTGTCTACTGGATCTAATCTCTTGGATCTGTTTGTCACTTCCACTGTATGATCATAAGGGATTTGACTTAGGTCATACCTGAATGGCTTAGTGGTTTTCACAACTTTCTTCAATTTAAGCCTGGATTTTGCAGTAAGGAGTTCATGATCTGAGCCACTGTCAGCTCCTGGTCTTGATTTTACTGACTGTATAGAGCTTCTCTGTCTTCAACTGCAAAGAATATGATCAGTCTGATTTTAGTATTGATCATCTGGTGGTGTCCATGTGTAGAGTCATCTCTTGTCTTGTTGGAAAAGGGTGTTTGCTATGACCGGTGTGTTCTTTTGGCAAAACTCTGTTAGCCTTTGCCCTGCTTCATTTTGTACTCCAAGGCCAAACTTGCCTGTTACTCCATATATCTCTTAACTTCCTACTTTTTCATTCCAGTCCTCTGTGATGAAAAGGACATCTTTTGGGGGTGTTAGTTCTAGAAGGTGTTGTAGGTCTTCATAGAATTGGTCAACTTCAGCTTCTCTGGCATCAGTGGTTGGGTCATAGACTTGGATTACTGTGGTATTGAATGGTTTGCCTTGGAAACAAACTGAGATCATTCTGTCGTTTTTGAGATTGCACCCAAGTACTGCATTTCGGACTCTCTTGTTGACTATGAGGGCTACTCCATTTCTTCTAAGGGATTCTAGCCCAGCAGTAGATATAATGGTCATCTGAATTACATTCTCTCATTTCTGTCCATCTGAGTTCACTGATTCCTAAGATATTGATATTAATTCTTGCCATCTCCTGCTTGACCACGTCCTATGTACCTTGATTCATGAACCTAACCTTCCAGGTTCCAATGCAGTATTGTTCTTTACAGCATCAAACTTTACTTTCACCACCAGACACATCCACAACTGAACATCGTTTCTGCTTTTGCCTAGCAATTTCATTCTTGCTGAATCTATTAGTAGTTGCTTGCTGGTCTTCCCCAGTAGTATATTGGACACTTTACAACTGGAGGGGCATGCATCTTATGGTGTCATGTTGTTCTGCTTTTTCATACTGTCCATGGGCTTCTCCAGGCAAGAATACTGGAGTGGTTTGCCATTTCCTCCTCCTCTGGACCACATTTTTCCAGAACTCTTCACTATGACCCTTCCTTCTTGGGTGGCCCTCCATGGCATAGTTCATAGCTTCACCGAGTTACACAAGCCCCTTCACCGTGACAAGGCTGTGATCCATGAAGGGGTCTTGCCTGCTTACTGTCCCTCAAACACAGTAGGCCTTTTCTGCCTCAGGGCCTTTGCACATGCTATTCTCGCAGCCTTTACTGCTGTTTCTCTGTGTCACCGCATTGCTCTCTCACCTTGCTCAGGTATTTGCCCAAATATCTTCTTAGCAATCCTCCCCTGACTGCCCTGTTTAAAATTGCTATTTTCCTTTCCCCTTTACCCTGGACACTCAATATCCCCCTTTCCTGCTTTATTTTTCTCTACACTGTACCACTATGTAATTTTCTAGATATTTATTTATTTCTAAATATTTTCTGCCCCTTATTCTCAACCAGAAAGTTCTGTGAGGCATGGATTTGGTTTTGTTCACTGTTACATTCTGTGGAGCCTAAGTAGGACCTGTTACATAGTAACCATTCCATAAAAATATCTTGAATGGAGCTATTCAAGATTGGAGATGACTCATGCTAGGTCAGTCAGTCCCAGTCAGAGCTTATTCTGGGCCTTTTGTGTGCATTCCCGAGAGGAGACATTTCCTTGTTCACCCTGGACTCAGTGTCAGATAATCCAGAGGCTGGGGATTCTCTTGCCATCTGACTATTGCATGGTATCACACGGGCTCTGAGTGGCCTACAGTAGAAGCTTTTTGCCCCAGATATTTACTGCTCTTCCTAGGTGGGATTTTTACACCATTGCCCTACGGATAGGTTTGACCAAGTGACTTATTTTCAGCAGTTGGATTTGGGCACAAGTGATGTGCCTCACTTCCCAGCAGAGGTGTGAAGGGCCAGCTTGTGGGGTGCTGCTTTGATATTTCCCCTTTGTTTTGAGTATAGCAATGACAACCCACTCCAGTACTCTTGTCTGGAAAATCCCATGGACGGAGGAGCCTGGTAGGCTGCAGTCCATGGGGTCTCTAAGAGTCGGACACGACTGAGCGACTTTACTTTCACTTTTCACTTTCATGCATTGGAGAAGGAAATGGCAACCCACTCCAGTGTTCTTGCCTGGAGAATCCCAGGGACGGGGGAGCCTGGTGGGCTGCCGTCTATGGGGTCGCACAGAATCGGACACGACTGAAGTGACTTAGCAGCAGTAGCATGAGTATAGCAATGCCCCAGAGAGAGGTTGGCCCAAGTCTTAGAGGAAAGATCACATGTTACTGACCTGCAGCCAGCCTGCACAAAACAGGAGTGAAAAATAAACCTTGAGAAGTGTAAACTACTGAGATTTAGGGTATAACATCATCTAAGCTGATTCAACACTTCTCCTAGTTTAAGAACAAAATATTTATTAAAGGATATTTGGTGGCCCAGAGGCTCTCCGAGAAGGCTGGCTTTGGAGACTCTAAAGCCGGGAATAATGTCTGAATATCATTGCAGGGCTGTACCAGCAGAGATACCTGCCCACGGCTGCCCCTTTTGAATACAGACTTAGAAACTCAAGCCAGTGATGGGGCCCAGAGTTTCTGGTACTGCTGTCTCTGCAAACTAACTTTGGCAGATGATGGCTTTCATAATCCCTTGACTCCTTCTGTTGCTCTCTTCTAAATTGAGGTCTCTGGCAGAGCCTAGGTTACACACCTGTGCTCCTGCTATGAAAGAGGCTGGGAGAGCAAATTTCTTGTTTCTTCTCAAGGATTCAAATATGGAGAATTACTGAAACATAGGGAGGATATTGAGAAGTTAATGTGGGTGATCGCAAGGTCTGAGAGACACCAGTTTGAAGCCTGAGAATGAATAGAGCCAACAGTGAGGAATTGGAGGTGAGAAACAGACCTGGTACTGTCATCTAAGGCCTTGACCAAGTCAGGCCTTAGGTCTCCTCATTGACTCCTCAGCTGTCAGAAGGGTGCATTTCCAGTTTTGCTGAGACCAGCAGGAGTTGGCCTTACTGACTCTTGCGACAGGAGTCCTGATGACTCATGTCGAGAATGGATGGGCATCACCACAGTGGGCTGGCAGTGCCTTCTTGGCTCACTTGGAAGTTTTTTTGCCCTTGGTTCTGAGGAAATGAGGACAGAGGCTGATGGTCATGGGAATGGCTGCTCTGACAGCTCGGGATTTTGGTTTTCCGGCCTGGAGAGCCGTCAGTTCTCAGATGCAGCAGGCCACTTGTCCCCACTGATTACAGTAACCAGAATGGGTGAGGCTACAGAGTGGCCAACACATCTACAGCAGATACTGCTAGTTGCTTATTCAATATTCATTCTTCTTTTTGTCAGTAATAAAAATAATCATTTTTAGAATGCTTGCTGTGTATTAGAGACTGTTCAGACTCTTTACTCATATTAACTCATTTAATCCTCCCAAGAAACCTGTGAGAAAGGCACTGTTACTATGGTTAGTTTACAGATGAGAAAACTGAGTCACAGAATAATTATGTAACTAAGTCACAAAGCTAAGTAAATAAAGGAGTAGGGTTTTACACCCAGGCCATCTGGCTCCATTATCTGTATTTAACCTCTACACCACACTTCCTGATTTTGTTTGACTCAGGAATGTGTCCAACTAGGATTGATTTCCTGGGCTCCCTTACAGTTAGAAGAGCCTGTGTGACATAATTCTGGCCACTGACTTGTATAGAAGTAGGTGGGCTTCCAAAACCATTTCTTTAAAAGGGGGTCAACTCAGTTGGTATGCCCCATTTTGCCCTTAGCTTCACTTCCTCCTCAGAATGCACATAAAATGCTGGAGGGAGAGCAGCCATTTTATGATCATGAGCTGACAATTGTGAAGAAGAAAGCTACATTGCTCAGCAGAAAGAAGGAAGATACCTGGGTCCCAGCCCCAAATTTACTACTTCCAGACTCTCGATTACACTTAAAAAATAAAATTACTAATTTTTAATGCTGCTATTTAGTGAGAGTTTCAGTTATATGAAGGAAAATACAATCCCCACTGATGCAGTATTTCCACATTTCTCTCCTATACCATTTTGACAGTGTGTTTAATCTGCTCACCAGTTACTGAGGGACTGCTCCTCAGTGTCTCAGTTCCTTTGTTTATTGTCGCATACCTGCAGTATGTCTACGAGTTCAGTGTTGAATAGTATGGAGTTTGTTTTTTTTTAAAGTGTACGACATGGCCCCATCTCAAGGAGTTTAGAGAACATTAATTAACCCAAAGGACTTATTTGTTTCAAGATGTTAATGGATGATAATGGCTTGATATGTTTTTCCTAACTTTGGATGTTACTGAATTTTTTTATTATTGACTTTTAATTAGACTCTGTCTCTTCTCTCTTAAAGAGAAGGCAGGAGGGGGGGCAGGGTGATATGCAAAGCCTATCTATTAGGAAAGATGGCTTTGTGGGGTATTCCTCTCGACAACAGCTATATGTCATCTGCAAAATCACCTGCAGTCACATTCAGTGAGCTTAGACTTGATAGATAGCCACTCAAGAGAGAAACAGATCAACTGAAAATACTTTGTCTCCCCCTCCCTTATTTCAACGATTCAAGATGCCTCCAGTTTCTAAAGTCACTCCCCTGGGACTGTGTAACTGAGCGCAGAGCAGTTTGGCTAATCCCCAAATTGGCTACTCCTACGGAACCCTGCTTAAAAGGAAGTGACTGATAGTGGCATCCAGCCAATGCTAATTGGTGACAGAAATGACATTTCCCTCTGATTTTTCCAAACTTATTGTCTTTAGATTTCTAAGTGGATTCAACTGTGCACACAATGGGACTTGCCTATAAGCTTTCTTCATAGTTTGATGGGAAGATTTCAAGAGTGGTGGAGGTGTTAAATTAAGATCATCTTAGTGTTTTTGTTAGTGATTTTAAGTGTTTGTGACTTTTTGGGATACAATTAGGGTATAGTCTGAAGGCTATATATAATGATAAAACCAAAACCAATTAGTAGGTTGTTTAATGCAGTTAGAGGCTGTCTGCAGGCTAGCAGCTTTCCTTTGCTAAATCTTGTTAAAATGCAGTGGGTTCTATTTTGTGCAGAATGAGCAGGCTGCCATGACAACTGTCTGTGAATATTATTTCAATATTAGTCATAGGTTTCCAGTGTTTGCCTCTGGGTCCAGCGTTCATTCTAAAACCCAGATGCACATCTATTCTTAAAGGCGTTCTCCTGGACGTGTTTACAAAAAACAAAAACAAAACAGTTTCAACTGGCTGTTAATTTTTTTTTTCTCTTTTCGAAGAGAAATTTGAATGAATTCACACAATTGAAAATTGCACATTTTATTGCTGTTCTTTTCTTTGGAAAAGGTGAGTTGGATATGAATTTTTATTGTGCTTGACTGTAGATTTGATTAAGTAGATTAAATAGGAGCCTGGAGATTACTCGTATTGCCTATCTTTAGTTACGTGCCCACCTGAACCCTCCCTTTTGCTGGGAGAATAGGATGTGTGAGCTGCCTAGGCCTGTGTTGTGTGCCTAGCCCTGGGCAGTCATTGTTGCTTGGCAAGTGGGCTCATGCTGATTGAATTAAGCCAGTTCAATCTCACACTTAGAGTGGAGGGTGGTGTAGAGTGGAGGGTGGTGTCAATCCCATGCAAACCACAGGGCTTAGTATAGGGACAGAGTTGAGCTCAGAAAGGAAAACTAGGGTACTATTGTAAGGGATCAAGGGGCAATATTTGTCGGCCACCTGGTTAGGCAACAGAATGATGGGCAAATAAAATTATTTATTGAATATTAACTATAAGCCAGGCACTACTCAAAACTGCTTTACAAGTGTATTGTTTAGAGAATGTGTTTGGCTGCATGTGATGAGGTAAGTGAAATAACAGGGACTTAATGCAGAGGGATTGGCTTTTACCTCAGGTGACATTAAGTCAGGAAAGAAGCCACTTCACATAATTTGTGTCCCAGGCTCTCCTTCAGTCTTTCTGCATTATCATTCTCAGCATTAGCCTCTTGTCCTAATGCACTCAAAAGGGCTGCTTTTCCTCTAGGCATTATGTCATGGTTCCAGACACAGTTGGGGAAGGATAAAAGCAAAGGGCTCCTGACAGCTAAGTCTTATCTCTTTTTTTTTTTAATCAGAAAAATGGCTTTTCTGGGAGCCTCAGCCACTAGATTTCTCCTTATATCTCATTGGCCAGAACAGAGCCCCTAACCACTGGGGATCCTAGAAAATGAAGTTTTGGTGGCTGGGCCCATTGCCATCAAAAGCAAAATTAGGGCTTTATTGGTATGGAAGAAAAGGAGAATAGATACTGGCTAGGCAACTATCCGTGGCTGCCACAATGTGTATGAACCCATGTATTCCTTATATCAACTCAGTGTGAGCAGTGCTATTACTATCTCAGTTTATAAGAAGCAGACACAGAGGTTGTGTAATTTTCCCAAGCTCAGACACAACTGTTAAGTGGTGGCTGTACAAAATGACCCCAAGCAATCTGACTGTGAAACTGAAGTCTCTGATGCTCCTAAGCACATCCTGACCCACAGACCAGGCCACATTTCTCCTCCAGGATGTGTATCCACTCAGGAAATGTAGGCCTCGCCTAGAAATGGTAGCTAATATCTGTTTAGCACTGTATAGTTTATGAAGGATTTTCCACTTAGATTTTTCCATTTAAATATTATCCCCATTTTTAAAATGAGAAGGCACTCGGAGAAGTAATAAACATTTCCTAAGGTACCCGGCTTGTATTATTAAGTGACAGAGCTGATATTCCCTTAAAATTGTGAGAATTTACTCCTGGTCCCCTTTCCTAATCCTCCTGTTCTTCCATGCACAGACACTTTTTTAATTTTTAAAAATGACAGTACTTTCTCCAGACCCTATATTAACTTTATAGCCTTCTTAGGAAAAACAGTGTAGACAAATCTTGAATCTGCCACCAGCTCATTTACCTAGTATCCGTTTCACATAACTACATCAGCAGGAGCATGGCATATGAGGCAGACATACCAGTTTAGTGGGGAGAAACAGAGGCCTAAGTGGGGAGGTTATTTGTATCTCATGTAATATAAAATCTAGAGCTTCATTCGAAATGTATGTTCATTACAAATAGCTCTTATCTCCCTGTTAAAGTAAGAGAGTCATTAAACATGTAGAATTTTCCTGTTCTTAGTTACATCAGGTTAATTTGAATACATATCCTTAAAACTGTTTTGTAAATCAGACTTATGAAATAAGAATAACAATCCACCTCACTAGGGCAAATTAGTGAGGTTTTAGTACATTACTGATACATCAATTTGCTTATGATTGTTATTTCTTTCATTCTTTCCAAATATTTGAAATCTTTATGGCATTGTTTCATTTTTACATCACAACATTCTCATGTTCTGCTGATACTGAGTTGACCGTGAAAATCACAAAAGCATTGTAGAATATATTTGACTTTAAAAGCTGTGGAAGAGTGGGTTGAAAAAGAAATAGAGATTAAAAAAAAAATACAGTGTTACAGAGTAGTGCCTCTCAAAGTATGCTTCACCATCCCTTGGGAATTCATTAGCACTCCAGACTCATGAGCCAACTCCAGACCTACTGAATCAGAACTTCTAGGGGCTGGGCCCAGGCATCTGTGTTTTAACAGGGTCCCCAGGTTGTCTATAAGCACATCAAAGTTTGAGAAGCACTATTTTAGAGAGTTTTATGTAAATGAATAACTTTTGCCCTTTTGGGGATATTAGTGAAAATACTAACTTCAGCTTTAGTAAACTAAAGACTTATTAAACCCTAGTTTTTCCTTTGAAAGTCCCTAAATCATAGAGTCCACTTATATACTCCAGGGTCTAGAATAGTGCCTGGCATACAGTAGGGGCTCAACAAATATTTGTTGGATGAATATATGAATAAAACCAAGACAAGAGTAAGTATTTTTAAACAAAATTCTCTAAAAACCTTTCCAAAGTCTTCACCATAAACTTGTAGTCATCTGAGGCAATACTAACAAATGTTTTGTACAGAAAGCCATGGGTACTTCCTAGGCCTTGCTTTAGCTAATAGTTTCAACATTCCTCCAAGAAACCAACTGTTCTTTGTTCTCTATGTTCATGAAAACAAACATGGTTGACAGGGAGGTAATGGTTGGCGAAAAGTAAGCTTGGAGAACGTGGAAGCTACCTTCTCAGTAAGCAGGAAGTGGTTCTCTCATCCAGGTTGTGTTGTTCACATTCCATTGGCAGGTACAGTCATACCTGCATTCATCATTATGGAGTTGCCAAGGCAACCTATTAAAGAGTCATTCTAGAATCTCCATCTGGAAAATTCCAGATGAGGCTGAGGGCTCCTCTTCAAGTAAGATCTGTAAGCGTGATGATGGATTGTGTCCTGAGTCTGCAGGTCAGGCTAAAAGATTCAGCAACCAACAACGTGAAAATCTAGGAGTTTTACTTTCCTTCAACCTGTGTGGAACTGGTAAAACTTAGAGGGAAGGATAAGAACTCTTAAAGGAGCCGATAAATTGAATGAAATCTGGGTAGACATGGAACCATATGTTCTTCCTGTTGTTTGGCCAGATCTAGTAGAGTTAATGTTTTATGTATTGAGTTTGTCATACTTTAGTGTATGTAGTATTGAAGCTGTCTTTATTAGGGTAGAGTTGGATCACTGATGTAATGGGACGAGTACTGGCCACCAAGTCATAAGACGATGATGTTGGGAGGCTACTTAACCTCTCTGGGCCTGACTTCCTCTCTCAGAAAATAAAGGGCCTTTCTGAACAAGTCCAGAGGACCAGAGTATCTTACCACATCACAGCCTGGTGCAGGGCTCTGGGACATGACCCTTGTGATGATCTTGTAAGGGGACTCCGCTATCTGGCCTAGATCAGTTTTGCCCAATTCCCTGTGCTTTGACATTAGAGGGGATAGTATAAATGTATATTCTTTGTTTCACTTTTGTCTTGGAATGATGGATTATAGCTCCTGCTGAAGGAAAAAAAAAAGTAAGGAATTACCATTGCTCTGCCATTGACTCATGCTAGATGTCAACAGAGACACAATAACAAGCTGAAAGAACAGATTGTGGCGATATTTAAAAATATCCACAACTCTCTAAATAAGAAGCAGTTCTGATAAGGCTATTTGGAATTCATGTAAAACGCCAAACACCCATAATTCTGAAAATCTGAATTGTTCATTTTGCCAAGGTTATTTACTTCTGTGCATTAATTATAGATAAAGGTATATTAGATTCCATGATAATATGTATCTTCCTTGGTTTACAGATATCCCTCTCTCCTGAGCCTTTTCCTTTCCAGATTGTTCTGTTTTTAGTCTCCTTTTTTTTATCCCTCCTCCTCATTCCCTTTAAATGTCTCTGTTCCTAGGCATCTGATTTTGCCCCTGTTGCCTCTAACTTTACAAGTGCTCCCTCTGATCACTTTAGCTGTTATCAATAACCTGATAACCTCTTTGATCAGAATCTGCAGACCTGATTTATTTTCTGGGCTTTAAAAAGAGCCTCTGCTGCCTATGGGACATTTTAACTTGTTAGGGTGTCACTCACTAGACTGTAAATGACCAGAGGGCAGGGACCATGTGTGTTTTGTCCACCGTTGTACCCCCAGGGTGCAGTGCAGTGCCCAGCACCTGGTAGATACCCAGTGAGCATTGTTGAAGATGTGATGGATCCATCTAGTATTCCAGACTAGAAACTTTGGAATCCTTATCAATGCCTCTATCCCCCTTGCTCCCTATACCCAGTCTGGGATCAGTGGGTTTATTTCCTAAAAGGCTTTCACATTTGGCTTCTCCTCTCCATTTGCACTGCTACCGCTTTAATTCAGCCCTTATCATTGATCTCTTGGATCATTGCAGGCGCTTCCTCATTGGTCTTCCTCTGGCTGGCATTTCACCAGGTCATTGCCATGTGACCCACAGAGTCATCTTCCTAAAGTGTGAATCTAATGAGATTACTCTCAGGCTCCTCTTCACTTAATCAGAGTTTGCAATCTGGCAGCCTCACACTGGAGTCTGTACAGTGTTCTGAGAAAGTGAGAATTACTGCTGCATTTCATTGATTCTGAGAGACACATTTTTTCACATTTTAGCACCACTGAAATTGGGATGTGCCTTAAAATCAATGGTGTGTCACAGTTTGATGAGTTGCTTTTTTGTTTCTTATTGGTACATAAAATAATGATATACCTTGTAATCAATGGCATCTTAAGTTTGTAGAGGTATACTCATACTGGCATTTAAAAATACAGAGATTTTACATAAAAGCATGTTCAGCTTCTTTTGAAAAATTACAGTGGGTAATGTTGGGTTGGGATTTTTGGACAACTGCTGCCTCATTTAGATAGACACTCTCTACAATGTCCCATCATCTCCACCCAGGCTGCTTTATTCATTTCTGTTATGTATTCCAGCCCATGTCAGCATTTGAAATTGCAGTCTCTGACTGACAGATAAAAGTATGAATTCTTTGCTGTGATTTATGAGAACAGTCACAGTTGGCACCAGTCTACCTCCTCAGGTTCACATCCCCATCTTCTGCTGTTATACATTCTACCCACCCCAGTCTCAGGAAATATAACTCAAATGTAGTGTGCTCCCAATTTCCCTGGAATGCCGTTTTCTACCTTGTATGCTCTAGGAAATGTCTCCTGACTTGTCCTGGCAGGGCTCGTATCCTTCTGGGCTCTGGTAGTACATGGCATATCTTTGTACCTGATCTTGGGTGGCCTCAGCTTGTAGTGGCTTGAAGCAGGATTTTGGTTCCTAGCCAGAGACTGAGGCCAGTTATAGATGGTGAAGGCGCCGAATCCCAGCCACTAGACCAGTGGTCAGTGACAAGGCCCTGGCTCTTCGGCTCTGCAGAATTCACACGAAAATGGAAAGTAGTGAAACAAGTCAAGTGTTTATTAGGAGGAAACGGGTACGGTACATGTGGATAGACACATGGGCAGACTCAGAGAGAGTTGTGCCCTCCTGGTGGTTTGAATCACTCAGAAAAAAATTATTTATTTATTTTACTTTTGGCTGCGCTCGGTCTTTGTTGCTGCTCACAGGGTTTGTCCAGTTGCGGCAAGTGGTGGCTACTGTGTAGTTCTAGTGCACAGGCTTCTCATTGTGGTGGCTTCTCTTGTTGCAGAGCACGGCCTCTAGGCATGCAGGCTTAGTAGTTGTGGTGCATGGGCTCAGCTGCCCCGAAACATGTGGGATCTTCCCAGACCAGGGATTGAACCGGTGCATTGCAAGGCGGATTTCTTAACCACTGGACCACCAGGGAAGCCCCTTGAATCACTTTTGTGGGGCATTCCCTCCAGGTTTCCTTTGACCAGTCATTTTGATTTGTCTGGTTCTGAGTCCGTATTTGGCATATCTCAGAATCCTCTCATGTGTGCATGCTCATCTCTTTGCCAAGGTGAACTCTGGTGAAGAGGCTTATGGGAAGTTGACATCACTTACTGTGAGGTGATGTCCCCTCCCTTTTCCACCTCCAAGGAGCCTTTCTGCGCATGTGTAGTCAGGGAGGTCTCCTTGACTTTGAGAAGTAGGAATATGTGGTCTTTTATCTGGGTAGGGCCCAACCTCCTCCATCATTCCACTTTTATGCAGTTTCTGTCCATTGCAGAGAAACTGTTCAGCCTGGGGCATGTCTGTTTCCTGCCTCACACCTACACCTTCTGTCTTAAAATTATCTGTGGATGGCCCATGTCCCTCGTTACACTATGAATCTGGTAGGGAAATGAATCAGAATGTATTCATTTTTTATATCTGCCCCTCATAGCTGGAACTTGCTCAGTAAGTATCTGTTAGGTAAAGGATGGATGGGTTGCATTTTTCTCACTGGGGTCTCTGATTTTGAGTTTTGCCCATGGATAGCTAAAAGTGAAGTCCAATGGAAGGACAAGTGTATTCCTTGGTGCTCATAGTTTACAGTGGCAGGCACTGCTTCTGGCATTGCTTTAGGAAGACCCTTGGCAGTCACAGTCAGCCCACGTGGACTTTAATGTCTGCAGACCCAAAGGCACTAAGGCACCAAGGGCAGCTCTGAAGTTTTTTAAAAATTTATTTTTAAATTAGTGTACAGTAAAACTGACTTGTACAGTTCTGTGACTTTTAACACTTGGGTAGGTTATTGTCACACCATAATCAGGATACAGAACATCACCTCCAAAACTCCTTGCTCTTCCTTTGTAGTCACATTCTCCCTCACCCCATAAACCTTGGCAGCTGTTAATCAGCTCTGCATTACTACAGTTTTGTCTTTTTGAGAATGTCATGTAAGTGTACTCAACGTTTTAAGCCTGACTTTTTTCAGCATAATGCCTTTGAGATTCATCCAGGCTGTCTTTATCAGTAGTTTGTTCCTTTTTATTGGTAAGTAATATTCCATTATATGGCTGTCCTGCAGTTTGTATATCCATTTACCCACTGAAGGACATTCGGGCTGTTTTAAGTATTTGACCATATGAACTTGAGTACAGGTTTCTATATGAATATAAACTTTCATTCCTTTAGAGTAAATATCCAGGGGGTAGGGTTACTATGTCATATGGCAAGTACATATTCAACTGTATGAGAGACTGTCGAACTATTTTGCAGAGTGGCTGCACTATTTTGTATTCCCACCAGCAAAGTATAAGAGTTCTAGTTGCTCCATATCCTAGCCAGTGCTGGGTATTATTAGAGTTTTAAAAAAATCTAATAGGTGTTCAGTGTTAGCTCACTGTACTTTTGATATGAATTTAAGCTTCCTTGAATCCAGGCTGTGGAAATTGGAGGGAAAAAAATGGTTAACTCACCACCAGTGTGGTAGTACTTCAAACTCTTATCTTCTCAGTATGCCTTCTGCTGTTTACTTTCCAAACTCTTTGTGGTACTTATTTATTGCTGTAATAACAAAATCTAGAGGCTTAAAATGCACATTTATGATCTCACAGCTTTTTTGGGTCATGAATCCAGGTGCAGTTTACATGGGCCCTCTGTTTCAGGGTCTCTCACAAGCTGCTGCAGTCAAGGTGTCAGGTGAGCTGCAGTCATCTTAAGGCTTCACTGGGGGAGGATCTGCTTCCAAGCTCACATGGTTGTTGGCAAGATTTCAGTTTCTTGAGGTCTGTTTGACTGAGGGCTTCAGTTCCATGCTGGCTTTTAGCCCATGACTTCCCTCAGTCCTGTGCCATGGGGGCCTCTCCAGCACGACAGATTATTTCATCAAAAACACATGAGTTGCGAAGGCAATAGAGAGAGTCTGCTTATAGGACACAAAGTCACAATCTTTCATAACTTAGTCACAGAAGTAACAGCCCAACACATTTGCCATATTCTGCTGACTAGAAGTCAGTCACTAGGTCAAGCCTTACACTGAAAGGGAGGAGATTACACAAAAGCATGAACACCAGGAGGCAGGGATCATTGGGAGCCATCTTGAAATTTACCACAGTCTTCAAACAGCTGGTCCACGGATTCTGTCCAGGTTTTATAGCTTTATTCTATGGGAGAGACAGGGTAGAGTGTCCTTACTCTGTCTTACTCTTTCATTTGATTTATGAACATTCAAGGTTAATTTAAGGAGTTTTGTTTTTTGAGTCAAGCCATCTTGGACAAAGCTAAGGTTCGACTGTTGTTTTTCAGTCACCCAGTCATGTCTGACTCTCTGCAACCCTGTGGACTGCAGCACGCCAGGCCTCCCTGTCCCTCACCATCTCCCGAAGTTTGCCCAAGTTCACGTCCATTGCATTGGTGATGCCATCCAGCCATCTCATCCTAGTGGCTCAGGGTTAGATTACCAGTGGTTAAATTCTAATATCTACTAATATGCTATTTATTAAGTGACAACCATGGAAAGCTCAACTTTTGTACTCAAGATGGAGCCTTTTCAGTGATGAATTTATAAACTTCAGCACATGACAGCTCTTTCAGCCTGTCATTGTGGCTGCTGACCAGGTGACCCCAATAGACAGATGTGGCCAACACTGGCCTTTATGAATTTCTTTCACCTGATAGTGACTTATAACCCATCTTTGATTTATTTTAATAACTTTCTAATGACTTGCCAAATCTGGCCTCTCTTTTCTCCTACTTAATGTGGTTTTTCAATACCCAGAAATCATCCCTGGAAATAGGCTTGATCCTTTCTCTTTATTAAAATGTAAAACTACTTAGTATTCCTTTCCTCTCTTCAAAAAAAGCAGGCTCTTTAAATCAAGGTTCTTCAAATGTTTTTGATCATGAACTTCTCTCAGTGAAAGCTTTCTGAGAATGGATGTCTGATAATTATATTTATTTATATACAGCTAATACTATTGAACTCATATTTTGTGTATATTACCAAAAATGTATATTATGAAAATAGAAAATTCAAAAAGAATTAGAAAATATGAGTTCTGTTACTTTGCTTTCTATTGTCCAACAGATCTTCTGGTTTTTGCTGTGGGGCAGGTACCTCAGTTTGGAGACTATTAGGTGCTAGGAAATCCCATGGACAGAGGAGCCTGATGGGCTACAGTCCATGGAGTTGCAAAGAGTCCGACACGACTGACTAAACAACAACAAGGGGTGCCAGGAAGCTGGGATTGGATGTGATTGCTTATCACTGGCCCTGAAATGGAGCAGGATCCTGTGGGGCTGTCTGGGGTGCAAATCCTTTCTGTGTCCCCTGTTTCTTGTTTGTAGGAAACAGGCTTCATTCAGCCCCCTTGCTCTTCCCTGAGTCCCAAAGGCGAGCTTTGAACAGTTGCTAATCAAGTGAGGAAATGCAGAAACTAGGGAGGAGCGGTCCAGAAACAGCAGTGCAGGGTCCTGGCTCCTCCTCAGGGGCGCACAGAATGGTGTCTCTGAGCTCTTCTGCAGGAGCTAAGGCCCCACCCGGGCAGAGGATGGCAGCTTCAGGCCATGCACAAGCATCCTGGACCACCACCCTGTTACCTCGCCACCAGCCATTCAGAAGAAAGTCTGAACATTGTGGAAGATAAGGGAGACTCTGACCCCTTCCCCAAATGATTCTCCCTTTAAACACTTTCATGGTTGAGCAGAGTCTTCAGAGTTGGTTTTTGGACACTAGTCCACCTTCTCCCCAGGTTGTTGGCCTCCTGAATAAAACAGCCTTTTTCTTCCAACCACCACTCATCTCTTGAGCATTGGCTTTTGCGTGAGCTGCTGAGCCTTAGTTGGGAACAGCCCCAGCACTAGAGGGCTAGCTGAGAGTCGCCAGAGCTGGGAGGCCAGCCCAATCTGAGCTCCCCACTTTGGTGCTATCAGGTGTTAAGGTATCAGGCACCATGAACAGGCAGACACTTTAGTTTAAGTACTACTCACTCAGCACCAAGCCCATCTGCACACACCGTTTCTTCTCAGTCTGTTCCCAAGTCCAGTTGCTTTGCCTGGATTCTAGCATGTTTTCCTTGGCTGTGTCGTGACCAATAATAGGAGCTGCTCATTAGATGACTTTTCCTATATAGAAGTTGGAACTGTGGCCAGCTCCAGGAAGCTTGTGAAATAGTAGAGGTTTACCTGCAATGCCCAATTTCTCCCTTGTGAGAAAACCAGCCTTCTCTGTTCCTCTGTGCCTTGCTATAGCTTGCTACTGCCATAGACTAACCGAGTGTCCTGATTTGGGTTCCCTCAGAAGCTGACCCCAAGACAAACATTTGAGACCAAGTTTATTTGAAAGGTGAAGGGAAACTCAATAGGGGAGTGGGGAAGTGAGAAAGAGAGACCACCAAGACAGCCAAGAAAGAGTCAGTGAGTCCAGGCTGTAGAGGTTGTGCAGCCACCATTTTTCAGTCATAGCAGATGGACAGTTTTCTCTTATCTGCTTATAAGTCTAATTGCAGCATTATAATTAGGAACTCAGTTCATTCTGATTTTTGTTTCACTGCTGCCGTTGCACATCCTTGTTAGGTACATATCTACAGGAGGCCTTTTTTTCTCCTTCACTCTCTTCTTCTGGTTAACTCCTAACTTCTGGCTATGTAATCCTCTGGTCTTAGGGTATCACTTCTTCTAGAAAGCCTTGCTTCACCCTCCTCTCAGGGGTAGGGCTCTTTCTCTGTGCCCCCTGCCTGTCCTATTAGAGATTTTGTCATATTGTATTGCTTTCATTTATTCATGTAATAAATATCTGTTATGTGCCTGGCAGTGTTTTAGGTTCCTGGTGCTTATATTCCAATACCAGAGGTACTTTTATTTGTAATTTTATTTTGATTTCTTATTTACCTGTGTGTTTGCCTCACCTAATCATATCCATTTTGTTTACCATTTATGTCCTTGTCCTTTCAACACAGTGCCTGCCAAATAGAGGGAGAGCAATAAAAATGTGTTGAATTGCATAGAAAAGCACAGTGCATCTTAGTTCAGAATGATTTGATATTTCTATGGCCTTTTCCAAGGAGGAAACTGATCTCTCACCTTTCCATTGGCTGTTTCATATGACACTGTGCCCATTGAGAGATAAATTGACCCACCTTGCCTGTTGGGGGTATAAATCTGTTATTGGGTGAGTTAACGTTATTTTGCCCATTGTATTTTCTTTTTTTCAGGCTGGGGGAATACATCCCTGCCTAGCTGGAGGAAAGGAGGAGAGCATCCGAAGAGGCTGGCAGCTTCATTTTGAAAACACACAGGTGCTGACTGAAGCAGTATAGTGTAATTGATCTCAGATGGCCTTGGCCTGCAGTGACTTGGAGTGGGGCTTGGGTTCCCAGCCAGAGATTGAGGCCAGGTAGCGGTGCTGAGAGCACCAAATCCTAGCCACTAGACCAGTGGTCAGTGACAAGGGCCTGGCCCTTCAGCTTTGCAGAAATGAATTCCTACAAAGAAAGTAGTGAAACAAGTAAAGTATTTAACAGGAAAAAGAGTACAGTATGTGTGGATAGATACACAAGTGGACTCAGAGTTACTGAGTCGCACCCTTGTGACAGTTTGAATTATTTTTATGGGACATTTCTTCCAGATTTCCTTTGGCTAGTCATTTCGATTTGCTTGGTTCACAGTCCATATTTGGTAAATCTCAGGATCCTCCCATGTGTGTGCAGGCATCTTTTAGCCAAGATGGATTCTACTGAAAAGGCGTCTGGGTAGAGCATTCCTTGGCATCACTCCCCCTTTGACTTCCCAGAAGCCTTTCTGCACATGTGTGGTTGGGGAGGTCTCCTCACTTTGAGAATGAGAAATATGTGGTCTGGGCAGGGCCCAGCCTTCTCCCTTAATTGTCTTGCTGTTCTTATCTTGGAGTTTTAGTCCACAGGGAATGAATCTCAAATCATTTTACCCTGGAGGGGGTGCCCATCTACCTCCTGCCACATAATGATTATAAGTAGAAGTTCTAGAGTCAAAGTGCCCAAGTTGAAATCCCTGCTCTGCCACTCATTTGCTGTTGGACTTTAGGCTCCAGTTTCTAATGCATAAGTAGGAATAATAATAGTATATACTTCATAGGATAGTGTGTAGATTAAATAAGATTAACACCTTTAAAATCAACAAATGCCTAGAACGTGGTAAGTTATCAATAAATGTTATCATTGTGATTTGTTCCCATATGTCAGTGCTGGTTCATTTAACAATTTGAGGCTGGCTACAGGAGTCTTTGTGGTGCTCAAAGTAACATTTCAGTGTTCTTCATACAGTGGAAAAATATGGTAAAGGTCTTCATTGTAAACAAACTCTAAATTTTAGACAAATCATGTAAAGTTCACAGCCAGTTCAATTCATGGTCCAGAGACTGGCTACTAAAACAACCACCTAAATCATAAGCTCTTTCCTTCCTTTCTTTCTATTATTAAATATTTAGTGAGTACTCTAGGGGCAGAAAAATTTTCTCTTGCCCTTCTAGGTTCTTTGGCTAGTATAATAGTTATATTTATATAAGGCAGGTTAATAGAAAAACAAATTTATTTATGTATATACAGAAACCCTATAAACATATGAAGACTCAAAAGATAGGGAAGATCGCCTGGAGGAGGAAATAGCAACCCACTCCACTATTCTTGCTTGGGAAATCCCATGGACAGAGGAGCCTGGCGGGCTACAGTCCAGGGGGTCACAAAGAGTCGGACACGACTGAGTGAGCACACGTGCACGTACTCAATTGGAACTTATATAACGTCCTGAGCTAAGGAGAGGGGTGGGAGTCTGGGGATACAGAGAAAAGGAAGGACATTCAAGGAAGGCAGAGGAGAGATTTGGAAAACAAGGGTTGCCCTGTTACGCAAATAAGTTTCTTAGGTAAAAAGGTGTCTCTGGTAATAGTTCTCTTCCTGGTACAAGGCCCCTTTCCAATGTAAATTTAGGCAGTTGAGGGGGAGGTAAAGAGCTTTTCCTGAATCTGCTGGATTTTTGATTGCCTTTAGCTCAAAATTATTCCTATGCCAAAATGGCATATTTTGGGTGACAAAACCTGCTCCCCTTCAAATGCTCTTATGCATTTGGAGGCAGAGATGCCAAGAGGAATGAAATGAATCCTTTTCCTTGAGGATTTCACATGTAAAAGGACAAATTACAGCACACTTTGGGAAGTTCTATAATTGGACACACACATGGCTTGGAGAGCCAGAAGACAGAATGACTAACTCCACTTTGGTGATATAGGAAAGGCTTCACACAGAGGAGGTGACATTTGAACAACTGTAGCTAGACATAGGCATCATTTAATCACATGGCTTGAATAGGCATTTGGCTGGAAACCCAGCCGTATAGTGACATTGTCCATTATTTGGGGGGAGCCTGGGTAACTGTATTATCGTTTATAGTATTTATGGCAGCCTTACCAGTTTCTAGTCCTGGAGCCTCTGCCATGGAGACCTATATGGTTGAATAGCCTGATAATGAGGCCCTCTGGTAATATTTAATATGCTAATAGGAGTTCTGAAGCCCAGAACTGCCTTTCCAGTTATTTTTTTAAAGTGACTCCATTAGATTAAATAGTAAGCTAGGTAACCACTTTACTGGATCTCCTGCGGCTCTCAATTGCAGAAAGGAATTGGCTAAAGAGCAGCTTGGGTGGGGTTATGAAATGCTTATGGCTGGAGACCTTTAAATCCTAGCTCAGGATGACTTAGCAGCAGCAGCAGCAGGATGCCTAAGGCCAGTAAGCTCAAAAACACATGTGGTGTGTAACCAGCTGGGAAGAGTTTTGGGAGGAATATTGCTGTTGGTGCAGCAGCAGGCAACTTGAGACTTGAGGAACAAGATCTCTCACCCCTGAATTGCCTCCAAAGATAGCAGACCTGAGGCTGGTGACATATAGTACTGACACTGGCACTTCAGTTTTTCAGTCGTGTCTCCCACCTCTTCCTTCTCAAACTCAGCAGAACCACAGGTCAGCTTTCCGCTTCCATTATGCTGATGATGGGAGGTGAATCTCCCTCTCACAGAAACATTTTTTTTTTTTTTACTGAGCAAGGGCTCACATGGCCAGGGTGCAGAAAGCCAAACACTGGCAGCAGGCGTTTGTAACAAAATAAAGGTTTGTTGCAGGGCCAGGCAAGGAGAACAGGCAGCTCATGCTTCCAAAGACCCGAACTCCTGGATGGCTTTCAGGCAGGGGTTTTAAAGACAGTGTTGGGGTGAGGGTCACAGCATGCATGATCTGCTTGTAGATCTTCCTTTGACTGGTTGCTAGTGAGGTAGCTGTGGGTGTTTCAGGGATCTCCACCTTCTGATTCCAACTAGTCTGGGGTCTACATGCTTGTAGTCAGCATGGAGCCACCATCCTCCACTGGGTAAGGGATCTTAGTTCTGCAGAACAACTCTGAGATAATGCGTCAGATTATCTGTATCGCTTTGGGAGGAACTAGGAGTCCTGTGACTCTGTTGTCCACATCATTAGCTGCTTTCATCTGCTCTTTGAACTCAAGGAGGCTAGGAGACCAGGACCTTTTTCTACAAACAAGAAACAGGACATGGAGGGGCTTTTGTGCCTGAGAGGGTTCTGCACAGTCCTGCTCAGTTTCAGTCCTTCCTTTTCTATGATACTCCTCAACTTCAGGGAAACAGGTGCAGATTAAGAAAGGGAATAAAGTTTTGGGTAGAGCAGTTAATCATAAACTCCACAGAGGAACTTGGTTTTAGGAGGAGTCAGTTTCATGTTCTCCAACAAGCAGAGGAAAAAATGCCATAGAAGTAAATTTGTAGTGTGGCACCCAAAGGCTACTCCCTTAAACCCACACCTCTTCAAGTCCTAAGAAGAAATGTTTCGTGTTCCCACTTCCTTCTCTTAATTGTGCCCAGCTTACTATAATGTTTCCTGAAAATTATCCTCAGTTGACTTAAAAGTCAGTCACTAAATGCTTTTATGCCCTTACTTACCAAAATTCATTCTGTATTTTGTACTGACCAGATTATTTATGCAAACAGTGGCTCGGTCTTGCCTATACAAAGCCTGGTCCCCTTGGAAGCAGTCATGTGACCAGAGCCCATTACTTGAGTGCTTCCCTTTATCTCTTTGCTGGGAACAGGGCAGGGTTGGGGCAGACAGCTGCGGCTCACGGGCCAGCGCAGCCTCTCCCAGATCTGCGGCTCTGGGCTCGTCTTCCAGGCTGAAAGGCAAAGCCTGTTTGAGTTATTTCTTTGTGTGTATGTGTATGTACTTGTTTTTTGATATATTTAATCAAGAGCTCTCCCTGCACAGAGCTGTAGAGATGTGAGATGTATGGAGTGTGTGTGTGTGTATGTAGGGGGATGCTCCAGAGAGAGCTGAAATTGTACCTTTTTTCTTTCAGATCTCTGCATCCCTCAGACAAGTTTTTTCCTGATTTTGTTTCTCTTGAAGCACCTGGGGTGAGGATAAACTTCTACATTGGCCAAGCAGAAGAGGCAGGTAATATGTTTGTTTGTTCTTAGGTATTTTGGGCAAGCAGAAGTCTACATTATAAACATACGTTGTGTAGCAATGGAATGGGAAATGTGCACTCCTTGAAGTTTATTTTATTGCTTTGCATTTTCTCAGAATGAGTTTTCTCGAAGATGGTGATTGCAAATCAGTTGTCATTGTCTTACAAAAGATGTACAGGTGAATTTGCATTCTGAAGCAGGGTAGCCTATTTCAAATACTTGGAAAGACTCTGTGGTCACTTGGGTGAGAGCTAAAAAATGAGAGAAGGGATACTTTGAGAAACTCTTCCAGACCCTTCATAGGCATTGCCCACTACACAACTGAAGATTCAGGAATTTTCCTTGCCCTCTTGTTGCACATGACCACAGGATTTCCATCTGTCTGTAAAAAAGGGACGCAGAATCCCTTGCAATGTTCAAGATTTCTTTTTGGTGATTTCGTGCTTCTGTAGATCAAATTGGATCCTGAAACCAAAGCACAGCTAACTTTTTGGTGGATAGACATTTTTTTAAAAGCATTAAATAGAATGGGTCTTCAGTCCTGCACTGATCAGCTGTGCCATGGAGTCTCATATTTAATTTCTCAGTCTCAGTTTTTTCATCTTTAATACAGAGTGATGATACTCCTTGAAATTTGCTGTGACGATTAACTGGAATAATAGAAATATAAAGTATCCACTGTGCTGGGTAAATAGTCCCTTAATAAACAGTTGTGATTTTAACTGTTATTGTTACTGGTAAAGCGTTTTTTCTTTACCAGTAATAATAAAAAAGCTCTCTTGGGGGAAAAGAGTCCATTTCTTTGTGAATCTACAGTTATCCCAGAACCAGTGGACACCCACAGGGTTTAGTCTCTGGGAGGTCCCCAGACAGTGCATTCTGAAGAAAGAGATAAGAGCAAACAGGTTTTGTTTCAACACTTTGACCGCAATAGGTACCACTCATGCATGGCTCTTCTTAACCCCTCAGCTAAGAAGAATTCTGTTCCAGTTGTGTTTTTCCATCCTCAGTCTTCTCATTAGTCTTTAGTACAAGTCTGTAAGGTAAGTGTTTTTATCTCTATTTTCTTATGAGAAAACTGAAGTGCAGAGGAATTAATAACTAGCTGAGAAGAATTTAAACTCTGGTTTGTCTGACTGCTAAACCCCAGTCTCCATTGGGCCAGCATTAGCAGTTATGAATGATAGATGTTCTTGAAATACTTTACCTCAAGAGGGTCCCCTGTTTGGCTGTTTGGGAAAAAGTGAACACTCTAGCTTTTTCTTAGAGATTCATGTTAGAGATACACATTGACATTCAGAAGGTTCTGGGAAGTCCTGCAGTGAAGGAACCTGTTGAATACTGCTTCTCCTGAACTTATTTGATGGTGGGGCTTTTTCTTTTTTTTTTGGTCTAATTTAGAGAATCATAAACCACATAGAATTCTCCCACAAACATTCTTTGGAAAACCTGGCACTTGGCCTAGCTGCCTCCTGATTACAATCCTGTCTGGGAGAACAGCAAACGCCCTTGGATAGCTTCTGGTGGTCAGTATGGTTTCCTCGTTTTTCTTCCCCTTTCATGGACCCAGGCATAATCATCAGCTTAGTCTTACAGAATTCCCCTTATTCATTGAAGACCCCAGACAGGAGTACATGCTTATAGGATTATACTGGAAGGGTGGTGGTGGAAGGGGCCCTTCTAGAGCAGTCTGCCAGAGACTCCCCTACCCCCTCTATGCCCCTTCGTCATGTTTAGTCCGCAGACCTCAGGCTGTAGAACCTCTGTTTCAGCGGATGCCAAAAAGCATGCTGCAGCAGAGTGAGCCTGAAGAGGTGTCTGTGCTCCATGCTCGTGTCTCATGCTCTGAGGGGGAAGAATTAAACAATTAGATGTGCTCACCTCTCACACTGGGGACTGGGGTTTGTTGCCAGTTGATGACTGTGGGTTCTGAATTTGGGGTTCTTGGGGCCAGAGCTAGAGTACAGATTTCTCACAGAAGTCAGCATCTCTAGGAAAAGCTGAGTTTCTTGCATGGGAAACCATGCAGTTCACGTCTAGAATGCCAGAGGTGGAGCAGAATCAAGGTCATGGTGGCTGAGGAAGGCGTGGGCCTTCAGTAGAGAGATGCTTAGAAAGAAAACCAAGAATAAGTAAGAACAACTCAGGGAGGCTGGGCTAGTACTTGAAGGGTGCTTGGAGGCCAAGGTTGGATTGGCTCCAAGGGCCATCGTTTGTTCTTTCCTTGTATTTTTGCATTGGGGAATGAATAGTGATTAAATGAAAGGAACTGAACCATGTCAAACAGTCTCGCCCTCCAGTTCTCCCGGCTCCCTCTACTCCTCCCCCGTCCCCCACAGTAGCAGAAACCTTTTAGCAGAAACCTCAGAAGACTTTTCCTTTGGCAGATTATGAGTGAGTGCCAATGATGAGTCACTATTTTATGTTTATGCTTTAGAATCATCCTTGGTGTGTATTGGTAGGGGCAGCAGCACTGAGCAAGTTTCAAGCTGTTTTTTGCCAAGATCCACCTTTTTGGTGGTTTTTATCACTGACCATGGTATCCTCAGGTCTTGGTGAAGGCTGCAGAGACTCCCCGCCTCTTGAGCCAGAGAACCCCTTTCAGGCCCTAGGGCATCGTTTCTTCAGACTCCTTTAGCACACTAAGTACTTATCTCACGCTGACAGAGGGCAGGGAACGGAAGGAGCTTAGATTGTCCCACATAATGGAAAATTCCAAGATCATTTTTATCAGCTTTATACCACCCAGGGTTGTCTTCAAAGGCACTTACAATGCTTCCAAACATGTGTGATTGCAGTCTAGGTTGGGTAGTGTGTGGGAGTAGTGAGTGGCACCTGGCCATAATCAGCTCTTGTTTTGGTGAGAAATAAAATGGGATGACTCTTCTTTGTTTTGTTTTACCTGTTACCTGAGGAAATTAAATTATTATCAATTAATAATGTAAAATTCCAATAGCAAATTATTTTTTCTAAATAACCCAAAATTCTCAAACAATTCTCATTTCTTTCTGTCATGATTTAAAATTTTTCTTTAAAAATGAATATATAAGTACTACCTATTTTCTGGTTTAATAAAAGACTTTTGTGTAATTAAATAGCATGTATTTGTGCATGGAATGATGGACTAATCATTACTTTTAGCATTCATTTTTTAAAGGGCCCTGGATTACAAATATTTATTCCCTTATTCATTCATTCATTCACTTGGCATTTTTCAAACACCTGCTACGTGAAAGGCACTGTGTAGGTGCCAGAGATTCAAGGAGTATTTAGAAAGAAAGGTATCCATGGAGCTTACAATCTAGCAGAAATATACTCAAGTTTGATGCTTTTTAGTTCTTAGTGAATCTTTTATATGGACTTTTGTTTGTTGTGTAATGAGTTGACTGAGGAGTGGCTGAGAACCAAATGCCTTTAGAGAGAGAAATTTTTTTCCTGGGGAAAAAATTGAGTTTGAAGTGTATCACTTCCTGTCATTGCATCAGTGTTGCCTACTCAGTGTCTAACTGTGTATTCGTAAAACGGGGTAGAAAAAAGTAGTATAAAAATGGAAGCAGAGCCCAAGGCAGATATGCAGAGCAGTGTTTCTCAGACTGAGATATGGGGAGTGCTTGTGTCAAAGTTCCATGAAGGGTGCATTTTTAATTGCAAATTCCTAGGCCCCCTTGGACTGCTTGAATCCAAGTATTGGCAGTAAGCCTGGGAGTGTGCCTTTTAAAATAATCTCCCCTGGTAAGTTTTGCAGTACTCATGTAGGAGAGCATGGATCTAGGCACATGGAGAAACTCTCCAGGACCAAATGCCCTACTTCAAAGGTTGAGGAAAAATCCAGCAGACATGCTCTCATAGGCACTGCAGATAACCTTTGAGAAATGTCTGAGGATGGAGAGAACAGAGGCAATGGGTAAATAGTGCTTCAGTTTCAGAAACAAAAAAAGAGTAGATCCCAGAAGCCACTACCTTATAAGCCTGACATGACCTCTGGAAAAATTCTGTTCCAAACAGATGGAGTCAAAGCATTTAGAGGAAAATATGATAATCACTAGGCATCATTGTGGGTTTGCTGGAACATTGTTTCCAGTAGAGAATGTCAAGCTCTGCTGCACATTAGAATTACCTGGGGAGCTTTTAATACTCTTGATGCCCAAACTGCACACAATACCAGTGACATCAGAATCTCTGGGGATGGGACCCAGGCATCACTATTCTTCAAATCCCCAGAGACTCTTAATTTGTTGAGGTGGCCTCTGAGCATTGAGAGTTTTAAAAGCTTCCCAGGTGATGCTAATATGCAACAGACTTTGACAGCTGGTTTGTCTATATGACGTTAGGTAAGTATCTTGGTTTTCTTGCACTGTGTGTAAATTCTAGGTAATTTTAAAAGTCTCTGCGACCTTTAAAGTGGCTGCCCAGGTGGTGCTAGTGGTAAAGAACTTGCCGGCCAATGCTGGAGACATAAGAGATGCAGGTTCAATCCCTGGGTGGGGAAGATGCCCTGGAGGGTAGCATGGTTGTCCACTCCAGTGTTCTTGCCTGGAGAATCCCATGGACAAAAGGGCCTGGAGGACTTCAGTCCATGGAGTTGCAAAGAGTCAGACATGACTGAAGCGACTTAGTACGCACACATGCACCACCTTTAAATGTCTATGATTCTGTTACTAAATAAAAATAATGGCAAAGTGTTTTCCTTTCTTTCTTCCTCCCTCCCTCCCTCCTTCCTTCTGCCTTCCTCTCCTCCTCCTCTTTATCTTCTGCTGTTGCTGGCTAGCCTGGAATATGTGTGTGTATTAGTTGTTCAGTTATGTCTGACTCTTGCGACCCCATGGACTGTAGCCCTTCAGGCTCCTCTGTCCATGGATTTCCCAGGCAAGAATACTGGAGTGGGTTGCCACTCCCTTCTCCAGAGGATCTTCCCGATCCAGGGCTCAAAGCCAGGTCTCCTGCACTGCAGGCAGATAGGTTCTTTACCGTCTGAACCATGAGGGAAACCCAGCCTGGAATGTAAGGTGTCAGATTATGTATCTTAATTTCATTAAAATATTTAGCGAAATTTCCCAATACATCTTATAGATAAGTAAGTGGATACTTATGATGGGTAAATTTGCCACCTAACTAAATGAATATGCTGGGAGAGTGTGACTGCAATGGGTCTGTACTAACCCTGGAGATTGGTCTGGAGTGGAATGCCACAAGGGTTTTCTGCCCTTGAAGCTGACCCTATTAACATTTTTTACTCATGATGTGGATAAGAGAGACATGTAAGAAATGCCTATCGAATTTGGAAATAACCCAAAGTTTAAGAGAGTTAATTAATTCCATAACCCATAGTTTAGGAGGGTTAATTAATTCCATAATAGAATCAAGCCTAGCTCTGATCAGAATATCTGTTTATTAAGGTTATAGTTGTTTTAAAAATATTTCCATAATTCAAATATTTTGCTCATTTCTTTCTGCCCCTTTCTTTCATTGATTCACATTTTGAAGCTTTTAGTGTAGTACTAAAGGAAAAATAGGCAGGCTTGGCAGAGTCCCAAGTCAGTTGTTCTCTTTGTTACTATCAAGAAATGCAAATAGATTAGCTTAGCTGGTTTGGAGCATCATGAAATAAAGGAAACATCCCACAAGTCATGAGGTGGGGTTACTACAGAAAGGAATTTAGTTAAAAACTCCCATGGGATGGTTGTGAAAGATCCAATATAGCAGTCTCAGCTAACCCATCAAAAGGCCCGGTGAGTGTGAGGGCAGACTTTGGAGGGGCCTCAGAAATGCCTGGAGAGCTTGTTTGAAAAGGGCATTTTTCTAGGGAGGCCTTCAGCCTCTGTTTTTTTAAAGCAAGTATGCCAACTGATTCTGAGAAACAGTGTCAGAGAACTCATTGTTGACTAAAAAAGATGCACAGCATGAGGGTTGTGAGCTAAGTTTTATTTGGGGCAAAATAAGGACTGCAGCCCAGGAGACAGCACCTCAGATAGCTCTGAGAGACTGCTCCAAAGAGGCAGGTCAATATATAATACTTTGGTGAATGGGGAGTTTAATGCAATCAAACACTTATTTTACAAAAGGTTTTCTGCTAGTCATGAGCTGATGTCATCATAAGGGGATTTAGTGCTTTTCTGGGCTTTTTTAGATATGAAGAGATGCAAGGATTGGGATCATGAAATCAGTTCCTGAAAATAGCTGACTGTCTAGAGGCCTGTTCCACTAGTTTCCCTGGAGGACAGAGTGCCTCACTCTCCACCCTGAACTCCCTTTAGGGTGTGTCGAAGGTCAACAGCCGCAGCAGCACGGGATTCAGTCCCAGCAGAAGCTGACTGCAAATGCCCTTGACAAGCCCCAATTTGTAGTTGACATCATTTTGGTTTGAATTTTGGCATAACTGTATAAATATGTTGTCTCATAGTCATTTTCCAATTTGTGTATTTAAAAGCCTAGATAGATATAGTAATAACTATTTTGAGCTTAAAACCAAAGCTGTTAATTTGTGTCAGATCCTTCATAGTGCATTACCTATATTTCAATTATAAAATTGTTTGCTCTTAAATTTCCATTTTACTTTTCATTTTAATGCTTTATTTTATAGAGTATTGATCTGACCTAGACACGGGCAAGCTATAATTTATGTGTTGCAGAAACGCAGCCTATATCTGCTGTGTTGCTGCTGCTGTGTTTTGGAAAATAAATCAGGATTAGATTATGTCTGATCACTTTCCACATCACATGATGAACAGCAGTTGAGGAGAAGCATAAAATGAATCCTGCTGAGCAGCCCTTAGATACCTTGTTGTTAACAGGCGCTTTCCTCCCCACCTTGTGTGTCCTCCTCCTCAGGATCTGTGACCCAGGTGAATCAGTCAGGAGGGGCTCTTCACAGCGCAGAGGGAAGCACTTGTAACACTGTTTTAGAATGAGAGGTTGAATTCATGAACACACCTAATTTAGAAGACATGGGCTGTGGCACTTCATCTGCAACAAAAGACAAGAAATCTGAGACAGGTGAGTGCCAGGAGTGTGCCTGCCTTCCTGAATGAAAAGGGGAGGGCGAGCTGGGTTCACCCTCTGCCCCTTTCTCAATTACTCACATGGTTCTCAAGCTGCCCAGAGAGATTTTGCACCAGACATCATCACTCGAACTGAAGGTTAAATATTGGGATAATGTTGGAAACTACCTTTAGGAAGAGGTAGCTCTGAATTTATAATGTGCCATAAAGTATTATCTGAGAGATATTTTATGTTTGATTTGATTTCAGTTGAAAATGTACCAATATAAAATCTCAATTTAAAACTCAGTGGCAGGGAACAAGAAAGCCTCTCTGTAAATGTATATCTGTTTATTCAATACACTTATAAATAGCTCTATCCATACCTATGTGACATTTGGTAGCATCATTGAATTTTTATTAGATTTTATAACTCAATGATCAGATTATTATTTATAGCTGCTCAGTACAGAACCTCATGAAAAAAAAAAAGAACTTCATGAGATTTGCTTCATGTTTTCAGAATGTTCTAGGTAGAATTTGAGAAATGCTAGATCATCTGCTTCCCCAAAGTATGTTGTTTCTAAATAGTGCCCCCCCACTACCCCCCATGTAATCAGAGGCTTCTGTATTTCCTTTGTTTACTTTGTACTGAGGTTCTTTCTCACAGATACTAGAATCTAGTTGAAACTCACTTGAATGTTTCTTCAATAGACATAGTCTCCACATGCAAATTAAACCCAAAACAAACAGGCTAGGATGATTGTGTGAATAACTTGCTCTTAAACTCCATTCCTGTGTTATTTTGGTTATATTAATAGATAATTTTCCCAGTTTCTATTCCACATCTTTGTTTTAGCAGTTCACTCAGGCTTAACATGCAGAGTTTAGGATACAGAGTATTCTATCCTAATTAGTGTGGGATGTTTTCCTTTGGAAATCAAATGCTGGTCTCCCTCCCAGCTGACTTAATGCCAGTGAGTTAGCAAATTAATCCTTGACAGTAGAGTAACAGAGATGCACTAAGTCTTTGAAATCTGTAAGCATGTCATGAAATAAATCTTTCAAGAGCTCCAACTGAACTAATTCCATGGTAGTAATTTATTGTGAGAGTAGAGATTACCCAGAGTTTTAAAAATGTAGCCAGATTTCTTAGGTTAAAAAAAAAAAGCCAAGCCCAGCATGTAAATGTAGATTCTTTTTCTGAAATGCATTTCAGCTTTTGAAATGTTGCATGTAAATGAAAACATTAATTTTGAATTTTCGGTTGCTGTTTCTTATAAATAATTTATTGAGATGAAATTCATGTAAGACAAAATTAACCATCTGAACAATTCAGTGGCATGTATACAAAGCTGTGTAACCACCACTTTCATCTAGTTCTCAAACTTTCCATCACTGCAAAGTAAAATCCCTTATTTATTGATCAGTTTCTCCATATTTCCCTCTTCCCTCAGACCCTGACAACTGCCAATCTGTATTCTTTTTCTATGAATTTACCTGTTCTGGACATGTCATGTAAATAGAATCATAGATGATATGACCTCTTCCTCTGGCTTCCTTTACTTAGCATAATGTTTTTGAGGTTCATCCATGTTGTAGCATGCATCAATATTTCATTCCTTTTTAAGGCTGGATAATATTTCATCATGTGTATGTATTACATTTTTTTTTTGTATCACATTTTTTAGTCCATTCATTTGATGGGCATTGGGTGTTTTCCACCTTTTTAGCTATTGTGAATAGTGCTACTATGCACATGAGTGTGTGTATACTTATTTGAGTCTGTGTTTTCAATTCTTTTGGGTATATACCTAGTAATGAAATTTCAGGGTCATTTGGCTATTTTGTGGTTGACTTTTTGAGGAAATGACAAACTGTTTTCCTGGATCACTTTTTAATAATAGCAGCTTTATTGAGATATAATTCACATACTACACAATTCACCAGTTTAAAGTATAAAATTCAGTGACTTTTTTGGTATATTGATAGAGCTGTATAAACCATCACCACAATCAATTTTGGAACATTTTCATCCCCCTGCTCCCCAAACCAGTAGCAGTTACTCTCCTACCCTATACCTCCCCAGCCCTAGGCAGTCACAAATCTACTTTTGTCTGTAAATTTGGGCTGTTCTGGACATTTCATATAAACATAATCAGACAATATGGGGTCTTTCATGTCTGACTTTTTTTATTCAGCATAGTGTTTTAAAGTTTATCCATGTCATGTCATGAATCAGAACTTCATTCCTTTGTATTGCTGAATAATATTCCATTGTATGAATATGTAACCTTGTATTCATCCATTCATCAATTAATGGGTATTTAGATTGTTTCTACTTTTTTACTATAGTGAGCAATGCTACTATGAACATTCATATACAAGTTATTATGTAAATACATGTTTTCAGTTCTCTTGGTTATAGACCTTTGAGTAGAATTGCTGGGTCATATGGTAGCTCAATGTTTAACATTCTGAGAAACATCTAAACTTGTTTTCCCAAGTGGCTACACCATTTTGTATTCCTATCAGTAAGGTATGAGTGTTCTTATTTCTCCATATCCTCAGCCACACTTATTACTGTCTTTCCTTTTGATTATAACCATCCTAGTGGATATGGAGTGGCATCTCATTAGGGTTTTTATTTGCATGCCCCTAATGACTAAAGATGCTGAGCATCTTTTCATGTATTTATTAGCCATTTGTAGATCTTCTTTGGAGAAATGTCTGTTCAGATCATTTGCTAATTTTTAAATTATTTTTTGTAAGACTTTAAAATATATTCTAGTTACAAGTTCCTTATCAAATGTGTGATTTGCAAATATTTTTACCCATTCAGTGGGTTGTCTTCTCATTTTCTTGATAATGTTCTTTGAAGCACAAAAGTTTTAATTTTGATGAAGTCCAGTTTATTTTTTCTTTGGTTACTTGTGCTTTTGGGTCAAATCCAAGATTATTTGTACTTCTGTTTTCTTCTAAGAATTTTTTTAAAATTATTTATTTATTGGCTATACTGGATCTTCTTCACTGTGTGCTGGCTTTCTCTAGTTGCACTGAACAGGGGCTACTCTCTAATTGTGGTTTGCGGGCTTCTCGTTGCAGTGGCTTTTCTTGTTGCAGAGCGCAGGCTCTACGTGCATGGGCTTCAGTAATTGTGGCTCCAGGGTTCTAGAGCGAGGCTCGGTAGTTGTGGTGCGCCGGCTGAGTTGCCTTGCGGCATGTGGGATCTTCCCGGACCAGGGATCGAACCTATGTCCCCTGCATTGGCAAGTGGATTCTTAACTATTGGATCACTAAGGATGCCCAATAATTTTGTATTTTTAGCCCTTCCATTTAGTTCTTGATCAATTTTGAGTTAATTTTCATATATGGTGTGAGGAAAGAAAGTGAAAGTGAAAGTTAAGTCGCTTTAGTTGTGTCCGACTCTTTGCGACCCCATGGACTGTAGCCTACCAGGCTTCTCTGTCCATGGGATTCTCCAGTCAAGAATACTGGAGTGGGTTGCCGTTTCCTTCTCCAGGGGATCTTCCTGACCCAGGGATTGAACCCAGGTCTCCCGCACTGCAGGCAGACGCTTTAACCTCTGAGCTGCCAGGGAAGCCCTGGTATGAGGTGGGGATACAAATGTGTCCTTTGGATGTGAATAGTTGTCCCAACACTATTTGTTGAAAAGACTATTTTTTCCCCATTGAATGATCTTGGCAGTCTTGCCAAAAGTCAGTTGACCATAAATGTCAGGGTTTTATTTCTGGATTCTCAATTCTATTCCATTGATCTATATGTCCAATCCTGTGTCCTGCCTGGACCATCCAATATGTCCAGCCAATATCACACCATCTTGATTACTGTAGCTTTTGTAGAAAGTTTTGAAATTGGAGGTGTGAATCCTTTGACTTTCTCTTTTTCAAGATTGTTTTGGCTGGGTCCCTTGCATTTCCATATAAATTTTAGAATCAATTTCTTAAAAGAAACCAGCTGGAGTGTTGGTGTGGATTATTTTGAATCTGTAGATCAATTTGGGAAGTATTCTTAAACAGTTAAATCATCTGATTCATGAACATGGGGTATCTTTCCAGTTATTTAGGTCTTTAATTTCTTTCAGTGATGTTTTGTAGTATTCAGAGTTTGAGTTTCACTCTTCTTTTGTTAAATTTAACCCAGGTATTTATTCTTTTTGATGCTCTTGTAAATGATATTGTTGTCTTTTTTTAAAATTTAAATTTATTTATTTTAATTAGAGGCTAATTACTTTACAGTATTGTATTGGTTTTGCCATACATCAACATGAATCCGCCACGGGTGTACACGTGTTTTCTTCATTTTTGGGGTGTTCATTGCAAGTGTGCGGAAAAACAGTTGGTCTTTGAATGTTGATTGATTGTATATCCTGAGACTTTGCTAAGCTCATTTATTAGCTCTAATAGATTTTTAGTGGATTTCTTAGGATTTTCTATTTATAAATCATGTCATCTGCAAATAAAGGTAGTTTTGCTTCTTTCTGTCTATTCTTTGCCTTTGATTTCACTTTCTTGCTTGACTGTCCTGGCTACAATCTCTGTTACTGTTAAATAGAAATGCAAGAGTAGGCTTCCTTGTCTTGTTCTTGATCTTAGGGGGAAAGCATTTAGTCTTTCACCTTTAAGTGTGATATTAGCTGTGACCTTTCTTTTTTTATGGATGCTCTTTATCAGGTTGAGGAAGTTTATTGATTTTTTTTAATTAAAAAATGGTTTTTAACTTTGTCTAATGCCTTATCTGCATGTATTGAGATGATCATGTAGTTTTGTTTTTTATTCTGTGTTATTGAGTATATTAATTGAATTTCAGATATTGAACTAAATTTGTATTCCTGACATAAATCCCACTTGATCATGGTATATAATCTTTTTTATATGTTACTGGATTCAGTTTGCTAGTATTTTGTTTAGGATTTTTGCTTCTATATTCAAAAGATATATTGGTCTCTATTTTCCTTTTCCTTTGATGTCTTTGTCTGAATTTGATATCAGGGTAGTACTAGTCTTACAGAATGAGTTGGAAAGTATTCCATCTCTTCTATAGTTTAAAAGAGTTTGTGAAGAATTAGAATTAATTCTTTAAACGTTTGGTAGAATTTGTCAGTGAAGCCATCTGGGCATGGGCCTTTCTTTGTGGGTAGTTTTTTGATTACTTTTTCTACTCTTTACTTGTTATAGTAAAGTATATTGTCATATTTTCTATTTCTTCTTGAGTCATTTTCCGTAGTTTGTGTCCTTGAAGAACTGGTTCATTTCATCTTGTCAGGGAATGTTTAACAGGAGGATTCCTATGTGCTGTTTCTCACAAGTCCTTTGTTTCTTTTTAAGTGGAACAGCACGCTGCTCCCAGGAACTGAGGTCATTATGTGAGACAGGCTTGAATCTCCTTTAGTAAACATTCTCTTTACGACAAAACTGCTTAGACTCGATCCCCTTTCTTGAGATATGGATTGTCTCCTGACCTTGTGACCATTATTAATCCCTTGTTCCCTTGGTAACAGTTGCTGTACATTTGGTTTTCTGATCTTTATCATTGTCAAAAGGAACGTCTGGTACCACAGCCTTTATATACTCACAGAGAAATCATTAAAACACCTTTGCTCATCAGAGCTTGGGGTCCCCGTGTCTTTCTTTCTCTCTCTCTCTCTTTCTCCCTCCCTTTGGCTCTCTCTTTCACTTTCTTATCATCAACTCCGGACCGCCAGGTCCCGGTCCATTAAAGGACCCCAACAAATGGCGCCCCAGAACAGGGACACTGGTATATGTGGCATTTCGGTCGGAGGGACTTGGGACCTATTGAGGTCGGTAAGTACTAAGACATGGGTCAAACGGCTGGAAAGCCCCATCATTTCTCTACTTTACTTCACCATTTGTTTAAAGCTCAGGGACTTTTGGTTTAGCGCCAATGAATAGAGGCTTGCTTTCAAACAGTGGTTAAATGTAATCCTTGGTTCCCTGATAAATGCAGTTTTGATTTAGAAATTTGGCACTGGGTCAAAGAAAATGTTGAATGAGCCGCCAAGCAAGGAAAAAATATTCCAATTGATTTCTAGTCCTCAACGATATTCAACAACAGACAGAACACTTATTGCATGAATATGAATTAGATGATAAAACTTTACAAAAGGCCCAATTAGAACAACATGAAATATTTCAAAATTTTCTTACTAGCCCTGCCCCGGCTGCTCCAAATGCTCCTCCTCTGCTAACAGGCGCAACTCCAAAAGTCTGTCCTTTGTTAGAACCTAATGAAAGTTATACTAATTTTTTAGCGAGATTAGAAACTGCTATTTCCCATACTGTAATCAGAGAAGAAACCAAGAAACAGCTAGAGATATTACTTGCTTATGAGAATGCAAATCAGGAATGTCAGAGAGCTATCACTGCAATTCATGAGACTGGGACTATTACTGATTATTTGAAGGCTTGTCACAGTCTAGGATCAGAAACTCAAAAGATGCAAATGCTAGCTGAAACAATGGCTACTACCTTTAAAAAGGGAAATGAAGGATGCTTTACATGTAGAGATAAAAACCATTTAAAAGGGGACTGCCCTAAGAAGGCTAATAAAAAACCTCCAAGAATTCGCCCTCACTGCCATAGAGGAATGCATTGGGCCAAAGATTGTAAATTTAAATTTGATATTGATGGAAAACCTATTCCAGGGAACTCCAAACAGGGGACCCCCCAGGTCCCCTACAACAAAAACCAGGGGCAAATTCTATCTTTTTCCTCAAACCATCAACATCCGGCAATGCTACCGTTAATATACCAGCCCTAGATGATTTTTTCCTTTACCCTTAAGCAGTCCCTTCTAGAGTACCTACTGAACTTTTTGGACCCCTGCCTCCACAAACCTTCAGTCTTTTATTTGGCCGATCTAGTTTGGCTTCTAAAGGAATTACTGTTCACCCTGGAATAATTTATTCAAATTATAAAGGAGCAATTCAAATTATGATGTCATCTCAGATTCTATGGCAATTCTAAAAAGGGGACAAAATTGCTCAATTACTTCTTTTGCCTTACATGTCTATTAACTCCTCTAATAATGTATGGACAAGCAGATTCAGCAGTACAGATGAAAGACAATCCTTATGGACATCATTGGTATCTGAATATGCCTGACCAAATATAAATATCAAAATTAATAATAAAAGATTTTCTAGTCTCCTCAACACTGGATCTAATATTACTATTATTTCCAAACACTTATGGCCCAAATCCTGGGCTATACAAAAGGTCTCTTGCAAATTGCAGAAATTTCTCAAATCAAAGTACAAGAAATTTATCAAAATTTTCAAATCTACCCATATGAAAGACCAAAAGGCCAACCTACAACATTAAGACCTCATGTGATAAATGCACCCTTTAATCTAATAAAAAGAAACAAAGGACTTGTGAGAAACAGCACGTAGGAATCCTCCTGCTAAACATTCCCTGACATCATCTGAATTATTTCTTAGCACATACTTGTTCAGAGTCTTCCCTTATTCTTTTTAGTCTTCCATTATCTTTTGTTGAATATATCAAGCAATGTTTATTATAAATTCCATAGTAATCTATGGAAACTGATACAATGTGTTTATTTATATTTACCATAAAAAGTTTTTCTCATTCAAAAATATAAGATTGAGAAAGCAACTGGAAATAATAATCATCATTCTGCTACCCAGTTTTTTTTTTTATATAGTGTATATTTTTGATCATCCTAAATAGTAATTTTTTTATAGCCTTGCTTTTGGCACTGAGACATTATTGTGTAAACATTTCTCAAATTGTTATGCTTTATAAACATTTTAGCCATTGCTAAATGTTTCATTAGTGGATAGGCCATAATATAATTAATTATTCCTCAATATTTGACATTTAGGTTTGAAGAATTTACATTGAATAATTTCTTCATGTAAAGATTTTTCCTTATTTTGGGTTAGTTCCATATCTAGGTGATTTGACATGAAATTTCTGTGTCAAGGGCTATGAAAGTTTTGAAAGGTTTCTTGATAGAAAAGAATAGTTATTATTTCCTTATTACTAACTGTATTACAGAGAGTATTGACAATATTCTACATATATTTTATTTAGTCCTTGCAGTAAACCTGAGTAAAGTGTTATCATTACTTTTTGTACTGAGGAAGAATCTTGTGCTCAGTGATTAGGTAAGTACTTGTCAAGGTTATCCCCGAGTTGGGATTTGAACCCAGGGAGTTCTGAATACAGTGTTTTTTGCCATCAACCATTACACCCTTTCATGGTGCCTTCCAAAATTGCTGTTCTTGGAAACTAGCTAAATGTATGCATGTAAAGTACCTTTTATTTGCATAGTGCTTTTATAGTTGGACAAAATCTTTCACATATATTTGATCTTCACAACCTGTGAAGGATTGTTCTCAATTTGCAGAAAAGGAAACTGAGGCTTTGAGAGGCAAAGTGATTTGCTTAAGACATAACTAGTAAGTGGCAGAGCCGGGCCTAGAGCTTACCTCTGACTAGTGTGACGGATTTTTTCCCCACCTTGGTCATTGAGCCTCACCACAGCATTCTGCCTCCAGAGTATCATGGCATTTTTGAGAAAGAATAGCCCACATATAAAATTGAGGCTATCCCTTTCTTGTGGGCTATCTGCCTTCCATGTAGAGAAGTAGCATTGTTGTTGTGTTATTGTTGTTAGTTTGATTCTTTTGTGATATGCAGTATGGGAGAGAATAGTTGTTGCCAAAACTCTTGGAGGAAGCTTTGATTAATTTCTTTTTCTTCATGAGGAAATAGAGACTTAGATTAAAGAGCTGCCCAAAGTCATGTACTAGTTGATGTCTGAGTCTGAATTGGAACCAGCTCTGACAGATACCAAAGTTCATGCTCCTTTTGATATGCTGCCCTGACATGTAAAACTGGAATTTATCCAAAAACCCAGAAATTAAACATTGTAGTTTCCTTCTCCTGAATTTCACTTTATACTTAAAATTTTATATTGATGGGTTTTGAATGAATAATCTATTACCTTTTATTTTTTCCTGTAGAGCACTTTGAAAACACTATATTTTCTTTTATTTCTTCTCTTGAGACCACTTAGAAATGCATTTATTCATTTAAGTGCTAGGTCTCCTACAAAGGCTATCTAGCATTTTTGGCTTTGAAGTTTGATGCTTTTAAGCTATGACAATGGAAATTTTCTCTAATGGATATTGTTCTCTTAAAAAATATTTGTCCTCTATTTTTGCCTAAAAATATAAAAATACTAAATAGCAATCTGTTAGAAAAATAAAATTCAACATAGCAAATTTAAAGATCTAATTGGCTTTATTGAATGATTCATGAATCAGGCAGCATTCCATCTAGAAAACAGAAAAGAACTTCAAAAAGCTGCAGAAAAGGAGAGGTTTTTAAAGACAGGAAGGGAGTGGGACAAGGAAATCATAAATGAAAAGAATTATTTCAGGCAAGGTCAACTTCCTTTGGGGAAAAACAGGGGTCTATCAGGTTGATTACCTCACTAGTGCTGGCCAGGAAATTCTAGACAGGTTAAGATTACATTCCTAGGAGAGGCTGAAAATGCAATTAGGTTAGGTACTAAGTTTCTGTTTGCTGACATGGAGCTTAGTACAAGTGACTCCATTTGGGGCCTGTTGCCTCTTTTTTTTTTTTTTAACCAATTCCCCTGTTTTCATCAGACTCTCAGCCTGAAAGATATGAAACAAAACAAAACATTAGTACCACTCCCAGCTAATCTCTGAGTTCTTGCAATTTTTGTTGATCTTTTGTGTGCTATTCACAGGTCAATGTTATTTGCTTAATCTCTGTGATATGCACAGGCCATGACTTCACGTTCACAATTTTTAAGTCTGTCATTTTCTTTATTCCTTTTCTGATGTTCCAGTGCTAGAGAGTTCATTTGCTTAGTGATGAATGGCTGCAATCATTCTTTTAAAGCTTTTTAGAGGATACAGTGTTCCAGGGAGACTACTGTGATTATGATAAGCAGGATAATTCCCAGTGTTTGCGGTGTACTTCAAAACCATGGTGCCCAAGACGCAAACCAATCAAAATCAAATAAGTCAAGGAAAGACCCTTGAAGGATTTACCTTTTTAAGTGACTTGTTCCGTGATCTTATGTAGCTGAGTTTCAACTTTGCCAGAAATGTTAATCTAGGTGTAGCAGATGGTGTTGGCCACAGTAGACACTTCCCTTACAAAGCTGAAAGATAATCAAGGACTATCCATCAACGGGAATTTGCCATATGACTCAGGGAACTCAAACCGGGCCTCTGTAACAACCTAGAGGGGTGGGATGGGGAGGAAAGTGGGAGGGAGGTTCAAGAGGGAGGGGACATATGTATACCTATGGCTGATTCATGTTGATGTTTGGCAGAAACCAACACAATTCTGTAAAGCAATTATCCTTCAATTAAAAAAATTTTTTAAATTAAAAAAAAAAACATAATCAAGGGCTATCCAATTATCAAGAGCAATTTTGGCCATAGAGTCTCAGGATTTTCACTGGGCAGCTTTTGCTTTAGCAACAAATTCTGCAGTAAGATAAAGAGTTAAGGAGAGATTCCTGATCATAGCCTATTTACATTTATTTCTGACCAGGGAAGTAGGGACCAGCCAAAGAAAGCAAATCCTAAATCATGAAAGCCTCCTGGTAGGTTCTTTATAACTTGACAATGCAAATTCAGGGGAGTTGACCAATGAGGTGTCTCTGTGGACAGTTAGGGGAACAGTTAGGTCACCTAAGAGATATTTTCCAGTTATGCACAGTCATCTAGGTATTCATAGACCCAAGGAGAATGTTAATCACCATGGACAAAGATAAATCCTGTCAGGGCACAAACTACTTCCAATAAGGTAGTACTGTAAAGAGACAGCTCAGGTTTTTTGATGATGACAAATTTAGCAGTGAAAGGTTATCCCTCCCCTTGGCAATGGGCTGGGAGATACTGGGGATGGTGTTACCTTTCCAGGCCAATCCTAGAGTGAAGGAAAGAAAGAGAAGAAGAAAGGGTTTCCTGTTTAAAGTATGAAGTCTACTTTTTTAAAACTTTTTTGACTGCCCTTTGAGGCATGTGGGATCTTTGTTTCCCCAACCAGAGATTGAACCTGTGCCCCCTGCAGTGGAAGAACAGAGTCTTAACCGCTGGATCACCAGGGAAGTACCAAAGTATGAAGTCGTGATCCAACATCTTGGAAGGAAGCAGTCCATATTAATATCAGCTATTTGTCTTTTTGTCAGTCCGATTTGGAGGTTGCTAGCATTTGTGTAGGACAGATAACCAGGTGAAGCCTTAAGGTTCAAGTTCCTAAAGTTTGGCTGTCATCTGGGTAGTGAAGCATATCTGGTATAGTCCCTTCCAAGGAGATTCAAGGGCAGTCTTTGTTCTTAGTGATTCCAAGTCAAAAGGGTAGCAGAAAATTGGAAACATTAGTTTGGTGAGTTATAGCCGGATATTTGAGGAAACTATAAGAATATAGGATCCGGTCTAATTTATAGGTCTTTAACAAAATCTCAAAAACAATGAATTGGATATAATATCTACAAAGGTGCAAGCATCTTTCTTTCTAGAATTACCCCCATTTTTTAAAATCAAAGATAAAAAAATAAAATCAAAGATAATCACAGTAAAACTAATTTATTTGCATTATACTTGGCCTGATTATTTACATAGGTGCGGCAAGAATAGTAATTGACCATATGGGTTCTTTTTAAGACTGCTTTGCTGGAACCTTGTAAGTAAGGTACCAGGTCGACTTTTCCGAGGGACTTTATTGGTTCCATAAAGTCAACCTTAGTTCTTTAAAGCGGTCTGGTCATATCTGAGTCTATGTATATCTCTCTCAAATATGACATTCCAGTTAAAGCTTTTGTAACCAGTGCTTCCAATTGTGTCCTGTTACAAGGATAATAGATTCTCATTCAGCTTATGTAAATAACTATTTTGCCATAAAAAGAATGCTCAAGAGTCTCCAAATTTTGGAGGAGTCAGGTAGGGAGAAAAAGTTAATGTTTACAAAATTGTAGTTTACCAAATTGTTTTAAGTCATAGATAGCTTAAGAGAAAAAGTTTCCTCAAATCTAGAAAAGCAAAACATTAAAGAACCAGCAGTGCTTCAAACAAGAAGGAATAAAAATTATAATCACCGTTTTCAGTTCATTCAGTTCTAGGTTATTAATTCTTGTTCTGCTTTAATCCATTTTCCCCCATTAGTTCTAGAAATTCTTACCCAATTCAGTATTTTTTAAATTTTTATTTTAAATTAGTTTATTTTAGTTGGAAGATAATTACAGTATTGTGATAGTTTCTGCCATACATCAACATGAATCAGCCATAGGTATACATGTGTCCCCCCCATCCTGAACCCCCCTCCCACTGCCCTCCCCACTCTATCCCTCTAGGTTGTCCCAGAGCACTGGCTTTGGGTGCCCTGCTTCATACATCGAACTCACACTGGTTGTCTGTTTTACATGTGGTAATGTATATGTTTCAGTGCTATTCTCTCAAATCATCCTGCCCTCTCCTTCTTCCATGAAGTCCAAAAGTCTGTTCTTTACATCTGTGTTTCCTTTGCTGCCCTGCATGTAGGATCGTCAGTATCATTTTTCTAAATTTCATATATATGGATTAATATATAGTATTTGTCTGTCTTTTTCTGACTTACTTCACTCTGTATAACAGGCTTTAGGTTCATCCACCTCATTAGAACTGACTCAAATGCTCCTTTTTATAGCTGAGTAGTACTCCATTGTGTATATGTACCATAACTTCCTTATCCATTCATCTGCCAATGGATATCTAGGTTGCTTTCATATCCTAGCTATTGTAAATAGTGCTGCAATGAACAGTGAGGTACATGTGTCTCTTTCAATTCTGGTTTTCTTGGGATGCACGCCCAGCAGTGGGATTGCTGGATCATACAGCGGATCTATGCCAAGTTTTTTAAGGAATCTGCCCACTGTTCTTCATAGTGGCTGTACTAGTTTGCATTCCCACCAGCAGTATAAGAGAGTTTCCTTTTCTCCACACCCTCTCTAGCATTTATTGTTTGTAGACATTTTAATGATGGCCATTCTGACTACTGTGAGATGACCAATTCAATATTATGATCTTAAAGTTACCAGAAACTTGTGTTTGCCAAATTCTTTCCATGAATCTCCTTGAAGATGGGTCACTTCTGCAGCAACATTTTTGCAGAAGCATCTGAGTAAAATAATAACTGTAAATGACAGAAGACTTTAAAAAATGCCCATTGTTATAATGAGCATTTATTCTCTAATGAGAATTTATTATAATGAAATTGACAAGGAAATGTGGTTATTTCTGTGACACGCAACATTGTCAAATGATAACTGGAATTATGATGATAATATTATTCCAGGACATTTCATTCAGACTTTAGGAATTGCATATGGTTTCTGAAACATTTATAACTTATACAACTACAACATAAAGGCTTAGTATTACTTCTTATTTGATGATTCTTGCTATGTAACTTAACATATCAAATAAGTCTGATTAGTTTAACATCTTCATTTTTTTTGAGGAGAGGAAACAAATCTCTTGAGATATTCTAGAGGCCCTCTGGAAAATACCAAAGTTAGTTCGAGGTTAAAAAAAAACTTCATTCAGAACTTTATTTTGGGGAAGCTTGTCAGAATTATCAAAAAGTTTTAAAACACTTGTCAAATAGGATCATAGGTCACTGAGAAATGATAACTTAGTTATCCATTTAATCGTAGTGACAAAGACTTTGCAGAGAAACACAGAAAGTTATTTTTTAAACACCTTAGGTCTTTAAAAAATTTTTTTAATTTTGTATGGGATATAGCTAATTAACAATGTTGTGATATTTTCAGGTGAACAGCAAAGGGACTCAGCCACACATATACATGTATCCATCCATTCTCCCCCAAACTTCCCTCCCATCCAGGCTGCCACATAACACTGAGCAGAGTTCCATGTGCTATACAGTAGGCCCTTGTTGGTTAACCATTTTAAATACAGCAGTAAACACCTTAGATCTTTTAATAGAGAAGATTCAGCTTTCTTTAGTAATCAAAGACCTGATAAAGACAACATGGCAAATTATTTTGACAAAACACAGAATCTTTGTTATCTAGGCAGATTACTTTAAAAGGTAAGGAAAAGCTTTTTTCAATGTCTTACTAAGAGAAAACAGGGATTCCCTGGTGGCTCAGAGGGTAAAGAGTCTGCTTGCAATGCAGGAGACCTGAGTTCAATCCCTGGGTCAGGCAGATCCCCTGGAAAAGAAAATGGCAACCCACCCCAGTATTCTTGCCTGGAAAATCCCATGGACAGAGGAGGAGCTGGTGGGGTACAGTCCATAGGGTTGCAAAGAGTCAGACACTACTGAGCAACTTCACTTTCACTTTCAAGAGAAGACAAAGAATCCAATAAAACCTGTCCTTTTAACAAAGAGAAAACCAAATTAAAAACCCATCAACTTTTTAAAAAATTAAATAAATTGATTTTAATCTTAGTCATCTTGACCACACATAAACTTTTTTTGTGAGATTTGGGGGTGGGGGCACAAATTTTTACAAAACTTTTTTTTTTAACATTCAAATCTTGCCCTATTTTTTTTCTTTCTCCTGAAATAGCCTCAATTTAGGATAAAATTGCTTCCCTTTCCCTCAACAACATGTGTTTCCTTTCCTAATACCCTCTTTTGCTAAAAGCACGCATCTTTCTTTATATACAGAGATAATTTCCCTCATTTTTAGTAGCTTTCATTACATATATTAGAATTCTTAACCCTTAAAAACTTTAATTTTTAGTGAAAATAAGTAACCAATTATGAACTCTCTTTTAGCATTCTATGGTTTGGGAAATTTCTAAATACTTTTTATAATTTTTTATACTTTTTATAATTAAATTTTCTCTCAGTAAATTTTTCAGTGTGGCAGAAGCTATGTTTACTAGGAAACCCGAATATCTTTAGTTTCCCTGTAAAAGGAAGCCAAAAGTAGTAAACCTATGTTCAGTAATCAATATTTCATTATTTTACCTTATTTGGAAATGCCCTGGATATTCAGTGACTACCCATCATTTAATTTAATTTAACTTGGCAAAACTTTAAGATTTCAAGTTACCAAAAAGATATGGAGAAACCATTAAGGAAAGTTCACCTAAAAACTTTTATCCCATTTGCATCCATTCAGTTTACTTATTTCATTTAATTTATATAAGTGCTTCATTTCTTTGAGCCAGTTAAATAGAGCTCTCTTACATAGTAATTTTGGCAGTACCCTCTGAAGGTAGAAAATACTGTACATCTATAATACACACATAAACACACATAAATAGACAGTTGCTAGCAGGGACCTAATAGCTTCTGTTTTAAAATTACTGCCATGAATTGGGTACAGTAATTCACTAGTTGTAAAATAAATTGAATCTAAATTGTTTTTCTGGTAGGTAGAGCAAGCTAAATTTATCTGCTCAGGTGGGTAAAACATTTTTACTAATATTTTTTTGGGAAGACAGAAGATTTTTTTATTTGCCTATTTTTTATTTGACTGTTTTCCCTTTCCTTTACCATAAGGAAATGGTCAAATGAAAAAGTTTGTAGAACATTTATATCTCAAAGGTACAGAAAAAGAATGCAAGTTCCACTAAGGGGTACTTTGGTTTCCTAAGGCCAGATTTTTTTTTTACAAAACTTACAAGCTTTTTGAGATAAATAGGGGAGGTTTAGTCAGTTCAGTCAGTTCAGTTGCTCAGTCATGTCCGACTCTTTGCGACCCCATGAACTGCAGCACACCAGGCCTCCCGGTCCATCACCAACTCCTGGAGTTTACCCAAACTCACGTCCATTAAGTCAGTGATGCCATCCAACCATCTCACCCTCTGTCGTCCCTTTCTCCTCCTGCCCTCAATCTTTCCCAGCATCAGGGTCTTTTCAGATGAGTCAGCTCTTCACATCAGGTGGCCAAAGTATTGGAGTTTCAGCTTCAACATCAATCCTTCCAGTGAACACTCAGGACTGATCTCCTTTAGGATGGACTGGTTGGATCTCCTTGCAGTCCAAGGGACTCTCAAGAGTCTTCTCCAACGCCACAGTTCAAAAGCATCAATTCTTTGGCGCTCAGCTTTCTTTATGGGGACTTGTAAAAGGAATGGGTGGACTGTGAACTGCCTCTGGAGTTGTATTCTCAGTTTTACAAAGACTTATAGATAAGGATAGTTGCTTTCATTTCCTCAGGGAATTGGGTTGCAACTTAAAATGACATCATAGGCTGATCCTCCCATTCAGCTACATTATTCTTAATTTGCTTTCTTCTGTGTGTGTGTACACACACAGCCCCTCACATACCCCCCCTCTGTATATCAGGGACAAGATTTCTAACCTAGATGGAAATTAAAAGATTTCTATGTTCTGGACTTGGAGCTGTTTGCCTTTGAAAGGTTTTGGTAAATCCTTTCACAGAGGCTTTAGAAGGTTTTTCTTTCCCTCTGGGTACATAGTTTCATTTTGGTTTAGTGGAGGAGACCTAAAAAAAATATTCCTATCAGACTCTGAATATCAGCTTTCACTTTCTGACCAACATCTGACCATAGAGCTACTTTTAAAAAATCCTTTTAAATATCTTGTCAGTTTTCACTTGGGACAAACAGTAAGCATTTCCCAATTTTCAGTTGACACAGGCAGTAAATGTTGACAACCCCTTGGACTTAAGAGGCATCCCCATAGAAGGTACAAAATTTTTTTTAATTTTTTTTCTCTTTTTGGGTACTATAAGCAGTGATTTGGGAGAGCTGACTCTGGGAAGAATTCTCACCTTTAGCTGGCTTCTGACAGTTTTCCCAGGGTCCCATCTGCAGACTCCGAGGGGTATTTAATGTAGAGGGTATAGCTCCAATATCTGCCAGATGCCAAGATTTTTCACTAATTTAGTTTCCCTTGGCTGTTTAAGGGAATAACATAGCAGTTTCCCCATAAAGTCCCTCAGAGTCTCATCAACTCTGAGAGGGATCCACATGAGAGCCCTCCTTCAAGGGTAGATATGGGGATGTAAGTCCAGTAACTTGGCCGACTTTCAAGGTCTTGTAGTTTCTTTAGAGTGGAAAGATGGTTTAGACTGAGGATTACTAGAAGGAGTGCTCAGCTAGAGGAGGAAAGGTGGCGGGTAGTACAAGTTGCGTCTGTCTTGCAGTCTTTTGTTTTAGGTATCTCTTGTGTCTAATTTTTTGTTGGCCTTTTTCAGTGAATTTTTCAATGAAGCTATTCTGAAGTTATGAAGCTTTTTGGAATTCTACATACCAATTAAAATAGATGTCCCACTCTGTTTGTTTAATTTAGGAACCCCGCTTTCAAGTACACTTCTTAAATGATCTTATCTAATTGGAATGTTCCTCTTAATGGCCGTTGTAATTTCCCTGAGGGCTGGTAACAGTTTAGTAGGATCCTCAGCTGCAAATGAAGTTCAACCCACGTTTCTGTCCAGCCATATCTCGCTGTACATGGGGTACAACCCACATTTCTTTCAGCCATATTTTTGGGCCCCTAACCTGATGGCTCTCAAGCTAAGTTCCCAGGATCCAAAACAATGATCTTGTCTAATTCCAGGTTGTTTCTGATAACAACAAAACAACAAAAATGTTTTGTCATTTTTCGTAGATATTTAAAACTTTGTGAACTATAGTTTTTAGACATAAACATGTGTCAGAAAGTGGCACACTTAACTCCTTTAATTTAAGGACCCTAGATGATGTTATTATTTATTTATATTTAGTTAAATCTTTGGATCTCTCACTTCCACTGTATAATCATAAGGGATTTGATTTAGGTCCTACCTGAATGGTCTAGTCGTTTTCCCTACTTCCTTCAATTTAAGTCTGAATTTGGCAATAAGGAGTTCATGGTCTGAGCCACAGTCAGCTCCCCGTCTTGTTTTTGCTGACTGTATAGAGCTTCTCCATCTTTGGCTGCAAAGAATATAATCAATCTGATTTTGGTGTTGACCATCTGGTGATGTCCATGTATAGAGTCTTCTCTTGTGTTGTTTGAAGAGGGTGTTTGTTATGACCAGTGCATTTTCTTGGCAAAACTCTATTAGTCTTTGCCCTGCTTCATTCTGTATTCCAAGGCCAAATTTGCCTGTTACTCCAGGTGTTTCTTGACTTCCTACTTTTGCATTCCAGTCCCCTATAATGAAAAGGACATCTTTTTTGGGTGTTAGTTCTGAAAGGTCTTGTAGGTCTTCATAGAACCGTTCAACTTCAGCTTCTTCAGCGTTACTGGTTGGGGCATAGACTTGGATTACTGTGATATTGAATGGTTTGCCTTGGAAACTAACAGAGATCATTCTGTCGTTTTTGAGATTGCATCCAAGTACTGCATTTTGGACTCTTTTGTTGACCATGATGGCCACTCCATTTCTTCGGAGGGATTCCTGCCCGCAGTAGTAGATATAATGGTCATCTGAGTTAAACTCACCCATTCCAGTCCATTTCAGTTCGCTGATTCTTAGAATGTCGACATTCACTCCTGCCATCTCTTGTTTGACCACTTCCAATTTGCTTTGATTCATGGACCTGACATTCCAGGTTCCAATGCAATATTGCTCTTGACAGCATCGGACCTTGCTTCTATCACCAGTCACATCCACAGCTGGGTATTGTTTTTGCTTTGGCTCCATCCCTTCATTCTTTCTGGATTTCTGGAGTTCAGTGGAAGTGAGAAATAGATTTAAGGGCTTAGATCTGATAGATAGAGTGCCTGATGAACTATGGAATGAGGTTCGTGACATTGTACAGGAGACAGGAATCAAGACCATCCCCATGGAAAAGAAATGCAAAAAAGCAAAATGGCTGTCTGGGGAGGCCTTACAAATAGCGGTGAAAAGAAGAGAAGTGAAAAACAAAGGAGAAAAGGAAAGATATAAACATCTGAATGCACAGTTCCAAAGAATAGCAAGAAGAGATAAGAAAGCCTTCTTCAGCGATCAATGCAAAGAAATAGAGGAAAACAACAGAATGGCAAAGACTAGGGATCTCTTCAAGAAAATCAGAGATACCAAGGGAACATTTCATGAAAAGATGGGCTCGATAAAGGACAGAAATGGTATGGACCTAACAGAAGCAGAAGATATTAAGAAGAGATGGCAAGAGTACACAGAAGAACTGTACAAAAAAGATCTTCACGACCCAGATAATCACGATGGTGTGATCACTGACCTAGAGCCAGATATCCTGGAATGTGAAGTCAAGTGGGCCTTGGGAAGCATCACTACGAACAAAGCTAGTGGAGATGATGGAATTCCAGTTGAGCTATTCCAAATCCTGAAAGATGATGCTGTGAAAGTGCTGCACTCAATATGCCAGCAAATTTGGAAAACTCAGCAGTGGCCACAGGTCTGGAAAAGGTCACTTTTAATTCCACTCCCAAAGAAAGGCAATGCCAAAGAATGCTCAAGCTACCGCACAATTGCACTCATCTCACACACTAGTAAAGTGATGCTCAAAATTCTCCAAGCCAGGCTTCAGCAATATGTGAACTGTGAACTTCCAGATGTTCAAGCTGGTTTTCAAAAAGGCAGAGGAACCAGAGATCAAATTGCCAACATCTGCTGGATCATGGAAAAAGCAAGAGAGTTCCAGAAAAACATCTATTTCTGCTTTATTGACTATGCCAAAGCCTTTGACTGTGTGGATCACAATCAACTGTGGAAAATTCTGAAAGAGATGGGAATACCAGACCACCTGATCTGCCTCTTGAGAAATTTGTATGCAGGTCAGGAAGCAACAGTTAGAACTGGACATGGAACAACAGACTGGTTCCAAATAGGAAAAGGAGTACGTCAAGGCTGTATATTGTCACCCTGTTTATTTAACTTATATGCAGAGTACATCATGAGAAACGCTGGACTGGAAGAAGCACAAGCTGAAATCAAGATTGCCGGGAGAAATATCAATAACCTCAGATATGCAGATGACACCACCCTTATGGCAGAAAGTGAAGAGGAACTAAAAAGCCTCTTGATGAAAGTGAAAGTGGAGCGTGAAAAAGTTGGCTTAAAGCTCAACATTCAGAAAACGAAGATCATGGCATCCGGTCCCATCACTTCATGGGAAATAGATGGGGAAACAGTGTCAGACTTTGTTTTTCTGGGCTCCAAAATCACTGCAGATGGTGACTGCAGCCATGAAATTAAAAGACGCTTACTCCTTGGAAGGAAAGTTATGACCAACCTAGATAGCATATTCAAAAGCAGAGACATTACTTTGCCAACAGAGGTTCGTCTAGTCAAGGCTATTGTTTTTCCAGTGGTCATGTATGGATGTGAGAGTTGGACTGTGAAGAAGGCTGAGCGCCGAAGAATGGATGCTTTTGAACTGTGGTGTTGGAGAAGACTCTTGAGAGTCCCTTGGACTGCAAGGAGATCCAACTAGTCCATTCTGAAGGAGATCAGCCCTGGGATTTTTTTGGAAGGAATGATGCTGAAGCTGAAGCTCCAGTACTTTGGCCACCTCATGTGAAGAGTTGACTCATTGGAAAAGACTCTGATGCTGGAAGGGATTGGGGGCAAGCGGAGAAGGGGACGACAGAGGATGAGATGGCTGGATGGCATCACTGACTCGATGAACGTGAGTCTGAGTGAACTCTGGGAGTTGGTGATGGACAGGGAGGCCTGGCGTGCTGCGATTCATGGGGTCGCAAAGAGTCGGACACGGCTGTGCGACTGATCTGATCTGATCTTGGATCTCTCAGAGCTAAGAAAGACGAATATGTTGCTGTATTGGAGATTGCATAATGTTTTACAGTGTAACTCATTACACAAATTTTCTTGAGGTTTGCAGACAACCTAATGTCAATCTTACCCATTCGGTGACCACCTTGTCCTAACATGAGGGTTTTTTAGAGTTAGATGGCAAGTACTTTGATAGCTTTCAAAGTATTCGACTTATGCCCACCAATTTTCGCAGCTTTTTTCTTTTTGGCTTCCAAGATTTCGATTAGCAGTAGCCTTTATCCATACAAAACAAGACAAACAGACGTGTGTACTTCATCACAACAGCCATAACCGAAATGTTGACAGTGAACTGGCCAAGAGAAGGCACTGTGTGCACCACCAGCAATTCCCAAATTGGCAACTGGGAACTGGGGAAAAGTCACAACCAGCAGACCCCCAAAATGAGGGCTGTGGATTGGCCTGGGTTTCTGAAAAGGGGTAATATATACGGACTCATTGGAAAAGACCCTGATGCCGGGAAAGATTGCAGGCAGGAGGAGAAGGGGATGACAGAGGATGAGATAGTTGGATGGCGTCACTGACTCAATGGACATGGGTGTGGGTAGACTCCAGCAGTTGGTGATGGACAGGGAGGCCTGGTGTGCTGTGGTTCATGGGGTTGCAAAGAGTTGGACACGACTGAGCAACTGAACTGAATGTCCCAAAAGAGGCATATTCTCTTACATAACTAAAATACTATATTACACTGAAAAAATAAAATTTATAGAGTAATATTTTCTGGCATATAGTTCATATTCAGAATTCCCCAGTTGTGCAGAAGTGCCTTTGTAGCTGTGTTTTCTTTCCCTTTGGAAGAAGAGCCTTCCCTAGCCTTCTTGTTCTCTCCATTCATTCTGCTTTCTTGCCTGTTTTTCCGAGCTTGCCCCTGAAGGGTGCATTCACACTGCTGTCTCCTATGTTTTTATTTATCCCACCCCATGGAGTATGATTTAGACAAGTTCTTGAATGACCTCGAAATCCCATGGAGCATTTTCAGTACTTATTTTGCTTGACTTCCTGGCAATACCTGGCCCTCCTATACACTCCCATCTTAAAATACTCAATGGCTCTTAGCTTCAGTGACAGCCTCTTCTCCTGGTTTTCCTATTATGTCTCTGTTTGAACTATTTATGAGGGCTCCATTTTCTTCCAACTTCTAAATATTGGGGCTTCTCTGGGTTTCTCTCGGCTCTCTTACTTGGTCACTCTAATGCTCTCCTTGGGTGACTTTACTCCTGTGGCTTTAATTATCATCAATATGTCAAAGCTACTGTATCTTTATTTTCAGCTCATATCATATACTATAAACTCTGGTTCCTTGGCCTCGATTGGGAATCATTTTAGACAAGTATATTTCTTTGTAAAAGGAGACTATGGTCTCCATCTGAAATTACGATCCCTCTCAATAACAATTTTTTTTTAGTTCAGATCAGATCAGTCACTCAGTCATGTCCAACTCTTTGCGACCCCATGAATCGCAGCTCACCAGGCTTCCCTGTCCATCACCAACTCCAGGAGTTCACTCAGACTCATGTCCATCAAGTCAGTGATGCCATCCAGCCATCTCATCCTCTGTCGTCCCCTTCTCTTCCTGCCCCCAATCCCTCCCAGCATCAGAGTCTTTTCCAGTGAGTCAACTCTTCGCATGAGGTGGCCAAAGTACTAGAGTTTCAGCTTCAGCATCATTCCTTCCAAAGAAATCCCAGGGCTGATCTACTCATTTTTTAATATGATAACATGTTGGCCTTATGGTTTATGTAGGATTGACACTACAAACAGCTATTGCTTACATGAAACAGGCAAACAAAAAGCCAATCAACCTTTTTGTTCTTTATACCACTTAAATTCATTTTCATCTTTTCCCTTTTTACTGTGTATTTAATCCATCTCTGCTTTAGAGATGTCAAGTATTATGAGACTCTGACATTGCCTCTTTAGATAGCACTCTAGTACTTTAGAAGGTAGAAGGTAGTGCTGAAAGGATATGAAGTCCCACTTCTTTACTTTTTTTGGCCAAATTCCAGCCTTGACTAAATTCACCAAGAAACCAGCCTTGTAGTTGGATCCTGTTAATTACTAGAAAATCCTGTTACAGATACATATCAATTCAATTTAAGAAAGGGCAGTACCTCAGCCCCAATTGCCAATTTTAGGTATACCTTGTTTTATTGCACTTTGCTTTATTGCGCTTTGCAGATATTGTACTTTTTACAAATTGAGGTTTGTAGCAATCCTATTGGCACCATTTTTCCAGCAGCATTTGTTCACTTCATGTGTCAAATTTTAATAATTCTGACAGTTTTTTCAACTTTTCCATTTTATTATGGTTGTTAACAGTGATCTGTGATCAGCGATCCTTGATGTTACTATTGTAATTGTTTTGACTTTTTTAGCAGTAAAGTATTTTTTTAATTAAGATATGTACATTTTTTAAGACTTAATGCTATTGTACACTTAGTAGGATACAATGTAGTATAAACATAACTTTTATATGCACTGAGGAAAAAATTTATGTGACTCTCTTTATTGCATTATTTATTGTATTGTGGTTGTCTGGAACCTAAATCTCTCCAAGGTATGCCTGTGTTTCCTGTAATCAGAACACTTTTCTACATGATTATGGCTTTATACTACATTATCTTTCTAGCAGCTGCAAAATTTGAAGATTTAATGCTAATTATATTTGATCCTGGGTGAATGAATGTGGCAGTATAACTCCAATTAGTAATTAATAACAAAGAAGATGTAAAAAGAAATTGTAGTTAAGGTATTTAATTTTTTTTCTTGAGTGAGGATTAAAGGTCATTATTGAATTGTTAAATACAACATACTTCTTACAAGAAAATATTTTAATGATTTAAAATAATAGTAAATCTTTTACATAGCTAAATTTATTATACAATAATTATTTTAAGAATTTGTATTTTCATGATAATGATTGTTTTAGCACAATCATTCTGCTGCTCCACTTCAGCTGCTCCCTCCCATTTCCTGGCTACCATGGCCACCTCGATCACCTCGACCTCGCTGGGATCTTTATGATCAAATGATTGTTATCCCATTCTCATAATCTCTCAATTTTCATTGAATCTTCTGGACTTCCCATTGTCTCTGTATCCCCACCCTTTCTTTACTTTTTTCCCCATCCATTTCTCCCCATCTTCTATTGGCTATCACTTGAACCAGTTAACAAATGTACACAGTAATCATGTTTTAGGCCATTTAAAGGAAGAGCAATAGGTGAATTGTTTGTTCCTAGACCAGTTGCTAGCAAACTTTGGCTATAGTTCTTTTTTTTCATTATTAAAATTATTTATTTATTTTAAAATGAAACAAAGATGAATATTTTTAATGATAAAAGGTACAACTCACAAAGAAGATAGACATCTATTTCTTCTGATTTTTGCTTTGGTCTAATGGTTTATGATGGCTATAGTTTCTTGATGGGAAAGCCAAGGATATTAGTAATTGACTTGAATTTTTCTACACGGATAATTCAGATTTTTTTTTTTTAGTAGCCTTTAGAATTTGTCTTTTGTGCCCAGAAGGTTCTGGTTTGAGTGTTCACATTTACACACCCTATTTTATCCTTTAATGGTTATTTTCAGCTTTGCTATAGGCTTGGTAGGCTGCAGCTGGGGCACTACCAAAAAAAAAAAAGAGGAATGAATTAGAGTATTTTATAATTGGAAAGAATCTTAGAGATTATATAATTCCAAATTCTCATTGTTCATATGAGAAATTGAGGATCAGAGAGGTTAAGCGATTTGCCTGAGGTTACATAGTTGGCACCTGGTTGAGTTAGGACCAAAATGGAAATCTCCAGATTACAAATTCAGAACTTATTTTTATTATCCCATGTGAATGGGTTGGTGGGTGGGCAAGTGTGTGAGTAATTAAAAGGTCAGAGAAATGACTTCTTTTTCTTCCCCTTCTCTGACTGGAAGGCCAGATGTTTCCAAGAATAATAAAACTATAATCTCTTTTGTCATTTGGAAAAGTGATAGTTTTGTTTAAAGCATCTGTCATTGTTTGAAGGCTGTACCTCAGGCTTTCCTCTTATTTATCTCTTGTTTAAGAAAAATGCTTTCCAGGGACAAGGATGCTGTATTGTGCGCTTGCTGGTAGGGATGCCAGAGTTTGTGGAGGAGCGAGCCTCATAGGGTCCCTGCCTTGCTTGCTGCTCAGGAAGCAGGCTTTGTGACCGACCATCTCCTGTCTGCTGGGCGTGTATGTGCTTTGAGCTGTTTTTCCGATGAAGTTGGAAGTCTCACTGGGACAGCCATATACTCTAGCAGATGGCAGACACCTGTAAACAAAAGTGACAGTGAAAACTGTGGTCCCAGAATTGAGCCATACCCTATTCTCTCTGTGCTTTGAACAGCTGAGGCAATAGATGCTTTCCCTTCTTGTTTAAAGTCTTTTGCTTCTAGATGGTTCATTCTTTTTCCAGTTCATTTGAATTCATTTTAATCAGCTCTATCACATTCGTGTCTCTCTCCTGACTTAAAGTTACATTAAATATTCACTCATCCTGTTGCCTCCTCAGGAGGCCTCTGCCAGCAGAATTTCAAAAGCAGAGTCTTTAAATGCCTTATCATTCTGAATATAAAACTTCTTATTTAAAGGACTGTCGAATAAACGCCTATTTAAAAAACCAAACCAAGCATAAGATTCACCAATTAGCATGAAGAGAAACACAAGACAGTAAGTTTTAACTGAATGGTAATTTCATTCATTCATTTAGTCATTTAATAAATATTTATTGCACATTTACTATGTTCCAGGGATGGTTCCAGACCCAGGGGATATAGTAGCTAACCCTGTGGACCAAAATCCCAGCTTTAATGGAGATTACATTCTAGTGAAAGGAGACAGTAACAAATGAGTAAAACATATGCTCTATCAGATGGTGAGACGTGCTGTGGAGAGAAAATAAAGGAGATAGGCAGTGGGGGGTTGGGTGCCATTTTCAAGGGGTAGTCAGGAAAGGCCTTACTGAGAAGGTGATGTTTGAGCCAAGACCGTGGACTCTGAGGCAGTCTTGTGCATCCTGGTTTGCATGGCTCTTTTGGCTCTTGGTTTCTGAGATGGTAACCTGTTTGTTCACAGTAGTTTGTGAATTTGTAAATGAAATATTACATATAATTAGAAAGTCTTTGAGGGTACTAGAAGTTGCTAGCCTCTCTGAAGCTGAAGTTTCCTTATGTGTAACATGGAGATGATAATACTTGTGGAACTGAATGTCTTATAATAGACTATTGAACTTATGGTGCTACTTTGCCCTACTGTTATAGAAATAACAATAAACTTGATTTTTTTTTTGGTGTTGTTAATACTAAATAGAAGAGATTTTAGTGGTCATTTTTTCTGTGACATCACTATGCAGATGAAGAGGCACTGAAAAGATCAATGGCTCTATGGAAGTTAAGATCTTGGGCCATGGGGCCATTGAGACCTGGGTTCAGTTCATTGCTGTCCATTTCCACTTACTGGCTACGTGCCCTTAACTAAGTCTCCCCCAGCTTCACAGAGTGGTAAGGACTGACTACAGAGATGAATTCCTTGCCTGGCCCTCACTACGTGCCCAGGAAATAGCCCTGGAAGAGTTCTGTTATGCTTGGTGAACAGAGAGCCCCTGAGATGAGAGTTGGTTGATGATGACAATGACTGTCCCACAGAAGAGGCCTTTCAGGTGTGCCTGGGCTGCACATAATGATATGGTGAGAACACTTGAGTTTTCAGACATTGTACCAACAATTCCCTGCTTTGTGATATTGAACGTCACTTGATTTCTTCTCCCTCTGGTTTTCCCCTGTAAAGGTAATGATACTTGACCTTATGCCTATTTCCTGGGGTTTTCTGGAAGCTGAATAATGAAATGACGGTCTCTGGAACCTGATAACGTTGGAGAAGTTCACAAACAGATACCCTCAGATGACTAGTGTATACTCGTTGTACCACAGCAGTACTAAACTGAGAGGCTGGATTGCTGCTTTCTGAACTCAAATTGTTCTTGTTATAGTCAACTCTTAATTCTTATGTGCTAACTGGGAAAAATGATAGCCTGAATAAAAGAAGCCAGCTGGTGTTGATTACTCGTCACTCTAAAAGTTGAGAAAGACATAAGAGACTATATTTTAAATCTCATTATCTCTCACCTGATTTCTTTCTTCAAAGCTGTGAAGCTGCAGGATGGTTCAGAGGCTCCCAACCCCAGAAGAGAGCCAGTGTGCCTGAATAATCTACAAGCAAAACAGTACTTGTCACTATAGTTGCCATTTATTTATCAAGTGTTTTACACTGGGCATTGGACTAAACTGTTCACCTATGGTATCTCATTTCATCCTCATAGTAACTCTGTGTGGAGAATGCAATGGCACCCCATTCCAGTACTGTTGCCTGGCAAATCCCATGGACGGAGGAGCCTGGTGGGCTGCAGTCCATGGGGTCGTGAAGAGTCGGACATGACTGAGCAACTTCATTTTCACTTTTCACTTTCATGCATTGGAGAAGGAAATGGCAACGCACTCCAGTGTTCTTGCCTGGAGAATCCCAGGGACAGGGGAGCCTGGTGGGCTGCTGTCTATGGGATCGCACAGCGTCGGACACGACTGAAGTGACTTAGCAGCAGCAGCAGTAACTCTGTGAAGGAGAAGGGGTGTTGTGTTCTTTTAACAGTTGAATCACAGGTGCAGAAGGTAGAGTGAATCATACTTCTCAGTATGTTGTACATTGTCATACTGGTCTGCACAAGACTGTTTCTTATGGTAGTTCACTAGCTTATTCCCCTTTAACCATGTACTCTATGCTCATTCATTTACCCACCCCTCACAAATAACCAATCTCTTATTTCTCATGTATTTTCCTTTCTGTATATTCTTATGAAACATACCTTGTGGTTTCATGTGTGTTGAAAATTTATATAAAATGGTATGTTATATTTCATTCTGTCTTTCATTTTCTAATAACTGTTCTGACTGAAGTACTGTATTTTTAAGACCCATCCACATTGTAATATGTTGCTTCCAGTTGTGGCATAATACTCCATGGTGTGCATCCACCACAATCACATCTTCTCCTTCCTAGCAGTGGACAGCCAGGCTGCACTGGTGTCAAACTCCCTATTGCCACCAACAAAGAATTATTGTATCCCTATATGTCTCCTTTATGACCTGTGTGAGAATTGCTTTGGGGTATATAGTGAAGGATGGAATTGCTGCTTCATAGGGCATGCATAGACTTCATATGCCTAAGTAGTGCCAGAGAAGGAAACTAAAGCTGTGAAAGCTCTAATAACTTTCCCCAAATCACATAGACAGTAATCAGCGGAGATAGGATTCAAAAATTCTACTCTGATGGCTGTGTCATCATTAGTCCTATTTGAGACTTGAGGACATTGTACAGAAGCATAAAGTTACATCTCATTGTCTGTAGTTTTTATGTTCTTAGAACCTAGGAATCCAGGTGGACTGATTTTTTTTTCTGAAGCACTTATCGTCCGCCCCCCTCCCCACCAAAGCTCCATAGTAACTGTTTTTCTTTGTCTTTCATATCCTGTGGGTCTGCAGCACTAAAAGCCGCATTGGTCATACAGAACTGGTACCGAGGTTACAGCGCCCGGTTGAAGACCAGACAACGCTATGCCCTCACTATCTTCCAGTCCATCGAATACGCTGATGAGCAAGGCCAGTTGCAGGTCTGTTTTGCAAGCTTGTCTCTTCTTTTGATAAAATGCTTCTCTTTACTCCTTTTATTGAAAGCATGAAAGGTTGAGTCCATTTTAGTAGCAGAGGAACCTTGGTGAAAGACTTTTATAGAGGATATAGTGACACTGTTTTGGAACTAGCTATTGAGAGAGTATGATTTGGGAACAGGATGGTGTTTTTCAGTTCTGAAGTTCATATTTTTAAGACAGCTTCTAGATGTCCAGTTAACTAAAAAAAAATGGTCTTATTCTTTTTTTCAATATGTGCCCTAATAGTAAAGTTGCTACTTCATGAAGCAAAAAATGTTTTAAGGAGTTAAATAAATGGAAGAATCTCCTGGGGTCAAACATAGGAAAATTCTAGAAGAAAATATAGATGGGTGGGTAAAGACTTTTTCAAGCTTGCAAAAGCAATATGTAAATCCAGCTTTAACAATAAAAAGATCTCAGAAAGATCTACAATATATTTGTTAATGAAAAATAAACTTGTGGAACAATATGAAGAATTTTATCCCATATATGTGAAAGAAAATGCAACATACAATAAAAGTTTGGAAAATGATATAAAGTATTTACTGTGTCCATTTCTGGGAAGAAGCATGGTATTGGTAGGTAGGAGGGAACTTCTCATTTTTATTCTGTATCATTTGTATTTTTCAACAATTGTATTTTTATAAATGTATCACAATATAATTTAAGTAAAATGTTATATAAAAATAATAAATATAATTAAAAATAATTAAGATTTCAAAAAGAATTAAAGAAATTGCTGGATTTATTCTTAGTAGCTATAAAAATTATATACTATGATTTAGTCAGATATTCCCTTAGCAGTTCACAGCACTGACTGTCCTTTTAAGCACTGTAGAATATAGTGACGGAGATTAAGAGAGAGTGAGCTCTTAAATTGATATGCTTTATGCACAAATGTTCCAGTATTAGTACATTCTTTAAATATTGAGTCTTTTTAAATAACATTTATTGGGGTATAATTCACCCATTTAAAGTAGACAATTCAGTGGCCTTTAGTTTATTCACAAAGTTGTGTAATCATCACTACAATATAGTTTAGAACACTTTCATCAACACCCCCTTCAACAACAAAAAAATACCTCTATACTCATTAGCACTCACTCCCCATTCCTGCTCTCTGTGGTCCCTGGCAACTGCTAATCCGTTTTTTGTCTTTCTGGATTTGCCTTTTGTGGCCATTTCAAATAAATAAAGTCACATAGTATGCGATCCTTTGTGACTGGCTTCTTTCACTGAGCATAATGCCTTCAAGGTTCATCCATGTTACAGCATGTGTCAGTACTTCATTCCTCTTTATTGCTGAACGTTATTCTGTTGTATAGATCTAGGACATTTTGTTTATTCTTTCCTCAGTGAATACATCATTTGGGTTGCTTCTACTTTTTTTGTCTATTATGAATAATGCTGCTATGATTATTTGTGTGCAGATTTTTCTGTGAACATATTTTTTTTCAGTTCTCTTAGATATATACCTAGGAGTGGAATTTCTGGGTCATTGAGTAAGTCTGTGTTTAACTTTTTGAGTAATTACTAAACTGTTTTTCAAAGCAGCTGCACCATTTTACATTCCCACCAGCAGTGTATGAGGGCTTTAATTTTGCCACATCTGTGTCAACATTTGTTATTTATGTTTTTGATGATAGTCATCCTAGTATATGTGAAGTGGTGTCTCATTGTGATTTCTATTGACTCATAATTGACAAATCCATCAACAGCTTTAAAATCATACATTTTGGTATTTGTATGGAAGGTTTTCCTTCCCAGATCTACTCCCAGATTGAAGGTTCCTTAGTGTTCACTCTTCATAGGAGATGAGGCTTGGAAGTTATTTGTGCTATATACATGCAGGTCTTTGCAGATAATTTGTAGTCACAGAGGAAGTATCTTGGTGATGGTTGGAATGCTGGTAGATTTCCGTCTTTCCTTCCTCCCTCCTTCCCTTCCTTCCTTTCCCAAATATATTTGACATTTAAGAATATCTCTTACTCTCACCATAAAAAGGAATAGAAGAACATAATGAAAAAATATCTAGTAGTTGTCTTAGATTGGTTTCTTAGAATCAGAGTCTGAGATAGGGCTTCTTGTACAAGTGACTTCCTGAGAGGGTATTCACAGGAAAAACCTGTAAGGGAGCGTGAAAAGCAAGATAGGATGGGGGAAAAAGCTAGGCAAAAATATGGTTTCTGGAAAAGTCTGACCTCAGCCTGATCCTGTTGGGAGATCTGAAGTGTGAAATGTGTCAGATTGTCCCACCAGTGGCAACAGAGGAGGTGGTCTGGGCTGTGATACCCTTGCTTCAGTTAGTCATTTCCTATGGGCAGTCCCCCAGGAGGGGGATATCTGATATCCTAAGCGACTCTGCGGGGCCTATGGACTTTCCCATCGGCCAAGGAAAGTCCTGGGGAGGAGGAGGGCTGGTGAAGACGGGACCCAGTAGCATCTATGGCAGCTTGGAGATGAGAACCTCACATAAGTAAAGGGGACTCGCATGGAACACCAACAACGTTTGCCACAGTACCTGTTTGGGGTTCATTAATTGATCGGTGTATTTTTATTTTGTACAGCTCTCAAACTTCTTCTCCTTCATGTTGGAAAACTATACAAATGTGCAGGAGAAAGAGCCAGGTAAGTAGAAAGTCTAGTCTTTTGAAAAGCAGTCATTAAATATTGAATTGTTTCATCAAGGAATGTGAACTCTTGAAAATGGGAGAACACTAAGAAATTAAAAAGATATTGTCTATGTGACACCAAACAACTGGTAAAATCAGTTCAACTGGCTTTTTCCATCCCTGATTGGTGTCAACTAAATTGACCATTTAGTTTTTTTATTAAAAAAAAAAAAAGAATTAGATTTCATTCTATATTAGTGTGTTGAGTATCTTCTCTGAACCACAACCTACTGATGTACAATAGTAACTTAGTAAAGAAGATCTTATTTTTTATCCACAGAACTTTTGTGCTGAGAGATCAAAATATCTTGAATATTTCATGAAACAGATCTGAGCGGGTAGGGAAGATTAAACACAGTGGGCACCATCATGTTTCTGTTTTCTCCATAGCTAGCTAGCTATCTGTCAGTCTGTCTATCTATTTATCTGTCATTTATTTAGTTCTTCTGGAATGATGACTAAATAAATCATTTCAGATATAGACAATATAAGTGTGATTCAAAATGATTTTAAAATTATAGTTATTCACAAGTCATGTATTCCTCTTGCAAATTAATCTGCCTATTGTTATTGTCAAGGTAGACACTTGACTTAGAAACCTATTCTTTAATTTGGACCAGCCATTTTTTGCTCTAGTTAAAAATGTGTATGACATCTAAGAGCATCTTTTAATCTATCGGTCGCCCTTCAAAGTGGCAAAAGAATGGTGTTTTAATGGTATGCTCTGAGCTAAGTACATATGTGTGAAACTAATTGAAGCATTTAATGATCTGTAGAAGGTTTCTGAATGGTAGAATAGCCAAACTGGAGGAGTGGGGAGTGGGTGGAAGTGGGCATTTTGCCATTTTTTTTCTTTTAGATAATTACAATTTGAAGATGGTTTTTTGTGCTTCATGTTCTTTGGCAAAAACATTTCTGAGAGGAAATATAATAATGATGAAATGAAATAGCCCTCTTCTGCTAATGACCTAATATTTTAATCTGGACTATGCATCAGAATCACTTAATGGAGATTCGTAACTACAGATGGCTGGGTTCCAGCCCAAAGATATTTACTCAGGCTCTGTATTTTTTAAAATCTGCTTTTAAAAAAATTCTGTAAGTGATTTAAAAGTATTTTTAAAATTTTATCAGAGAAGGGGACAGCAGTTTATAATCTTATATAAACTTCTCTGAAGAAAAGCATACACATTACAGAAAAGTACACAAATGATAAATATATAGCTTAATAAATTTTCTCAGAGTAAACTCAGCCTTGTAACATGCCCCCAGAGCAAGAAGTATAACATCATCATAACCACAGAAACCGCCTTCCGTCTTCCTATACTCACCACCCAGTCTCTGCACCCCGTCACTACTTTTCTGCCTCCTAGGTTAGTTTTGCTTGTTTTTGAACTTCTCTGTATAAATGAAAGCGTATAGTTTTGCTTCTTTTACTCGACTTTGTATTTGTGAGAGTCATCCATCTGGTCATTCTTATTGCTGAATAATAATTAGTTTTATGAATATACCAAAATTTATCCATTCTACTGTTTATAGACATTTGAGTTTTCAGCTTTGATAATTTAAATGGTACTACTATGCACATTCTTGTACCTGTCCTTTTTAGTGAACACATGTATTATTTTCTTTTGCTGTATATTCATTTTCAGTTATCTATTGCTGTATAACAACCCCCCCCCAAAATTTAGTGCTTAAAAACAACAGCCATTTTTTTTGCTTGTGATTCTGTGGGTTAGGCATTTGAACAGGGCTCAGTGGGGATGGCTTGTGTGTTGTCTGTGATCAGCTGGGCTCACTCAGCATAGCTGGGTTGGGGAGGGAGGTCCAAATGGTTTTATTCACATGTGTGGAAGTTTGATGTTAGCTATGAACTTGGATATCTCACTTTTCCTCATGTAGCCTCTGTCCAACAGTATTTCCTGGACTTATTTACATGGCCTCTGGATCCCAAGAGGGCAAAGGGAGAAGCAGCAAGCCTCTTTGGGCCTCTGCTCACACAAAATCAGTTCTGCCGTATCCTCTTAGTTAAAACAAGCCACAGGACTAGGTGCAGATTCAAAGGGGTTAGGAAAGATCCATCTCTTGAAGGAGCAGTAGCAGCAGCATCGAGATGGTAAAGCATCTGCCTACAGCGTTGTAGACCTGGGTTCGATCCCTGGGTCAGGAAGATCCTCTGGAGAAGGAAATGGCAACCCACTCCAGTACCCTAGCCTGTAGGCTACAGTCCATGGGGTCGCAAAGAGTCGGACACGACTGAGCGACTCCACTTTCACTTTCACTTATTTATAAAGATGTACCACAACCCAGGAAAGGAGATTTGCAGTTACAGGGCATACATATGTTCAGCCTTATTTGGTACTGATAAACAGTTTTACAAAATTGTTGTTACAAGTTATACTGCCAATAGTGTATGAGAGTTCTAGTAGTTCAGTGTCTTCATCAACACTTGAAGTTATCAGTCCTTTTCATGTTAGCCATTCTGGTGGGTATGTAGTGATACCACATTTCTGCTTTAATTGGCATTTCCCTGGTGAGCAGAGAAGTTGCTCACCTGTTTGAATGTTTAACAGTCATGTGGACATCTGGTTTTGTCAAAATGCCTGTTCAGGTCTTTTACTCATTTTTCTTTTGAATTATCTGCCTTTTTCTTACCAATTTGTAGGAGTTCTGTAAGTATTCTGAATATGAGACTGTGAATCTTTGTTAGATAAATTTATTGCAAATATTGATCCTCATCTAGGGCTTTTATCCATCCCCTTAGTCTTTAAGTGGTATCTTCTGATGAGTAGACATTCTTGATTTTAATGTAGAACAGTTTTTTGCTTTTATGGTTAATGTTTTCTGTATCCTGTTTAAGAAACCTTTGCCTTATATGAGTTTGTGTGTGTATGCTCATTTGTGCAAAAATACAGAAGAAACCTACAGGATAAATCAGAAATGAAAGGCAATATTTGCCTACAGGGAATGAGGGAATGGAGGGATGAGTGGGAGCAGGGCAGAAAGAACAGGTAGAATGGGGATTAGGTAGGAGGGATGAGAGAAAAGTGACACTTCTCTGAGAATACCTTTTTTGTAGTTCTGATTCTTAGAACCATAGTAATATTTCACATCCCTAAAAAAATAATTAAAAACAGGAAGAAAGAGAGAATGTGATTCCCAAATAGAATACACACTGTGACAAGTGAACTTAATTGTATTCAGTTCAGTTCAGTCGCTCAGTCCTGTCTGACTCTTTGCGACCCCATGAACTGCAGCACGCCGGGCCTCTCTGTCCATCACCAACTCCCGGAGTTTACCCAAACTCATGTCCATTGAGTTGGTGATGCCATCCAGCCATCTCATCCTCTATCGTCCCCTTCTATCATCTGAAGGAGGTGGGGAAGAAACAAAATAACCAAAGTGACATCATTGAAAAATAGTGTTTTAACCATAAAATGCCTTGATGAGGTTTCGTTTTTATTTATCCTGAGTGGGGTTTACTGAGCTTCTGTTATATCGAAGTTGATATTTTTGTCAGGTTTAGGAAATTTTCATCCATTAATTATTTAAAATATCTTTCTTTTCAAGTCTAAATATCTTTCTTTGTGACTCCTGGTTTTAACTTAGAAGGCCCTAAAATATTTAAAATGTGGATGACTATGCCTATTTTTCTAGTTTTTTATGATTTGAATTTAAAAATGTTAACATTTCATAAATTTTGAATTTTTGACAAACTAACAAGGAAATTTTGATGCCTTGTAGTTGAGAATAATTAAAAAACACAACTGCAAAGCAAATGTCCAAGTAGTTTACCTAATTTTTCCTACATTTATTTCATGATGTATCTTTTCATTGTAATTTGTAGTGACTCTTTTATAATGTTCAATATATTCATTTAAAAATGTGTAATAGGATATATTTCTGGGTTGTCTGTTATCTTATACATCTCTCTGTTATATAGTCCATGAAAAATACTGATTTAGTTATTATATGTATCAGAAAAAGAGATTTACATATTATTGCTATATGTTAATTTCACTTAAAAATTTTTTTCCAGCTTTATTAAAATATAATTAACACATAATCTTACATACATTTAAGGTGTAAAGTATGATTTAATATATGTATATATTGCAAAATGATTACCACAGTGTTAATTATTTAATGATACATGCATCAAAGACAGTTATAATTTTGTGTGTGTGGTGAGAACTTTTAAAATACACTCTCTTGGCACTTTTTAATATGGAGTAGAATATTGTTGACTAGAGTCACCATGCTGTACATTACTGTAGGTTGCTTTCTGTTGGCCCTTTTTTGTGGGAATGTCCCAAATGTACCTAGGCCTGTTTGGTGGAAGTGCTGTGACCCTTAAGCAGGATATATTTAGGGACCACAAGATCACTTTAACATTTCCAGATACGAGGGCCAGATTAATGGTTTTGACTTTGAGCCACCGAGTACCCTGAGATATTCTAAGTGTTCCAGAGGTGAGAGGTGATCTGCATGTCCTACTGCTTGCTCAAAACTAATTCGTAGGACTTGATGGGGAGGCTCTACACATCCATCCCCCAGGCTGCTTTTTCGCCTTAGCCTCCTCTCACAGGTAGAAAGCCTATACATATTAATAGCAGCGGTTTTAACAGAGGCTGGTGGAAGTGGGGAGTGGGATGGAGTGAGTGAAAGTGTTATTTTGACTTCTCTTTCTACTTCCCAGATCAATCAAAATGTCCTATCAAGCCAGGTATTTTATATTTTTTGTTGCTGTCATAAGATATTTTCCCCACTATCTCACCCTAATGATTATTCAGTTCAGTTCAGTCGCTCAGTTGTGTCCAACTCTTTGTGACCCCATGAATCGCAGCACTCCAGGCCTCCCTGTCCATCGCCAACTCCCGGAGTTCACTCAGACTCACGTCCATCGAGTCAGTGATGCCATCCAGACATCTCATCCTCTGTCGTCCGCTTCTCCTCCTGCCCCCAATCCCTCCCAACATCAGAGTCTTTTCCAATGAGTCAACTCTTCCCATGAGGTGGCCAAAGGACTGGAGTTTCAGCTTTAGCATCATTCCTTCCAAAGAAATCCCAGGGCTTATCTCCTTCAAAATGTACTGGTTGGATCTCCTTGCAGTCCAAGGGACTTGCTAGAGTCTTCTACAACACCACAGTTCAAAAGCATCCATTCTTCGGCGCTCAGCCTTCTTCACATTCCAACTCTCACATCCATACATGACCACAGGAAAAACCATAGCCTTGACTAGACGGACCTTTGATGGCAAAGTAACGTCTCTGCTTTTGAATATGCTATCTAGGTTGGTCATAACTTTCCTTCCAAGGAGTAAGCGTCTTTTAATTTCATGGCTGCAGTCACCATCTGCAGTGATTTTGGAGCCCAAAAAATAAAGTCTGACACTGTTTCCACTGTTTCCCCATCTATTTCCCATGAAGTGATGGGACCAGATTAGTATTTAATAAAGCTTTTGGTTTCTGTTTATTTTATACTGTGTTACTATTTACAGTAACATTAAATAATAATTTTTATTATTACTGATATTTACTAAATACCATGTGCCATGTCTTCAAGTGCTTCAGATATTTCATTTAGTTTTCATGACAAACCAGTGGAATTAATATTATTATCATCCATCTTTATAATACTAAGTCTTACAAAGGTAGTCTCACAAAGTTACTCATCTTATCAGTGGTGGAGCTGTGGTTCAAACCAGTGAGATTAACCTCTGTATTATTTTAATTCTCCTATCAATTCTGGAAGTTTTTCAGTTGATTTCCTTGAGTTTAGATATTTCAATATCTAAAGTAACTTTATTTTTGTATCTTTCTTTCCAGTAGTCACTGCTCTTATTTTTGCTTCATGGTTTATTGTATTTGCTGGAGATAGCAGAACACTGTTAAAATGAAACAATGAAAGTGGGCATTTAAAAAATATATATTAAGGAGGTAGCCTTCCATTCCTAGTTGTCTGAGTTTTTTTTAAAAATCAAGAACAGGTGTTGAATTTTAAAAAATGTCATTTTGACATCTATTTAACTTACTGTATGGACACTCAAGGTTTTAATCCAGATTCATAATTCAGAAATGAAGTAACTATAAACATGGTTCATTTGGTGATTTTCTTTTTCCAGCAAAGTCTGGAGCTTGTTTTCAAAGTGACATGTGGGTGGTAGAGGCAGAAATTGTGTTGTTGTTTTTTTTAAATTATGGGCTTTAGATTTTTCCCCGTCCAGATTTTGAGTCTGTACTGGGTAAAAGAAAAGATTGTGTGTAGGGGGTATTTGTGAGGTATTTTCTTTAGAACAACTTGTAAAGGCATCATTCTATTGTAATTCAGGATTTTATTATATTTAATTACTGTAGATTCACGTTGATAGAATTGTAAACCAAATAGGTAAGGATTAATTCTAATTATATGTTTTGCAAATATTCTTATGTTGCTGGCATTCATTAGATTATTATTACTTGTTACAATAGTTACAGCCCAGAAGGATAGTACTTAAATTAGAAATGTTAAAGCTTTTGATTGTTTTCATATATTGACCCACATTAGCTACCCATATTTGGAAGAGAATCTATGTTATTCTTTTTTATGTGGATACAAAACAGCAGAAGGATTATGACTTGATGTTTACTGATACTTTATATTGAGCAGTTTTGATTAAGAATTGGTTTAGGGAAATGGTGCTTTTTCATATATTTATCACTGAACTTAAAAGAAGTGAGAATCGTCAGATGCATGAAAGGAAGGACCAAATTGTATTTCTTTTAAAGAAGATAAACAATATTTTTATTATGGTCTTAAATAATATGACTGAGTTTTAATAACCAGAACTGATGGCATTGACATGATGTGTCATTTAGCTGATGAGACAGGGAAATTTGACAACACTGCTGAAGGCAGTGATCGGGAAAAGAGAGTCACTTCTTGTTTATACCTCACCAGTTGGGATTACTCAGTTAGTTAGTTTTAAAATGATATAGTGAAACTACAGGGTTGTTTTTGGTTTTGTTTGTTTGTTGTGTTTTCCCAAGAAGAGCTTAATTTTTCAGTATGTAGAGTTAAGAGGAAAGGGTTTTTTTGTTTGTTTGTTTTTTTAGTAAACTGCAATTCTAAGAAAGACTACCAAGTAGAAATGATCATTAAGATAGGTAGAATATTTTGGCTTTTCTGCCTACAAAATGAACCTGAGATAAAATTTATGAAGCTTCTCTGCATTTCTAGTTTTCAAACATAAAATGAAATAGTTATTTTTTTTTCAAATTTTTTCAAATTTCAAACCGTATCCAAATGAGAAAAATAGCCTCTGCTGTATCTCAGTGAAGACAGACATTGTTACTCCTAAATTTAATTTCTTATAAAGCTCATCAACTGCCCCCCAAAAATATTGGGGTAGACAATAATTTAGAAAGCATTTTAAAATTACCAAATATAATGACTGTAGAAGGAAATTTCGTTTAGTTTTTAATTGTAATCTCTCATTCTAACTGAATCCCGAAAAGCGGTGTTTTCTGTCTACATCTGCTGACATTGTACCTTCCAAGCCTATAGAGAGCTTCTGATTAATGAGCTTAGTAGCAATTCAATGTTAAGGAATTGAAGAGTATGTTATCATCCTCCATGTCACTTATCTGTTACCACAATAATACTGTGTATTAAACAACCACAATAACTCAGTAGCCTGTAATAAACATTTCTTTCTGCTCACAGGTCTACAGATTAGTTGAGCACTTCTACAGATCTTGGCAGACTTGATTTGAGAGTTTTTCAGGTCTTGGCTGGAGTTCACTCATGTGTTTGCAAGTCTGCTGGCTGGTGGCTGATCTAGGTGTCCTTGGCTAGGATGACTCAGTTCTGTTCTGCATGATCTTGGAGCTTTCAGTAGACTGGCTTTGTGGGAGTGGCATGCTTTCATGGAAGCATACAAGGCGCCCTGAGGCCTTGGCTTAGAACTGATACATAACATTTCCACCACATTCTTCAATCCAACTCAAGTCACAAACCCAGCCCAGCTTCAAGGACTGGAGAAAGAGGCTCTGAATGAGGGTGGCTGCAGAATCTTATTTAAAAAGGGCATGACCAGAGGTTGGAATAGAGAATGGGGGATACTTTTGCAATCAGTCTGCCATATCCCTTTTCATCTTTCTCCACCTGAATTGGCCAGATTTCTCTTCTTGTTTCATAGGCAGTCTAGCAAGAAAGAGATCCTGGGTTTCAGCACCTACTGAAATGAGCAGTGCAGGTAATCTGTTACACAGAAATTTCTCTGCCAGAGAGAGGCCCTTTGGGAATTTCTGCCTGTGTTTGGTCGTCTAACTTTATCTACTTTGTTACCAAGAAGAAAGAAAAATCATGTCAGAAAATTTATTTTTATGTGATGAGAGAAACAAATCAGTTACAGCTAAGTAAAATTTGAAGTATTTAACAGGAAAAAATTGAATGTTGCCATTTAATTTTCTGTGGATCCTGAAAAGTTACAGATGTTTGAATCAAATACAATGCATCTTCAGCCTCATTTGTAAAACTCTAAGATATTAGAGTGCGGAAAAAAAAAAAAAAAGGTAGAACTGGAGCTGTGTTGTGCTCAGTCACTCACTCGTGTCCAACTCTTTGTGATCCCATGGTCTTCAGCCTGGCAGACTCCTCTGTCCATGAGATTTGGTAGGCAAGAATACTGGAGTGGGTTGCTTGCCATTTCCTTCTCCAGGGGATGTACCCAGACCAGGGATAGAACCTGAGTCTTCTGCATTGGCAGACAGATTCTTTACCACTGACCCACTTGGAAAGCCCTTCAGAGCATCAAAATACCTTGATTGATCAGTTTTCTCTGTGCACCATCCTCTCCTCTCTATTAATGAACTCACTGCTTTGGGAAAGTGTCCACCCAGGAAGGAATAATGATGATTCATGTGGATATACCTACTGATCTCAGAACAAGTCATTCCTCATGGTTATATGTGGGATATCTTGGTATGTGTAACATTTAACACAGTGCTTTACATGGGCTAGGTATTCAAGAAGGTATCAATTGTATTTTAAGTATGGGAATGTTGATTTTTTGCCCCCCCTTTCCTGTCTTTCCATTTCCAGGATTAGTAACTCGCCTTTTTGGTAGCAGCATCCAGGACAAGGATAGACAAGACTATTTGGGGTTGATAGAAATCCCAGACTCCTACTGTGGTCCTCGGCTGCAATTTCCTCTCACTTTTACCGACATTGATTTACTTATTGAGGCCTTCAAGCAACAACAGGCAAGTGGAAGCAGATACTGTCCTTATTCTTGTACATAACATGTGTTCAATAACTATCTATTGAATGAATGAAAACACTACAGCAGAAATGCATTCCCTTGGGGAAAAAACTTCACATAAAGTGAGCGCTACCATCTGCTTTGTTTAACCATTTAAATAGAAGTTTCTTAAGGTGCACAAAAACCTCCTTTCTGTCTATAGGCTCACAGTATTTACTTGTTCTTTTTCTGAGATGTAATTCACATACTATAAAATTCACCATTTTAAAGTGTATGATTCAGTGCTTTTTAGCATACTCACAAGATTGTGCAACAATCACTAATATCAAATTCCAGAACATTTTCTTCGCCTCCCAAAGAAGTGCCACACCCATTACCATTCCCTCCTCCTCCACTCCAGGCAATCACTGTTCTACTTTCTATGGATTTTTCTATTCAGAACGTTTCATACAAATGGAATTATATAATATGTTTCCTTTTGTATGTGGCTGCTTTCCCTTGGCATAATGTTTTTAAGGTTCATTCATGGCATAGTATGTTTCAGTACTCTTTTATTTTAATGTCTGGCTAATATTCTGTATTTTTTTTTTTTTTTGATAAATGATGCTTATCAAGTTGAGGAAGTTTCCTTCTATTCCTAGTCTTCTGAGTGGCTTTATCATGAAAAGGTGTTGGAGTTTGTCAAATGCTTTTTCTGCATCAGTAGAGATTATTGTGTGTTTTTTCCCCCTTCATTCTAGTAATGCTGTGTATTACACTGATTAGTTTTCTTATGTTGAACCACCCTTATATTCCTGGAATAAATCCCACAGTCATTGTATGTAATTCTTTAAAAATTCTGTTGGATTTGGTTTGCTAGTGTTTTGTTGAGGATTTTTACATTTTATTCATAAGGGATATTGGTTTGTATTTTCTTTTCCTGTGGTGTCTTTATCTGGTTTTGATATCAAGATAATACTGACCTCATGGAATGAGTCAGGAATTGCTTCCTACTCTTCTGTATTTTAGAAGAGTTTGAGAAGGATTGGTGTTACTTCTTTAAATGTTTTGTAGAGTTCACCAGTGAAGCTCTTGGGTCTTGCACTTTATGATTACTGATTCAATCTCTGCTTGTTCTAGATGTGTTCAGATTTTGTATTGCTTCTTGAGTAAGTCTTGATAATTTGTGTGTTTCCAGGAATTTGTCCCTTTCATCTTTTTAAGTTATCTAATTTGTTAGTATGCAGTTGTTCATAATATTCTCTTGTAATTCTTTTTATTTCTTTTAGGTCAGTGGTAATGTCCCCATTTTCATTTCTGATTATAGTTATTTGCTTTTTCTCTCTTTTTTCTTGGCCAGTCTAGGTAAAATTTTCTCAACTTTGTAGCTCTTTTCAAAGATCCAACTTTTGGTTTTGTTGATTGTCTCTTTTATTTTTTGGTTCTCTATTTAATTATTTGCACTCTAGTTCTTCTGCTGGCTTTCAGTTTAATTTGCTCTTCTTTTTCTAGCTCCTTAAGCATTAAGTTAGGCTTTCATTTGAGATTTTTCTTTGTTTTTGTAGGCATTTACAGCCATACATTTCTTGCTAAGCATTGTTTTCACTGTATCCCATAAGTTTTGGTATGTTATGTTTTCATTTTTGTTGATCTCAAAGTATTTTCTCATTTCCCTTGTGATTTCTTCTTTGACCCATCAGTTGTTCAAAAGTACGTTGTTTAATTTCCACATATTTGTGAGTTTTCCAGTTTTCCTTCTGTTACTGATTTCTAGTTTCATTCCATTGTGGTCAGAGAAGATACTTTGTGTGATTTCAGTTTTTTAGAATGTAATGAGGCTTATTTTGTGGCCTAACATCTGGTCTGTCCTGGAGAATGTTCCATGAGCCCTTGTAAAGATGTGTAGTCTGCTGTTGTTGGGTGGAGTATTCTGTAGATGTCTTTTAGGTATAGTTGTATGAGGGGTATCTGAAGTTTCTTTTCTTTTTTAGTTTTATTTATTATTACTTTTATTAATATTTTTATTTTTTTGGCCATACCATGCAACATGTAGGATCTTAGTTCCCTGTCCAGTGATTGAACCTGTGCCCCTGAAGTAGAAGTGTGGAGTCCTAACCATTGGACCACCAGGGAAATCCCCTGAAATTTCTTTTCTTTTAGCCTGTACTCACTTAATGTTTTGATAAGGATTTCCTTGAACACCAAGAGCCATTAAGAAAGAAAGAAAGAGAGAGAAAGGCCAGAGGAAGGAAGGAGGAAAGGAGAAAAGGAGAAAAGAAAGAAGGGAAGGACGAAAAATCTAATCTCTGCAGACTGTCTCTGTGTTGGTATACTACTCCTTTACCACTTAGCCTGACTGTTTACAAATCTATCATAGCCTTTACTTTCTACTTAGTGTGTTAGTTGCTCAGTTGTGTCTCTTTGCGACCCCATGGACTGTACCTCTGTCCATGGAATTCTCCAGGCAAGAGTACTGGAGTGGGTAGGCAGCCATTCTCTTCTCCAGAGGATCTTCTTGACCCAGGGATTGAACCTGGGACTCCTGTGTTGCAGGCAGATTCTTTACCGTCTGAGTCACCAGGTGATTCACTGAACCATATTTAAGTTGTCTCTTGATCCAGCATTTCCTTGGTTGCTGTGAGCTTTGACTATTTTCCAGAGTTCTGATGAAGTTGGATCTGATTGGTTTGTTTGTTCGATCTGTTTTTTTTTGGCTTGATTTTTCCGTGTTTCTGCAGAGGGATGGGATCTTGGAACTACCTGCTCCATTATTTTCTAACATCACCCCGAAACCATCACTTTGACCTTAAGGGCATACCCTAGGAGTAAGAGTGAGTGAAAAGTACTGGCTCTGTAGGGTCTGAAGCAAAATTTTCAATCATCTAATTCCTAAAATTGAGATCATCCTGGACAGCTAATGCTCCTAGCCACCTGCCAAAAGAAAATATAAATCCTTTCTGTAAGAAAATAGGCTTCAAGTTATTTCTTCAAGTTTTCATATACAATATCCAGAACTTAATACAAGTGTTAACCAAGCATAGGAAGATGCAAGATTCATGAAAGAAAACTTAGGTGAACCACAAACAGTGCAAACAAACCTATAGAGTTTTTAGATAATGGCATTATCAGACTCAGACTTTAAAGTAAGTATGCTTAATATGCTCAAGGATATAAAAGATAAGGCAAAAATCCAAGGAGCTCTGAAAAGATAGACAGTTTTGATTTTATAAAAATGAAAAGATTGTGTTAAGGAAAGATGAAAAGATTCAACATAGTGTACAGTGTGTTCCCATTTGTTAAACAAAATTAATAGGCATTATATATATATATATATTGGTTTTTTAAAATTAAGATAAAAGTCACATAACATAAAATTGATTTTTTAAACCAATTTAAATGAAGTGTATGATTCATTGGTTTTTAGTATATTCCCAGTGTTGTACAACCATCACCATTGTCTAATTCCAGAACATTTTTATCATCCTCAAAACAAAGCCTGGTACCCATTAAGCAGTTACTTCCCATTTCTCCCTTCTCCCTAGCCCCTGTCAACTACCAGTTTACCTTCTGTCTCTACAGATTTGCCTAATCTGGACATTTATATAAATGGAATCATATGTAGCCTTTTGTGCCTGGTGGCTTCTCCTTGGCATAATGTTTTCAAGGTTCATTCATACTGTAGCATGTATCAGTACCTCATTCCTATTTTTGGTTGAATAGTATTCCTTTGTGTGAATATACCACATGTTATTTAAGGAATTATGTGCTTATATATATGTTTACATATTCATATATAGTTATATTGATTTTTATAGGCTGGCAAGTACATAGAATATTTTTTGGAAAGATACTCCAAACAGCGGCTGTTTCTTGGGATAGGGAAAGGGGACTGATGTCTGGCAAAGAAGGAGAATTGCTTTTCATTGTTATGCTTCTTTTTGCTATTTAAATTTGTATTTCAACTTTACAAAGAACTTTTCTTTTTCTGTTTAAAAACTAGTTGCTTTTCTTTTTGGCCATGCTGCACAGCTTGCGAGCTCTTAGTTCCCTAACGAGAGCTTGAACCCACACCCTCAGCAGTGAAAGCATGGAGTCCTAACCACTTGGCAGCCAGGGAATTCCCTAGTTACTTTTCAAAAAAGAAAATCCTTTAAAAGTACTATTTTCCTCTCTAAGTGCCTTAAAAAGAATGTGAATATTTTATTTGAGTTGCCATTTAATCTGAATATATTTATAAGCATATAAACCAACATGAGTTAACTCTTTTGAGTAGTATTTAATATTGCAATTGTAAACACAATTAAAATGCTATTGAAAGAGAAGTACACTGGCTCTGTAGGGACTAATATAACCAACATGATTTTAGACAATTGAAAAAGGACCCAGAAAAACTATTTTCATAAGAGGAATTTTCTGTTGTTGCAATATATCCTCAATGAATATTTGTTAATTTAACTTAAAACAGCTGCCTTTTCAGGCAGCAATTACTCTTATTAATGCTACAAATGGTCCAAAAAGTCTACAGTGGCAAGCTAAGGTAACACTGAAGCAAGTTTTAGGAATCAGTAAATTAAATAAATGCCAGTTCATATATTAGTAAATCATTTTATCAAAGTGTTTTGCCTGTTCCTTTAAAATGTGGCTAAAGGAAAGGTTACATTCAAGATTTGACTCACCCTATCAAGTTGAATAGATTTAAAATGCTTTTGTGGGGGGAATCCTTATCAATCCATTAGGTGTGGGGAGACAGGAAATAGGGCTTGCTCCCTACTAATCAACATCCAGAGTCCCTTCTCTTTCTTCCTAATTCTCACGTTGCTTCAAATCCCGCTTCCTGTTGTTGTTGTTTTAATTATTTAATCATGAAAATTCTCCAAACTTAAATATTTTTGATTAGAAAATAATTTCATTATTTTAATTGGAAATGGAAACTTCAGGACACCATGAGATAGGATTGTTCCAAAGGGTTCCATCTGTCCTAAATCTGATACCCAAAGCATTGTTGTTGTTATTTAGTCCCTAAGTTGTGCCAGCTGTTTGTGACCCCATAGACTGTAGCCTGCCAGGCTCCTCTGTCCATGGGATTCTCCAGGCAAGAATACTGGAGTGGGTTGCCATGCCCTCCTCCAGGGGATCTTTCCAACCCAGGAATCAAACCCCGCATCTCCTGCTTGGCAGGCGGATTCTTTACCACTGAGCCATCTAGGAAGCTCACCTAAAGCATTATCTGAACAGTATGTAGATAACAACCTCTCTTAGCCTCCAATAATCTAAACCAGTCAGTGCTGTCCAATAGAAATATAATGTGATCCACATACATATTTAAAATCTTCTAGTAGTCAATATTAGGCTTCCCTTATAGCTCAGTAGGTGAAGTATCTGACTGCAATGCAGGAGACCCAGGTTCGATTCCTGGGTCGGGAAGATCCCCTGGAGAAGGAAATGGCAACCCACTCCAGTATTCTTGCCTGGAGAATCCCATGGACAGAGGAGCCTGGCGGGCTACAGTCCATGGGGTTGCAAGTCAGACACAACTTAGCAACTAAACCACCAGTAGTCAATATTATAAAAGTGAAAAGAAAAAAGTGAAATTAATTTTAATAATGTGTTTTATTTATTCCAACATGTAAAATTATCATTTTAATATGTAATCATATTAAAAGTTTTTAATGAGATATTTTACTTTTTTTTCATACTAAATCTTTAAAATCCAGTGTGTATTTTGTGCTTATATTATGTCTCAGTTTTGACTAGCCCCATTTCAAGTGGTCAGTAGCCCCATGTGACTAGCTTCTACTGCATTGGACAATACAGGTACAAACATTTCTGACCATAAAGTGGTATTCAGTTCAGTTCAGTCACTCAGTCATGTCCGACTCTTTGCGACCCCATGAATCGCAGCATGCCAGGCCTTCCTGTCCATCACCAACTCCTGGAGTTCACTCAGACTCACATCCATTGAGTCAGTGATGCCATCCAGCCATCTCATCCTCTGGCATCCCCTTCTCTTCCTGCCCCCAATCCCTCCCAGCATCAGAATCTTTTCCAATGAGTCAGTTCTTTGCATCAGGTGGCCAAAGTATTGGAGTTTCAGCTTTAGCATCAGTCCTTCCAAAGAACACCCAGGACTGATCTCTTTTAGGATGGACTGGTTGGACCTCCTTGCAGTCCAAGGGAGTCTCAAGAGTCTTCTCCAACACCGCAGTTCAAAGGCATCAATTCTTCTGCGCTCAGCTTTCTTCACAGTCCAGTTCTCACATCCATATGTGACCACTGGAGAAACCTAAGTTTGTATCAGCTACATCATTTTTTGGATTATGTATTTGGAATATTTTATAATTAAAAAAGAGAATGATGAAACAAAAAACCAAAAAGCCTGGAGGAGAAAACCCAGTAAATCTGTCCAAAACAATGCTGTCATCAACACTGTAACTGGAGGAGACCAAGGAATGAATAGTCATCACAGGAGATAATCGAAATTGTTTACTTGACTTTGCAGTATGTTTTACACTTAGACTTGTATATAAATGTGCTTGCTGGCTTGTACCCTCACATCTGTGTACCAAATACTGAGCCACAGCAGGGACACCTGGCTCAGGAGTCCCTTGAGACTTGTCTGGCTGCCTTGTGAGATCTCCTAAACCAGCACCCCCACCTAGCTTCCAGCCTGGAGGCAGGAAGTCGCACAGAAATGCAAAGAAGCCCCTCTTGTCCAATCTTTCTCTCCCTCTCTTTCTTTCTCCTTCTCTCTTCCCTCCTTTTCTTTTATTCTTTATGTTTTTGCCTGCTAATTTCTTAGGCCAGGGGAGTCTCCTTTTTTCCCTGTTACCTCTCTTGGGTTCTAAGGACCAAGAATCATCAGAAATGTTTTGTGAATGGGTGATGTCAATTAAGAACATGAGACTATAGACATGCTAGGAACCATTCGTTCATTCAACTTACAAATCTCTGCTGTTGCTGCTGCTGCTAAGTCGCTTCAGTCGTGTCCGACTCTGTGTGACACCATAGACGGCAGCTCACCAGGCTCCCCCGTCCCTGGGATTCTCCAGGCAAGAACACTGGAGTGGGTTGCCATTTCCTTCTCCAATGCAGGAAAGTGAAAAGTGAAAGTGAAGTTGCTCAGCCGTGTCTGACTCCTAGCAACCCCATGGACTGCAGCCCACCAGGCTTCTCCATCCATGGGATTTTCCAGGCAAGAGTACTGGAGTGGGTTGCCATTGCCTTCTCTGTACAAATCTCTAGTGAGGGCTTATTATGTGCCAGATACTGTGCCAGGATAATACATTGCTTTCTATGCACTCATGCCTTTCTTCCTAGTTCATTATATCTATTTCCTCTTCACCCTCACAGATACTTCATGCTTATTATGTCTTAGAGGTGCTTTTTGAAACCAAGAAAGTCCTGCAGCAAATGCCGAATTTCACTCATACAAACACATCTCCATCCAAAGAGATAACAATCTGTGGTAAGTTCCAGAGCCCAGTTGCCAGATTAATATTTAGGAGCCTCTTGGTTCTACATCATTGGCCTAACCTGAAAACTGTGTAAATTGGACTGTATTGAGGGAAAAGTGTTAATATAGAGTTATCTATCATGATACTACTGTTCCCCATCTTGTCTTTGTTTTGCATACCAGCTGGCAGGAATTAATTATGTGAGAAATTAAAGAACTCTTAGCTTTTTATAAAGGCAGGCAGCATTTTAATACAGAAAACTACCCATGGGTGGAATAAGCGTTCTTTGCTCTCCATCTAGCTATCATTATCTTTGTTCCATGTTGCTTTTTCTAGATGGGCCTCTGCATGCCACTTCTGCTGGGAAGGGAAAAGCCCAAGGCAGGGTGGAGATTAAACTCTTCTCTTCCCTCGGCTGCTGTTTGAGATTTTTCAGCTGGTATCTGCAGCTTTTAGAAGAGTGAGAATGTCCCAGAAATCTTTTCCTTGTTCTTCTAAATAACAAGAGCTGAGATTTTGTTATCATATAGGCCAGCCTGGCAGGATATTGCTTCAGGAAGCAGTACACATTGAAATTCAACACAGTTGGTGCTCAGCATGCTTGCAACTGTCTGAGAATGGAGTGTGTGGAAGGAACAGCAATTCTCTTAACTTCTAATTAAGCCTTTAGGTTACAGCACAGTGATTGTTATTTTCCAAATCACTTGTTAGCCCATGTTTCTTTTACTCTGGCAGGTAGAATGGATTTGACAATCTAATTCAACCATTTCCATTTCTAGCATCTGATAGTGGAGACAGAGACTTGATGTAGCAGTATACGCTCCATGTCATGCCCGGACTCAGGCTTTTGATGAGTCCTTAATGGTTCAGTTTCAACCTGATCAGGCTACCACATCTCTGCCTACCAGATGATGCATCTCAGCAGGGGGAACTTTTATTCAAGACCTCATTGGCTTTTACTTTCCATGCAGATAAAGAATTTGGAGTTATGAGGCTCAGGAAGCCAGGCCAGCCAATGAAGCCTGTGGAGCCAGGGCAAGATTTGCTCTCAAAGTGTAATATAATAAGCCAAACAGAGACTGTGATCTGCTCCTGTATGTTTCTAGTACACCTCCAGTTGCCATTGGAGACTTGTCTTTGCATAAAAGGATTTAGAAGAAAACATGAATTAATTAGAGGGCATGTAAGTTCTAGAATCACAAAGTGTAAGGACTGAATGGTTCTTACAGAGGTCAGCTGGTCTATCCCTTGTTCTTCTGGATAAAATTGAGGCCCAGAAATGGTATTGCCTTCCATGCTGTTCTCTCCATCCCAGCTCACTCAGCTGGTTAGTGGCAGAGTCCGAATTTCAGATCTTTTGCATCCCAGGTTAGAACCAGTCCCATATCTGCTATCCCAGTCCCATTATGCACTGCTCTGACTGGTGTTTCATTTTCCATCACAAGACAGGGATTAGGGAATGGGTTGATTGGACAGTTGCATTTTTTAAAAGATACATCTTAGACATTTATTAATATTTCCAGACTTTTTCCACATAACACCATTGGTAGAAGGAAAATCCAGGCTCATACATTTCCATAGCATAGGAAATTTCATTAAATTGTCTTTAATAGCCCCATTGAACCTAGAAAAATTTGGCTATAATTTAAAATCGGGGTGACATTTTCAAAACCATCCTCTGTTTAAGACAGTATTAGGAAAGGGAGAGAAATTATGATGAACCTTTACCATTATTTTAATTTCCAGCTGCAGTTTTTTTACATGCACATCTTAACATGCTCATGGTTCTTAATGTGCATGAAATATAGGTGTTTTAGTCTACATTTATAGTATAAAAGTTAACCATGTATGTACTTATATTTTTATATGCAGTGAAAATATCTTTCTGTGGCTTTTACATGATATATTGAGTGTTATCTTTTGCTGTCCAACTAGAAGTTGGTTATATCTTTGTAACCTCAACTCATAATATGCTGAAACCAATTCATTTATTAGCTTGCTAGCTACAACACTTCTGACTACCCAAAGCTTTGAAAGACAAGTCATCCTGAAGAGAATTAGGAAAACAAAATAATTAAAAATATATATTTAACTAATAAGTAAAGTTCTTCCATTTTTATTTCCTTAGATTTGGAGTGAGAGCAATGAGATTTAAGTATGCAGTAGTATTAATACGCTCTTAATATTCTTGTTGTTGTTCAGTCGCTAAGTCATGTCCTACTCTTTGTGACCCCATGGACTGCAGCACGTCAGGCTTCCCTGTTCCTCACTATCTCCCAGAGACCTGGGATACTGGGGATCCTTGGGATCTGCCTTGAACTAAGAACCACTCATCTCTGCAGTCCCATTTTAAGGCTGCTCTCCTTAAATAGGAGCTATTCAAAGCTCCTAATGTGAAATTGGAAACAATTTAAAAGTCACATTTTTTCCAAACTACATTTTTCTATTTGACACAATTTTGAAAGCTCCTAAAGATGAAGCCAGTGAATCTCTTGGTTTCCATATTGCTGAAAGCTCCACAAATGGCTTTTGCCGACTGGTAAATCTCCCAGTGACCAGTGCTATCCTTGCCTTGCTGATCACGGAAAAGTTCCAGGGTCTCTGTAGGATCCAGTGGCAACAGCACATAGTACTGAACATTAAGAACAGCAGCAGCAACCCCTCTGGACATTCCTGTAGCTCCTCATGATCTGTGGAGCACCTTTGCATCCATCATCTCCCTATGTCCCCGAGGTTGGTGGAGAAGTTTGTATTATCCTCACTTTGCTGATGAGAAGATCATCATATCTCACTTTGATGAGCTCAAAGTGGTGGGTCCTTTTCTAGGTTACCCAGCAAGAAACAGTATCAAGGTGTCAAAAACAGCTCTCCAGAACTTTCTTCTACCGTAGCCCATATGAAGTGCTTACTTTTGGCCATATGAGTACGTTTTAGCCAAGATCTTTAACACGGGTGACTTTAACCATGAGGGATGTTGTTCTAGATGAGGGCTTGACAAGCTCTTCTTTAAGGAACAGGATGATAAACATTTTGGTTTTGTAAACCATATGGTCTCTGTGGCCAACTACTCGGCTCTGCCCTAGTAGCTCAAAAGCAGCCCTAGACAATATGTAAATGAGTTGAGTTCAGTTGCTTAGTCATGTCCAACTCTGCGACCCCATGGATTGCAGCATGCCAGGACTTCCTATCCATCACCAACTCCTGGAGCTTGGTCAAACTCATGTCCATTAAGTCGGTGATGCCATCCAACCATCTCATTCTCGGTCGTCCCCTTCTCCCACTCTCAATCTCTCCCAGCATCAGAGTCTTTTCCAGTGAGTCAGCTCTTTGCATCAGGTGGCCAAAGGATTGGAGCTTCAGCTTTAGCATCAGTCCTTCCAATGAATATTCAGGATTGATTTCCTTTAAGATCGACTGGTTTGATCTCCTTGCTTAATATTAATATTGTAGTCATTTTATAAATAAGTGCTGGTGATGTTGTATTTTTATTTTGTTACTGCCATAATAATTAGACTTACCTCTTGTATATGTTTGGTTAATTTTGTTTGTAGCATTTGGGGAATGTAGCAACTGGGGGAAAGTATTCCTAAATTAAATTACATTTGGTAATAAAGTTGGATATAAGGAATAAAAGTTTATGATCAGAGCTTATGAAAGACAAATATTTACCTAGAAATAGTTATCCAAATATGACTTTTGAATATTCACATATTTGCTCTTGTTTTTAAATTAATGGCTTCATATAGTTACATGATTTCTTGAGTTTTATAAAGCAATGCTTTCATTTTTATTTTTTCTAATAGTCTCATTAAGAGAATGTCAGATATCTACTCAGAATTTTTAAGTTTCAGATTCTACTGCATGTTCTTGAAAACATGGCTTTAAAAAGCTGTGCATTTAGCAATTGAATTTAATTATTGAATGCCTACTATGCAGCAGGTACTATAGGAGGCATTTAGGGGTTTAATGATAAATAAGTAATATTGCTGTTCTTAGGAGGCATTTAGGGGTTTAATGATAAATAGGTAATATTGCTGTTCTTCTAGAGATTCTCCTAGTGTAGGCAGTAGAGTACAGTACAGTTTTGAAGTGAGATAAAGTTGAGTTTGAATTCCAGCTCTGCTAATTGGTAGCTGGACAACTTTGTAAGTTATTTAACTACTCTGAGCCTCATTTGTAAAATGAATATTGTGAAAACAATACCCATCTCATAGAGTGGTTATCAGTTCAGTTCAGTCGCTCAGTCATGTCCGACTCTTTGCAACCCCATGGACTGCAGCACACCAGGCTTCCCTATCCTTCACCATCTCCCAGAACTTGCTCAAACTCATGTCAATCGAGTCGGTGATGCCATCCAACCATCTCATCCTCTGCCGTCCCCTTCTCTTCCCACCTTCAATCTTTCCCAGCATCAGGGTCTTTTCCAATGAGTTGGTTCTTCACATCAGGTGGCCAAAGTATTGGAGTTTCAGCTTCAACATCAGTCCTTCCAATGAATATTCAGGGCTGATTTCTTTTAAGATTGACTGGTTTGATCTCCTTGCAGTCCACAGGACTCTCAAGAGTCTTCTCCAACACCACAGTTCAAAATCATCAATTCTTTGGCGCTCAGCTTTCTTTGTAGTCCAATTCTCACATCCATACTTGACTAGTGGTTTTAGGATTGAACAAGATAGTTCATGTAAACCCTTAGTCTGGCACTTGGCAGAGTCAGCTAAGCACAGCATAAATGGCAGGAATGAATAGGAAATCGTGACATTGGATGCTGCCCCCTATAGGAAAAGGGATGAAGTTTCCACAGGGTGCTATGGAAACAAACCGTCTGTTGAATTAATATCATCTTAGGATAACAACCCAATGCCCTGAGAATGCTTGGCATGTATCAGCAGTAATTCAGGTTTTAAATTCTTTTGTACAAAGGGCATTTTCTTGTTTCCTCCTGAATACTGATATTTTTCATTTCATTTTCAGGTGATTTGCATGGGAAGCTAGATGACCTTTTTCTGATCTTCTATAAGGTAAATTATTATTTTGCTAAATATTTATTTACATTTTTGTTGGGGGAAGGCAGGACTACAGCAGATAACAGTATTAGTTTTATTAGGGATATGTACAAATACAGATGTAATAGGATATTTTTTATTCAAGAAGTTGAAAGTTTTGTTGGGTTTTTTTCCCCACAAAAAGAGTTAAAGATTTGAGTATCTGTTTAATATTAGTATTATCTGTAGATCCATTAGGATTTGTGCCTGATGGTATTTATGTTCTTTATTACTTTGTAAATGTGTAGATGGCACAGGATGGAGAGGGGAGCAGTTTTTTATTTTATTGTTATTTTGTTCAGAAGTGAGCAGGCCACAGCAGTCTTCTCCAGTGCACACTAATTGTGCATGAAAGGAGTCCCCCACAGAAAGTTCCAAACTGCTCTCTTCTCCACCCTGATTCACCATTGCTGGGCTCAGCTGCTCTTCCAATGCTGTGACTCCTTTTCGTTTGAGTGTTGTTTGTGGAAGCCTGCACAGAGGGCACAAAGCAGCTTGGCTGGCATGGAGTGTCTGTGCATCTCTTTGATTGAATTCATTTCTCTCTCTGAGCTAGCACTGCAACCTAAATATTTGCTTATGGGATGATTAGATATAGAAAATTGATCCTGAGGTAACTTCTACCTTTAGAGTGGTACCCCCTTCGTCTTTCTTTTTGATCAGAACGTCTTCCCCACAAGATAGCATGTCAAATAATTGGTCACAGCATAGGTATCTCAAATAGCCTGAAAGAAAATATAGTCTGATTATTATGATGGGGAATCAGTTTTACTCTTTGAGGACTGTAAGAGCTTGAGTAAGCCACATAACCTCCATGACCCTTAATTCCTTTTTTGCCTGCAATATTCTTTTTTTAAAAAAATATTATTGAAATATAGTTGGTTTACAATATTGTTTTCAGGTGTACAGAAAAGTGATTCATATATATATGTTTATGTATATACATATGTATGTGTATTTGTGTGTGTGTGTGTGTGTGTATTCAGTTGCTCAGTCGTGTCTGACTCTTTGTGACCCCATGAACTGTAGCTAGCCAGGCTCCTCTGTCCAAGGAATTTTCTAAGCAAGAAAACTGGAGTGGGTTGCCATTTCCTACTCCAGGGGATCTTCCTGACCCAGGGATCGAACCTGAGTCTCTTGTGTCTCCTGCATTGGCAGGCAGATTCTTTGCCACTGTGCCACCTGGGAAGCCCATGTGTGTGTATATATATTTATCAGGGAGCAGGCTTACTGGGGTGAAGACCCAGGAAGTAGGATGGTTGAGAAGTTGCAAGGGGTATAGTCCTAGGAGATGAATGGGTCCAAGGTGGAGTCCAGAATGTCGGTGGTTGAAGTGAGTGAAAGAATATTAGAGATGAGGAGATCAAGCACGTGAATAGCAGGTGTGGTGAGTGAGTTGGCCACAGGCCTGAGAGATAAAAACAGGAGAGGAAGTTTAGTCAGAGCCTAGAAGGACGAGAGGCTTTTATCCAAGACTGGCAAAGTGTTGGTCTGTTGGTGGCCCTACGGAGCAGGTGAACCCTCTCCAGCTCCTGACCCCGAGGTCTCCATCCTGGGGAGGAATGGGTCCTTTCCTTCCAGAGGCCTGCAGGAGTCAGGAGTCCAGCACCGTTCCTAAGGGAGGCCCAGATTTCCAGAGAGATGTCTTGCTGAATGAGTTGAAGGCATAAGGGAGTTCATTTACACAGTTTGAGGAATGGGATTTGTTTAAATCTACACATAGCACCATATAAATGTTCAGAAGTGCAGTCGTGTTATTTTTGACGATTACAGTCTGAGGATGGAGGAAGGGTGGAGGCATGTGGGTAATAACCACAGCAGAATATCTGATAATTATTTCTCTGGAGGTTTGGGGGAAATACAGAAAAGGGAAAATAGTTGAGTAAATTAAATGGGAAAAGTGACTTCCTAGGCGATTAGAAAAGAAAATTTCTCAAGAGGTAGTTGAAGATACTAAGGTGTGATCAGAGAAGGGACACTGGAGTAGACAGACACGAGAAGAGAATGTTTCTTTAATTCCATTGGCAAAACTAAATGGAATATATAAAACTGGAAAGTTCTAATGTAAAGACTGAACAGGAGGAGGTGGGTGGTAAGAAGTACTATAAAAAGGACTTAAGGTGAAATTATAGCATTCACATGAAAACAAGAAATATTTTGAGAGTTAACCAATGATGGTGTTCAGGAAGTGGAGATTGAGAGCCCAGTGATGAAAGAGTAAAGCTCTGTTATTTGGGATAGATTTGAGTTAGAGGGAGGTGAGAGGAATGTCTGGAAATAAGATATTTGGAAAGTAGAGCCATGAGTTAGAATTTTAACAGACTTGAGTGAGGAGCAGATAAAATGTACCTTGGACATGGAATAAACTACATGCACCAGAATCTTGAAATTGCCTGGTTTAAAAAAGACAACTAAGGGGAGAGCCATTGATGACAGCAGGCTTCCATCTTAAGAAACTGAAAAGATGATGCAATTAATGGTGTCTGAGAAGGGAGAGTGACCTGGTGGCCTTGCGAGGATGGTGAGACACTTAGCTTCTGGGTAAGGAGTGTGCTAAGTTAGAGGCCAAGGAAGGAATGGGCAGGACACAGACGCATCTCAAGAAGCTATGCTGTATGGTGATCTGTAACTTGTGACAGTCAGCAATTTGCCTTTTCTGTCTTACTTTTTAGCCAAAGTTTAAATGAGTAAGGGTGACAGATCACACAAGTAGAGTGGGCCTAAAACCATGAACAGAAATTGTTCTGGGTACAACGTTTCTACCTGAATACAAAGGACAGTGATAGCCACCTGTCCAAAGAACAAACTCCCGTCTTATTATCACTTCTATGGTCCCAAGTCCAGAATTAAGTAAAAAGGGTCTCTGAACTCTTGAAATCACTGTCAGAAATCCAATGAACTTTACTCACAGGACGAGCTCTAGGCCCTTACTCAATGCCCAATGACCATGTATCTGCAAAACCTTATCTGACACATTATTCCTGTAAGTTTGCCTGTCTGGTTACCCACGCTGCCACAGATTAGGGAGTGAGAGGGGAAAGGAAAAGTGAGATAGAATGAGAACGATGAAAAGTAAAATTCTTTCTTACAGTTCGAGGAGATCTAAAACTATCAAAATGAGGTAGAAATGAAGCAGTAACATTAAGTGTTATGGGGCTGTGTGTGTCGGGAAGAGCTCCATCCTGAGCCCTTCTGAGGGGATGTGCCTGAGGGGATGCTTAGACTGATGAACCTGCATGGTCAAGAAAGTTTGAGGTTCTATGGTGTACACTCTGTTAAGAAGTAGAGAGACCAAATGGCCCATTTTCAGAACTCTTAGCCAGAATGGTTAAGTAATTTAAAAATGTATTTTAGCTTTTAAAGGAATAAACTTCATTGATCTGGAAAATTCGTTTGAGCAGTGCTGCAGTATGAGGAGTGTTGTTGGTTCTTAGGTACAAGAAGATGAGAGAGCATGAAAAAAAGAAAGATCAGGTGAGGGAAGAGTAATAGGCCAGGAAAGCAGATGAGGAGGAAAGGAAGAACACCTTACAAATGAGGAGAGAGGTAGAGAGTGGTGGGTTTCTCTCGTGGCATCAGATGCAGAGCTTGCCTGCACGGGGATTACAGCAAACGCTCACTGTGACCACAGCAGTCACTTGATTGCTTCAGGAAAAGGTAGAGTTTCTGTGATGGTGACTGGTTCTTGTTACTCAGTGCATCAGCAATGTGTTAAAGCCCAGTGATAGGTAATACCCACATGTGACGCTCTCCTCTGGTTCATTCATGGGAGCACACAGGATTAAGGCACCTCAGTGTAAGCCATGGGCTCACTCTCTTCTTTCTAGAAGCAGCTAGTGACCAGGCTTTAACTCATCCTTATTTAACTTATTATTTAATTTATTAAAAGTACTTTATTATTAATTAATTAAAATTGGTTTATTTAAGTTCTGGTTGAACTTGAATTTTAGGGAATAGTTTGGAAACTATATCCCGTGGGAGATTTTTTAAGCTATAAGTGGCCAAAGCTTATACTGTACTCTAACTTTTTTCTTTCCATCAACCTAAAAGAGAAACCAGGAAAAACTCAGGCTTTGATTTAAGGCATAATTGTAATTCATCTTTCAGTTGGTGTTTTGCTAGACAGTTTCTCCCTCATCATTTCTTTTTTATAGTATAGAGTGAGTATGCTGCAGGGCTGGGGCTGGTCCAAGGCCAACCCAGGGCATAGCCTGAGAGGGAGAGTTACAATGTAGGGTCGCTGAGATGCCTTGCCATATTACTCTTTTCATCCAAATGACTGGTTCAGTTTAAGACTTCTATTTGTTACAACTGATCATATGCAGAAGTGCATCTGTCCACTAATTTATTCATTCAGTAAACTTTTATCCAGTCCCTACAGTGTTCAAAGCCCTGTGTAAAAAACTGTGGGAAGAGACAAAGATGAGTATAAATTTCATTTCACATATATTTATTAAATACCTATTATAAATGAGATACTCTGCTATGTTGGTGATACAGTATGACTAAGATGCAGCTTTTGGCCCCAAAGGCATCACAGTTTAGTGGGGTAGGTCAACCAATAAAAAGACAAGATAGTTCAGGGTAGGACATGTTATAATTGGGGTATGCATGTTTCCAAGGGAGCACATTGGAGGGGCACCTAAGTCGTGGGAGACTTTCTGGATAAGGTGACATTAAGACAGTCCCTTCAAAGAGTTTTAGTAATTTAGTAACTGCCTAATCATGAAGGAAAGTTTTGAAGAATCAGAAAAGATTAATCCCACACCCTTTTTGTGGTGTGCTGCAATAAATGATGGAATTTGTACAAGTGATCGTTTTTGTTTTGACATTTTAGTTTCTTTAATATTTGGTTATCCTTACAAATTGTATCATTTAGCACCTTAAGACCAAGCTAGACAGTTTCAGCTCACAATCCTATCTAGGTTTTTAAGGAATTCCTTGGCGTGCCATATGATTAACCATGACACACCTTTACTAAAAGAGTATCTCAACTTTATATGGCTTTGGATATCATCAAGTGAACAGATTTACATGGCATTAGTTGTTGTTCAGTAGCTAAGTTGTGTCTGACTCTTTGCAACCCCATGGACTGTAGCATGCCAGGCTTCCTTGTCCTTCACTAACTCCGGAGTTTGCTCAAACTCATCTCCATTGAGTCAGTGATGCCATCCAACCATCTCATCCTCTGTCACCCCCTTCTCCTGCCCTCAATCTTTCCTAGCATCAAGGTCTTTAGCAGTGAGTCAGCTCTTCACGTCAGGTGGCCATAGTATTGGAGCTTCAGTATATATCCTTCTAATGAATATTCAGGGTTGATTTCCTTTAGGATGGACTGGTTGGATCTCCTTGCAGTCCAAGGGACTCTCAAGAGTCTTCTCCAACACCACAGTTCAAAAGCATCAATTCTTTGGCATTCAGCCTTCTTTATGATCCAGCTCTCACATCCGTACATGACTACTGGAAAAACCATAGCTTTGACTATACTGACCTTTGTTGGCAAAGTGATGTCTCTGCTTTTTAATATGCTGTCTAGATTTGTCATAGCTTTTCTTCCAAGGGGTAAGCGTCTTTTAATTTCATGGCTACAGTCACCATCCATAGTGATTTTGGAGCTCAAGAAAATAAAATCTGTCACTGTTTCCACTGGCGTTAGCTAGGTCCTATTTTTAGACTTTATTTCCTGAAAAGGTTAATTTTAATCAGCACTCTCACTTAATTCAAGTGACCAATTTGGAATTCTTCATTCAGAACTTTAGCCTTGCTAAAATTACAAGACATTTTTCCTCATTGAATAGAAAGCTGGAAATTTTAGACGAAGTATTGGAAAGTTAGTTTGTTAAACTGATGCTGTCTGTGGAGACCTCCTGCAGTTGAAAGAGAGGTGTACATGGACAGAGAGAAGCTAATTGCTTCTCAACCCTGCCGGTGTCATACTGATGCTGTCCGTGGGAGCCACACAGCCTTGTTTTCCTTTTCTTTCTCTCTTCCCCACCATCCTCCATCCCACCCCTTATGACCCAAATTTGCCAGCTGTGAAGGTCATTAAATATTTTCTTTTTTCTCTGTTGCTGATATGCTTCCTTCTGTCACAGCAGTCAATTCTTTACCCTTTAAAATTAAGACAGTATGTTACATTCGGAACAGATCTCTTAAATAGAGTTTGCAAACGAAATAAAAATTAAAATAATGTGGAGTTGAGGTCCAGAGGTTATTTGATGTGCTTTGGGAAAATGTCCAAAAAAATTGCAGTTACTTCTAGATGTCTTATGTAAAATATATCAGAGGGAAATAGGACTCTCTATCTCTACTCAGTTCATTGTGGTCTGCTGCTTTTCCCCCTGAAGGTCATCTGATGCTGTGCAGAGTCGTAGTTAACCCTGGGTTTTCTGTATCTGTCAGTGTATCAGCTGCGGAATAAGCCAGAGAGTTTGGTTTACTGGAACTGAGTGAAGGATGGGTTCACTCAGCAGCAGTGAGTCCTCTTTTGAAAGAAATCCAGAGAAGCCTCAGTAACCAGAAGTCTAAATATCCTAGAGACCTACGTCCCAGAAGACTTAGATCATCTTTTTATCTGTTTTCCAATTCTCTTATTATTCTAAGACTAAAATGTATTTGAACTCAGACTGTGTAAAGTAATACAACTAGTCCTGGACCAACAGTGCAGATCTTATACACCCAAATAAGTCTTACTTTTGCCTTCAGAGGCTCAACACTTAACAGAAGTTCAGTATATATTTAGGACTCCTTTTAGAATCACTTTCAGAGACAGTGACATTTTCTACTGAATGAGCTTCATTATCACAAACCTTATTCTTTTGAAGACATGTGATTTTTTTTTGAAAAGGTTAAAGCTTATTGGGTGTCAAGTGTGCTATGTAAGGTGTATGGCTTAGCTGATCATTACTATTTGGGACTTAAAATTAGCTTTGACTAAAGAAATTCACTATTCATGGCTCATAGAAGAGGTGAAATACCTGTAAACGAAGTTGATTTAACTGGAGATGAATTCTACTACCAGAAAATTGGTCATCCCAGTGAAAAATAGTTTACATCTTTGTTCAAATTTTGGCTGCTGTTTTTCTCAAATTTTTATACTAAGGTTATACTGATCTTATCAGATAAATTGGAGAGATTTACATCTTTTTCTATGGTTTAGAACTTAAATCCCTTGTGCTCAAACTTAGCTAAACTTTGTAATCACCCAAGGAAATAGAAAAAAAAAAAAAAAACTACTGAGAGATGTACATCTCCACTCCCAGAGATGCTGATGGACACCTAGGAATCATCATGTGATTCTAATATGCAGCCAAGGATGGGAATCATTGGTTGAAGGAACCTCAAACTATTTGCTTAAAAAAAAAAACAAAACTATTTGCTTTTGAAAATGGAAAGAGAGCTCTGCTATAAAGCCACATGCAAGTCTGTTCTCTATGTCTGCATCTGCACTGCTGTCCTGCAAGTAGGTTCATCAGTAGCATGTTTCTAGATGCCATGCTGCTAAGTCACTTCAGTCGTGTCCGACTCTGTGTGACCCTATAGATGGCAGCCACTAGGCTCCCCCGTCCCTGGGATTCTCCAGGCAAGAACACTGGAGTGGGTTGCCATTTCCTTCTCCAATGCAGGAAAATGAAAAATGAAAGGGAAGTCGCTCAGTCGTGTCTGACTCTTTGCAACCCCATAGACTGCAGCCCACCAGCCTCCTCCATCCATGGGATTTTCCGGGCAAACTACTGGAGTGGGGTGCCATTGCCTTCTCCATCTAGATGCCATATATATGTGTTAATATACAATATTTGTTTTTCTCTTTCTGACTTACTTCACTCTGTATGATAGGCTCTAGGTTCATCCACCTCATTAGAACTGACTCAAATGCGTTCCTTTTTACAGCTGGAGAAGGAAAGGATGGGACAAATTGAGAGAGTAGCATGGAAACATATACATTCAGATCAGTCTCTTAGTCGTGTCCGACTTTTTGCGACCCCATGAATCGCAGCACGCCAGGCCTCCCTGTCCATCACCAACTCCCAGAGTTCATTCAGACTCACGTCCATTGAGTCAGTGATGCCACCCAGCCATCTCATCCTCTGTCGTCCCCTTCTCCTCCTGCCCCCAATCCCTCCCAGCATCAGAGTCTTTTCCAATGAGTCAACTCTTCGCACGAGGTGGCCAAAGTACTGGAGCTTCAGCTTTAGCATCATTCCTTCCAAAGAAATCCCAGGGCTGATCTCCTTCAGAATGGACTGGTTGGATCTCCTTGCAGTCCAAGGGACTCTCAAGAGTCTTCTCCAACACCACAGTTCAAAAGCATCAATTCTTCGGCGCTCAGCCTTCTTCACAGTCCAACTCTCACATCCATACATGACCACAGGAAAAACCATAGCCTTGACTAGACGGACCTTTGTTGGCAAAGTAATGTCTCTGCTTTTGAGTATGCTATCTAGGTTGGTCATAACTTTCCTTCCAAGGAGTAAGCGTCTTTTAATTTCATGGCTGCAGTCACCATCTGCAGTGATTTTGGAGCCCAGGAAAATAAAGTCTGACACTGTTTCCACTGTTTCCCCATCTATTTGCCATGAAGTGATGGGACCGGATGCCATGATCTTCGTTTTCTGAATGTTGAGCTTTAAGCCAACTTTTTCACTCTCCTCTTTCACTTTCATCGAGGCGTTTTAGTTCCTCTTCACTTTCTACCATAAGGGTGGTGTCATCTGCATATCTGAGGTTATTGATATTTCTCCCGGCAATCTTGATTCCAGCTTGTGTTACTTCCAGTCCAGCGTTTCTTATGATGTACTCATTACCATATGTAAAATAGATAGTGGAAATTTAGTGTATGACACAGGAAGCTGAAAGGTGGTGCTCTGTGACCACTTGAAGGGGTGGGATGGGGTGGGAGATGGAGGGAGGTTCAAGAAGGAGGGGACATAATATACCTATGGCTGATTAATATTGATGTATGGCAGAAGCCAACACACTATTGTAAAGCAATTATCTTCTAGTTAAAAAAATAAATAAAAAAGTAGACCAAAAAATGCTTTTAAAAATGGAAAAAAAAAAAAAAAAGCTGTATGCAGCCAATGCACTTTTTTAGTGTTCTATTTCTTTTGAATCAGTTTTCAGTCAGTTCAGTTCAGTCTGCTCAGTCGTGTCCGACTCTGCGACCCTGTGAACTGCAGGATGCCAGGCTTCCCTGTCCATCACCAACTCCTGGAACCTACTCAAACTCATGTCCATTGCGTCGATGATGCCATCCACCCATCTCATCCTCTGTTGTCTCCTTCTCCTCCTGCCCTCAATCTTTCCCAGCATCAGGGTCTTTTCAAATGAGTTGGTTCATCACATCAGGTGGCCAAAGTATTGGAGTTTCAACTTCAGCATCAGTCCTTCCAATGAATATTCAGGACTGATTTCTTTTAGGATTGACTGGTTGGATCTCCTGGCAGTCCAAGGGACTCTCAAGAGTCTTCTCCAGCACCACAGTTCAAAAGCATCAATTCTTGGCGCTCAGCCTTCTTTATGGTCCAACTCTCACATCCATACATGACTACTGGAAAAACCATAGCTTTGACTAGATGGACCTTTGTTGGTAAAGTAATGCCTCTGCTTTTTAATATGCTGTCTAGGTTGATCATAGCTTTTCTTCCAAGTAGCAAGCGTCTTTTAATTTCATGGCTGCGGTCACCACCTGCAGTGATTTTGGAGACCCCAAAATAAAGTCTCTTACTATTCCCATTGTTTCTCCATTTATTTGCCATGAAGTTATTCGACCAGATGCCATGATCTTAGTTTTCTGAATGTTGAGTTTTAAGCCAACTTTTTCACTCTCCTCTTTCACTTTCATCAAGAGGCTCTTTTGTTCTTCCTCACCTTTGCCGTAAGGATAGCATCATCTGCATATCTGAGGTTATTGATATTTCTCCTGGCAGTCTTAATTCCAGCTTGTGCTTCATCCAGCTCAGCATTTTGCATGATATACTCTGCATAAGTTAAATAAGCAGGGTGACAATTTACAGCCTTGACGTACTCCTTTCCCGATTTGGAACCAGTCTGTTGTTCCATGTCCAGTTCTAATGGTTGCTTCTTGACCTGCATACAGATTTCTCAGGAGACAGATCAGGTGGTCTGGTATTCCCATCTCTAAGAATTTTCCGCAGTTTGTTGTGATCCACACAGTCAGAGGCTTTGGCGTAGTCAATAAAGCAAAAGTAGATGTTTTTCTGGAACTCTCTTGCTTTTTCGATGGTCCAGCAGATGTTGGCAATTTGATCTCTGGTTCCTCTGCCTTTTCTAAATCCAGCTTGAACACCTGGAAGTTCACGGTTCACGTATTGCTGAAGACTGGCTTGGAGAATTTTGAGCATTACTTTGCTCCGTGTGAGATGAGTGCAATTGTGTAGTAGTTTGAACATTCTTTGGCATTGCCTTTCTTGGGGATTGGAATGAAAACTAACCTTTTCCAGTCCTATGGCCATTGCTGAGTTTTCCAGATTTGCTGGCATATTGATTGCAGCACTTTCACAGCATCATCTTTTAGGATTTGAAATAGCTCCACTGGAATTCCATCACCTCCACTAGCTTTGTTCGTAGTGATGCTGCCTAAGGCCCACTAAACTTCACAGTCCAGGATGTCTGGCTCTAGGTGAGTGATCACACCATCATGGTTATCTGGGTCATGAAGATCTTTTTTGTACAGTTCTTCTGTGTATTCTTGCCACCTCTTCTTAATATCTTCTGCTTCTGTTAGGACCATACTATTTCTGTCCTTTATCAAGCCCATCTTTGCATGAAATTTTCCCTTGGTATCTCTAATTTTCTGAAGAGATCTCTCGTCTTTCCCATTCTATTGTTTTCATCTATTGCTTTGCATTGATCACAGAGGAAGACTTTCTTTCTTATCTCTCCTTGCTATTCTTTGGAACTCTGCATTCAAATGGGTATATCTTTCCTTTTCTCCTTTGCCTTTAGCTTCTCTTCTTTTCTGAGCTATTTTTAAGGCCTCTTCAGACAACCATTTTGCCTTTTTGCATTTCTTTTTTTGGGGGATGGTTTTTTTTTTTTTTTTTTTTTTTTGAGAGGGAGTGAGAATTTATTAAAATAAACCTAAGCCCCAACTATTTATATAGAGTACAAACAAGTGGAAAATTTCAGTATTCATCCTAGGGGCATGGGACTTTGTAGTCCATTTTGAATATCACTGCCTTCTGTACAATGTCACGAACCTCTGTCCATAGTTCTTCAGGCACTCTGTCTATCAGATCTAATCCCTTGAATCTATTTGTCACTTCCACTATATAATCATAAGGGATTTGATTTAGGTCATACCTGAATGGTCTAGTGGTTTTCCCTACTCTCTTCAATTTAAGTCTGAATTTGGCAATAAGGAGTTCATGATCTGAGCCACAGTCAGCTCCCAGTCTTGTTTTTGCTGACTGTATAGAGTTTCTCCATCTTTGACTGCAAAGAATGTAATCAGTCTGATTTCGGTATTGACCATCTGGTGATGTCCATGTGTGGAGTCTTCTCTTGTGTTGTTGGAAGAGGGTGTTTGCTATGGCCAGTGCGTTTTCTTGGCAAAACCCTGTTAGCCTTTGCCCTGCTTCGTTTTGTACTCCAAGGCCAAATTTACCTGTTACTCCAGGTATCTCTTGACTTCCTTCTTTTGCCTTCCAGTCCCCTATGATGAAGAGGACATCTTTTTTGGGTGTTAGTTCTAGAAGGTCTTATGGGTCTTCATAGAACTGTTCAACTTCAGCTTCTTTGGCATTACTGGTCGGAGCATAAACTTGGATTACTGGGATTACTATGATATTAAATGGTTTGCCTTGGAAACGAATAGAGATCATTGTCGTTTTTGAGCCTGCATCCAAGTACTGCATTTCGGACTCTCTTGTTGACTCTGAGGGCTACACCATTTCTTCTAAGGGATTCTTGCCCACAGTAGTAGATGTAATGGTCATCTGAGTTAAATTCACGCATTCCAGTTTTAGGATCAGTTTTAGTATCTTTAGTATCTTTACTAGAATCAGTTTTAGTAGCTTCTAATTTTCAAGAAAATCTTCCATTTCTCTAGATTGTCAAAGTATATTGCCACAGATTCCAATATTATATTCTCTTTTTATATATATAAGTTTAAAACTTACTTCTCTATATCTTTGTGTTTTTTATAATCTTTAATCTTAAATGTTTTTTGTTATCTTTTTTTACTTATCCTTAATCAGGCTTATGATGAGTTTTATCATCAATTTTATTAGTTCTTTCAAAGAATCACTCTTGGGATTATATAGCTTTCATTTTTTGTTTTCCATTTCATTAATTTCAGCTTTTATCTCTATCTAATTGATTTTATTTTTCTGATGTGTTAAGGTGAATATAGTCTTTCATGTGCATCTTCTTTAATAATGAAGGCATTTAAGACTACACATTTTTTCTTACTTTAGTTGTTACTGAGCCTTCTGTCAAATTTATAATATTGCTGTTAATTTCCTCTTTAATCCAATGGTATGAAGACTATAATATTTAATTTCCAAGGACCTTAATTCAAAAAGCTAGAATTTTTTGCATCATATTATTTGCTTCAGGTTTTATTGGATTATGATATAAGACTGTGTCCTATGAAATGTTTATTATTTTGAATTTGTTAAGGATTTCTTTGAAATCAAGTATATGATAGATTCTCATGAAACCTCCATGGACAAATGAAAAAATAACTGTACCCACTGTTCATAGGATGTAGAGTTCTTCGTATTTCTATCTATTAAGTTCATTAGTTATAGAGTTGACCCTTGAACAATATAAGAGTTAATCCATGTATAACTGATTGTTGGCCTTCCTCATCAGCAGTTCCTCTGTATCCAAAGATTCAACCAACAATGGACCATGCAGTAGTGTAGTATTTACTACACTAAAAATTTGTGTTTAAGTGGACCCTTGCAGCTCAAACCCTCAATGTTCAAGGGTAAACTGTACATTCAATTTTTTCCATTTGTATCTTTTAAAATATGTGTATTATATATTTCTGTATAACAAATTACCCCAGTACTTAACTGGCTTAAAACCACAAATGTTTAGTATCTCACAGTCTCTGTGGTTCAGAAATCTGAGTACAGCTTAGCTGGGTGGTTCTGCCTGAAGGTCTCTCATGAGCTGGCAATCAAGCTGTTGGCCAGGGCTGCAGTCATTTGTAAGGTTGACTGGACCTGGTGGACCCACTTCCAAGATTGCTGACTCATATGGCTGCAGACACAGCTTTTCAGTTAGCTCCCTGCTGGCTGTTGACAGAACAGCCACATGGTCCTCTCCACAGGGTACCTGAGTGTTCTCATGACAGAGCAGTAGCTTTTCCCAGAGTGAGTGATCTGAGAGAGCAGATAGGAGGCTGTAGTCTCTTTTATGACTTAGTCTCCACAGTTGCACACCAGCATTCCTGCTTTTGTTTCTTATTCCTTCCTTAAAAGCAAATCACTAAGTCCAGCCCACATTCAGGGAGTGGTGTTAGGCTTCACCTTTTAAAGGGAGTATCAAATAATTTGTGGACATTATTTTAAACCAATAATTAAGTTTGAATAATTTACTCTGTGTTTTTAAAAATTTTCTTCTTGCATTTATAGTAAATATATGAAGCAAAAACTTGTTCTTTTGTTTATTGAATATAAGTTTATAAATTGAACCTTCTTCATAAAGTGCCCATTATTATGATATAATGTTGCTTTGTGATAATTTTTAGCACTTTGAATATTAAATTCCACTTTGTCAAATATTAATATTTTCATTTTTACCTTTTCTTTGTTTCATTTACCTTGCTTTCAGTCTCCCTTTATTTTTTTTCATGTGTATTTCTCACAAACTATACATACTTGGAGTTTTGTGCTTTAAAGTAGTCTTTCTTTTTGCTTTTTTGGTGAAGTTTTTTAAATTATTGTTTTCTTTGGCATTTTTACCATGCTGTCCTATTCATTAGTTGTTATCTTCCCATTCCTGACATTTCTAATAAATGATGTATGTGTGTATACTTCTCAAATAGCTATAACTTTATTCCTTCTTCATCATCCTCTCTCTCCTCCAGGAAGATAAATATATGTTTTCACACTTTCCATGTACATTCCCCATTCAGATGAGATTTGTAGAGAATTTTACTTTCTCCCTTCACATCCCCTACAAATCCTTAGTTTTGGCTCATGCCAGATTTTTAGTTCTTGACCATTATCAGATTTCCTTCATACTACATCTCTTCTATTTCTTGAATCCTTGTTTTGTATCGGGTTGGCCAAAAAGTTCATTTAGGTTCTTCTGTTAGCTGTTTCAGAGAACACAATTTCTACATTATTGCTATTGATTTATATTTAATTATGTATTGCAAGGTTCATTGTTCACATCTGTAATCTTTTCTCTTAGTCCTTCCCAGGCTTAAGTACTTTTTATTGTTACTGCTCTTATTTGGTTAAAATATGTTCTTGAGTGTTTTCCTTTGTGGAGCATGTGGATGCTAGGTTCTTTAAATGGAAACTCTTTGAATGCAGGGACTTTGTATTGTTTACTTCTGTGTTTCTAACACCTAAAATTATGTCTGGTGCATAACAAGCAATCAGTACAGGTTCATTGAACACAGGAGTCATGAGCTCTTTCAAACTTCAGGGTGAAGTCTCATTTTAAACCGTAGAAAATTCCCTCTCTTATTTATGTAATTATTGCCTCTTCTCCATCTGTTCCTTTTTCCTGATTCTCGAATGCTTATTGTTGGCATATTAGTTCTCTTGACTCAGAACTCTAATCTATTACTCATTCCTCATGATTTCCATCATTTTGCCTTTTGCTCTTTGTGAGAGATTTTTCATCTGCTTGCTCTTTCAGGTCAGCAATGTATTTTTCAACCATTCTATCTTTTAGTTATCACCAATCTATTGATATTTTAAATTTCAATAGTATATTTTTAATGCCAAGAATTACTGACTTTCTGTTCTTTATTTCATGGTACTCTCATTTTTAAAAAAGTTGGCCTCTGTCTCCTCCAGCATTGTTACCTCATTAGGGGATGGTACTTTAGTAGGTCTGATTGGTCTGCCTGTCTCTGGTTACTGGATCCTCTTAAATATGAGGTTATTTCCATTTTAAATTTTCTGCTTAAGCTAGGCCACGCTTCTCCATAGTTGGAGGCACAACAACACTTTCTGCTTCTGCATCAAGAGTGTGAGAGGAAGTCTCTGTGTTCCTAGGTGTCTCTAAATGAAGTGTTAGTATTCTTTTAGTTTCAGAGATGTGAAAGTTCTCCTACCTTTCCTGTAAGATCCAGATCCCTCCCCCATAACCAAGACCACACACATGCTCTGAGACAAAGTGTCCCCTTAATCGCAGAGTCTACATGTCCCCTCAGGCCTAGTTCTTCCACGGCTCTCTGCTGCTCCTTAAGCCCCCCTCAGTCCTGGACATCCCGATAGAACCTATAGCCTCCAGCACTCCTCAGACTTCTCCAGGTTACTCATCGCAGCCAGCTGAAGTCTGGGGGAAGGAAGAGTATTAGAGATGCAAAATCACTGCCTTTTCCTTTATGTTTTGATGAACAATAACCTATAGTTTTATAATTGGCTCACACTATCTAAGCCCAGTGTGAATAGGTTATGTGAATTCATGTATAAGACAATATAAATTAGTGGGATTGTAAAGTTAGAAATAACATGGAGGTCATAATAAAATGAATCTCTTAGTTTGTGTGGTGCTTTATAATTTTTACACACTATAGTAAAAGCACACTGTAGTTTTTACACACTACAGTCTCATGTGAGTTCCAAAGTAGCCCTGTATGATAAACATGGATGTTATAATTTAACAGATGGGAAACTAGAGTTCATAATGATCAAATAACTTGCCCAGGGACACATGGGTAATAGTGGAGTTGAATTAGAGAATAAGTCTTCTGGCCCAGAACACTACACCACTGCTTGCTTGCTGTTTTCCAGTTGCCTTCAGAACATATTTTGTTGCATACTGACTTCTGGAATTCCTAAGTTATATGCTACAACTTGTATTTTATTTTTTTCAACTATTTTTGTCATATTGATATGAACAATTTAAAATGTATATAAATACTAGGTGGTGAGTATAAAGTAATATTTTCTTACATAATTTGAAACCTAACAAAAGAGAAAATCGAAAATCATTTGAAAAAGATTAACATATCTAGAATATGTGAATTACTTCTTGAAGGTAACTTTTTGGAAAAAGGTAACTTTTTGGAAAGAGGACATATATTAGAATATATGAGTACTTAAAATTTTCTTTCTGTAATGTATTTTTTAGACATTTGAATTATCTTACTATGCAATAAAAATGCAATCAACCATTTCTCTACCAGACATGGCGTGTTTTATTTTAGAGTTTACTAGTACAGAAGTAAAGGAAAGAATAGCTGCTATAAAGACCTTTGTCCTAATCCCAGTCTTTTTTTATGCTAACACTATATTTTAAAGTATTATGCTCAGGAGTGGTAATCAACATATTAAACAACAAATATGGCTCTGGTTGGTGAGCAGTCAAGAACACATGCCTCCAACACCTGGTGTAATTGTATCAGAGTGGACTGATGGTATATTAGCTCTGCTCACAGTTGGACAGTACCTTACACTTTCCTGAGTACTTTCATATCCTATCTCTCATTTTTGATCTGGGATGGAGTTGTTTTTACAAATTGAGAGAATCACAGCCTAGAGAAATTAAACAGAGGGTCCCTGAGAATGAACGACTTCTGGCTCTTACTTAGTTCAATGTTTTTCCCTCTTTACCCAAGGAAGAGATGAAAGAATCCATTTTTAATAGGATAATTATCAGGTCCTTTCAGAGAAAACTCATAGTTTTCATGGGTGGGAGTGAGTAGGATGAGCCACCCCCCTGGAGTCTTCCTGTCCCAAGCTAATTCTTTACTTCCAAAAGGTCTCTTGCAGGAGAAGAGTGAAACCTTTCACCCTTGCCCTGGAAGAGTGAAATTGGCTTGAGTGGGTAAGCAGATTTTTCCCAGTGGAAGAACTGACTCAGCCTCTTTTCTCCATATCCGTGTGAACGTTAAGTACAAGACCTTACCTTAAAAAGTACATTCTTTTAACTGCTCCTTTTCCCCCCTCTTCCTTCCACAGAATGGTCTCCCCTCAGTGACCAACCCATATGTTTTTAATGGTGATTTTGTAGATCGAGGAAAAAATTCCATGGAGATCCTAATGATCCTGTTTGTGAGTTTTCTTGTGTACCCAAATGACCTGCACTTGAACAGAGGCAACCATGAGGATTTTATGATGAATATGAGGTAACCTAGCCCTGTAGATTTCCTCTTTTGTTTCCTGTTCTGGAAAATGCTACAATGTTTAGTTCCTAGCAGAGAGTTAGAGGTGAGTGTAGAGAAGTAGGGATGAGAATCTCAAGGAAGATCTCAGTTCTTACCCCAGTTTACCTCCCTCAATCCTCTACTGTGTGAGTATAAATTGCTCTAAAATTCCCTTACTATCTTTTCTTCCAATCCTTCCTTCTCCCTTCTATTATGTTCTTCCTCCCATGCCCACCCTTCCCAAGTCAAATTGTGTGCTTTCTAGACGTGTTAGGCCAGGTTTGGAGGTGGGGTTGTTCTATGAGCAGGTTTAGATGGACTCATTCCCTCGATACTCTTTTGGCTTGCCTCAGAAGTTGTCTCGGAAACTAGTACTGTGTTTTTCACTGATGTGTATATTTTTTTATGACATGGTGATGGCTTCTGGCATAGTTGTTCATAAACATATTGGAGAATAGCGGTAACATAGCATTTCAGCTATCTGACTCACTGGAAGTTGGGGGAATAAAGATTGGTTAAGTGGTTTACCAGTTTTTGCTGTGAAAGGCACAGTGACAAATGTTCTTCTTTCCTTTCTTTCCTCTTCCTCCTTTCCCCTTTCCCTTCCTCCTCTTCTTCCTCTCCTCCTTTTCTTTTCCTTTTGTTTCTTGTTTTATGAAAAAACAGAATCCAGTTTGCACTAGGGAAGTAGAAGACATGGCATGTTAGATGCTTCAGTGCTGGGCTTTTGAGTAACTGCATCAAAGCTCAGCAACTGATGAGTTTTCTCTTTGGGGCAGTTTTGGCACTTGGCCTGAAAACAAGAGTTTCAATTCTAACCCTAAGGTATGGAAGAAAATGCTAAATATGAAGGAAGAAAATCCCAAGGCTATTTTCAGAGGCTATATATATATATATATATATATATATAATATAGCTCAATACATATATGTAATATAGCTCAAAACATTTATTTGGGCATGCCATTTATTCTTCCATTTATTTAGCTTTTCAGTTCTATTTGTTGTTGCTGTTCAGTCGCTTAGTCGTCCGACTCTTTGTGACCCCATGAACTGTAGCATGCCAGGCTTCCCTGTCCTTCACCATTTCCCAGAGTTTGCTCAGACTCATGTCCATTGAGTTGGTGATGCCATCCATCCATCTTATCCTCTGTCACCCCCTTCTCCTCCTGCCATCAGTCTTTCCCAGCATCAGGGACTTTTCCAGTGAGTCACCTCTACATGTCAGGTGGCCAAAGTGTTGGAGCTTCAGCTTCAGGATCTAGTGCTGAATGGTTACTGAAAGAGACATGGCCCCTGCCCTCCTAGAATTTACATCTAGCAGGGAAGACACAAGTTGAGCAGGTTTTTCAAATGTGATGAATTTGTAAAGAGGGAGATCCAACCTGTCTGAGAGGTGGTTGGAAGGTTCTCCCATAGAAATATGACATTAGCCTGAGACCTGAAGGATGAATTAGGAAACCAAGAGAGGACCATGGCAAGAGTGGATGGGAAACAGTGTTCCACAGTGAAGAGACAACTTAGGCAGAGCTTGAGAAAGGACTTTTTAGATTTGAAAGAAATTCAAGATAGGAGAAGCATAAACTGAAGAACAGAATGGTACCTGATAGAGCTGGAGACGTAAGAAATTATTGTAGAGGAATTTGAGCTTTCTTCTGAGGACAGAAGAAAATCATTGAAAAGTATTATAAAATTTGTGTTGTAAGATGCAGCAGTAAGAGTAGTTTGGTGAGGGACAAGAATGGATATGGGGATGCCAGTAGGAAATATAAGAGTTGAAGAGATAGATGATGGGCTCTCACTTAGACTGGGAGATGGAGAAGCAAAGAAGTAGATAGATTCAAGAGGAGTTTAGGCATTGATTTAAGGCTTGGTAGCATGATATGGAGGACTTGAAAGAAGAGAGAATCAAGATGACCTCCAGATTCCTAGGTTGAATTTGCAATATCACTGATACTGGGAACATGATAAGAGGAGAAAGGTGGGCTGAGGGAGAATGATGAATTCAGTTGGGGGTAAGCTGATTTGAGATTTGAGGTGCTGTTGAATGGGCAGGACTGAATTCATTTCAGGAAACATAATGTTACACTGTAGAAGCTTCACATGACATGATTTGTGTGGAAACCTGGAGTGAGTATGCTGCATTCTGACTTCACTTTGTTGGGTGTTCAAGGCATATATTATTATCTTAAGGCAAGGAAAGTATTGGAAAAAACATCTCATCATTAAATCCCTTTTATGACTGCTATTCAGGCATTAAACTTCCTGATACTTTTTATTAAAACCCTCAATACCATTACATGAGCTATGTCAGAGAGAGTATTAAGAACCAACTTATTACCTTCTAGGCTTTTCTTTGTCTTTGTTTGGTCTTTTTTCCCTCCTAATCATTCATTTACCATAAGGTATAGGATGTCTGAGAAATACTATCTAAATGAAAAACATTCTCCCACACACCTTCCCTCAGTGGCCACAGCACACATCTCTGAATACTTGCAGTACTCAGACACGGGTGCCTACCACATATTTCTTAAGTTGTGTTGTATTGGTTTCATGAAAATTTATCTTCTTTTCCCAGCTATACTCTAAACTCCTTGAGGGTAGGGATGACGTCATCAGCTGCCTTTGTTCTTTCCCATAGTGCCTAGCAAAGACTTGAGTAAGTAACAGTTCCAACTGAAGTCTAGTTGCTTGAGTTCTTGATACTTGTGATAGTAAGATGTCAAGGACTCGCTTTTTTGCATGACTTGACTCAGGTAAGTGGGAGTTATCAACATTCAGTGAAAGAGTTGAAATCCCATTGTTTATTTCAGGTATGGCTTCACGAAAGAAATTTTACATAAATATAAGGTAAGACTCATCTACTTTTTTTTTTTACATCCTCTTTGCTGTTTATACATAGAAGTTTAAAAAAAGAAAAAGCTTCAAGAAGGATGATGGGAAAATTAATCAGAATCCAGGCCAATAAAAGCACAAAAGGAAGCCTTGGCCATGGTGAAGACCTGTTTTTCTTTCTGGACTAAACCAAGCTTTTTCATTGTGACTTCTGTGTGAGTTTTAACACAGATACAAACTCTGTTGTTTCAAAGATACCTGGGATTTTTTTACTCAGGTTTGGTAAAACATGAAAATGACTGTCATGAAGGGAAAGGTTTTTACTCACAATTCCTTAGAAACTGAAGTCAGTGGAACACCACACTGTATGGGGCTGCACCTCAGGGTCAGTCAGAGGCAGTGGCAAGAGCCTTAATTGTGGTTTTCTCAGGAAGAAATGGGTGAGGCAGCGTAAGCAGGTTTAGGATTGGCTCGTTTGAGTAATCTCAGCAGGCTCTGGGGTTTACAAGCTGTCCATGGTTGCCTGGTATCTGGCTGGCCCTGGGGTGATTGGAGCAGGAAATAGTGGCCCTGGGTGTGCTGCTAAGTTGTGTCCAACTCTGTGTGACCCCATGGACTGTAGCCCACCAGGCTCCTCTGTTCCTGGGAGTCTCCAGGCAAGAATACTGGAGTGAGTTGCCATGCCCTCCTCCTGGAGAATCTTCCTGACCCAGGAATGGAACCCAGGTCTCTCATGTCTCCTGCATTGGCAGGCTGGTTAAATCCGCAAAGGACTAGTTGGAAGGATGGGCTCTGAGTAGGTTGATTTGCATATGAAAGGCACCCTGCTTTACATACAAAAGACAACTCCTTACTATCTCTAGGAATTAACTAGCCTTGGGAGGGGCAGTCTCTTCCCCTGGGTCAGCAAGTCAAAGTATCAAAAAAAGAGAATTAAAAGATGATTCATGCATGCTTGTTGGTTAGTGCGTCCATCCTGACCTAGTTTGGGTGGCATGAAAACCGTTGGGTTTTGTCCATATCTTGGGACTATTGAGTAAAATTGAACCTATCAGAAAAACAAACTTACTCAAGCTCTTACTTACAGCTGCATGGAAAAAAAATCTTACAAATCTTGGAAGAGGTCTATACCTGGCTCCCAATTGGTACAATCATTGACAATGAAGTCCTGGTCATACATGGAGGGATATCAGAGTCCACAGACTTGAATTTACTCCACCGTATAGAAAGAAACAAAGTAAGAAGCAATGTTTGCATGAGTGTTGTCTCAGATTTACAAAGGGATACATACCTCCTTTGATGTATTGTTTTATATAGATTCGCGTTTTAGTGATTGCTATAACTCTGAAAAAATGAGTAAAATTTTTAAGAAAATCCATGATTGAGTGATAAAGAACTAAATTGATAACTTCTATATATGGAAAAAATATTTTTAAAAATTCATGGTGAAAGTGGGAAAATATTGGCATTTCATAATAGTTTCTAAAAGTGAAAAATCTTGATTTTTGAAAAGTTAAAATTTCTAATTAATTAATGTTGTGGTAAAATATACCAACATAAGTATACCACTTTAACCATTTTTAAGTGTGCAGTTCAGTGGCATTAAGTACTTTCCCATTATTGTGCACCCGTCACTACTGTCACCACCATCTATTTCTAAAACTTTCCATTTTCTGAAACGGAAACTACCCATTAAACACTAATTCCCAATTTCACCTTCCCCAGCCCTTGGCAGCCACCATTCTGTGTTATAGCTCTAAGAATTTGACTCCTCCAGGAGCCTTATAGAAGTAGAATCATACAGCAGTTTGTTTCTGAATTGGTGTGATTTCCCATATGTATTCTAAATGGCTCATATTTTTTTTAAGGGGGGGGATAGTTGAATATTTTAAACCTAAGTAACCATATTCAATACAGCAGAAGCAGAGCAGGAATATATATTGACCCTCTGAGGGAAGTGGCTGTGTGGAGCCTGAAGCTCTGAGGCTTAGTGAAAGGCTTCTTTGGTGGGGCTTTGCAGAGTGACTGGAATTGCCTTCTGCCTGTCAAGAGCCCAGCCAATGCCCCCAGACTAGGGGAACAGGGGAACCACGTGGGCATGACGACCAGTGGCAGCTCTGAGCCCGGTGATCATGTGCGGTCCTAGTGAGGAACCTGAACCCTGCTCCTCAGGACTGTTAATCAAATTCCTACCAATCCAGGCAAGGGGAATCTAGAACCAGAATTTAATTTGATGTGGACATGTGATTCCTGTTCACCTTGAGTTTTTAGAGTCCTTATACCTTTATATACATATGAATGATTATATTGTCGCCAACTCCTTCTCATCCTTGTAATTTCAGCTTAAACATACCCCTCCCCTGGAAAGCCCTCTACGACCTCCTGACTAGATCAGGTCCCCGTCCGTATGCTCTCAAGCCCCTTGTACCTATCCTTCATAACAGTTACCAAAATTAAATAAGCAATTGTGGTACTATTTGTTTATCATCTTCCCCTGCTTCTCTAGTTCACTGATGTAAGTTCAGCACCTAAGATGTAGTCAGTATTAATGTTTGATGAATATTTCCTAAGAGATTTAAGACTGAAATAGGGCAAACCTAAGGTAAAACTGGATAAATACTTTTTTTTACAACTTCTTTCCTGACTCTCTGCTGATTTTACATACCCCCTCCCCAGCCTCACCCAGTGATAACCATACTTCCTGGTTTACACCTGTTGTCTTGGTGTAGGTGTTAATACCACCTCCCTTTACTCTCAGAAGTACCCCAGTTGCAATAAATTTTAAGGCCATCCTAATTTAAGGTACCTTTTTTAGGATCTCAGCAAATAGTCAAGCCAATAAGATGTTTGAATCAACATGAGATAGTAATTGTTAACATAATGAGTAGATATGATTCTAGCCAAGAGCAAGGGAACATGATGTTTTTGTCAAATATTGGCAAGCACATGGCTGGAATGCGACACTCCACCACCACTGGCCCTGTGACAACAGCTCTAATCAGCCGTGGCAGCCGCTACTAATTGATCAGATTGAAAACTTGTCCTTTTCTGAGGTTAGCCTGAGAAGCCAGTCCTCTCTCAGGCTTTTTGAGATATTAAGAGCCTTTCTCTGAAATGTCCATTACTATTTCTGTGGCGACCCTAAATTGAGAGCCACCTTAACCTAGTAAACACTGTGAAGCTCTGACATCAGACAGATGTAGCTAACATTGCATCTATTATATCCTGCTTCTGCCCCTTCCTGGCTGGGTGAGTGGGTAAGGTACCAGTGATTTCTAAGCCTCAGTTCCCACATCTATGCACTAAAGCTAAAAAATACTTACCATAATGAATTGCTGGGAAGATTAAATATAATTACCTAGATGAAAAAGATGGCATAGAGTAAGCTCTGAACATAAAGCTGTCTTCTCCAACTCTGTCCTCTTTTTTATGATACTTAAAACTGAGGTTTAAATTTCAGTCACCAAGAGAGACCCTGGGGAGAAAATTTGAGGCCAGAAATTTTCCCAGGGTACCTCACATTTCACCCCCTTAGGGGATCATTGTTCCACCTACTGTTAAGACTGGCTTTAAAGGTAGAAATTTGACTTGTATGTTTTTTGTCTACCCTGCTGGAACGAAGTTGAACTGGTAGCACGTGTTCTTTGTGTGAAATATAATTGAACTGTAATGAAAGTAGTAGGTTTAAGCCTTTGGAACTCTACTAGATGACATACAAAAACAGATTTTCAGGTTAGTTTTATAACCCCCACTTGCCCATCTGTTTGGACCTCCAAATGTAGGGGTGAACATGCTTCCTCGTTTACACCTGCTGTATGATTTAGTTGTTCATGGGGAAGGGATAAAGTTGGGGGAACTCAATGACAACCTCCACTGCAGGTTCATTAAAGGTATTTTGTAAAGTGGGCAGGTTGGAAAGGGTGGGGTGGTGAATGCAGAGGGACAGAGAAGGAAGACTATAATACTTTAGCCTCTGGTTTAGTATACTTCAAACTCCTTGGCAGAGGTTGGGAAGAGATTGCTAGTAGGACCCCCAGGAGAAAATGATGATGTGGCACCCAGCAGGGACTGGGCAAAGTGTCCTGATCCCACATGGCTTTGAAAACAGAAGAGCCACAGTACTTAAGAGACCATGTGGCTTTGTCCTGCCCGATGACCTTATCAGAAGTGAGTTGTGTGGCCCCCAAGTTCAGAGTGTCCTCCCAAAATACTCTGCTCTGCCTAAGACCTGGAGACATTTGCTGGGGGGTAGACAGGGAGGTAGGCTGTGAGCTCACTGATAATAGCTGAAATTGAATTCCAACCGTCTCAATGAGATAGGACCTCAGAATACGGTTTGCTTTTATTTTTGAAAAATAAAGGTAAGATTTTATAGACACTATAGTTTATAGAAGAAACTTAAGTGCCTACCTCAGAGAATTGTCCATCACTGAACTAAGGCTTCCAATGTAATAGAACCATTGCTTCAAATTGTTTTGTATAAAGGTATGGTGCTACAATGAAACAAGTATAAAATTGCAGTCTCAAATTATGTAAGGGAACATAGAATGGATTATAGTATAATTGATGTATTATCAGAAAGACATTTTGTTTCCAAAGAAATACATCACCTTTGTTACTAGGATTAGATATAATGTTCAGTTGCTGGCACGTCAGACTGAGAACCCAGTGCACTCAAGTTAGAAGGCTTCCAAAGTTTTCAATTTATGTCCCCTTTGTGAACTTTCTTGGACATAGATATACTTTCTCTCATTTCTCCTGGAAAACACGACAAAAAGAAAAGCCATCCTCTTAAGAGGTGTTTCTGAACTCCAGGCCTATTAGTTCTCAGCTCCATGTATAGATAAAGGCTCAGAGGGAGACTTATTTTCCCTTAGCATCTTCCATTTCCCGTCACAATGCCAAAGAACATGTCTCCACTGACATCTGTGCCTCTGAGGTCTTTTAGAAACTCTAATGGGAAACTTTCCCTGTAAGACAGTGTCTCTAGTTGAAAAATGTACAAACAGAGCTTAACAGGCCCAGTTTATAGAGATCAGTGCATCAGTAAGATGAAGGAGGTAGGTGATATGGAACAGGTGATCATGTATTTTCCATTGAGTTGAGGCACAATAATATAGACAAAATAGCAACTAGTGCTGAAGTTGCTACATGCAGCACACTAAGCATAGGGTTTGGCTAAAGCGTGAATTTGTTTTGTAGATGAGATCTGTGCTGATGCCGCCAATTCCAATGGATGGAGACCATGCTGAGAAGAAAAATAAACTGGATATAGCCACTGTGGCTCAGGGAATCAGAACAAGTGGATTCTTTTCTGAACAATTAACAAAGCAGGAATGGGAGCAGGTAAGTAATCAGACTGTTCACTAAAGTGGCAGTGAAGATGCAGCATAGATGATTTTGTCCCTAATAATATATAAAAAGTGGCTGGCCTTTCTCAGCAGATCATATCCTTTTCTCTAAATCTATTACTATATTTTAACAGCTTAATTGAAATATCATTCAAATACCATATAATTCACTCACTTAAAGTATATAATTCATTGAGTTTGGTATATTCAAAATGTACAACTATCCCCACAATCTAAATTTAGAATATTTTCATCACCTGAAAAAGGAACTTCACATACCTATTACCAGTCACTTCCCATTCTCTTCCCATCCCTGCAGATTAGACCTTTTGGTCTTAGTAGATTTGTCTATTCTGGACGTATTATAGAAAAGGACCCATACAGTGTGTGATCTTTTGTCTCTAGCTCCTTTTACTCAGTCAGAATAAAAGATTAGTGCTTTTGCTTTGAGTTTTGGTGTTGTATCTAAGAAGCCATTGCCTAACCCCAAATCGTGAAGATTTATTCCTCTGTTTTCCTCTGAAAATTTTATAGTTTCAGCTCGTACATTTAGGTGTCTGATCCATTTTGAGTTAATTTTTGTGGATAGTGTGAGGTAGATGTCCAAATTCATTTTATTGCATGTGGATATCCAATTATCCCAGCACCATTTGTTAAAAAGACTTCCTCTCATTGAATTTTCTTGGCACCCTTATGAAAAATCAATTGACCATAAATATGAAGGTTTATTTCTAAACTCTTGATCTATCCAATGATCTATATGTCTGTCCTTATGTCAGGATAACACAGTTTTGATCACTATAGCTTTGTAGAAAGTTTTGAAACTATAAAGTGTGAGTTCTCCAGCTTTCTTCTTTTTCAAGATTGTTTTGACTATTCTGGGTCCCTTGAATTTCCATATGAATTTTAGAATCAGCTTGTCAATCTCCATGAAAAAAAAAAAAGCTGGAATTTTGGTAGGGATTGCCTTGAATTTGTGGATCAATTTAGTTACTATTGCAATCTTAACAATATTGTATCTTTAATTCCATGAATGTGTGATGTCTTTCCATTTGTTTAGATCTTTCATTTCAACAGTGCTTTGTAATCACATACATGGAAACACTTGTTAAAGTTATTCCTTATTCCCAAATGCTTTTGACACTATATTAAACAGAATTGTTTTCTTAATTACATTTTGGATTGTTCATTGCTGGTATATATTGACTTTTATATACTGATCTCATGTTATGAACCTTGATAAACTTGTCTATTCTAACAGTTTTTAGTGGATTCCCTGGGACTTTGTATTAAATATAAACAAGAACATGCTTCTTTCCAATCTGGCTGCCTTTTATTTCTTTTTTTTGCTTCATTGTCCTGTCTAGAACCTCTAGTACAGTGTTGAAAAATAGAAGTGGTCAGAGTCGACATCCTTGTCTAATTCCTAATATTAGGGGGAAGCATTCAGTCTTTCCCATTAAATATATTAGTTGTTGGTTTATATGTTAACTATCCCTCAACAGATTGAGGAATTTCTCTTCTGTGCCTACTTTCTTGGGTGTTTTTTTTTACCATGATAGAGTGTTCAGTTCAGTTCAGTTGGACTTTGTCAAATGCTTTTCTGTCTCTGTTAGGATAATCATGTATTGTTTGTTCTTTATTCTACTAATGTGATGTATTACATTGATTGATTTCAGATGTTAAACCAATCTTACATTTCTGGGATAAATCCCACTTGGTCATGGCATATAATCCATTTTATCTGTTGTTGGCTTCATTTTGCTACTTTTTGAGGATTTTAATATTTATATTCATAAAGGATATTAGTCTATAGTTTTCTTTCTTGTGATGTCTTTGGTATTATTGTAAAATCAACCTCATAGGATGAGATAGGAAGCATTATCTCCTCTTCTATTTTTTGGAGGAGTTTGTGTGAAGTATTGATGTTAACTCTTCAAATGTATAGTAGAATTCATCAGTGAAGCCGTCTGAGCCTGGACTTTTTTCTTTGTAGGCAGTTTTAAAATGACTAATTCAGTCTTCTTTCTTGCTATAGTTCTATTCAGATTTTTTACTTTTTGAGTAGTTGTGTCTTGGTATCCTTGATAGTTTGTGTCTTTCTTGAAACTTGTCCATTCATCTAGTTTATCTAATTTGTTGGCCTAAAGTTGATTGTAACATATACATATGTATGAAATATATTTATTAAAAAATATATTTTGAAATTTCTGTGTGAGCGATGCCTCCTCTTTCATTTCTGATTTTAGTAATCTGAGTCTCTTTTTGCTTGGTCAGTCTCACTAAGATTTTCAGTTTTATTGGTCTCTTCAAAGAATCAATTTTTGTTTATTTTTAATTTTCTCTATTTTCTGTTCTCTCCATTTATTTCTGCTTTAGTCTTAATTTTTTCCTTGCCTTCTGATTTAGATTTATTTTGGTCTTCTTTTTCTAGTTTCCTAAGGTGAAAGTTAGTGTCATTCATTTGAACTCTTTATCCTTTGCCATCGAAGCTATAGATTTCCCTGTGAGTACTGCTTTAGCTCCATCTTGTGAATTTTGCTATGTTGTGCTTTTGTTTTCAGTCATCTCAGAGAATTTTCTAATTACTTTTCTTTAACATATATGTCATTTAGGAATATGTTGTTTAATTTCTGCATATTTGTGGATTTCTCATATTTCCTTCTCTTAATTATTTTTACTTGAATTTGTGGTTGAAGGACATATTAACATGATTGAAATCCTTTTAAAACTTATTGAGGCCTTTTTTTTTTTAATGCTCTAGCATTTAGTCTGTCTTGAAAAATGCTCTGTGTGCTCTTGAGAAGAAAATTTATTATTCAGTGAAGTGTTTTATATTCAGTGAAGTGTTTTTTATATATGTATAATAATTGGTTTGAAATACTTGTCTGCTAGTTCAGTTCAGTTGCTCAGTTGTGTTCAACTCTTTGCGACCCCATGGACTGCAGCACGCCAAGCCTCCCTGTCCATCACCAACGGACTCAAACTCATTTCCATTGAGTCGGTGATGCCATCCAACCATCTCATCCTCTGTCGTCCCCTTCTCCTTCTGCCCCTAATCCCTCCCAGCATCAAGGTCTTTTCAAATGAGTCAGTTCTTCGCATCAGGTGGCCAAAGTATTGGAGTTTCAGCTTCAGCATCAGTCCTTCCAATGAATATTCAGGACTAATTTCCTTTAGGATTGACTGGTTGGATTTCCTTGCAGTCCAAGGGACTCTCAGGAGTCTTCTCCAACACCACAGTTCAAAAGCATCAATTCTTCGGCGCTCAGCTTTCTTTATAGTCCAACTCTCACATCCATACATGACTACTGGAAAAACCATAGATTTGGCTAGACTGATCTTTGTTGGCAAAGTAATATCTCTGCTTTTTAATATACTGACTAGGTTGGTTGTAACTTTTCTTCCAAGGAGTAAGCATCTTTTAATTTCATGGCTGCAGTCACCATCTGCAGTGATTTTGGAGCCCAAGAAAATAGTCTCTCATTGTTTCTATTGTTTCCCCATCTATTTGCCATGAAGTGATGGGAACAGATGCCATGATCTTAGTTTTCTGAATGTTGAGTTTTAAGCCAACTTTTTCGCTCTCCTCTTTCACTTTCATCAAGAGGCTCTTTAGTTCTTCTTTGCTTTCTGCCATAAGGGTGGTGTCATCTGCATATCTGAGGTTATTGATATTTCTCCCGTCAACCTTGATTCCAGCTTGTGCTTCATCTAGCCCAGCATTCCTCATGATGTACTGTGCATGTAAGTTAAATAAACAGGGTGACAATATACAGCCTTGATGTACTCCTTTTCCTATTTGGAACCAGTCTGTTGTTCCATGTCCAGTTCTAACTGTTGCTTCCTGACCTGCATACCGATTTCTCAAGAGGCAGGTCAGGTGGTATGGTATTCCCATCTCTTTAAGAATTTTCCACAGTTTGTTGTCTACTCCTAATCCTCAAAGGCTTATTGTCTGCTTAGTTTTCCCTGTGAAATTTTTTTCTTGCATGTTTTGTAATTTTTTGTTGAAAACTGGATATTTTAGGCAATATAGTAACTTTCTATGGGGTCGCACAGAGTCGGACACGACTGAAGCGACTTAGCAGCAACAGCAGCAGCAGTAACTTTAATTATTCCCATGCTCCTCTGGGGCTTGTTGTTACTTGTTTTTTTTTTGCTCATTTATTTGTTTACTGGCTTGTCTGGACTAATTTGGTGAAGTCTGTTCCTTTTCAGTGTGTAGCTTCTGATGTCATGCGTCATGAGGTCTTGCCTTGGGCAGGTACACAGTTTCCCTGACTACCATGGATGGTTGTAGCTTTAGCTAGGCTCTCTTCAACTATCTTTTCCCCTGATTTCTCCTTTAAGCTTTGGTCCATCTGCCTCTTTTTGTATCAGACCCAGTATTAGCCTTCACTAATTGCTAGCTGATTGTGCTATTGTTTTTAATAATGCCCTGGGGCTCACAAAATAGTTCCACAATCTGATTACATTAAAATTGAACTCCTTTGCAGGAAAGAGAGTGTTGACAATCATCAAGTCTTGTTCTGGCCCTTAGCAGATTCTTTCTCATCTGTTCCTTTCCCTAATTCTATCAATTAAACGTCTAGCTGGTCTCTTCTTGCTACTAGTATTATGAAACTGCTAGACTAAAGAGACTTAGCAGCAACAGCAGCAGCCTTCTTCTAATTGCTTACTTCCAAGAAGTCTTCATTTCTTGATTCTGTACCCTTATACCTTGATTGCTGAAAATGTTGACCTAAAATGTGATTTCTGAAAATGTGATTTCTAGAAAATGTAAAACACAGTCTAATCAATAAGGAGGAGGAGAAGAGGGAGGATAGAGAGGGAGAGGGAAGAGATGGTAAGGGAGAAATAGAATTCATCACTGACTTGTGCATCCAAAATATTTAAAAGTCAAACCAAGTATAAGAGGCGTCCTACAGCAAGTAGGAAAGGATGCCTCCTTAAATTTTGATATCCATAATCCAAAGAACAAAGGTTATGGTGAATAAAAAGGATGATGCCAAAAAGATTGGAGTTGCACAAGAAGAAAATCATGACATCTGGAAGCCTGGATGAGTTAGAATTATAGAGGAATGGAGCCTCAAGAAGTGGGAAGGAGGAAACTGGTGACCATTATTCTATAATAGAACCTCCCCTCATTCCAACAACATAGATGAGGCATCTTACAGACTCAGTGTACATGACTGGAACTGACACAGGGTAAAATTGACCAGGATTTCATTCCCAATATTTTAATAATTTCAATTGTACCTTTAATTTTTTTTCCTCATTTGTTGGTATGTCATGGTCATGCATACTTTAGTTAGATAGAGTTGAAATTTTCAGATTAAAAACACAATTGCTTTATTTCTTAATATCTATGGGCTGTATTGCAATAAAGATCATAGGCTGTTTGTTCCATAATCATGGAAGTGCACGATTCCTGGCAGAGGACTATAATGTAAGTTTCATCTTATATTCCCTGAGATGTGGGGGGAATGTGTGTACTCAAAGCTGAGTCATCATATAGAAACAAGCGTAACCTCTTTAGGACAGATGTGTAAGAAGGAGGAGGCCAGAAAGGTTTAAAAAATAATTTTAATTATTTATATCCTGAATGACTCCCTTCTCTTAATTTGCTTAACAAGTATTTGTTGAGTACCTACTCTGTGTCAGGGACTGTTCTAAGCTTTTGAGAAAGTAATTGAACTCAGATCTATTCCCTCATGGAGTTCATGTTCTAGGTGTAGGAGCTAAATAACATAAATATATATGTATATATGAAGTCATGTTATTTATATTACATATATAATTATATAATAGTAAGTAAATATGTTAAGTGAGACGTTCTGTGGAAAAAATTCAAACTAGAACAAGGTTAGGAGAAACCATGAACTTGAGGTGTAGGGGACAGAGTTGTAATTTTAAATAGTTGCAATTTAAATTTTGTAGTCACTTGGCTAGTCACTGGATTTGATTTGAGCAGGATTTGATCCCAGGCTTGACTTTAATGCCCATGCTGTTTTTCTGAAGGGAAAGATGACAAGAGTGGTAGGAGGTCTCAGGAAAGAAATGAACTACTCTAGTCTCCCCTTGTTCAACGAGGTGATGGGTAGACAGGAGTAGGCGTCTGACGACATCTAGGTACCTGCTGGAAGGTTTGTGATGAGCACAGCTTTTAAAATGGCATGTTCAAAAGCTGGAAGGAAGACACATAACTAACGGAACATACAGAAGTGAATCTACAGTATTAGTGTCTTAGAAGAGAAGCTTTTCAATATATCTTTCCGAGCTAGTATCTCTCCCCAAAGCATACTTTTGAAAACAGGATTACTTAAAACTGTAGACAGGCATGGGACACTTCTTGCAGGATTTATTTTGGATTTAAGAGGTTTAAAGGCTGAGACACAAATAGTTTTGTTGACCAGGTCATATAAAAGTAGAACCTAAAAAAAAAAAAAAAAAAAAAAAAGTAGAACCTTTCCAATTTTTAGTTTGAAAATTTTCAGGATGAAATGTAGTAAATACTCTTTCATGCCCTCACCACCCCAAAGGCCCTTGCATTTCAGAGGAGAAGGAGACGATGTTGTTGAGAAGAGAGAGGAATTTGTTTCACCAGCAAAGGGCCCTTTATAGCATTCTTTGTGAGCCTCAGAGTTAGATCTGTATTGTGGTCACGGACTGGGTAAACCTAGTCAAGTGGATGAATTCTTGACAAAGAAAAGACTTGTAGAACTCATTGAATGGATGATTCTGAAGAAGCTCACTTTTATGAAATTAATACCCCTTATGACCCTTTATGATTTTGAACCAAAGAAAAGTGAATGTTACCTCTATCTTCCTCATTTCGTTGAGGAGTCAGCTAAGGCCCGAGTAGGTTCCCAAGTGACACAGGTGACATCTGAAGAGCTTTTCATGGCCAGTGCTTATTCTAGTTCAACAGAGTTCCAGCATATGTACATTTAATTTATGTAGATTTCAGCTATATGCATCTGGCAAAAAGAAAAAAGTGTAAAATTGTAGTTTCATATAATTCATCATATATTGTATATTATCACATATATAAAATGTTCACACATCCCTATGTTTGTATAAGGTTTTGTATACAAAATCATGTATAACGTGCTTTAAGAGTAATTTAGAATGTTTTCCTGGGGTAATTTTGGCTGTAAATGGCTTGCATCTCAGGTAGGAATTTAGAAGTTAATTCTCTCCTTATAAAATGCACCTCCTTGTGTTCCATGTTTTCACTTTCATTTTATTCAAGGTCAAATCATGTCTCCAAAACATGAATTCATGGTGTAAAATTCAGATATGACTCAGTTTCAAGTGCAAATGTTATTTTTGTTATGAACACCAGCAAAATAAATAGATTTCTTTGTATTTATTTGTAGGGTAGGGTTCTGCTCGTGTTAGAATTTGGTGGGGGAGAAAGGAGAATCCTGATACTACTTTTCTTTGTGTGGTTTTAATTCTCACTGAAATCAGTCATCAAAAAATCAGTCATTTTCAAGTGTTTGGGATATGCCCGGTGCAGGGTTTCTCCAGTTCTGACGAGATACTTAGTATTCTAGAGCAGTTTTTCTTTTCTCTCCACCTCACTGTCTTTCCCCTTACTTATTTCTAGCTCCCCTTCAATACCAAACCTGTAAATGGGTCAGGTTTAGTGGGACAGCCATTTCAGGTCTTTTTTTCCTTTTTTAAGATTACTTAATTTATTTTAATTGGAGGATAATTACTTTATATATTGTGATGGTTTTTGCCATACATGGACATGAATCAGCCATGGGTATACATGTGTCCCCCATACTGAACTTCCATCCCACCTCCCTCCCCACCCCATCCCTCTGGGTTGTCCCAGAACACTGGCTTTGAGTGCCCTGCTTCATGCATCAAACTTGCACTGGTCATCTATTTTGCATATGGTAGTATACATGTTTCAATGCTATTCTCTCAAATCATCCCACCCTGGCCTTCTCCCACATAGTCCAAAAGTCTGTTCTTCTGTGTTTTTTTTGCTGCCTTGCATATAGGATCATTGTTACTGTCTTTCTAAATTCCATATATAATGTGTTAATATATTGGAGAAGGAAATGGCAACCCACTCCAGTGTTCTTGCCTGGAGAATCCCAGGGACGGGGGAGCCTGGTGGGCTGCTGTCTCTGGGGTCACACAGAGTCGGACATGACTGAAGAGACACAGCAGCAGCAGTGTTAATATATAGTATTTGTGTTTCTTTTTATGACTTACTTCACTCTGTATAATAGGCTTCAGTTTCATCCACCTCATTAGAACTGACTCAAATGGGTTCCATTGTGTGTATGTACCACAACTTCCTTATCCATTTGTCTGCTGATGGACATCTAGGTTGCTTCCATGTCCTGGCTATTGTAAACAGTGCTGCGATGAAATTGGGGTACATGTGTCTCTTTCAATTCTGATTTCCTTGGTGTGTATGCCCAACAGTGGGATTGCTGGGTCGTATGGCAGTTCTATTTCCAGTTTTTTAAGGAATCTCCACACTGTTCTCCATAGTGGCTGTACCAGTTTGCATTCCCACTAATAGTGTAACAGGGTTCCCTTTTCTCCACACCTTCTTTAGCATTTATTGTTTGTAGACTTTTTGATGGCAGCCATTCTGACTGGTGTGAGATGGTCTTCATTTTAAGATCTGACTTGGATTCACTGGAATAACCACACAACTTAAAATACATGCTTCTTCATGCCCTGCAAGGAAACATGTGGAAAATACAGTCTATTTGACTATGAAAAATTAGAAAAAAAGTCTGTTAGAACTTTGCAATACTTTACAAGTCATCTGGCCCAAACCTCTGATTTTAAAGAAAATGAGACCCAGAGATTTTTCTCAAGGTTGCATCAGTCAGTTCAGTCACTCAATTGTGTCTGACTCTTTGCGACCCCGTGGACTGCAGCACACCAGGCTTTCCTGTCTATCACCAACTCCTGGAGCTTGCTCAAACTCATGTCCATCAAGTCGGTGATGCCATTCAACCATCTCATCCTCTGTGGTCCCCTTCTCCTCCTGCCTTCAATCTCTCCCAGCATCAGGGTCTTTTCAAATGAGTCAGTTCTTCACGTCAGGTGGCCAAAGTATTGGAGTTTCAGCTTCAGCATCAGTCCTTTCAAAGAATATTCAGGACTGATTTCCTTTAGGATTGATTGGTTTGATCTCCAAGGTTGCATAGCTTTAGCTCTAAAGCTAGTTTTTCACACTACTGCTGAAGCTCCCATCAGTTCAGTTCAGTTGCTCAGTCGTGTCCGACTCTTTGTGACCTCATGAATCGCAGCACGCCAGGCCTCCCTGTCCATCACAAACTCCCAGAGTTCACTCAGACTCAGGTCCATTGAGTCAGTGATGCCATCCAGCCATCTCATCCTCTGTCGTCCCCTTCTCCTCCTGCCCCCAATCCCTCCCAGCATCAGAGTCTTTTCCAATGAGTCAGCTCTTCGCATGAGGTGGCCAAAGTACTGGAGTTTTAGCTTTAGCATCATTCCCTCCAAAGAAATCCCAGGGCTGATCTCCTTCAGAATGGACTGGTTGGATCTCCTTGCAGTCCAAGGGACTCTCAAGAGTCTTCTCCAACACCACAGTTCAAAAGCATCAATTCTTCGGCGCTCAGCCTTCTTCACAGTCCAACTCTTGCATCCATACATGACCACAGGAAAAACCATAGCCTTGACTAGACGGACCTTTGTTGGCAAAGTAATGTCTCTGCTTTTGAATATGCTATCTAGGTTGGTCATAACTTTCCTTCCAAAGAGTAAGCATCTTTTAATTTCATGGCTGCAGTTACCATCTGCAGTGATTTTGGAGCCCCCCAAAATAAAGTCTGACACTGTTTCCACTGTTTCCGCATCTATTTCCCATGAAGTGATAGGACTGGATGCCATAGGGGATGTTTAAATAAAGAAATGTTTTATGTAGATTAGAGGTACAAACAGGGAGCCCCCAAATTTTATGAAAAATTTTTAGAAACTTGGGTCTTCAGTCCTGAGTATCATGCAGCCTGCATTTGCTGTTTCAACTCCAAAAGGAAATATTATACTAATAACATACTTGTGGATTCAAGAGAACACATTGTGGAAACCAGTCAGTGGCTAAATATACTGCTGAAGCTGAGAATGAACTCATCAAGGGGGTGGTGGGGCAAAAAGTGAAGGCGATGCTTTAGAAGCTATTCTTGGATGAACAGTTGACTATATCTGTGATGGGGAAAGGCCTTCTCATTCTGTTTATTCAACAGGACAAAAACCAGGGCCAAAACCATAGCTGGGAGACCTAGCATACCTGTTTGAACATAATTGAAAACACCAAATAAATGTGTGTTCATTGTGGGGAATGACTTTCTCCTTTGAACATGGCAGTGAAGTTCTTTTTAAGAGAAAAGAGCTTGTAGATTCAGCAATTGTGAAATAATGGAGATAGAATTTTAAAAATGTAGATTTTAAAAAAGCCCAAAGGCTGATTCTTCGTGATTACTAAATATTGCTGTGTTTGGTTACTGGGGATGAGTAGAATGGGATTGTGGTGACAATGGGCATTGAAATTATTTTGGAAAAGATTCATGGAGGAGGTAAGTATGAAACAGTTTTGAAAGAGGATTAGAGTTAGGAAATGGTGAGAAATAGTGAGACTTTGTGATAACTTGGGTTAATGTTTCTGGAAAAGAAGTTGAACGTAGAAGGATAAACTCTCACTTGTCAGTGACAGCCTAATCTAGTTTGTTGTTCCAAGGTTATCGATATCCTTTGGAGTGATCCCAGAGACAAAAGAGGCTGCTACCCAAACACGAACCGAGGAGGGGGCTGCTACTTTGGACCAGACATTACCTCCAAGATTCTTAATAAATACCAGTTGAAGATGCTTATTAGATCTCATGAATGTAAGCCTGAAGGGTATGAAATCTGCCACGATGGGAAGGTAAGCTAACAGTGTGGGTGACCTCCTCACCAACATCCCTCCCTCGAGGCCTAGTCTTTCTTTACAGGATGTTTGACTTCAAGGCCATGGGAAGATGTCTTCCCTAGTCCCAGAACAGAACTCCATGCTTTGGTAGACAAGAACAGGAGACTATCTGGTTCACAGAGGTTGTTTGAAGGAGCCTCATTGTCCCTTACCCCAAGAGATACTTGGTTTATTTCCCCGATCTTCCTAATCCCAGCGATAGGAACTGACACAGGACCCTAAGTACACACACACAAAGGCTTTATTTTATGCTGATCGCAAGGCAAGTCTCCAGTAGTGGGGTGAAGAGTGTATGTATCCTCCCAGAACACAGAAAGGTGGCAGTGAATCACTTGCTCTCTTTTACCTTTTGTACTTGCCTGTGCAGAACAGAGCCACAAAACGCACTGCCCTTCGATTCACTGACTAGGGGAGCTCTACCAAGTCCCTCACTGTGGGCAGTTTGGCAGCAACCACTGAAATGGAGTGTGTTCTGCTTCTTCGGTGCTTTCTGATAGGCTAGAGAGGTGAGGTCTGAGGAGCTGGTTTCTGGTCCCAAGTTGTCCTGGGATGCCCCCCTTTCTCTTAGTGAACAGCAGTAGTTAAAAAGAAATACCAAATTTCATGGCCTTTCCTTCTATTTCAACACTTTCACTTTTCTTAACTCTCTTAATTCATTGGAGTCTCATCCTTTGCGGGATGATAAGGCAAGTATTCTTTAGGGTTTATTTGTAATTAAAAAAAAAAAACAAAACAGAAAAAAGCAGTGGCTTGTCTGAAGTGACATGTGCATTTGGGCAGGATTAAGTCTAAATCAGCTTTCCTGTCACTAACAAGTATTATGCTCCAAGACTCCTCATCTTCCATCACACCCCCAAGACTGGTTCCTTCCCAACAGAGTGATCATGGTCCCTTATCTAGCCACTGTTTCTCTGACCTTGAAGCACTGGTTTGATGGGGGCCCTGAGCCCTGTAAATCAGTCAGCTACAGACAAAAGAAAAGGACTGTGATATTACACAAGTTTTATTTTGAATGGTCAAATATCACAAGGAAAGAAAAATAAAAGCTTTACCCTGCTGGAAAATTGGAATTTACAAAACTGAGCAGTAAGGAACTGAAATTGAATACAGGATTGCAAGGCCATGCACTGTGGGGATGAGTGGCTAGAAGTTAGTACTCATGGGGGCAATGATTTAAAAACCTTGCTTCTCTTCAGTGGAATCACAGGAAATCCCATTAGACTTTGATAATTTGTACAAATTTTGAACTTTGTATAACTTTTGGTTTTTAAGAATTAAGCTGTTTCTGACTTTATTGAAGGACATTTTGAGAACCTGACGTTCTTTTTCTTTAACCAGGTTATTACTGTATTTTCTGCATCTAATTATTATGAAGAAGGTAGCAATCGAGGAGCTTACATCAGAATGAGTTCTGGTACGACCCCTCGATTTTTCCAGTACCAAATAACTAAGGCAACATGCTTCAGGCCTCTTTACCAAAGGTGTGTATACTCTAAGGAGCTTTCTAAGCTCTGGTAATGGTGACCACGTAGAACCAGTCCAGAGTGCCTAAGAGCAGCCTTGGGATTGAAGAAAACAACTTACCTGTTACTCATTAGTAGAAACAAAATGAAATAATTCTGGAAACCAAGTGGTGAATCTGCTCTTATTTGAAACCAAGAGCAGTAGTTCTAAAGCAGTCAGCATCCATGAACAGTCCCTAATTGAATATAAGGAAAAGAAGGTCTCTGTACCTACCCAGTCCCGTAAGCTCTTGCCTTTTCTGCCCCCAAACACAACCCAGTCAGCTCTGGCCTCTTTGTCCCTTCTCTACCCAGAAGTGTGTATGATGGAGTTGAGTGTGTCTCACTGTGTGATGGCATGCATCCCTTATCTTTATTTTCCCCTTTTGACATTATCTTTTTAATATTTTTGTATTCTAAAACAAATATATTTGTTGTTAGATGTGCTAAAACAAAGTTGTATAAAGAAAATGTTAGTGATCTCTCCCAGTACTTCTCAGTAATTTTTTTCCACAGAGGCAGCTGAAATTAATAGCCTGGAGGGGACCCTTCCACCCTCTTCTCCTTGCTCCTACAAAAATAGACAAGCAATTTCTCATTCATGGAACTTAAATGTTGAGCACCTACTATGTGTCAGACACTGTTCTAGGCACAGGTGATATTGAAATAAACAAAATAGGCAAAAGTCTTTTTCATCATCAAAGCATATCCCAGTGGAAGGAGAAAGGCAGTAAACAACATACATACATTTTTTTTTAACAAAGATAGAATCACACTGCACAGTCTATTCTGCAACTGACTCTTTCCCTAAAGATTGTATCATGAACATCACTCCGAGTTCATACATGTAGACCTAACTCATTCTTTGTAGTAGATGCATAATATTCTATACCATATATATACCATAACAATTATGGATAGCTAAATTGTATTCAATTGATGGCCATCCAGATTGGTTTCAGGGTGTTGTACTTAAAAGCAGTACTGTAACAAACATTCCTCTGTGTGTATATGTGTACATACATATATACACATATTCATAAGTTTTTAGTACTTGTTTTAAACATGAAATTTTAAAATGTGGGATTTGTATGTTTGAAATTTTGCTAGGTACTCCAAAAAAAGTCACAGTTAACAATCTGGAAAACAGCATATTAATTTCTCCACATCCTCATTAATCTCCAATTTTATTACCCTTCTTCATTTTTGACAAACTGATGGATAAAAATGATAAATCTAATTATTTTAATTAGCATTTTTTTATACAGCTGAGTTTATCCATCTTGTTTTTGGACATTGTGTTTTCTTTTCTTTGAATTTCCTGTTTATCATATTCCCCCATTTTACATTGGACCATTTGTCATTTTCTGATATATTTTTAGGAATTTTTTGCATTTGAGGGATGGAGGACTTTTACAGGCATGTTACATATATTTTGTTGATGTCGTGATATTGCTTTAGTTCTATGAAGTCACATTTTTATAATTTCATTTTATCTTTTGGATTTTCACCTGTGGTAGAAAAATGTCTCCATATTAATTTTATATTCAGTTCAGTTCAGTTCTTTCAGTCGTGTCCGACTCTTTGTGACCCCATGAACTGCAGCATGCCAGGCCTCCCTGTATATCACCAACTCCTGGAGTTCACCCAAACCCATGTCCATCGAGTTGGTGATGCCATCCAGCCATCTCATCCTCTGCCGTCCCCTTCTCCTCCTGCCCTCAATCATTCCCAGCATCAGGGTCTTTTCCAATGGATCAGCTCTTCGCATGAGGTGGCCAAAGTATTGGAGTTTCAGCTTCAGCATCATTCCTTCCAATGAACACCCAGGACTGATCTCCTTCAGAATGGACTGGTTGGATCTCCTTGCAGTCCAAGGGACTCTCAAGAGTCTTCTCCAACACCACAGTTCAAAAGCATCAATTCTTCGGCACTCAGCTTTCTTCACAGTTCAACTCTTGCATCCATACATGACCACTGGAAAAACCATAGCCTTGTCTAGACGGACCTTTGTTGGCAAAGTAATGTCTCTGCTTTTTAATATGCTGTCTAGGTTGGTCATAGCTTTCCTTCCAAGGAGTAAGCGTCTTTTAATTTCATGGCTGCAATCACCATCTGCAGTGATTTTGGAGCCCCCCAAAAAATAAAGTCTGACACTTTCCACTCTTTCCCCATCTATTTCCCATGAAGTGATCGGACCGGATGCCATGATCTTAGTTTTGTGAATGTTGAGCTTTTAAGCCAACTTTTTCACTCTCCTCTTTCACTTTCATCAAGAGTCTTTTTAGTTCCTCTTCACTTTCTGCCATAAGGGTGGTGTTATCTGCATATCTGAGGTTATTGCTATTTCTCCCAGCAATCTTGATTCCAGCTTGTGCTTCTTCCAGCCCAACGTTTCTCATGATAGCTTACTAAGTTAAAGTATACAATCCAGTGATATTTAGTATATTTACCCAGTTGTGTAACACTGCTGCTGCTGCTGCTGCTGCTAAGTCGCTTCAGTTGTGTCTGACTCTGTGCGACCCCATAGACGGCTGCCCACCAGGCTCCCCCGTCCCTGGGATTCTCAAGGCAAGAACACTGGAGTGGGTTGCCATTTCCTTCTCCAATGTGTGAAAGTGAAAAGTGAAAGTGAAGTCGCACAGTTGTGTCTGATTCTTAGCGACCTGATGGACTGCAGCCCACCTGGCTCCTGCGTCCATGGGATTTTCCAGGCAAGAGTACTGGAGTGGGGTGCCATTGCCTTCTCACTACCATAATCTAATTGTTGAACGTTTGTTCCATCCTGTAAAGACAACTTGTATCCATTAGTAGTCATTCATCATTATCACCTCCCTCATCACAACTCTAGTCAACTACCAGTCTGTTTTCTCTCTGTATAGATTTGCCTATTCTGGATATGTCATGTAAATGAAATTAAATAATATGTCATCTTTGTGACTAGCTTCTTTTACTTAGTACGCTGCTTTTGAGGTTCATTCACGTTGTATGCATGTGCTCATCGTTTCAGTGATGTTTGACTCTTTGCAACCCCATGGACTATAGAGCCTGCCAGGGTCCGCTGTTCATGGGATTCTCCAGGCAAGAATGCTGGAGTGGGTTGCCATGCACTCCTCCAAGGCATTCCCTTTGTAACATGTATCAGTTTTTTTTTATGGCTGAATAACATTCCATTGTATCAGTAGACCTCATTTTCTTTGTTCATTTATCAGCTAATAGAAATGTGATTAGGACTTCCTGGTGGTCCAGTGGTTGGGACTCTGAGCTCCCAATGCAGGGGGCATGGGTTTTATCCCTGGTTGGGGAACTAAGATTCCTCCATGCCACGTGGCCAATAAATAAATAAATAAAATATATATATTTTTTTAAGAAATGTAGATTGTTTCTACTTTTTGGTTACTGAGAGTAATGTTTTGAACTTTGGTGGACAAGGTTTTGTTATACATTTAATTTCTTTTGGATATATACCTGAAAGTAGAATTATAACAACTCTTATGTTTAATATTTTGAGGAACTTGAAAGCTCTTTTCCAAGGGAATGCATGATTTTACATTCCCATCAGCAATGTATGTGGATTCCAGTTTCTCCACATCCTTGACAGCCCTTGTTATGATCTTTTTGATTATAGCCATCTTAGTGGATGTGAGGTCTTGATTTTGATTTGTATTTCCTTACCTACCAATGACTTTGAGGATCTTTTTGGTTCTTATTGGACATTTGTATATTGTCTTTGGAGAAATGTCTGTTTCAGATCCTTTTTCCTTTTTTTTGGCTGTTCCATGTGACTTATGGGATTTCAGATCCCTGACCAGGGATTGAACCAAGCCCCATCAATGAAAGAATCAGAGTCCTAGCCACTGATTCCTAGCCAGAGAATTCCCACCTTTTTTCATTCTTAATTGAATTATTACAGTTTTTACTATTACATTGTTAGAGTTGTTTATATATCCTATATTTGTGTCACTTATTAGATATTGTGGTTGTTCGGTTGCTAAGTCATATCCAACTCTTTGCAAACCTGAGGGATACAGCATGCCAGGCTGCTCTGTCCTCCACGATCACCTGGACTTTGCTCAAAATCATGTCCTCTGAGTCCGTGATTCCATCCAACCATCTCATCCTGTGTTGCCCCCCCTTCTCCTCCTGTCCTCAATCTTTCCCAGCATCAGGGTCTTTTCCAATGAGTCAGCTCTTTGCATCAGGTGGCCAAAGTATTGGAGCTTCAGTTTCAGCATTAGTCCTCCCAGTTCAGGGTTGATTTCCTTCAGGATTGACTGGTTTGATCTCCTTGCTGTCCAAGGGACTCTCAAGAGTCTTCTCCAACACCACAGTTGGAAGGCATCAATTCTTCAGTGCTCAGCCTTCTTTATGGTCCAACTCTCACATCCGTACATGACTACTGGAAAAACCATAGCTTTGACTAGATGGACCTTTGTCGGCAAAGTGATATCTCTGCTTTTTAATACGCTAAGTTTGTTATGGCTTTCTTCCAAGGAGCATCTATTAATTTCATGGCTCCAGTCACCATCTGCAGTGATTTTGGAGCCCAAGAAGATAAAATGTGTCCCTGCTTCCACTTTCCCCCCATCTATTTGCCATGAAGTGGTGGGACTGGATGCCATGATCTTAGTTTTTTGAATGCTGAGATTTAGGCCAGCTTTTTTTGCTCTCCTTTTTCACCCTCATCAAGAGGCTCTTTGTTCCTCTTCACTGCCTGCCATTAGAGTGGTATAATTTGCATATCTGAGGTTGTTGATACTTCTTCTGACAATCTTGATTACAGCTTGTGCTTCATCCAGCCAAACATTTCGCAGGATATACTCTGCATATAAGTTAAGTAAGCAGAGTGACAATATACAACCTTGTCATGCTACTTTCCCAATTTTGAACCAGTCTGTTGTTTCATGTCTGGTTTTAATTGTTGTTTCTCGACCTGCATACAGGTTTTTCAGGAGACAGATAAGGTGGTCTGGTGTTCCCATCTCTTTAAGAGTTTTCCACAGTTTGTGGTGATTCACATAGTCAAAGGCTTTAACATGGTCAGTTAAGCAGAAGTAGATGTTTTTCTGGAATTCCCTTGCCTTCTCTGTGAAACAACTAATGTTGGCAAATTGATCTCTGGTTCCTCTGCCTCTTCAAAACCCAACTTTGTGCATCTAGAAGTTCTTAGTTCACATACTGCTGAAGCCTAGCTTGAAGGATACTGAGCATAACCTTTCTAGCATGTGAAATGAGTGCCATTGTCCAGTAGTTTGAACATTCTTTGGCATTGCCCTTTTTTGGGATTGGAATGAAAATTGACCTTTCCCAGCCTTTGGCAGCTGCTGAGTTTTCCAAATTTATTGACATGTTGCGTGCAGCACTTTCACAGCATCATCTTTTAGGATTTGAAATAGCTCAGCTGGAATTCTGTCACCTCTACTAGCTTTGTTTGTAGTAGTGATGCTTCCTAAGGCCCACTTGACTTCATACTCCAAGATGTCTGGCTCTAGGTGAGTGACCGTACCATCGTGGTTATCTGGGTCATTAAGACCTATTTTGTGTAGTTCTTCTGTGTATTTTTGCCACCTCTTTTTAATCTCTTCTCCTTCCTTAGGTACTTACTGTTTCTGTTCTTTATTGTGTCTGTCTTTAGATGAAATGTTCCCTTGATATCTCTAGTTTTCTTGAAGAGATCTCTAGTCTTCCCCATTCTGTTGTTTCCCTCTATTTCTTTGTATTGTTCACTAAGAAGACCTTATCTCTCCTTGCTATTCTCTGAAACTCTGCATTCAGTTCTTTCCCTTTCTCCCTTGCCTTTCTCTTTTCTTCTATTCTCAGCTATTTGTAAGCCTCCTCAGACAACCACTTTGTCCTCTCACATTTCTTTTTCTTGGGTATGGTTTTGGTCACCACCTCCTATACAGTGTTACAAACCTCCATCAGTAGTTTTTCAGGCAGTCTTGTCTACCAGATCTAATCATTTAAATCTATTTGTCACCTCCATTGTATAATCATAAGAGATTTGATTTAGGTCATATCTGAATGGCCTAGTGGCTCTCCCTACTTTAAGTCTGAATTTTGTAATGAGCTCATGATCTGAGCCACAGTCAGCTCCTGGTCTTGTTTTTGCTGACTATATAGAGCTTCTCCATCTTTGGCTGCAAAGAACATAATCAGTCTGATTTCAGTATTGGCCATTTGATGATACCCATGTGTAGAGTCCTCCCAGGTGTGGTTGGAAGAGGGTGTTTCCTGTGAACAGTGTGTTCTCTTGACAAAACTCTGTTAGCCTTTGCCCTGCTTTATTTTGTACTCAAAGGCCAAACTTGCCTGTTACTCTGGGAAATCTCTTGACTTCCTGCCTTTGCATTCCAATCCTCTATGATGAAAAGGACATCTTTTTTGGGTGTTAGTTCTAGAAGTTCTTGTAGGTCTTCATAGAACAGGTCAACTTCAGCATTTTTATATCAGTGGTTGGGGCATAGATTTGGATTACTGTGATGCTGAGTGGTTTGCCTTGGAAATGAACTGAGATCATTCTGTTGTTTTTGAGGTTGCACCCAAATACTGCTTTTCAGACTCTTGTTGACTACGAGGAGTACTCCATTTCTTCTAAGGGATTCCTGCCCACAGTAGTAGATATAATTGTAATCTGAATTAAATTTGCCCATTCCCATCCATTTTAGTTTACTGATTCCTAAGATGTCGATGTTCATTCTTGTCATCTCCTGCTTCACCACATTCAGTTTACCTTGATTCATGGACCTAACATTCCAGGTTCCTATGTAATATTATTCTTTACAACATCGGACTTTACTTTCACCACCAGGTACATCCACAATGGAGCATTGTTTCTGCTTTGGCCCAACTGCTTCATTCTTTCTGGAGCTATTAGTAATTGCCCTCTGCTTTTCCCCAGTAGCATATTGGACACCTTCTGATGTGGGGGGCTCATCTTCTGGTGTCATGTCTTTTTTCCTTTTCATATTGTTCATGGAATTCTCATGGCAAGAATACTGGAATGGTTTGCCATCCCCTCCTCCAGTGGACCACATTTTGTCAGAACTCTCCACTATGACCTGTCTGCCTTATGTGGCCCTGCACAGCATGGCTCATAGCTTCATTGAGTTAGTTATGCAAGCCCCTTCACCACGAGAAGGCTGTGATCCATGAAGGGATTATTAGATATAAGATTTGTAAATTGTCTCTCCTATTCTGTAGGATGTATTTTTACCATCTTGATGTTATTATTTACAGCACCAAAGTTTTAAATTTTGATGAAATCAAATATATCTATTTTCTCTTCTTTGCTTGTGATGATGTATCTAAAAAGATATTGTCTAACTCAGAGTCGTGAAAATTTATTCTATGTTTTCTTCCAATTTTATAAATTATCTTTATAGATTAAGCTCTTACATTTGATTTATATTTTACTCATTTTGAGTTTATTTTTGTGTATGGTATGAGGTAGGGGTTCAACTTTATTCTTTAAAATGTGGATATTTAATTGTCCCAGCAACATCAGTTAGAAAGACTATCCCTCCCCTATTTGACTTTCTTGACACAGTTGTCCAAAATCAATTGACCATAAAGGTATGGGTTTATTTCTGGACTTTAAGTTGTATTCCATTGACCTATATATCTGTCCTAATGTGAGTGACATACTGTCTTGATTAGTAAAGGTTTTTGTAAGTTTGAAATTGGGAAATGTGAGTTGAATTTGGCTCTTCTTTTTTAAGATTGATTTCCATGTGAATTTTAGAATCAGCTTGCCAACTTCTGCAAAATATGCCCACTGGGATTTTGATAGGGATTATTTTGAATCTGTAGATCAATTTGGAGCTATTGCCATTTTCTTGACTGATTGGTTCTTTTATCATTATAAAATATCCCTCTTTATCTCTAGTAATAGCTTTTGTCTTAAAATCTATTTTGTTTACTATAAATTTGGCCACTCTAACTCTCTAATGGTTGGTGTTTACATGGTATACTTTTTCCTTTCAAACTCTTTGTATCTTTGAAGCTAAAGTGTGTCTCCTATAGACAACATATAGTTGGATCTTGTTTTTTTAATCCAGTCTCACAATCTCTGTTTTTTTTTAATTTATTTATCCATTCACCTATGATGTTATTTTTGATATGGTTGGATTTGCGTATGCCATTTTGCTTTTTTGAGGGATATGTGACTGATAACTACTTTGTTCCTCTGTTCTTCCTTTATTGTGAATTTATTTTTGTAAATGGTCTGAGGTAGAAATTTAGCATCCAGACATTGAGTTAATTATGCTAGCCCCCATTTTAAAAAACTGTTCTTTTCTACTTAATTTTAATACCTGCTTCATCATATATTTTGTTCCCATATATAGTTAGCTGTATTTATGAAAATTCCGTTATATTCTATTCAGGTATGTATCTGTCTTCTCTTGTGTCAATGCCTGCTCTTTAGTTTAAGTAAGTTAAGATAAATTCCAGCATCTTCTATAGCAAGTCCCTCTGTTTTCCTTCTTGTCTTGGACATTCTCATGCACTAATTGTTCATGTGAATCTTTGAAACCAAAAAGAAAACACCACTGATAATCCTTTTAAAATTTCACAAAACATGTGCACACGTACGTATAAACACATTCACCACCTAATAATATGTTATGTGTGAGGTTAAGGAACTTATTTAATGTAGAATCTGGTAAATGGCAACACAGTATATTAAAATGAAACAGAACAGAATGACTTATGTAACTTTCACCTAACAGTTTTTTTCTTAATATAGGGTGAATGCTATTGAAAGTAGTGCCATCAGGATGTTAAAAGAGAGAATGATTTCACGAAAAACTGACCTCATTCAAGCTTTCCAACTTCAAGACCGCAATAAATCAGGTAAAAAAAATTTAATGCTTACCATTTCTGAACATACCAGGTTCTATACAGATTAGTTTTCATTTTCTTTGCTGTCTTAAAAGCTCAGTTTTCTACTTTTACCACTGAAGGATGATAGAGATAAAATATAATCCATTATATGCTTGGAAAAAAGCATATTCTTCCTTTTCAATAAGCGTCTTTCAACTTAACAACAACAACCCTGAATTAGACTTCTATTCTGGTAGTATGTGAGACTAGATACTCTCGAAAGTCCTCCTGTTAAGAGACAGAGGGATGGTATGGGGAGGGATGTGGGAGGGGGGTACAAGATTGGGAACACGTGTACACCCATGGCAGATTCATGTTGATGTATGGCAAAACCAATACAATATTGTAAAGTAAAAAAAATGAAAGAAAGAAAAAAAAAAGAGACAGATTCTAGAGGATGCAGGATTTTAATGCATTTACCAGCTTCACAGTAATTAAAGTAAATCTCTAGGCTATATTTCCTCTCCCTGCTAGTGGATTTTTAAAGCTGCATGTTAGAGCATGGAGCAGCAAGCAAGCATCATAGGCTCGATTGTCTTGGGGGCAAATGCTAATATTGTTGTGGCAGTCAATCTTGGGATTAACTGTAGGATAGTAGAAAAGATAAGTAAGCTGAATTTGAGACTTCCAACATTAAGCCTAGATCCTCAAAGTGACCAGAGTAATCCTAGGTCTGTAGTGCCCTGACTCCTGGCAAGCAAATGTAAACCCATGTTCATGGGAAGTGTCCCTAATATGCGCCACTAATATATCCAGAGAGTGAGATCAATTAATATGAGGTCGCAACCAAAGATCCCCAAACAAACAAGGAGAGCATGAGTGAGAGTCAACAGGAACAATAAGCAACAGATTTAGTTTCCCAAGGATATCATATATTGGGATTATCAAATGCAAAGTAAAAATTACTAGGGAAGAAAATGTTTAAAGAAATGAAAGATGGAGTCACAAGTATGCATTTTAAAATGATTTAAAGAACCATTTTTATTTTATATAGATATAAAAATAACTTGCTAAAAACCATAATGAATGGGTTAAATACAAAATTAGATATTGCTAAAAAAATTAGATTAAGAATAAAATGTTTAATATACATCTAATCATGGTCCCAGGAGGAGAGACTGTAAGAGAGAATATATTTTGCATGATAATGGCTGAGAGCTTTCCAGAATTGTTGAAAGAACTCATACTCACAGGTAAAGAGGAACAGTGATTCTCAAATAGGATAAATAAAATCAAATTCACACCTATACACACTTGTGGTGAAATTGCACCACACCAACAGCAAAAAGAAAATCTTATAAGCAACTGGAGGAAACACACATTGCTCAAGATACAACAGTTAGAGTGACATCAGACTTCTCAAAAGTTGCAACAGAAGCCAATAGACAGTGGAATCATATGTACAGGTTGTCCCCAATTTATGGTGGTTTGACTTTCGAGTTTTTGACTTTAAAATTGTATGAAAGCCATATGCATTGAGGAGAAACATATTTTGAATTTTGACCTTTTCCCAGATGAGCAATATATAGTATGATGCTCTCTCATGCTGGGTGGTAGTATTGAGCCACAGTTCCCAGCCATCCAGGTGATCACAAGGGTAACAGCCCATTTTTCACTTTCAGTATATTATTCAATAAATTACATGAGATAGTCAACACTTTACTATAAAATAGGCTTTGTATTAGATAATTTTGCTCAACTCTAGGCTAATGTAAGTGTTTTGAGCACATTTAAGGTAGGCTAGGCTAAGCTATGTTGTTCAGTAGGTTAGATGTGTTAAATGCATTTTTTACTTATTATATCTTCAACTAATTATAGGTTGTAATTTATAATATAAATATAGGTTATATATTGGGCTATAACCTCATTTTAAGTCTAGAAAGATCTATACAAAACATTGAAAAAAAAGTGGGAACAACTCTATTAATATCACACAAAGTAGACTTCAAGGAGATACACATTATTAGAACTATAAAGAGATACTTTATAATAATACTCAGTTTTCTAATTGAATCCATTTTAAATGTGTATGTACCTATTTATATAGTCTCCTTAAAAACTGTGTAAAACAAAAATGGACTGAACAAGTAGAAGTTGGAAAATCTACTGTCATAGTGGGAGATTTTAATGCTCTTTTCTCAGGAACTGAAAGTATAAACAGACAAAAGTTTAACAAACTTTTCGTAAAAGACATATGTTGAACTCTATCCAACATTGCAGAATATACACTCTTGTCAAGCATAAATGGAACATTTATGTTTGACCATTAAGTGGAACATAAAGCAAATCTCTACAAATTTTGTATTGGAAACATACAGAATAAATTCTCTGACATAGTGAAATTAACTACAACTTAATTACATAAGGTAGCTAGAAAATCCCCTTGGGCTTGGAAATGAGGAATACACTTCTAAATAACCTTTGTCCTTAGCAGCTAAGTGTGTGGTGAATGGTCTTGGTGGGGGTATCAAATGACTACTCTTTCTTGAAAGCAGTTTGGCAAAATATATCAGAAGCCTTAAAATGTACATACCTTTAGGTCTAGCAATTCTACTTCTAGGAATGATCCTAAGAAAATAATGGAATAATTTCACAGCCATTAAAAGAATGATGTAGGTTTATGTTTATTAACATAGATGCATGTCCATGATTGTAAGTAAAGAATCAAGTTAGAATATCTATGTTTGTTGTGTATGTGTGTGTTGCCATATGTAATACACATATATGAAACATATGGTACAACGTATATTTGGCTTTAAGAAATATAAAATATTGTACCTTTATATATGTCCATGTTTATATACATAGAAAAACAGTAGAAATAGTAATGTTTTCTGTTTATTCAAAATCCTTTCAAATGAGCATATCTTTAATAATCAGAAAGCAAAAGTATATTTTTAAATACTACATGTAATATTAGAGGATGAAAGGATATTACCTAAGAAAATGAGACATGAGCAATATGCTCAAATGTTAAAAGTAATCTTATCTTTTATATCCTTTTGTGTTTTCAAGTCTTCTATTATAATTATACCTTACTTTGTTAGTAAGAAAAAGGGAAAAAGATCTAGCATACCCAAATTCTGATCACTTACCCATAACAGTAAGGAAAAGATCCATGGAACCTCTAAGGCTTTCTTTAGTTAATCTTCCCTCAGAGCTGTGGGGTCTGGTAGACAGATGATAAAGGGTAGCAGAGGCACCCAGACCTCAAAACCCAGGCTGTCTGCTTGCTCCATTGATGAGGTTGCCTTTTTTAAAAATCAACTTATCAACCAATTATATGGGCTTTGTTGTTGCTGTTAGGAAAACTTTCAATGGGCCAGTGGGCTTTTTCAATGGAGAATGTTTTGGGGCTGAACTTACCATGGAGATCACTGAGTTCTCATCTGGTAACCACAGACAAAGATGGAAATATTGACTACATGTCTGGCTTCCAGGATGTCCACATTCAGAAACCTGTGAAAGAGGTAAGTGAAATAGCACCAGTTAAAACCTGGCTGGCACTGAATATCCTCTGCACAACTTATGAGTTCCTTAGTTCTTTGAAAAGTTGGGAGTGGAATTGGCTAGTGGATGGGCATGGCAGTCTTAGGAAAACAGCTAAGGGGGGGTGTTCCAGGTACGTTGTGATCTGTTCAGGAAATTTGTGTGTTGTAAGGATAGCCAAAATGAGAAGAGATGAAAAAGTTTCTGCAAGCAAATCTCTGTCAAATATGTGATTCTTGTCTTAAGTGCTGTTCAGCAGAAGAGCAGATATGAAATCTGTATTTTATGTAATACACTTTTTAAAAGCCTCAACACACTCCTGTTAACTGCCAGTAAGTATAGATACCAAGAAACAAAATTAGAGATACCAAGGGAACATTTTGGGCATAGATAGGCACAATAAAGGATAGAAACAGTATGGACCTAACAGAAGCAGAAGATATTAAGAAAAGGTGGCAAGAATACAAAGAACTATACAAAAAAGATCTTAATGACCTGGATAACCACAGTGGCATGATCACTCACCCAAAACCAGACATCCTGGAGTGTGAAGTCAAGTGGGCCTTAGAAAGCATCACTATGAACAAAGCTAATGGAGGTGATGGAATTCCAGCTGAGCTATTTCAAATCCTAAAAGATGATGCTGTGAAAGTGCTGCACTCAATATGCCAGCAAATTTGGAAAACTCAGCAGTGGCCACAGGACTGGAAAAGGTCAGTATTCATTCCAATCCCTAAGAAGGGCAATGCCAAATAATGTTCAAACTACTGCATAATTGCACTCATTTCACATGCTGGCAAAGTAATGCTCAAAATCCTTCAAGCTAGGCTTCAATGGTATGTGAACCGAGAACTTCCAGATATACAAGCTGGATTTAGAAAAGGCAGAAGAACCAGAGATCAAATTGCCAACATCCGCTGGATCATAGAGAAAGCTAGAAAATTCCAGAAAAACATCTACTTCTGCTTCATTGAGTATGCTAAAGCCTTTGTGTGGATCACAAGAAACTGTGGGAAATTCTTAAAGAGATGGGAATACCAGACCACCTTACCTACCTCCTGAGAAACCTGTATGCAGGTCAAGAAGCAACAGTTAGAACCGGACATGGAACAATGGAATGATTCAAAATTGGGAAAGGAATATGTCAAGGCTGTATATTGTCACCTTGCTTATTTAACTTATATGCAGAGTACATCATGAGAAACACTGGGATGGATGAAGCACAAGCTGGAATCAAGATTGTCAGGAGAACTAGCAATAACCTCAGATATGTAGATGACACCACCCTTATGGCAGAAAGCAAAGAGGAATTAAAGAGCCTCTTGATGAAGGTGAAAGAGAATGAAAAAGCTGGCTTAAAACTCAACATTCAGAAAACTAAGATCATGGCATCTGGCCCCATCACTGCATGACAAATAGATGGGGAAACAATGGAAACAGTGACAGACTTTATTTTCTTGGGCTCCAAAATCACTGTGACTGCAGCCATGAAATTAAAAGATGCTTGCTCCTTGGATGAAAAGCAATGACAAACATAGACAGCGTATTAAAAAGCAGAGACATCACTTTGCCAACAAAGGTCCGTCTAGTCAAAGCTATGGCTTTTTCAGTAGTCATGTATGGATGTGACAGTTGAACCATAAAGGCTGAATGTCAAAAGAATTGATGCCTTCCAACTGTGGTGTTGGATAAGACTCTTGAGAGACCCTTGGACAGCAAGGAGATCAAACCAGTCAATCCTAAAGGAAATCAACCCTGAATATTCACTGAAAGGACTGATGCTGAAGCTCCAATACTTTGGCCACCTGATACGAAGAGCCAACTCATTGGAAAAGATCCTGATGCTGGGAAAAATTGAAGGCAGGAGGAGAAGGGGACGACAGAGGATGAGATGGTAGGATGGCATCACCGACTCAATGGACATTGAGTTTGAGTAGACTACAGGAGTTGGTGATGGACAGGGAGGCCTGGTGTGCTGCAGTCCATGGGGTCGCAAAGAGTCGAACACAACTGAGCGACTGAACAACAACAACAAAGTATAGACTTACTGATATGATATCTTATACATTAAGAATTTTAAAATTTAGAATTTCTTATTAAAATGGGAATACCCCAGGGAGAATTGTCAGACCTTCGGTACTCATCAGTAACTAGTTACAATATTGGGCTGAAAGTGAGCTGATGGGAACTAGGACTGGGGTGATTGTTTGCAGGGGAGATGAAAAGTTGATCAGAGAAAAGGAAGTAAATGTACACATGGGAAGCTAAAATATCCACAGGAAGGAGACTTTTGGCTTCACTTGAGAGACAGTTTACCATGGTGACTAAGCTCATAGGTCTTGGCTTCAGGCCAAGATTTAAATCTTACTTACCAATTATGTGAACCTTCAGAAATTTACTTTACCTGTTTGTCTTCCAGTCTGTAAAATGGGCACAATAATAGTTGTGTTCCCTGGGCCTGTTTTTGAGGATTGAATGAAATAATCCATAGACACTCTGAATGTAGAGCCTGGCACACAGGTGCTATCAATAAGTATTGGCTATTGTTATTTACTCCTTCCAGATTCACTTTGGACCATCCTCTGAGGAACATAGGCTGAAGACACTACAGAACACAAGAGCATGGTCTTTTATCTGATTTAAGAGGGTTGGGTCTCCAAGGAAGGCTTGCCTTCTCAAATTTCTATCTAAATCACATACTCTGAATTGGTGACCATGTTGTGTGTTTGTTACTTTTATAAAATTGATCTGTTATTCTGTATGTTTTAACATTTAGACAATCTTTATTTTAGGTTCAGTCTACTCTAATTGAAACAGTATACAGATACCGATCTGACCTGCAAATCATCTTTAATATCATTGACTCTGATCACTCAGGTAAATTTGCTTCGATTGGTTCAGTAGCAGTAGAAAGCAAAGGCTAGTCTGTTTATTTGAAACCAGAACTCTGTTTTCATCTAATGCATTCTTCATCCAAACTTGATTTAACTCAGGGAAGAGTGGAGAGCATGGGGATAAACTCATGTTTAATATTACTGTTTTGTTTAGTTTGGCCACAAACTCTCTATTCAAATCCATATGGTACAGGCTTATGTATCCATTAGTCAGATAAGACCAGCTCCTTTTATAAATCACCAGCACAGATGAAAAAAGAATTAACTGTCCATTTAAAAATCATAATTATTTCTGGCAATAAACATCATTCCTAGAGTTCTGATTCTGTTTTTTGGACTGAGGACTATGAAAACTCTTTCTGCTTAGGTTTGATGCACAATTATTTATTTTCAAGCTTTAAAAAATATCATCAGATAATCTTCAAGCTTTAAAAAATATCATCAGATAATCCCCAACTGCAGAGAGCATTAAATACCAAAAAATCATTAATCAAAACACAAAAGTAAGTTACTGCCTATAGAAAATGGTGGAGCCATTGTTTACAATCCTCTTATTGAGTCTCAGGGCTAATTCTCCCTTTCCTTTGATGTAGCTCTCCTCTCTACCATCCTCTGTGTCCCTCGCCCTTAGGTTTTAGATCTTGTAATTTCTACATTACATGTATTAGTACCACAGTCTGCAGTCCCCTCCCCCACCTTTGGTTCACTGTTTACTCATTCCAGCTTTAGAATAATGGCAGATGCATGTTGATGTATGGCAAAACCAATACAATATTGTAAAGTAAAAAAATAATAATAAGTTAAAAAAAAAATCTCAGGATCACTTGGTAATTTAAACTGAAATATTGTTTCTTTCATTTACAATCTTACTTTTCCATTTCCTTCAGTTTCTCAACGGCCAGGCATTTTTGTTGTTGTTTAGTTGATAAGTCATGTCCGACTCTTTTGCTGCCCCATGGACTGTTGCCTGCCAGGGTCCTCTGTCCATGGGATTTCCCATGCAAGAATACTGGAGTGAGTTGTCATCTCCTTCTCCAGGGGATCTTCCTGACTCAGGGATCGAACTCATGTGTCCTGTATTGCAGGCAGATTCATTACCACTGGGCCCCCTGGGAAACCCCACCCCTCCCTAGGATGGGTCTTAAAAATGAATATTCACAGCCTTCTCCTATATTCTTTCAGGCCTGATCTCCATGGAAGAATTTCGTAGCATGTGGAAACTTTTCAAAAGTCACTACAGTGTCCATATTGATGATTCCCAGTTTGATGAGCTCGCCGAAAGGATGGACTTAAACAAAGATGGAAGCATTGACTTTAATGAGTTTTTAAAGGCTTTCTATGTAGTGCATAAATTTGACCAGTTGAACAAATCAGACACCAAGCTTGCATAACAAGAATTAGGGCTTTCCCTCCTTGAAATAGTTGGCCCAAATCTCTGACACAGTCCTTACCATGACCCTTGAAATCCATACTCAACAGTAGAGAGAAGTAGACCCCAATTTATGCCATAAGTAGATGTATAATGTGGGTATTGTAAGTCCCTAGTAAGCTGTTATTGGTAAGACTAGGTTAAATGTCAGCTTATAGAATTTGACTCCAGTAGTGGGAGTCCCACATTGTCAGGTAGAAACTGAATTTGAGCCTAGTGTTGGTCTCTTGGATGCCACCTGACCAGGATACCTGAGCAGTTTGGAAACATATTGAAAAGAACCCACAGAACACCAGAGGAAAGTACAGCATCTGTGAGTGGCTGAGGGATGGGAGGAGGAATACAAAACTATTAATGGAATAAAGTGTTTCCATCTTTAAACTGTAATCTTCTTTGGAGATACCATAAACCAGTGATTTTCTGTTGTGGGAGAACCACACTTCAGGGATGGGGGCCATATCAGAATCTTGGGGGAGGGTGTTGGAGAGTATTGTTTGAAAAAGCATAATTTTTCTTGTCTATTGGAGATAAAAAGTGAATACATCCAGATGGAACCCTATAATTAATATAGTTTGACACCTTCATTGGTAAGATGGGGCTTGGTTGTGTATACATTGTGTAGTTTATTCTGCCATTCTGATTGCATATCAAACATGAGAGATTTCTACTAAAGGTAGTGCATGTTTCATTTTTCTCTAAGTTTGGGAACTTCAGGATCTATCAATATGCCAGATTAAATATCAATATGCCTGCTTGCTACACACACTGGAAATAATGGATCACGTGTAACAAATATCTTTTAAAAATGCATTGCTGAGTTGGCAGGTAAGTAAAAGAAACCCCAAAAGCAAGGCGAAAAAAAGAGCATAATTAAATTGCTATTATGGTATTATTACTATGGTTTAAGTGATATTAGCTTTATTTAGCGATATTACATTTGGACAGGATAGACTTTAGAAAAGACTATCATTTGGATAAAAAGGTCATTGTTGTTGCTTAGTTGCTCAGTCGTGTCTAAGTCTTTGCGATTCCATGGTCTGTAACCCACCAGGCTCCTCTGTCCATGGTATTTCCCAGGCAAGAATACTGGAGTGGGTTGCCATTTCCTCTCCCAAAAGGTCACTACTGAATGCTAAAAGGAATGATTCACCAGGAAGATATAATAGTTATAAAATTATGCATCTAAAAACGTCGAGTTTTAAAAGTGATAGTGTAAAAATTGATGTAACTGCTGGGAGAAATTGATAGAGGGAGATTTTTAATATACATCTGTCAGTAATTGATCACTTACATAAAAAACTTGTGTATAGAAGATTGGACAACCTAATTAATTTACCTGATCATGTATGTGTATATGTATTCTGCAATCAGTTTTAGAGAATACACATTATTTTCAAGCTCATATGGAACATTTATAAAAACTGGTCATGTATTAGACCACAAAACATATATCAAACACTAAGCAATCAATAACAAAGATACTACATTTTTTGATCATGATGCATAATTTTCCTAGGGAAAAAAAGAATTTGCTACAGCTAACTCAAGAGCAATAGGAGAGTCTGAAGAGCCATTAAATAGGAGAGTCTGAACATAACCATTAAAGAATGTGTCAATTTGGCTAGGCTGAACTACAGTTCTCAGAATTCCCTTTCTTGCATGTTTCTGTTTAAGGTGGACCATGGTGGAGATTCTTAAGAGATTTGGAAGGCAAAGAGAAGTGGCAGCCATGGTGTAGCTCCTATACGCTATTGCTGAACTGCTGATTGACCTTGTTGGTGTGAAGCGGCAGCTAGGCCTGCAATTGCTGTGTTCCCCTGGATCCCATGTCAGCTGCTCTTATTCCTGGGACCACTGTGTGGGTTTAGCTGCAGGATGAGCACCTGGGCCAGGTGTGTGTGTTCAGTGCCATGATGCAATTTCTGGGCCAGGTGTGTGTTTAGGTCCGTGATGAAGTTCCTCAGGCCCAGTGTATGTTTAGCGCCATGATGGAGGGCCCTGGCTTCTTCAGGATGCCAGGTTCTTGGGAGGTGCCAGCTTGTGCGTGTGGGTTTGAGCCTGCTCCAGATCTGCCCTGCCTGCCTACCCTGTGGACATCGAGCTCCAGAATCAGGTATGTTGTCGACAGGCCTACAGAGTCTGCTTAACCAGCTTCCACATTTGTATAAACCACCTCTACACACACACACCCCTCTCCCCACCTCCCTCACTGGTTTGGCCTCTGTTTGAACTCTGATTGATACAGAATTTGGTACTGAGAGTGGTTCCGGAAAAATAATTTTTGGAAAAAAAAAAAAAAAAACGAGTACTCTGACTGTGTATAAGCTGACGTGTGCTGAGCTTCTGCTGCATTATCTCACATGAAAATCCACTGCTCATCCTGGAATAGTTGTTTTAAGAAATATCCAATCTCTGGCAGTACCAGATGAGTCTTTTTTTGTTGCTTCCTGAATGTCATTTTGTTATTTATTCTCAGGTTTCTTTCTACAACTTTCATTTTCTCCCTTGGGCTTCTAATCTCTGGGATTAATTGTATGCCTTTGTTGGAAATTTTACCTAAAAAATGTCCTTTGATTTTACTAAACATTATCATTTAATGTCACAAACTTATGCTTGAGAAGAGTTGTGCTTAACTAAAATTCAGTTTTACAAAGTATGTGTGTATATATGTTATACAATTAATATAGAGTTGTGAAATATCTCATTTTAAATTTATATTTCTTAATTACAAATGAAATTGAGCATCTTTTCATTAGTTAGTTGGTTAGTCTGTTTTCTTATAAGAAAATGCTTGTTCTTATCCTTGGCTTGTGTTTCTAACATCTGTTTATCTTTTTCTTATTGATTTCTAAAACCCTTCATGGTGCTAATCCTCTGTGGGGTTTTTTTTGGTTTGTTTTTTTACATGTTTCATGATCTTTATTTTTGAATTTCCTCAGTGTAGACTGTTATATTCACAATATATTAGAATTCATAAAATTATATTTTAATAGAAATTGGAAAAATGTGGTTTGGGTGTCTTAGTTTGGTTAATTTAAATACGTGATTTTAAAGTGGTCATCTTGTTACCAAAAGGTGGGGTCCAGCTGCTCGCCTCTCAAAAGCCAATAAACAAGCGGGGTTGGTGGAAAGGAAAGTTTGCTTTATTTCAGGTGCTGGCAACTAGGGTGGGGGGCAGAACGTGGGGGTGGACATCTATCCAAAGGCCAGCTCACCACCACCGCCCCCTCCCCCGCCCCCAACAAGCAGCGGGTAAGAGCTTTGATAGACAGAGGAAGGGTTCATGAAGAAACAGTACAGTCAGCTCTGACAGTCATCTTCAAATTGGTCAATTCAGTTCAGTCGCTCAATCGTGTCTAACTCTGCGACGCCATGGACTGCAGCACGCCAGGCTTCCCTGTCCATCACCAACTCCCAGAGCCTACTCAAACTCATGTCCATCACATCGGTGATGCCATCCAACCATCTCATCCTCTGTCATCCCCTTCTCCTCCCACCTTCGATCTTTCCCAGCATCAGGGTCTTTTCAAATGAGTCATTTATTCGCATAAGGTGGCCAAAGTTTTGGAGTTTCAGCTTCAGCATTAGTCCTTCCATGAATATTCAGGACTGATTTCCTTTAGGATTGACCAGTTGGATCGCCTTGCAGTCCAAGGGACTCTCAAGAGTCTTCTCCAACACCACAGTTCAAAAGTATCAGTTCTTTGGTGCTCAGCTTTCTTTATGGTCCAACTCTTACATCCATACATGACTACTGGAAAAACCATAGCTTTGACTAGACAGACCTTTGTTGGTAAAGTAATGTCTCTGCTTTTTAATATGCTATCTAGGTTGATCATAGCTTTTCTTCCAAGGAGCAAGCATCTTTTAATTTCATGGCTGCAGTCACCATATGCAGTGATTTCAGAGCCCCCCAAAATAAAGTCTCTCACCGTTTCCCCATGATGTCATGGGACCGGATGCCATGATCTTAGTTTTCTGAATGTTGAGTTTTAAGCCAACATTTCACTCTCCTCTTTTTCACTTTGATCAAGAGGCTCTTTAGTTCTTCTTCGCTTTCTGCCATAAGGGTGGTGTCATCTGCATATCTGAGGTTATTGATATTTCTCCCAGCAATCTTGATTCCAGCTTATGCTTCATCCAGCCTGACATTTCACATGATGTACTCTGCATATAAGTTAAATAAGCAGGGTGACCATATACAGCCTTGACATGCTCCTTTCTCTATTTGGAACCAGTCTGTTGTTCCATGTCCAGTTCTAACTGTTGCTTCTTGACCTGCATACAGATTTCTCAGGATGCAGGTCAAGTGGTCTGGTATTCCCATCTCTTTAAGAATTTTCTGCAGTTTGTTGTGATCCACACAGTCAGAGGCTTTGGTGTAGTCAATAAAGTAAAACTAGATGGCAAAAATAGATGTTTTTCTGGAACCCTCTCGCTTTTTTGATGATCCAGAAGATGTTGGCAATTTGATCTCTGGTTCCTCTGCCTTTTCTAAATCCAGCTTGAACATCTGGAAGTTCATGGTTCATGTACTGTTGAAGCCTGGCTTGGAGAATTTTGAGCATTACTTTGCTAGCATGTGAGATGAGTGCAATTGTGCAGTAGTTTGAGCATTCTTTGGCATTGCCTTTCTTTGGGATTGGAATAAAAACTGACCTTTTCCAGTCCTGTGGCCACTGCTGAGTTTTCCAGATTTGCTGGCATATTGAGTGCAACACTTTAACAGCATCATCTTTTAGGATTTGAAATATCTCAACTGGAATTCCATCACCTCAAATTGGTCATCAGTGGTTTAACCAGTGTCATCTCCATTATTTTAAGTACAGTTGACCTTCATTTCCAATCTCAGTTTGTTTCCATTTCTTTAAGGCCAGTTCTCAGAATTGTGGCCCCTTATTTCATGGGTACAGTCTGGTCATCATGTAGTTAACATCTCTACCTGGGGTTTCAGTATCTATAAGACACCTGACAGGATATGGCTCTGAATATTATCTATAGGCCTTGAGAAAGAACTAAAGGTCCTTGACTATGCTTAATAACTACATTATTATTATTATTTTATTTATTAATTTTTTATTTTTATAAATTATTTTATGTATTATTTTGATAATTTTATATTTTAAGTGTTCACAATGGGAATTTAGTTGATTATGAAGATTTTGGTTTCATTTTTTTATATAAATTTATTTATTTTAATTGGAGATTAATTACTTTACAATATTGTATTGGTTTTGCCATACATCAACATGAATCCACCACAGGTATACACATGTTCCCCATCCCAAACCCCCCTCCCTCCTCCCTCCCCATACCATCCCTCTGGGTCATCCCAGTGCACCAGCCCCAAGCAACCAGTATCATGCATCGAGCTTGGACTGGCGATTCGTTTCATATATGATATTATACATGTTTCAATGCCATTCTCCCAAATCATCCCACCCTCTCCCTCTCCCACAGAGTCCAAAAGACTGTTCTATACATCAGTGTCTCTTTTGCTGTCTCACATACAGGGTTATTGTTACCATCTTTCTAAATTCCATATATATGCATTAGTATACTGTATTGGTGTTTTTCTTTCTGGCTTACTTCACTCTGTATAATAGGCTCCAGTTTCATCCACCTCATTAGAACTGATTCAAATGTATTCTTTTTAATGGCTGAGTAATACTCCATTGTGTATATGTACTGCAGCTTTCTTATCCATTCATCTGCTGATGGATATCTAGGTTGCTTCCATGTCCTGGCTATTATAAACAGTGCTGTGATCAACACTGGGGTACACGTGTCTCTTTCAATTCTGGATTAAAGATCTAAACATAAGACCAGAAACTATAAAACTCCTAGAGGAGAACATAGGCAAAACACTCTCTGACATACATCACAGCAGGATCCTCTATGACCCACCTCCCAGAATATTGGAAATAAAAGCAAAAATAAACAAATGGGACCTAATTAAACTTAAAAGCTTCTGCACAACAAAGGAAACTCTAAGCAAGGTGAAAAGACAGCCTTCAGAATGGGAGAAAATACTAGCAAATGAAGCAACTAACAAACAACTAATCTCAAAAATATACAAGCAACTCCTGCAGCTCAATTCCAGAAAAATAAATGACCCAATCAAAAAATGGGCCAAAGAACTAAATAGACATTTCTCCAAAGAAGACATACAGATGGCTAACAAACACATGAGAAGATGCTCAACATCACTCATTATCAGACAAATGCAAATCAAAACCACAATGAGGTACCATTTCATGCCAGTCAGAATGGCTGCGATCCAAAAGTCTCCAAGCAATAAATGCTGGAGAGGGTGTGGGGAAAAGGGAACCCTTTTAACTGTTGGTGGGAATGCAAACTAGTATAGCCACTATGGAGAACAGTGTGGAGATTCCTTAAAAAACTGGAAATAGAACTGCCTTATGACCCAGCAATCCCACTCCTGGGCATACACACTGAGGAAACCAGAATTGAAAGAGATAGATTATTATTATTTGATCTCCTTTGACTGTTTTCAGAAGAGAACAACATTTCATTCAAATGTTCTCATTTCTCTGATTAAACTTAGTCCTTGGCTAAAGTTTTGCCATAAACAAAAAGCAGGCAGAGGACATGGGGGGCAAGGACCAGAAGGTCCCATTCTGTTTCAATCTGATTGCAAAAATCAACCTTCAAAAGTGTTCTGTGGAGTGAATAACTGTCCCTTAGATGTGCCTGTGACCTCCATGGGTCACATATTTGCATTCATTTAATTTTGTTATTTTCTTGGCTTCTCTAGTCCTTTGAGTTTGTAATTACCAGTCTAGAGGGGTGGGTGATCTGCACTTCCTTCAGGGAATCCTCCAGAAGTACTCTTTATCTGATTCAAGCTTTTGATAAACATTTGGTGTAGTGACATCAAAATAATATGCTCTGAGAAGTGTCTTGAATACACTTTATACACTGCTGATTGAGCGGTACTAATCCTGTGTTCTAAATTTGGGAAGCAGATAACTTATTCCAATCTGTGACTTGATTTTTCACTTTCTGATATATTGATATGTCTTCAAGGAAAAGTTTTCCTTTATTTTGTAGAATGGCCCATCAGTTTTTAAATAGAATTATCACACTGTAACCATGAAATAATAAACTGTACAAAGGCAAAAGTAGAATAAGTAGAATAACAAAAAATATTTTACTAAAAAGTAAGATTTACAGAAGTTTTCAGAAAAGCCATCCAAAATGGTTACAAGCTTTTTCTTGAAGAGGATTCTACACTTGACAGCAGAGTAAGGGCTGTGATGTTTGTTTAATGTTCCCATTTTGATTGAAACAATCAAGTTTGTCTATCTACATCATCTGAATAAAGTTAGATTTGGATAGAGAGCATATATCTAAAGAACTGGTTAGCTGCTTTAATCGGTGCAATTAGATCACCATAAAAGTGGGGAAAGGAGCCCATAAAATTAAAACTACCTTCCCACACAAAAAAATAATAAAAATACCCACACCCCTGCAGCTAACCCTGACAACTTCCTTCATTTCCGGTGCTTTATACTTAAACCATGATGGAGGAAATAAATAAAAGCAGAGTGGGGCCCTTTTAAAAGTTTGTCAACAGTTTTGATGATACTTCTAGCCTCTGCTGATGTTTCACAACAGTGAATCAGGACAAGACATAGATTTGCTAATGTGCATTTAATCACCAAAGGACTGAAGCTTTCTAGGCTTTTGTTCTGCAGTGTTTGTAAGACTGTATTCATTAAATGCAAACAAAAAAGGAGAAAGTCTTAGAACACTTGGTGATTGGGTCAATGTAAATATTATTCATGCCATATTCATGGCATATATAGGCCATGCTCTCTAGCTGTATCTGTGGCTTGGGCTTCATTGGTCTTCCACTGCTCTACTGCATCATTTGCTAATGAATCATCTGGATTGGGAGCATTTAACAAAGCCTGGATAGATGGCAGAACTGTTCAGATCTTCAGTACTAGGGACCACTTATTCAAAATATCTAAACTTACTCTTCCCAACTTGTCTACATTAGGATGATAAATTTTGGTCGTGAAACGTACTTTAGGAGCTACCATTGGGTAGTCTTCTGGAAGGAATAGTTCAAGTTGAAAACTCCCTCCCTCAAAAGCGGAATCCTGAGTACCAGCAACAAGCACGTGAAAATAATGGGCGTTACTCTCATCTAGTTCTGCTTTAATGCCGGAAACTGGTTCTGCCAGCAGACTCTAGGTTTCCTTGATAACCCTGTGGGGCAGCCTAGCCATCTTGTCAGATCCCAAGTTCGGCCTCTGGTCTTGAAGCAGAAGTTTTAAATTTCAATTTATTTTATTTTAATTTATCCAGTTTGTCGGTCTTTTCCTTTATAATTTGTGCTTTTTGCATCTTGTCAAAAAACAAAAATATCCTTTCCAACTCTGGAAATATAAAGATACAGCAGATCCACAATGGATCCTCATTATTTGCAGATTCTGTATTTGCGAATTTACCTAGTCTCTAAAAATCTGTGTGTAACCCAAAAGTAATGTTTATGGTGGTCATATGCAAAGGAGCAATTATTCGGGGTTGTACGTGTTCCCAGCTGTGGTGGGACAAGGTGATGGTCTGCCTTCTTGCATCTCTCTCATACTATAAACAAGTCACCTCTCTGAGGTGTATTTAGTGCTGGCTTTTTATAAATTTGTGTGCTTTTTTTTTGTTGGTTATCTTGCTATTTAAAATAGCCCCAAATATAGTGCTGAAGTGCTATCTAAAGTTTTCCTGAGTGCAGGAAGGTTGTGAGGTACCTTAAGAAGAAAATACATGTATTAGATAAGGTTTGCTCAGGCCTGAGTTACATTGCTGCCGTGAGTTCAGTGTTAAGGAATCAACTAAATATATTACATGAGGTGTCCTTAAACAGAAGCACACTCAAAACAAGGTGACATTATTGATTGACAGAAATGTGTGACCATAGGCTCACAAGGACCAAACTTTGTATTTCCTGGAGGAGTAAACTTAAGTATTCACTAATTCATTATATAGCGATTATGTAACTAGGCAAATAAGATCAACTGTATTCTCTAGAAGTTCCTTATATTCTCAAAAAGTTCCTAATTTCATAGAGTTTAGTTCTATTCTTAGGATTTGATTGCTTCCTTTTTGGTTTTCAGTCATTTTATGTGTATTTCCTTTATAAGCACTTTCTGTTTCTCTCCTGCTGTATTTGCAGTTAGTGGGGTAGAATTGTTTGTTTCTTGTACGTGTAGACTAGGCCAGGTTGGATTGTTCACTCAGGGGCTTTGGCATTTTTTTATTGTGAACTCAATATTAGCAGGGCTTATATATACACACACACATATATATATATTTCCCACCCCCACCCCCCACTGGGAAAATCTCATGGTATTTGGGATGTAGAAGTATCTCTTCAGAGTGTTTTTTTTACTTCTGCTTTGTGTCCCAGGAGTATCACTGCTTGAGGAATAATTCTACCATGGCTTTTTCGTCTGGAGTTTCTGAACTATGTGGGTAGAGTAAAAGCAGCGTGAATTGTAGTCCTGTGGTTTTGAATTCTTGGAGAGCTTTTCTCCCCGCCCCCTCCCCCCCAAAGCCCTGTGTCCTGTGGTCTCTCTTGTTTTTAAATCCTTACATAAATAGAATAGTCTTTTGAGGGTCTTGGCTTTATAGAAAGTTCTCATTTCCAATTCTAACCTCCCAAAACTTCATTTGCTACCCCTCTGTGGGAATTAACACCAAAATCCTGGATGCTAGAGACAAATACCCACTATTTAAGCACTCACCCCTGTGCTTTTTCACTTCCATCTTTGTTTTTGGCACCTGGGGATTTGCTTTTATTTTTTTGTGAGCTTAGCTGTACATTTAAATGTAATTGTTACATTTTACTCAGTACTTCTAGGTAAATATAATAAAAGAATCTTAAGATTGTCCACCATAATGCTGGAAGGTAGTAATTAGACATTTTGTATCCACTGCTATTTGTTAATAATCTTGAGACTTCATATTTTTACCTGAACAGTGTTCATAATAAGCCATGGTGCTTGAATTATGCAATATGTGTCATTTACTGGGTCTCAGTTTTTAAACTCTGGTAGAAGGCAATGGCACCCCACTCCAGTACTCTTGCCTGGAAAATCCCATGGACAGAGGAGCCTGGTGGGCTGCAGTCCATGGGGTTGCGAAGAGTTGGACACGACTGAGCGACTTCACTTTTCCTTTTCCCTTACATGCATTGGAGAAGGAAATGGCAACCCACTCCAGTGTTCTTGCCTGGAGAATCCCAGGGACAGGGGAGCCTGGTGGGCTGCTGTCTATGGGGTCGCACAGAGTCAGACACGACTGAAGCGACTTAGCAGCAGCAGCAGAACTATTTCTAAATAAATAATTTTATTCTTTACTGTTTTTTTTAAAACATAAATGGGATCATATTATACACTTTTTTAAAAACAGGAGCACATTTTTTTTGTCCTTCCACCTTTCTTTCTCTAACGTAAGCAAGGGCCTAACCTCCCTTCTCTGTCACTCAGGGAAGCCATGTTAACCTACTGTATGGTCTTCCATATTTTTATTTATCCCATGTAGACCTATATAGAGGGCTTGCCAGGTGATGGTGGTGAAGAATCTTCCTGCTGATGCAGGAGACATGGGTTCGATCCCTGGGTCAGGAAGATCCTCTGGAGAAGAAAATAGAAACCTAATCTAGTATTCTTGCTGGGAAATCCCATGCACAGAGAAGCCTGGCAGGCTACAGTCCATGGGGTCTCAAAGAGTTGGATATGACTGGGAATACACACACACAGACCTATATAGAGCTATATATGTCATCAGATATACATATATTTATGTATACAGTAATATATAATCAAGGTAGTTTATTATATGGTGTATAAAAATGGTATTTTAGTATTCATTATTTTTTGCATTCTGCATTTCTCAACCAATAACATCTAGTTGAGACCCCTGTAAACTGTAATGGCTCTAATTCTTTTCTTTTTGAATGTACAAATCATGAGTGTACTGCTTGGTGAATTTCCATAGTGAATACACCCATGTAACCAGCACCCAAATCAAGAAACAGAACACTACCAGTGTCCCAGAATCCCCCTCACACCTCCTTCCACATACCCGACTCTACCCCCACCTGACACTAACCATTATCCTGACTTGTAACAGCACAGATTTTCTTTTAAGACTGTTTTATGCTTTATATAAATGGAACCTTTCAGTACATTCTCCTTTTTAATGACATATTTATGACATTCGGAATATATGGAGTGACAGTTTGTTCTTGCTGATTACTGTATGATTTCCTATTGTGGGAATATACTATGCCAAAGCCTTTGACTGTGTGGGTTGCAATAAACTGGAAAATTCTGAAAGAGATGGGAATACCAGACCACCTAACCTGCCTCTTGAGAAACCTATATGCAGGTCAGGAAGCAACAGTTAGAACTGGACATGGAACAACAGACTGGTTCCAAATAGGAAAAGGAATACGTCAAGGCTGTATATCGGCACCCTGCTTATTTAACTTATATGCAGAGTACATCATGAGAAACGCTGGGCTGGATGAAGCACAAGCTGGAATCAAGATTGCTGGGAGAAATATCAATAACCTCAGATATGCAGATGACACCACCCTTGTGGCAGAAAGTGAAGAGGAACTAAAAAGCCTCTTGATGAAAGTGAAAGTGGAGAGTGAAAAAGTTGGCTTAAAGCTCAACATTCAGAAAACTCAGATCATGGCATCTGGTCCCATCACTTCGTGGCAAATAGATGGGGAAACAGTGGAAACAGTGTCAGACTTTATTTTGGGGGGCTCCAAAATCACTGCAGATGGTGATTGCAGCCATGAAATTAAAAGACACTTACTCCTTGGATGGAAAGTTATGCCTAGATAGCATATTTAAAAGCAGAGATATTACTTTGCCAACAAAGGTCCATCTAGTCAAGGCTATGGTTTTTCCAGTGGTCATGTATGGATGTGAGAGTTGGACTGTGAAGAAAGCTGAGTGCTGAAGAATTGATGCTTTTGAACTGTGGTGTTGGAGAAGACTCTTGAGAGTCCCTTGGACTGCAAGGAGATCCAACCAGTCCATCCTAAAGGAGATCAGTCTTGGGTGTTCATTGGAAGGACTTATACTGAAGCTGAAACTCCAGTACTTTGGCCACCTCATGCGAAGAATTGACTCATTGGAAAAGACCCTGATGCTGGAAGGGATTGGGGGCAGGAGGAGAAGGGGACAATAGAGGATGAGATGGCTGGATGGCATCACCGACTTGATGGACATGAGTTTGAGAGAACTCCGGGAGTTGGTGATGGACAGGGAGGCCTCGCATGCTGCGATTCATGGGGTCGCAAAGAGACGGACACGACTGAGCGACTGAACCGAACTGAACTGAATATATTGGAATTTATCCATTGTACTACTGATAGGCTTTATGGTTATTATGGACAGTGCTGCCATGAATGTTTTTTATCATTAATTTATTTTTCTTATTATTCTTACTAATTTATTATACTTCAGTGCTATGAAAGTGGCTTCCCAGGTGGCACTAATGGTAAAGAACCTGTCTGCCAATGCAGGAGATGTAAGAGATATGGGTTCAATCCCTGTGTTTGGAAGATACCCTGGGGAAGGGCATGGCAACCCACTCTAGTATTCTTGCCTAGAGAATCCTTATGGACAGAGGAGCCTGGTAGGCTATAGTTCATAGTGTCACAAAGAGTCAGACATGACTGAAGCGACTTAGCACACGTGCACACTATGAAGGATCACCCTTTATTTAGCCATCCTGCTTTTTAATAGGTGCTTTTTACTTTGTTTCCAGCTGTTGACCACTCAGGTAAAGCTGCAATAAATATTGAATGTATGTTCCTATGTAGGAGTACTAATCCAGCCCTCCTAAAGGGATACTGCCAGAAGTCAAATTGCTGGTTAATATTAAAATTAAAGGCTGTTGCTGTATTGTTGTTGTCTAGTCACTAAGTTGTGTCCAACTCTTTTGCAACATTGGCTTCCAGAAAGTCTTTGGCAGTGCCATTTCCCTCAGCAGTGTATGAAAATTCTCTTTTCCTCATCTCTACTAGCATTAGATGTTACAGTTCTATGTTTTATGAATCTGAGTGTAAAATGACATCACATAAGTACTTTAATTTATATTCCCCAACTACTAAAGAATTTGAGCATCTTTTCATGTGTTCTGGCTTGCTCTTCTGTGAATTGTGTATTCATGTTTTGGGGGGCTTACTTTTCTTTGGAGCTCTTCATCCTTTTCTTATCAGTTTGTAAGATATTTTTGTATAGTATAGAAATTAAACTTTTGTTATTTGTGTTACAAATTCTTAAATATATTCCTAAGTATTTTATCATTTTTGGCCAGTATTATAAATGAAAACTTATCCCATTTGCATTTCTAGGTACTTATTGTTAGAGTAAAAAAACATCAATATATTACTGTAATATATCTGATATCCAACCTTCTTACCAAATATTAATTTAAAAAGTTTTTTAATAGTATCTCTTGGGTTTTGGGGGTAGACAGTTACAGTATCAACAAACAGATCTGATTTATATATTTTCATTCAAGGCTACCAGAGATAGGAAGCAAAAATACAGAATGCCAAGTTAAATATAATTTCAGATAAACAATAAGTAATTTTTTAGAATAATTATGTCTGGAAATATATATTGCATGGGACATAGTTATCCTAAAAGTGTATTCATTGTTCATTAGAAATTCAAATTTAACTGGATGTTCAGTATTTTTCTGGCAAGCCTACTTTTTCCCCAAAGATTATACCTGTTTTATTTTCTTTACATACTGCATTTGATGATGCTTCTAAGACAGTGATTCCAATCCCAGGTTGCATTAACATCAACCAGGAAGCCTTTTAAAAAGTTCTAGTGCCAGACTTCTATGGTCAGAGATTAAATTGGTATATATTTCAGGAAAGCTTTCCAGATGATTCTTTATGAGCATCCAGGGTTGAGAACCACTAAAGCCCTAAAACAGTGTTAAATAATAATGGTATTAGTGTGCACCCTTGTCTCCTCCTCGATTTTAATGAAATATTTTCAGGGTTTTGACATGTGAGATAATCTTTGTTGTTGGTTTTTAAATAAATATCCTTAGTTTTCATGTATTCCTATTTTCCTTCAAGTTTTTATTAGGAATGGCTGCTTTTATCTTTATTGTATTTTATTTATTTGGCTGCAGTGGGTCTTAGTTGCAGCACGCAGGATCTTTGTTGCATCATGCAGGATCTTTTCATTGCAATGCACAGACTCTTTAGTAGTGGCACACGGGCCTAGTTGCATTATGGCATATGGGATCTTCCTGAACCGGAGATCGAGCCCATGTCCTCTGCATTGGCAGGTAGATTCCTAAGCTCTGGACCACCAGGGAAGTCCCCGGGATATGGCTGCTTTTAGCATCTATCAATATGCTTATATTTTCTTTCTCAGTTTATCAAAACAAAGACTCGTATTGATAGGTTTCTTCATACCGAAACACTTTGATTTTTAAAATTTCATATCTAAGTCTATTTGCTAATCTGTTTTTAGAATTTGTATCTATATTTATAAATGAATTTGAGGTTGAGAATTTGTTTTTCTTGAAATTAGCTTTGTTTGGTTTTGGTATTTAAGGTATGCTGGCTTTGTAAAATGAATTGGTAAACCTTATCTTTAAAAAAAGTTTTTTATTTCTTTATACTTTAAATTATGAAAGTACGATAACACATTTACAGGAGACTTGGAAAACAGAACAGAGTTACATATAGTTCCACTATATATTGCAATTATTTTTAAGTAGATAAATTAAGATTTTTAGTTGGAGTTTCAATATCAAACTCTCAAAAATTAATAGAATAGACAGAAAAGTTGAAGGATATAATAGACCTGAAAAGCACTGTGAACCTGTTCAACATAAATAAGATTTATACAGTTTTCACACAACAGCAGGGTACAAATTCTGTTCAAGTTCCCATATACTGTAAACCAGGAGAAACTGAAACATCCAGGGACATAAAACAAGGTGCAAAAATTTCATTATCTAAAGATACTGAAATCATACAGAGTCTGTTCTCTTAATCACTGTGAAATTATGTTAGAAATCAATATCAAAAGATACTTGAATATATCCCACTTATTTTCAAGTGCTATGTGACATTTACTAAGAGAAATCTTTGACTTAGCCATTGAAAACCTTGGTAAAGTTGAAAGACTGAAAAAAAACCACAGAGGATGATTGCAGAGAAGAAAGCATTTATTTATTTATTTTGTAGGATTCAAATTCTATTCAAGTTCCCATAGACTATAAAGTAAAAGACAATGAAACATATCTAGGGACATAAAGTGCAAAAATTTCATGGTGTACAGGTATTGAAATCTTACAGAGTCTGTTCTCTTATCACTGTGTGATTCTGTTAGAAATCAATATCAAAAGATTTTTAAAATAACCCACATATTTTCAAGTGCAATGTTATATTTACCAAGAGTGATCTTCAACTTAGCCATCAAAAGCCTCAATAAAATTAAACTGAAAAAAACAGAGGGTGATTGCAGAGAAGAAAGCATTTAAATGAGAAATAAGTATCAAAATGAGAAATTAATATTAAAGATACTTTAAATAAAATCCCATGTATTTGAAAATTAAATGTCCACTTATAAATGATGCGTGTATCTAAAAAAGCCATAACAAAATTAGAAAATAATTGTAACAGAATAAAAATGAAAAGAGAATTTGTTAGAATTTGTTGCATGCATCTGAAGCTGCTCAATGCAACTAAATACAATGTAGACTCTTGAATAAGATATAAAAGCAAATAATGGATGCTAGTATAAAATATTGTGAAATTAGGATAAAAATCTGTATTTTAGTTAATATATCACATGTTAATTTCTTATTTTTCTTTTTTTTTACAACATAGTATTTCTTTATATTCTCAGAATTGGATTAGAAGTTTTAAGTCTCATTTAAATTTTTTTTAAAAAAATCACTAAGATAATAAGCTTTCTAGACTTTTAGCAGTAACACTAGATATCAGTATAAATGGAACAATATCAAAGTTTTGAGTCAATATAAATTAGAAATCTAGCATTCTATTCACACTTAAACAAGTGGAACCAAAATGTCCTGTAAGTTTTTTTGGTAGGCAAAAATTCATAAGTTTTCAAAAATAGATATATATTATATATACTATATATATGTGTATACAAAAGCTTTTCTACTAGATAAAGGCTTGAGAAAGAACAACAGAAAAATGAGAAGGATAAGTGGACAAACAAATGAGAGCACTCAATATGAAATAGAAAAAGTGAAACAAAGTAGATAGAAGTAAAATATCATCATGTAATCTAGTTGTTTTTAAACATGGCTGCTCATTAGACTCACACTTGAAGGTTTGGAGGAAGAAAAGCAATAGCTGGCCATTTTTGTACTTTTCAAAAAATTCCAAGATAGTTCTAATGTGCATGTGGATTTTAAAAAGTGAATACAGGTTTTTCTATTAAATGGTAGTTTTAGTGATACAGAATTCTAGTGTTAATATTTTCTGTTGCCCCATCATGATACAGTGGTATTAAAATGAATAATAGTTGCATAATCACAGTAGTTGGAGAAGGGCATGGCAACCCACTCCAGTATTCTTGCCTGGAGAATTCCATGGACAGAGAAGCCTGGCGGGCTATAGTCCATGGGGTTGCAGAGTCGGACACGACTGAGTGACTACAGCAAAATGAATGACTAACAACAAATCACAATAGTAAAAGATGGTTTATCAGTTTTCATAGTCAATAGCCAGACAAAAATAAAATATAATTGCAATCCATAATGAAAACATGATTAACCTAACAATATAAAATAATTATATACAATTTGGGAGGTTAAGTAGAGTGATATGGTAAGTATAAGTGAATACATGCAGATGTTTTCATCCACCCAGCCAGTCTGTGTGATTTGGTGGTGCATTTAATCCATTTACATTTAAGATAATTATCGATATATATGATCCTATTATGATTTTCATAATTTTGGGGGTTTGTTTTTTGTAAATCTTTTCCTTCTCTTGTGTTTCCTGCCTAGAGAAGTCCCTTTAGCATTTGTTATAATAAAGCTGGTTTGATGGTGCTGAATTCTCTTAACTTTTGCTTGTCTATAAAGCTTTTGATTCTCTGTCAAATCTGAACTAGAGTATTGCTAGGTAGAGTATTCTTGGTTGTAGTTTCTTCCCTTTTATCACTTTAAATATATCGTGCCATTCCCTTCTGGCTTGTAGAGTTTTCTGTTGAGAAATCATCCGATAACCTTATGGGAGTTCCATTGTATATTCAGTTCAGTTCAGTAGCTCAGTCATGTCCAACTCTTTGCGACCCCATGAACCACAGCATGCCAGGCCTCCCTGTCCATCACCAACTCCTGGACTTCACTCAAACTCATGTCCATCGAGTCGGTGATGCCATCCAGCCATCTCATCCTCTGTCATCCCCTTCTCCTGCCCCCAATCCCTCCCAGCATCAGGGTCTTTTCCAATGAGTCAACTCTTCGCATGAGGTGGCCAAAGTACTGGAATTTCAGCTTCAGCATCAGTCCTTCCAATGAACACCCAGGACTCATCTCCTTTAGGATGGACTGGTTGGATCTCCTTGCAGTCCAAGGGATTCTCAAGAGTCTTCTCCAACACCACAGTTCAAAAGCATCAATTCTTCGGCACTCAGCTTTCTTCACAGTCCAACTGTCACATCCATACATGACCACTGGAAAAACCATAGCCTTGACTAGACGGACCTTTGTTGACAAAGTAATCTCTATGCTTTTGAATATGCTATCTAGGTTGGTCATAACTTTCCATCCAAAGAGTAAGCGTCTTTTAATTTTATGGCTGCAATCACCATCTGCAGTGATTTTGGAGCCTCCCAAAATAAAGTCTGACACTATTTCCACTGTTTCCCCATCTATTTCCCATGAAGTGATGGGACCAGATGCCATGATCTTAGTTTTCTGAATGTTGAGCTTTCAGCCAACTTTTTCACTCTCCTCTTTCACTTTCATCAAGAGGCTTTTTAGTTCCTCTTCACTTTCTGCCACAAGGGTGGTGTCATCTGTATATCTGAGGTTATTGATATTTCTCCCAGCAATCTTGATTCCAGCTTGTGCTTCATCCAGCCCAGCGTTTCTCATGATGTACTCTGCATATAAGTTAAATAAGCAGGGTGACAATATACAGCCTTGACGTACTTCTTTTCCTATTTGGAACCAGTCTGTTGTTCCATGTCCAGTTCTAACTGTTGCTTCCTGACCTGCATATAGGTTTCTCAAGAGGCAGGTCAGGTGGTCTGGTATTCCCATCTCTTTCAGAATTTTCCACAATTTATTGTGATCCACACAAAGGCTTTGGCATAGTCAATAAAGCAGAAATAGATGTTTTCTGGAACTCTCTTGCTTTTTCTCTGATCCAACAGATGTTGGCAATTTGATCTCTGGTTCCTCTGCCTTTTCGCAAACCAGCTTGAACATCTGGAAGTTCACGGTTCACGTATTTCTGAAGCCTGGCTTGGAGAATTTTGAGCATTCCTTTACTAGCGTGTGAGATAAGTGCAATTGTTCAGTAGTTTGAGCATTCTTTGGCATTACCTTTCTTTGGGAGTGGAATGAAGACTGACCTTTTCCAGTCCTGTGGCCACTGCTGAGTTTTCCAAATTTGCTGGCATATTGAGTGCAGCACTTTCACAGCATCATCTTTCAGGATTTGAAAGAGCTCAACTGAAATTCCATCATCTCCACTAGCTTTGTTCGTAGTGGTGCTTTCTAAGGCCCACTTGACTTCACATTCCAGGATGTCTGGCTCTAGGTGAGTGATCACACCATCGTGATTATCTTGGTTGTGAAGATCTTTTTTTGTACAGTTCTTCTGTGTATTCTTGCCACCTCTTCTTAATATCTTCTGCTTCTGTTAGGTCCACACCATTTCTGTTCTTTATCGAGCCCATCTTTGCGTTAAATGTTCCCTTGGTATCTCTAATTTTCTTGAGATCTCTAGAGATCCCTTGTATATTATTTGTCATTTTTCCCTTGTTGCTTTTAATATTTCATCTTGTCTTTCATTTTTGTCAGTTTGATTGCTATGTGTCTTGATGTATTCCTCTTTGGGTTTATCCTGCCTGGAACTGTCTGTGCTTCCTGGACTTGGGTTGACTCTTTCCTTTCCCATGTTAGGGAAGTTTTCCGCTATTACATCCTCAAATATTTTGTCAGGTCCTTTCTCTCTTCTCCTTCTAGAGCCCTTACAATGCAAATGTTGGTGCTTTTAATGTTGTCTCAGAGATCTCTTATGTTGTCTTCATTTTTAAAAAATTTTTTATTCTATATTTTGTTTTGAGGCAATGATTTCCACCATTCTGTCTTCCAGGTCACTTTTCCATTCTTCTGCTTCAGTTATTCTGCTATTGATTCCTTCCAGTGTATTGTTCATCTCTGTTTGTTCTTTAGTTCTTCCAGATCTTTGGTAAACATTTCTTGCATCTTCTCCATTCTTTTTCTGAGATCATAGATTATCTTCACTGTTATTATTCTGAATTCTTTTTCTGAATGGTTGTCTATCTCCACTTCATTTAGTTTTTCTGGGGTTTTATCTTGTCCCTTCATCTGGGACATAACTCTGCCTTTTCATTTGTGATGTGCTTTTCACTCTGGCAGCTGCAGGATTGTGATTCTTCCTGCTGCTTCTGTATGCCCTCTGGTGGATGAGGCTGAGGCTTCTGTAAGCTTCCTGATGGGAGAGACTGGCGGTGGGAAAAACTGGATCTTGTTCTGGTGGGCAAGGCCATGCTCAGTAAAACTTTAATCCGATTGTCTGCTGATGGCTGGGGCTGTGCTTCTTCCTTCTTAGTTGTTTGGCCTGAGGTGACCCAGCCCTGGGGTCTACAGAGTGTATGATCAGGTTAATGGTGACCTCCAAGAGGGCTCACACCAAGGACACCTCCTAGGACTGGTGGGCTCCCATCCTCATGATGAGCCACTGTCCACCCAGACCTCTGCAGGAGACCCTCCAACACTAGTATGTAGGTCTGGCTCAGTTTCCTGTGGGGTCACTGCTCCTTTCCTCTGGGTCTTAGTGCAGGCAAGATTTGGTCTGTACCCCTTGAGACTGGAGTCTCTGACCCCCATCACCCTCCCCGTCCTGTGCAAGTGCTATAATCAAATCCCGCTGGCCTTCAGGGTCAGATTCCCTGGGGATTCTCAGTCCCTTTTTCCAATCCCCAGGCTGGGAAGCCAGACATGGGGCTCAGAACCTTCACAACAGTAAGAGAACTTCTTTGATATTGTTGTTCTCCAGATTGTGGGTCACCCACCTGGCCAGTATGGGATTGTGCCACTCTTACCATCTCATTGAAGCTTCTCCTTTGTCTTTGGACTTGGGAAAACTTTATTTGATGGGTTCCAGTGTCCTCATATTTGATGGTGGTTTTGACAACTAGTTGTGATTTTGGTGCTCTTGCAGGAGGAAATGAGTGCATGTTCTTCTCTGCCATCTTGAACCAATCTCCCTTTTTTTTTTTTTTTTCCACTGCCTAAAATAGTTAAATCTTTGCTACTCAAAGTGGAGTCCATGTACCAATAGCATCTGCCTCATCTGGGAACTGGTTAGAAATGCAGAGTCTTGGGTCCAGTGGACCTACTGGATTCAAATCTGCATTTTGATAGGAGCCATACATCATTTGTGTATACATTCAGTTAGAGAGAAGCAGGTACAAAAAGCAGCAGACCCATTTTTCCCCAAACCTCATCTGTGGGCCTGTGTGGTCTTGGTGCATTTTTCATGGTGGACAGCTACTCTCCTTTCCAACCTCATCCATGGTAATTGATCTTAATAGGTTGATCTGTTTTGCTGGCTTCAGTTTTGCAAAGAAATCATCCATTTCCTATACATTGTTTACAATTACATGTTACTGTTTCTTATAGGTTTGTTTTTTTGGCCATGCCGCTTATGGGATGTTAGTTTCCTGACCAGAGATTGAACCTGGGACTTTGGCAGTGAAAGCATGGTGTCCTAATCACTGGACTGCCAGGGAATTCCCTCATAGTTCTATTAATTTCTACTGAATCTGTGGTTTTCTCACCTTTCTTGTTCCTCTATTGTGAACTGCTGCTGCTTCCTTTTCCCCTTGATCTGCCTTGCAAGGGGGCTTGCAAGACCTTGTTATTTATCTTTTGTAAGTTCCAGCTTTTACATTTAGTTTTCCTTTGAACTATTTTGGGGGAGGGACACTTATTCACTCTGCGCTTTTATCTATACTGATTTTCTCTTCTGATTTCTCTGGGTTTTAGTACTTTGCTATTTTTTTTTTTTCTAATTTCTTAACATTGGTTATAGGTCCTTCATTTTTAGACAGTTTTTAGAATAATGAAGATATTTAAGGCTATAAATTTTCCTTTAAACCCTGCTTTCACTGTATCCTGTAAATTTTAATATGAAATGTTCTCTTTTTCATTAGGCAATAATTCCCCTTTTAATATCCTCTTTAAGGGGTTTCTAGTTGAATGTTTTTCTTTCCACATTTAAAATAGTCTACATTTTAAAGTGTCACTCTTTCATTATTCCTTAAAGATTTAATGAGATTTTCTTTGTGGCCATGTACCTGACCTATTTCTGTGTTTCATGTACATAGAAGCAAAATGTATATTTTCCATTTGAAGAATGTCACACTCTCTACGTATTTGTTACCCCAAATAGTTAGTTGAATCAATCACCTCATCCATGCTTCTGCTAACTTTTTGCTTCTTAGATGTATAATAGTTCTGAAAGACATGAATTGAAGCATTCCTCTAACACTGCATTTTTATTATATTCTTTTTGCATTTCTATAGTGTTTTTTTGCCTATTTTGGCATCTGTGTTACTTAATAAACATAAATGTATAAAAATTATATATTCTTAATTATATGTTTTTATCATACACAATGTCCTTTTTGATCTTGTTTAGTGTTTGAGCCTTAATTTTCTCCTTACCTTTACTATTCCTGCTTTCTTCTTTTTTAATTAATTTATTTTAATTGGAGGCTAATTACTTTACAATATTGTGGTTTTTGCCGTACATCAACATGAATTAGCCACGGGTGTACAGGTGTCCCCCCATCCTGAAACCCCCTCCCACCTCTCTCCCCATCCCATCCCTCTGGGTTGTCCCAGAGCACCAGCTTTGAGTGCCCTGCTTCATGCATTGAACTTGCACTGGTCATCTATTTTACATATGGTAATATACATGTTTCAGTGCTATTCTCTCATATCATCCCACCCTCGCCTTCTCCCACAGAGTCCAAAAGACTGTTCTTTACATCTGTGTCTCTTCTGCTGTCTCACATATAGGGTCATTGTTACCATCTTTCTAAATTCCATATATATGCGTTAATATACTATATTGATGTTTCTCTTTCTGACTTACTTCACGCCATATAATAGGCTCCAGTTTCATCCACCTCATTAGAACTGACTCAAATGTGTTCTTTTTTATAGCTGAGTAATATTCTATTGTGTATATGTACCACAACTTCCTGATCCATTTGTCTGCTGATGGACATCTAGGTTGCTTCCATGTCCTGGCTATTGTAAACAGTGCTGCAGTGAACGTTGGGGTACACGTGTCTGTTTCAAATCTGGTTTCCTTGGTGTGTATGCCCAGCAGTGATTGCTGGGTCGTATGGCATTTCTATTTCCAGTTTTTTAAGGAATCACCACACTGTCCTCCATAGTGGCTGTACTAGTTTGCATTCACACCAACAGTGTAAGAGGGTTCCCTTTTCTCCACACCCCCTCCAACATTTATTGTTTGTAGACTTTTTGATGGCACTCATTCTGACCAGCATGAGATTGTACCTCATTGTGGTTTTGATTTGCATTTCTCTGATAATGAGTGATAGTGAGCATCTTTTCGTGTGTTTGTTAGCCATCTGTATGTCTTCTTTGGAGAAATGTCTGTTTAGTTCTTTGGCCCATTTTTTGATTGGGTCATTTATTTTTCTGCTATTGAGCTGCATGAGCTGCTTGTATATTTTTAAGGTTAATTCTTTGTCAGTTGCTTTTTTCACTATTATTTTCTCCCATTCTGAAGGCTGTCTTTTCACCTTGCTTATAGTTTCCTTCGTTGTGCAAAAGCTTTTAAGTTTAATTAGGTCCCATTTGTTTATTTTTATTTTTATTTCCATTACTCTGGGAGGTGGGTCATAGAGGATCTTGCTATGATATATGTCAGAGAGTGTTCTGCCTGTGTTTTCCTCTTGGAGTTTTATAGTTTCTGGACTTATGTTTATATCTTTAATCCATTTTTATTTTTTTTTTGTGTATGGTGTTAGAAAGTGATTTAGTTTCATTCTTTTACAGGTGGTTGACCAGTTTTCCCAGCACCACTTGTTAAAGAGATTGTCTTTCCTCCATTGTATGTTTTTGCCTCCTTTGTCAGAGATAAGATGTCCATAGGTGCGTAGATTTATCTCTGGGCTTGTTATTTTGTGCCATTGATCTATATGTCTGTCTTTGTGCCAGTACCATACTGTCTGGATGACTGTAGCTTTGCAGTAGAGCCTGAAGTCAGGCAGGTTGATTCCTCCACTTCCATTCTTCTTTCTCAAGATTGCTTTGGCTATTCAAGGCTTTTGTGTTTCCATACAAATTGTGAAACTATTTTTCTAGTTCTGTGAAAAATACTGTTGGTAGCTTGATAGGGATTGCATTGAATCTATAGATTGCTTTTGGTAGTTTACTCATTTCCACTATATTGATTCCTCCAATACACGAACATGGTATATTTCTCCATCTATTTGTGTCATCTTTGGTTTCTTTCATCAGTGTTTATAGTTTTCTATATTTAGGTCTTTTGTTTCTTTAGGTTAATTTATTCCTGAGTATTTTATTCTTTTCGTTACAATGGTGAATGGGATTGTTTCCTTAATTTATCTTTTTGTTTTCTGATTATTATTGTATAGGAATACAAGGGATTTCTGTGTATTAATTTTATATCCTGCAACTTTACTGTATTCATTGATTAGCTCTAGTAATTTTCTGGTGATATCTTTAGGGTTTTCTGTGTAGAGGATCATGTCATCTGCAAACAGGGAGCGTCTTACTTCTTCTTTTCCAATCTGGATTCCTTTTATTTCTTTTCTTCTCATTGCTGTGGCTAGGACTTCCAAAACTATGTTGAATAGTAGTGGTGAAAGTGGGCACTCTTGTCTCATTCCTGATTTTTAGTGGAAATGCTTTCAGTTTTTCACCATTGAGGATAATGTTTGTTGTGGGTTTGTTGTATATGGCTTAATTTTCTCCTTACCTCTGCTATTCCTGCTTTCTTCTTTTTTGTAGTTCTGTGATATGTTTTTGGCATTTTATTTTCAGTCTTTGTCATTTTATTTTGTTTTTCCTCTAAGTGGCGTATACCTGCATTTTTATTTTTAACTCTTTTATTGGGTGAATTCAGTGTAATTAACTTTGGTGAACTGTTAGACTAGATTTTACTTTACTCATCTTACTTTGTGTTTGTTTATTTATTAAATTGCTTTATTCTTTTTTCTAATTTAAGTTGCCACTCATTACATTTTTCCCCTTATTGATACTTACTATGGATAAATAGACTGTTATATATTTATTTATTTATTTTTGGTTGTGCTGGGTCTTTGTTGATTCGTGTGGGCTTTTCTCTAGTTGGAGTGACGCTTCTCCTGTTGTGGAGCATGAGCTCTAGGATGCTCAGGCTTTAGTAGTTGTGGCTCTTGGGCTCCTGAATGTAGTCTCATTAGTTGTGGCTCACTGACTCAGTTGCCCCACAGCATGTGGAATCTTCCTGGATCAGGGATTGAACCGGTGTCCCTTGCATTGCAAAGTAGATTCTTTACCACGGGACCACTAGGAGCCTGGTAAATGGACTTCTAATGGAACTTATAGGTGTATAAGTTTTGTCTTCTTTTTAAGTCTTTCACAGAGTTTGAAGTGACAAAGTAGCAGAGATAAATTCCATATGATGTCCTTTTGACTCTAATCCAAGTGATCTTTCCACAATACCAGAGATTTAGAGCAAAGCGAAGAATTTGTAACTGAATAAACATGGCTTATGCTTAGGTCAGCTTAGAGTCAGGGTCTGTTCCTCTCTTTTAGGGTACATCCGTGAGGTATTTGCATGTCTAATGAGTGAGAACTGAGCATACTGAATGGGAAGGGTGGCTCCACAGGCTTGATATGGTGAGAACTGCAGGCCTGTTGGCTGTGTTCTCCAGGAGGATCCTTAGGAAGGCTCTGGATTTCCTCCCTTGTAGAAGTACTCCCTGAGACCCTGAGCATCTTAGGACAGGGTAGAGCTTTGGCATGTATGTCTAAAGGTCTAGGAAGGTGATACTCTGGTCCCTTTATTGCTTTGGCTTGTCACCAAGGGGCGAGGGCCCCAAGTTATCAGAGTGGGTAGTCTGCCTTGAGTATAGGCCGGAGGCCCTGACCCCAGCAGCAGATATTAGGTCCATTCCTCTTCTTCAGCACTGTCACCTCCTTGGGTCCTCACCCAACCATTACCACAGGGGGGCGGGGTGGGGGGCAGGGCAGGGGGTAGGCTTAGACTGCCATGGTGGGATTGGAGCCTGTGGCTCCCTTCCTGGGGTCTCTGGACCTCTTGGGAGGGCAGTCATCATAACAGGAGTCCATGAGATGTCATTTTATAAAGCCTTCCCGAGACTGTTCTTGGAGCTCTGATAAGTCATCTTGGGCCAATAAAAATGTCACATTTCTTTGCTTTTGGCAGGAATCCCAGCTCCTCAGCTTGGGAACACTATTTCTTGCTGTACAAAAACTCCATTTGGCCATTATGTTGGTCTCCAATTAATAAATTAGAGGAGAACAAATTAATTTATCACTTGCAGCATGGTAGATAATATCTTTTAAAGCATAGGGAACATGAGGTACATGTTGGGTCTCAGTGGATGAAACAGCTCTTGATTCCAAAGCACCCAGGGAATCCACAGAGCGGGGTACCCTCCCTCCCTGGCCCCGAGGCCCCTATGTTTGGTGTGAGGATCGGAATGAGGTGACAGTGCTGGAACTTGCAGCCTGAATGTGAGCTGAGTGATGAGGGTGGTTGCCTTGTGGTGAGGGGACTCTGCCCCCAGCCTGGTGTGGCTCAAAGTGGCAGATAGTCCCTCTTTGCCTGGTGCACTGCAAATCTCCCAGCAGGCACAACCTGCTTCCCTCTACAATGGAGTCAGTGTAGCAGGGCCCTCAGGGAGTGCAGGGAAGAGCACCCGATGGGGAGTCAGAAGGGAGCTGTGCCACATTTGGTTGCTCACATTCGTAAGATGCATTTCCTCACCTGCAGCCATCTTGGCTGGACAGGATGCACAGCAGGCCTGCAGGCTCCCCAGTCTGTGCATCCTGCCTCTGCCAGGTTTCTGGCCTGTGGCCTTCTGTACAGCCTGGGTGGCCCTGTTCCCAGGTCCTGGCAGTGCCCCCAGGTCCACTGCTGGTGGTGGTATTGAAAGGTCACACATTAGCATTTCCGCTGAGCCAAGTGCTAAGCACTTCACACATATTACCTCATGAATCTTCACAGCCACCCTAGAGGGAAATATTATTCCCATCACTATTTCATAGACACAGAGAGATGAAGCCATTCAACTTGGGTCACACGGTGAGTTGGTAGTGGGTGGAAAGGGCTGTGAGCACCTGCCGGGCCTGGGGTGTGGAGGCGGGCCTGTGCGTGCTCACTGGGCTGCACTTAGTGCTACCTGTTCTGGAGGCTCAGTTAACCAAAACCTGCACAAGGACCTGGCAAGTCCATTTTAACCTGGAGTTTCAACCTCTTGACAAACTTCACTTTAAACAATTGAAATGTTAACACTTGTCGAAATGGCCAGATTTCCCCTCCTTTTCTTTCCTGGCAGCCCGGGACATCCACCCCTGGGGTGGGTCTGCTGTCCTTCCTGGCTGCCCAGTTGGACCCTTAGCAGGCTCGAGGCTTTCCCCCAACAAGGGGGAATCAATACGAGGGATCTGTCAGGGGATCCTGAGCCGAAGTATAAAGACCCCAAATAACCCTAATATAAATGGGGATTCTGAAGCTGTGTGATGCACTTCCACATCATGACTCATGCTCAGCCAAGGTTTCCGCGAACAATATGTTCACAGTCTGATTTAATTATAGCCTCGCCTCCCGGCTGCCTCGCTAAGTCTCCAGAGCGCACCCCAGCTCCCCCCACCACCCGCCCAACCTGCTGGCCTGAGAGCTGAAATGGTTTTCCACAGGGGCCATGTGTCACGTCCCGCACGGCGGACAGCTCTTGAGGGGACATGGGCAAGGAGGGCGCCACCTCCAACAAGCCCGCAAAGCTTTGTGCGAGGTTTGCATCTCGGGCTTCCCTTTCATGCAGAGGCTGGAGTTGAGATTCACAAGCGTTGGAGCAGAGGTGTTTGGGGTGATCGATGGAAGGAGAGAAACAGGATTTAGACAAAGCTCCCTCGCGCCGGGGTGGTAGGAAACCCGACGCTGCCTGCCTCGTGCAGTGCCTCCTCCTCTCCCCACTTGACTCTGGAGCTTCTGCCTTGGAAGGGGATCAGCTCACACAAGGGGATGAGTACCCCCCCCCCCCCACCCAGTTACATCTTCGATAGCAGACAAAACCAGTAATTCCCCTACCCCTGCAAAGTGGGAAAGCAATAGAGTGCATTTCAGTGGAAAACGGGACATCTGCCTTCACTACTGAGCATTCGGTGTAATTCACATGAACCGGCGAACTGCCGTCTGTTTCTTAAGTAACTAATGGTGGCAGAGGGACCTGATACCCGGGCTTCAGTGTTGCCTGATAAAACACAGAGCACCTGATTAAATTTGAATCCCAGACAACAAATAATTTTTTAATATAAGCATGTCCCAAATATTAGCCTGGGGCATGCGTGTACTGAAAATTGATCCATTGTTTACCTGAAGTTCAAATTTAACTGTCATTCTGTGCTTTTATTTGCTAACTTTAGCAACCCTATTCAGCACTTGGCAGTCGCACAATTTCTTACCCTCTGTCCCTCTGCCACTAAGGAGCTCTGAAACTGGGAAAAATGACTTGAGCTTCTATTTCTCTTTGTGGAAAATGAAAGTAAGAGCAGCAAGGATGGTGCAGGTGAAAGAAAAGCTGAGCGCCTGGCACGCACAGGTTGGGGAAGCACAGGAGCACGGTGCCACTCACATCCCTGCCACGAGGGCACCTTTGTCCCACCCCCTTACCCCTCCCCACTCCATCACTAAATACAGCTGCTTGCCTGTCCTGTCCCCTGAATTGCCCCAGGCTGATGGAGGTCCCCACCTCCCACCTGCAGCAGCCAGGCACTTGACTTTAGGAGATGCCTGAATGATGTTTCCAAGGTCTCTATGGCCTGTCCCCTGGTCCTTATAGTTTCAGGCTAAAACTACCCTCTCAGGAATCCTCTCTTCCTTCATTAGTTTGTATCAGGGAAGGTCCAGACAGAATCCTCAGGGGCTCTTGGTTCCTGTCAGAATCAGGCGCTGATCTCAGCTGCTCTGTTTGCTCAGCAGTGGTTCACTTTCCCTGTCTCCTTACCTGCTCAGCAGTGTCAACTCTGTCTGTCCCCTATATTGTGTGGAAGAACCGTGATGTTGGTTGCCAACTCAGTACCTGTTCTGCCACCTTTTCTCTGGTCGACCTGCTTGCATCATTGGTCGGGTATGGCCTGCTCCTATTTATTTAATTATTTAGCTAGCTATTTTTAACCATAAGCGCATGCAAACCCACTACCCCAAACAAGTCACTAACTAAAACCTCATCACATGGTCCTCAACCCCATCTCATGCCCATCTTACCAGCTGACAGAATCTTAAGAAGCCCAAATGCTTTGTTCCTCTCTCCTTTGCTTTTCTTAGGTTTCATATGCATCTGTTCCTAAAATGTGTGTGCATGTGTTGAATTTTTTAAGAAGAGTGTCATGCTGTTTGTAATCTTTTGGATGTCCTGCTATTTTGTGAAGATTCATTTACATTGCTGCATCACACATTCATTCATTCTGAATCCTTCCATTCATTCTGAATCTTTTCATTCATTCTGAATCCCTCTAAAAGTCCCACCACAAGAAGCTATTCTTACGACAGGCAGGTGAAGCCCTTGCAGGCATCTGCCTTCATGATGAGTGTGCCGCAGGCATTGCCAACACTTCTTTTCTCACCTTGAAAATTACTGCCATATTGTTGAATTTGCTAGTATCCTTTATTATCTTTTTATTCACATTTAGTTTTTCTGTACTCATGTCCCCCTTTTCGTAATACTTTTTATGTTTCTTCTCTTGTGCAAACTAGATGACGTTTAACATTTCATTGTTGTTGTATACATTTCATTTCATTGTGTTTCATTGTTGTTCAGTCGCTTAGTCGTGTCCCACTCTTTGCGACCCCATGGACTGCAGCACGCCAGGCTTCCCTGTCCATCACCAATTCCCAGAGCATACTCAAGTAAACTCATGTCCATCAAGTTGGTGATGTCATCCAACCATCTCATCCTCTGTCGTCCCTTTCTCCTCTTGCCCTCAATTTTCCCAACATCAGGGTCTTTTCCAATGAGTCAGCTCTTTGCATCAGGTGGCCAAAGTATTGGAGCTTCAGCTTCAGCATCAGTCCTTCCAATGAATATTCAGGGTTGATTTCCTTTAGGATTGACTGGTTTGATCTCCTTGCTGTCCAAGGGACTCTCAAGAGTTTTCTCCAGCACCACAGTTTTGTTTTTTTTTTTTTGCATTTTATTTTATTTTATTTTTTTTAATTTTAATTTTATTTATTAACAGTACGTATTGACTCATATAAGAATCCATGCATCAGATACTTTTTTTAAAAATAAAATTTGGCTTTTTCTCTTTTTTTTTTAATTTTTTTTTAAATTTTTTTTTATTTTTTAAATTTTATTTTATTTTTAAACTTTACATAATTGTATTAGTTTTGCCAAATATCAAAATGAATCCGCCACAGGTATACATGTGTTCCCCATCCTGAACCCTCCTCCTCCTCCCTCCCCATTCCATCCCTCTGGGTCGTCCCAGTGCACCACAGTTTGAAAACATCAATTTTTCGGTGCTCAGCCTTCTTTGTGGTCCAGCTTTCACATCCGTACATGACTACTGGAAAAACCATAGCTCTGACTATATGGACCTTTGTTGGCAAAGTGATGTCTCTGCTTTTTAATATGCTGTCTAGCTTTGTCATAGCTTTCCTTCCAAGGAGCAAGTGTCTTTTAATTTCATGGCTGCAGCCACCATCCATGGTGATATTGGAGGCCAAGAAAATGGAATCTGTCACTGTTTCCATTGTTTCCCCATCTATTTACCACGAAGTGATGGGACCAGATGTCATGGTCTTAGTTTTTTGAATGTTGAGTTTTAAGTCAGCATTTTCACTCTCTTGCACCTTCATCAAGAGGCTCTTTAGTTCCTCTTTACTTTCTGCTTTTAGAGTGGTATCATGTGCATATCTGAGGTTGTTGATATTTCTCCCAGCAGTCTTGATACCAGCTTGTGATTCATCCAACCCTGAATTTCACATGATGTACTCTGTTGACATAGATGTTAAACAAGCAGGGTGACAATATACAGCCTTGATGTACTCCTTTCCCAATTTTGAACCAGTCTGTTGTTTCATGTCCAGTTCTAATTGTTGCTTCTTGCCCTGCATACAGGTTTCTCAGAAGACAGGTAAGGTAGTCTGGAACTCCCATCTCTTTAGAAAAATTTTCACAGCTTGTTGTGATCCACACAGTCAAAGGCTTTAGTGTAGTCAATGAAGCGGAGGTAGACTTTTTTTTTTTTTTTTGAATTCCCTTGCGTTTTCTATGATCCAACAAATGTTCACAATTTGATCTCTGGTTCCTCTTCCTTTTCTAAATCCAGCTTGTATATCTGGAAGTTCTTGGATTTGATTTAGGTCATACCTGAATGGTCTAGTGGTTTTCCCTACTTTTTTCAATTTAAGCCTGAATTTTACAATAAGGAGCTCATGATCTGAGCCACAGTCAGCTCCAGGTCTTGTTATTGCTGACCATATAGAGCTTCTCCATCTTTGGCTGCAAAGAATATAATCAGTCTCATTTCAGTATTGACCATCTGGTGATGACCATGTGTAGAGCCTTCTCTTGTATTGTTGCAAAAGGGTGTTTGCTATGACCAGTGCATTCTCTTGGCAAAACTCTGTTAGCCTTTGCCCTGCTTCATTTTGTACTCCAAGGCCAGACTTGCCTTGGAGTCTGGGTAACTCTGGGTATCCCCTGACTTCCTACTTTTGCATTCCAGTCCCCTATGGTGAAAAGAACATCGTTTTTTGGGTGTTAGTTCTAGAAGGTCTTGTAGATCTTCATTGAACCATTCAAATTCAGTTTCTTCAGCATTAGTGGTTGGGGCATAGACTTAGATTACTGTGATTTTGAATGGTTTGCCCTGGAAATTAACTGAGGTTATTCTGAAGTTTTTGAGATTGCACCCAAGTACTGCATTTCGGACTCTTTTGTTGACTGTGAGGACTAATCCATTTCTTCTAAAGGTTTCTTGCTCACGATAGTAGATATAATGGTTATCTGAATTAAATTTGCCCATTCTCTTCCACTTTAGTTCACTGATACCTAAAATGTTGATGTTCACTCTCGCCACCTCCTGCTTGACCATGTCCAATTTAGCATGATTCTTGTACCTAACATTCCAGGTTACTGTGCAGTATTGTTCTTTAACAAAGCAGAAACAATGCTCAGTTGAGGATGTGTCTGGTGGTGAATGTAAAGTCCAATGCTGTAAAGAACAATATTGCATAATAACCTGTTTTGTTACTTTTCCTAAAAAAGCCGCTTTTGGCTTTGTTGATCTTTTGCGTATTGATATTGTTGTCTTTTGTTTCAGTAATCTGTGCTTATTTTATTATCTTTGGTTTTTCATTCTCTAATTTCTTAAAAGGAAAACCTAGCTCATCAATCTTGATGTTCTTATCTTTTCTTTTTCTTTTTTTGTTTGGCTGCACCGGGTCTTAGTTGCAGCATGAGAACCCCTAGTTGTGGCATGTGGGATCTAGTTCCCTGACCAGGGATCGAACCCAGGCCCCCTGCATTGAGAGCAAAAAGTCTTAGCCACTGGACCACCAGGGAAGTCCTTCATTTTTTCTTTATAATTGGAGTATAATTACTTTACAGTGTTAGTTTCTGCTGTACAACAAAGTGAATCAACCATAGTTATACATATACCCATCCCTCTTGAACCTTCCTTCCCTCCCTCCATCCCACCCATCTTGATCATCACAGAGCACCAAGCTGAGCTCCCTGTGCTGTACAGCGGCTTCCCATTAGCTCTCTGTGTTACACATGGTGGTGTGTATATGTCAGTGCTACTCTTTCAGTTCATCCCATGCTCTCCTTCCCCCTGCCACTCTCCTTCCCCCATGTGTCCACAGTCTGTTCTCTACATCTGCATCTCTGTTCCTGCCCTGGAAATAGGTTCCTCAGTACCATTTTTCTAGATTCCTTATATATACATTAATATGATATTTGTTTTTCTCTTTCTGACTTCACTCTGTATGACAGACTCTAGGTTCATCCATATCACTACAAATGACCCAGTTTCATTCCTTTTTATAGCTAAAATTCCATTGTATATATGCAGTACATCTTCTTTATCCATCCATCTGTCAATGGATATTTGGTAGCTTCCATGTTCTGGCTATTGTAAATTGTGTCCGACTCTTTGCAACCCCATGAACCGCAGCACGCCAGGCCTCCCTGTCCATCACCAACTCCCAGAGTGCACTCAAACTCACGTCCATCAAGTTGATGATGCCATCCAGCCATCTCATTCTCTGTCGTCCCCTTCTGTTCCTGCCCCCAATCCCTCCCAGCATCAGAGTCTTTTCCAATGAGTCAGCTCTTTGCATGAGGTGGCCAAAGTACTGGAGTTTCAGCTTTAGCATCATTCCTTCCAAAGAATACCCAGGACTGATCTCCTTCAGAATAGACTGGTTGGATCTCCTTGCAGTCCAAGGGACTCTCAAGAGTCTTCTCCAACACCACAGTTCAAAAGCATCAATTCTTTGGCTCTCAGCCTTCTTCACAGTCCAACACTCACATCCATACATGACCACTGGAAAAACCATAGCCTTGACTAGATGGACCTTTGTTGGCAAAGTAATGTCTCTGCTTTTGAATATGCTATCTAGGTTGGTCATAACTTTCCTTCCAAGGAGTAAGCGTCTTTTAATTGCATCATCTGCAGTGATTTTGGAGCCCAAAAAAATAAAGTCTGACACTGTTTCCACTGTTTCCCCATCTATTTCCCATGAAGTGATGGGACCGGATGCCATGATCTTCATTTTCTGATTGTTGAGCTTTAAGCCAACTTTTTCACTCTCTTTCACTTTCATCAAGAGGCTTTTAATTCCTCTTCACTTTCTGCCATAAGGGTGGTATCATCTTAATATCTGAGTTATTGATACTTCTCCCAGCAATCTTGATTCCAGCTTGTGCTTCTTTCAGCCCAGCGTTTCTCATGATGTACTCTGCATAGAAGTTAAATAAGCAGGGTGACAATATACAGCCTTGACGTACTCCTTTTCCTATTTGGAACCAGTCTCTTGTTCCATGTCCAGTTCTAACTGTTGCTTCCTGACCTGCATATAGGTTTCTCAAGAGGCAGGTCAGGTGGTCTGGTATTCCCATCTCTTTCAGAATTTTCCACAGTTTATTGTGATCCACACAGTCAAAGGCTTTGGCATAGTCAGTAAAGCAGAAATAGATGTTTTTCTGGAACTCTCTTGCTTTTTCAATGATCCAGTGGATGTTGGCAATTTGATCTCTGGTTCCTCTGCCTTTTCTCAAACCATCATGAACATCTGGAAGTTCACAGTTCACATATTGCTGAAGCCTGGCTTGGAGAATTTTGAGCATTACTTTACTAGTGTGTGAGATGAGTGCAGTTGTGCGGTAGTTTGAGCATTCTTTGGCATTGCCTTTCTTTGGCAGTGGAATGAAGACTGACCTTTTCCAGTCCTGTGGCCACTGCTGAGTTTTCCAAATTTGCTGGCATATTGAGTGCAGCACTTTCACAGCATCATCTTTCAGGATTTGAAATATCTCAACTGAAATTCCATCGCCTGCACTAGCTTTGTTCGTAGTGATGCTTTCTAAGGCCCACTTGACTTCACATTCCAGGATGTCTGGCTCTAGGTGAGGGATCACACCATCGTGATTATCTGGGTCGTGAAGATCCTTTTTGTACAGTTCTTCTGTGTATTCTTGTCACCTCTTCTTAATATCATCTGCTTCTGTTAGGTCCATACCATTTCTGTCCTTTATCGAGCCCATCTTTGCATGAAATGTTCCCTTGGTATCTCTAATTTTCTTGAAGAGATCTCTAGTCTTCATTCTGTTGTTTTCCGCTATTTCTTTGCATCAATCGCTAAGGAAGGCTTTCTTATCTCTCCTTGCTATTCTTTGGAACTCTGCATTCAGATGCCTATATCTTTCCTTTTCTCCTTTGCTTTTGGCTTCTCTTCTTTTCACAGCTATTTGTAAGGCCTCCCCAGACAGCCATTTTGCTTTTTTGCATTTCTTTTCCATGGGGTACATGTGTCTTTTTGAATTGTGGTTTTCTCAGGGTATACACCCTGGTTTTGCTGGGTCATATGGTAGTTCTATGTTTAGTTTTTGAAGACACCTCCATACTGTTCTCCATAATGGCTTTATCAGTTTACATTCCCATCAACAGTGCCTGAGTTCCCTTTTTTCCACATCCTCTCAAGCATTTGTTGGTTGTAGACGTTTTAATGATGATTATCTGACCAGTGAGAGGTGATACTTCACTGTGGTTTTGATTTGCATTTCTCTAATAATTTGTGATATTGAGCATTTTTTCCTGTTTGTTAGCCATCTGTATGTCTTCCTTGGAAAATGTCTGTTTAGGTCTTCTGCCCACTTTTTGACTGGGTTGTTTGTATTTTTGGTACTGAGCTGCATGAGCTACTTATAGATTTTGTAGATTAACCCTTTGTCAGTTGTTTCATTGGCAAATATTTTGTACCATTCTGAGGGCTGTCTTTTCATCTTGTTTGTGGTTTCCTTTGCTGTGCAAAGCTTTTAAGTTTAATTATGTTCCATTTATTTTTGTTTTACTTTCATTACTCTAGGAGGTTGTTCAGAAAGGATCTTACTGCGATTTATGTCAGTGTTCTGCCTGTGTTTTCTTGAGGTTTTCATATTTTCTAATGCAAGTATTTAGGTTATAAATTTCGCTCAAAGCATTGTTTTTTCTGTATGTCACAAGATTTGATATGCACCATTTTCATTTACGTCTGGATATTTTGAAGCTGTCATTTGAATTCCTCTTTTGCCTGTGAGTTACTTAGCCATTTTAAAAGATTTGTAAATGTCTTGGGATTATTTACATTTTTCAAGGTCAAGGATTGTGGTCTTTATAGTTATTATAAAATATTGGCTATATTTCCTGTACTGTACAGTATATCCTTGTTGCTTATTTTTTATTTTTTTGACTGTGGTGGGTCTTCGTTGCTGCGTGTGGGCTTTGTCTTCTCTTTGCTGTGCATGGCTTCTCACTGTAGTGGTCTCTCTCGCCACAGAGCAGGGGCTCTAGGGCACTCGGTCTTCAGTAGTTGTAGCACGTGGGCTCAGTAGTTGTGGCTTACAAGCCCTAGAGTGCTGGCTCAGTAGGTGGTGGTGGTGCATGAGCTTAGTTGCCCTGCAGCGCAGCACGTGGGATCCTCCTGGACCAGGGATCAAACCAGAGTCCCCTGCATTGCAAGGCAGACTCCCAACCACTGAATCACCAGGGAAGCCCTGTTTATTTCTATATATAGTATTTGATGCCTCTTCATTGCTTACCCCATCTTGGCCCTCCCCCTTCCCTCTCCCTACTAGTAACCACTAATTACTTCTCTGTATTTGTGAGTCTCTGTTTTTTAATATAGATTTATTTTATTTTTTAGATTCCACATATAAATGATTACATAGAGTATTTGTCTATTTCAGTCAGACTTGTTTCACTAAGCATAATGCTCTCTAGGTTCATCCATACTATTGCAAATTGCAGAAGTCTATTCTTTTTACAGCTGAGTAGTATTCCATTGTGTGTGTGTGCATATTTACCACATCTTTACCCGTTCATCTGTTGATGGAAACTTGGGTTGCTTCCGTATCTTGGCTATCGTAAATAATGCTGCTTAGAACATTGGGGTGCATGTACTTTTTTGAATTAATGTTTCATTTTCTTTTTTTATTTTTTTTATTTTTAAACTTTACAAAATTGTATTAGTTTGAATGTATACCCAGGAGTGGGATGGGGCATGGAATGGGGTGGGGACCATGTGACAAGGATCACATCATGGTTCTATTTTTAGTTTCTTTGAAGAACCTCCATACTGTTTTCCACGTGTCTATACCAACTGCTGTTCCTATCAACAGTGTACAAAGGTTCCCTTTTCTCTACATCCTTGTCAACATTTGTTATTTGTGGTTTTTTAATCAGATTCTTTTCTCATATAGGTTATTACAGAGTACTGAGTAGAGTTCCCTGTATCTGTGTTCTTTTTTTCTGATAGTCATTCTCACAGGTGTGAAGTGGTATCTCATTGTGAGTTTGGTTTGCATTTCTCTGATTAGCAATGTTGAGAATCTTTTCATGTGCCTATTGGTCATCTGTATGTTTTCTTTGGAAAAATGTCTATTCAGGTCTTCTGCCCATTTTTAAATTTTTTTAATATTGAGTTATATGAGCTGTTTATATATTTTGGATATTAACCTCTTACTGGTCATATCATTTGCAAATATTTTCTCTCATTTAGTAGATTGTCTTCTCATTTGGTTGATGGTTTCTCTTGCTGTGCCAAAGGTTTTAAGTTTAATTTGTCTCACTTGTTCATTTTTGTTTTTGTTTCCTTTGCCTTCCAAAATAGATCCAAAAATATATTGTTACAATTTTTGTCAGAGTGTCCTATGTTTTCTTCTGGAAGTTTTATGTTTTCTGGTCTTATATTTAGGTCTTTAAGCCATTTTAAATTTATTTATGTATATGGTGTAAGAAAATGTTCTAATTTCCTTCTTTTACATGTTGCTGTTCAATTATCCCAATACCATGTTTTTTTAATTTTTTAAATAATTTATTTTTAATTGGAGGATAATTGCTTTACAATAGTGTGTTGATTTCTGCCAAACATCAACATGAATCAGCTATAGGTACATATATGTGCCCTCCCTCTTGAAGCTCCCTCCCACCTGCCACCCCATCCCAGCCCTCTAGGTTGTCACAGAGCACCAGGTTGGGCTCCCTGTGTCATACAGCAAATTCCCACTGGCTCTCTGTTTTATCTATGGTAATGTATATGTTTCAATACCACTCTCTCAATTTGTCCCACCCTCTTCTTCCCCTGCTGTGTCTACAAGTCTGTTCTCTATGTCTCCATCTCTATTACCTCCCTGCAAATAGGTTCATCAGTGCCATCTTTCTAGATTCCATATATATGCATTAATACTGTTGTTATTCTTCAGTCGCTCAGTCGTGTCTGACTCGTTGCGACCCCATGGACTGTAGCACACCAGGCTTCCCTGTCCTTCACCAACTCCTGGAGCTTGCTCAAACTCATGTCCATCGAGTTGGTGATGCCATCCAACCATCTCATCCTGTCGTCCCCTACTCCTTCTACCTTCTATCTTTCCCAGCATCCAGGTCTTTTCCAATGAGTTAGCTCTTAGATCAGGTGACCAAAGCATTGGAGCTTCAGCGTCAGTCCTTCCAATGAATATTCAGGATTGATTTCCTTTGGGATTGACTGGTTTGATCTGCCTTGCAGTCCAAGGTACTCTCAAGAGTCTTCTCCAACACCACAGTTCAAAAGCATCAATTTTTTGGTGCTCAGCCTTCTTTATGGTCCAACTCTCACATCCATACCTGACTACTGGAAAACCATAGCTTTGACTATATGGGCCTTTGTTGGAAAAGTAATGTCTCTGCTTTTTAATATGCTATCTAGGTTTAACATAGCTTTCCTTCCAAGGAGCAAGTGTCTTTTAATTTCATGATTGTAGTCACCATCTGCAGTGGTTTTGTAGTCCAAGAAAATAAAGTCTGTCACTTTTTCCATTGTTTCCCCATCTGTTTGCCTTGAAGTGATGGGACTGAATGCCATGATCTTCGTTTTTTGAATGTTGAGTTTTAAGCCAGCTTTTTCACTCTCCTCTTTCACCTTCATCAAGAGGCTCTTTAGACCCTCTTTGCTGTCTGACGTAAGGGTGGTGGCATCTGCATATCTGAGGTTATTGCTGTTTCTCCTGGCAATCTTGATTCCAGCATGTGCTTCATCCATCCTGGCATTTCACATGATGTACTCAACATATAAGATAAATAAGCAGGGTGACAATATACAGCCTTGACATACCCCTTTCCCAATTTTGAATTAGTCTGTTGTTCCATGTCTGGTTCTAACTGTTGCTTCTTGACCTGCATACAGGTTTCTCAGGAGGCAGGTAAGGTGGTCTGGTATTCCCATCTTTTTAAGAATTTTCCAGTTGGTTGTGATCCACACAGTCAAGGCTTTAGTGTAATCAATGAAGCAGAAGTAGATGTTTTTCTGGATTTCTCTTGCTATTTCTATGATCCAACAGGTGGTGGCATTTTGATCTCTGGTTCCTCTGTCTTTTCTAAATCCAGCTTGAACATCTGCAAGTTCTCAGTTCATGTACTGTTGAAGCCTGGCTTGGAGAATTTTGAGCGTTACTTTTCTAGCATATGAAATGAGTGCAATTGCACAGTAGTTTGAGCATTCTTTGGCATTGCCTTTCTTTGGGACTGGAATGAACACTAACATTTTCCAGTCCTGTGGCCATTGCTGAATTTTCCAAATTTGCAGGCATGTTGAGTGCAGCACTTTAACAGCATCATCTTTTAGGATTTGAAATAGTTCAGCTGGAATTTCATCATGTCCACTAGCTTTGTATATATGTGTATATATACATATTTGTATATATTTTTATATATGTATATAGCTTATATATATATAATGTATATAATGCATTAATACATGATTTTTGTTTTTATCTTTCTGACTTCACTCTGTATAACAGGCTCTATGTTCATCCATCTCACTAGAACTGACTCAAATTCATTCCTTTTTATGGCTTAGTAATATTCCATTGTATGTATATACCACAGCTTTCTTATCCATTCATCTGTTGATGGACATCTAGGTTGCTTCCATGTTCTGGCTATTGTAAATAATGCTGCAATGAACATGTGTCTTTCAGTTTTGGTTTCTTCAGTGTATATGCTTAGAAGTGGTATTACTGGGTCATGTGGTGGTTTTTATTCCTAGTGTTTTAAGGAATCTCCATACTGTTCTCCATAGTGGTTTTATCAGTTTATATTCACACCAACAGTACAAGAGGGTTCCCTTTTCTCCAGATCCTCTTCAGCATTTATTGTTTATAGATTTTTGTGTGTCTGTGTGTTGCAATAGAATTTCACAGAAAAGCCTAGACCATGGTCATTGCACCTTCTGAATTCTGAAATAAAGAAATAACCTAGTCCAAACTGTGCCCATTCTGCTAAGGACCACCTATCCTTTCTCCTGTTCCCAACAGGAACCATTTTCAATCCTGCTTATTGGAGACCATGGATAAAATTGTTGTTTAGTTGCTAAGTCGTGTCCAACTCCTTTGCAACCCTGTGAACTGTAGCCCCCTAGGCTCCTCTGTCCATGAAATTTTGCAGGCCAAGACTACTGTGGTAGATTGCCATTTCCTTCTCCAGATAGATTTTTGGTGATAGCCACCCTGGTGTGACATGATACCTCATTGTAGTTTGGATTTGCATTTATCTAATCATAAGCGATGTTAAGCCTTTTTTCATGTGTTTATTAGCCATCTGTATGTCTTCTTTGGAGAAATGTCTATTTAGGTCTTCTGACGATTTTTTAATTGGGTTGTTTGTTTTTCTGATATTGAGCTGCATGCGTGCATGTGCATGCTAAGTTGCTTTAGTTGTGTCTGACTTTTTGTAACACCAAGAACTATAGCCCGCCAGGCTCCTCTTTCCCTGGGATTCTCCAGGCAAGAATACTGCACTGAGTTGCCATGCCCTCCTCCAAGGGATCTTCCCAACCCAGGGATCAAACCTGAGTCTCCTACATCTACTGCATTGGCAGGCAGGTTCTTTACTACTAGCGCTACCTGGGAAGCCTGCTATATGATCTGCTTTTATTAATAGATTTTGGAGATTAATCTTGTCAGTTGTTTTGTTGGCAAATACTTCCTACCATTCTAAGGGTTCTCTTTTCATCTTGTTTATGGTTTCCTATGTTGTGCAAAAGTTCTTAAGTTTAATTAGGTCCCACTTATTTTTGTTTTTATTTCCATTAGTCTATGAGGTGGGTCATAGAGGATCTTGCTGTGATTTATGGTCATACAGTGTTCTGCCTGTGTTTTCCTCTAAGAGTTTTCTAGTTTCTGGTCTTACATTTAGGTTTCTAATCCATTCAGAGTTTATCTCTGTGTATGGTGTTAGAAAGTGTTCTAATTTCATTCTTTTACAGGTATCTGTCCAGTTTTCCCAGCACCACTTACTGAAGAGACTACCTTTTCTCCATTGTGTATTGTTGCCTCCTTTGTCAACAATAAGGTGCCCTTAGGTGTGTGGGTTTATCTTTGGGCATTCTATGTTGTTCCATTGGTATATATGTCTGTTTTTGTGCCAGTACCATCCTGTCTTGATGACTATAGCTTTTTAGTATAGTCTGAAGTCAGGAAGGTTGATTCCTCCTGCTCCATTTTTCTTTCTCAAGATTGCTGTGGCTATATGAGTATTTTGTGTTCCCATACGAATTGTGAAATTTTTTGTTTTAGTTCTGTGAAAAATGCCATCAGTGATTTGATAGGGATTGCATTGAATTTGTAGTTTGCTTTGGGTAGTGTAGTCATTTTCATAATATTGATTCTTCCAATCCAAGAACATGGTATATCTCTCCCATCTGTTTGTATTGCCTTTGATTTTTTTCATGAATGTCTTATAATTTTCTGTATATAAGTCTTCTGTCTCCTTAAGTAGATTTATTCCTAGGCATTTTATTCTTTTGGTTGCAATAGTGAATGGGATTGATTCCTTAATATTTCCTTCTGATTTTTCATCTTAGTGTGTAGGAATGCAAGGGATTTGTGTATTGATTTTGTATCCTGAAACTTTACAAAATTCACTGATTAGCTCTAGAAATTTTCTGATCCTATCTTTAGGGTTTTCTATCTATAGTATCATGTCATCTGCAATCAGTGAAAGTTTTATTTTTTCTTTTCCAATCTGGATTCCTTTTACTTCTTCTTCTTTTTTTTTTTTTAATACTGAATGGCAGAATAAAAATCTGCTTCTAGTTTTTATTTTATTTTTTTTAATTTTATTTTATTTTTAAACCTGAAACACTGTATTAGTTTTGCCAAACATCAAAACGAATCCGCCACAGGTATATCTTTGATTGCCATGGCTAGGAGTTCCAAAACTATGTTGAATAATAGTGGCGAGAGTGGGCACCCTCATCTTGTTCCTGATCTTGAAATGCTTTCAGTTTTTCACCATTGAGAATAATGTTTGCTGTGGGCTTGTCATATATAGCCTTTATTATGCTGAGGTAATTTCCTTCTCTGCCCATTTTCTGAAAAGTTTTTATGATAAATGGGTGCTGAATTTTGTCAGAAGCTTTACCTACATCTATTGATATTATCATAATTTTATCTTTTAAATAGTTAATATGGTGTATCACGTTAACTTGCATATATTGAAGAATGTTTGCATCTCTGGGATAAAGTCCACTTGATCACGATGTATAATCTTTTTAATGTGTTGTCGGATTCTGTTTGCTAAAAGTTTGTTGAGAAATTTTGCATCTATGTTCATTAGTTATATTGGCCTGTCATTTTCTTTTTTGTGGTGTCTTTGGTTTTGGTATCAGGGTGATGGTGGCCTCGTAGAATAAGTTTGGAAGTATTCCTTCCTCTGAAATTTTTTGGAAGAGTTTGAGAAGGATAGGAATTCAGTTCAGTTCAGTCGCTCAGTCGTATCCGATTCTTTGCGATCCCATGAATCACAGCATTCCAGGCCTCCCTGTCCATCACCAACTCCCGGAGTTCACTCAAACTTACATCCATCGAGTCGGTGATGCCATCCAGCCATGTCATCTTCTGTTGTCCCCTTCTCCTCCTGCCCCCAATCCCTCCCAGCATCAGAGTCTTTTCCAATGAGTCACCTCTTCGCATGAGGTGGCCAAAGTACTGGAGTTTCAGCTTTAGCGTCATTCCTTCCAAAGAACACCCAGGGCTCATCTCCTTTAGAATGGACTTGTTGGATCTCCTTGCAGTCCAAGGGACTCTCAAGAGTCTTCTCCAACACCACAGTTCAAAAGCATCAATTCTTTGGCGCTCAGCTTTCTTCACAGTCCAACTCTCACATCCATACATAACCACTGGAAAAACCATAGCCTTGACTAGACGGACCTTTGTTGGCAAAGTAATGTCTCTGCTTTTCAATATGCTATCTAGGTTGGTCATAACTTTTCTTCCAAGGAGTAAGCGTCTTTTAATTTCATGGCTGCAGTCACCATCTGCAGTGATTTTGAAGCCCCCAAAAATAAAGTCTGACACTGTTTCCCCATCTATTTCCCATGAAGTGATGGGACCAGATGCCATGATCTTCGTTTTCTGAATGTTGAGCTTTCAGCCAACTTTTTCACTCTCCTGTTTCACTTTCATCAAGAGGCTTTTTAGTTCCTCTTCACTTTCTGCCATAAGGGTGGTTGTCATCTGCATATCTGAGGTTATTGATATTCTCCTGGCAATCTTGATTTCAGCTTGTGCTTCTTCCATCCCAGCATTTCTCATGATGTACTCTGCATAGAAGTTAAATAAACAGGGTGACAATATACACCCTTGATGTACTCCTTTTCCTATTTGGAATCAGTCTGTTGTTCCATATCCAGTTCTAACTGTTGCTTCCTGACCTGCATATAGGTTTCTCAAGAGGCAGGTCAGGTGGTCTTGTATTCCCATCTCTTTCAGAATTTTCCACTTTTTTTCCACAAATTTTCCATTTTCAGTTTATTGTGATCCACACAGTCAAAGGCTTTGGCATAGTCAAAAGCAGAAATAGATGTTTTTCTGGAACTCTCTTGCTTTTTCGATGATCCAGCAGATGTTGGCCCTTCTCTAAACATTTGCTAGAGTTCACCTATGAAGCCATTATGGCCCTGGGCTTTTTTGGGAGATTTTTTGAGCACCATTTTGATTTCAGTGTTTGTAATTGCCTTTTTCATAATTTATATTTCTTTCTGGTTCAGTCTTGAAAGGTTGAACTTTTCTAAGAATCTGTCCATTTCTTCCATATTGTCTATTTTATTGGCATATAGTTGCTTGTAATAGTCTCTTATGATCCCTTATATTTCTGTGTTGTCTGTTGTAACTTCTTTCTCATTTCTTATTTTGTTGATTTGAATCTTCTCCCTTTTTTTCTTGATGAGTCTGGCTAATGGTCTGTCAATTTTGTTTATCTTTTTGAAGAACCAACTCTTAGTTTTATTGATCTTTGCTATTTTTCCTTCATGTATTTTTCATTTATTTCTGCTTTGATCTTTATGATTTCTTTCCTTCCCCTAACTTTAGAGTTTTTTCCTTCTTCTTTTCCAGTTGCTTTAGGCCAACATTACTTTTTGAAGAGACTGTCTTTTCTCCTTTATATATTATTGCCTCATTTGTCCTAGATTAATTGGTTGCAAGGTTTATTTATTGACTCTCTATTCTGTTCCATTGACCTATGTATCTGTTTTTGTGCCTGTATCATACTCTTTTGATGACTGTAGTTTTGTAGTGTAGTCTGTGAAGTCAGGGAGCCTGATTCCTCCAGCTTTTTTTTTATTAGTGTTTTTCTTAATGGCTTAGTATATAATCAAAATTTTAATGCTCCACATGTTCATGGAGACCCCAGTGTGTATTCTCACTCTTCTGTCAACTTGTCTATCTGTCCCTCTTATCAAGGTTAATTGTGTCATTTAGTCTTCTGTCCTTGATGATATTTTGTTATGCTGTGCTTGTCAGTAGTCAAGATATGTGTTGAAATCTCGCACTAGGAAGATTGACTTATTGATTCTTCCTTGTAGTTCTATCAATGGTTCCTTCGTATATTTTGGAGTTCCTAATATTTTGTTGGGTATATACATGTTTAACATGGAAATATCTTCTTGGTGAATTTGCTCTTTTATCATCACATAGTCACCTTTTTAATCCTTAATACTTTAAATTTTTGTACTGAAATCTATTTTACCTGACATGAGCACAGTGATACCAGCTCTCTTTCTGTTAATATTTGCCCAATGGGTCCTTTTTCATCCTTTTCCTTTAAATCTTTCAAGTCCATATGCTTAATAAAGAGGACATATCTCTCCATAGTAACCTGATTTGTCAACATTTGTCTTTTAACTGGTGAGTCTGGAACATTTGATCATGATTCTGTTGTAGAATTTTTTCTAACACCTTCACCTGTATTGTGGTTTGTCTCATCTTGTCTGTGTTTCTCTGCTTTAGCCTACCATGTGGGGAAGTAGGAAGATAGGGGAGATGGTTTCAGTTTCAGGCCAGGCTCCAAGTTGCCCGTCCAGCAACCATCCCCCTCCTTCCTTGTTAATAGGACCCAAGTTTGTTTCGGGCATTTGACACGTGATGTCTCAGAAAATGGCTCCTTCCCCCAGGGCCACAAATGCTTGTTTATTCAACAGTATAGTAGCTCTAAAGCTATCCTGTTAATCCTTACTGTCTTTGCCAGTGATCAGTCTAAAATAGGCATGTGACTCAGTTCTGGCCAATTAGAATTATGGGAAAGTCTATGAGGGGGCTTGTGGGAAAGAGTTCCCTGCCTGGAATGGGTTGAGGGGAGAGAGAAAGAGGGTGGGAAAGAGAGATTCTGATTCATGGTGGGATGTTGTCTTTTAAGTGTGTGGTGCTTGGTGCTGTGGCAGCCATCTTGTAACCATGAGAAGAGGAAGCAACACATTCTGAGGATGATAGAAAAGGAAGATAGGAAGGGCATGGATCATTCATGACATTATTGAGCCACTGAACCAACCCTGCAACCTCCTGGCTCCACACTTGTTAAATGAGGTGATGCTTATTGTTTAAGCCACTGATAGTTGGGTAGTGTATGACGTATAGCTGAAAGTACCCTGAGAAATTATGGAGGAATCTGTCCACTCGTACCATCCTGACTTTTATTTTGCTTGTTCTATTTTTTTATATTTATGTACTTATTTGGCTGTACTGGGTCTTAGTTGTGACATGCAGGATCTTTAGTTGTGGCATGCAGACTTAGTTGTGGCATGTGGGATCTAGTTCCCTGACCAGGGATCGAACCTTGCCCCCTTGCATTGAGATTGTGGAGTCTTAGCCACTGGACTACCAGGGAAGTCCTTGTCCTGCCTTTTAGAGTTCTGGGAACAGACAGGTCTTAAGAGGATCCCGCCTGTGCACCCTAGTGCCAGTCCATACTCAAGCAGAAACCATGACAGGCAGGGGTTGAAGGCCTTTGACTCTCCCATCTCTTTTCGCCTTTAGCTCCGCATCACACTGTCAAGCTCAGAGGCTGGAAATTCCACAAGTTATTGTTTTCACTGAGGGTAAAATGTGGTTTGTGAAAGGTAAATACCCCTGAAAGGGCTGGGAATGACCAATGACCATCAAGGCTTATTTCCTCTAACACTCACTTCTGCAACATGGACCCTCTCAGAGGAAACAAAAGACTGGCTGGAGTGAGGACAGTGGCGGAGAGATGGCATTTGGGGGCTGATTTTACACAGGAATTTATTGAATGTTTGCTAGTTTCCAGGAGCTTTATCCTCACTATCTGATTTTTTAGAAAAAAAATCAAACATTTACTTAGTACTTACTGTGGTACCAAGTGATAGCCAAGCACTGTAAGAAGTAATGCATTTAATCCTTGTAACAATCATAGAAGATGGGGGTGCTCTCGTGAGGCTCACTTCTCAGAGGCGTTGGACCAGGTACACGGGTGCCAGCTCCGAGGCAGTGCTCTGAACTGTTGATGAGCCACGCATCTCTCATGGTCTTGGCAAAGCAACACCATGTCCTGCCAGCTCCCTGGCTTAGCCCCAAAGTGCCAACCTCCCTTCCTGCCTCTATCTGCCCGGCTCGATTGTTGGTCCACAGCAGAGAGCCCTGCTCAGGGCGGAGCAGAGGGCAGTGACCTCTGTAGAGTGTAACACCTGAATTTGGCTTAACCCAAGCTTTGCCAACTTGCAGTCCTGATGGATCTTCTTTTAAAAAGTTTTTATTCCTATTATCTAATTTTTAATGGTCCTTTGAATCCTTTCATGAGGAAAGGTGGCTCAGCGGAAGGACTTGCTGTCCACAGGCACGCAGCTAAAAGCTTGTCTGAATTGACGGTCTGCATTCAAAAGCACTGGGCTGCCTCCCATGGAGACTGAGTCTGCAAGCCTCGGTGGGGACTCCAGGGGCGAGGTGCGTAAGCCACTGTCTGCTGAGCCTTTGCTATGTGCCAGTGGTTACACGCATTATCATATGACATTATGATATATACATGAAGATGATTATTACATACATTTTCCTTCTAATCTCTGGAACTTCCCAGTGAGGACAGTTTATATAATCCCCATCCTATCTCATAGAGAAGAAAACTGAGAGGCACCAAGAGAGTATGTACAGTCCAAGGATGCCCAGCTCCAAGCAGCAATGTGGGGATCTGACTTCTTGCCTGACTGACCCCAGAGTGCCTGGTGGAGAAAGAGCCAGGGGCCCAGGATGCAGTCAAGCCAGATTTGATGCCTTAAGACAACTGCTGCCTCCATCTCCCAGTTTTGTCAAAGGCTCACCATGTGGTCAAGGTCTCTTGAGTGGCAGGGTCTACATTAAAACAGATACTCTAAGAGCTTTGCAGTTTCCAAAGCACTAACCATGATTCTTCTGAATTGAAATGGGTGCTTGGAGAAAGTGGAGCAGGCCGTGGCCTCCCAGCTTTAGCTTGGGAGCTAAGGGCCACCGGGCCTACTGCAGGCCATGCCCAGAGCGCTGTCAAGGTAGCCCTGAGCTCTGTGCCCACTGGAGGCCTCTCTGGCATTCACCCCTCCAGGTGCGACTGGTTCTGAAGTTGGCTGGAAGGCATCCGGGCTGCCTGTTTGCAAGCATGATTTGGATCATCCTAGGCTGCAGTAGGCTTTTAATCCCTATAGGCTAAACCAAGAATTCCCTTCCCCTGCAGTAGTTCGCTCCATACCAGCTGTCCAAATTTTATGTAATCCAAGAAAACGTGAGGCTGTGTTCTGACAGAAGTTGGTAAAGGAAACACAGTATTTGCCCAAATCTAGGTAAACAGTGTTCTTGCCTGGAGAATCCCAGGGATGGGGGAACCTGGTGGGCTGCTGTCTATGGGGTCACACAGAGTCGGACATGACTGAAGCGACTTAGCAGTAGCAGCAGCAGGTAAACATGGAGTCTTGAAACCCAGGCTTTAGTCCTGACCTAATGTGGGAGAATTTATGAAATTCACAAGCCTCTTATGCCTCGGTTTCCTCAACTGTAAAATCTTGGTGCTGAGAAGGGTCATCTAAGCAAGCGGATGTACGGCGATAAAGTGTGTTCTTTACTAATGTCTGAGGGGTGTGCTACTCGAGCAGATGTTGGGTTTAAATCTCTGCCACCTTCCTCTGTCTTTCCAATACACCCGAGGCTTACCAGATGTCAGTGGTAAGTGCCAGGTGTCAGATGACACCCAGAGAACAGTGTCACTTATTCCAGAGAGGACTCAGCCAATCCTACTGGCCTCATGTATTCCCACTGCTGTTTGCACTCTTTACCCTGCCCCCCACCCCATGTTCCCCTGACCACCACCTCCTAGCTCCCTTCCTCCCGAGGATGACTCACTACATTTCTTGCTTGCTTGCTCCATTGTGCTGTTTTTAGGTTCAGAAAAAGAAATGTGTCAAATTTAAAAGCATAGCACAGCTATTTAAAGTTCAGAGCATGAACCCTTTAGAGCCTGGAAGGCCTCGGCCCCCAATTTTCCTCGTGCTTTCTAAGGCCCGACCTGAAAGGCAGCTGGGCACTTGCAGATGGTAGAGACAAGGTTTGATGTCCCCTGGGGTGCGGACTGGGAGAATTTTCTGCCGGGGTAGGGAGAGCAGGAGACTGCGAGCCTCAGGCGGAGCCCCAGGGACAAGGTCCAGCCTGGTTCCCTTGGTGGCCCCTTGCTGCAGGACTCGCAGCCTTGGCGCAGGAAACTTGGCAGTGGTGGGCTGATGGTTGGGTGCACGTGTGTACATTTGCTCGAAAATGGTCTAAGGGCCATACAGGGTTTCAAGCCTGAGGAGGAGGAGGCTTGAGGAAGGGGGCAGGAATAGTTTCCCTCTGTTCAGTCATTTGTTTGCCTCCATTTCCCAGCTCCAGGAGGAGCCTGTGTGCTTCCCAAGAGGAGTGGAAAGAAGTGCAATTGTCCTGGGCACTTGCCTCCTTCCTCTCACCCTCCCCACCCCAGTCTCTCCAAACCTGCTGTAAAATGAAACCCTTCTCCCCTCTGCCCTCACAGGTCCCATCTCTGGAAGCGTGGGCATTCCTCTGTCCCAGCCCCCAGTGCCTTGGGGTCAAAGTCTGCGCTCCAACACTTGACAGTGCCATTCGCACCCTCTGGCCCCCTTCCTGTTCCAGAAACCTGGTGGCTGCACTCCTGCCTCAAGACCTTTGCAACTGGCTGTTCCCCTGACCTGGCACATTTTTTCCCTCAGAAGAACGTTCTGGCCCTCATTTCCTCCACATCTCTGATCAAATTGTACCTTATCGGAGGTCTTCTCTGCTCATCCCATAGGACAGCCTCTTATCATCCCGACAAATTATGCATGTTTGCTCATTGGTTTATTGTCTGGGCCAGGACAGGAAGGAGGACTCTCCGCCCCGCTGGCCAAGCTCCATGGAGACAGAGAGATGGGCTTGGTCTTGAGCCCTCCCCTAATCCCACAAGGGTTTGGCCAGCTGTAGGCCAAGGTCCAGTACTGGTCGGTAGATGACATCCTTACACTCTTGACAAGCTCTTGCCCCATCACCCAGAACATTTCCCTGGCAGCTATCTTAATCTTCCTTGACCACGCAGAGAGGGAGGCCCGTGGCACCCAGGGGAGCATTCAGGGCTGCCCTCTCATCGTCCTCTGGCGTCATCTTTGAGAAAACAGGGTGGTCCTGGTGAAGGGTGGCAAGCGTGTTCTGCAGAGCCTCCACGGGTGCCATGCTCAGAGTGAACCTTTGCTCTGAGCTCTGATTTGACCGCTCTCCCTGCTGACCTGCTTGTTTTGTCTCTTGCTTTTCACTAGGCTGTTCCACAGCCTGCCAAGCACAGCGCCAGGCACATAAACATGGGCTGACAGCACAGAAGCCATCTCTGGCCTCACTCGGGACCCAGGGACAGAAGCATGGGGTAGGTGTGTGTGTGATCACTGCAGCCTACATCAGTTCACTGCTTTGAGGGTGAAAAGCCCAGAGTCGTTTCTGGAGACTTGGGCTCCAGTGCTGTGCGTGCCACCAAAGCCGGCTAGGCTGTTTTCACTCCAGATGGAGCTCTGTGGTTAATAAGGGAGAGAGCACTGGGCAGTGGGCGGGAGCTGGCACTGAGGGAGGGAGAGGAACGCCAGAGGCCAACTCACCTCCATGGCTGGGCTCCCTGGAGCCCAGGAGACAGTGGCTCAGACGCTTGAAAGAACTGGGGGGTGGCTGCTCGGTGACAGCTGGGGGAATTTATGCACACTGTCAGGATACAGGCTTACACTTCGAATCAGTTCCAACTCTTTATTTTTAAATCCCCCAGCTGGCTAAAGACTTAGAAGGAAAGATGAGACAATCATTTGCGTCTTGTCCCAGGCGGGCTGTCACTCAGAGTCCAGGAAAAGGCGGGTGTGCCAGGACCTTTGCCACACTCCTTGGCAGCTGAGTGGCGGCAGGTAGCAGCAGCGACCCTACCTGCCTCAGTACCATTTCTACTAGAGAGAACCTGGGACTGGCCCAGCCTGAGTGAAGAGGGGGCTGTGCACACCCTCTTCACTCCTGCCGCCCAAGCCTCAAAAAGGCACCCCCTGGGGGAGCACCTGTCCTTCTTTGGACAGAGGCATACGAGCCAAGGGTCCTGGCTGTAGTGGACAGTGGTCAGCTTTGGGGGCATCTATGGTGTAGGTCACAGGGTGTGAGCACGGGAAGGACTAGGCAGTTGCCAAGTCTTGTGATCTTGTGACTTAGCCAATATCCTTTAAGACACGTTTCCTCCCCAGCTAGAGTTGCTGTTTGTAATCTGCAACTAAAAACTCACCGAGTGGTGACACAGAGGCCATGGGAGAACAGAGCCAGTGCCTAAGAATTCTCCTCGGCAAGTGTGCCCTCTTGGGTGTGTAGCTAGCTGGAAAGGTCTTCCAAAAAGGAAAACAGGAAGGTGCGACCATTGCCCCATGCCCAGTTCAGATGGCGCTCGGGGCCGTGCCCTTTGTGAAGCCCGTCTCGCCAGCTGCGGGCATCTGGCAGCCACCCTGCTGGGAGGTGGTCCTGTCCTGGAGCACGGGAGGCTGGACAATGTGCCTCCTTGGGTCTTCTCAAACGCGACTGGCATATTTTCATCCTTGCCGCACCAGTCTAGTGATAACCGCCCCCAGCAAGTGCCTTCTTGAGCAATTCGTTTTTCATAATAGTTGACATACTGCAACAAGGCAGAGAGATGAATCGTGACTTCAGAGTTCATTGGTTCCAATGATTCCCATCCTTCTAAGAAGGCATTTTTGCCAAAATTGCACATATGCGCCTTAAAAACATACACAGTTGTTTTCTGATGGAATTTTCCCCTCAAACCCTGTGTGCATTTGGTTTGAAAATAGTCTTTCTTGCAGTTTCAGGTGGTCTTGTTCCTCAGAAGTGTCTTGGTAACTTGAGGATATGGCTTTTCCTGAACAGCTTTGAAGGAACAAGGGGACCCCAGGCTCTAAGAAGGTGGCAGTGTGGCTGTGCTGTTCTGATACCAGCAGAGCTATCAGAAGGCATTGCGGGAACATGCAAAGTGCAGAACTGTACAGAACAGATGGCGGGGGCTTCAAAAGCTAAGACTCACCTTGAAAGATAATGGTACCGAGGGAGGGGGTGGGAGGCTTTTGTACCCTTTTGACAAGGAAGCAGGGGAGACAAAAGTGATTTGCCAGACTTGCGTGCAAGTCAGCAGAACTGATACTCTGCCGTAATTTACATCAAGGCAGGCCCGGCTGCCTGTCTTGTCCAGAAATAAGTGGTAGCAATCAACTGACAAACTGTTTCTCTTGCCTCATGATCTTTTTTGTACATAAGGAGCATTTACATCCTCTCTATCCAGGCAGTCATTGTGTAACACTCTCCTTCCATTCCCCGCACCTCAGAAGAGTTGCCAATGCTCTAACTGACCTCTGGACCAACATGCCCCAGGAGTCACCAGCTTGACTGGAGAGCCTCGCAGCTCCCCCTCCCTCCCACTGAGCCCCGTGCTAGTCTGTGGGCCTCTTGCCTGGCTGCCAGATGGGCAGACTGAGGCCCACAGAGGCTAACCAATGGCCCACGTCATGGAGCTGCTGGTGGTGGTGCTGGCTTGGGAGGCTAGTCCGTCTGACTCAGAGACAGAGCCTTCCGTGTTGCTGGGGTCCCCTGGGTCAGGGCCAGAGCAAGCACCAGGTGGGTGGCCAGCTGCTTTTCGGCTGACGATGTTGCAAGAAATATTTGTCACAGAACCTGCTAAACCCCAGCCATGGCAAAGGTCTGAGCTTGGCCTCTCTGCTCTGAGGAAGGAGGAGAGGAGAGTACCCTTGCCCCCTTGCAACCACTGCCACGATGTGTGGAGAACGAGCCCCCCAGGCACCTGGTGTGGGAACCTGTCCACTGAGGCCAGGATAGTGGCAGGACAGGCCTCTCCCATCCGCCTCCAACATCTATTCCCCTTCTTGGTGGCGTGGGCCTCAGCTGCTTGTGAAAGGGATCAAGCCTCAGAAGCCTGTTCTTTGAAGCTGACAGCTTGATGCCTGTGGAAATGCAGTACTATTTCAGGATTTCATTTGAAAGAGGTTTCAAAAGAGTGACTCGAAGGCTCGGTTGAATTGCTTATTATGGCTCTTCTCCTGGCCGCGTCTTGGTTGGTGAGCCCAAACACAGCATCTGCGGCTTTGCACGTCATCCACAGGCAGGTGATGGTTCTAAATTAGCACCTGGCTCATTCTGGAAGGCTGTAACTCTTCCTGAGCCTTCGCCCGAGAGGTGACCGGGCCTTTAGCAGCTTGTACCTTTACGTTCTCTGTGTTTGAAATGATCCACCAGGGAGGTTATCTGGTCAATGACATGAGTCTTGTTTATGTTAAGCATGTGTTGTGTGTGTGCTTAGTTGCTCAGTCATATCTGACTCTCTGCGACCCTATGGACTGTATAGCCTGCCAGGCTCCTCTGTCCATGGGCTTCTCCAGGCCAGAATACTGGAGTGGGTTGCCATGCCCTCCTCCAGGGGATCTTCCCGACCCAGGGATTGAAACCAGGTCTGCCGCGTTGCAGGCGGATTTTTTACAGACTGAGCCACCAGGGAAGCATGTGTTAAAGGCACCAAAAATAAAGGCTATGAAATGTGGGGCCTGTGACCCCCACCATGGACCCTCTGAGGCAAAAGGGAGCAAACAGGCTTCCAAGGAAAGAAGTGGCAGAGAGAGGAAGGCTCTGGGCACCACAGGAGCTCAGCAGGGTACAGCCCCACCTACCCACACTGTCTCTGGGATCTGCCGCACCAATGGCAGGCCTCAGGGTGGTCCCACCTTCCTGTCTCGCACCTTATCCCCACCCTGTCCCACTGCCCCCACCCTGAGCGCCGAGGCATGTCTCCTGTATTTTTGTATTTCCACACCTGACACAGCTTCCCACATGTGCCAATGAATGACGGAAGGAACCATCTAGTAATCTGTGGAGAAAGGTTTCACATACTTGCTTCTTTGTGCTCACGGCCTCCAGCCCCAGCCACCTGAGGGCCTTACGGTGAAAGTGCTGCTGGGAGAAAGGCCTGAGCACATCTTGCATTTCTGTGGCAGTGGATGCTGCAGACTCACGACATGGCTCCCCAGAACACGGGGTCGTGCTGCTCCCTGCTGGACATCAGCCCATGTGGGAGGGTGGAGGTGGGGCACAGGCCTGTGCACAGACCCCCTGCCCGCAGCTGGCCCAGCTCTAAGAAGAGCTGGCACCCCCTCTGCCTTTTTTCTTTCTGGTTAGATTGAAAGATGTGGGATTTTTCACAAGGCAGGAGAAACCCTTGGGTGGCCAAGATAAAATCCTTGAAGACTAGACCATGAGCCAAAGTGAAGTGGGAGCAATTTTCTAAATCTGGGTGAGAGAGAATTGTCGCGTGAAGATAGCCACGCCCATAGGACAAGATGCTGAGAAACCCAGCCAGGCACGAGAAAACCAGGCCCCACAGAAAGAGCTGTTCTATTCATTAAACAATCTGACCCACAGACAGACCATACCCATTAAGATGTTCCCTTTGTTAAGGTTTGCAGCTGCTGGAAGGATCTTTCCATCTTGAAGATATGTCACTAGCTCACGGAACCTGTTCGGAAACTCGGCAAGAGCTGATTTAAGCTGCCTTTTCACTTCACTCTGCACTTGAGAGACCCACTTCCAATCTGTCCTCAGACTCCAGGAGACCAGATGCTGTGACAAAAGTTTCAGTGAGATGAGTGTAGACGATGACCCCCCTAGTGCTCCTCAGGGGAGCACAGAAGTCACCGGCCCTTTCTGGGGTTTGGATGTCTACTGCTTTCAAGTGTGTTCACTATCATCCCCTCCCTGCCAGGGATTCTCATGGGCAAGGCTTTGTTGGGGAAAGCACAGGGAATCTTGGGGAACACAAGAAGTGCCCACGAGAAAGGGACAGACTGAGCACCGAGGCCCTACTGCATCTGGCAACCTGAATTGGGCAGCAGTTCCTGCAAATGAGAAGCCACCGCCTTCGTTAGGTAGGTCATCGTCCCATAAGCCCCGCTTGGAGCGCTGTCGTAAAAGAAGTGGCAGATGCCTGTGGCTTGGTCTTTCTCCAGCGTGTCCGTGGCTCCACTTGACACCTGCAGCAGGAAAAAGAGGCAGAGGCGACGTGTGAGCAGAGCCGGCGCTCCCAGCCGGACGTGGGCAGTGCAGCACTGATTCTAGGATGAGGGGACGGCTTCTCCTAGCTCGACTTTGGTTTACACGGGGCAGGACATGTGTTGGCTCTAAAACCTATGCTGAAGGGGGCCTGTCCATCTCCAAAGGTCAAGATTTCCCAGTGGCCACAAACCATTTTCAAACCAAATGGTTGACATTTTTCACCATCTGTGAGGACATTTTCTTTTTTTGAGAACCACCTTTCCTACTGGACACAGGATCTCCAGCCTCAACAGAGGTGAATGGCAGCCAACCCAGCTACACTGCCTCTAGGCACGCCCACCTGGTCTTGTAGGAACAGCTGGTTGGCCATGTGCACGATCTGGTCCACGTGGATGATGCCCCCGATGCTGTTCATCTCTGTGTCCGAGAGCAGCGTCAGCACCATGATGGCCTCCACCAGCAGCTGCCGGTACTCGGGTTGTGGCACTCGGTTCAGCACTGACTCAACGTGGACAGCAAACTTGATCTCCTGCGGGGTCATCTGCCAAGGGACCAGGAGAGACAGGTCAGGATCGAGCTGAGGACAGACAGCCCTGTCACCCACGCCACTCGCAGCACCCACTGACTCGGAGAAAACTTGGCTTCCTTGCTAGCCACTTGGCTCATCCTGCTCACAGGAATCCTCTGAAGCAGGAGGCTGAGAGCCAGCCAGCCCTGTCCTAGCATTAGTCACCCATCCCCATGGACTGTGACTTCTAGCGACACGACCATGTCTTGTTTTTTCTTTCTTCACTATTCTTTGTGGCATATAGCTTGGTGCCTTTGGTGGGGTAAAAATTAAAAAATCATTTTTTTAAAGAATGAAAGGGGTAAAGAAACCAGGGAAGACGACTTGTCAGAGGAGGCTGCTACGTGTCCAGGGAGTTCTTCCCTTACCAGAGTTTTCAGGAGCAATCTAGAGATCTGGAAAGTCCAGATATGCTGTTTCTGAGGGGAAGGAAGAAAGGTGATGCTAATACATGTGGGGAAAAACTGTAAAACTTAAGGGTTAAGTGTTGAGAAAGATGCATGCGTGCTACGTCGCTTCAGTCATGTCTCTTTGCAACCCCATGAACTGTAGCTCCCATGGACAGAGGAGCCCTGGGGTTCTCCAGGCAGGAATACTGGAGTGGATTGCTATTTCCTCCTTCAGGGTATCTTCCTGACCCAGGGATTGAACCTGTGTCTCTCGCATTGCCAGGCAGGTTCTTTACCACTAGCACCACCCGGGAAGCCCTGAGATAGGGCCTGCAAATGGCCTGTATGTGTGTAATGAGCTTGAAATATGGGTGAGTGGAAAGAGTCCAAGAAATCTAGCACTCGGTGAAAACTCACGGCATGTGGGGTTTTCCCATCATACCTCTTGTGTGGTCGAGGACGGGAGCACATAACCGTCGATGGACAGACCATGGCACTGGAGGCAGAACACACATTACACATGTCAGAACCTGATTAAAAAGTGTGCACACACACTCACGTTGCACTGCCCTGGAAGCCAGTGCAAGGACTGGAACACGCCAGACTGTGAGAGTTATTTTTAGAGAGTTTGTTCTCACTGCCCACAGGCTGTGTTTTCGATGGAACAGTTCTAAGGAGCCGGCAGGCGTTGTTCAGATCTCACACGAACAACGCCCCAGGGACCTGCTGGGTTGTCCTCTGTGGGAGCTCCGAGTTTCACTCAGCAGCCCAGTCCTGGCGGCTGAGAGGCCCCCTTTGGTGCCAGAGCAAGGGAGATGTGCATGGTTCCTGCTGGCAAAGTGATACTTCTATGCCTTCGCAGGCATCTATTTTTGAGGTTTCTATAATAAGCACCAATCACAAAAGACTAGAGCACATGCACAGACACGCACACGCACACCCGTGTATATAAATAACAAGCGCTGGCTCTGTACAAAGTGCCACTTTTTCATAATAAAAGCATCTTGGTATCAAGCCAGTGGGAGCCCGTATGGAAGCATGTGAGGCCCCAGGAAGAGTGGGAAGGTCTTCTAGGAACCATTGGAGGCCTCTGCTCCCATGTGGGGACCAGAGTCAGCTAAGAGGACAGGGAGCCCTCGGGCCTCCCTGTGCCCAAGTTTTGACAGAGACCTCACAGGGTGCAGAATGCAGGAGATTGGGGAGGGGGTGTTGTGCGCCCTCTTTGGGGTAACTTTTCTCTCCTGGCCTCTCCTACTGTGAAATATGCTAACAAAAATAACTGAGGGAAAAAAAATATCAGTCCTGTGTGGTTCTTGGTTTGCAAAGAAGCTTCTGATGGAGGCTGACAGTCCCTCTGGCAGGACACTGGCATGCTCCGGGGCTGAGGAGGGAGAAAGTAGCTGCAGGGACCAAGGTGCGTGGCTGTTCCAGGTCAGGTGGGTTACAGCATTTTACCCTGAGCCTTCCTGGCCTTCTCTGCCTCTTGCCTACCTTCAGACTTTGCTATGTTCAGAAAATAGGTCAGGGGTGGCTCCACACAACCTGGACTGCCACTTTATCTAACTGGTTTGGTTTCCAGCCAGCATTTCTCAACCAGGGGCACTTGGCCCCCGAGGGGACACTTGTCAGCGCCTGGTGACGTTTGGGTGGTCACACCGGGTGGTGGGGGGTGATGCAGCTCTGCAGCCAGGCTCACCTTCTGAAGGATCTTCCACACCTTCTGGTAGAATCCCACGGGGACCCTGTTGATGGCGCCGTCCAGCCTTCTCCTGCGCAGCCACTGGCCCTGCCGTTCCCCCCAGCCCATGTGCTGCCCGCCCGAGTCTGATGACGATGTGCCCGTGGGTGAGGACGGGGTGCTAGACCTCTGCAAGACAGAAGGGCGTGGCATTCAGAAGCCTCAGGAGGGCTGCCCGGGGACTAGTCAGAAAGACCAGCTGGCTTTACCAGTTTGCTGACCCAGCTTCTTCCCTACACTCCTCCAGCCGCCAAGAGGGGGTGCACCGGTAGAGGCCCCAGGCCCAGCAGAGAGGCCCAGCAGGTCAGGGGGTGGGCTCTGGGGGGCTGAGAACCCCAACTCCGCACCAGTGGCTCTCGCTCTGTGCCCTCGGCCTCCTGTAAGCAGCGGAGCACAGGCGGGCACCCTGAGTGCAGACGCGGGCAGCCCTGCAGCCCAGGGAGGACAAGGCATAGGGACTACGTTCCTCCTGCGGAGCATGGTGGTCACCGCGCTGCGGGGCTGGGGCCATGGGAATACAACACCCAGCAAGCCCTGGGAGGAAGGCTTCAGACCATGGTGTGTCCACCTTCCTCTTCAGCCGCTTTCTATTCTGCCTGTTCTCAGCATAGCACTTTCTCCTCATTCGGGGCGATGACTGCCTCCGAGCTGGGGTACCATCTCCTCCTCATCTCCTCCTGGAGACCGGATTTATTCTGGCCTCTCCAAGGGAAGCGCTGAGGCAGGGCCAGCAGTTCGGCTTCTGCCTCGGGAGCCACAGGCCCGCCCACGACTGCAGAGGCCACGGGAGAGGCTCCAGGGGCCTGAGGTCGGAACAGGGCTCCCTGGGTGCAGCCTCCCTGTGGCCAAGCGCGTGTCCACTGTGCCAGCGGCCTCCCAGCTGGGGACGGAATAACCTTCATCCTTGTACTTGATCTGAGTTCCGGACTACCTGGCAGTTTTCCTTTCTCAGTGTGCAACCTCAAATTCAAACCTCTGCAGGACTGGAGGCTTCTTGGAGCACACGTTTTGACTTCATCGGATCTTATTTTGAAAAGGCTGTTAGGCTGGGTTATTCCACTGGGCTCATTACTGCCATTTAAATACAGCAACAATTAGAGACAAATAAAAGTAATTACAGCCATACTCATCAGTGACTCAGCTGGTTTTCTCCCTCTAGTTTTGGGAGGAAGATTCAGACTTGCCTGTGCAATTAGAACATTTCCTCCAGCTCATCTGGGGCCTCCAGGCAAGTAGGGCCACAGCACATACAAAGTGCCCATTGGCTCATGCGGGCAATGATTCACCCCCCATGGCTCAATAGAAAGATGCATAACCACTGCCCCAAAGGGTCCAGAAGCTCCTGGGGATTGGTGAGAAGAGTGTTGCTCACTCACAGCCCACCGAGGAGAGCATAAGCAAAGAACTCAAGATGGAAAAACAAAGCTCTCAGTTCCACAACTCTGCTCTCCAGCCTCTCCTCTGTCATGGTGACAGTCCCATGCTAACACTTAAACCTGTTCACAGCTTGGGAGGGGGGAGGGGGGGGGGCAAGAGAAGGGCAAGGAGAGGATGTGGACACCACAAACGGCGGCGGGGACGCATGGTTTACCACAGACTTGGAGGAGCGCACGCTGCTGGACGCGGCCTGGCTCACAGGAATGAGCTACAAAACAGAGAGAGTCCACTCAGTCACGTGCACTGACACCAGAGGATGCATGCAGAGAGGAGGAGCACAGAGCAGCCCCGAAAACCGCCGAGGAAGCAAGACGTGGAGGATGCGGGCAGCAGAAGTTCTCAGTCACCCCTGAGGCAGACAGCCCACGGTGCAGGGGCAGAGCTCCGCTTTCTCTGAGTGTGGAGCTTCCCCGTGTCTAGTCAGTGTGGAGGCAGCTTGTCAAGTTAGGATACAACTTATTTTCCAAAGTCACAGCCTTGAGATGCTAATCTTTTATGTTAATTTTGGAAAGAGAAAAATGTATTTCCTTGATGTAAGTAAGTGGCCAAATACAATACTTACACTGGCTAACTGAACCTAAACCCATGCAAGACAAACGGTGATCATTCTGTCCCCATAATAAGCTAAGACAGCATTAAACAGACGGAAGGAAGCCCCCAGATTCAGCTCCAGTCAACTACCATCAGGATGTGGGCAACCAGAGGGACGGTGCCACCGAGTGGCTGGCACAGGAAGATGTTTGAAAAGTCTGTTCCTTACTTGGAAAAAGCATAAATTCCAATGAGAGGGCACATGTGTTTTTCCCTGGGACTGAACAGGAAATCTGCACGTCAGTAGAGACTCTGTGCTCAGTCACAGAAACAGGACACTGTTAGGAATGGGTCTCCAGTATTTTTTTCTATTGCTATAATCAGTGACCACAATCTACTTGTCCCTATTCAGTTCCGTTTTTTGAACAGATACTCCTGCGGAGGCAGAACCCATCTCCATCCATCTGTTTCACAAAGTATCTTATGAAACCCAAGAGTTTGATAAATGGATTTTTTTTCTCAAGGCATGGGGCAAGGTCACTTCTCTTGCTTTCGAGTGCACTTGGCCTGTCCCAAGGGCTGCCTGCCACAGCCTGTGGAGTCGCCTCCACCCAAGCCTGTTTGATGGGCAGAACTGTTCTCCATGGCTTGACACTCGGTACTCACAGCCTCACTTCCCACATTCAAGCCAGAAAGAACATAAAGCACCGTAAAGGAGGAAAGAAGACAGAGATGTTTCACCTGTTCATCAGCACTAAACCGCCTAGTCATCTGAAAGCAAAAATACATCAGAAAATAAAAACCAGTTTCAAATCAAGGCTGCCTTACTACTTGTATCACCGTCTAGAACATCCGAGGACGCGTGGGTCCACCTGCAGGGCGTGACCATTAGTGCCTCACGGGCTCAATCTACTGAAGCCACACTTGAAATGGAGAAAACCCCAGTGCATTTCTCACTGCAGGTCAGTCAGCAGGAAACTATTTCCTACTGTAGATCACTGTCAAGTCCTAGCATAGTACCCACCCCATTAGGAGTGAAAGGCTGTTGACTTGCAGTCCTGTGGGATCAGTCCAGAAGGAATTTATTATGAATTAAAGGTGAGCACCAAAAAGACACACCTATGGATGGTGGAAAATAAGGATATCACGAGCATTCCAGTCTATTTCTACACTCCTTCATTTCACTGCTGCACTTGAAGGACACATTGGATGGAGAGAGGATTCAGTGACCTTTTGCAATGGTTGCGGTCCTCTCGAAAGACTGGTTCTTGGCAACAGGCAAACATGGGGCAGGGTATTTTCTGGAATGCTCACCTAACATGGTTAACGCTAAAGACAAGCGCTTGTGGGTGCACATGAGACGCTCTGGGATGTCTGAGCACAGGAGGGATCTCTCATCCTTTCCCAAGCAGGCTGTGGTCTGCATGCCCAGGGCTTCTCTCATGTTCTCAGTTGAGCCCAGACACGAAGACCACTTCTTTCCTGGCACCGAGAGCTCTTCTTACCTGTTTCATCTCACTCCTCAGCCTGTTGATGCCGCTCCTCTCGGTTTTGGTGACTCCAGTGTGGCCCACCTCATGGATGGAGACAGCAGGGCTGGGTGTGGAGGAATGAATGGGCCGCACTGCAAGGGAAACACACACAGAGTCCTTATATCACGTCCGCCCTCAGAGGGACACATGCATGTGCTTGTTTTTATCTATCTCCCCACTCAACTGTGCACTCCCGTTTCCAGGACCTGGAGCAGGGCCTGCGACACAACATGGGCTCAGTATGCATTTGGGTGACATAGTGAACGTGACTTAAGCCGCACGCAGGAAACACTGAGTGGCCAGAAAACCCTTCAATGCTTTGAGTATGTTGTTTAAAATAACTTTTTACGTCTCCAAATGTACCCCTTCCTTGTAGAAACCTGAGTCCACCCAATAAAGGTCCAGCCTTGGGGCAAGAGAGGGAAGACCTGGGAGAACAAGCCAACCAAAGGTGAAGACACAGCAGTGGCCATCCTAGAAGGGGCAGGGGGGCTCCAGCCTGCTGCAGTGGCCTGTCTATGGCCGTGCCCCACTCCCTGGTGCTCCACGCTGTACGCACAGCGATCCTTCTAAAAGGCACATGGGGGACAATGTCACTGTCCACTCAGACTCTTTTCAGGCCTAGCCCAGTCTTCGGGATAAAGCCTCCCAAGGGCACATGAAGCCCTACCGACTGGAACCCACCTGCCCCTCGCAGCTGTCCCCTCCGAGGCAGTCCCTCGGTGCTCGGTGTTGCATCGGTGGCTCCCTCCCGTCCCAGATGAGTGGACAAATAAGGAGCCCAAGGACAGCAGAGAGGGAGGACCCACAAAGATTAGCCCGAGTGGGAGGAAGGACACGGAGAGAGTGGCAAACAGAAGCCAAAGGGGCCTGTTTGTACTGGGCATTAGCTGAAAACATTAATTTCAGACATCTCAGGATTTAATAAAAATTGAACAGTTACAGGTAGGGCTGCTTAAAAAAACTGAATGATTATAAAGGACAATTAACAAATGTTACATGCAAAAAGACAGGACCTCTTCTGGCCTTGCTTGCAATCTGACATATGTATGGTTTCAAGTGACATTACTCTGTTCCTTGTTTCATAAGCTTCTATAGCTTTATATCTAGTAGCAATTTTTCAGTAATCATCTGTGTCAAACCACGTATATTATTTTGATGAGCAGAACACGTTAAATATTTATCTTGTATATTTACATTTCAAGGATTGTGCATTTCAAAGGATTGAAAATTACTTTTGGAAAAGGATCCTGAGCGTTCCTCCTTCAGGAAAGGAGAAAAACCACCAAAACACATCTGATTGTGTGATGCTGTCTTTGTTTGACTGCTGGCACCCACTCTAAAGAAAAAGATCTGAAGTACCCAATGTCCTTATTAAATAAAAAGAATGACAGCCCACACTGCATTTCTTTGGCTTGATGAAATAAATTCACCAATGTGTCTGCAAATCAGTTCACTTTATTATGAGGAAGATAAATGATAATTGCCTCAATTATAATTAGGGAGCATTTGAGAACAGAATTCCATCAGGACTTGGGCGATTGTATTTCCTAACACTGGAGACAGGGTTCCGGTACAGAGAAAAAGGGAGAGAGCAAGACAAGGATGAAGCAAACTCAGCAAGGTGTTGTGAGGCTGCACAGGGCTGTTCTCCAGGCCTACAGAGGGTAACGGGAGTCTGGTTGAGAACTCAGCCACACCAAAGGTGGAGCACTCAGGTGCTGCGAAGACAGCCCTCACGTGTGGACCCCCTGGTCACCTCACTCCTTTCTAAGTCCCGTGCCCAAGAGGCAGGCCAGGGTGCGGAGGGGTGTACCATGTCCACGTGTCCCCATGGCTCTCCCCAGCAGCTTGCCAGAGGATCACAGAGCCCTCCAAGTCATAACCTTAAACCTAGGACTCTTGTCAATGTCAGGGAGGTAGGAACCTTACACCCAAACTGTGTCCCAAATCAATGATTACTGATGCTGTTTGTATAGAAGCAGTTCCAGGCAGCGCTGGATATGTCAGTCAAACCCTCAGTGAAGCCATTCCTGACCCCCTCCCCACAGAGGAAAGAAAGCTGAAAGGCAGGGGTTAGCAAACTTCAGAGGCGACCCACTGTCTGCTTTGGCACAGCCTATGAGGTAAGAATGGCTTTGTATATTGTTGGGGGAAGAAAACAAACAAATAGTATCTTTGCTGTTGTTTAGTTGCAAAGTTGTGTCCAACTCTTTGTGACCCCGTGACTGTAGCCGGGCAGGCTCCTGTGTCCGTGGGATTTCCCAGGCAAGAATACTGGTGTGCGTTACCATTTCCTTCTCTAGAATAGTATCTTAGGACACACGCAATGATATGAAATTCAAGTTTTGCTGTCCAGGATTATTTTTTGGCACCCGGCTTCTCTTTGCTGACGTGTGGTCTGTGTCTGTGTTCATGTTGTGACAGCAAAGCTGAGGCCTGTGACCAAATGGAGCCTGATTGGCTCCCTCTGGCCTTTTACAGGCAGTGTTTGCTGACCTCTGGTCTAGAGGAGGGCAGAGCTTAGAAGGGGCTTGGTACGAGACAGTAGTGTATCACAAAAGGAAACTCGGGGGTGGAGGGAGAGGCGGGAAAGAGGCACTTAAGGAGTTGGGGGGGGTGTTGAAGTGGAGTTTATAATGACCTATGCCCAGCATTTGGTTGTGTTGGTCTGGCATTTGAAAACATGGTCAGATAGGAAGAAAATAGTTGGGGAGTTGAGAGAGATGCTGTCAAATGGAGGCAGAAAAGCCCAGGCTGGCTGAGGAAGGCATGGAAGGAAGGAAGAAGATAACTCCTCTGGCTGCAGGGCTGGTGGGCACTGCCTAAGTTCTCTGCTGTCAGGAGGTAAGGACTCAGAGTTTGTCCTAGAAGACAGGGAGGGCCCAATGTTAATAAAAATCCTCCTTAAAGGAGGCACAGAGATTGTAGCTACTGCTTTGTGACCAGAGGGGAGCCCAGGTATGAAGGTAGGTGCACTGCTTCCCCAGTGGATGCCTCTCCAGCAGCTGCTCATCCTGGGAGATCCCAGGCCAAGTGCTGCTGTTTTTTGTTTTTTTTTTTTTTAGCAGTTGGTTCCCGCAAATGGCGACAGAGCTATGCGCACAGGGCCAGGGGTGAGGGGCACAGTCAGTGGGGCAGAGATGGCCACATGTGGGACCAGGGAGGAGAAGCAGCCTGAACAAACCAGCCCTGGGAAGAGGCGCACAGCCTGGTGGGAAGGGAAGGCTGGAGCTTGGAGAAGGGACAGGATGCTGCTACGGAGAGCTGACAAGGGCTAGATGGGGAAAGGCCTTGGGTGACAGGACCACGGGGGAGAGCCAGGTCTCCAGTGCTGTGGGGGCTGGCCTGGAGGGAGGGAGGCAAGGTCAGCTCCTGGTGACTGACAGAGGGGAGCAGAGCCAGGCTCCGGTGAAGAGTGAGCACAGAAGGAGGCTGCACCGACAGGATGACAGGTAGGTACACTTAGGAATATGTTAAACCCACAACGTTTTTGAAACAGCCTTCTCAAAAGCTCTGAAAATTGGCAGTCCAAGCAGGTCAGGAAGAAAGGAAAGCAAAATGATTCTGTTTCTGGTGGAATCGCCTATGGCAACACGTGGGGCAGTGCGCTGAGGCCTCTTCCTGCAGCCATCACAGCTGTGCATCTTACAGATGAAAACCAAAACAAGACTAGAGGGAAATGCGCATTCGCTCAGGTTCACTGTGCACTAAGCTGGTGTTCATGGTATTGTAAATGTAGTAAAGGTGCATCTAGTACTTTTTAGTAATTTCAAAGGATCATGAAACGATCCTGGTTCCTTTTGAGAAAGGGCTTCCTGTAGCAAGGGATGTTCTACAGTCCATCTATTATATAAAATAAAGGGAATTTAGTACAGAGTTCTAATGCAGTGGCCTGTGAGAGCATCCAGACACCCTGGTAAGTGTGGAACTGAGGTTCATGAGGCCCTGTTACCAGCTAGCTCTGTGACCTTGGACAAGGGAGAGCTGTCTCAGCCACATCCTTCCTAAGAGGGAACCGCAAAGTTCCAAGTCTTCCCTTGTTGCTGCTGTGGTCTGCTGACTGCACCCACAGGTTCAGTATTGGGAGAAATGTGTTCTCATTTCTCACAGGGGTTGTACTGGTTGGTGATGATTTTTCTCCTCCTTGTTCTAGTTCATCTTCCTTATTTGTGGTGGGAGTGGCCTGGCTGCGTTAAGTTTCTCTGCAGTGCCCCCACACCAACAGGAGTAAAGGAGATCCCCGTGGACATCAGGCAATATGGTAATTCTTGTACAGTTGTGAGATTCATTTGTATTTGCATAGGCAGGGATGTGTCAGAGTTAGGTATAGGAGGAAGTGGGGGTGAGGATTACTGAGAAAGGAAAGGAAAGAAAGACTAACTTACTGCTTCTTTCAACACCAAATTCTTTGCCACTTAAGATGTGGTGCAGGAGATTTTTCATATCAAAAGGGCTGAGGTTCATCAAACTTTCAGAAGCTTCTTCTCCTGAAAACAAACGTGTTAAGTTTTCCCAGATACAGAACTGGTAGCAGGAGAAGGGAGAGTTGGGTGGACTCAAGCAGTGCGAGCTGCCCTTGAGAATCCCACCTGAACAGTTCAGGCTCCGTGCCAGCTCCGTGGCCATCACCTGAATGATCAGTCCAATTCGGAGCCGGAGCATCTCCACGAAGAGGCTGGGCTGTGCCCTGACGTACATCGCCAGGTACACCACGATCTCCTGACACAGACACATGAGGAGACGGGGTTTCAGAGGCTGGGTGGCGGCGGATACGCCGCTGCTGCCCAGAGACGGCCCACTGACCTGTGTGAGCACGGCGATGCTGATGTCCTGCCCACTGGCTTCGTAGATGAGCTTCGTGAGCTCCTCGGGGGGAAGAGGCCTAGGAAACAGCAGCAGCACAGAAACACTATGGATGACGCCTGTGAGCACCTCCAGCCCTCCGTGGAAAAGCCTCATTTTCCAGGTGGCAGGGCTCAAGGGACAGTGTCTCTTAAAAGACTTATCCTGAATGGTAGATGGTACTGAGGTGTCCTCCCCACCCCGACCTGAGTCCCCCCGCAAGCTGAAGACTTACGCAGAGATGGTCTTCTCCCGGGGTTCTGGGGGCAGGCCCACTGTGAGCTGCTTCTGGTGTGACAGCAGGTCCGTGCACGCCTGCATGGTCAGGGAGAGGGGGAGAAAGATCAGCAAAGCTAGTGGGGAAGGGCCACTGCCAATAAATTTGCCTTTATAAACTTGACCTATGCTGTCATTTATTTGAAAATTCATATACAGATTCCAGGCTGAGCAACCCAGGCTGAGCTGGGTCCCTGTGGTCTTTGTGTCCCCAGGATGTGGCCCCAAGGCCTGGCTCTGCAGGGCCTGTGAGTCCTGAGTCCTAAAACACGGATGTTAAGACTTAATGACCATATTATAGTCCTAAATTGCCAGTTTCCCCATTATTCACATATAATAAATACTATAATAATGACCTTGAGTGTCATAGAAAGCAGTTCTGGAATTTGGGGCCTCAGGGTTAAAATATCCCTGATGACTGTACTACAGATGTGCTGGACCACAGAGCATTTTCATTTTATTTCTTAGTAAATCCTTTTCTGCAGCTAAGAAGCAACAAAACGAATCAGTCTGAATTTCAACTGCTCTGTCCACCTTCCAAGAGCTGTGGGAGATCAAGAGACAAATACCTGCTCCATCTGTGTAATAAGTACCATGTTTCCTTTACAAATATGAGGTGCTTGCCTCCAGCTCTCCTAATAGGAAGAGAGCATGGGGCTAGAGAGGATAGACAGCCAACCCGCACACGCGCAGTGGCTCTGACCTCAGCCAGGACCTCCACTTTCTTCCGGAGGAGGCCGGAGATGTAGCGGATCAGGCCCCACTCCTGGTTCAAGCCAGCCTTCCCATAGAGCTCACTGAGGAGGTTGTGAACGGTGACCCCGTGCTGTCCAGAGAGATCTGTGTCCCAGCTGGGACCCCTGTCAAGAGATGGAAAACCCTCCAAGTATGGCCCAGAACACTGACAGGCCAGATCCTCTCGCAGTGGAGCTCACTTGGCAGGGAAGGGAATGCATCAACGGGCATCGTGCCAAGTGCTTGGGCCCTGCCACGGCCTGTGAGCCTCACTTGGGGCCACGAGACCGTACTGTCTTCTGTCCATTTGAAACAGAAGCCTGACATCAGGAAACGGTGAGATCCTGGCTTCAGCCAGCCTTCTCATTTCAGCAGGCACAGAAGGGGATGGAGTCCGGGTGCTCTGCATGACTACAACCATGATGCAGCTGGCTGCCAGGCCAAGAAGCCAGGACAAAGCATGGAGGAGAGAGAAAGCTGGACCTCGCCAAGGTCCTGCACTTACTTTATTACATACAGAATGTACAGAATGTCTGCTTGGTCCTGTAGGTTCGAACAGTCTTTCAACTGCTCAACCAGCTTCTCACAGTCCACGTCGCCACGGTCATCTCTGGGAAACTGGAAGTCATCTTCAGGGGCCTGTCCATACAAAAGGCAAAAAGCAGGGCACAGGGGCTGGGCATGCACTTCCAGAAGATGAGAAAGTGACACACCAACCTGGTCTTGGCACTCTGCTGCTGTGCCATGCTCCAGGTTTTCATGGGATCTTTTGTGGCTTTTTTTTTTTTCCTGAACAGTGAATCACTATGTTAGTCGTTCTCTGCAGGAGACTGAACAGGTTAAAATCTGTGTAAATTTAATTTATGTGAAGGTCAAAAATGGGCAAAACCAACCCTGGTGTTAGAAGGCATGCCAGGAGTTACCTGTGGAGGGAGAGGAGGCAACCAGGAGGGGCACCAAGGGTGCTTGTCCCTCACATGGGTCTGTTGGCTTGGTGATAATTCACTTAGCCCTATACTTATGTTTTATATACTTTTTATATGTTAAACTTCAATAGAATATTTTTTGAAGGCAAAAAAACAAAATGTGAGTTTTAAACAACATAAAATTGTGGTTAAAATAGTCTCCAACAGACACCAAATCTTTCTGATAAAAGCAAAGGAGACTTGGAATAAAGTAACAAATTATAGGAACTACTGGGGAATATTCTGAGAGTTTCTTCTCCAGAGGAATCTTCTTCCAGTTTCCTGCCCTGCTCTGGAAGCAACCCAGCCTTGGCTGGTGGTCCCAGAGAGGCCAGGGTTAGCAGCAAGTTGCTGCGTTTCCTTTCAGCAGCACGGGTTCTGGTGAGTGACAGAATATCAGGAGCCTTCTTCACACCAACATATAAAGGTCTGGGTCAAATTCAATGTGCATACAGACATAAACCACAATCCAGACACCAAAGTGGGTGCACATGAAAACCCAGCTTCTAACCCTACAAGTCCTGCATATCAAGAAATATGCTCTTTCTCTTGAGGCAAACCATTTACAAGAGCTCCTGGGATTACACCAGCACCGAAGAACATTACACTTCTTGAAAAAGTGATCCCAAACACTTTACCTTTTTTAGGAGTGGCTGAGGAGAATCAACGAGATTCAGCGATTTACGGTGGGCACTTAGAACTTTAGTTGGCAAAGCCATGGGGACAACTAGAGAAAAAAAGAATAAAGAGCTCTTCTAAGCAGGAGAAAGGATAAAAAAAATTTTGTCAAGAGCTAAGGTGGCTACTCCTTATTCAATACAAACCAAATAAGGAATGATTACTTACTTAAATTACAAAAAGAATTTTTCATGTGGCTAGATCATGTGCTAAATGTGGAAACAAGCAATGAACAGGACAGAGATCTTGGCTTAAGGAATATATTTTCACTTTTCTTAGAATTCAGGGAAAACTACATAGCATGTAGGACTGGAAGGGGCCTTAGAAATGATCAACTCCAACTTCTTTTTCTTTCAGATGTGGAAACTGAAGCCCAGAGACAGTAGGCCATTGGCCAAGGCCCTGTCCACTGTTGTGCGTCCCTTTGCCACTGCAGGGCGTTAGTGCTTCTGTTTTACACCCACCTTTATTTACTTTGCGTGGAGCCCACACCACACAGCCTGTGGGCTCCTGGTTCCCTGACCAGGGATTGAACCCAGGCCCTGGCAGGGATAGCACTGAATCCTAACCACTAGACCACCAGGGAAATCCTCTTTTAACCACCTTTAGATGTTATCATTGAGGGGCTTTCCTGGTGGCTCAGACATTAAAGAATCTACCTACAATGCAATGGCTCAGACGGTAAAGAATCTGCCTGCACTGTAGGAGACCCCATTTCGAGCCCTGGGTTGGGAAGATTCCCCGGAGGAAGAAATGGCAACCCACTCCACTATTCTTGCCTGGGAAATCCCATAGACAGAGGAGCCTGGCGGGCTATAGTATGTGAGATTGCAAGAGAGTCAGACACTACTTAGTGACTAAACAACAATGAGATGTTATTATCAATATTTAGTTATTAAGTTGTCTTTTTCTGCCAGGTTATATTGTATCATCTAAAGAAATAAGTTTTCAAGGTAAAGATGTGGTGTATTTAAAAAGCATTTATAAACCTCCAGGTTATACTAGTGAATTAAACATAAGCTTTAATTTTACTTTCTCTTAAACCCCCAATAACAGTACAAAAATAATTTTTTTAAAAAGGCAAATCCTAAAAAATAGGGAAGCTGAGCAGAAGACAATAACAGAGTTGGAAAGCCAATGGATAAAAAGCAACCAAACCCCAAGACTACAGTGGGGAAAACAAGCACCAGTCAAATTTCTACCAGAGAATCCTCAGACGTCTAAGGAGCTTGCTGCACCATGGACCTCTAGCACCTGGGGGTCGAGAGAGGGTATCCAAAAGAAGGAAGACAGAGAAGAAGCTGTGTGAGAGGCCGCGAGCTCCCTAGATGCCTTCTGCAACTCCACATAACTTGGCAACAGCCTTGCTCACCCTGATAGAAGACTAAAGGGTCTCTCTGAAGAGGGTATAAAGGGGGTGGTATGTGCGTCTCTGGAGGGGGTGCTGGCCCACATGTCTGAAGGCATGGCTAAATGCCTTGGGGGAATAAGTGACTGTATAGGCAATCAGACCTTTACTGGTTAAAAAGGACATTGCGAAGGAGATTGTAGAACATCTCTGGGAAATCTGCCCTGCCTACACCCATAAACTCAACAGGCCCCACTCACAGGCTTGGAGGTTCTCATGCATGAGCAGATAACCAAGGGACACCCAGCGCTGGAGGAAAGACTAATGTGAAAGACAGACCAAAAGCAACAGGAAACACTGACTTGGGGAAAATGGGAGACCATTTAGGGAGAAGAAAATGTAAAAACAAAACCAAAGATCTCTGCCATTAACTTTATTAGAGTAATAAAAATTGTATTGCATGCATGAGACAAGAAGAGATACAATTCAGAGAACAAAGATTTAAACCGTGACAGCAAAATAGGAAAAAGTCAATTGAGCAGGTGGAACAAAAAGTTCAAACAATTGCCCTCAGAACAGAGCAAAAGACAGAGAAATGAAAGACAGGACAGAAATGATACAAGACTTCTCCAGGAGGTCAATATTAGAATCACAAAGTACCAGAGAGACAGGACAGAGAAAATGTAAGGAAGGAAATGAATCAAGAAATTATCAGAACAACTGTACAGGACTGAAAAACACACATTTCCAGATAGACAAGATCCACTGGGCAGCCACCACAGCAGATGAAAATACACCCAGAACAAAGCACACCATTGAAATGTCAGAACCTGAGAGTAAAGAAAAACCTAAAAACTTTGAAAGAGAGTAACAGTTTACATTTAAAGGATCAAAAATCAGAATGGGTTCAGATTTATCAACAGCAACACTGACAGCAAGAGGACAGCAAAGGGAGGATTTCAAAATTATCAGGAAAAGTTATTTCAATCTGGAATTCTATACCCAGCCAATCTCTCATATGGATAGGGAAAATCTGTAGCTAGGAGAACACACTTGTCATAGCAAACACCCTCTTCCAACAACACAAGAGGTAACTCTATACATGACATCACCAGATGGTCTATAGCAAAATCAGATTGATTATATTCTTTGCAGCGAAGATGGAGAAGCTCTATAGTCAGTAAAAACAAGACCAAGAGCTGACTGTGGATCAGATCATGAGCTCCTTATGGCAAAACTCAGACTTAAAGTGAAGAAAGTAGAGAAAACCACTAGACCATTCAGGTGTAACCTAAATCAAATCCCTGATGATTATACACAGGAAGTGACAAATAGATTCAAGGGATAGATCTGATAGAGTACCTGAAGAACTATCAACAGAGGTTCGTAACACTGTACAAGAGGCAGTGATCGAAACCATACCCAAGTAAAAGAAATGCAACAAGGCAAAATGGTTGTCTGAGGAGGCCTTACAAACAGCTGAGAAAGGAGAGACATGAAAGGCAAAGGAGAAAAGGAAAGATATACCCATCTGAATGCAGAGTTCCAAAGAATAGCAATGAGAGATAAGAAAGCCTTCTTAAGTGAACAGTGCAAAGAAATAGAGCTAAACAATAGAATGGGAAAGACTAGAGATCTCAAGAAAATTAGAGATACCAAGGGAACATTTCATGCAAAGATGGGCTCAATAAAGGACAGAAACAGTAAGGACCTGACAGAAGCAGGTGAGATTAAGAAGAGGTGGCAAGAATGCACAGAAGAACTGTACAAAAAAGGTCTTAATAACTCATATAACCACGATGGGGTAGTCACTCACCTAGAGCCAGATATCCTGCCTGGAGTGTGAGGTCAAGTGGGCCTTACTTCAAAGCTGGTAGAGGTGATGGAATTCCTGCTGAACTATTTCAAATCCTAAAAGATAATGCTGTAAAAGTGCTGCACTCAATATGCCAGCAAATTTGGAAATCTCAGCAGTGGCCACAGGACTGGAAAAGGTCAGTCTTCATTCCACTACCAAAGAAGGGCAATGCCAAAGAATGTTCAAACTACTGAACAACTGTGCTCATTTGACGTGCTAGCAAAATCCTTCAAGGTAGGCTTCAACAGTATTTGAACTGAGAACTTCCAGATGTACAAGCTGGATTCAGAAAAGGCAAAGAAACCAGAGATCAAATTGCCAACATATGTTGGACCATAGAGAAAGCAAGGCAATTCCAGAAAAACATCTACTACTGCTTCATTGACTACACTAAAGCCTTTGACTATGTAGACCACAACAAACTGTGGAAAATTCTTAAAGAGATGGGAGTACCAGACCACCTTACCTGCCTCCTGAGAAACCTGTATGCAGGTCAAAAAGCAACAGTTAGAACTAGACATGGAACAACGGACTGGTTCAAAATATGGGAAAGGAGTACAACAAGGCTATAAATTGTCACCCTGCTTATTTAACATCTATGCAGAGTACATCATGCAATATGGTGGGCTGGATGAGGCTAAAGCTGGAGTCAAGATAGCCAGGAGAAGAATCAGCAACCTCAGATATGCAGATGATACCACTCTAACAGCACAGAGTGAAGAGGAACTAAAGAGCCTCTTGATGAGGGTGAAAGAGGAGAGTGAAAAAGCTGGCTTAAAACTCAACATTCAGAAAACTAAGATCGTGTCATCAGGTCCCATCACTTCATGGCAAATAGATGGGGGAAAATGGAAAAAGTGACAGACTTTATCTTCCTGGGCTCCAAAAATCACTGCAGACAGTGACTGGATTCATGAAATTAAAAGACGCTTGTTCCTTGGAAGAAAGCTATGACAAACCTAGACAGTATATTAGAAAGCAGAGACATCACTTTGCTGACAAAGGTCCATATAGTCAAATCTATGGCTTTTCCAATAGTCATGTACAGATGTGAGAGTTGAACCATAAAGAAGGCTGAGTGTCGAACAATGCCTTTGAACTGTGGTGCTGGAAAAGATTCTTGAGAGACCCTTGGACAGCAAGGAGATCAAACCAGTCAATCCTAAAGGAAATCAATCCTGAATATTCATTGGAAGGACTGATGCTAAAGCTGAAGCTCCAATACTTTGGCCACCTGCTGCAAAGTGTCAACTCATTGGAAAAGACCCTGATGCTAGGAAAGATTGAAGGCAGGAGGAAAAGGGAGCCACAGAGAATGATATTTTGGATGGCATTACTGACTCATTGGACATGAGTTTGAGCAAACTCCGGGAGACAGTAAAGGACAGGGAAGCCTGGCGTGCTGCCGTCCATGGGGTTGCAAAGAGTTGGACACAACTTAGTGACTGAACAACAGTTTTCAGACTTGAAAGGTCTCAACAATTTTACCTGACATAAACTTGTTTCCCAGGGAACTACTGGATGTCCTCCACCAAATAAAACAGTAAGCTAACCAAGAGGAAAAGCTGAGATACAGAAAATAGAAGAGTCAAGAAGGAATTCTCCAGTATGATGGTGAAGGAAGATTTTAGGATAAAATCTACATCCTGGAGACTTCCCTGGAGGTCCAGTGGTTAAGACTCCATACCCCCGTTGGAGGGGGCATGGGTTCGATCCCAGGCTGTGGAACTAAGATCCTACATGCTGCATGCAGCCAATTGGAAATAAAAAATCTACATCCTGGACACAGAGGGCAGCCAGGCCAAAACAGTCAGTGAACTTCAGAAACACGCACAATGAGGGCTACCATCACTGGGCCCTGTTCCAGTGAAACTATTGAAATGATTCTAGAATGTATTCCACCAAAGGAATAAATTGAGAAGGGAGAATATGCCAGAATCAAGAAACAGGGAACCCAACTGAAGAGATAAGCAAAGGAGATTCCAAGGATTATAATAAAGAAGAGTCCCAGGATGCCAGGTATGCAAAAGGCCTAGAGAGCAATCAGTCAGACAGGAGGAGACTTTTGGACTCTAAGTAGTGAGACCATGAGTTTCATATATATGGTTGACCTTGTGGAAGTTTCTATTGCGTGGCCACTGGAGGGAAGTGAAGCTAATTATAAGGGCAACTGTTACTTTTAGAAAAAAATGAAAAGCTAAAATGATAATGTAGTATACTATAATACTGAGTTGGGAATAATATTTACACACATACAAAGACAGAAATAGTGAATACTGATTTAACTAAACCTTAATACTGGGAATAATATTTGCATACATACAAAGACAGACATAGTGAATACTGATTTAACTAAACCTTAATACAACTGCATTGACAGGTTAGAGGAAGTGAAGTAGAGGAGGGGTGATTTAAGACAGGTTAATTCCTCACCTGCATAAGAGAAAGGTCACAGATACTGAATAAACTTGATGCATCAAAGACAGCAGTTCAGTCCAGTCGCTCAGTCGTGTCCGACTCTTTGCAACCCCATGAACCGCAGCACGTCAGGCCTCCCTGTCCATCACCAACTCCCGGAGTGCACCCAAACTCATGTCCATTGAGTCGGTGATGCCATCCAAACATCTCATCCTCTGTCATCCCTTCTCCTCCTGCCCTCAATCTTTCCCAGCATCAGGGTCTTTTCAAATGAGTCAGCTCTTGGCATCAGGTGGCCAAAGTACTGGAGTTTCAGTTTCAACATCAGTCCTTCCAATGAACACCCAAGACTGACCTCCTTTAGGATGGACTGGTTGGATCTCCTTGCAGTCCAAGGGACTCTCAAGAGTCTTCTCCAACATCACAGTTCAAAAGCATCAATTCTTTGGTGCTCAGCTTTCTTTATGGTCCAACTATCACATCCATACATGACCACTAGGAAAACCATAGCTTTGACTAGACGGACCTTTGTTGGCAAAGTAATGTCTTTGATTTTTAATATGCTATCTAGGTTGCTCATAACTTTCCTTCCAAGGATTGTCTTTTAATTTCATGGCTGCAATCACCATCTGCAGTGATTTTGGAGCCCAAAGAAATAAAGTCAGCCACTGTTTACACTGTTTCTCCATCTATATGCCATGAAGTGATAGGACTGGATGCCATGATCTTCGTTTTCTGAATGTTGAGCTTTAAGCCAACTTTTTCACTTTCCTCTTTCACTTTCATCAAGAGGCTCTTTAGTTCTTCACTTTCTGCCATAAGGGTGGTGTCATCTGCATACCTGAGGTTATTGATATTTCTCCCAGCAATCTTGATTCAGCTTGTGCTTCTTCCAGCCCAGCGTTTCTCATGATGTAATCTGCATATAAGTTAAATAAGCAGGGTGACAATATACAGCCTTGACGTGCTCCTTTTCCTATTTGGAACCAGTCTGTTGTTCCATGTCCAGTTCTAACTGTTGCTTCTTGACCTGCATACAGGTTTCTCAAGAGGCAGGTCAGGTGGTCTGGTATTCCCATCTCTTTCAGAATTTTCCACAGTTTATTGTGATCCACACAGTCAAAGGCTTTGGTACAGTCAATAAAGCAGAAATAAATGTTTTTCTGGAACTCTCTTGCTTTTTTTGATGGTCCAGCGGATGTTGGCAATTTATCTCTGGTTCTTCTGCCTTTTCTAAAACCAGCTTGAACATCTGGAAGTTCACGGTTCACGTATTGCTGAAGCCTGGTTTGGAGAATTTTAAGCATTACTTTGCTAGTGTGTGAGATGAGTGCAATTGTGTGGTAGTTTGAGCATTCTTTGGCATTGCCTTTCTTTGGGATTGGAATGAAAACTGACCTTTTCCAGTCCTGTGGATATGGCTGAGTTTTCCAAACTCACTGGCATATTGAGTGCAGGACTTTCACAGCATCATCTTTCAGGATTTGAAATAGCTCAACTGGAATTCCATCACATCTACTAGCTTTGTTCATAGTGATGCTTCCTAAGGCCCACTTGACTTCACATTCCAGGATGTCTGGCTCTAGGTGAGTGATCACACCATTGTGATTATCTGGGTCGTGAATATCTGTTTTGTATAGTTCTTCTGTGTATTCTTGTCACCTCTTCTTAATCTCTTCTGCGTCTGTTAGGTCCATACCATTTCTGTCCTTGATTGAGCCCATCTTTGCATGAAATGTTCCCTTGGTATCTCTAATTTTCTTTAAGAGATCTGTAGTCTTCCCCATTCTATTGTTTTCCTCTATTTCATTGTATTGATCTCTGAGGAAGGCTTTCATATCTCTCCTTGCTATTCTTTGGAACTCTGCATTCAAATGGGTATATCTTTCCTTTTCTCCTTTGCTTTTTGCTTCTCTTCTTTTCTGAGCTAATTGTAAGTCCTCCTCAGACAGCCATTTTGCTTTTTTGCATTTCTTTTTCTTGGAGATGGTCTTGATTCCTGTCTCCTATACAATGTCATGAACCTCCGTCCATAGTTCATCAGGTACTCTATCAGATCTAGTCCCTTAAATCTATTTCTCACTTCCACTGTATAATCATAAGGGATTTGATTTAGGTCATTCAAAGATATGTAAATATGAAAAGAAACAACTAAGAGCTGAAAAGTGGCTGTCCCTAATTAGAAGGACTGGGGGAAGTGAGGAGGGAAAGGTGAGGCAGTGAACAGCCGCACTTTGTTGCCTTTAGGATCCTTTGAGTTGTCCATTATGCTCACACATTACTTTCATAAAAGAAGTTATTTTAGTAGGCAGAGAAGAATTAATAACGTACATGGAATTTCCAAACCCTTTGCTTTTGCCATCACAGAAAGTATATCCCGAGTGGAATGGATAGCACTGAAAACCTGGTTGTCCTCTGTCTTCTTACAGAGAGGTGGCAGATAGCACTTCGAGGATGTGCTTTGCAGAAGGTGGTTGATATACTGGTCAAGCTCGTCCTGGCTTTCTGTAATTACACAGGTAAGAAAGACAGCCAATGAAAAGAAGCTGCAGAAACAACCTAAATGCATAAAAGTGATTATGTGTAGCTGCAAGTGCTGAACAGATTTAGCAGAAGACAACATTTTGATATAGATACTTGACTTCCACTCTGCCTCTAGAAAGGAAGAGATTTACCTAGATGATGCATGTGTTTATCAAGTTATTGTTTGGAAAAACTTCATTCTAAAAAAAAGAAAAATACAGGTCAAGATGGTGTTTATATCACATCATTCCAGGAGGAGCTGAAAATGTAGACAGTCTGAGGGCCAGCAGTCAACATCCAATCTTTTGGTTTTCATTTGTCCTGAATGAGCTACACATTATGGAACGCCCCACAGACCCAATCCCAAGTCCTATCTAGAAGTGAAAAACAGGTCACTTCAACTCCAACCTTGCTCACTTTGAGAAATGTTATATACATAAGATTTCATCACTTACATCCAATTGAGCCAAGACCATTCTACCACTTCTTTGAAAATTCAGGAAATGTATTTCTTTATATTTTGTGAAAAGTCTCCATTCCTGAAACTCTTTGTCCCTCTAGGTTTAAAAAAAAAGCCTCACTTTTGCAGTTTAGGTTTTTAAAGTGGCAACCCACTCCAGTATTCTTGCCTGGAGAACCTATGGACAGAGGAGCCTGGTGGGCTGCAGTCCATGGGATTGCAAAGAGTCTGACATGACTGAGCAACTAACACTTTCTTTTATTCATTTTAATACATCAACGTTTCTGAAGACTTTTTGTTGTACTAGTTACCAATCATTTTCTGTGCTTGAGTTTTAGGGCAACTTTATCACAATGCCAAGGCTTAAATAAATTCAGGGACTGCCTGCAAAGGCATTCCAAGCCGTACCTTGATTATAGGTGTCTTCCAAATATCCTCCCAGGTCTGAATCACTATCAGGACTGAAGGTCCCTTCACTGGCATCATCAAACAACTTCTCATCACAGTCTGGATCCAGGAAGGTCAGATACGTGTAGAAAGAGGTGGTGAGAAATTCCGAAAGACTCCCTAATTTTACTCTGCCAAGGAGACACTTTGTTAGAGATATAGGTGGACATGGACAAACTTCCATGATGAATCATCCAGAGACGATTTTCAATAACTAGGTGGCACTTCTGCCAGAATCCATAAATACGTCACTTGCAGACTGCCCCATACAAGTAGTCCAGCCAAGAAATGAAAATGAAAATTCAATAGCAAGTATGAAGTGGAAGCACACAGCATATTAGAAGCCAAAATGAATCATACTGATTTCTTATTCCCAAACCCAACACAAATAGAAATCTATTTTACTGAACCAACCAAAGTTTTACAAAACATACTGAGCGAACCACTTTTAAACAGAGCCAACCCTTGAGGATTTTTTGCCCTAAAACAACTAGACCAGAACAAAACCACAAGAAATGATTCTCTGGGTGCGCTAGTGCTAGCTTTTATGAGTCCCTGTCACACAAGGCCCAGGGAGGAGAGTGGGGGTAAATGTTGGGCGAGTCACTGCTCTGAGCAAAGTTCTCTCTAGAAGGAATGTGATGGGCGGCCATCTCCAGAAGGGACACTGGCTCAGAGTCGCCCTATCGTCAGTCTGGGAAAAGTTCCACAGAACCTCTGGGAGCAGGGTTTGGCAGTACGGGGTTCTTCTACAAAGGCAGCAGTCTCCAAGTTTTTGCTTCCCAAGCCTTGGATGTCTACCCTACAGAGAGAGAGCCAGCACTATGTGGCTCTCTAACATTATTCTTAAAATGTTAGATCTGGAGGCAGAAAACTATAGGCTGCCTCAGAGCTACCAGGGTCAGATTATGACTGGTTCAAATGGCTTAGTTGGAGAAGAGTAAACAGAAGCAGGCAATGCAAATGATTTCACGAGTTTGTGAACCTCAAGAAGGCAAGAAGTGCTGCCTGAGAGTGAGAAAAGCCTTCTAATCGAGTAAAGGTGAGAGTGAAAGTCTCTCAGTCCTGTCCAACTCTTTGGGATCCCATGGACTATACAGACCATGGAATTCTCTCAGCCAGAATATTGGAGTGGGTAGCCTTTCCTTACTCCAGGGGATCTTCCCAACTCAGGGAACAAACCCAGGTCTCCCATATTGCAGGCGGATTCTTTACCAGCTGAGCCACAAGGGAAGCCTAAGAATACTGGAGTAGGTGGGTAGCCTATCCCTTCTCCAGTGGATCTTCCCAATCCAGGAATGGAAAATAGAACTGGGGTCTCCAGTGCAAAGAAATAGAGGAAAACAATAGAATGGGAAAGACTAGAGATCTCTTCAAGAAAATCAGAGATACCAAGAGAACATTTCATGCAATGATAAGCACAATAAAGGGAAGAAACAGTAAGGACCTAACAGAAGCAGAAGAGATTAAGAAGAGGTGACATGAATACATAGAACTGTACAAAAAAGGTCTTAATGACCCCGATAACAATGATAGTGTGGTCACTCACCTAGGATCAGACATCCTGGAGTGTGAAGTCAAGTGGGCCTTAGGAAGCATCACTATGAACAAAGCTAGTGGAGGTGATAGAACTCTAGCTGAGCTATTTCAAATCCTAAATGATGATGCTGTGAAAGTGCTGTACTCAATATGCCAGTAAACTTGGAAAACTCAGCAGTGGCCACAGGACTGGAAAAGGTCAGTTTTTATTCCAATACCAAAGAAGGGCAATGCTAAAAAATGTTCAAACTACCACACAGCTGTGCTCATTTCACATGCTAGCAAGGACATTCTCAAAATCCTTCAAGCTAGGGTTCAACAGTATTTGAACTGAGAACTTCCAGATGTTCAAGCTGGATTTAGAAAAGGCAGAGGAACCAGAGATCAAATTGCCAATATCTGTTGGATCACAGAAAAAGCAAGAGAATTCCAGAAAAACATGTACTTCTGCTTCACTGATTACACTAAAGTCTTTGACTGTGCGGATCACAACAAACTGTAGAAAACTCTTAAGAGATGGGAATACCAGACCACCTTACCTGTCTCCGGAGAAACCTGTATGCAGGTCAAGAAGCAACAGTTATAACTGGACATGGAACAGAGGACTGGTTCCAAATTGGGAAAGGAGTACGTCAAGGCTGTATATCATCACCCTTCTTATTTAACTTATATACAGAGTACATCATGTGACATGCTGGGCTGGATGAAGCACAAGCTGGAATCAAGATTGCCAGGAGAAATACCAATAACCTCAGGTATGCAGATGACACCACCCTTATGGCAGAAAGCGAAGATGAACTAAAGAGCCTCTTGATGAGGGTGAAAGAGTGAAAAAGCTGGCTTAAAACTCAACATTCAAAAAACTAAGATCATGTCATTGGGTCCCATCACTTCATGGCAAATAGATGGAGAAACAATGGAAACAGTGACAGACTTTATTTTCTTGGGCTCCAAAATCACTTCAGATGGTGACTGCAGCCATGAAATTAAAAGATGCTTGCTCCTTGGAAGAAAAGTTATGAGCAACCTAGGCAGCAAATCAAAAAGCAGAGACATCACTTTGCTGACCAAGGGCCATATAGTCAAAGCTATGGTTTTTCCAGTAGTCACGTATGGATGTGAGAGCTGGACCATCAAGAAGTCTGAGCACCTAAGAATTGATGCTTTCGAATTGTGGTGCTGGAAGACTCTTAAGAGTCCCATGGACTGCAAGGAGATCCAACCAGTCCATTCTAAAGGAAATCAGTCCTGAATATTCATTGGAAGGACTGATGCTGAAGCTCCAATACTTTGGCCACCTGATGTGAAGAGCTGACTCACTGGAAAAGATCCTGATGCTGGGAAAGATTGAAGGCAGGAGGAGAAGGGGACGACAGGATGAGCTGGTTGGATGGCATCACTGACTTGATGGACATGAGTTTGAGCAAGCTCTGGGAGATGGTGAAGGACAGGGAAGCCTGGCGGGCTGCAGTCCATTGGGGTCACAAAGAGTCAGACACGACTTAGCAACTGAACAACAACCAGGTGGGTCCACAGGATAGAGTCTGGCATGTACAGTGAGTTCAGTTTCTCAAATACCCTCAGACTTAAAAAAGAGCCAAAATGAGATTCAACTTTAATTATGAATTACTTAGTAGGAATCGTGGAGCCTAGGCATCCCTCTTTCTTTCCATGGATCTGGGAATTGTTTGCCATACTCTGTAACCAGGAGCCCCTCCCGATTCCTGTAAGCCCCCATCCAGCTCGACACGGTGGTTCAAGTATTTACATGGCACTTTGGCACCTATTCATCTTGTGCCCCCGGCTCTCTGAGCCTACAGATCCTTGCATACAAAATAGGAATATTTGCTCGAGACAAAGCAAAGGACAATGTGAGACTACACATAAAGAGACAAAGAATACACTGCATGCTCAAACAATTGTACACAGTATCCTTTTGACGATGATAAGATTTCAGAAAAAGAATTCATTTTGGAAAACAGTCAATTACGGGCGTGTGTTATTGTCTGTCGGTTACGACACCATATGCCAGGTGGTAACTTATCCAAGCTGGAGATGAACTGTACACAAGTGGATGCCAACTGCAGTCATGGCGCCAGCCCTGGGATGTTGGCAGCAGAATGCGGAGGAGGACTTCGCAGACACTCCTGAGAGAGGCCAGGAGAAGCCTGGAGCAAGGGCCACTTCAAGTGTGCAGCAAACCCCACAGCAAGTTCAGTGAGCAGAGGTGCCAGCCCTGGTGCTTAGAAATAATACAGTGACTCAACCCAGAGGACATCGGGCTAAGTGAAATCAACCAGTCACAAAAAGGCAAACACCTCGAGGCAGAAAGCAGACCCTGGTTGTCAGGGCCAGGGGCGGGGCAGATGGAGAGTGGTTTCAGGGGTACAGAGTTTCAGTTTTACAAGATGAAAAGAGCTCTAAGAGACTGGTTGCAAACAATGTGAATATACTTAATGCAACCGAATTGTACACTTAAAATGGTTAAGGTGGGCAATTTTATATTACATATAGTTTACAATTTAAAAAATTTACCATGGCAGCAGGGTCCCTGGCATGGGAGGATGTGAGAAGAAAGGCAAACTTCAATTCCCAAACACTTCTAGCAACTGGCATTCCATCAGGGACTCAGTGGCAGCCTCCCTGACCTCAGGAAAGGCCACATGTGACTTGAGCTGGCTGCGTGCTGAGGCTCTCCTGGGGCCCTTCTGGCATATTTCAGGAGTTTCATGGAGATCAAGACACAGAGGCTACAGAGAAATCCTCTACCTTGTGACAGGGGTGTCCCTGGGAGGTGCGCCCCCATCCCTTAAGGTGTTGGCACCCTCAAGCCAAGGAGTGATTTGATTACTGAGCACCTACCAGCCCTGAGGCACTAGGGGTTTGCTAGCCCACCTTTTAGCAGAAACAGACTCCACATTCCACACATGCATCTCAAGGGGGACACTTCAGAGAGACTTGATTCACTCACAGCTCTATGCTCCAGGCCTCCTGGCACCCATAAAAGCTTCACCAACACCCAGCAAATACTGCTTAGAGATAATTCCAGTTTCATATGGGTAAACTGGATTAGATGTTTTAACTTCCTTTTTACTCTAAAGCTCTACACTTCTATGTTCAGCAGTGGATATGAAAAATGGGAGAAGGGCAGTAAAAGGGTTTAAGAAAGGTCAATGTTACTTTTGTTTTCTAGAAAAAAATCACAAAGTACCTAGCTCCTCCAAAATATCCATCCTCTAGTTTGCGAATTGTAGCAAGAACAGCGGAATGAATATCTGAGCCATCATTTGCTAAAAAGAAAAAAAAAAAGATGAATTAGTTCACTTCATCTGGGAATACTTTGTTTGGGTATGTGCTGAAACGTGTTCATCAACGCCAACCAATTAAAATACGTATAGGAGATTCCCAATCTCAGAACCCTAACTGCTCAGAACCCTCTTTGGTACCTAGCTCTGTCCATGGGACTCATTTTAAACATTTTGCAAAGATTAAAGACCACCCATGGGACATGAGTCAGGGCAGATCAAGTTCACGGACTTACTGAGCATGGTGTGCGTGATGGGGAAGGTGAGCGTGGGTCTGCCCGTCATCCGCCAGCAGGTGCACAGGTAGGCCAGCTCAATTCTCAGCATCTCCACGATCATCTCATTGTCCAGGGCCAGGTAGAAGTGATGCTGGTCAGTGAACTGCAAGTCACAACAGGTCAGGTTCAACACTGTCCTGCCTTCCCCTCCACACAACCTCAGCTGTCATTCACCGCAGCACCAATCCTTGCATTTTGTTTCCAGAGAAGAGACTCAACCCTGGCTCCATCATGGGGCTTTCCTTGTGACCACACCCATCGATCTGCCCCAGCCTGGAGCTAGGGCTCCATTAGCACTAACTGTGGGAGGAAAGGGCGCTAGGCTAGGTCTATTTATGGCTCCTCAGATGGGGATTTAAGGACCTAGCCCAGCACTGCTGTCCCTGAAAGGAAATCAATAACTCCTTAATTCCAGTTGCGGTCCAGGGCTGCTGAGCTCAGAGATGCTTTCCTAGTGGGGCCGCTGAGAGCAGGTGAGACATGGAGACTGTTTACCTGACTGATGGCCTGGTTAACGTGAACTATGGGCACTGTTGCATCGTGTCCAGGAAAATCATACTGCTGCCCTGGCCTCTGGACCCATGCACACTCCACTCTGGTCTAAAATTCCTTATGAAGGGAAATAACTCCTAAGATTTGAGCAAGCAGCACAGGCTGGATGAGAAAGAGCAATTTGAGGTGACTGACCCATGAGCCCACGGCCAACTATGTGCCCGGGGCTGTGCCTCATGCTGACAAACTGATCCCTCGGTTGGCCTTTCTAGCTGGTCATTTGCGTTCCACTGGGCTAGTTTTCTTTGGAAACAAAAACTCTGAAGAGAAGACCCATAAGAGCAGTATATTCAGAATCCCATCAAGGGGGCTGGGGCCTGAAAACTCAGACTTCCCATGTGGGAGTCCACTGATAGAGGCCCTGCTGACAAGCTGAGAGAGTGTTAGGGGGCACGAGGGCTGTAAGCGGCATGCACTAGCCAATTTTTAAAGTGTGTGCATTTCATACTGGAAGTGATGGCATACTCAGAGCTAAGCAGCATTTACTGAGCACCAACCATGAGTAAAGGACTGTGTTAGGTCTTGGATGTCATCTTTTGTCTGTATTTGAACACTTGCATGTACATCCTGCTGCAGTCAAAGTAGCTCGCCAAACAGAAAAAGAGAGCTTAATAAACAAATGTTTGTTGCTTTGCTACTGGCCTGCTCTTCTCACCTGGGGCGTGAAAGTAAAGATCTGGTTCCTAATCACGTATAGTTTCGATGTCCCAAGGACACCAATGTGCCGATATGGTCGCCCACTCAATCTCATATTCTTATTCCGTCCTGTGTAGAAAGTAAAAGAGAAATTCAAGTTAGAGCAGGCACAGTGACATCTAATCCAAGTGATTCTGCCTAAGCCTGAACTTACTGATATGTTAAACAACTCACTCTAGGGTTTGGTTTTTCCAATACTGTTATCCTTTTTGGGACAAGGATGAATTAAGAATCCCACTCCCTTCTTTTCATGCATATATAAGAACAGCACCCAGTAAAACATCTATATGGAATAAAACTATTAAGAGGAGTTTATTGTTTACTTTTTATTTATTTAGTATGGAACCACAATCCTAAACAGTCAGATTTGAGATAAAGAGAACACACCTCCCATTTTAATGGGTAAATGAGCATTTTTTAGACCATGGAAAAAATTTAGAAACATTATCAAGATGCAAATGACTGCTTCAGTTGTGAATTTCCAGATGGCTCTTTATTTTACCATATATCTGACAAATCACTGGCCACCTGTGGTGACATCTCCTGAACAGACATGAGAGGAATGTGCTTGTCCGGCTTGTCTCTTCACATCAAAGCAATCAAACCATCTACTTTGGTGCTTTGCCCAACTCTTTAAAATTTACACATATCACAGTTTCCCCCAGATCCCAAGCCTAGAACCAAGATGCAACCTCCCCAAAAACACCTTGCTACTTCCCCAAACTTACCAAGCTTGGCATATATGTGACTAAGGATGCGGCCTGGCTGGACTCGGATTGGATGAATGTCAGCGATACTCTGGACGTTGACCCCATGTTTCCTCAGAAGCTCCTTAATGTGGTTGTTTTCTGCCAGAACAGTCACTGTGAACAAGAACGTAGTGTCTGCATTAGACGCTGGCCCTTGTCCCCTCACAGACACTCGCTGCTGTCTGCTCTTGTCTCTGATCTGTCATAGACACATGAGCAGGCTGGCCACAGGCTGGGAGGTTTTGAAGGGAAATGGACAGCACTTGTCCTGTTGCTCTTCCCAATTCTCTCTGGCCTCATCTCCCCTCAACACCTACAATGCATATTTAACCAGTGCCCTCAATGTACAAGACAGTCTGAGACCAGCTGAAACGGCTTGCAACAGGTCACAAGCCAAGTTATCAATGTCCTGCCTCTCTGACTGATGGGGAGGAGCTTTATACACTCAGGAGAGAAGGAAGGGTGGACCTACCTGTGGGCTGGTGGTAGTAGGGCAGCCTGGCCCACCGGGAAGCAGAGCACACGGACCCTGCTGGTGGGCAAGAGCCACCCCAGAGGTGGGTTGCACACCCCAGTGGGCCGGGCTGGGACCCATCTCCAGGGAGCGAGGCTGGGCATCTGGCTCTCTGGCAGGCAGGGCTCTGGGATGCCTGGGATGTGGGGTTTGAGATGGGCTTAGACCCCCATTCCTGCTGTACCAGTACCGCTGGCTTTTAAGAGAAGGGATCATGCATTGACAAAGGGAAGGAGTGTCAGGGAGGGGGCTAGAGGAAGGGAGCTCTGGCCATACAGAGAGTGGCCGCTGCCAGGTCCAGCTGTGTGGAGCCCGCTAGGAACTGGAGCAGCTTGGGGCGGTGTTGAGGCCAGAGGAAAGACTTCTTTACTGCTGACTGTAGCCCCCTGAGCACTACCACTGAACCCTGAGGCCGGTGACTCCTGAAGCTATGATACCTACAAATGCGGCTGAGACCTTGTACTTACATAGCATGTGAGACTTCTCCAAAGTATGTTAATACCCACGGCCTCATCTGAGCCTCACAACAAGGCCCTGAGGGGAACCTGCAGTTAGAGCCAAGCAGAGACAGGAAGGTAAGCCCCAGGCCCTAGCATGGGGACATTGGCCATGCAGGAGTGGGCCAGCAGCTGCCCTTCACATCCGTCTCTCTGGAAGCTTCCAACACCATGCAGAGGTCTGCATGGATCATAGCCACACAGCAGTCACTGTGTGGGAGTGACTCTTTCAGAGGAGACCTGTGAGCCTGCTGATATGACAGAGCCGCACACAGAGAAGTTTCCAAGACCAGACTTCCCGTTCCTCCAGGCCACAACCTCTGATATTTTCTACTCTGTTTTCTTCTGTTGCATTAAAAAAAAAAAATGGTGCTCAGGCTCCGTCAAGCTGTGCCAGCCCACAGTTGGAAAAGTGGCCTTGTGGACTGAAGCGATCACTTGGCAGCATGTGCTCCAGTGACAGGCAGAGACAGTGGGGTCAGCTGTGGGTCCCTCACATGTAAGAGGGGGATGATAACCATGATCGTCACAGTTTCTCCCTCATCAAGATGCTGTGATGGTTGGGCGTGTCTCGGCGGGCCTGGGACACAGCACTGACCGGTGATGACCTGCACACAACCTCTGCTGTAACCCGGGCAAGTGCAGCGAAATGCGTCCGTGGCCACAGACAGGGTTTCCTTCCATTTTCTCAATAATTGCTTTTGCTATATTGAGTGTGTGTGTATCAAGCAACACAGAAGCTACAAAAATAAGGCTGCTGTCCTTAAGAAGTGTACAGTGCACACTAGGGTACACAGGCATAGACACGACGCGCTGACACTAGCTGGTGTAGAGGTCGCTCTCTGAGGCCTGTGCACTCCTGGAGAGTGCCCCCGGGAGGGAGAGTCCCCTTGGAGAGTGCAAGTCCCCCGTGGGAGGGAGAGCCTGAGGCACCGAGAGGGGAAGTCACGGGCGGTCAGAGCCAGCGCTGCAGCAGTGGTTGGGCTGGCCCTGCACGTCCGTGGAAGTGCCGGCTGCAGAGAAGGGGAGGCAGGTGAGAACATGGACCAGCGGCTCTGGAAAGAAGTCAGACCTCCAAGGGAGGAATGAGTGAACTGTCACTTGGGTTTTGAGTTTTTAGCAAGGTCACATTCTACTTTTTAAAAGACAGCAGTTATGAAAAATGATGCTCAATGAATCACTTGTGCCCCAGTTGCAATCAAGGTTTAGATTCAAGAAAACTGCTGGCTAGAAACCAACTCTGAGATTAGGAGCTGCTGAATTATAGAACGTACTTCATAGAACTGATATATGCTAAAGTATACCCATACACAGTCTTTAAAAAAATTAAATGTGCTGTAAAAATTACATTGGTTTTCCAAAGTTAAATATGAATAGGAAACACACAAACCTTGTACGACGACATCAGGTTTGACTGAAGTGGAAAATCTTCTGTTCAAGGGATCAATTTCACCAGCAGCAAGGAATCCCTAGGAAAATAGGAGTATCAACGCTATGATACACTGATAAACTAAAAGTTCACCTTAAACCTAAGTTTGGAAATAAAATATCTGGAGGCTCAAGATCTTCAGTATTTTAGTCCTTTATATTTTTCCAAGGCATTGCTTTTCTCTGAACATATTGTACACTATAGCATTTAGATGGCACTCTATCCTGTTTATAGCAGCCAGCTCTCCAGGGCTAGTCAAACATGCCAACCTTGTGTGAGTGGGAGAATAAGGGTAACTCGTGCTCCCTGACCCTCACCCTGCGCCAGGCCCAGTGCTGAGCTCTGTTGCACAGTCCTCCTAATGGGTAGGCACCACCATTCACACCACCTTACCAGGTGCCTTGGCCTGAGAAACCAAGGCACTGAGCTCAGGATGAGGGGCAGAATGAGGACTTGGCCCAGAGCTGACTGTCCTGAAACAAAAAAACTCCCCTCCCTGCTGGCAGAGTACTCTCTGAATGTGGCTTTCCTCACATGATCTATAAATGACAGGTACCCTAAGACAGGGGACCAAGGTGTTCTGGGAGTCCTGAGGACAAGGTGGACCTTATGCTGGGCCTATATGAGGGCCTTCACTCTGGGAAGAGGAAACAAAAGCAGAGGGATTTGTTCCTGATCTCACTGATACAGAAATCAGAGCTGGACCGTATCAGAGATGATCAAACTCAACCTCTTTACTCTAAAGATGAGGAAACTTTAAAAAAAAATCTACATTTAAACAAAAGCTGTACAACATTAAAAAAGTAAATAAATAAAGATGAAGAGAGTGAGGCCCAGGGAAGTTAAGAGATCTGCCCAAGGTTACAGAGGTAGTCAGAGGCAGGGTTGGCTTTCCAAAGGAGATACATGATTTTTCCCTACTCATAAATAAAAAAGTGTAAGACACAGCTTGCACCCCCAAGGACATGTCCATGACATTGCAGAGACGATCATATCCATGAAACCACGACTCCACCTCAGCACCTAAGGGCCGCCTGCACTGTGACCACTTTACCTGGGTCTTCTCTCACATACCAGGAACTCCAGTGACATGCAGCCCACTGCTCCCCAGGCTTCCCCCCGCCCTGCACCCCTCCCCAGGGGTCCAGACACTCAGCGGAGCAGGATCCTCCCAGGACTGAGGAGCCAAGAGATAAAAAGCACTCACAGGACTGTCACAAAAGCATTTGTATTTTAAAAACGTAAGCCTGGGGGTAAAAAGATGTTTCCCAAGAAGGAATGAGTCAGAGGCAGCAGGGGTACTATGGCCCGAGGGAACATCTGACACAAAATGCACTACAGAAAACCAGCCACTGCCCCTTCCCGTAGAGAGCACTGGAGAGTCAAGGCCACGTGCAGCAGCTCCCCAAACCCTGCATCTCTCGCGCATGTGCGGACCTCGGCTGAGAAGCTTCCAGCCTCCTCCTGACTGTCCGCTCACCCACGTTCTAGCCACAGATGGGAAATGCTAGCGGGAAGGGGTGTTGGGGGAGAGACAGGGAGTGCTTGGCTTGCAGGTAACCCCAAAAGGGTTTACCGTAAGGGTGGACCCAAGTCCAGGCCTCCAGCCTCAGAACCAACCCCAATCAGTTGACTTTACCGCCGTGAAGATGCAAAGGACATTCACAGCCACACTGAACAGAGAGCCCCTGTGCTCCTCCAGGGTCCCTTGAACTTCCAACTGGATGGTTTCCAGGCAGTGAAGCCCCCAAGTCCCTTACCTCTGCCAACAGGGAGCTGAGGATGTACAAGGACTGACCCCACAGATGCGGCACCTTCCCCAGGGGAACTCTATCCACCGTGTGGGGATTCTTATACTCTTCATCCACCTGGCAAAGAGAGGAAAACCCCAAGGTAGAACGTCAGAGGATAAAACAGCCAGTGGCACTGTACATGGAGAGCGCACAGAGGATTTAAAAGTGTCACTCGTTTGATCCTCCAGACCAGTTCTGTGCAAGAGCTGGGACAGGGAGGCCAGGAAAACTGAGGCCCATGGGGCCCATGTGGGGGCCACGTGGCTAAAAGCAGCAGAGGTGGGACTCCAGCCCAGGCCTGGTTCAAGCAATGCTCTGCCCACAAGCATACGGATGGCAAAAGGCAGAGAGATAGGCTCTAAAAGTCAGGCCTGCCTTCTTTAAGCACAACTCTGGGCGACAAGAAATTTCAGATCTCATGCTTATGTTTGACTGTATTATGGGCACAATAATCTAAAACATCAGTCAATAGCCGTGGCAGTGTAGTTCTGGATGCTATTTTGGCTTTCTATCTTGCTCTCCTCAGGTGTTCATGAACTCCGTGTGCCTATGCAAGAAAATCACCAGAAGGTGGCGCTATTTATTGAGGAAAAAATTATACAATTCAGTTCAGTCAATCGTGTCCAACTCTTTCCGACCCAATGGACTGCAGCACGCCAGGCCTCCCTGCCCATCACTAACTCCCAGAGTCCACCCAAACCCATGTCCATCGAGTCAGTGATGCCATTCAACCATCTCATCCTCTGTCGTCCCCTCCTCCACCCGCCTTCAATCTTTCCCAGCATCAGGGTCTTATTAGATCACTCATTTTCCATCAGGGACTCAAAACGCTGAATCCACTGGGGCTTTTGACTCATTAAAACAAACTACAGTTCTCTCTGATGGGCAGTGCTGGCTACATGTTGTAAAAGTCAGTCTTCAACCTTCTCTGTTGTCAAGTCCATGCTGACCTTTGGGTTTTTGATCATTACAACGTTTGTTGGTTGGGGGTTGGAGAATTTCCTTCTCCAGAAAACATAAACCAGTTGAAGGAAATAGAAAACACATCTTCTCCAAAGGAAAAATTCACATCATTAGGCGAGTTATTCTCTGCTTGTTGATTAATAACATCAGTGATGTTAATATGAAACTGAAAGGGAAAGTTGCTCAGTCGTGTCTGACTCTTTGCAACCCCATGGACTACACAGTCCATGGAATTCTCCAGGCCAGAATACTGGAGTGAGTAGCCTCTCCCTTCTCCAGGGGATCTTCCCGATCCAGGAATGGACAATGGAACTGGAGTCTCCCGCACTGCAGGCAGATTCTTTACCATGGGAGCCACAAGGGAAGCCCAAGAATACTGGAGTGGGTAGCTTTTCCCTTCTCCAGGGGATCTTCCCAATCCAGGGATCAAACCCAGGTCTCCCGCATTGCAGGTGGATTCTTTGCCAGCTGAGCCACCAGGGAAGCCCAAGAACACTGGAGTGGGTAGCCTATCCCTTCTCCAGCGGATTTTCCCAACCCAGGAATCAAACCGGGCTCTCCTGCATTGCAGGCGGATTCTTTACCAACTGAGCTATCAGGGAAGCCCATGTGAATATATTCAGTAAATTTTTAAAATTTTGCTGTAGTTAACTAAGACAAACTTAAGCTTATCAACTGAACAGAATTAAATGTTATGAGTAATCAAATAGGATAAAAAGTGGAGGGAGATTCTCCAAAACATTGCAATGGAAGATTAGAGAGAAATATTTTCTTACTATAGAATGTTGAATGCTCTGCAGTTTGCAGGATTACTTTCACAGTCAGATGGTACATTAAAACTTTTTGAAATGTAAGTAGTGTTAAGAAAGACTGCGCAGATCTGGAATGGGAACAGGTTGATGCAAAGAACAGAAGACAGCCCAGTTCTGCCCTTCTTCCACCCACGGCCAGCTCCTGCCTGCCCGTGGAGGTGTGTGTCTCCCTCTCTCCACCTCAGTCTTTCCAATCAGTTTGCAGGTTCTCTAATGCACCAAGCCTCTGCCACCAGCACGGCACTCTGGTATCTGTCCTCAGTCCATGTACTTGCTCTTCCCACCTCCCTAGCTTGCAAGCTGGCAGAGGGAGAGCTGGCATCATGACCCCTCTGTGCCCCAGCCGTGCTGCCCGACCCAGAGCAGCTGCTCCTCAGCACGTCTGCTGGGCACGCTTGCCTGAGTCTCAAGCTGTTCAACGGAGGCCCCGTTGGTCAGTGGTGCCTTGCAGAAGTATGTCCGGCTGTGGAAATGAGTGACGCTGGAACCCAGGGTGGATGCTGCCTTGGCCCAGGGCTGTGGCTGCTCCAAGAATGAGGCCCTTTTTCTAATTTGCACAAAGGTGCCATAGGGGTCTGGGTGGCTCTGTCTGCAGCAGTCTCTCCGTATTACTGATGGGATGGGGGAACCTTCCCAGCTGTCATCTGGAAGCAGCCAATACAAACTGTGCTCAAAAGAATATTCAAAATCAGTGCCTAGCTGATGTGTAAATACACTGGATTAAATGAGGACGCTGAAATGACAAGTATAAGCATGGAGGTCAGATGAGAAAAAGTTGCAGAATAACCTTTTACACCATGCAGCCAGAAGTGTTCATATTCACAAGAAAAGCATATAACACCTAGCATGTACTACAGTCAGGAAATGTGCCTTTTAGTGGAACATGGATGGATGGTTATCTCCACTATAAAATAGGTAAAATATCCTTGAAGCTATTCAGTTTCCCTTGCTCTGCTTCCAGGTTCCAAATTACCTCCCATGACTAATTTAGTCTTGTCAAGTACCTCAGTTCTGGAAAAGGGGCAACCTGAACACACAGTTGCTAGGAAGTAACTACCCAGCCCCCACCGCCAGCTGCACCCAGACCCCCAACAACACATCCACATCACACATAGTAAAATGAATACATTTGCAGGAAATCTAGGCCTTGAAAACTCAGAAAGAAAACAGCCCCTGCAGGCTCCATGGTTTGATCTGTACAATGACGGACTCTCCACACCCCCAAAAATGCACCACCCAGTGGGAAGCAGGGTGTGGTTGTCAGGAGGCCCTGAACTGGGGTCTAATTCCAAGCAGACCCCAGTGCTGTCTGAACTCTGACAGATTCCACAGCCTCTTTGAACTGAGACAGATAATTTCCAAGGCCTTTACCAGTCCCCTGACCATGTGCTTGTGGGCCTGATTCTACCACAAACTCCTAGACCCAAGCTGCTATGTGACCGCAGGGTTATGCTCTAGTGCAGGCCCTGTCAGCTGGGGGAGGAACCTTGCTCTCTGAAGTCTCTTCTGTCCCAAAATGTCTTAATGAAGCTTTAAAGCCACAGGAACATTCAAAAGAGAATAAGCCTTGAAATGAGGATTCTTCTCTGCTTAACATGAGATATGTACAGGGAAATCTTCCATTAAGATATATCAAATCATCATGACCCAATTTAGGAACAAAACTACCTTTGGGCATCTTCCTGGAACTGGCCAGTTTCTCTTTTCCTGATATAGAATGGCTTCTAAGTGATCACTCAAGCTCTAGCTCAGGAACTGTGTGACTGAAAGGAAGAGATTCTGAACTACCCCTGTACAGGCAGACCTCGCTTTCAAACCACTGCAATAAAATGAATATAAATGGAGTCACATGAAACTTTTGGTTTCCCACTGCATAAAAAATTATGTTCACACTATACCACTATATACCAAGGTCTGCCCTGGTGGCTCAGATGGTAAAGAATCCACCTGCAATGCAGAAGACCCGGGTTCAGATCCCTGTGTTGGGAAAATCCCCTGAAGAAGGGAAGGGCAACTCACTTCAGTATTCTTGCCTAGAGAATTCCATGGACTGAGGAGCCTGGCAGGCTATAATCCATGGGGTCACAAAGAGTTGGACATGACTGAGCAACTTAACACTTTTACATACTGTAATCTATTAAGTGTGCAACAGCATTGTGTCTAAAAGAAATGTACGTCTCTTAATTTAAACATACTTTATTGCTAAAAAATACTAACCATCACCCGAACCGTCATCAAGTTCACGAGTAGTAACATTAAAGATCACTGATCACATATCACTGTAACAAATATAATAATGAAAAAGTTTGAAACGTGGGAATTGCCAAAATGTGACAGAGACATGAAATGAACAAATACTATTGGAAAAAAACTCAATGAAGGCTTGCCACAAACCTTCAATTTGTAAAAGTAAAAAAAAGAAAATGCAAAGTTATCTGCAAAGTGGCAGTAAAGCAAGGTATGCCTGTACATCTCTCCCCCTCTCCCAGGGAGATTCTGTCTGGTTTCTTTTTCCACGGAAATGTGTAACAACATGGTGCCCGACAGTGTTCTGTGATTTTAGGGCCTGCTTGGTCCTGAGCTCGGAAGAAGGACAGGTACCCTCTGAAAGTCCTCAACTAACGCCTCCCTTGGGCAACCTCCAGGTCAAGCATGGCTCTAAATCCATAACTTCTGTGATAAACAGCAATGCTACCCAAGACTCAAGAAACCACTTCTGGAGAAAAAGCGTTAGGTCTGAAAGAGGAATGAAAAATAGCAAATGGCCAAGCCCAACTCACTTTCTTCTAGATAATCAAGTACATGGTTACCTTGTCAGGCGGGATGGCGTAGAGTTCAGGCAACAAGTGGACCCCGTTCTGGCCTCTGATCAGTATCCCCTCCAGGGCTTCACGGTATTCTTGGACCTAGAAAACAGCACCATGACTCATGGGGTGAAACGACAGCACAAGACAGAAAAACAGCTCTCTGGGCAACAAACAGATTAGAAGTAGCACACAGGGCTAAGAAACGCACAAACACCTGCAGCTCATGGAGTGCAAGAGGAGCCTGGACTGTGCTGATACCAAATGTTAGGAAGAGCGAAAAGCAACTGGTCTTCTATGTGTTGTTTTTCATTCATGATTTAAATAGTACACTCTTAACTTCTCACAGTTAAATTTTGTCTCACCAGCTAGACTATAAGCTTTTTGGAGTGGAGGCCAGATCTTAAGCAGTGCATCCTATTTCCACCTGTTGGTAGTCTTCTACTGAAAAAGCACTCAAACTTGCTCAAGAAATGTTTGCTGAATGAATCAGATGGGAAGAAAAGAAAGTGTGTGTATTATGATCCATGTACCCCAACACTTAGGATGTGCCACTCAGTAAAAGCTGTTGATGTAAACGCTTCTATTAAATTTAAAAAGCAGCGATAAAAACCTATGCATTAAAAGGGAAATGGTGAGGGGAAAAACCCTTAACCAGCCACCTAGCTATTTAACACATTTCATCTTTGGAGAGTCAATCAAATGCCTTTCTGATCTCATGTTCTTTTCTTCTGAAATTTATGGACAGCAAAGCATGATGGGGTGCATCACTTTTAAAATGAGTAGAAGAGATAGCTTGGCGGGTAAGAATAATAAATCCTGTGAGACCTACAAAATAAGGTACTAAGCACAGGATTTTCTGTCTCCTTAGCCTTTTGTTTCTGGTAACTGTCAAACTTGTTCATAATTGAAATTCCAACTCAATCTTTTTGAGATCTGTCAGTCCTGGGGTAAAAAGACAGAAAACATAAGACCCAAGATAATCACTAAAGTGTAAAAGTCAACAAAGAGGGAATATTAATATTTAAAGCTTACTGCCACTTCTGAAACACGTCAGCATTCAACAGAGGCAGCTCTCAAAAACTAAAATGAATCTTAGATTGTGTATCCTACGCCAGAACATGTGACTGAGCAGATTAAAACCCAGCAAGATGTATGAGTTCCTCAGTCACATAAACTTCATGAGAACAGCTCTTTTCTGCTCACCAAAGCATGCATGGCAGCAAATGCCAAACAGAGTTTTACTCAGCCATGAAAAGAACAAATTTGAGTCAGCTATGGTCTTTCCAGTAGTCATGTATGGATGTGACAGTTGAACTGTGAAGAAAGCTGAGCGCCGAAGAATTGATGCTTTTGAACTGTGGTGTTGGAGAAGACTCTTGGGAGTCCCCTGGACTGCAAGGAGATCCAACCAGTCCATCCTAAAGGAGATCAGTCCTGAATATTCATTGGAAGGACTGATGCTGAAGCTGAAACTCTAGTACTTTGGCCACCTCATGCGAAGAGCTGACTCATTGGAAAAGACTCTGATGCTGGGAGGGATTGGGGGCAGGAGGAAAAGGGGACGACAGAGAATGAGATGGCTGGATGGCATCACTGACTCGATGGACGTTGAGTTTGAGTGAGCTCCAGGAGATGGTGATGGACAGGGAGGCCTGGCGTGCTGCAATTCATGGGGTCGCAAAGAGTTGGACACGACTGAGTGACTGAACTGAACTGTAGTGAAGTGCATGAACCTAGAGCCTGTTATTCAGAGGGAAGTCAGAAAGAGAATAAATATTGTATATTAATGCATATACAATGGAATCCAGAAAAATTGTACTGATGTACCAATTTACAGGGAAGAAATGGAGATGCAAATGGAGAGAATGGACTTGTGGACACAGCAGGGCAAGGAGTAAGACAAATTGAGGGAGCAGCACTGACATATACATACTATCATGTGTAAAACACATTGCTAGTGGGAAGCTGCTACATAACACAGGGAGCCCAGCCTGGTGCTCTGCAATGACCTGGAGGGGTGGGAAGGGAGAGGGGAAAGAGGCCCAAGAGGGAGAGGATACAGATACATACACATACACACACACACACACACATATAAAATTATGGCTGATTTGCATTGTTGTATGGCAGAAACCGACACAACATTGTAAAGCAATTATCCTCCAATTTGAAAAACAAACAAACAAGGTCCTACTGTATAGCACAGAGAACTTTATCAGTATCCTATGATAAACTACAATGGAAAAGAATATGAAAAAGAATATCTATATGTGCAACTGAGTCACTTTGCTGTACAGCAGTGATTAACACAAGATTGTAACTCAACTATACTTCAATAAATAATAAAAAAGAAATCTGTCTTGAACAAATGAACACTGTATTAATAAATATCCATTTAGCACTTAGTATATACTAGGAATGGGGCATATGCCCCAGATGGATAGAGACCATCTCTAGCAGGGTCCTTTGACAGCTAAGTGGGAAATACACTGATAGGTGCCAGGCTATTATAACAGCTGTGGGGCATATATAAAAGCTTTTAGGCTTTCTGAAAGAAGAGACACTTAAAACGAATCAAATGAAGGGGGGGGGGAAGCTGAGGGTGGAAAGCATCAGTTCAGTTGCTCAGTTGTGTCTGACTCTTTGCGACCCCATGAACCGCAGCACACCAGGCCTCCCTGTCCATCATCAACTCCCGGAGTTCACTCAAACTCATGTCCTTTGAGTTGGTGATGTCATGAAACCATCTCATCCTCTGTCCTCCCCGTCTCCTCCTGCCTTCAATCTTTCCCAGCATCAGGGTCTTCTCAAATGAATCTGTTCTTTGCATCAGGTGGCCAAAGTATTGGAGTTTCAACTTCACCATCAGTCCTTCCAATGAATATTCAGGACAGTTCCTGGGTATTTGAGAAGGTGGGAGAGACGGCCTGGCCTGCCCAAAGGCCTGAACAAGTTTCCATCTGCTTGGATCACAGAACTCAAGAAAGGAAATAATTAGAAATTGGACTACAGTAGTGAAAACAAGGGACAGGTCTTCTGGGACCCTATAAAACGTGTGAAGAGCCTGTACCTCATCACAAAAGTAATCAGGAAGCCATTCAAAGCTTTTAAGACAAGCAATAGCATCATCTTTTTCTTAATAAGATCACTCTGATGATGGTGTGGAGAAATAACAAGAAGCAAGGCTGTGGGCTGGGACACCCGTTATGCGGCTGATACATTAAATAAGATATTAGCTAAGACAGGGCTTCCCAGGTGGGCTCAGTGGTAAAGAATCAGCCTGCCAATGCAGGAGACACAAGATCAATCCCTGGGTCAGGAAGATCCCCTGGAGGAAGACATGGCAACCCACTCCAGCATTCTTGCCTAGAGAATCCCATGGACAGAGGAGCCTGGTGGGCTACAGTCCATGGGCTTGCAAAGAGCTGGACACGACTTAAGCACAGAGCACTACCACACTAGCTAAGAGCAGCCTTAAAGATGGCAAACCACAGTGGCCAGAAAAGAGCAGCAGCAGCAACAAAACTCGTCTGTGGGAGACTGGTGCCCCCCGCCCCAGAGAACCCCACCTCCTAGTTCTCGAGCCTTTATGCCGTGTCCTCCCCTTGAATGACTTACAGTAGAAAGCCCTCAGATGTAGATACTGGGTTAAGCTAATCAACAGAGAATTTCCTGTCACCTATTTTTTCCTACACTAAGTTGAAATTTGGTCCTCTCCTCATGTCCTCAGATTAAAGAGAAAAAAAAAAAAAAAAAAAAAAAAAAAAGACCCTGGCATCTACCCCTGCCAAGGTTCTACATGGTCAGGATATTATAGAAACCATACTTATTTCTCCAAGCCTGTGGTCCTTCCACATTTAATATCTAAGTGTTTCAGCCAAACAGATAATGATCGAGACACTCCAATATGGAAAAAGGTAAGACACTTGATCCCTGGGGCTTCCCTTGTGGTTCAGCTGGTAAAGAATCTGCCTGCAATGCAGGAGACCTGGGTTCTATCCCTGGGTTGGGAAGATCCCCTGGACAAGGGAAAGGCTACCCACTCCAGTATTCTGGCCTAGAGAATTCCATGGACTGCATAGTCTATGGGGTCAAAAAGAGTCGGACACGACTGACTGACTTTCGCTTTTGCTTGATCCCTGGCTTATCCTAAATAAAACTGCTAAAAAAGAATGAAAATTTTAACAATCTCTGCCATTCTACAGGCCCCCTCAGGCTACATCTTTGTCTGTAATTTACCAATCTTGGGCCTGTGAATGCCTTGACAGCTGGTACATAGGTGGTAACTGCTCAGATCAAAATGTTAACCTGAAACCAGGATCAAGAGAATATTTTCAAATGAGTGCTAAGCGGTTTCATTCCTCAAGCCCTAGTTGTGTCTACACCCCTTATAGGCAGGAAATATCCAGAGGGGTCTTTGTCCTCCTCCTCTTGACATGGAGAAATGATCAAAACATAGGGGGGACTAAAACCAAGGGTAATCATTAGTCAAATCTATTTTTACCTGTAACAGGCCTTCACTAATCAAGGTGCTTTTAAGACTCCCATGTCCTCCAAGCAGCGCATAGTCTAAACAATGTTTGCTCGAGTTGTTTTCCAGGAACTTGGAGTCAACTATGTCTCGTTCTAACTGAGCTGGTTAAGACTGGTTAGGACCACCCACCCTCCAACAGGGCACGGGCGAGTGTCTGGTGACTTTGGGGCATCAGAAGGCTAAAAACTGCACCCTCAGAGCATGCTAAGCACCTCCATTTTAGAATGTGCAGAGACCTGTGGCCCACAGTTGGGCAGAATGAGAATTACCACTCCTTTTTCCAGTCACCTCTCCCCAACTTCAGGCCACTGTGCTGCTTTATTCTTTATCCCATAAATACCCCGAGCCTTAGTCTTCATGCAGGCAGACCTGAGACTTGTTCTCCTTGCATGGTGGCCTTGCGAATAAACCCTCTCTTTGCTGCAAACCTCGGCATTTCAGCATTTTGGCTTGCTGTGCTCTGGCAAAACAAACCTGGTTTGGCAACACTAGCCCTGAAAAAACCGAATGCAACAGAAGTGACACTTTGCCAGTTTGGGGCCTAAAGCCTTAAGAAAGCTTGGCAGCTTCTGCTTTTGCATTCTGGGAAAAGATGACCATCATGTAAAAAGCTTTACTGTCCAGAGACTGTAATGCTGTGAGAAGCCCAAGTGGAAAATGAAGACCCAGGCCAACAGTCCACCTGAGCTCCGGGCCAACAGGCAGCATCAAGCTGCAACCACGTGAGGGAGGCCAGTTCCTGCAGCCCTGCTGATCCCAGCTGACACCAGAAGCAGCAGAGAAACCCGTTCCTGCTGAGTGCTACCCAAATTACACAGCACTGAGCAAACACAATAGCTGTTTTAATTCATGAAGTTTTAGGAAAGGTTGTTGGCAGCAACAGGTAACTGACACAGTGCCCCTGAATTTTTGCATAACCCTACATTCTAATAACCATCAGCACACCATTGCCATGAAAATGCTGATTACCAACACAACGCCCAGCATTTTCTCACCTGAACGGCATCACCATTGAAGACTCCATCTATTATGAAATAAGTCCAGAACACAGGCCATTCACATTCAATGTTTTCAAAGAGCTTGAGTTCAGCAGGGTCATAATGCAATCGGTTTGGGTCCTGGAAGCAAACAGGTAAACGTTCTAAAAGGTAATGTCAGATTACATACGTGATACCACTGTGCCTCACTGGGTGTCCCTTGCTTTCTGACTCAGGGCAACTTTGAGGCTGGTATGATTGGAGAAGGAAATGGCAACCCACTCCAGTGTTCTTGCCTGGAGAATCCCAGGGACGGGGGAGCCTCATGGGCTGCCGTCTATGGGGTCGCACAGAGACAGACATGACTGAAGCTATTTTTGGCAGTTATCCATGGTAAAATTTCAGAAAAGTAAATCAAATGCACATAGCATTACTTGGTAGTTTATTAGATTAAGCTTTCTCTGTCTCTATAACAAATAAGGAGAAATTTGACTCTTGCAGTGCTGGGCAGACGGTTTTATTGACATCATTTTATCAGTCCCTACGGCAAAGGAACCCAAGGAGGCCACAGGTGGCCTTTTAAAAAACATGTGAGCGAGAGAACTGTTTGTCCATGTCAGCAAGCTGGTTTTAAATCACCAGCTTGCTGCTCTCCTAATGATCTTACTAGTCTATTGGCTAACTCCAGCTTGCTGACTCCAAAATTAAGACTGCTCTTTCCAGTATTCCAACGTGTAACTTTTATAAGCAACAGAGGGAGAATGCCACAGTGGCAACTTAGATATGAAGCAGTTAAGGAATCAGAAGAAACAATCTTTAAATACAACCTCTCTTGGGGTTTTATAACCATCTCGAAGGAAGCGACAGCATCCATAACGCCCCTAAGAAGACAAAAAGAAGCATTTGATGAAACAGAAGAATTTCTTTATCTCTTTGATTCAAGTCAGCCCTTTTAGTAACAACCAAGTGCTCACTGCTGTCAGTACAAAAACTCATCTTTAAGTAATAAGCAAACCAAAATAAAGTTTGATCAGTACTTGGAAGGGAATGCCAAAACTTTCCATTAGAGTGGCAGTCAGGGCTGAGAGATTAATTACTCCATGGTTCACAGAATGACCATCCTTTCATTCTGATTTGCTGTATTGTACAAAGACGCAAAGGGACCCTCACTGCTTGGAGAAGCCACCCATGGTGATATGTGGACTGATTGGACTGCTTCTACTTGAAAGACTGGAAGGCCACAAGGCGACTCCAGACTCATAGGAGTTAGGCTCTGGATACAAAGAAGCCTGCATCCTGCAAGAAGTGGAGGAGGGAGGCGGTAGGGCTTCCTGTGGCTTAAGGCCATGGCTGCTGGGTTTCCTGCTGCAGGCTTCAGTGTTCCTCTCCGGCTTCTCGGGTGCCAAGAAAGAAGGGCAGTGCAGTGCTATCTGAATCTGCCTCCCTTATCCCTGGATCGCACTTTTGGGTGTCCATTCTTCAGTTAAGCGTTTGGGGCTGTTCTAGCACTGGCCATGGAGGCAAGCGCACTCCCAGTGGCCAATCCCATAGTGTCTGGGGTGTCCTGGGAAGCCCAGTCTAGAACGTGCTCCCCTTGAAATGCTTCCTTCTCTACATGAACTCTCTGCCTACTTCTACAAACTAAACAGGTTCTGTTTTCTCCACTGGCTCCTAACTGAGGCAGTGCCTTCTGGGGATATGGTTGGAGACCCTTTACCCCTTGGTTTCCAGAGGCTAAAAGCATTTTTCACCAAATCTAAGTGGGATCATCAACATGCAGATTGTGGTTTAGGAAACTTACTTTTTTTTTTTTTTTTGTCATTTCACTGATAACTTCAGTTGGCTAGAGTATTGTATAACCTTCTCAGTTTGGTGCGGTGTCATAGTTTCTGCATCTCACCTCAGAGCAGGGATTTTAAGATTTTTTTGTGCGTGGACCATTTTTAAAGTCTTTACTGAATTTGTTACAATATTGCTTCTGTTTTCTGTTTTGGTTTATTGACTGTGAGGCATGTGAGATTTTAGTTTCCCAACCAGGAAGGAACACTGCACCCCCTGCATTGGAAGGTGAGGTCTTAACCCTGGACCACCTGGGACATCCCTGGGATTTTTAATCTCAGTTTAACTTGGAGATCTTCAAGTCCCCAGAAATCGTGTGTCAAGTTTGAGGATATCGGGACATGTGCATTTTTTTCTGACAGGGACTGTAGCTTTCATGAGATTCTTAAGGGAGTCTGTCTAGGATCTCTAAAGGGTTCAGAAGCTCTGTCTTAGAAGCACAGGACTGATACGAATTGAGGTTTAAATGTGCCAGCTGGAATTGAAACTCTACTGCACAAGAACCTGGGTATTGATGGCTCAGAGACTTCATTTTCTCCCCTCCATTCTCAGCCTTGGGTACCTCCATCTGTCAGTCCACTCTGATACCGAGAGATCAACTGCAGGGACAGCCCAGGCCTGAGTGAGCTGCTCCATGTCACTATCTGGAAGGGGCACTTAACACAGGGCAGAAGGGTACCAGTGTGACCAATGTTTACCTGGAGCTTGGAAATAATTTCATGTTTGGTCACATTCACAAGGTTCACATCTTCCACCGCGAAGGCCGGGAAAGAAATAATGGAAAGAAGCCCAGCATCAATCTCTTTTGACGTTGAGGCTCTTGGCAGCATGGAAAACAGAATAGACTGGATGAAAAGCAAACAAGTGTTAACCCCGGAAGCACTAACAGTTATGTACAGCATCTAGAGACTATGACTTTACCCCAAGGGAACATATGAATGAGTTTACCAATTTTTAGAGAGTTTTTGCCTACCAACATGGCCCCTGCTGGGTGACCACACCTACCCAGCCCATGTGTCCTGTTCCTCACAGGAGAAAAGAGGGTTCAGGAGAACAGTGATATGCCTAGAGCCCATGCTGAGAACAGGCTCCCTTCCTTCTGTACCTTCTGTTGATACTGCTGGGCCTTTAGGGCACGCAGCGGAGGAACTAAGGACTACCTCATCAGCAGGTTAGCGCTCCTGACTGCAAAGACAAAGAAGAACACACATACAAGACCAGCACAGAGAAATGCCTGGCTTCGGTGGAGGTGACCAGCTGGACTGGATAACTCAGAAACCACTTAAAGGAGTCAAATCTAGAAGACCACACCAACAGGCAAAACACTTTAGTACGAACAGAATTAGTTTAGTCCTAGAAAGAATGGCTTACTTAGTGGCACTATAATATGGCCTCAATTATAAGGTGGTTGGATTAGGCACTGTAAACTAAAGGAAGGTGAAATTATAAGGAACAGTTTGGGAAGGAAAGGGAGCTAACCCTGAAATCTAACATGTACAGACATGGGACTAGATTCCTGCAAGCACAAGCTTATTAACTCTTCCATGTAAAGAAGGAATTCGAGAACTATGTCCAAATCACACATGAGGACTTGGAGACGCAGAGACTCATGCTGATGGGCATGCAGATAGTCTGCAACAGAGCTAGGATTCTAACCCAGGCCCAGCTAGCTACAGAGCTCATGCCGTCTCCACTGGGGACTACACATCTATTAAGAAGCATACCAGCTTAACTTTATTAAACCACACCCCAAGAAACAGTAGACTCCCCACTAAGGACTATTTAATGGGGGAAAATGGAATGAGTTAGAAGGGGGCTAAATAAGGGGGGAACCCTTCAGCTTGAGAACAAAGCTTCATTTTCTCTAGCCAACTGACCCCCAAGCCCAGTTCTTTAACCAGTCACTCTCTCTAGGCTCTCTCTGCCTGAAACGAACACTACCACTGGAAGCTCTGCATACAACTTGGTATGCCTCTCACTCACACAGCCCTAGCACAGTGCCTGCATACAGTGAGCCCCCAGTAAATAAGTCTGCTGATTTGCCAGCAACTGCTGACCTACTGTCTGATAAATGGAGCCACCTAATCTGCCCCAAATCACCCCTTTCTCTAACATGTATTTCATGGAGGTTTTACTGATTTGCCATTTCTCCCATATAATCTCTCCTCCACCATTCATTTTGCCACTACCCTCTAACAAGACTCCACTACCCGCCCAAGTGAACTACTGCTTGCCAATCATCAAATTTGGGGACCTCATGAAATAAACCTAAGAGAAAACCTTGTACATGCTCAAAAAAAACGTAAAATTGACTTTGCTTCCAACAGAACACAGTTGTCTTGATTGCTGACTCCATACAAACACCATTGCTGTAGCTTACGTTTGCGCGATCCTTTCTGGCTCACAAAGTATTCTGACAAATTAAGTTGATTAATTCGGATTCTCATGACCACCTTGTGCAGCAGTGGGGGTAGGTCCTAGTATGCCCATTTTATGGACGAAGGAACTGAAGCTCAAAGAAGCCAAGAGCCACCAAGCTAGGAAGCTGGGGAATCTGAACTGGAGCCCAAGTCCTCTGTGCCATGAGTCTCCATCTCTACTCTCTGGATGTGAGAACCATCACCTGGCAGTGTTCCACCTCATCCGGCAGGACGTGGATCACAGACTTGCGACCTCCATGGGCTCCAAAAAGGTCCAGTTCATCAATTGCTTCAAGGGCTGCCTACAAGCACAAGTATGAATTAATGAGTATGGGTAATACACATATACTCCCATATCTCGTACTTCTTTTTCATTAAGCAATCAAGCATATATGTTTTCCCATAGGTGATGAAATTTGTCTTTAAAATCTAGCTAAAGTATCCTATACTCGTGTTCTATCCTTATTTTCAGAGCTTTCCTGTGTTTTGCCTCATTGCAGGAACAAGATAGAGAAAACAGAAAACCATTTCCCAAAATGAAATTAGTATTCTACCAAAACGCAAAATATTAACAACACAGCATCGTGCGTGTAAGCGGTGGGGGGCTAAATTCATGATTGGTTTTTCTTTCATCTATTTCAGTGGTTAACTTCTAACAGTAGCCATGTTTGGCACTTAAGAAAGTCAACTTTTTTAGTATTAAGTATGTTTTCCATCGGTTGACCTTAACAGAGAATATTTATTGTTGCTTTAAAAATTATAGTTCTGGAGTCTTTACTCTGTAAAATTATGCTTCAGCCTTGAGGAAGAGGGAATGGAGGAGGCATGCTAAATATCTAAGGCAAGAGATGTCAACTGGTGGCCAGCTGGCTGAAACTGCTCCATGGTCATGTTTGGTTTGGCCTGAGGAAGTTTTTAAAATGATCTTAAATTAGAACACCTTTACAAAGTCTGCAGTGTCATCAACACATGCCATTCCCGCCCCATTATTTTTCTATCTGGCTGGCTTCACTTGTTTATATTATGTGCCTGACCTGACCCTGTAGACTTTTAAATGTGTGAGCCCTGCCCTACAAAATGCTCGTATCCTTCAGCCCTCTTTACGACCCAGAAAACAAGACTGGACATCATATATCCAGTTTTTTAGATAATAGCAAGAGCTTAGATGCATGGGTGATGATACTGGATAATAAGGAGGGAATGCACTGATTTTCAGGCACATGCAGATTTAGGTGTAGGAAACCTCCATTCTTTACCTATAATTTCAGTTGGTTTGGGTACATGTACCACTTGAATTTCATACTTGCTGTTGACTTTTGAAAAATAAGCTAACCAGATCAAATCCAAACCCCTAAGGATAAGAACCAAACCAAAGCCGTTAAAGAGGCATAGGAGGAAGAACAAACAAGACCAGACTGTCACCTTGGCCATTCCTACAGAGCTTGCATTCAATTCTGGAATACCCTGATTAGTCTTATCTCCACGTTCCCACATTCCATAATCCTGTTGGAGAAAAAGGAGAAAAGAGGTATTAATAGATGACAAGTACTATGGAAAAAGGACTCCTTTATGTCACTGTAGGCATCATGAAATGTGACTATCTCTTCTCAAAGGGTACCAAATTCATGTCTTTACACACTCAAGCTGTATTCTTTCTTGATTTCAGTTCATTTGACCTCTGGTTAGAGTTCTGGAAATAAATACTCGAGTAGAACAAAAATGCATGCAAAGACACTCAGTTTTCTTATTTCTAAAAGTTATTCATTTGTAAGAAACTCATGATTTATAGAGAACAAAATATTTTATCTTAAAAGGCTGACCTTTATTCACCTAATACGTCTAAACTTGTATTAAATTGTGAGATGGAATAAAGAAAAAATGGGTTATAACTGGGTGAAATCAACCAAACCATTTAAAATAATTTAATAGATTACCTTTTGAGAAAAAATGTTCAGCAGTAATGGGTGCAAAGTCAAAACTGAGGCTCAGAACACTAAACTTGCCTGGTATTTTGAAATTAATTAATATGAATTGGCTTAGGATAGCCCGTCCACATAGAGGACTTGATACATACATACTTAACTTTTATAGCTCATATTTTCACTGAAGAAACCCAGGCACCGGATACCATTTTGAAATAATGCTATATACACTACTGAAGGATTACAACTCAAGAAGAACAGGACCAATGCCAACATTCTGGCACTTATTATTATTAGAGAAAGATGAACATTTTCAGAATAAGACATTTTAGACTCAGACATACTCGAGTGACTTTAGACTCTTGCCTGCCGTGCAGGCCTCGTGGCTGACTCCAGGACCCATTCCTTCGGTCCTCTGCACAGCGGGGCCTTTCCACTCCAACCTGTCCTCATTCCAACCCTGGAGCCGATTGCCTGACTCATCCTTAGAAACTGCTTTGATCAGCTTGCTCCCCAGCACGAGACTGTAACCTGACGACCTGTTTATTCCCTAGTGGATCATGTTCAAATTTCTCTCTCTGATGGCCTTACCTTTATGATCCAGCCCCACACTTCCTGCCTGTCCACAAGCTGACTTTAATTCCTACTATTCTGGAGCACTCAGCTGTCACCCTAAGAATACTCCTTTACTCCACCCCCTCTTTCCCCAACCACCCCTCCCCTTCCCCCACACTCACAGCCATTCCTGATACTCTCGCACCCCTTTCCCTCCTCCTGCTTATCTGAGCCCTACTTATCTACCAACGTTCAACTCAAGTTCCACCCTTTCTACAAAGCCTTCCTGTTTCTTCAGACCAGGCTTGGCCAACCTCGGCGGTACTGACATTTGCAGCCTACTCATTCTCTGTTGTAGGGGGCTGTCCTGCGCACTGTAGGGTGTTCAGCAGCATCTCTGGCCTCCACCCACTAGATGCCAACAGTACCCGCTCCCTTCTTGTCAACATCGAAAATGTCTCCAGACATGGCCTGGTTTCCCTGGGAGAGCCAAAGACTGCTCCTGGTGGACGATTACTGCTTCAGACCTGGGGTCAGCAAGTGCTTGCCCTGGCACCGAATCAGGTCTGCTACACCTGTGATCCAGAAATAAGGTCTATTTGGGACACAGCTGCACACACGAGGTCACAGGTTGTCTACAGCTGTTTGTGTGGTATCATTATAATGGCAGAGTTAAATAGCAGCAAGAGAGACCACAGAGACTGGAAGAGCTGAGAAGATTTACTCTGGCCCTTTTCAGAAAAAGTTTGCTGATCCTTGCTTTGATGTTGGTAGCTCTTTATTAAAAACAAAAAGCAAACTCTAGCCTTTCATTACTGCTCTTCTGGCCAGCTTTACAGTTTAGCTGTTCTCTACAAGTGTGTGAGGCTCAGCTCTCAGTAGCAGACAGCAGCCTGGAGGAACTGAGTGTGTAGGTATTTCCACCCATCACCTAGCCCGGGGCACCTGTCTGGGTCCTGCCTCTCTCCCTGTGTGCTGCCTGGGGTGCTGGTGTTGCCCTTCACCCTGATTCAGGCTCCCAGTACACATGCCACAGGGTATTTGAGGATCTTATTTAAAATGAACCTAATGAATTCAAACAGAGCATATGGCACATTTCAACAACAAAAGCTCCCCAACTGAGTTCCTGGACACAAATGTGCAATTTGTGTGCAGAGGTGACATCATCTTATACCTCTAATCTTGCTAACCTTCGGGTCAGCCCCAGACAGCCTGGCCCTCAAACAGCTATGTGATTTTTATCCTTCCTGACGCTGTAACACTGGAAAATAAACACTGGATTTGAACTCACAGCAACTTTATACGCAGCTTCTATGTAAAAAACAAGATTCTGTATGAAGGCCACCTCGTCAAGAGTGAAAACAATACGTAAGCCTACAAAACAAAAACAAACAGTAAGTTTACAGAGTTATGTTGTAAAGAGAGAGTTGCCAATTACGAATGACAAATCTTATACTAGAAAATAAATTATATACCCTCATTTGCATTTTTCTTACTAGGGCATCAAAAATTAAGTATGAAGTCAGTCATAAGAGTTAATGTCTAATTCAGGAAGGAAAGAGGGGAGGAAGGAGGGACAGAAGGATAGGGAGGGAAAGATGGAGGAGGGAAGGAAGAAAGGAAGGAGGGAAACAGGTAGGATGGGAAAGGAGGAGGGAGGTAGTGAATAAGGGAGGGAAGGAGTAAAGGCAAAAGGAAGGAGGGAGGGAAGGAAGGAAGGAGGGAGGGAAGGAGGGAGGGAAGGAAGGAAGGTGATAAGAAAGGAGGGAGAGAAGGAAAGATAGAAGGAGAAAAGGCAGGAAGGAAGGAGGACAGAAGGGAAAAAAGATACAAGGGAGGGAGGGAAGTAAGGAGGGAGGGAAGAACAGAATAAGGAGAGTAGGAAGGAAGGAGAGAAGAAGGGAGGGAGGGGAGGAGGGAAAGAAGGAGAGGAGGAAGGAGGAAGGGAGGGAAGGAAGGATGAGGCAGGAAGGGACAATGGAGGGAAGGAGGGTAGAAAGGAAGGAGAAGGGGCTGGAAGGAGGGAAGGATAGGAAGAAAGGAGGGAGAGGGGGAAATAAGGAGAGTGGGAGGGAGGGAGGAAAGGAGTGAACAGAGAAGGGAGAGGAGGAGAGCAAAAGGAAAGGAAGGAAGGAAGGTGAGGGCAGGAAGGAAAGAGGGAGGGAAGAAAGGGAGGAGGGAAGGGAGGAGGGAAAGAAGTTGGGAGGGAAGGACAGAAAGAACAAAGGGAGGAAGTAGGGAAGAAAGGACAGAGGGAAGGATGGAAAGAGGGGAGGAAGGGAGGAGGGGAGAAAGAGAGGGAGGAGAGGAGAGGAGGACAGGGAGGAGGCGGAGGGCAGAAAGGAAGGAGGGGAGGTGAGAGGAGGAGGGCAAGATGGAAGGGAGGAAGGGGGCTAGAAAGGAAGAAGACAGGGAGGGAGGGAAGGAGGGAGGGATGAAGGCAGCCTGAGAGAGAGGGAGGGTGGCAGGCGAGGAGGGAAGGGGAAACAAGGAAGGAGAGAGGGAAAGAGGGAGCAATGAAAGGAAGGAGAGAGAAGGGAAGAAGAGAGGAAGGGCGGGGAAGAGGGAGGGATGGAATGAAGGAGCGAGGGAGGGAAGGAGGCGAGAAGGGAACGAAGGAAGGAAAGACAAAAGGAGGTAGGTATGGAAGGGGGAGGAGGGGAGGGAAAGAAGGAAGGAGGCGGGGAGGGCGGGAAGGAGAGAGGGAAGGAAGGTAGTAGGGAAGAAAGGAAAGAAAGGAAGGGTGGACAGGAGGAGGATGGGAAGGAAGGAGGCAGGGCAAGGACAGAAGGAAGCAGTCAGGGAGAAGGGAGGGAAGGAAGGAGGGAGGGAGGGAGGGAGGGAGAGAGAGAAAGAGGGAAGGACAGGACAGTGGAAGGAAGGAAGGTAGAAAGGAAGAAGGGAGGGAGTGAATGAAGGAGGTAGGAATGGAAGGAAGGAGGGAGAGGAGGAGAGAGGGAAGGAAAGATGGTAGGAGGGTAGGAATAAGGTAAAGAAGGAAGATGGATGGTGGGAAGGAGGGAGGGAAGGAAGAAATGAGAGAAGGAAAGAGGGAGGGATGGATGGAAGAAAGGAGGGAAGGTGGGAGAGAAGGAGGGAAGGAATGTGGGAGTAAAGGAGGGAAGGAGGGAGGGAGGGAAGGAGGGTAGAAAGTGGAACAGATGGAAAGATGGAAGGAAGGAGGGTAGAGAAGGAGGGAGAGAGAACAGGGTGAGAGAGGGAAAGAGAAAGGAGGGAGGGATAGAAGGAAGGAGGGGAGGAGGGAGGGAAGGAAGGATGAAGGAAGGAAGCAGGGAAAGGAGAGAGGGTAGACAGGAAGGAAGGAAGGAAAGAGGAAGGCATGGAGAGGAGGAGGAAAAGAGGATATAAAGAAAAGAGGGACAGAGGGAAGGAAGTAGGGATTGAGGGAGGGAAGGAAGGGAAGAAGGAAGGAGGGAGGGCAGGAAGGAAGAAAGAACGGAAGGTGGGAAAGGGAAAGAAGGAGAGAAGGAAAGAGTGAGAAATGAAAGGAAGGAAGGAGGGAAGGATGGAAAGAAGAGAGGAGGCTAGAAAGGAAGGAGGGAGGATGGGAATGAAGGAGGCAGGGGGGAAGGAAAAGAAGAAAGGGAAGAGAGAGAAGGAAGGAGGGAGGAAAGGAAGGGTAGGAGGAGGGTAGGAAGAAGGGAAGGAAGGAAGGATGGAAGGGCAAAGAAGGGAGTGAAGTAAGAAACAAGAGCAAGAAAGGAGGAGGCATGAATGGAAGGAACAAGGGAGGGATGGGAGGAAGGAAAGAGGGAGGGAAGAAGTGGAGGAGCAAGTGAAGAAAGGATGGATGGAAGGAGGGAGGGATGAATGGAAAGAGGGAAGGAGGGAAGGAAGGAGGGAAAGAGGGAATGAGGGAGGGAAGGAAGGAAGGAGGGAGGGAGGGAAGAAGAAAGGAGGAGGGATGGAAGGAAGGAGGGAAAAGGAGGGGAGGACAGGATGAAGGAAGAAAAGATAAAAGGAAGGAGAGAGGCAAGACAGAAAGTAGGGAGGAAAATAGGAATGAGGGAAGGAAAGAGTGAGGACAGAAGGGAGGGAATGAAGGAGGGAGCCAAGGAACAATGGAAGATAAGAATGGTTCCACTTTTGTCTGTGTGCCTAGGAGGAGAAATGATTGAAAGAGATGTGGGGCCTTCATATACGTGTGGGATTTGTACAGAGAAGATTCCACAGAGCCTGCATTTTAGCCCAGCATAACCACTGTCTTATCCTTGAGTAAAGCACAGGGTGGGTATTTTCCCCCAATGGCCAGGTTGGGAAAGGAGAGCCTCCAACCACAGGCAATGGCTCTTCAACTCATGGAAAGGCCAGCTCCCAGCACCTGCCCAGGAGGGGCACCCATGTACCGAAGCAGGCAATAACCAGGAGAGCAAGCTTGAATGTACAGCTGGTTATGACAAATACATGTAAAGTATGAATTCTTGAAACTGGTGTGGCTACGATACGTACTCTTACATCACTGGGGGGTGTGGTTAACTGGTAAAGTAAAAAAGAAAATGCAAGTGAAGTCGTTCAGTCATGTCCGACTCTTTGCGACCCGATGGGCTATTTAGCCTACCAGGCTCCTCTGTCCATGGATTTTCCAGGCAAGAATACTGGAGTGGGTTGCCATTTCCTTCTCCAAACTGGTAAACTGTTCTGCAAACAATTTGGCAATGAGTATAAGTAGCCTTTGAATGATATCAAACTAAGAGAAGGAAGCAAATAAATATGAGGGTCAAAGTTTGTACTGCAATACAGTTATGATAGGTAAACAAACAAACAGAAGAATAAAGGAATAGTTTAATTATGGAATATCCATTGGTAAAGTCACTAAAATTGTTTATGAACACCTTTAATATTATGGGGGAAATGCTTAAGTTATAATGCTATGTAATAAAAACACTATATGCATACCATATGACCTGAAATGTGTTTTTTAAAATACAGTGGAAAAAAAACCTGGAGGAGACACATTCAAATGAAAATTATCAGTGAGATTTTTTTCCTTTGTATTTCATTATATTTTCCAAACCATCTACAGTGAGCTCATCTTAACTTTCATAACCAAAATGTCCTTTTCAAGTTTCAGGTTTATTCACAAAGCCGGAACACTATTTCCTGATTTCTCCAATTTTTGGAGTTTCATATTTGCAGTCTGAAGTAAATGCAAAGCCTTTAACCCAGGAGCATGAATTTACGGGACTGAAGGGAACAGCTCTGCGACACAGCAGCTAAGTGGCCTAACTCAAGGCCACTTGGTGCACAGAGCAGGCGCAACAGCCCTGGTCCTGCGAGGGCTCAGGAGGCTGACTGTCAACAGAGCCACAGAATCAGGGCATATAATGTAATGCAAAAAAGCAGCTTCTTTTGAATACTGGTCAATGCCTGCCCCTCCCCGCCCCCTTCTGGATGGTCACTCCCAGTTCAGTGGGCTCCATCAGGCCTGGCTCACCGGAGGCTGTCATCTGGGCCAGAAACAGGAGGAAGAGGGAGGTGGCATCCACCTGGAGGTGGCCCCACTGGTCGTCGCCCACCACAGTGCTGCAGGTGGCAGTGTTGTACTTGGCGTGCAGGCTGTCCTTGGTACTCTGAGTGCGCTTGAATCTCTCCACTTTATCCACCTGAGGAAGACAGCAAGCTGGCTGCATGGAACCCTAAGGGGTTCATGGCTAGCAGGGTCATTATCTTGGATTTAGACCTTTTATCTGTTACCTCTGGGAGACAGAGGGATGGAAGGTAGGGGACGGATGCTCACTAGTGAGAATCACACAGAGCGGGTGGGGGTGTGTATCTCTTCCTGCCCATCACCAGAAATGTCTTAGTCTACTGGGATTTTAACAAGCTCTGCAAGCTTGAGAGGTCAAGCCAAAGGGTTTCCTTGTCTGCTATTCCCAGCATGAGCTGTGACATGTAGTAGGAACTCAACGAGAGGGAGAGAAGGAATGAGGGAAGAGGGGAGGAAGAGGCCCTTTTCTCCCTCTGTAAATTTCTTCTTTAAATTTCCAATCCTATTTCCTTATGTTGAAAAGAAAAGAACAACGATGCTTTTCAAAACTAATGGGAACGTGCCAATCAAAGGTGGGGACTGTACCATATTCATCTTGGAATCTGTACAGATCCTAGTACGATGTTCTGTACACAGTACATGCTCAAGAAATTGTTCTACCTCTCACTGAAAATACCAGTAAATATTACTGTCAAGTTTTAAAAACTCAAGCATTTCGACTCAAAGTGAAAGCAGCTCAGTCGTGTCCGACTCTTTGTGACCCCATGGACTATATAGACCATGGAATTCTCCAGGCCAGAACACTGAAGTGGGTAGCCTTTCCCTTGTCCAGGGGTCCTCCCAACCCAGGGATCGATTCCAGGTCTCCCACATTGCAGGCGGATTCTTTACCAGCTGAGCCTCAAGGGGAAGTCCTCAACTCAAAGAAACCCTTTTATAAACTTAACAGAATAAACAACAGCACACGGCTTTCTAGGAGTGACTTTTCAAAACAATGTTTTCTTCCTTGTTTAGAAAAAGAGCATGTTCTTCTTTTACAGAAGTGAGTGAAAGTTGCTCAGTCGTGTCCAACTCTTTGCAACCTCATTGACTATAGTCCATGAAATTCTCCAGGCCAGAATACTGAAGTGGGTAGCCTTTCCCTTCTCCAGGGGATCTTCCCAACCCAGGGATCGAACCCAGGTCTCCTGCATTGCAGGCGGATTCTTTACCAGCTGAGCCACAAGGGAAGTCCAAGAATACTGGAGTGGGTAGCCTATCCCTTCTCCAGTGGATCTCTACAACTCAGGAATCAAACTGGGGTCTCCTGCATTGCAGGTGGATTCTTTACCAACTGAGCTATGAGGGAAGCCCTGAAAAGACTTTGAGAAAGTATTCTCTGAGTCTGGTTCTATGGTATATTAAACTTACTGAAGATAATTTTAAAATGAGAAAGTAGGCTAAATTTTTCAATTTCTCCTCATCTTGAGAAGTTCAAAACACTCTAAGGCTGATAGTTGTCACCAGGAAAATGATAAAGCGCCCACTCAGATGACCCAAAAATACATCTGTCGTTTTCTGCCTACCTGTCTCATCATGCACTGGAGAAGACCTCGCATCAGTTTCACCACATTCTGTGGAAATAAAATAGGATCAGTAACAAGGCCAGCTTCCCTGCTCCATGAAAACAACCTCCTCCCTACATGACAGGTAAGCCAGTGCTGCCTGGAACCTTCCCCAAGAAGGCATATACAAGCACTTTGATTGTTCAGATTATTTCTACTTCTCCATTCCATCACAAAGAAAGAAAATCTTGATGCAATGACTTATCTCAAATAAAGATGTTGGACCAGATGGTATCTTCTGGTGCTGAAATCCAGTGACTCCTGCTATTTTATTCAAGACAATTTTTATAAGCCTAGTACCTTGGAGCTTTATGTTTCAATTCTTAGTAATTCATTTTCTTTATACTAAGGATGAATTAAGTCCACCCTGCCTGCCCCAAAGTAACGATGCTTTGCCAAAACAGCCATTTGTGACACCATTACTGGACTATTGAGTAAAGTTCTTACAAAATGTAAGTAGTTGCCAAAGTTTCTCAGTAATACATGTTAGAACCAATTATGGACCTAGAGAGTATCATACTGAGTGAAGTAAGTCATACAGAGAAGGAGAAATATCATATAACAATAATTATTATTATAAACAATAACATGATAATTAGACATTCTGTTCCGGTATTGTACAAAACACTTTACTTAGATTCCCACTAATTCTTGCAACGCCCTTTTGAGGTGGGTGTTATTATTTCCCCACTTTACAATGAGGAACCTGAGGCTGATGAATCAACACTGCTCAAGTCTCTCAGCTAGCAAGGGGTGGAGCAGGACACAGCCCAGGCCCTCTGACTCCGGAGTTTGAGCTCCTTGTCGATACATTATATTGCCACTCTCTTCCTCCACAGTTCAGGCCCGCTGAAAGAAGGTCCTCATATGTCCTGTTAAATCCACTAGAAAAAGACTTCACAAGTGGCTAGAGAATGGGGTATTTTTAGGTCAAAGTAGGCTGGCTGAAAGAACTTCCCTCCCAGGGCTATTAGCATCTCCTCTCTTACACAATGAACAAGGTTTGCAGGCTAAGACCACCAAAGATAATTATGGGAGAAAAGTCTAAAATGGATCACCTTTCAGATTCTTCATTCTCTAAAATCCTAGGATTCTAGAGTATAATCTCACTTTATGTCAGAAACTCTCTTGATGCAGAAAATATTACCTAATTAAAAGGTATAATTAACACTGTCAAAATTAATATTTCCTACAGTGTGAAGCATAAACATTTGCCAATTGACTTCCCCTCAAATAAGGTTATTTTCCATTGTGAAGAGGCCCAGTGGTTCCCAACTGGGGGTGACATTAGCATCCCCTGGGGGTGGGGAAGCATTTAGAAATGTGGGGGTGGAGGCATTTTTATTGTCACTCTGATGGGGACGGGAGCTATAGGCATTTAGTAAGTAAGGACTAAGGATGCTACGTGTGCTGCAATGCATGGGACAGTCTCACACAATGAGCAGCTGTACTGCCTAAGCCCCAAGTGGAATAGTGTCCATGTCGAGGATCATTGGAAGATCCAGTGTTATTTTCCATAATCAAGAGAGATGTCTGCTGCAGTTATTAACCACACTCAACAAATCAAATAATGTGCTCTCTCTGTGCCTCTCTATTGTCAGTCATAGAGTGGCAAATCTAGTCAACTCTAACGCAGATCAGAAATTGCTTACAGTAGAGAGGTAGTGGGGTGGTGGGTGGGTGTGGGTGTGGGTGTGGGTGTGGGTGAGAGAGAGAGAGAGAGAGAGAGAGAATAGCTAGGCACGGCTTTACTTGGATTTTACGTCAGGAGGATAGAAAATTTGGAGAACATGAATATCAAATTATTACACTGTTAAATGAATGATATGTAACTTATGTAACTGCCATCCAAATTCTTGGAGGAGCATTCAATGCTTGCTGTATGCATTTTAAATACTACCCCTTAGCTCCAAGACTAGGTCATTTCATCACCTCATACTTAGCACGTCTAGTCAAATTCAAATGGTCCTTTCCCTGCTCCCACAGACAGGCTTCTTCTTTTAGCTTCCCTACTGCTGACAAGGCTGCCTGACACTCAGGCCCACTTTGTTTATGATTGGGCCACAAGAATTCTACCTGGACCTGATGACCCACTGGCTGTGTGGGCCAATAAGCAGTGTGCAAATCAAAAACAAATCCCAAAGGCTCTCATGCCATGAGAATGATACTTCTACACATCAATGCGCCTTGTAGGGTAAGGGAGTTAGAGAAGGCAAGGTTCGGAAAAAGAACGAGACCGGCACTTTAAGGAACAGATCACCTTTAATGAGGCGAGAAGGGGCAGCAGTCAGATTAGTGACCTGCTGCCCTAACCCAAGAAGAGAATAAGTATATATAGGCATATATGTGGAAATCTACTGTCTTAAGGGGGCCTGTTCTTCTCCAAGGTTGTTCGGAGTAATTATCTCTTAAATGGCTGGGGCAAGGAATTCTGGAGATCGCCAGAGGCTGGACCAGCTGGGAGCTGGGTGTAATCAACCTTAATGTCCATTTGTTTTCTTCCGGTGAGAGAGTTCTTTATTTTGCATAGAATGGTGGGGAGGACCGGGAGGGGAGTTTTAACTCCAGGCTATTTTGAGCCATGTATCTTTCCTTCACTCCTTACTTCAAGGCTATTACTGGGAACACTGAAAATACCTCCATGCTCAGGGGTAGATTATTTTCTTACATACTTACTGATGGCAAGTCTTTGCTTTGGTAGGTATGTTGGTTTCTGATTTTGGAAAACAATAAAGGATTTCATTGTGCCGTATGATAACATGGGTATGAAAACTGGACAATATCAGTGTGGTTCAAAATTTAAGGGTATTGCAAATTAATAAGACTGCTTTGGAATGATTCAAACTAGAAAGGCATTTTGCAAAACTGTTTTAAGTAGTGGCAACACTGTTTGAATAAATATCCTTTCAACATGAGGACTCCACAGAGCATACATTTTGAAATGTGGAGTTCTAGTGTGCTGCTTTAAAAACAATCATGTTAGTTTATAATGACATCTCATACGTGAGTATGTATAAAACTGACAGAGCATGTGAGACAGAAATGTAGCTAGTTAGAAATTTGGATATCTACTCAGTGTGATTGTTGTTTTTTTATGGAGGGAAAAAAAAATCTCAAAAGGAGAGACATGAGAGGTTAAGAGACCAGAGTGCCTCCCCCAAATATCCTACAACAGAAACGGAGGCGGCACCTGCACCAGGCTGTTTTGCACACAGTTACTTCCTTGTAGGCTTTTCAGTCCAAGGAAAAGGTGCTGAGCGCCAGGCCAGAGCTGCCAGTCAGCCTTACCTGCTCCAGCTCGTAGGCCTTGGCCTTGTCCTCGTCGCGGTCGGCGTTCTTGCGGTAGGCCATGCCCAGGCCCCACACGGCCAGGATGCTATAGATGTTATCCCGTACCCAGGCATCCTTCTGCTCATGACTGGCTGACATCAGCCCCGTGATGGGATTCTATCAGAGAGGAGACACGAAATGACAGCACCACCTTTCACCCAGCACCTGGGTCAGGAACGCTCACCCTAAGCGGGGCACAATGAGGACTGGGACGAGAAGCGAAGAGCCCAGAGTTCCAATCCTTGCCCTGCTACCACAGTGTGATCTTGGGTGGGCAGTGACATCACTTTTCTAGGTTTTGGTTTTCTGCATAATGAGGATATTAGACTAAAAAATATCTCTAAGGCAACTTTTAACTTGTAGTACTTGTTGTTTTGCTTTCAGATGAGACCATACTGTTGTAAGTGACAAACAGAAGAAACAGCAAACAGAAAAGCCTACAAGGCTTTTACAAACCTGTGCAGTATGGAATTAATTCTTCCTCTCCTGTGGTGTTTCCACTCCAATTGGTAAAGCACTGAACATGAGAGCAAGGAGCCCCACTCCACCACTCCAGCTCTGTGTGCCTGGGGAAACTGCCTGCCTTAAAAAGGAGGCGCTGAACAAGAGGCCATCGGGGGGTCCTATGGAGCTATGATATCACCAGTATGTAAAAGGACAGCTGAGTCACTAAAAAGCCAGACCTTCACAAAAAAAGTATACACAAATGTTCATAACAGCATTATTCATAATAGCCCCAAAGAGGAAACAACCCAATGTCCATCAACTGATGAATGGATAAACAAAACATGGTCCAAACAATATTATTCCTGAAACAATATTCCTGAAATATCCAGGAATAAAAAGGAATGAAGTACTAATACAGGCTACAGCATGGATGCATCTTGAAAATATTATGCTAAGTAAAAGAAGCCAGTTACAAAAGTCTACATACTATATGATTTCAATTGTACAGAATGTCCAGAATAGAAAATCTAGAGAGATAGAAAGTAGATGAGCAGTTGTCTAGGGCTGCAGGTAGGAGTGGTGGGAGGAAATAGGGAGTGAGTGAGTGACTGCTAACAGGTTTTTTTCCTTTTGGGGGGTGATGAAAATGTTCTAAAATTGACTGTGGTGATGATGTACAACTCTGAGTATGCTAAAAAAAAAAAGCCATTAAACTATACATGCTAGATAAATTGTATGGTAAGGAAATTATATCTCAAGAAAGCTATTTTTTTAAGAATCTAGTCCTAATAAACTCTGTGCCTAGAAATGATAAGATAGGAGAAGAGTCAAATAAATATAAAGCATCTGTTGACTTTTCCTGAAATTATGCAAAGAAATATGTATCTAATAAAATACATCATAGCAATCAAAACCTTGCCAGCTTAAAATATTACTCAAAAGAGTATTAAATTATTTACAAAAGGGCTCATTAAAAAACCCTGTTGGGGGACTTCCCTGGTGGGCCAGTGGTTAAGAATCTGCCTTCCAATGCAGGGGATGCAGGTTTGATCCCTGGTCAGGGAACCAGATCCCACATGCCCATAGGACAATTAATTCTGCATGCCGCAACCAGAGAAGTTCTTGTGCTCTAGAGCCTGTACTCCACAACAAGAGAAGCCCATGCACTATAACCAGAGAAGCCCAGTCATTCTGCAACTAGAAAAAAATGCCCATGTGGTGCAACAAAGAGCCTTGTGCTGCAACGAAGACCCAGCACAGCCAAAATCAAAACAAATGAAACCAAAAAAAGCAAGAAAAAAACAACTCTGTTGAGTATTTTCAAAGTGAATGCCAAGGTAACTAGGTAAAAAAATATCGGCATAGTTTCAGATAGTCCCACCTAAGGAATTAAATATTTGACTTTCTCCTTTAACTAATCTATGCCCTCTTCAAAAACATCTAAAATACAACTGATACTCCTTTAGGGGAAGCAGCATTCCATGTATTGACATTGTTCTACAGTCAACAACTAAAAACCAATGATATAAAAAATCAACCAAAAAAACAAAAATCAATCAGAAGTGAACTGTAGGAATGGCTGAAGGAAGGTACAAGTCTTTTCCCAATAGTGGACTCCTGGAGTTCTTTTTTAAAAAATTACTGGCACAAACAAGGTATATCATAAGCATCTTTATCTGTTCTGGGGCCATCAGGAGATCCAGAGAAAGAACTCGGCCCCTCCCTGGCGTACTTATCAACCGTGAGTCAGTTCTGAGACAAACAGCCTTCCAGTGACACAGCAGCGACCGCCTACACAGAGTGCCAAGTGTGGTTTGGATTATGAAATGTCACTGCCCTGTTACCTGAAAGTCACCTCTGATTCTTTAGTTTGAGTTTAACTGTCGAAGTGGAGCTACACTGTCTGAGCCTCATTTCACTACAGAGAAGCAGTTGGGGTGTTTCAGGGGATCCCCACATTCAAAACTGCACATATAAGCCATGTTACATTAGGGTACTGCTGCACTCATAAAAGGAGTACTATTAGGAACTGGAAGCCTGGTCTCCCCAAGATTAATATGTAGAAATTTAATTCCCAGTGTGACAGTATTTGCAAGTGGGGCCTTTGGGAGATAATTAGGTCATGTGGGCAGAATGGTCAAGAATGGGAGCACTCTTCAGTAAGAGGAGGGAGAAGCTACGAGGAGAGCTGCAAAGAGTCAGTGGTAGTGTCCCAGTGCAGCAGCACAAACCTGTGCTGAGACTTAGCTCTCCTCCTGCAGGAGAACTGACAATGACATCCCTTAACTGTAGAACAGGTGGACCAACACAGATGAGCCAAACATAAACTGTGCTTTCAGCAAAAGCAAAGGGCGAACAAGTGGACAGCTTATCTTTCAAATCCAGTCATTTGTAGGCCCCTCTCCAACATTTTTTCATTTCTATTTAGGTGAAGTGCTGTTCCTAACTCCTATTTATCAATGAAAAAAAAAAAAAAAAAGGAAGGGCTCTGAGGCCTAGAATGGATTGGGCCTGGGCCTTGACCCCCTATACTGCAGTCACAGACAAGAATAAAATGTTGCTGGCTTGTATTTCTCATCCAAGCCTTGTGTCCATCCATGCTCAGTTGTGGTTCTGCTCTGTGCTGTCTTGCCACTAGGAACCAAGCTAACCCCCAAAACGCTGCCCATCTCATACCAGAGAAGACAGACACAGTAAACCATGAGCTGCCTCTTACAGGTGCTCACCAGAACTGACACATACCACTTCCTCTCTCATCTCAGTGATGAATGCAAGTCACACGACCATTCCTAAGTTCAACATAGGGATGTGGAAAAGCCTCTCCCAGAGATGAGAAGCAAATAAATGAACAATCATTATGTGAACAACTATGCTGTCTTGATGACCTCACCTGCCAGCTGTGAAGCACAGGAAACTCTTCTGTCTTCCACAGCTCACCAATTACTGAATCTAAAGTGCTTAGAGATTAATATGGTAATAAATTACTGGCTTTTTGCTTTTGGACGTATGAAAAAGTGTTAAAGTAATAAACTGAAACCCTACTCTTTAGGGTTTGGGGTTTCCCTTGTGGCTCAGCTGGTAAAGAATCCACCTGCAATGCGGGAGGCCTGGGTTTGATCCCTAGGTTGGGAAGATCCTCTGGAGAAAGGGAAAGGCTATCTACTCCAGTATTCTGGCCTGGAGAATTCCATGGTCTATATAGTCCATGGGGTTACAAAGAGTCAGACACGACTGAGTAACTTTCACTTCACTTCACTCTTTAGAGTAGCTAGAAGAGGGGGAAAGAATTGAGATGTTAATGTCAGATAAAGCAGACATCACAGCAAAGAAAATGACCAGGGATATAAAAGGATGTTACATAATAATGAAAGAGTCAGTTCACTCTGAAGACATAATAATCCTACATGTGTATGTACCTAGACAAGAGGCAAAGGGATACATAGTGACTAGGACAGAACAGAAACTGGAAGTAGATCCACACAAATATGACAAATGTCTAAACACAAAGTATATTGGAACATTTAAACATCCACATGCAAGAAAATGAATCTCAATCTAAATCTCACCTCTTACACAAAGTTAACTCAAAATGGATCACAGATCTAAATGTAAAATGTACACTTATTAAACTTTAAAAGAAAAACACAGAAGAAAAATCTTCAGGACTTAGAATTAGGTAGAATAAGCCATGATACCAAAAGTACCATGTATAGAAGAAAAGTTGATAAGCTGAACTCTTTCAAAATTAAAAACTTTTGCTCTGTGAAAGACATTTAAGAGATAAAAAGACAAGCTATAGACTGGGAGAAACTATTTGCATGTCACTTACTCAACAAGAATATAGAATATAGAAAGAACTCTCTCTCAAAAAAAAGGGGGAAAGAACAGTCAAAACTCAATAGTAAGAAAACAACTATTGAAAAACTGGTTTTAAAAAAAACCTTGAACAGACACTTCACCAAAGAATATATGCTGCTGCTGCTGCTAAGTCGCTTCAGTCATTTCCGACTCTATGCGACCCCATAGACGGCAGCCCACCAGGCTCCCCCGTCCCTGGGATTCTCCAGGCAAGAACACTGGAGTGGGTTGCCATTTCCTTCTCCAATGCATGAAAGTGAAGAGTGAAAGTGAAGTCGCTCAGTCGTGTCCGACTCTTAGCGACCCCATGGACTGCAGCCTACCAGGCTCCTGCGTCCATGGGATTTTCCAGGCAAGAGTACTGGAGTGGGGTCCCATTGCCTTCTCCAAAAGAATATATACAGATAAATAAATGAAAGAAACAAATAAAAAGAAGGCCAACATTAGCTATTAAGGAAATGCAAATTGAAACAACTGTGAGATACCACTACACATCTACTGAATGGCTAAAAGAAAAAAGAAAATAATGCCAAACCGCATGATCATCTCAACAGATGCCAAAAAAGCATTTGATAAAATTCAACAGCCATTCAAGTTAAACACTCTTACCAAAGTGGATATGGAGGGAACATACCTCAACATAATAAAAGCTATTGATGACAAGCTCAAAGCCAACATAATAATGGTGAAAAGCTGAAAGCCTTGTTAAAATCTGGTAGAAGACAAGCATGCCCACTCTATTCAACATAGTACTTGAAATCCTAGCCACAGAAATCAGACAAGAAAGAGAACTAAAAACATCCAAATTGGAAGAGGTAAAATTGCCATTATATGCAGATGACATGGTTTTATATATATATATATACACACACACACACACACACACATATAACCCTTAAGACTCCACACAAAAACTACCAGAATAAACAATTTCAGCAAGATAGCAGGATACAAGATTAACATACAGAAATATGTTGCATTTCTTTACACTAACAATGAAATATCACAAATGGAAAGTAAAAAACAATCTCTCTTAAAATCACACAAAAAAAAACCTAGGAATAAACCTAACCAAAGAGGTGAAAAATTTACATGCTGAGAACTAGAAAACATTGATTAAGGAAATGGAAGATGATTTAAATACATGGGAAGATATCACATGTTATTGGATTAGAAGAATATTGTTAAATGGTCAGACTACCCAAAGCAATCTACAGATTAAATGTAGAGCTTATGTGATCTCTATCAAATTACCCAGGACATCTGTCACAGAACTAGAACAAATACTCCTAAAACTTATGCAGAAGCAGAGAAGACCCAGAATTACCAAAGCAGGCCTGAGGAAAAAGGACAAAGCTGGAGGCACAACTCTTCCAGACTTCAGACAATACTACAAGCCTACAGTAATCAAAAGAGCACAGGTACTGGCACAGAAACAGACATATAGATCAGTGGAACAGAATAGAGAGCCCAGAAATAAACCCCCATACCTACAGTCAATTCATCTTCGGCAAAGTAGGCAAGCATATACATGCAGAAAAGACAATCTCATCAGCAAATGGTGCTAGGAAACCTAGAAAGCCACATGTAAAGCAATGAACCTAGAACACTCCCTCGGACAATATACAAAAATAAATTCAAATGTCCCAAAGACTTCAACGAAAACTTCCCTAATATGGGGAAGGAAATAGCCACCCAAGTCCAAGAAACTTGAGTCCCAAACAGGATAAACCTAAGGCAAAACAACCCAAGACACATATTAATCAAACTAACAAAGATCAAACAGCAAGAGCAAGTATTAAAAACAGCAAGGGAAAAGCAACAAACAACACACAAGGGGATCCCATAAGGATAACAGCTGATCTTTCAATAGAAACTCTTCAGGCCAGAAGGGAATGCAGGACATACTTAAAGTGATGAAAGATAAAAACCTACAACCAAGATTACTCTACCCAGCAAGGCTCTCATTCAAATATAAAGGATAAATCAAAAGCTTTACAGACAAGCAAAAACTGAGAATTCAGCACCACCAAACCAGCTCTTCAACAAATGCTAAAGGATCTTCTCTAGACAGGAAACACAGTAAAGGTTTACAAAAACAAACCCAAAAGAACAAAGTAAATGGTAATGGGATCATATTTATCAACAATTACCTTAAATGTGAATGGGTTAAATGCTCCAACCAAAAGACAAAGACTGGCCAAATGGATATAAAAATAAGACCCCTATATGTGCTGTCTACAAGAGACACACCTCAAACCTTAGGACACATACAGACTGAAAGTGAAGAGGTGGAAAAAGATATTTCATGCAAATGGGGACCAAAAGAAAGCAGGAGTAGCAATACTCATGTCAGAAAATAGACTTTGAAATAAAGACTGTGACAAGAGACAAAGAAGGAAGCTACATAATGATCAAAGGATCAATCCAAGAAGAAGATATAACAATTATAAATATATATGCCCCCAACATAGGAGCACCTCAATATGTAAGGCAAATGCTAACAAGTATGAAAGGGGAAATTAACAATAACACAATAGTGGGGGACTTTAATACCCCACTCACACTTATGGATAGATCAACCAAACAGAAAATTAGCAAGGAAACACAAGCTCTAAATAATACAATGGACCAATCAGAACTACTTGACATATATATAGGGCATTTCACCCAAAAATAACGGAATTCACCTTTTTTTCAAGTGCACACGAAACATTCTCCAGGACAGATCACAGGCCATAAATCTAGCCTTGGTAAATTCAGAAAACTGAAGTCATTTCAAGAATCTTTCTGATCACAGTGTGGTAAGATTAGATGTCAACTACAGGAAAAAAAAAAAAAACTATTAAAAATACAAACATATGGAAGCTAAACAACACGCTCTGTATCACCAACAGATCACGGAATAAATCCAAAAAGGAAATCAAAATATGCATAGAGACAAATGAAAATGAAACCACGACAACCCAAAACCTATGGCATTCAGTAAAAGCAGTGCTAAGAGGGAGATTCACAGCAATACAAGCCTACCTCAAGAAACATCAAATAAACAACCTAACTTTACATCTAAACCAACTAGAAAAAGAAGAAAAGAAGAACCCCAAAGTTAGAAGGAAAGAAATCATAAAAATCAGAGCAGAAATAAAAGAAACGAAGGAGACTATAGCAAAAATCAACAAAACTAAAAGCTGTTTCTTTGAGAAGATAAAATAGACAAACCATTAGCCAGCCCCATCAAGAAAAAAAAGGGAGAAGAATCAAATCAATAAAATTGGAAATGAAAATGGAGAAATCACAACAGACAACACAGAAATACAAAAAATCATAAGAGACTACTATGAGAAATTATATGCCAATAAAATGGACAACTTCGAAGAAATGGACAAATTCTTAGAAAAGTATAACCTTCCAAAACTGAACCAGGAAGAAATAGGAAATTTTTAAAGACCCATCACAACCACAGAAATCAAAGTTGTAATCAAAAATCTTCCAACAAACAAAAGCCCAGGACCAGATGGCTTCACAGGTGAATGCTACCAAAAATTTAGAGAAGACCTAACACCTATCCTACTCAAACTCTTCCAGAAAATTGCAGAGGAAGGTAAACTGCCAAACTCATTCCATGAGGCCATCATCACCCTAACACCAAAACCAGACAAAGATGCCACAAAAAAGAAAACTACAGGCCAGTATCACTGATGAACACAGATGTAAAAATCCTCAACAAAATCCTAGAGAACAGAATGCAACAACATATTTAAAAGATCAAATAAATAAATAAATAAATAAAAAGATCATATATCATGACCAAGTGGGGCTTTATACCAGGGATGCAAGGATTCTTCAATATTCACAAAATCAATGTGACACACCATATTAACAAATTGAAAGATTAAAAACCATATGATTATCTCAATAGATGCAGAGAAAGCCTTTGACAAAATTCAACACCCATTTATGATAAAAACTCTCCAGAAAGCAGGCATAGAAGGAACATACCTCAACATAACAAAAGCCATATTCAACAAACCCACAGCAAACACTATCCTCAATGATGAAAAATTGAAAGCATTTCTTCTAAAATCAGGAACAAGACAAGGGTGCCCACTCTCACCACTACTATTCAACATAGTTTTCAAAGTCTTAGCCACAGCAATCAGAGAAGAAAAAGAAATAAAAGGAATCCAGATTGGATAAGAAGAAGTAAAACTCTCCCTGTTTGCAGATGACACGATCCTCTACATAGAAAACCCAAAAACACCACCAGAAAATTACTAGAGCTAATCAATGAATATAGTAAAGTTGTAGGATATAAAATTAATCCACAGAAATCCTTTGCATTCCCATACACTAACAATGAGAAAATATAAAGACAAATTAAGGAAATAATCCCATTCACCACTGCAACAAAAAGAATAAAATACTTAGGAGTAAATTTACCTAAAGAAACAAAAGACCTTCCCTCATAGCTCAGCTGGTAAAGAATCCACCTGCAATGCAGGAGACCCCCAGTTTGATTCCTAGGTTGGGAAGATCTGCTGGAGAAGGGATAGGCTACCCACTCCAGTATTCTTAGGCTTCCCTTATGGCTCAGCTGGTAAAGAATCCGCCTGCAATGTGGGAGACTTGGGTTCAATCCCTGGGTTGGGAAGATCCCCTGGAAAAGGGAAAAGGCTACCCACTCCAGTATTCTGGCCTGAGTCAGACACAACTGAGCAACTTTCACTTTTCATATATAGAAAACTATAAAACACTGATGACAGAAATCAAAGATAACACAAATGGATGGAGAAATATACCATGTTTGTGGATTGGAAGAATCAATATAGTGAAAATGAATATACTACCCAAAGCAATCTACAGATTCAACACAATCCCTATCAAGCTACCAACGGTATTTTTCACAGAACTAGAAAAAATAATTTCATAATTTGTATGGAAACACAAAAGCCTGGAATAGCCAAAACAATCTTGAGAAAGAAGAATGGAACTGGAGGAATCAACCTGCCTGACTTCAGACTATACTACAAAGCTACAGTCATCCAGACAGTATGGTACTGGCACAAAGATAGACATATAGATCAATGGCACAAAAGAACAAGCCCACAGATAAATCCACACAACTAAGGATACCTTATCTTTGACAAAGGAGGCAAGAATATACAATGGACAAAAGACAATCTCTTTAACAAGTGGTGCTGGGAAAAACTGGTCAACCACCTATAAAAGAATGAAACTAGAACACTTTCTAACACCATACACAAAAATAAACTCAAAATGGATTAAAGATCTAAACATAAGACCAGAAACTAGAAAACTCCTAGAGGAAAACATAGGCAGAACACGCTCTGACATAAATCACAGCAAGATCCTCTATGACTCATCTCCCAGAGTAATGGAAATAAAAACAAAAATAAACAAATGGGACCTAATTAAACTTAAAAGCTTTTGCACAACGAAGGGAACTATAGGCAAGGTTAAAAGGCAGCCTTCAGAATGGGCGAAAATAATAGCAAACAAAGCAACTGAATTAAAGCAAAGAATTAATCTCCAAAATATACAAGCAGCTCATGCAGCTCAATAGCATAAAAATGAACCAATCAAAAAGTGGGCCAAAGAACTAAACAGACATTTCTCCAAAGAAGCCATACAGATGGCTAAAAAACACATGAAAAGATGCTCAACATCACTCATTATCAGAGAAATGCAAATCAAAACCACAATGAGGTACCATCTCAGGCTGGTCAGAATGGCTGCTATCAGAAAGTCTGCAAACAATAAATGCTGGAGAGGGTGCGGAGAAAAGGGAACCCTCTTACACTGTTGGTGGGAATGCAAACTAGTACAGCCACTATGGACAACAGTGTGGAGATTCCTTAAAAAATTGGAAACAGAACTGCCATATGACCCAGCAATCCCACTGCTGGGCATACACACCGAGGAAAGCAGAATTGAAAGAGACATGTGTACCCCAATGTTCATTGCAGCACTGTTTACAATAGCCAGGACATGGAAGCAACCTAGATGTCCATCAGCAGATGAGTGGATCAGGAAGTTGTGGCACATATACACAATGGAATATTACTCAGCTATAAAAAGAACACATTTGAGTCAGTTCTAATAAGGTGGATGAAACTGGAGCCTATTATATAGAGTGAAGTAAGCCAGAAAGAGAAACACCAATACAGTATAGTAACACATATATATGGAATTTAGAAAGACAGTAATGACGACTCTACATGCAAGACAGCAAAGAGAGACACAGATGTATAGAACAGGTTTTTGAGTATGTGGGAGAAGGCGAGGGTGGGATGATTTGAGAGAACAGCACTGAAACATGTATATTACCATATGTAAAATAGATGACCAGTGCAAGTTCAATGTGTGAAGCAGGGCACTCAAAACTGGTGCTCTGGGACAATCCAGAGAGATGGGGTGGGGAGGGAGGTGGGAGGGGGGTTCAGAATGGTGGGACACATGTGCACTCATAGCTGATTCATGTCGATGTATGGCAAAAACCACAATATTGTAAAGTTATTAGCCTCCAATTAAAATAATTTAAAAAATAAATACATTCAAATGTCCTGAAGACTTCAACATAGATGTGATATCAAACTCCTAGAAGAGAACATAGGCAAAACATTCACTGACATAAATTGTTGCAATGTTTTCTTAGGTCACTCTCCCAAGGTAACAGAAATAAAAGTAAAAATAAACAGAACCATATCAAACTTAAAAGCTTTTGCATAGTAAAGGAAAACATAAACAAAAGACAACCAATGCAATGGGAGACAATATTTGCAAATGATGCAATCAACAAGGGTTTAATTTCTAAAATATAAAAACAGCTGATACAACTCAATAACAAAAAACTAAACACAATAAAAAATGGGCAGAAGACCTAAATAGACATTTCTCCAAAGAAGACATACAGATGATCAATAGGCACATGAAAAGATACTCAACATTGCTACTTCTTAGAGAAATGCAAAATCAAAACTATGATGAGGTATCACCTCACACCAATCAGAATGGCCATAACTAAAAAGTCTACAAACAACAAATGCTGGAGAGGATGTGGAGAAATGGGAACTATCCTACACTGTTGGTGGAATGTGGACTGGTGCAGTCGCTACAGCAAACAGTATGGAGATTATTTAAAAAGTAGAAATAGTTACCAAATGATCCAGTAATCCCATTCCTGAGCATATATCCAGAGAATACTATAGTTTGGAAAGGTACATGCACCCTAATGTTCACAGCAACATTATTTACAATAGCCAAGACATGAACTCAACCTCAATGTCCACCATTAGATGAATGGATAAAGAAGATGTGGTATACACACACACACACTACATAAACACACACTGGAATACTACTCAGCCATTAAAAAAGAATGAAATAATGCCCTCTGCAGCAACATGGATGCAACTAGTGATTATCATACTAAGTGAAGTAAGTCAGACAAAGATAAATACCATATATCACTTATATGTGGAATCTGAAACATGATACAAATGAACTTATTTACAAAACAGAAATAGACTGACAGACATAGAAAACTAATTTATGGTTACCAAAGGGGAAAGAAAATAAAGATGGATAAATTAAGAATTTGGGATTAGCAGATACAAACTGGTATATACAAAATAGATAAATGACAAGGTCCTGCTGTGTAGCACAGGAAATATATTCAGCATCCTGTAATAGACCATAATGGAAAAGTATATAACAATCACTTTGCTTATACCAGAAACACAACATTGTAAATCAAGTATACTTCAGTAAATAAATAAAAATCTAAAATATTAGAAAAAATAATGTCAAAACTAAGTGTTGACGGGGACATAGAGCCACTTGAATCGTCAGACATTGTTGGTGGGAGTGCAAAACAGTGCTGCCAGTCTAGCTATGTGATCTTGGGCAAATTACTTAACTTCTGTGATCTCTGGTTTCCTTTTGTATAAAAAGGAAGGTTCAAAGCAGATTGGAGGGCATGGGTTCATGTCCCCTCAAGCCCTATACTTATTCCTGTTCTAACGGAAACACTGTAGCCTCTGCCTGTCCAGTACCTGTTTCTCCTTTTTCTGGTAATGGCCTATAATTTTCCCTGCTGTGACTGTGTGGTTCTTGGGGGGAAGTGCTGATTCCATTATTGCCTGCCCCCTGGTCATGACCCCAGCTGCAGGGAAGGACATGTGACCCAGCCTGGCCAATCTAGGCACAATTCAGGGATGTGCACATGACCCAGGCTGGACCAAATGAGAGCCATTCTCAGTCAGGACTTTCTCTGGGGCCATTATAGAAAAACCTCTTTCTGCAGACGGCACCAATCTGAAAGGATAAATCTGGAGCTGCCAAGGGACCACCTCTGCCACCACTTAGGAGAGGCTGGCAGATAATAAAGGCCACTCTGAGTCAAACGGGGTCAAGTAATGCAAAGAGATAAACTTGATCATTTGAGCTCCTGAATCCAGCCATGCCTGAATCTAGAACAGTCCCTTGGACTTTTCAGATATTTGAGCAATAAATTCTCTTTTGTGCTTAAAGGCCATTTAAGGCGGGTGTGTCACTTACATCTGAAAGAATCCTGACAGATAAGACTGTGAATTCTTATTAAATGGCCATGATGAACTAGATACTGTAAAAAAAACCACTTGATGCCATTAAAGAAATCTAAGATTGAGGCAATATTAAGGCAAAATACACAAGACACAAGCTAGATGATAGCATCGAACTATCTAATTTAGCATGTACTTCAATTTATAGCTGGAGGGCACAGAGATGAATGCACAGAGAGGACAGACTCCTTCTTTCAATCCCTCCATCCTAAAAGAAAATCGGAGTAACTCCTTACTGATCTCTGCCTCTAGTACTGGTTCCTTCCAACCCATCCTCCACAAAGGGAGGTCACAGAAAGACCTAGAATCTCAAGACTTCATTGCTCTGCTCAGAATTCTCCAACCCACAGGAAAGAACACCCACATATAAACCCATGCACCTATGGTTAATTAATATATGACAAAGAGGCAAGACTACACAATGTTCAACAAATGGTGCTGGGAAAACTAGACAGCTACATGTAAAAAGAATGAAATTAGATCATTCTTTAACACCACACACAAAAATAAGCTCAGAATGGATTAAACACCTAAATGTGAAATCAGACACATTAAAACTCCTAGAGGAAAACATGGGCAGAATACTCTTTGACATAAATCATAGCAGTACCTTTTTTCAAGCCATCTCCTAGAATAATGGAAATAAAAACAAATGGGACCTACCTAAACTCAAAAGCTTTTGCACAGCAAAGGAAACAATAAACAAAATGAAAAGACTACCCACAGATTGGAAGAAAGTATTTGCAAATGATGTGACCTAAAAGGGATTAGTCTCCAAAATTTGCAAACAGCTCATGACACTTAATAGCATCAAAACAAACAACCCAACCAAAAAAACAGGCAGAAGACCTAAACAGACATTTCTCCAAAGAGGATATACAAATGGCCAAGAGGCACATGAAAAGATGCTAAACATCGCTAATTATTAGAGAAATGCAAATCAAAACTACAATGAGATATCAGCTCACACCAGCCAGAATGGCTATCATCAAAAAATCCGCAAATAATAAATGCTGGAGAGGATGTGGAGAACAGAGAACCCTTCCACACTGTTGGTGGGAATTTAAATTGGTGCAGCCACTTATGAAGAACAGTATGAATAGAGCTACCATTGATCTTGCAATCCGACTCCTGAGCATGTATCCAGAAAAAAACATGATCCAAAAGGATACATGTACTCCAGTGTTCATTGCAGCACTGTTTACAATAGCCAAGACATGAAAGCAACCTAAATGTCCATCAGCAGGGGGATGGATAAGAAGATGTGGTACATATATACAATGGAATATTACTCAGCCATTAACAAGAACGAAATAATGCCATGTGGAGCAACATGGATGGACCTAGAGAGTGTCACACTGAGGGAAGTTAAGTCAGAGAAGGATATCCTTTATATGTGGAATCTAAAAAGTATATAAAAGAATTTACTTACAAAATAGACTCACAGACTCTGAGAATGAACTTATGGCTGCCTGTGCTAATGTGCTAAGTCGCTTCAGCTGTGTCTGACTCTTTGTGACCCCAAGGACTGTAGCCCGCCAGGCTCCTCTGTCCATGGGATTCTCTAGGCAAGAATACTGGAGTGGGTTGCCATGCCCTTCTCCAGAGGATCTTCCTGACCCAGGAATCGAACCCAAGTTTCCTGTGGCTGCTGCGTCAAAGGCAGATTCTTTACCACTGGTCCTGTACACACTGCTATATTAAAATGGACAACAACAAGGACCTACTGTATAGCACATGAAACTCTGCTCAATGTTATGTGGCAGTCTGGATGGGAGGGGAGTTTGGGGGAGAATGGATACATGTATATATATGGCTGAGTCCCTTCACTGTTCACCTGAAACTCTCACAACATTGTTAGCTGGCTTAAACTCCAATATAAAATAAAAAGTAAAAAACAAACAAACAAACAAACAAAAATAACACAAGAATTCTCCAACCCGATGATAAAATCAAAGTCCCTCAGGCAGCCATACAAGGCTCATCATGGGCTGGCTCTTCCTCTCACATCTAGCCTCACCACCCATACCTCCTTCCCTAGCCCCCCAGAAAACCTGAATTTATATTTCCTTCACGTGCTCTGCTCTCGTACTTCCGTGCCTGTGCACACACTCTTCTTTCCACCTGTAATGCCCTCTAGCAAACACCCCTCCTTCATATACTCCCTCCTCCATGAAGCCTTTCTGGAACTTCCTTTCCTATGCTCCAAGGGACAGAGGTCAGAGGCCTCCAAGCTAACTCCTACCCTTGGTCTTCTTTCCTTTGGATTAAGAATTGCTATGTTCATGCCACCACCTTGCTCAGTTCCAAGGGAGGAATATATTGTTTAATGATTCAAACAAAATACTTAGAAGAAGTCAGGATAAATGTTAAAACACATGATTACTTGTCCCTCCCACCCTTCCCCATCACCCCTATGCTAGTAAGGCAAAACAGAATGTGAGAATTTCTATTACAAAAACTGGTTAAATTCACTTAGTGTATGGGAATTTTCTTCTAGCAACTGCTGCTAGAAATGTTAAAGGGGATGGGGAAGGGCAATGCCTTGGGCTTGAGAGTTTTAAGGAGGAATTATAATAGCATTTGTTCTAAAATGATCGCATCTATAATTGAGACTACTGGTTATGTGAGTAACCTTTATTTTTTCCTTCAGTTTAAAAGGTAGATTTTTCATAATTTGATATGTAAACCTCAGGCTTTCAGAGAATAATGTTGACAACTTAAGCTCTGATATGCAGCAGGCTCATGTTTTACCTAGGGAGATCACAGGTGTGCAATTCTCACTTTCAAATCATGTCTTTTTCTAAATTGCTGATGAAATTTCCCCCTCTGGGTTTACAAATAATGCACAAGCTGCAAGCTGTCCTGGGCTGGTGCATTTTTATCATCTCCTACGACTGAATGATGGCTTATAGGCAAACAAGCTGGGTTGGAAGCCAAGGGTTACAAGAATCCACTTCATTCTAGCTTCATTCCAGAACCCAATACACATCTTCAAACTTGCAAACTTCACAGAAACCATTCTGGGCCCCTTTGCTACAATCAAATGTGTAAATTACTTTACTACTCTTTAAGGAGATTTTAATTCTTTGCCTCTCTCGCCAATTCCTTAGCCTGAGGTGTTAGTCCTTCGCCTCATGTTGTGGAAACTTACAGAACAGATCCAAACTCAAGGGCTGTGAGAATCCTCCCGGCTACACCTAAATCAGAGGTGTCAAAGGATGATTGGGTGCCACGCTAGCACCCTTTCACCTGAACAGGAAAATTGCAAATGTCCCTATTTGCTATTTTCAGTAAGACTTTATTCTATTAGGCTCAGGCTTCCCTGGTGGCTCAGTGGTAAAGAATCCTCCTGCTAATACAAGAGACATGGGTTCCAGTCCTGGGTCGGGAAGATCCCCTAGAGAAGGGAATGGCAACCCACTCCAGGATTCTTGCCTGGAGAATCCAATGGACAGAGGAGCCCGGTGGGCTACAGTCCATGGGGTCACAAAAAATCAGACATGACTGAGGAACTAAACAACAAAACGGGTTGAGAGCATGGTGGCACCACACATGCTCCTCTGCCTCTGGGCTCTCCAGCATGTTGGTCAGGAGTCCACAGATGGGCTTTGTTAGGGCACAAAGCTAGAGGTCCTCGAGACTCCTGGAATTTTTTTTTCCTAGAACTTTTTTGTGAGCATTCTTCCCAGAAGATATTCAGCCATCATTAAATTCTCAAATGGGTCTGTAACCCATCTGATTAAGAACCACTTCTCTAAATTTAATTTTATGAACATTAATTATGTTCTCCTCACCTATTATTTTGAGGCAGATGTGATATTTACTTCACTCCATTAGGGAATGCAACGTAATTTGGTATTCACAGCAATCTGGTGTGTCTTAAGTATTTATCTCCACTCTTTGGCCTGTTTCCAACAAGACTGAGTACTTATCATGGGGCTGTCAGCTCAGAAAAAAGGATGACCTTGAAAAGGTCCCTTCAACTCCCTTAAAAGACGCTTGCTCCTTGGAAGAAAAGCTATGACAAACCTAGACGGCATATTAAAAAGCAGACAGATTACTTTGCTGACAAAGGTCCATATAGTCAATGCTATGATTTTTCCAGTGGTCATGTATGAATGTGACAGTTGGACCATAAAGAAGGCTGAATAATGAAGAATTGATGGTTTTGAACTGTGGTGTTGGAGAAGACTCTTGAGAGTCCCTTGGACTGCAAAGAGATCCAACCAGTCAATCCTAAAGGAAATCAACCCTGAATATTCATCGGAAGGACTGATGATGCAGCTTCAATATTTTGGCCACCTGATGTGAAGAGCTGACTCATTTGAAAAGACCCTGATGCTGGGAAAGGTTGAAGGCAGGAGGAGAAGGGGATGACAGAGGACAAGATGGTTGGATGGCATCACTGACTCGATGGACGTGAGTTTGAGCAAGCTCTGAGAGATGGTGAGGAACAGGGAGGCCTGGCATGGTGCAGTATATGGGGTTGCAAAGAGTTGGATATGACTGAGCACCTGAAAAACAACTCCCCTGGCTGGAATTCTTCAACTGTAAAAGCAGACTGGGTGATCTCAGTAGATGATCTTTTGGATCCCTGCAAAACTGGAAACATGGTCCTTTGTTTGTAAATGAAGGTTCAAGGATTTTCACTGAAGTACTCAAATGTTTTTCATCTGTCAGTAAAATATTTAAAAGCTGTCCTGAAAAGAACACAGCGAAAGTCCTCCTCCTGGCTGCCCCTAAAGAGAACTGAAGTGGGAGATGGCAGAAAGCAGGGCCTGGGATAATACCAGGAAGGGGAAAATGTTATCTATGCTCTTTTCTCGAACTGACACACAGACCAGATAACCATCAGTCTGACTATGGACTAAAAGTGTCACTTCTGCCCCTTTTCGACTCAGTGCTACCCAGAATGCTTGTGCATGCCCTGGTCCACCACTATTCTCATTCCCATTGTGACTATTAAATAAATTCCTCCTAGAGTAAACGAAACTAAGAACAACAGATGACAGGTTGCAGCAACTTTGGATGGTAGAGGTCTGATAAATAATAACAGCAGCAGTCATTTATTAACTGCACATACCACTGCCCATACTACGGCACACAGACTACATGGTAAGCATTTTATTTCATTCATTCATTCATTCAATCAAATGTTTTTAAAATCTCTACAAACCACCAGGTACTAAGGGCCAAGGGGCTTCCCTGGAGGCTCACCGGTAAAGAATTCACCTGTCAATGCAAGAGACACAGGTTCGATCCCTGGGTCGGGAAGATCCCCTGGAGGAGAACATGGCAACCCACACCAGTATTCTTGCGTGAAAAATTCCATGTACAGAGGAGCCTGGAGGGCTGCAGTCCATGGGGTCACAAAGAGTCAGATACGATTGAGCACACACGCACATGCTAAGTGCTAAGAATAAATGGTAATTAAAAGAAATCCTTGGTTCTGTGCAGTGGACTTTATAGTCTAGTGGGAATTCATTCATTTTAAGTCACACAAGTAGATGTAAAATTCCAACTCAGTTAAGTGCAGCAAAGGGGATGTGTGTCATGCTGTGACGGCGTCATGGAGGGAGGGCTTCCCCGGAGGAGCTGAGGTAGAAGGGAGGTTAAGATGTTACCCAGAGTGAGGGTCAGCAGGAGGGCACACCTGCTTTGAAGACGACCACTTTGGCTGCAGTCTGGAGAAAAGCTGGGAGGGGACTGAGAGTGGCTGCAGAGAGAAGACAGGTGGGGAAGCTAGTACAGGGATAGAGCATGGCAAGGCTGGTGGCTTACCGAGGAGGGTGGTGATGGCAAAGTGGAGCAGAAGCAGCTGATGGAATCGAGAAAAAAAATCAGCCGAGCTTGGTGATGAAGTACAAGCCGGAAAGGAAAAAAGAAGGGGTCAAAAAGACTCCTGGGTGGCTGACTCAAGGCTCCACATGAGCTGTGGTATCCAGATATATCGGGAAAGATCAAGAGTTTGCTGTTGGGCATAAGACATGGGGGGTGGTTTTCTCTCATTTCTCCCTCCTGGTATGGCTCTTGATAAAGAAGCCAAGTTTTCAAGTCAGCTGAGCTGGTTAACCCTTTACCAGCACACCTCTGGTGGTGAGAGAAGCTGGAGAGCTAGGCTACAGCTAGACTGCAATGTTTGGAAGAACACTGCATTGTATTCTAGGAGTGATGAAAGTCACGGGAAGGATGTAGGCAGGAGAGTAGTGCAATCTGGTGCTGATGTAAGGATGCTTACTCCTGGGGACGAGGGGCCAAGAGTGGAAGCAAGGAGCAATTGGGAGGCTAGAGGGGCAGTCCAGGTATGAGATGGTGGTGGCCTGGACTAGGGCAGGGGCAGTGGACAGGCACAGAAGTAGATGGAGCTGAGACAGATTTTGGTGATCTAACTCATCAGCACATTCTCTCACTTTTTGGTGGGGCAAGAAGGAACAGAAGGAATCCAAGTTGACTCTTAGGCTACTCCTAGACTATGTTTATTAATATAGCCTTAATTTTTACAATATAAGATCTCAAACACATAGGAAAGCAATGTAATCAATACCCACCATTCAGACCCAACAAAGGAAAGCATTCCACCGTAATACCAGATTCCTTTCTTTTTAAAAAATAAAATATTACAGATAAAGTTGAAGCCTTTTTTTCTTTTAATGTGGTATTACATTAATAGATTTTCTTAAGTTTCCCTGTATTACTGAGATAAGCTTTACTTGATTATGATCTATTTTTAATACATTGTTGGCTTCACTGTATTACCTTATACTTTACATCAATATTCATAAGTGAATTTCCTCCAATAATAATATTTCATAAATATTGTCTTATTTGACTATGGTATCTTGGGATACTGGCCACATAAAAGGAGTTGGCAGTTATTCCTCTTTATCTTTTCTCTCAAACAGTTCATTTCAGATAGGGGTTATTTGCTAATCTCTTGCTCCTCTCTCACTGCACTGTACTCACCACACAAAAACCCCATCTCTGCCTAAATCTGACTCTGCCTGCCACTTATGTTTCTTATGGAAGTGCTCAAATTTTCTATGTCCTAATTATTTCTCTGCTTTATCTATAAAGCAGTATCTGAGAAAAAGGAATTTAAAAACTCCCACTATGGTTATGGCTTTGTTAGCAGTTAGGTCAAGTTTTGCTTTAAACATTTTGAAACTACTGATATGTTGTTAATATTCTGTGCGTTTAAAATTGCTTTCTTGGTGAACTATCCATTTATCATCTAGTAATACACCACTTCTGAATTCCTAATAGAATTATTTTAAATTTCAAAATCTCTGCCTGTTAGTATAAAATTACACAAACTTATTTTTGGTTAGCATTTGTATAGTATATCTTGCCTCACTGATTATATATTCAACCTTTATGTATCCCCCATTTTAGGTTTGTCTCAAATCACATATATATTTACAACTTTTTAAAAATTAATTTCTATTATCTGGCTAATTTAAAAATTAACATTTATTGAGATTACTATTATAGACTTATTTTCATCTTCCTGTTTTGTCCTTTGTGCTTTTTAAAAAATTCCCTCAAGCACCCCTCACTGGAGAAAGGAAAGGCTATCCACTCCAGTATTCTTGCCTGGAGAATTCCATGGACTACAGTTGGACACACAGAGTCGGACACAACTGAGCAACTTTCACTCACTCACTCACTCCCCAAGCACCCTTTTCCTTTCTTCTCCCGGAGTGATCAAATTTTCTTTATTCTATTATTTTTATTTTTTAATTTTTTTTCAGGTTTTCTTTTTAGTTTATTTTAATGGGAGGCTAATTACTTTACAATATTGTAGTGGTTTTGCCAAACATTGACATGAATCAGCCACAGGCGCACATGTGTTCCCCATCTAGAACCCCCCCCCCCCACCTCCCTCTGCATCCCCCAGGGTCATCCCAGTGCACCAGCCCTGAGCACCCTGTCTCCTGCATTGAACCTGGACCAGCAATCTGCTCCACATATGATAATATACACATTTCAAAGCTACCCTCTCAAAGCATCCCACCCTCGCCTTCTCCCACAGAGTCCAAAAGACTGTTCTTTACATCTGTGTCTCTTTTGTTGTCTCACATCGTTACCATCTTTCTAAATTCCATATATATGCATTAATATACTGTATTGGTGTTTTTCTTTCTGACTTACTTCACTCTGTATAATAGCCTCCAGTTTCATCCACCTCATTAGAACTGACTCAAATGCATTCTTTTTAACGGCTGAGTAATATTCCATTGTGTATATGTACCACAGCTTTCTTATCCATTCATCTGCTGATGGGCATCTAGGTTGCTTCCATGTCCTGGCTATTATAAACAGTGCTGCGATGAACATTGGGGTACACGTGTCTCTTTCAATCCTGGTTTCCTCAGTGTGTACGCCCAGCAGTGGGATTGCTGGGTTGTATGGCAGTTCTATTTCCAGGTTTTTAAGGAATCTCCACACTGTCTTCCATAGTGGCTGTACTAGTTTGCATTCCCACCAACAGTGTAAGAGGGTTCCCTTTTCTCCACACCCTCTCCAGCATTTATTGTTTGCAGATTTTTTTTTTAATTTTATTTTATTTTTAAACTTTACATAACTGTATTAGTTTTGCCAAATATCAAAATGAATCCGCCACAGGCATACATGCGTTCCCCATCCCGAACCCTCCTCCCTCCTCCCTCCCCACCCCATCCCTCTGGGTCGTCCCAGTGCACCAGCCCCAAGCATCCAGTATCGTGCATCGAACCTGGACTGGCAACTCGTTTCATACATGATATTTTACATGTTTCAATGCCATTCTCCCAAATCTTCCCACCCTCTCCCTCTCCCACAGAGTCCATAAGACTGTTCTATACATCAGTGTCTCTTTTGCTGTCTCGTACACAGGGTTATTGTTACCATCTTTCTAAATTCCATATATATGTGTTAGTATACTGTATTGGTGTTTTTCTTTCTGGCTTACTTCACTCTGTATAATAGGCTCCAGTTTCATCCACCTCATTAGAACTGATTCAAATGTATTCTTTTTAATGGCTGAATAATACTCCATTGTGTATATGTACCACAGCTTTCTTATCCATTCATCTGCTGATGGACATCTAGGTTGCTTCCATGTCCTGGCTATTATAAACAGTGCTGCGATGAACATTGGGGTACACGTGTCTCTTTCCCTTCTGGTTTCCTCAGTGTGTATGCCCAGCAGTGGGATTGCTGGATCATAAGGCAGGTCTATTTCCAGTTTTTTAAGGAATCTCCACACTGTTCTCCATAGTGGCTGTACTAGTTTGCATTCCCACCAACAGTGTAAGAGGGTTCCCTTTTCTCCACACCCTCTCCAGCATTTATTACTTGTAGACTTTTGGATCGCAGCCATTCTGACTGGTGTGAAATGGTACCTCATAGTGGTTTTGATTTGCATTTCTCTGATAATGAGTGATGTTGAGCATCTTTTCATGTGTTTGTTAGCCATCTGTATGTCTTCTTTGGAGAAATGTCTATTTAGTTCTTTGGCCCATTTTTTGATTGGGTCATTTATTTTTCTGGAGTTGAGCTGTAGGAGTTGCTTGTATATTCTCGAGATTAGTTGTTTGTCAGTTGCTTCATTTGCTATTATCTTCTCCCATTCTGAAGGCTGTCTTTTCACCTTGCTAATAGTTTCCTTTGATGTGCAGAAGCTTTTAAGGTTAATTAGGTCCCATTTGTTTATTTTTGCTTTTATTTCCAATATTCTGGGAGGTGGGTCATAGAGGATCCTGCTGTGATGTATGTCAGAGAGTGTTTTGCCTATGTTCTCCTCTAGGAGTTTTATAGTTTCTGGTCTTACGTTGAGATCTTTAATCCATTTTGAGTTTATTTTTGTGTATGGTGTTAGAAAGTGTTCTAGTTTCATTCTTTTACAAGTGGTTGACCAGAGTTCCCAGCAACACTTGTTAAAGACATTGTCTTTAATCCATTGTATATTCTTGCCTCCTTTGTCAAAGATAAGGTGTCCATATGTGCGTGGATTTATCTCTGGGCTTTCTATATTGTTCCATTGATCTATATTTCTGTCTTTGTGCCAGTACCATACTGTCTTGATAACTGTGGCTTTGTAGTAGAGCCTGAAGTCAGGTAGGTTGATTCCTCCAGTTCCATTCTTCTTTCTCAAGATCGCTTTGGCTATTCGAGGTTTTTTGTTTTTCCATACAAATTGTGAAATTATTTGTTCTAGCTCTGTGAAGAATGCTGTTGGTAGCTTGATAGGGATTGCATTGAATCTATAGATTGCTTTGGGTAGTATACTCATTTTCACTATATTGATTCTTCCAATCCATGAACATGGTATATTTCTCCATCTGTTAGTGTCCTCTTTGATTTCTTTCACCAGTGTTTTATAGTTTTCTATATATAGGTCTTTAGATTCTTTAGGTAGATATATTCCTAAGTATTTTATTCTTTCCGTTGCAATGGTGAATGGAATTGTTTCCTTAATTTCTCTTTCTGTTTTCTTGTTATTAGTGTATAGGAATGCAAGGGATTTCTGTGTGTTGATTTTATATCCTGCAACTTTACTATAGTCATTGATTAGTTCTAGTAATTTTCTGGTGGAGTCTTTAGGGTTTTCTATGTAGAGGATCATGTCATCTGCTGTTTGCAGATTTTTTGATAGCAGCCATTCTGACCAACGTGAGATGGTACCTCATTGTGGTTCTGATTTGCATTTCTCTGATAATAACTGATGTTGAGCATCTTTTCATGTGTTTGTTAGCCATCTGTATGGCTTCTTTGGAGAAATGTCTGTTTAGTTCTTTGGCCCTCTTTTTGATTGGGTTGTTTATTTTTCTGGAATTGAGCTGCATGAGCTGCTTGTGTATTTTGGAGATTAATTCTTTGTCAGTTGCTTTGTTCACTATTATTTTCTCCGATTCTGAAGGCTGTCTTTTCACCTTGCCTATAGTTCCCTTCGTTGTGCAAAAGCTTTTAAGTTTAATTAGGTCCCATTTGTTTATTTTTGCTTGTATTTCCATTACTCTGGGAGGTGGGTCATAGAGGATCCTGCTGTGATTTATGTCAGAGAGTGTTTTGCCTATGTTTTCCTCTAGGAGTTTTATACTTTCTGGTCTTACGTTTAGATCTTTAACCCATTTTGAGTTTATTTTTGTGTATGGTGTTAGAAAGTGTTCTAGTTTCATTCTTTTACAGGTGGTTGATCAGTTTTTCCAGCACCACTTGTTAAAGAGATTGTATTTTCTCCATTGTATATTCTTGCCTCCTTTGTCAAAGATAAGGTGTCCATAGGTGTGTGGATTTATCTCTGGGCTATTTTGTTCCATTGATCTATATGTCTGTCTTTGTGCCAGTACCACACTATCTTGATGACTGTAGCTTTGTAGTATAGTCTGAAGTCAGGCAGGTTGATTCCTCCAGTTCCATTCTTCTTTCTCAAGATTGCTTTGGCTATTTGAGGTTTTTTTGTATTTCCATACATATTGTGAAATTATTTGTTCTAGTTCTCTGAAAAATACCATTGGTAGCTTGATAGTCTCCCATTATTTTTAAAGTTATTTTTTCAACTTAATTTCAATGGTAAGACTTAAATATAACCTCTTGACTCAAAATATATAAAACTTCTACCTTCCTTTTAACATAAGGGCCTTAGAATACTTTAACTCCATTTTCCTCCCATTCTTCTGCCATGTTATTTCCCAATATGTAATTATATCTTCTTTCAACCTTTCCTCAAAGTAGTCTTTATTATGATCACAATTTGTTCCATACTCCATGTTTTAGTTATCCTATTCTCATTTTAAATTCTATTATGACTAGATAGCAACACTTACTTAGTGTCCTGATTTCTTGTCTGCTTTTTATACAAAATTATCTGCAGTTACAGTGAACAATGCCTCGATCATTCTTTTTCTTTTTTTAAATATCTACTTATTTATTTAGCTGTTCTCAATCTTAGTTGTGGCATGTGGAATCTAGTTCCCCAATCAGGGATCAAAATCGGACCCCCTGCATTGGGAGCGTGGAGTTTTAGCCACTGGACCACCAGGGAAGTCTCTATTTTTCTTTCCTATCCGTATTCTTTTATCACCACTTTGTACTTAACGCTTTTATGAATGAGCCTTCAAACAGAGCTGATATTGAAAAAATGTACAAAGTTAATATTTCTTCTCAGGATCAAAATAAATCTAGGAATTTAAAAAAAAATTTAAGTCAACAAATACTTAAAAGATACTTTGAATACTTTGGAGATAACTTCTTCAGTTCAGTCACTCAGTCGTGTCCAACTCTTTGCAACCCCATGGACTGCAGCACGCAAGGCTTCCCTGTCCATCACCAACTCCTGGAGCTTACTTAAAACTCATATCCATCGAGTTGGCAATGCCATCCAACCATCGCATCCTCTGTCATCCCCTTCTCCTCCTGCCTTCAATCTTTTCCAGCATCAGGGTCTTTTCAAATGAGTCAGTCCTTCACATCAGGTGGCCAAAGTATTGGAGCTTCAGCTTCAGCATCAGTCCTTCCAATGAATATTCAGGACTGATTTCCTTTAGGATGGACTGGTTTGATCTCCTTGCATCCAAGGGACTTCAAGGAGTATCTAAGCAGGTACTCCTTAAAGTTTATATTAATATTTTCAGTACATTCAAAACCAATTGTGCAAAAGGACCCTTTTATAAATATAGCTCTTTCCTTCTCTGCCTTAAATATTCAAATAAAGTTTCGAAGTGTATCTGACAAATGACTAGGAAAATATTCTTTCACAGACACAGGAAAGGGAAATTAGTTGATATGCCAGCTGATATAAACAAAGTATTATCTCAAACTAAAGAATAATTATGAGTTCAATATATTTAATGTTAAGTGATTTCTAATAAGTGAAATCAAAGTAAATTGATCTCAATTTAAAAAGCTCAACATCACTAATCAGAGAAATACAAATCAAAGCCACAATGAGATACGACCTCACACCTGTCAGAATGGCTAACATAAAAAAGAACACAAATACCAAATGTTGGCAAGGATGTGGAGAAAAGGGAACCTTTGTACACTGTTGGTGAGAATGTAAATTGGTGCAGCCACTGTGGAAAACAGTATGGAGGGTCCCTTAAAAAATGAGAAATAGAACTACCATATGATCCAGCAAGTCCACTCCTAGGTATATATCCAAAAAAAAGAAAAACAGTACTTTAAAAAGACACATGCACTCCAATGTTCATAGCAGCATTATTTACAATAGACAAGACACCTAAGCAACCGAAGTGTTCAACTGGTGGATGAATAAAGAAGATGTGGTGTATACATATAATGGAATACTACTCGACCACAAAAAATTATGAATTCTGCCATTTGCAACAATATGGATGGACCTAGAGGGTATTAGGCTTAGTAAAATAAGTCAGATAGAGAAAGACAGTACTGTATTTTATCATTTATATGTGGAATCTAAAATAAGGCAAACAAATGAATAAAACAAAACAGAAACAAACTCAGATATAGAGAATAAATTAGTGATTATTAGTGGGGAGAGGGAAGGGGAGGGGCAAGACAGGGGTAGGGAATTAAGAGGTAAAAACTACTTTGTATGAAACAAACTACAAGGATATATTGTACAGCATGGGGAAATATAGCCCTTATTTTATAACTTTAAATGGAAAACAATAAAAATATTGCATCATGAAGTTATACACCTGAAAGTAATACCATAAATCAACTATATTTTTAAAAAACACATCAGAAACAGAGGCCAGCCTTGTATCAGCTGACAGTGAAAACTGCCTCATAAACATCTGCACCTTTCTATAGAAGACAGCATAAACCTATCCAGCATAAACTTTAGAAGCCACTCGTTTACAGTACGCTCATTCATTTTTTTTTTTTTTACTGTGGTAAAAACGTGCCTAACATAGGGCTTCCCTGGTGGTAAAGAATTCGCTTGCAAATGCGAGACACATGAGTTCAATCCCTGATCCCGGAAGCTCCCACATGCAACTAAGCCCATGTGCCGCAACTATTGAGCCTGTGCTCTAGAGCCCACGAGCCCCAACTACTGAGCCCGCACGCCCTAGAGCCTGTGCTCCCCAACAAGAGAAGCCACCGAAATGAGAAGCTTGTTCACCACAACTAGAGAGTAGCACAAGCTCTCCACAACCAGAGAAGAGCCCATGCAGCAATGAAGACCTAGCATGCCAAAAATAAAATTATTTTTAAAATACGCATAACATAAAATTGCTCTTTCATGTTTACTGACTGGATAGGTGACCTAAGATCACTCAGAAACGATGAGGAGGCCCTAAATGGGTTAGCACTTCACAGCTGTGAAGACTAGCTATTGGGGTGGGATGGCTTCGAGGTGGGGGAAGGTGGCAAGGACTGTGGCTCCACACATGCACAGTCATGGGAGTTTCAACAGAACTATACTTGGAGTGTTCTGGTTAATCAGGAAAGCTTGACTGCAGTCATGAAGTGAAAAACAGGGCAAACATGAGGTCTTCTCACCAACTACCCCCAAAATAAATACAACTAAAGGCTCAGACAACTGTTTTTTAATCATTAAAATGTTGGAGAGGAAAGTCCAATGCTACAGATTTGCTTTACTGGGAAGACAGTTCTTTTGCTCCTGAGGGAAGGTAAGCCTGGATCAATAGCTGGGTCATTAGGAAGGCTCAGAGCCTGTGGAAGGTATTTCATCACCAAGGACATAAAGGTACTTTTCATGTGCCTGGAGCACTGCTTCATGCCAAAGGAACAAAACTGATGAGGTCTCTGTGCTTAAGGATCTCACAGAATCCACGGGGGGACATAATTATGTTCAAAGACCAGAAAGCAATTAGTAGCTATATCAGGGCCCTCAGGAAAGGGAGCATCCTGGACCAGGGTGGTGAGGTGAGGACTTGTGGCCTATATCAAAATTAGGGCCTCCTGGGTGGTGCAGTGGTAAAGAATCCTCCTACCAATGCAGGAGACTTGGGTTCGATCCCTGGTCTGGAAGATCTCCTGGAGAAGGAAATGGCAACTCATTCCAGTATTCTTGCCTGGAGAATAACATGGGACAGAGGAGCCTGGCAGGCTATATAGCCCCTGGGGTCACAAAGAGTCGGACATGACTCAGGGACTAACAACAACGTATCAAAATTATACCACCACCAACAGCGCTGTTTACTAATGCCTAGTAGGTGGGGCCGGAAAAGGCAATGGCAACCCACTCCAGTGTTCTTGCCTGGAGAATCCCAGGGACGGGGGAGCCTGGTGGGCTGCCATCTATGGGGTCGCACAGAGTCGGATATGACTGAAGAGACTTAGCAGCAGCAGCAGGAGGTGGGGAGAGCGGGTGACATACTGAGCACTAATCACAGGTGTTAATTATCCTCATTTTACAGGTAAGGGCCTGGACTCAGGTGGGAAATGGTTACACCTGTAGTTGAAGAAAGAGCTAGAGATTAAACCCAGGTGTGACATAATCACCAAGATTGATCAGTAATGAACAGCAATGATTTTCAACTTGGATTTTTAAACCACTGTGTGTAAGTAATTATAATCTACTTCAAAGAGGAAGGCAAAAAGAAAAGTCACCCCCCATTTGCTGGCCTACTTCTTCAGTTCTCAACTTGAATATCATCTCTTCCAGTAGTCCTTCATGCTCCCCAAATGGGACAAGGTTCCCAAAATAAGAATCACAGTCCTTCATGTGCAATTTCAAAAGCCAATATGCTCTAAAAACTTGGAAGTGTTTTCATAAGTTTTCAGCAAGCTCATTTGATGGCAAAACGCTGACCTGAATTGGTGTGAAACTGCTTTCCATATTTACTTTTCCTACTCAGTGATAATCTCCATATTCTGATGTGGAAAACAATGTGTTTGATTAAGGGTGCTGCCTAGATTTCATTGCAGTTACTAGGGAATATTCAATATATGTTTACAACCCCAAATCCAAACATTTCTGACTTGCAAACCGCATCTGACATCAAGAGTTTCAAACAAGGGACTGCAGACCTATCCCCTACACATGAATCTCAGTGCACTACAAGTATCTACTCTTTGTAGGCCCAGCACCAGACAGAGTGCCTTGCACATAATAGGTACACAACAAATATTTCCTGAATGAAGAAACAAGCCTGTGAAATTGGCTATAGGGAAAAGGGTCAGTGACTTGTGAGTGACTAGGCCTCTATCATGGAATGCCACTTCCTTCTCTGACATGGAGGTCCTATAAATAGTTGCTGTTGATTGAAGGCAAGCAACACAGCTGCTGTCTTCAGGAAGAATAAAAATAGTCCAGGGGTCTTACATGTTGGGGCCACACATAACTTTAGCTGAGTAATACAAAACAGGAGATAGTTAGACGTCAGACCACATGAGAAGCTTCACAGATCTCCAGCTTGAGCGAACACCTGCGTTTGGGTCTAATCCTGCTACCTGTAGTAACCTTTTTGGCCCACAGATTGCTCATCAGTAAAATGAAGGCAACAGAGTAAGCCCTAAGGCCCTCGCAGGGAGGAATAGCAGCCATCGCCACACAACCGGGAGTGGGATACACACCCCAGAATTTCTCCCCTCCTGTCTACTGTCGTCACAGTCCAGAGCTCACCATCCTCATTCAGTGTGCTGTCCAATCTACACACACCTCCTTCCATCCGAAAGAAGCTGAGTCCATGCAAAAAGATGCATTTTGTACCTGGAGCATCGAAAGGGCTCCTATCTTCGATCCCAAACAGTAGTCAAAGAATCCCGTTAAGTGTAGTCCCAAAGCCCTTCGGTCCCCTGACTCGGAAAGTGGAAGAGGTGGGAATAGGGGTGAGGAGTAACCACTGGCTAGCAAAACTGGATTTAAAGAAAAAAACAAAACAAAACCCCTCATAACTGCAAAGTCTAAGGACACGAGAGGGGACTGAGTAGGAGAATAAGTGCCTCAGCTCAGTTGCTCAGTCGCGTCCGACTCTTTGCGACCCCATGAATCGCAGCACGCCAGGCCTCCCTGTCCATCACCAACTCCCGGAGTTCACTCAGACTCACGTCCATCGAGTCAGTGATGCCATCCAGCCATCTCATCCTCTGTCGTCCCCTTCTCCTCCTGCCCCCCACCCCTCCCAGCATCTGAGTAGGAGAATAAGTGCCTGGAGAGGGCAATTCGGCATGGTCCCTGCTTACCTGGTAACAGAGGATTGTTTGCTGCACCAGCCGCGCGTATCCGTCTAAGCGGACCCCGGAATTGCTCCTGCTCCTCATCTCCGCGTTGAGTCCGACCCGTTGCAAAGAGGCGGGTCGCCCGGGCTGCGGCCGCCGAGCGGGCTTGGTTCCCAAACAGTCACAGCCTCGGTCAGTTCTCGGGATGGAGCCCGGTGGTAAGACGTAGGGACTTTTAAAAACGACAGAACCAAAGTATGACTGGAAAGCCAGCCAGCTAGTTTTCTTACAGTAGAAAGGCGCGAAGGCGGAGATAGGGGCTGGCACCACGGCGACCCCGCCTCGACCAGGCCCGACGCGCTCCCGACGCTCGCGGGTCCCTGGCAACCCCGCGGGAGAAGTAGGGAACTGGGTTCCGGGCGTGGGGCAGGAACGGTCTGCAGGCGGTCGCGAGGCGGCCTCGAGGCCGGCCACGAACGCTATCCTTCCCGCCCGCCGCAGCCTACTCACAGTCCCGCCCCTGGCCGCGCCCCCAACGCGGAACCGAACCCCCCGAGTCCCGGCCCACGGGGGAAGGAAAACGAAGTGGCCCGCGAGCGTAGCGGGGAACTTGGCTCCGGGCGGGAACCAGTTTGCCTCTCTGAGCCCCTTACCTCGCCGCCAGCAGCCGACCACAGCCGGGGATGTTGAAACAGGCCCTTCCGTCGCGGGCATCTGAAGGTCCCGGACCCGCCCCCTGGACCTGCCCCAGGCCCGCCTCCCGCGGAGCCGGGCCGGAGGCGCAGAACACCTCTAAAACGCTAGGACGGTGGCCCGCCCTGCCCTGAGATGAGCTCACAATCGCATCCCTGGCCCCGCCCTCTAGCACCGCCTCCAGATCCGCCCGCGCTGCGGAGCAGCAAGCCGAGTTGGGGAGATAAAAGAACTGGCTGCAGGGCGGGCGACGAGGCTTCTCAAGCGGCCGTAGGGAGGGCTCCTGGTGGGGAGAAATAGGCCCGCCCACCACTGCTGCCTGGGCACCCCTCCGCAGGCCAGAAGAGCAGCTCTGCCCTGGCGCGTCTCTGCCCACGAGCGGAAGCAGACTAGCGGGACTCAGAGGGGAGAGGGGAGGTACAGACAGGGGCAGGGCAGGGTACCCCAGCTGCTCACCGCGCCTGCAGCCTCAACACTAGGCACCTGGGAGTAGCTCACCTGGCCTGAACTGCGGTCCACCTCCAGGCCTACAACTTGAAACTTGGCATTCGTGTTTCGTGGCTGATAACTACCCACTGTTTTTTTTTTTTTTTTTTTTTTTTTACCATCTTCGGCCCACTATTCATTTTCTACCAAAATCTGATACCCATAATCTGACAGTTCAGCTAATAGCCTTTCCTAAATTCCTTTGCTACTCTCCATGCATTTACTGTATGCTTGGTGGACAGGGAGGCCTGGCGTGCTGCAATCCATGGGGTCGTAAAGAGTCGGACACGACTGAGCGACTGAACTGAACTGACCCAGTAGACCACCTCACCTTTCTGAAGCCTCTTTTCTTAAAGGGTCCCCTCAGCTCTTCTCTCCTATTAGTCATCCCCATACTCTGAATTCCCATGTTTCTTTAGCGAGAGTTTAAGTCTTGGAATCTCTTCAAATTGAGTTCAAATTCCAGTTCTGCCATTTACAAGTGGTGTGAACTTTGGCATGTTTTACTTGTTTGAAATTCAATGTTCTCATCTTTAAATGGGAATAATGATAGCACCTACCTCCTAGGGTGGCTTTGAACAAGAGGATGAATATAAAGCACTTAGCACCATACCTGGCTCATAGAAAAGTACTTCATAAATCCTAGCTAATCATCATTTGACAACAATGTATTGCCTTGTATTGTTTCCATGTGAGGCATGTTTTTCTAACTGGATGGTAAGTTACTCATTGAAACAGTCTTTGGTATCTCCCACTGTGCCTGGTACAGTGTTGAGCATGTAGTTATAGCTCAATTAGAATAGAATGAATGAGTGAATGAAAGAAAATCAGTCATATTCAGCTGGGTCCCCTATGTATCATCCTTAACCAAGTTCATTTTCGAAATTCCAAAACATAAACTGTGTCTGAGTGACTGAACTGAACTGAAACTTGCCTCACTCAGCTAAAGCACCAAATCAAGTAGCTCACTTTTTTCTTACTTGTTGTTCTTCACTCACTCAGTCATGTCCTTTTTGCGACCCCATGGACTGCAGCATGCCAGGCCTCCCTGTCCTTCACCATCTCCCAGAGCTTGCTCAAACTCATGTCCATTGAGTTGGTAATGCTGTCCAACTATCTCGACCTCTGTCAACCCCTTCTCTTCCTGCCTTCAATCTTTCCCAGCATCAGGGTCTTTTCTAATGAGTCAGCTCTTCACATCAGGTGGCCAGAGTATTAGAGCTTCAGCTTCAGCATCAGTCCTTCCAATGAATATTAAAGATTGATGTCCTTTAGGATGGACTGGTTGGATCTCCTTGCAGTCCAAGGGACTCTCAAGATTCTTCTCCAGCACCACAGTTCAAAAGCATCAGTTCTTCGGCATTCAGCCTTCTTTATGGTCCAACTCTCACATCCATATATGACTACTGGAAAAACCACAGCTTTGACTAGATGGACCTTTGTCAGCAAAGTATGTCTCTGCTTTTTAATATGCTGTCTAGATTTGTCATTGCTTTTCGTCCAAGGAGCAAGCATCTTTTAATTTCATGGCTTCAGTCACCATCTGCAGTGATTTTGGAGCCCAAGAAAATAAAGTGTGTCACTGTTTCCATTGTTTCCCCATCTATTTGCCATGAAGTGATGGGACCGGATGCCATGATCTTAGTTTTTTTATCTTAGTTTTTTGAATGTTGAGTTTTCTTACTATTGGCTCTTAAATAATGCAGCAATCCATGTGATGTGCCTCCATGAAGAATTTGCTATGGTCAACAACAAGGTGTAAATAAAACTAGACATTAAATTATCACCATGAAATCTCTTGGCACGTATGTCCCCTTACAAAACTCTTATGTATACTGTATCTAAAAGTTGGACTCATTACTGCCTTTGTTCACACTGAGTTCTTCTTCAAGAGACCATTTTGCCACCACAGGGGAATATAACTGATGACCTTTATATATTACCTGTACATTTCCATCCAGTACAAAAACATTTTCAGTTTCTTGATCTCATTCTCTGTAAAATCTACTACACACATACACCTCTTTTGGTGTATAGCCAGCCTGCATTCTTAGACTTTGGTCTATGCTTTAATGTGGCTTTCCTGGTGGCTCATTCATTACAGGTGGTAAAGAATCCACCTGTAATGCAGGAGATGCGGGTTTGATCCCCAGGGATGGGTAGATCCCCTGGAGAAGGAAATGGCAACCTACTCCAGTATTCTTGCCTGGGAAATTCCATGGGAAAAAGAGCCTGGTGGGCTACAGTCCATGGGGTCACAAAGAGTTGGACATGACCAAGCAAACACGCAGCAGCAGCATCACGCTTTAATGTATATTATCATATAAGCTGTATTTTTCAATAAGCTTGAAATTCAGGGATAAAACCAAAAAGAAGGAAGGCAACTACTCTTAAGCTTTTAAATTTCCAAGCAAATTTCAGTGATTCTTTTTGGACTAGAAGTTGTGCTATATAAAAACTAGACTCATATCTTAGTATTCTATGTTTCTGAGATATGAAACCTCCATATGTTGGTCCTTCTATTCACGAAGGCTTTCTCTGGTTGTGTCCCACTAGAAACTTGTTTCCAAGTCATTCCTCAAATGTTCGCTAAGAATCAGATATGCAATGTGATGGGGTATGTTGTTCTTTCTGAAGCTGATTCATGGTCTTTACAAAGATGAAAACCCAAAACTGGACCCTGGGGTAGCACCATGTATAATTTCTCTGGCACCAACCAGAGGGTCTGCCCATTGTCCTGCCACAGGGGGCTGCTGCCAAGGAAGTTTCCAGAAAGCCACACGTCAGTGTCCAAGGCAGAAACCAACAAATGTTTCTCCTGGAGGGTTTAGTCTTTGACTCTAAAGAAAAGCACTCCATCTTAGACACTGAGGAGAAGGTCCATTCTGAATTAATTTGCTGAAAATAGCCAATTTGCCAAATTTAGTTATTTCTATGACAGTTTAATTTTAGTTGGCTGGAGATCATTTTGTTTTTTATCACAATATTTTAAAGGATGCTGAATGTGTCTCTGCTCTAGCTTCCTGCAGCTACTTTGAGAGGTAAAGAGAGAAACACCAGGGGATATGAGATTTCTTCACAGTGGGGTATATATTTATAAATATACCTAAAAGAATATACTCTGGAAATAAAGTATTCAATGTTTGTCTGCCCCAACGTTTTGCTGCTGTACCTAGAGACTGGGGTGAAATATATATATATATATATATTACTAAGAATTCTTCCCATTCAAGATAATCTTATATCCACTCAGTCTTTCTCCCATCTGTCCTTCAGACTCCAACCGCAGCAGCAAGGAGCTAAGGCAGAAACAAACTGAATAGTCCTTCAAATGCTCTTATGGAGACAAAATGACAACACGCTAGTCCATTTGATAAATTGCTTGTTCAATAAATTAGCTCTTTGTGGAAATGACCTTCAACAAACTAACCTGTCTCCCAGGTAACCTCGTTAGACACAACCCAGTATCCCCAATGAAGCCATTTCACCATTTTTACTGAGAACAATCACGATCCCACTCATTGAAGTTAACAGAGTTACTTTGTGGGATTAATGATTGCAGTATGTTTTGGGAAAAAGGAAAAAAAAAAAAAAACCTTCTCAAATGTTCTGAGAAAACGCTCCTTCAAATACTGGTCACTGCTGTGATACTCCTTGCCTCCTCCTATTGCCATCACCTTTGTTTCCTTCAGTAGAGTCTCAGATTGTGGGACCAATTTTAAACCCAAAGAAGGATGCCTCTCAGGAACATTTTCTCTGTCCTGCCCCTTATCTGAAGTAAAAATACAGACAAGAGAACTTGACTTAATGACTGTTGCCCAGACACAAAACACAATGGGAAAAATGGCAGGGGGCAGGACCTACAAGATGTCAGACATTATGTGTCCTTTTGTGTACACTTTGTTTCATCTGCCTTGAGAGATCTGGATTCTGATATCTCACCCCCCAAACTTAGAGCATCTCATCACCTTTCTTATCGAATTAGTGCAGCATCTTTGCAGCAACTGACCACCGAGGAAGGAGAGATCATTCAGAAACCTCTTATGCAGTTGAAGCCAGCTTTCCCCATTTGTGGTTCCTACATGCTAATCAGCTCCCCAGAAACCCCCAATCCAATCCTCACCTTCTTGAAATCCTACTGTTTGATGCTGAGGAAGCAGACACTTGGAGGGGATCCAAATCTAGGGCTTGTGTGGCCAATGGCAACATGTGTGAAAGACATAATCTTGAAAGAGTAAGAGGAAAATGAAAAAGAGACCTCAGAAAGCAATCTCAGGAGGCAGGACAATCGTTGGTCTGACTTAACGTTCACAGCATGCCTGCTGCCTGCCAAAGGTTGCTACTGTCACGTGGTCTTCATCAGGCTGGTCCAACTGTTTTATCATGCTCCACCGCCAGGGAAAGAGATCGCAAATGTTGTCCTTTTGTGAAAATTCTCAAACTTAAAGGACTTAACTGCAAATTTATTTTGGCGATTTTTAACATTTTCGTTGATTTTAACATACAAATACAAGACAATTAAACAAATTGGAAAAGAAATAGCGCAAAGACTAATCAGCACTCACAGAAGTGGATTACATTATGACTACGGTTAGTCTGGGATACAGCATTCACTTGAAATATATATGAAAGGGAACCTTAGTGAAATACCTAACTAAAGGGTTTCAAAATGTTCCTAATAAGGACATGAAGCACTGCTCAAGCAGTTGTAGGTAGGAAGCAAGACAGACTCGCTGTGACTAGGAGCAATAAGGGTTCGATATATATGGAAACAATAGCATTGCAGGATAGTTCACTGTTCCCAATAGCTGCTCCCCCTTGTCACTATACATTCATCAAGACAAGTATTTTAAAAAATTATTATAGCTCTGGCTCGGCCAGAGTGTACCAGGCATAACAATCAACAAAGTACCATGCAGTTGCCTTTTAAAGAACAGCAATATGATTCTTTTGATGTACATCTCTTTTAAAAAGTAATCCTGCTCTACTCCCCTTTTCTGAAAGGCTCTGGGGATTTGAGAAGTGGCAGTGTATGTATCTCCTCCACATTCACGATCTTCCTGCCATATGGTCCAGATTACACTTCCATCCCTCTCTGTCACCAAGGTGTTAAGCTAAACATCCTGGTGCAGCTTCCATAATCTGATGTCAGTAGATGGGTGTCAGTATTGGATGCTACGTTCGGTTGTACAGCTGGCACCCTGAACAATGGTGTACCCAAGAGAGTGAATGAGGCTAAAATATGGCCTCCACTCTGCCAAATCATGAGCCCATGACACTGTGTCTGCCCAGTGGGAGCACCCTTTTCTAACTCACTCCAAGGCACTGTATGAGCTAATTGTGGCACTGTCTGCTTACATTTTTCCAGTCTGGCTGGCGTCATTATTTCTTGATTTCAGTGAAGGTCCTGTATTTCACATCCCATATAATCTCCAAAAGGAGGTTTAGAGTTCACTGAACCAGCAACGATTTTCTGAATTATCACATTAGACGCAACAACACAACCACGATTCTACAAAGAAAGAAATTTACACAGTAGAAAATAAATACCAAAAATGCAGAAGATTTTTGACATGTGGATCACTAGAGTTTAGCTTATTTACAACAAAGGCATGCACAATGAACTCACCAACAGGATGAAGTCAACAGTGGCTTTCTATGATGTTATCAAAGATATATTAGCCTCTTTAAAAGAGGCTGCAAATGAACTGCTTTGATTTTGTTTTAAATGAGTCTTATTCTTAGTGTGTTGTTTAAAACCAGTCTTCTTTTAAAATGAAGGATAAGAAACCGAATCGCAAATGTCTTAGAACCATGGTATTATGTCTTGGTTTCCTCTTCCAATAGCAACCATTGCCCTCAATTAGCTTATGTTCATCCCAAAGTTGCTGAGTATAAAATTAGTTGATTTTATACAACTCACATTGTGTAAAAGGTAAGATTGGACATTTTCACACTGTCAAGCAACATGCTTTGATTTTAGGAAAAGTAATCACATTTGCTCAATAAAGTGTAAGCTTCCCCGCTTTGAAGTCCTTCTTAGAGCGATACGGTTTTTACCACTGCAGGAATCTTCTTTCTCATTAAATATATGCTGTTTTCCAGTGAAATCATGGAGGCACACATCTCCATTCTGAACACTGAAAGAAACACCATTCTTCTCTGTAGAAGCATTCCCTGTATAAGGAAAAACAAAATTGGTGTCATGAAGTATCCACAGAAAGCATTTTCAAAATAAACAAACTTAAATGTTACTTTAAAGTATGCACATGCAGACGAAGTCTTTTTTAAAAACATATTTCTGGGGCTTCCCTGGTGGCTCAGTGGTAAAGAATCCACCTGCCAATGCAGGAGACACAGGTTTGATCCCTTATCTGGGAAGATCCCATATGCAACTAAGCCCGTGTGCCACAACTATTGAGCCTGTGCTCTAGAGCCAGGGAGCCGCAACTACTGAAGCCTGCATGCCCTAGAGCCCGTGCTCCACAAGAGAAGCCACCACAATGAAAAGGCCACACAATGCAACTAGAGAGTAGCTCCCACTCTCCACAACTAAAGAAAAGCCTGTGCAGCAATGAAGACCTGGCACAGCACCCCCTAAAAAAATTAGTTAAAAATAAAACCAAAAGTAGATACACACAAATGTGAACCAAAATTCGTTCTAGGCAATCTTTCTTTTAAAAAATTTTCTGATATATTGTCATATTTTATTTACTTTTCATTCCTTTCCTTTCCTAAGACCACTCAAAGTAAACAAAACAAATTGGACAATCATTCAAAAAACACTTCCTATGGTAACTTTGTTAAAAATGAAATTGTAAAAATATGAAGCAAAGCAATATATTTGATTTTAAAAGGCCCAATTCCTAACTCTGGTTGACCATATACTGCAGTCAAGTACTAGCATATGTGTAATATAACCTGGGGTAATAGTCTGGTCTCCCCCAAAGGTTAAGAGAGATCCCGTACAAGGTTCTTGGATTCCTAAGAGTCCTATAAAATAAAACTCTGTAACAGAGAAATCCCGAGTGACAACAGTCCTGGCAAGAAAAAAAAAATCGTCTCTTGTACACTAAAACAGTCCCTCTGAGTCAGGGTAAGACTGATTTCCAAGAAGAAACCACCAAGTACAACATCAAAGTCCAGGCCAGGGGAGCTGAGCCTCCCCCACCCCAAGCAGGCCCCAAACTGTGTGTGTGTGTGTTGGGGGTGGGCACAGCTGCTGAGATCCTCTGGCTCCTTGGCACCATGTTTCTGACAATGTAGAAAGCTAAATAATAAGCCCAACTGTTAATTCATGTCATAATTATACTAATAATAAGAGTGTTGAGAACCTTATAAGTATCATCTCATTTATCACTCTACAGCATGAGTGCTATTATTACCCCCATTTCATAGATGATGGAACTAAGGTTTCAGAAAGTAAATGCTTTGCTCAGGGTTACATAGCTCAGAAGTGAAAGAGTCAACATGTGATGTTTCTCTGAAACTATGAGCTTGTGGCCCTGTGTACTGAGTCAGATGGTTGCTAGTAACCCAGCCTCTGGGCTTCCCAGGTGGCTCAATGGTAAAGAATCCACCTGCAATACAGGAGACGGGGTGGGGGAGGGGTGTCGATCCCTGGGTTAAGAAGATCCTCTAGAGAAGGAATGGCAACCCACTCCAGTATTCTTGCCTGGGAAATCCCATGGACAGAGGAGCCTGGTGGGCTACAGTCCATGGGGTCACAAAGAGTCAGACATGACTTAGCAACAACTATAAATTAAGCCTCTAAGGCCTAACTGAAATATACAGTATTCACACAAACTAGGTGATGGATATGGTTAACAAAGCCCCATGTCTGGGCACAGAGATAGGCAAATGACTGTCTAAGGCTGCTATTCTGAGTTAGGCATTTTGGTTTGAGGACATTTTGGTGCAGGAACAACTTGACCTGGTATAATAAACAAACCATTGACCTTCCAGCTTCTTTTCCTTCATCCATCCCAGATCCTGATGTGTCGAATGAGGAGTCAAGGAAGTCTATCTGATATGCAAGTTACATGATATTAAACATGTGGCCATTTTGGTAACCTAAAATGTACCCCACCCTCACTGTCAGCTGTAGAAAACAGCTGTTTCAAATCAACCATGTCAACTAACTCTGCAAAAAGTGCTGCTTCCATCTGATCTCATTCCCCGAAGGATGGCAACATACTGATAGGCTAGGCAAGTGAGGCTTCATCTCTGAGTTCCTTCTAGAATATGGAAAATTTTGGTTTTAAGAGACCCAAACACTTCTACCCAAACCAATAGGCTTTACTGATAGGTTGTGATTCTTAGGATTCTTGATGACTTAGCTCATACCTCTGATTTCTCAACTTAGAATCTGGTTTGTCACACAAACTTATTAACCAGCCTTGATTGCCACTACATCTACTCTGTTTACCTACATTGAGTCACTCCTGCTATAGCTATTTGACATAAAGCCTTGCTCTGCCCCTGGTATCTACAATAAAAAGCTAAGGCCCCATGGCAGCTCATCTTATATAGAAATGGTTCTCATCTTATACAGCAAGGGTTCTCCACAAGCAGCAAGGGGACAATTTTACCCCTCAGGGAACATTTTTTCACAATATTGAGAGACATTTTTAGTTGTCACAACATGGAGTGAGTGTAGGGGTACTACTGGTACCTGGCAGGTGGAGACCAGAGATGTTTCTAGACATCCTCAAATGCACAGAACAGCCCCCCCACAACAGAGTTATCTAGCCCCAAATGTTAATTGTGCCCAGGTTGAGAAACCTTGATTTAGAGGCATCCTCTTATTTTGCTATTTTAAAAGTTTATACAAACCAGTGAGACCGCCCATCTTTGGGAGGCTGGAAAACTATTTGGTAGGTATATGAACCTTCTCACAAATTTATCTGCATTTATCATACAAATAACTAATACCCTAAAATGATAAGTAAAGGTGAATTCTCCAGGGAAGGGGAAAGTATACCAGCATAATTTAAGTTTTTATAAAAATGAAGTTATATTAAGAAGTCAAAGAAGATAGAAATAGATAAGTTTTTATGAGTTATGAACAGCTCAGTCTTACGAAGGAAAGAAAACATAAAGGAAATTTAAGCTAGAAATGTCAGAATTAATGAGTAAAGGAGGGACAACAGAAATCATCTGTATGTCTATTGGAGACAATTCATCTTTCAGTACTGGATATCTTTATGGGGATTTGGGAATTGTCACAAGGCAGCCACACTGTGGCACAGAATGAACAAGATGATAAGCAAAAAGTAGGAAGGTTCAGAAGTGTTGAAGATGTGTATAACTGTAGATATACTAAAAAACTGATATAGTCTTACTATTTTAGGTACTGACTGCACAGAAAGAACATAAGAAGTCTTTGGCCAATACCTAAGTCAGGATTTGCCACATTAAAACTTTTAGGTCATCATCCATTCTCATCATGAAAAATTAAATCTTTAAGAAAAAACAACCCTAAGGGGACATATGTACACCTATGCTTAATTCACATTGATGTATGACAGAAATCAAAACAATATTTTAAAAGCAATCATCAATCAATTAAAAATAAATATTTCTAAAAACCCTAAATCTTAAAAATAAACTTGCTCTAAAATGAATAAATTTGGATGAATCAACTTTCTCTTTTACAAGGGAACTACATTTTGATCCAATAGTCATATATGTAGCTATTCACTTTGCTAAGCAAAAGTGCCATTAAAGGATAAAGCTGCTTTAATAAAACAAACACTAACTTGAGAAATAGCACATCAAGACATACATACCGTTCCCGCTGGCAAGTCCTGAGCAATCGTTATTCACTAGCAGCGTGGTAGAGTGGGTGGAGTTACTGTTTGACTGTAAGGAATTTGAAGAGCTGGAGACACCCTGGTTTACAGTCTGCTTCTTTAAACCATTAGTAGCAGTCTTACTCCAGTCTATAGCAGGATAAGCATTATAGAAAAACAGGGCAGAGTGTTGAAGTGCAAATGCAAGAGACACAGCGTAACTCTTTCTAGGAAATGATCTCTCGCTCTCAGATCTTATAGAGAATTCCACATTTCACAGGTATTTTCATTTAAGACTATATATATTTGTCCTTTAAATGACTCACTGGTCAAAAGTAACTTATATTCTCTCAGAACTAAAGGCCAGGCTAATTTGATTGTGTCTATAAATAGCCACTGAATTAGGTAATATTTCAGAGTCAAAGACTATCTTCACAAGAACATGGATTGACCTGCTGTGATGACTCATGGCTCTTAAACCCAGGCAAATGATTGAACTCTAGATACTGCCATTTTCTGATCTTGTGCAACCAGACCTTTGCAATACAGCAAAGCCTGTATTCATGGGTAATATTTATGCAAAAGGAATTGAGATTTTCAAAGAGTACTTCATTTTTCTTATTTTCTTAAAAATGATCTTTTGCTATATAACCCAGAAGGGCATAGCTGAAAATAACTTCAAAGTAACCAAATGTATGCTAAGACTTTTATGTAAAGTCTGGCCCAATAACAAATAAATGAAGTCACTGACAACCAGGACCTGTGGAGAAAACGTTGAGTCAAGATTTAAAAAATTAGGAAGGTAAATATGAAAAATTACTCTGGACAAATGGAAACATGCGCTCAAAGGGAAATGAATTCTAAACATTTCACTGCTGCTTCACTGCAGAAGCAGCCAGGCCATTAATTATATTGCTCACTAAGTTCCAAGATATGACTAATTATTTTTTAATTCACTAGGTTTTTTTCCATAATGTTCACACTGGATATTTTCTGTTGAGCAGGTTCCATTCATTCATTTCTAGATCTGATATTCCTCTGGCATTAATTGCTTTGGATCTTAACTTAGGCAATCTCTTCCTCAAGATTTAAGAAAAGAATAAAAAATAAGGTAAATCTTTACCAGAATTTTCTGCCAGTCGTAACTTTCCACAACACAGATATCGCCTCCACTGCTTTCTGACATTCTCTTTTGCTACACAGTAAAAGACGAATATGAAAAATCCTATGGGGTGGGGGAAAACACAACACAATGAACTTCAAACTGAGACCTGAATGTCATGAGCTTACTTCACACAATGATAAAATCTTTCACAGCTATAGGAAAAATGAAATTTTGCAGATTGAAAATAAAGCCCAAAGTCCTGGGAAAGTTTGCTATCAAAAGGCATCCTGGGAGAACTATCTTTGTAAGATTTAAAAAATATATTTATAAAAAGAATTATCATTCCATATTTCCAAAATTTACCTGTCTGATCTCTTACATCCTGTCTTTAGCCTTCCCTATCTTTGCCAACAAAGGTCCATATAGTCAAACCTATGTTTTTTTCCAGTAGTCATGTACAGATGTAAGAGTTGGACCATAAAGAAGGGTGAGCACCAAAGAATTGATGCTTTCGAATTGTGGTGCAGGAGAATACTCTTGAGAGTCCCTTGGACAGCAAGGAGATCAAATCAGTCAATCTTAAAGGATATCAACCTGTATACTGATTGGAAGACTGATGCTGAAGCTGAAGCTTCAATACTTTGGCCACCTGATATGAAGAGCCCTTTCACTGGAAAAGACCCTGATGCTGGGAAAGACTGAAGGCAAGAGAAGGGGACAACAGAGGATGAGATGGTTGGATGGCATCACTGATTCAATAGAGATGAGTTTGAGCAAACTCCAGGAGATGCTGAAGGACACAGAAGCTTGGCATGCTGCAGTCCATGGGGCTGCAAATAGTCAGACACGACTTAATGACTGAACAACGACAACAATCTTCGTTGTGAAGTACAAGCCATCCACCCAGGAGACCAGCTCAGACCTAGATCAGCCAGCTAAAGAATGTCTCTGGCCATGTAGCTCTACAAGGATTGAGTCATGAGCCACTTCAGTCCCTGACCTTCCACACACCCTGAAAGGATTTCAGGCTGGAGATTGGGAATGAGGTGCCCTATGCTGTGGGAAAACTGGTAGAATAGGCCTTCAGATAATTAGGTATTTTGAAGAGAAAATTTTATGAGGTAGTTTCTTGCATTTTCCCACACTTAGAAAAGCACTAAAATCACTAAGATATCTGGGCCTTATGACAAGCAGTAACCTTCTGCTAAGATGTGTGGTTGATTGTATGTATGTCTACCTCCCTCGCCATACCTCTTCTGATCAGTTCTTCAGAGCCACCTGAGCGGCCATCTCCCAAGCTGTAGTCCCCCAAAGAAAATGGGAGCTCACAGCTCTCACACTGTGCTTTTTTCACTTCCGTCCATGGCTCCCACCTCCCCATCCCTCCATATGTGTCATCGATTTCCAAGTTCTGTCAATGTCGTCTCCTCCTTTGTCTCTCATCCCTCAGCTCACCTCTCCGGTCCACAGCCACATCCCTTCCCTGGGGCCTCCCCTCTTCCTCCCAAGCCACTACAGACCTCAAGAGGCCCTCAGGCTCTGCCTCCCGCTCCCCATCACAGGCAGGTACAGGGCTCCCCATGCAACCCCCTTGCTACCACTCCTCAAGGCTTTGAAAGCAAATAAATATTAGCTGGATGAATAGACAAATTCTGAATCCTCCTTTGCCCCAAACCCCAATCTATCTACTTAAAAGACCTTCATTTTTAAATATCAGGTTTGCTTTTAGTCAGGTGCACGTGCCCACTCTAAAGACTGACATCTCAAATAATGCATATCTTTGTCCACCTGCCACCCTGGGCAGCTACACTTGGTTGCATTAGGGGAGAAGCAGCACAGATGAGAGACTAAAATGGGGGTACTCGTGGCCCAAATCAGAACCTGTACACATCTTTCCTTTACTCAACCCCAAAGTCCTGTGAATTAGGGTTTAGTTCCCTTTTACAAATGAAACAATATGTTCCTTCTGTCCATTTGTATTCTAATGAGAAGTCATTCTGGGGAAATAAGAAAGGGGCAGGCTCATTTCTACCATAAGTATGTGAGGGTAGGTACCGTGCTTTCAGGTTTATGATCAGTATGATTTGGGCATATATTTTTTCTCGTTAAAAATAAGTGTCTCTTAGCATGCCATTGTTGGCAAATAAAACTTTTCTACAATAAGTAACACAACACCTGGATATACAAGTTCAGAAACTGTACACTGTAGGTAAAAACGAAGACACAGCATGTAGCCAACAAGCACATTAACTGGCTTCCTCCAAATAAAATAAGCCAAATTAGGCACTTGAATTCTATCTCAAGTTAATGAACTACTGCCTAGATAGAACTACAGGAGGATGCTATGGGAGCTAAAAGCCACCAGGAAAAGATGAAAACAAGCCGATGAAAATGCAGTTAAAAGGCTTCCCAACAGAAGATTTGGAATAAAAGACAACCAAGGGATAAGAATGCTTATTATCAGTTCAGTTCACTCAGTCATGTCTGACTCTTTGCAACCCCATGGACTGCAGCACGTCAGGCTTCCCTGTCCATCACCAACTCCTGGAGCTTGCTCAAATTCATGTCCACCGAGTCGGTGATGGCATCCAACCATCTCATCTATGCAAACCTATTAGTTTGCTTGGCTTTTAATGTCAAGGTGCATTTACTAAGTATTAGTCACGGCTGACAACTCTTTTATAAAGCTGATCTAAAAGAATGAGTGTGGTTCCCTGGTGGCTCAGTGATAAAGAATCTGTCTACAATGCAGGAGACATGGGTTTGATCCCTGGGTCGGAAAGATCTGGAAAAGGAAATGGCAACCCACTCTAGTATTCTTGCCTGGAAAATCCCAGGACAGAGGAGACTGGCGGGCTATAGTCCATGGGGTCGCAAAGAGTAGGACAAAAGCGTCAACAAAAGAATGAGTAATTTGCTTTTGTAAAGAATACAGAGGAGAAGGGTTCCCAAATGACTGCAGCTAGGCTTCATTAAATGGGCAGCTCCAAGGTCAAGGGCCACACACAGAGCCTGGCTTGTCCGCTGTATGTATAGACAGAGGAACTGCACAGGAATTAGCCACTGGGCCAGGCTGCTGCCACTGACTTCTCGCTTATCACTGTCCTCAAATCAAATGCAGGCAGAGGAGCTCAGAGTGGTGAGATCTCATGGGGACATTTATGGTATGTGTACTTTTCTGTATGCATGGTCTATTATACTTCAGTAGCAAAATTAAACAAAAAAAAAAAGATAAGGAAGCAGGTGGAGGAAGAGTGATTGACTCTCCCAGAAACAGTTACTGGTAGGTTCCCCTTGATATCCTTGTTCCCTCCCAGGAGGCAGTGATGGTAAGGAGAGAAAGGGACCATTTCTTGAATTTAGTGAATTTAGCCTTTCTTCCAAGGATCTCAGAGCACCCTTTCTCAAAGATAAATCTGTTTTTTATTTTACTTGATTTTTTTATTGGAGTATAAACACTTTACAATATCATGTTAGTTTCTGCTGTACAACAATGTGAATCAGCCAGATGAAGATATATGCTGCTGCTGTTTAGTCACTAAGTAGTGTCTGACTGTTTGTGACCCCATGGACTGTAGCCCGCCAGGCTCCTCTGTCCATGGAATTCTCCAGGCAAGAATACTGGAGTGGGTTGCCATTTCCTCTTCCAGGGGATTTTCCCGACCTAGAGATCGAACCCTTGGCAGGCAGATTCTTTACCACTGAGTCACCTGAGAAGTCCATGTATCAGATCAGATCAGATCAGATCAGTCGCTCAGTCGTGTCCGACTCTTTGCGACCCCATGAATCGCAGCACGCCAGGCCTCCCTGTCCATCACCAACTCCCGGAGTTCACTCAGACTCACGTCCATCGAGTCAAGTGATGCCATCCAACCATCTCATCCTCTGTCGTTCCCTTCTCCTCCTGCCCCCAATCCCTCCCAGCATCACAGTCTTTTCCAATGAGTCAACTCTTCCCATGAGGTGGCCAAACTACTGAAGTTTCGGCTTTAGCATCATTCCTTCCAAAGAAATCCCAGGGCTGATCTCCTTCAGAATGGACTGGTTGGATCTCCTTGCAGTCCAAGGGACTCTCAAGAGTCTTCTCCAACACCACAGTTCAAAAGCATTAATTCTTCGGCGCTCAGCCTTCTTCACAGTCCAACTCTCACATCCATACATGACCACAGGAAAAACCATAGCCTTGACTAGACGAACCTTTGTTGGCAAAGTAATGTCTCTGCTTTTGAATATGCTATCTAGGTTGGTCATAACTTTCCTTCCAAGGAGTAAGCGCCTTTTAATTTCATATAGGGAAAGGATTAGTCGCTCAGTCGTATCCGACTCTTTGCGATCCCATGGACTGTGAGCCCTCCAGGCTCCTCTGTCCATGGATTCTCCAGGCAAGAATACTGGAGTGGGTTGCCATTTCCTCCTCCAAGGGGTCTTCCTGACCAAGGGATTGAACCTGGGTCTCTCACATTGCAGGCAGATTCTTTACCATCTGAGCCATCAGGGAAGCCCTACAAATACATATATCCCCTCCCTGTATCTTAAGCTACTTTGCAGACACTCTAACTTTTACTTGCAATATTTTTCAGTTCGAATGAGTCATCCAGCGTTTATTTTTTGCTGTAGAGCTTACCTTGTAAGGTATTGAAGATGGCAAAGAGATACATGAAGGTGACATTAACTGGTCCCCAGGCAAAGAAGGCGAAGCCCCAAGTAATTCCTAGTAAAAATGTAAGGCCAGCGACGCTCCTGAGGTCTTGAATACTAGTTTTTCTCTGGGCTCCCAGTTGCTTCTTCCTTTTAATTCGACAAAGCTGAACCAGGACCACAATGAACATGCTGACGTTCAGCAAAAATATCACACAGAAATACCCCACAACCGTGATATAGAATACAGCATTGCTGTTGATCCAGCAACTGGAATTGGGGGGAAAAACAGGGAAAACATATGTTTTGTTTTTTTCTTGCTGAAATATGGTTCAAAATGGTAACAATGAACCTATATTGTTTTACTGAAACATTATCCTATAAGCACAAAATTTAAAAAAGGATAAAACCTCTGACCTCCATAGCCACTTAACAGCTCTAGGGGAAGAAATCCAAGAGAGTTTATTTTAGGAAATCTGGTGATTGAAAGTATTTTAAAAATATTATTTGAAAACACTAAAAGATTTTATCCTCTTTCAATCCTGGTAAGTCTATTCCATGAATCTTTACTAATATAGTATAGCTTGTATTTTATTTTTATCAGAGGCTTATAAAAGTATTTTGAAATATAATTCAATTTTTAAATACTTAAGTAGTAGCATGACGGGGAAGCCTGGTGGACTGCCGTCTATGGGGTTGCACTGAGTCAGACACGACTGAAGCAACTTAGCAGCAGTAGCAGCAGCAGCAGCATGACTTTTCTAACTAGCTGATCTCTTTACATATATAATTGCAAAGTCTGCTGTAAATATTACTGGATTTTATTAGGATGAGAGCCACCTGATATGCTGATAAGATCCTCCATTTTTTGGAGAATTCTGCTTTCCAATTCACTTAAAATTTCGTGTCGTGCTTTGTACTCACAAGTCATCAGGTGACCCGTTGGGGAATTTCCCATAGGATCCAAGCCCATAGTTATCTGGAGATATAATCAGGACGATGGCCACAACCACAGCTGGGATGCCTGGAAGACAGGAAACACTGATCACACATAGTTCTAATAACTAAAGGTGGTGAGAAAAAAGAGTGGAGATTTTCTGTTTTCTTCTGAAATAGCATAGCAATTCATCACACCCAGTTTCTCTGCCTCCCGGCATGTGGGTGTATGTGGCCACCTGACTAGGTCTTGTCCAGTGGACTATGGACATAAGTGATCTGCTCCCCCTCTAGGCCTAGACCATAAAACCACTTGTGAGATTCTCTACTCTTTTCTCCCCAGTTGAGGGCAATCTTGGAAGCCCTGTCCTGAGACAGAGTCTCTAGCAGCTTGGATCCTAAACAACCACAGACCAGAGACCCCCTCCACTCCTGCTAACTGGACGGCACATGAGTAAGAAGGAAATGGCAACCCACTTACCCTTACCCGCCTGGAATGTAATTTTAAGGGTCAGGTGGCAGGCAAACTCCAAAATGTAAACCAAAGAATTAACCTAGTTTGGTTACCAGTAACTTCTGGAACGGGGAAGGCAATGGCACCCCACTCCAGTACTCTTGCCTGGAAAATCCCATGGATGGAGGAGCCTGGTAGGCTGTAGTCCGTGGGGTCGCTAAGAGTCGGACACGACTGAGCGACTTCCCTTTCACTTTTCACTTTCATGCATTTGAGAAGGAAATGGCAACCCACTCCAGTGTTCTTGCCTGAAGAATCCCAGGGACGGGGGAGCCTTGTGGGCTTCCGTCTATGGGGTCGCACAGAGTCAGACACGACTGAAGTGACTTAGCAGTAGCAGCAACTTCTGGGAAACCTTCCGTTATGAATCCCAATGTCTTCAACTGATTATCTGGAATCTGCTGATGGACTGAGAAGCCTGCTCTAGTTATTTGGGGGTGTTGATTGCCACCACTGGCTCTCTCAAGGGCCCAGGGCACTTCCATTAACAGGAAGCATAATGAGGAGTCTCCTCCTTCCTTATAGTGGACTTGGACTGAGGAGTCCAAGTCCTCAGCCCTCCACCCCATCATCCCCCACCCCATTCCAACATCTCAGACTCTGTGCACACAGACCAGCCTGACATCCAATCTCAAGGCTCTGGTAAATAAAAGACAGCTACCTGGTACCATCTAACATGATATTTCATTACATTCTTTTGTATTTGGACATTATGGAGACACTGACATATAGTGACTTTCTAAGGGAGACTCCTTCCTAAAAATAAAATATTGAGGGTGTGGAGCTTGTCCTTGACAAGGGAACCTGATGTTTCTGAATTCTACAAAGATGACAAAATCCATGCCCAAGATCAGAAGCAGTGACTTATTTTTCTGGGAATAAGTGACTTATCTTGTGGAAAGGTGTTGTTCTGTACCCTTCCACAAAGACATAACAACAGGCAGGATGACAAGGGAGGTAATCTGTTGTGTAGGGAATATGTGAAGGAATATTTAGCCTGAAGAAGATGAAGGAGTCTGAGAGGAGTGGCAGCTCTAATGTAGTAGAAGGGTATGCCTAAGAGATTAGAAAGCCAGCCTCAGCTGTTCTTGAGCTGTGGGAATTAGGGTAAATCACGTCTTCACCTGGTATTAGCAATAACCGCCCGTACCTTGGGGCTTTCAGGATCCTAGTTCCCTGACCAGGGATTGAACCCAGGCCTCCTGGCATTGGAAGTGCAGAGTCCAAACCACTGGACCGCCAGGGAATTCCCCTGGCTTATTTTTTATGGGGTTACTTGTGTGAAAATACATCGAGACATAAAGTATTATACATAATGTTATATATTACTTGTTGATTATCTAAAGGACTGTTCAGCAGAAGTGTCAGCTTATTATTTTTTTTGTGAAAATACATCGAGACATAAAGTTTTATACATAATGTTATATATTACTTGTTGATTATCTAAAGGACTGTTCAGCAGAAGTGTCAGCTTATTATTTTTTTCCTGAGAGAGCAAAACCAAGATCGATGGGTAAGTGCTACCAGAGAGCCAAGTGAACTTAATGGAAAATCAGAACTGTAGAGCTTTAGAAAATGGTCACTGGCTGTCTTGTAAGGTATTAAAAATAAGACAACAGGTCCAAAATCGAGTTGCTTATGCTAGCCACAGTTAACTGAACTGAGACTTAACTCCATCACAGCTTTGGCTCTCCCAGAAATGGAATCTTAAACCAATCAATCAGAAACTGCCCGATCATCACTAGTTAGGTAACCTGTCTGAGAGACCCCGGAAATCCCCAGAGGAAAGTAAGCTTGCAATAACCAACCCACTTTTTTGCCCAGAGTGACTTCCTTGTTCCTGCTTCCTTCTGCCTATAAAGTCTTTCACTTAGTACAGCTCCTCAAATCTCCTTTCTGTCTGCTAGACGGGATGCTGCCCAATTCATGAAGTATTCAATAAAGCCTGTAAGATCTTTCCAAAGCACTCAGTAGAATCTTGTTTGTAATTAGAGTAATGAGCTCCCCAATAATAGAAGTATTCAAGCAGAGGTCAAATTATCTCTAGTCAAAACTAAGTCAAGTCCAGGAGGTTCCTAATTTGGCGGGGAGTTGAATGAAGAACTCTTCAAGATCTTGGGGCATCTAAGATTTAGTGACCAACAATCAACAGGTGGCATAATCAGGAATACTGGGCTGGTATGGTGATGAAGTTACATTAGACTTTATCTGTATGTTCTCTCTGCCCTGCTGAGCACACGGCTGTGCATGTGTGTGAATCTGGGAGGTACAGAGCAGAGTGAGGCTAGTCGGGAGCTCAGGGACTGACAGTCTGACCTCATTATCACCAAGCTAATATTTTCAATTGACTGAGCACCTTCTGTGTGCCAGCCCCAGTTCTAGTCACTAGAGATACAAAAAAGATTCACAGCCCTAACCTCAGAGTGTTGCAGTCATAACCAATCCAGCATAAATATACAGGTGTTCTAGAAATAGACTTGACGAGGCTCCTCTTTGGGCAATGAAACATGAAAAGAATAAAGCTGTTTTAGAAACCTGCCAAGTGTGACCTGCTTCATCAATGTCTCTATTTGATTAAAAATCAAAATACTGGAGAAAAAGCAGGAAAAGCCCAGGCAATGTGTGAGCAAAAATAATACATACCCCAACCAAAAATGCAGAATTTAAGGATGTATTTTCGGATGTAAGTATTAAACACTTTGACAAGGGCCAGGTACATATGGAATGCTTCCAAGCCCATCCATGTGAATGAGACCAAGAGAAAATAATGCAGAAATACAGCCACTGAGATGCAGAGGCCTCTTATGTCATACAAAGCAATCCACGAGTCCAAGAGGAACACCAGGTTCAGCAGGAGCAGGGCTGCGCACAGCTGGATGAGGATTTTGGAAGGGTAATCCCTCCGGATCTTTCTAAAAGCAAAGGACAAGAAAAGAATTAGCATCACAGCCTGCTGATGCTTATGTGAGCTAGCATATCTGAGTTCAAAGTGATTTATTTTTATTCTTTGGTGACTGTCTATATGCATAAATTTCTTCTCTTTGAGTGCGTGTCTGTATGTGTGTGTGTGGTGGGTAGGTGGAGGCATTACAACTAACAATAGCAACAAAGGAAAAATCTAAACAGAATCATCTGTGATAACCATGTGGAAATTTTATGTTTATATTTCTACGGAATCTTTAACATGCTGACTACTGACCCACTCTTTCAAATAGTATGTAGTAGAGTCTCATGAGCACCTACCCCCATTTCTCCCAAACTCCTGGAAGCATTGCTGCTTCTCATACAATAGGCTCCTCTATTCAGATCTTCAAAACATAGCCAGATTCTCCTGTCATTTTATGTTACTAGTTAAAATGAGATCATGGAAACAAGAGTACAAACTATAGCTTAATGAAACAGGCAGAGGAAAATACAGCTAATTGATGACATGTACATGTTTACGTGTGTGAAATTAGATCTGGTGAGATCATTCTGAGTAATGGCTGGCCTTATAGTAATTTAGTGTCATTAATCCTTCCAACGGTCCACTAGAAGATCTGTACTCACAGCTGGACCCTAAGTTTGGCACTAAAAGTGAATTTGTGTATTTCCTGATTAGTGTCCAAAAATCTAAATCCCAGAACTTATATACTGTTTCATTTAAAATAGTGTTGGGGAGGTGGTTCCATGGTAGCTCAGCTGGTAAAGAATCTGCCTGCAATGCAGGAGAACCTGGTTCGATTCCTGGGTTGGGAAGATCCCCTGGAGAAGGAAATGGCAACCCACTCCAGTATTCTCGCCTGGAAAATCCCATGGACAGAAGAGCCTGGTGGGCTACAGTCCATGGGGTTGCAAAGAGTCAGACAAGACTGAATGACTAAGCACAAATGTAAAAAAGTGCCTGTATTTCCTTCTTTTCTGACAGAATTTATTGGAATCCCGCCCACCCCCCGCCCCACAAAGTAACCAAAGGGACCATTCTGGTAAGCCAAGGAGATGCTATCATCTGGAATGTCATTCTTTCTTTGACCTACAAAGCTGCACTCAATTTGTATCTATATTTTTCAGGGAGGCTTGATATCCTTTATTCTTCTTCATCCCCACACCCATTAATGTATTTAATCTTTTGTGTTTGCTTGGTATAATTTAGAAACTTAATATATTAAACACAGCTCTTCTGCTGTATATGGAGCTATGGTCTGTTTCACATTGTAAGCTCTTGTTTTTCGAAGTCTGCATCTATCTTTCATTTTTCACTTAATGTCAACTAGGTACCAAGCATCATTTTAGCATGCAAGGATGATTAAGACACAACTCCTGCCTTCAGTGAGTGTACAAACTACTGGAAGTAAGTAAGCATGTAAACCAAAGTCTCATGAAGTTTCACATATACATGGCCCCACTAGAGGGGTGGACAGGGTAAGCTAGGCCAAGGAGCACTTATTTAATACATTTTGGCCACTGAGGTGACCACTACATCATATAATCCAGTTTCCAGTTGTGGATACTCACTCAAAGGCTATGTAGGTTACAAGAGTAACTGACAGAAAAATTGATGAAAGCCCACAACCAATATAGGTAATAAATGTTAGGGCCATCATCTGAGCTGGTGGCAAGGATGTTCGAGACAAGTCCTGGAAAAGAAAATATTGCTTTCAAGACCAAATATTTTAAAATAAATGACACAGTTATAATTTACATTATTGGGTAGTCTAAGATTGTTCAACAAGCCTACAAGGTAGGCACAATTATTATCATCCTGTTGAGATAATAAAAAATGAGACCCAGAGAGGTTAAGTAATTTGCTCAGGGTCACAAAGGTACGAAGTAGAGGAGCCAGGATCCAGGTCTGGCTGACTTCAAAGCCCATGTACTTGATCACTACATTATGGTGCTCTGCAGAAGCCCCTGGCTAGGAGCCTAAAGATGTGAATTTAACTTCTGGCTCTTATATTTCTTAGTTTACGACTGTGGACAATTACCTCACAAATGAGTCTTTAAAATGACAATAAAAACACCCCATTCTACCTATATTGTAGGATTGTTGGGTAGATTAAATAAGAGAATTTATGTCATGTTTTATAAAAATTTTAAAGTACACTGCCAACTAAACCATTTTCATTACCCATTTTAATCTGAATTCCCTAGCCCTCTTATAGCTATTTTAAAAAGAACTTAAATGTAAAATTAGAATAAGAAAAAATACTTTGTTCAAATATTTTTCTTCAAGTATATATGCATATTAGAAGAGTCATTTCATTGGTCTTTAACTTTGCCACAGTATCATGAAATCTGCTGATCCATCAAGTCATCCACCAGATAGACTTCATAGCACAATGCCCAGCTACCCCTCAGACCCAGAATCTAAGGCCAGGCAAAGTGAGGATGTTACCAGCAGAACGCCGAAGCTTGTAAGGTGGCTGCAGGTACAGGTGGTCTCATTCAGCCTCCTGTCTTTGACAGAGCAGCCATCAGATGACCAGCCTCCTCTGCCACCTAGGGGGCATGGGAAAGAGTGTCTGTCCCTGCAGAAAGGCCACTGCACCAATCACTGCTCCTTCCTCCCCATTCCCCTTTCCCACTCAAGACTTTGAAAAAGTTACGTCTGGAACCTACCATTTCTGCCCAAGTCCCAAAATACACATCTCACTGTTAAGTCATCCTGTAACAGAAGGACACATTACCAATAATTTATCCAACTGAAAAAAACTGAAAAGCAATTAGAAAAAAATGACATTTGAACATTTCAGAATCTCATTCTTGATTTTAGGGGAGTTCTTATTTTATATGGGTCTCTAGAAGTCAGTGAGTCTCATATAGGTCAGCACTTTTTAACCTCAGCCATCGGGTGCAACTGCCTTGTGTTAAAAGGCACATTCTGATTCACTGGGTCTGGGGTGGGCCCAAGAGTCTGCATTCTAGCAAGCTCCCAGGGGAGCTGCAGGTCTGCAAAACATACTCTGAGCAGCGAGGTCATAGATGATGCTAAGTGAACTGGACTTTGCAAGATGCTTTCTCTTTGGAGGTGAGAATCAGACCTGGAGCTGCAGATCTAAATGCACTGAAAATTGGCAATAAGAGCTTGCTTTTTACACTGCTCCTTCCTAGAAAGTAGGAAGGCAGTTATTACACATGAGCATGATTCTAGTCTCACACACAGCCCTAACTGGGTCTAAGGTGCTGCTGGACTGACTTTTTTCAGGCTAAGTCACACAGGGAGAGTTTGCATGAGGTGTCTCTGGCCAAGGCACACAGACCAGACAGGCCCCTCCCACCTGGCTCGGGTCGATATGCCTTAAGGTAATCGTCACGTTTCTTGTTAAGTTCTTGACTGTCAGGTTCGCAACGCTTGAGGAAATGACATAGCTGATCAGAGAGAGGTTCTCCAAGGCAGGGTCCTAGCACATCAAAGAATCAACAAGATGGCAAGAGAAAATGAAATGTTATCAGACAATTTTAGAGTTAGAAGGGACCCTAGTTCGTAGTTTAGTCGCTAAGTTGTGTCCGACTCTTGGCGACCCCATGAACTGTAGCCTGCCAGGCTCCTCTGCCCATGGGATTCTCCAGGCAAGAATACTGGAGTGGGTTGCCATTTCCTTCTCCAGGGGATCTTCCCAACCCAGGAATCGAACCCAGGTCTCCTGCATTGCAGACAGATTCTTTACTGACTGAGCTACAAGGGAAGCCCAGAAGGGACCCTAAGGACTATTTAGTCAACATTGTTTATTTTACTGCCTAGGTCAGGAATTCAGGGACAGGGAGTAAAGTGACTTCCCCAAGGACCGTAATGAGAAGCAGAGCTTGTTCCACTATAGTATGCTCTAAAAACTGAGTTAAATCTCATAGACTTACACGAGACCCTCATGAATCTTAAAGGGAACATAATAACATTAAGCCATTTAAACTGTGTTCCTGAGCAAGTTACCTAACCTCTCTATGCCTCTATGTCCTCATCTGTTAAATGAGGATAATAGTTTAATAGTTTCTCCCTCAGGGAGTTGTTGAGAGGATTAGAGTTAATATTTCTAAGTGTTTATGATACTGCACAGCAATTGATAAATACTTTGTGTTGGTTATTGTTATTTATCCTCAACAGCATCATTAGGTCCTGTTTAAAAATAAACTATAGCTTTTCAGCAATCCATCTGACTTATAGTAGACTTAAGAATGGGCTTCCCAGGTGGCACTAGTGATAAAGAAGCTGCCTGCCAATGCAGGAGACATAAGAGATGTAGGTTCGATCCCTGGGTCGGGAAGATCCCCTGGAGGAGGAAATGGCAACCCACTCCAGTATTCTTGCCTGGAGAATCCCATGGGCAGAGGAGCCTGGCCGGCTGCTGCCCACAGAGTTGCACAGAGTCAGACACAACTGAAGGGACTTGGCATGCATGCCAGCTTAAGAATATTGGAGGATTATAAGAAATAAAACTCCTCCAGTCTCCCCAGAATCTAAACCAAGAGCAATTAGAGGCAACTTTACCTGAAACAGGGCAGTAGTTTCAAAAAAGTTGAACTGCACCCTGGAAGCCAGCTCCACAGCATCAGCTGGTAAATGACTCATCAACGATGAAGGCAAAGTAATAACGCCAATACTGTTCTCAGGAGCCTGAGCTTCCAGAGAAACCTGAAAATGAAGTAAAAGATTATAAAAATGTCTGGGGCTCGTATAATGAGGAGAGAGAAAACACAACAAGTAATTAAGATGGAGGGTCCTGTAAAGGCATTTATTTGTGGTGTCTCTACGTACAATTCGGAGAAGGCAATGGCACCCCACTCCAGTACTCTTGCTTGGAAAATCCCATGGACGGAGGAGCCTGTTAGGCTGCGATCCATGGGGTCGCTAAGAGTCGGACACGACTGAGCGACTTCACTTTCACTTTTCACTTTCATGCATTGGAGAAGGAAATGGCAGCCCACTCCAGTGTTCTTGCCTGGAGAATCCCAGGGATGGGGGAGCCTGGTGGGCTCCCGTCTATGGGGTCGCACAGAGTCGGAAACGACTGAAGTGACTTAGCATAGCATACGTACAATTGGTTCTGGGTTCTCTGATTACTATGGAATTAGAGGCTGTGTAGGGAGATGTGATAGGGAGATGAGGCCTTGGATCAGGAGAGAAAACATTTTATGGATAAAGGAAATGCAGAAACAATGAGAAAGTGCAGGATATTATATGTCAATTATATCTCAGTAAAGCTTGGGGAAAAAATAAAGTTCAGGATAACTGCACAGGGAGCCCAGGGAGACGACAGTAGCAAACATACCAACTTAGTGACCTGTTAGGGCAAAGTCACTGTAGAACCACATGCACAAAATTTGTAAAGGGAAGACTACAAAAATGAAGTTAAAAGGCAAGACTTGGTTTTACTCGCATGTTTTCAGCAGCCCCACCTACCCATCCCTCTAATAGGTGGATAGAAAACACTAGAAGCAGGATCGATCTTCAGCACCACTATTTCAATAGGTTAAAATATTGAAATGGGTTGAAAAGTAGGGACACAGTTGGTGTCCCTGCTCACTCCCAACTGCCTAGAACCCACTGGACACCTCCCCCACCTCCCCCCAAACTTCCACAATCCAGTTGCTAAAGGGTTAACAATGGGTGCAATGAGGACCTCTGAGATCTTGCTCCAGCCAATGTCCTTCTTTTTTTTTTAATTTAAATTTATTTATTTTAATTGGAGGCTAATTACTTTACAATATTGTATTGGTTTTGCCATGCATCAATATGAATCCACCACGGGTATACACGTTTCCCATCCTGAACCCCCCTCCCACCTCCCTCCCCATACCATCCCTCTGGGTCATCCAAGTGCACCAGCCCCAAGCATCCTGTATCCTGCATTGAACCTGGACTGGTGATTCATTTCTTTTTTTTTTTTTTAATTTTATTTTATTTTTAAACTTTACATAACTGTATTAGATTTGCCAAATATCAAAATGAATCCGCCACAGGTATACATGTGTTCCCCATCCTGAACCCTCCTCCCTCCTCCCTCCCCATTCCATCCCTCTGGGTCGTCCCAGTGCACCAGCCCCAAGCATCCAGTATCGTGCATCGAACCTGGACTGGCAACTCATTTCATACATGATGTTACACATGTTTCAATGCCATTCTCCCAAATCTTCCCACCCTCTCCCTCTCCCACAGAGTCCATAAGACTGTTCTATACATCAGTGTCTCTTTTGCTGTCTCGTACACAGGGTTATTGTTACCATCTTTCTAAATTCCATATATATGCGTTAGTATACTGTATTGGTGTTTTTCTTTCTGGCTTACTTCACTCTGTATAATAGGCTCCAGTTTCATCCACCTCATTAGAACTGATTCAAATGTATTCTTTTTAATGGCTGAATAATACTCCATTGTGTATATGTACCACAGCTTTCTTATCCATTCATCTGCTGATGGACATCTAGGTTGCTTCCATGTCCTGGCTATTATAAACAGTGCTGCGATGAACATTGGGGTACTCGTGTCTCTTTCCCTTCTGGTTTTCTCAGTGTGTATGCCCAGCAGTGGGATTGCTGGATCATAAGGCATGTCTATTTCCAGTTTTTTAAGGAATCTCCACACTGTTCTCCATAGTGGCTGCACTAGTTTGCATTCCCACCAACAGTGTAAGAGGGTTCCCTTTTCTCCACACCCTCTCCAGCATTTATTACTTGTAGACTTTTGGATCGCAGCCATTCTGACTGGTGTGAAATGGTACCTCATAGTGGTTTTGATTTGCATTTCTCTGATAATGAGTGATGTTGAGCATCTTTTCATGTGTTTGTTAGCCATCTTTATGGTAAAAGCAGTCCTAAGGGGAAAGTTCATAGCAATACAGGCACACCTCAAGAAACAAGAAAAAAGTCAAATAAATAACCTAACTCTACACCTAAAGCAACTAGAAAAGGAAGAAATGAAGAACCCCAGGGTTAGTAGAAGGAAAGAAATCTTAAAAATTAGAGCAGAAATAAATGCAAAAGAAACAAAAGAGACCATAGCAAAAATCAACAAAACCAAAAGCTGGTTCTTTGAAAGGATAAATAAAATTGACAAACCATTAGCCAGACTCATCAAGAAACAAAGGGAGAAAAATCAAATCAATAAAATTAGAAATGAAAATGGAGAGATCACAACAGACAACACAGAAATACAAAGGATCATAAGAGACTACTATCAACAATTATATGCCAATAAAATGGACAACGTGGAAGAAATGGACAAATTCTTAGAAAAGTACAACTTTCCAAAACTCGATCAGGAAGAAATAGAAAATCTTAACAGACCCATCACAAGCACGGAAATTGAAACTGTAATCAAAAATCTTCCAGCAAACAAAAGCCCAGGTCCAGACGGCTTCACAGCTGAATTCTACCAAAAATTTAGAGAAGAGCTAACACCTATCCTGCTCAAACTCTTCCAGAAAATTGCAGAGGATGGTAAACTTCCAAACTCATTCTATGAGGCCACCATCACCCTAATACCAAAACCTGACAAAGATCCCACAAAAAAAGAAAACTACAGGCCAATATCACTGATGAACATAGATGCAAAAATCCTTAACAAAATTCTAGCAATCAGAATCCAACAACACATTAAAAAGATCATACACCATGACCAAGTGGGCTTTATCCCAGGGATGCAAGGATTCTTCAATATCCGCAAATCAATCAATGTAATACACCACATTAACAAATTGAAAAATAAAAACCATATGATTATCTCAATAGATGCAGAGAAAGCCTTTGACAAAATTCAACATCCATTTATGATCAAAACTCTCCAGAAAGCAGGAATAGAAGGAACCTACCTCAACATAATCAAAGCTATATATGACAAACCCACAGCAAACATTATCCTCAATGGTGAAAAATTGAAAGCATTTCCTCTAAAGTCAGGAACAAGACAAGGGTGCCCACTTTCACCATTACTATTCAACATAGTTTTGGAAGTTTTGGCCACAGCAATCAGAGCAGAAAAAGAAATAAAAGGAATCCAAATTGGAAAAGAAGAAGTAAAGCTCTCACTGTTTGCAGATGACATGATCCTCTACATAGAAAACCCTAAAGACTCCACCAGAAAATTACTAGAACTAATCAATGACTATAGTAAAGTTGCAGGATATAAAATCAACACACAGAAATCCCTTGCATTCCTATACACTAATAATGAGAAAACAGAAAGAGAAATTAAGGAAACAATTCCATTCACCATTGCAACGGAAAGAATAAAATACTTAGGAATATATCTACCTAAAGAATCTAAAGACCTATATATAGAAAACTATAAAACACTGGTGAAAGAAATCAAAGAGGACACTAACAGATGGAGAAATATACCATGTTCATGGATTGGAAGAATCAATGTAGTGAAAATGAGTATACTACCCAAAGCAATCTATAGATTCAATGCAATCCCTATCAAGCTACCAACAGCATTCTTCACAGAGCTAGAACAAATAATTTCACAATTTGTATGGAAAAACAAAAAACCTCGAATAGCCAAAGCGATCTTGAGAAAGAAGAATGGAACTGGAGGAATCCACCTACCTGACTTCAGGCTCTACTACAAAGCCACAGTTATCAAGACAGTATGGTACTGGCACAAAGACAGAAATATAGATCAATGGAACAAAATAGAAAGCCCAGAGATAAATCCACGCACATATGGACACCTTATCTTCGACAAAGGAGGCAAGAATATACAATGGATTAAAGACAATCTCTTTAACAAGTGGTGCTGGGAACTCTGGTCAACCACTTGTAAAAGAATGAAACTAGAACACTTTCTAACACCATACACAAAAATAAACTCAAAATGGATTAAAGATCTAAACGTAAGACCAGAAACTATAAAACTCCTAGAGGAGAACATAGGCAAAACACTCTCTGACATACATCACAGCAGGATCCTCTATGACCCACCTCCCAGAATATTGGAAATAAAAGCAAAAATAAACAAATGGGACCTAATTAACCTTAAAAGCTTCTGCACATCAAAGGAAACTATTAGCAAGGTGAAAAGACAGCCTTCAGAATGGGAGAAGATAATAGCAAATGAAGCAACTGACAAACAACTAATCTCGAGAATATACAAGCAACTCCTACAGCTCAACTCCAGAAAAATAAATGACCCAATCAAAAAATGGGCCAAAGAACTAAATAGACATTTCTCCAATGATTCATTTCTTATATGATATTACACAATGTCCTTCTTTTGATTCTGTGATGCCTCATTGTTCTAGATGCTAAATATTTTGAATATCACCCATGGTATAAATAGTAATGGCCTTAATCATGAAGTACATGAGGACTATAATCATATAAAAGAAAAGGTCTTTTCTACAATAAATTAGGATGTACCTGAAGATTTGCAGGGTCTTGGGCAGCAAAAGTAGTTGTGTCAAAATTACTGGCATTCACCCTGATCACAGCCAGAGCCAAAGAAGGGGAGGTCAGACTTATGGTCTTGGTTGAAAAATTCAGCTGTAAGCCAATGTCATCCACTACTTTTAGCAATCTGTAAAGAGAAGTAGCAGTTCAAATTCAGCACTCTGACTGAATTGTTTTCCCCAGTGTAAGCAGAATACAGAAAAGAAACTTAACAAGTCATTATGAACCTCGTAAGTGGGAGAAAAATACTTGGGTATAATTAATCATCTAGAAGCATCATTATTATTAGAAGAGCCCCTCTCATGACCATATCAGTGTGCTACGTCATACCTTTGGGCCAAAGGGGCCAGCAAGGTGGGCGGAGAATGAAGGAGTCGGCTGACTTGGTTTATCATTTGTCCTGCGAGGTTAGGCTCCAAGCTGCCTAAGGACAGAGCCCACTCCATCCGGGACACTTGGTTCTCAAGATCAGAAACACTGATGCTGCTGGTATGAACAATTTCTGTAACAAGAGAACCAAATCACTTTATTAAAACATAATGGAAAAATCACTCATAAAGAAACATACATAGACTCTGTGACCTGGAAAACCCAACCCTAGGTATTTGCCCCAGGGAAAGGAAAACATGTTCATAAATGTTATAGTAGGCTCTTACCAACAGTGTAGGAGGGTTCCCTTTTCTCCACATCCTCTCCAGAATTTATTATTCATAGACTTTTTGATGATGGCCATTCTGACTGGTGTGAGGTGATACCTCACTATAGTTTTGATTTGCATTTCCATAATAATTAGCAATGATGAGCATCTTTCAAGTGTCTACTGGCTATCTGTATGTCTCCTAACAATGCAGTTGCTTAATTCCACCACTTAACATCCTATTTCTTATTTTGCATATTCCTTTCTAATCTTTATCCACACAATAAAACACTATTATAAACATGATGTGCAAACTAAATATTTGCTTTTGCATTATTTTCACTTAAGACTTAAAAAATGCCCCAAGTTTCTGTCTGTTTATGCACAGCTGCATACTAGACATGCTATTGAGGTGGCATATCATATTTCATCATTCCTCTCTTGTGGAATTCAAAAAAAATCTCAAGCCATTTGGCAGAGGCTCCAGATCTCCTGGACAGGCTTGCCTGAGGCAGAGGAGGCGAGAACACAACAGCTCAAGTCTCGTGTCTCCAAGAATTTCACTTTGCTTCACCCTCCAAATTCTAGAGGAAGACCTGCTATATCTTATTCACTGGACTTAGACTGCAGAGATTATGCAGAATTCTCTCTGCTTCCTTCCCTCTTCCCTTTTTTACTCTCAAGCATACTTTGTGTCCGGGAGCCTGGTGCAGTTTCTGTGGCATTCTCATATTCACCATTATTCCAAACCTATGTGGTTAGTGTGGTTATTTCCATCTTAAGGTAGACCAGGCTCAGTCAGGAGGAGCTAAAAGGCTTATTCCAAATCCCACCACCTGTGAGGGCCTAGGCAGACCTGCCCTGAGGTCTTCTGAATGGTCTTCCCCTTCTCACGGCTCCTCTGGCTCATCACCAGCTCTGGCATTCTGTGCCATTTCAAGAACATCAATTTTTTTCTTTTGTTTTCTGTCTAAATGGAGTTCCTGCTTTTAATGGTTCAAAACTGATCTCTTCAGAATGTTGAAAACAGTGACCCACCTTTTGCAGGAGAAAGAAACCTGTAAAATAATTCATCTGGATAAAATGAGATCTGTGTTTGCCTCAGAGCTATTTATCTTGGCCAAACAATCAATCTCAACTGTATCTGTGTTCTACGAATGCCCAAAGGAAAGCTCTCAAAATCAAGCAGACATCACAAAAAGAAAGGCTTAATGTGGTCTCATCGCAGACATCATAATTTGGCAGGCAGCTGGGTTTCAGGGGGCTCGAATGACAAAAACATGGGATCAGTGTGGCTTGTCATATTTACCTGTCTTGTCAGGAGGTATGCCAGTCGTGTCGACGTTCACAGGGGCAGACGTGGTTGGAGAGGGGGCTGACGACTTCCCAGGGGACAGGGTGAGGGGAAGATCAGGTGGAGGCTTAGGGGAAGAGACAGTTCCAGATGGCAGGGGCATATCAATGGCTGGGCTGGAAGTTATGGGAGCTGAAGGCTGGGGAGAAGGTAGCGGAATCACCCCTGTTGGAGAGTGAGGGCTCTGGGTTACAACTGGATGAGCTAGAGGCTCAGCAAAAGAGAAGGCACTAGAGATCTGGGACACAATGGTGGCCTGAGGAGCAACTGGGATGGCATTGCTGGAAGAAGAGAATGGTGGGCCGTGTGGATGACGAGCGAGACACACAACGGGATCCTGCAGGTCACTAAAGGCAAGAATCAGAGAGATGCATATGAGACACAAACAAGCTACAGAGGCTAAGCTCTTCTCGTGGCAACCATGTGACACCACCAAGGCTACACGGCTCCATTGTGGACTTGCATTTGCAGACCCTCTGTGTACCTGCCAATGGTCTCCTGCCCCTGCCCACTTCCACCACCTTCTCCCCAGGAGAGGAATTAGCCAGGAGGGATGCTCTTTTTTGAATTCACAGTTCTGCTTCACTTGTTCACTGCTACTCCCTGATTCTACACGTCATCACTTTTCAGGCAGTTGAGAAGAGCATGTACCACTGCCAGGTGCTTCTTGGGAAGGGAGCTGTTGAATGCCCTGCAACCAAACTGGTGGTTTCCATATACTAGGAGTCTGTCTGTGGTGGGCTTTTTAGATTTCACAAAATTTATTCTTAAAAAAAAAAAAAAATGGAATCACAGGCCCAAACTGTTTCAAACGTACTTAACATTTTTCTAAAATTAGAATCAAATACCAAAATGTAATTTTCTTGTAATATTCAAATCCACGCTGACAAAACTGGCTCATCATTTTTAAGACAACTGATTTGACTTAGAAACTAAAGCATACCCATTTCAAAACTATGTGTGTCCATCCATAATAGATACACTAACTTACTAACTCTTGTGTCAACTCAGTATTAACACTGAGCTCAAAGGGGTAAGGAGTAAACTGAAAAGCAGCTCTAAATTAGTCAGTAACAATAAAATGTTCTTCAATTTTTTCTTACACTTTTTACAATCAAAGTGCATAATTCTGTTAATTACAATTACAATCTTCTGCATATTGATCAATAGAAAAATATGTAAAAATAATTATTATTGATTTGTACAGTAGAGTTTTTAATTTCAGTAAATTCTCATACTGGTCTTGGTGGTTCACAAATAAGCTTTTCCTTTCCAAGAAACTTCAAATTTAGGTCGTTCACATGCATTGGTGACACTGGCTGGGAAAGGTAAATCACACAGCCATTTTTTTCTTCAACTTACTGAATTTTGTTTCAACAAAATCTTGAGTTGGAATTAACAATACACAATTTTGTGTGAAACTGATGAGCACAGAAATCTGCCAGAATCAATTTTATACTGCATAGCCTGCCAAAGTACTAACTAGCATACAGTACCTGATGAAGAAATGTTGCTGAATGAAAAAAATGAATCAAGCTGGGGCCAAAGGGGTGGTCCGAGCTTATACATCAGCTACACCCTTAATGTTACTTTAGCCCAGTGGTTCCCAATCTTGGCTGTGCCTGAGAATTACCCAGAGGCCCTTTTAAAAATTAGAGATTTCTGTGGCCTTCTCCTCAGTGTCTGATTTAGTTGGTCCTGAGGTGACAGTGAAGTCTCCTCATTGGATCCTGATGCTTTCAGAAATTCCATCTCCCAAGTGAGGTTCAACCCTCCACCTTGATGGGGGTATATTAAGCTTAAAACTCAAGTACTCTTTACCTTTTATTACATAAAATGCTACATATCCTTAACTAAAGTTCTTTAGCTACTCCTAGGGGCCCAATGTTTCAATGTATCCCAGAAATTTGGCCCACAAAGGGCAGACAGGCTACACTTAGCCTTTTATTCCCATATGAGAAGTTTCATATTAAAAAATTCATGTCCTTTTTTAAAAAATACAATTTTTATCTGATTGTAGAAAAGTATACAAAATGCTGCAAAGAAAAAAAAGTAAACAAGAAAATGACCATCAAGCAGGCAGGCCAATCACTGGGAACTCTTGTGAGCATTTTCATTCATTCAATTCCTGGGTTTTTCCATGTATATTTTCATACACTTTTGATCACACCGTCCATGACTTTTGGGATCATCTACTATTTTGAAGAATCCATCTCCCTGCTTACCTCCACTGAGGCAGAGGTTAAGGTAGTGATTTGCAACTTCAGTTGCCCATTAGAACCACCAGGAAAGTTTTTAAAACTCTTAATCCCTAGGCTATGCCCCAGACTCATTTAAGCAGAATTACTGAGGGTGGAGACTAGAAATCAAAATTTTAAAACATTTTTAATTTGAACTAATTGTAGGCTTACAGAAATACTGCAAAAATAACACAGAGATTCATACACTCCTCACCCAGCTTCCCCCAATGTTAACATCTAACATCTGTAGTTTAATCCAAATAGCTACCAAACTTTAGCATATGACAAAGGTGACATCTCAGATCACTGAAGAAAGGGTGGACTTTTTTAATAAATGGTGCTGGGACCACTGACTGGATAGACATTTGGAAAAGATTAAATTACTCCCATGCCTCCCACCAAATAAGAATAAAATTCCAAGTGGATCTAATGTAGAAAAAAAATCATATAAGTACTAGAAAAACACAAAGATGAATTCCTCTATATCTAGGTGTAGGGAAAGGCTTTCTAATAATGCCTCCAAATCCACAAGCAATAAAATAAAAGATTGATAAAATTTAAGTACATTTAAAATTTTTATTTGCATAACAAAAACATATAAACAAAGTCAGAAGATAACTGACAAACTGGGAGAAAATATATGCAACATATACCACAGACAAAGGTCTACTATCCACAATATATAAAGTTCTCTTAAAAACTGATTAAATATCCAGTGGGAAAAATACATTAACACACAATTCACAGAAATGATACAAAAATGGCCCCAAATATATGAAAGAAATGTCCAAAAAGTTTTAATAAGAGAAGTACAAATAACATTAAGATACTATTCTTCCTATACCACACTGGAAAAATTTTTAAATATGAGGACACATTCAGCTGGTGAGGCTGGGAAGGCAGAATATTTTTAACACTTCTCGGGTGATTCTAATGTGCAACCAAGATTGCAAATCATTGATTTCAGGCAACAGAAACTTCATACAAAAGAAAATTGCTTTTTTTCCTAAAACTGAAAACCCTTCTTCACCATCGAAATTTCAAAATTCCTTAGCCAGCATGGTGATTAAATTATTATTATTATTATTATTAGGAAAAGGGTCAGCATATTTGCTACATACCACTGCAGTTTCTTTACCTCCTCTAGGGAGGAAGGGCACGGGGTCCTGGTAGAACAGCAGCACTGTTCTGGAGGAGACAAAAGGAAAAGAATGAAAATGCAAGGTCAAGAACAAGGCAAGGGAGAAGCTCAGATCCTTCAAGTATTACGATTCTCACACTGATGGCATTTTAAAGAACTTAAGTCTGAAACAGATGATAAAATAAATTGGATTCCATTATATTGACAATTATATATAAATAGTAAGTGCTTAAAATATTTATTGAATGAATAATATGGGGTTGTATGCAGTATCAATTGCTCTTCAGCAACTCCTAAGAGAAATTCCGAAGTAAATATATCCCAGCAGCAATCGATCGAGCACTCCAAATAGAATTCTCTATCTCAATAGGGTTGTTTTATTCTGACTTCCAAAACAGTATACTGAGACTTTACTGAGAAAGCAGGAAAAAGCACCTTTTAGAGATCCGTAACAACCACCCAATGACAAGACTCAAAACAGAAAGTTGTAACATATGTAAATTTATTCATTATATTTTCGATTTGAAAAAGATTACATCAAAGTCATGTGACAATGAACACAGCCATAAAGATAGAGACAACTTACCCATTGGTCGAATCTTTACTGTTTGGAAAGCAACCATCACAGCACATATGTTCATTGTCTTATTCAATTTTATGGTGAATGTACAATTTACTGTGCTGTAAAGAGAAATATATATAACCAGAGCATTACTCAACTGGAAACCTACCTACATACTTGTAGCTGTTTTTCAAACAGTGGGCAAAGGGGACACTGACACTGTTAACTTGCAATGTCACCCCAATAAGCTTCCTACCATGGGTGGAACTTTACCCCAAAGATTTCCTATGACAGAGCATTTAGAGAGGTTTACATTCACAGAGAATGCAAACCAGAGACCCTCTGACCATACACAGCTGCTAATTCGTTTTGCCCACCTGCATAATGAACATGTGGGGGTGGAAACCTGGTTACGAAGACAAGTATCCTGACACCTAGAGTCTGAGCGGTGGCGGCTTGCCTGGTTTCTGGAGGCCGATGGGTTTTCAACATGAGAGCCCTTTGACATCCCAGCCTAGACAAATATCAAGGTCTCTTAAATCCAAAACCACTCTGGCAGTTCCATTTAGATCATCAGATAACTAGGAATTTAAGACATTCTGTTTCTTTTTTCACTTTTGTCTTAGTTTCAGTTCAGTTCAGTTACTCAGTTGTGTCCGACTCTTTGCGACCCCATGAACTGCAGCATGCTGAACAAAATATTAATGTTGCAAATAATGAGAAGTGAAATAACTAAATACATATGGTGGGTAGGGATCCAATCTACAGCTTCATGGGAAACTTGTCATTATTTGTACCAGTGAATCATTAGATGAGCAGAAACTTATTTTCTAGGACTTTTACTAGAATGGAATGCTCAAGATTCAGGTGGTCAGACTACTGACCTAAAAGCTGTTCTTGTTGGCTTATGCAGCTAGGACAGCCAGTGAACATCATTTCATTTTTTTTTTATTTTAAATTTTATTTTATTTTTTTAAATTTTATTTTATTTTTAAACTTTACATAATTGTATTAGTTTTGCCAAATATCAAAATGAATCCGCCACAGGTATACATGTGTTCCCCATCCTGAACCCTCCTCCCTCCTCCCTCCCCATACCATCCCTCTGGGTTGTCCCAGTGCACTAGCCCCAAGCATCCAGTATCGTGCATCGAACCTGGACTGGAAACTCATTTCAACCTCAAATAGCTGTCAGGCAATCTGTGATTCAACCTTGCGTGCACTTTTTAATTTCTTATTCTTTCCGATCTTTTCCTTCCTCCTCTCTCCTTTCCCCAAGCTCCATAATTTTTTCAAAATTGAAATGAATGTCTTTTTTTAAATATATATTTTTATTTATTTATGTGGCTGTGCTGAGTCTTAGTTGTGGCATTCAGAATCTTCGATCTTCGTTGTGGCACGTGGGATCTTTAGAGGCAGCAAACTCTTAGCTGCGGCACGTGGGATCTATTAGTTCTGACTAATTAGATTCCCAGGGATCTAATAGTTCCCTGACCAGGGATTGAACCCAGGCCCCCTGCACTGGGAGCACATAGTCTTAGCTATTGGACCACCAGGGAAGTCCCTCACCAAGCTCCATATTATGTTCCTTCTTCTCTGTGTGGCCTTCACCCTGACTAGACCACTGGGAGCCATTTGTTGGTCCTATTGGTGGCCTGTGGGGCTAAGGGCGGTGATAAGCCTCAGCTTCATAGAACCAGAGGTAAATGGTTCAACACCTCCCACACCCCTCTGAGCTTCATAAAGAAATGAGAAGATGGATGTGACTGTGATATGTGTTTGGAAAAATAAAAAATTATATATCCAAACTATCACTAATGTGTATTTATTCTAGAGGAATACCTTTGAATTTGTACCCTAAGACTCCTCATACTTTATTTCTCATGAGTAGAGAAATAATGATCTTTAATAAAAAGGGTATGAAAAATGACTGACCTTTGGGACTCTGCTGCATCACACTCTGTAAAATAAGTCTGAAACAAAAGAAAAAATGTATTAATGTTAGTTTGATAATTGAAAATATCAGGCAAGATGACCCAGGATTTATCACAGCATCACAGAATCTTAGAACTACAAAAACTCCTAGGAATGATCTAATTCTCATTCCTACCAGATTAATGACATACGATCAAAGCTATTCAGGCTCTACTTGGATACCTCTAGTGTCAGGAAACTCTCTACCACACAAGGGAGCACATTCTCCTGAAGCCCCGGTTTTAAGAAACCTGGTTTTACTTAAAGGAAAATCTATCCCTGTGTAACATCCATCCATTGAGCCTAGTTTTGATTTTTGGAGCAATATAACTTGCCCATTCATTCTTTTACACAGCAGATTTGGGGGTAATTTGAATACCTATCTCCTCAGGAATACAGAACACCATGCTCTCCCCCAAATAATAACAATAATTATAAACAAGTACAGGATGTACTATGATTACCTCACTTAAGGTTTCCAGAGTTTTGTTGAGTTCTGATTGTCTGCTAATAAAATGAGAAATTGACATGAAGGAGATCACTGATGATGTTAAGTTCAAAACAAGTTAGAATTTTAGCAATTACATGAAGCATATGGTATTTATTGCTTGCAGTGTTCACTTTGAAGAAATACTGGGTACAGTAAGAGATTCCTATGTGGGTAAAATTAATTAATATGACAAGGGAAACAAACCAGAAAGACGCTGTATCAGTTCCAGCCAATGGCAAGATATAAATTATGGTTAAACAATCTTATTACTTATTAGGCTACTGCAACTCCCAGGCAGCTGCCTCTGGCAAAGGGCCAGAGGAAGTGCTGGCCCGAGGCAAAACTTCTGAGACTGGCTAGTCACTCACCCTGGGGGCCCTCTGTCTCTGATTTTTCCTCCTCTACAACTGACACCCTCCTCCACCCTCCAGCACTCTCCAGTCACGGTCCCCACACTCCACAGCCTCAGACCGCCCTGCCACTTTATTTTTTACCCCATAAATGCCCCAAGTTGCTGGCCTTTGGAGAGGTAGATCTGAGACTTGTTCTCCTCATGTGGCTACGTTAGGAAAAAGCCCTCTCTCTGCTGCAAGTCTTGGCTTCTCGGTTTTTTAGCTTGTTGCACGCTGGGCAAAACGAAATCTAGTTTAGTGAAGATCTTACATAATTCAGTAGCATCAAAGAGAACATCCTCATGGGGATATTAGTTGATAACAGGTTACTATGGTTAGTTTGTGAAGAACTCAAGGACCAATTCTTCATACCTCTGGGTCTGTCTCTATCCTATTCTTGGTTTCCAAAAGTAAAGATAGCTCAACAAGTATCTTTCCAGAGTTGATGTCTTAGGTTTTAAATCAAACTGCAAGATTACTCACTTCAATTCCCTTAGAGACAGGATTCCAGTTAACGTGCCATTAGCCATAACTTGATTCTGTTAGAAGCACAACATCGTTAATATAGCAATCATTGTTTTGTTTTATAACACTTTCTAACAAGAAGTTGTTCTTTAGTTTTGTTGGGCACCTAAAGACCTACACCCCAAAGACTGTGATTCCTAACTACATGGAATATTGTCTAGCAAAAGAGTGAATACATATTGGCTGAGTCAGTCTTTGTTTTTGTTTTCTTTAAAAAATATTCTTAATCAGCAAGTCTGACGTGCTAATTTCTATCTTTTGTTATTTCAAGAATTCCCCCCAAAAGACCACTATTAAAGCTCTCTGTGTGAATGTAAAAAGGGACACTTGGTAACAACCATCACTGCATTTCTAGCACCTAGCTCATTGCCTGGCACATAGTAGGTGCTCAGGAAATATTCATGGAATTAACAAACCATATTTGGCTGGGATCTTCTGAACCAATCTGGGCTTCTGAACAAGGTGGTTCAGATGGTAATGAATCTTCCTGCAATGCAGGAGACACAGGTTCGATCCCTAGGTGGGGAAGATCTCTTGGAGAGGAAATGGCAGTCCACTCCAGTATTCTTGCCTGAGAAGTTCCATGGACAGAGGATCCTGGGGGGCTACCCTCCATGGGATCCCACAGAGTCAGACAGGACTGAGTGACTAATACTTTCACTTTTCATTTTCTGAACCAAGCTAGGTTATGGGAAGGCTGATACTACTTGTCTGAGTCCCAGATGGGAGTGAACAGGATCAGATTGAGACTATTTTTAGATTCAAGGTATTTCCTATTGCTAGGAGTTTCTAATATAATTTAAAATTCTGACTGGCAGTAGAACTATATCATATAAACACTCATATTCAGCAGCAAACCCAGTGAAAACTAAAACATAATTTTTAACAAAACTCCATGATTATCATGAAATCAAGCTCTCTTGACAAAACTAGTGTTTCAACAACACATACTTTATTTAAATTTGGTCATAAAAGTAAATATGCAAAATATCAGAAATAATTTGAACCTTAAATCCTTGAATATCTGAGAATTCAATTTTTAAATTGCAATTAAAAAATCTTTAAAACCTACCTGGGTAATATTGCTTTCTTCGTCATATTGAAACATGATCTCACCTCTAAAAAAGGCTAAAAATAAAATTTCAAAAAGAAATCTGAGACTTGCATCCTTAAGAGTTTGAGGATTAATATGACACAGGAAAAGATCATCATATTACTTTATAATCAAGTCTTTGTTATTCACATTTACTCTCTTTTCTGTCAGAAAGTTATTCAATGATTATCAATCAGTACAATTTTCAGAAAATATCAACTCTACATTTTATGTGGCAATGCAGAAAAAGAAAAAGCTTATCTGCTTGTCAAGAAATTTTATCCCTACCTGTTTCTCATCAAGACTGTTTTCTGTCAAGATGTTAACTAGGGGAACTGTGGCTCTAACGCTGAAAATCTTTTTAAGCTGTTATAGTTGCAGTTATAGGAGACAGGGAAGGGAGAGAAAAAGTATTTCTCAGCAGTTAAGCTACCTTATGAAAGTCTATTTATTCCTTGCCATTTGCAGTTTTTGTTGTTGTTTTAAAATGCAGTTACCAAATGCACTGTCTTTCCTAGGAACACAGTTGAGATTTTGCTTTGAAACCTGAATAGAATACAGAGCAAATCCTTTCTTCAGTTGAACAACTTGTGACTTTCATCCCAGAAACGCCAGAAAACTCTGTTTTGGAAACACCTGCTTTGAGGAATACTGAACTCAATTTCAGAACTCAAAGCATTTCCTGCAGGGTATACTCGGAGGGGCTTTGGCTCCATGTGGAAACTAATAAAACAGAGACTCCTTAACAGAAGTACACTGTGTGCACTTCATAATCTAGAGACAAAAAACTGGCCTCCTGAGCAGAAAGGCAAGGATATCATATAAACTAGAGCAGGGCTCAACCAACTTTTCTGTAAGAGATCAGAAAATAAATATTTGAAGTTTTTGTGGGCTATATGTTCTCTGTTGAAACTATACAACTTTGTGGTTATAGTGTAAGAGCAGCCATAGTCAGTATATAAAAGAATGGCATGGCTGTGTTCCAACGAAACTTTATTTACAAAAACATGTGACAGGCTATTATTTGAACTATGTGCAGTATTTTGCCAACTCCTGAGCTAGAGGGTGGAAGGCCTCCCAATCTCATCTTTCATTGCACTCCAAAATACAACTGATTCCCATAGCCAAGGACCCAGCAGTCCACTTCCACTTAAAATGGCTGACAATGCCATTAGACCAGCGAACATGATTTACCTTTTCCAGCCACCTTTCTACTGAGAACCCCAAACTCTGCATATTGATACTGAAATTTAAATTAATACACTACATAATTATTAAAAGCAAAGATAATCAGTTGCTGTTGTTTAGTTGCTCAGTTGTGTCCGACTTTTGTGACCCCCATGGACTGAAGCCCACCAGACTCCTCTGTCCATGGGATTTCCCAGGCAAGAATACTGGAGCAAGTTGCTATTTCCTTCTTCAGGGGATCTTCCTGACCCAGGGATCAAACTCATATCTCCTGCATTGGCAGGCTGATTCTTCACCACTGAGCCACCAGGGAAGCCCAAAGATAATTTATAAATGCATAGAACTGCTTGTCCATTTTTGCTAAAATCTTAGCTTTTAAAAACTTATTTAGCAACTGTATGTGTGCTGACACACAATTTTTCTCCCTTGCCTCTCCATTCTCCAAGTTCATCCTTCGGTCTTATTGAGCACATGTTCAGTTTCATGAATGTGCTGGGCATACAATGGTAGCAGAGCAGCCAGGAAGCCACTACCTTTTGACCCTCAGCCTGACTCTACCTGGTCAGATCCCAGTTTTCTCACCAGCCTCCATTTCCCTTAATAAATCCAGATTGGAATCTGTAAGAAGTGAAGGTTTCTGGCAGGATATTGTGGAATTTCTGGTGCCAAAAGAGTTGCTCCCCTGAAAAGGTTGTTTTCACCAGACACTAAAACAAATGGTCAATTCAGTAGCTTAACTGGGGAAAACATTACTCCAACCAGCTTCCCGGCATCTGTTATTCAAGATGACCAGGATTTTTTTTTTTTTTGTACTAAATGTTCAACTTTGAAACAGTTATCAAACATCATGTAGACATAACATTAAGCTAGACATTAGTCACCAGTACAAAACATAAATGAAGCATGAAAATACTGAAATTATGGAGTATCCAGTGAAGAGAGGGGTACGAGGGGAGGGAGGTGAGGAGAGAAGAGAGTTACACAATATATGGAAGTGAAATGTATCCAAAATGTTCTTTTTTCTTTAATCAAAGTCAGCTAATATTTTCCTGCTATATTCAACCTAGAGAATACTACTAGCAGAAAGCTCATGTAAGTAAACTTTACATTCACACAAATAGAAAGTGTTCGTGGAACATTTTTTCAATGGAAAGTTTGCTTGTTTTCTCAACTATCCAACCTTAACTTATGTTACTTTAAATTGTTTCCTATGTTCTTCAAACAAAGTATTAAACTGTTAAAAGGAACAGAATAAAATGAAAGCATTACTATAATTATTGGCTTTTTTATATCATTGGAGCCACATTAAAACTTTTAACATTATAAAATACTGTTACCTTCCTCTTCTCTCTTCCCATGATCCAGTTCTGACCTGTCACACCATGTTTTTCTGTTTTTCACATCTGCTTTCATTGATTTTAATAAGGAAGGGAGGCCAGAGAGCCAAACCAACGTGAGAAAAGTGGTTGCTTCACTCCTTCTGGCCCATGGCAGAAGGGAAAATATTCCCATTTCAAAAATAGCATGTTCTCAAGAGGTTTCCATTTTAATTTTTAAAAACAGTGGACAGTCTTTGTTAGTGATGGCAAAATACACTATGGGCACTCCTGCAATTAGCGTCCAATTAAATGAGGTGTATGTGAGATTTTCAACATTCTAGTAGAGCAGTTGGTTTTATTTTTAGCAAAAGACAACATCCTGTTTCTAAGTTATAATACTGAAGGTCCTATAGAAAAGCTTGAGGACTTTATATACAAGAAATGGCTTTCAATAATTAAATCCATTATTAATTATGTTCATGAATTAACTCTAAGGATATTAGCTATGGTGAAAAATATTTGCTGCAGAGTTTCATGTTCTCATATTAAAGGAGTTAACCCATTATCTCACTTTCAATCGTATCTAAAATTTGCTTTGGTTTTCATTTGAGACTCTGGGTAGCCAGGTGTGATGAAAAGAGATAAATCAGAGGGTCCCACATCATATACTTAACAGCAGGAAAACAAACCGTTTCTCTGTGGAGCTAATTGATTTGGTCATGTGTAATGTACACAAGAACTAACCTGAGTCATTGCAAATAGATGACAAATTGCAGATATTTCTCTGGGGTTTGACACCTGCAAAGAAAATACAACCCAGCGGGTTAAACATGTTAACACCTGCACTTAAATACAACATTAAGAGAATTCACAAATTCAGGCATTGAACATGTACCCAAAATACTATATGTTGGATATAACTGGCTATGATTAATTCCACAAAGACTAAAGGAATGAGTTTTCATTTCTTAGTAGTTAAGCTATGGAAGTGGACTCACACCATTCTTTAGTGTGTCAGTATCCGATCCCCTACTCCTCCCGAACATTTCTTTGTCCCATTCCCAATTAATCCCTTTTCTGCCCAATAAAGAAGGAAGAGCATGAATACAACTGAGTATAGAGACTTTAAATGAAACAGCCCTTCCTTACTCATAGATCCTCTTTCCTTTCCTGAGAGTCCATGAACACTCTAATGCTGGTCTTAGCTCCTTATGTAAACATATGTATGAAATAACATCAATGTGTGATATCTTTTCACATGGGCAAAACCTGTAAAAGTCAAAAAATAGTGGCTGAACATCTCCCACCTTCTATAGGCTTTGGGAGGTTCCAGATACAGACCCTGCCCTCAAGGAGCTTACAATCTAGTGAGGGATACTGGCCAGTAAATAAAAAGTTATCAATTCAGCTGCTCAGTCGTGTTTGCCTCTCTGCAACCCCGTGGACCGCAGCACACCAGGCTTCGCTGTCCCTCACCAACTCTTGGAGCTTGCTCAAACTCATGTCCATCAAGTCAGTGATGCCATCCAACCATCTCATCCTCTGTTGTCCCCTTCTCCTCCCACCTTCAATCTTTCCCAGCATCAGGGTCTTTTCCAGTGAGTCAGTTCTTCGCATCAGGGGGCCAAAGTACCGGAGTTTCAGCTTTAGCATCAGTCTTTCCAATGAATATTCAGGACTGATTTCCTTTAGGACAGACTGGTTTGATTTCCTTGCAGTCCAAGGGACTCTCAAGAGTCTTCTCCAACACCACAGTTCAAAAACATCAATTATTTGGAGCTCAGCTTTCTTTATAGTCCAACTCTCACATCCATGCGTGACTTCTGGAAAAACCATAGCTTTGACTAGATGGACCTTTGTTGGCAAAATAATGTCTTTGCTTTTTAGGTTGCTGTCTAGGTTGGTCATAGCTTTTCTTCCAATGAGCAAGTGTCTTTTAATTTCATGGCTGCAGTCACCATCTGCAGTGATTTTGGAGCCCAGGAAAATGAAGTCTGCCACAGTTTCCATTGTTTCCCCATCTATTTGCCATGAAGTGATGGGACTGGATGTCATGATCTTAGTTTTCTGAATATTAAGTTTTAAGCCAGCTTTTTCACTCTCCTCTTTCTCTTTCATCAAGAGGCTCTTTAGTTCTTCACTTCATAAGGGTGGTGTCATCTGCATATCTGAGGTTATTGATATTTCTCCTGGCAGTCTTGATTCCAGCTTGTGCTTCATCCAGCATGGCATTTCACATGATGTTATACAAAGTTATAGTGAAGGCAAATTGGAGTGATGGCCAGTACAACAGATGACATAGGCATACAAAGGAGGCAGAGATGAGGAGGAGGAGAAATAAGCCATGTTAAAACAAAAAACTTCACAAATATTAACCTAAGAAATACCTTCTCCTTTGGTGAAAGGAGAGGTACATCTTTTCTTTGATTTCAAAAGAGCTCAAAATTTACTCCACTGAAAATCTTTCCTTCATTAATTTCACCCTTTTGGGGAATTATCAAAAATCTATAACAAAAGTGAGGGACAAATGTTGATTGTGTATTAGCAGACTGCTGAGGGGAAAAGATTGTCATATTAAGAAATATTTTCTGGTCTTACGTTTAGATCTTTAATCCATTTTGAGTTTATTTTTGTGTATGGTGTTAGAAAGTGTTCTAGTTTCATTCTTTTACAAGTGGTTGACCAGAGTTCCCAGCACCAGATGTCCATCAGCAGATGAATGGATAAGAAAGCTGTGGTACATATACACAATGGAGTATTATTCAGCCATTAAAAAGAATACATTTGAATCAGTTCTAATGAGGTGGATGAAACTGGAGCCTATTATACAGAGTGAAGTAAGCCAGAAAGAAAAACACCAATACAGTATACTAACGCATATATATGGAATTTAGAAAGATGGTAACAATAACCCTGTGTACGAGACAGCAAAAGAGACACTGATGTATAGAACAGTCTTATGGACTCTGTGGGAGAGGGAGAGGGTGGGAAGATTTGGGAGAATGGCATTGAAACATGTAAAATATCATGTATGAAATGAGTTGCCAGTCCAGGTTCGATGCACGATACTGGATGCTTGGGGCTGGTGCACTGGGACGACCCAGAGGGATGGAATGGGGAGGGAGGAGGGAAGAGGGTTCAGGATGGGGAACACATGTATACCTGTGGTGGATTCATTTTGATATTTGGCAAATCTAATACAGTTATGTAAAGTTTAAAAATAAAATAAAATTTAAAAAAAAAAAAAAAAAAAGAAATATTTTCCTGTCCTTGTTAGGTCTGGTTTGGTCAGAATTATGTATGCAATGTCTGGTTGCTATTTTATTTCTACTGCACTTTATGAGTGCTTAATTCTTTCCCAAGAGAACTAGTTTGGATATAAACTAAAATTATATTTTGAGTTAGTACGTGTGATGTGGTTCCTGCCAGAATGATTTAGTTGACATTTGGTGTGTAGGCATCATGTTTCAGCTAAGGGTTTTGATTCTGTGAGCAAACAATTTAGATGGTGAAAGGTACCTGACATGTAGATTTCTATACTGGTCCAGCAATGTTACCCACACCAAAATAGAAAGATTTCATTTAAAATATACTTACTTATGGATATAACTCATTGAAAACATATACTATGCGAATACTATAGAATATACAGATGGTGGGTTGTAATGGTTTATATGTTCTTTACAACCATTGGTCTATTGCTCACTAAGCTTTTCATTCTAACATGTCTCCTGTTTCTCTAAATTTTTAGTTGTACCTTCATTTCCAGTGATATATGTCTTCTGCTGTTCATGCATACTGAGAATTTTCTTTCCAATTGCTAGGGCTGTTATCCATAATTTCCTCCAAGGATATGGCCACAGGTCAGCATTTAAATCATGAGTGAGAAAACTTTTGGCTGTAATGGGTTAAATAGTAAATATTTGGGGCTTTGTGTATCTAAAATATTTTTTGTCTCTGTCACAGCTACTTTACTATTCATTGTGGCAGGAAAGTAGCCATAGACAATGTATATAAACAAATGCACATGGTGGTGTTCCAATAACACTTTATTTACAAGCATACATGGTGGGTCATATTTGGCCCACAGGCCATAGTTTGTCAAACCCTGCTTTGAATCAATTGGAAGCTTTTGTTAAGCAAATCATGAATCCTTAATCTTATAATAGGTACTTAAAAGTATATCCCTTTTTGGATTTAAATAATTTTCGAGGTTCACTCCTTTAAGACTCTTTCCTTCATAAACTGCATACCACTGATAATCATTAGCAGCAGTCCTCCTATCTCCCATGCCTCTTAACCATGGCAGAAACACTTGTGTAATCATTGCCTTTATTCGCTCATATGTTCATATAGTTATGTTTGTTTCTCTTGTCTTTCCCCGTAGACTAGGAGATTCTAGGGAGTGGGAATTGTGTCTAATTATTATTATATAATAATAATTTTTATTCCCTGGTGGCTCAGACAGTAAAGAATCCTCTTGCAATGCGGGAGACCTGGGTTCGATCCCTGGGTTGGGAAGATCCCCTGGAGGAGGGCATGGCAACCCACTCCAGTATTCTTGCTTGGAGAATTCCATGGACAGAGGAGCCTGGCGGGCTACAGTCTATGGTCGCAAAGAGTTGGACACAACTGAGCAGCTAAGCACAGCACACAACACAGTACATTATTATGTAACTCCAAACACTTAGTACAATTTAAGGTACCCAGTGCATAAACATCTATTCATTATGAACAGATTTCATTTTTAAAAGACAGGAAAAAGGTAAAAGAAAATATAAACACCCACCACTATTTATCTAACTTTAGGTATAAAAAAAGAAAGTCTATATATTGATAAGTCATACCTGATGCGTTGAAGGTTTTTACTATAGTGATTTTAGTTTTTTCTGCAAAGAAGCAATTTAAACATTAGAGCAGAATTGTTACTTATTTTTTAAAAACAATTTACCATGAGTATCATTTCAGTGAACTATTAAGAAAATCATACTGTTGACACCTTCAAGACACTATTGGTCATCTCAGCAGCAGGATGAATGAGCTTTACGTACTCAGATCATTGGCAGAGGGTGGGTCTGGATTTGGACTGCTGTTTCCCCAGTTGGATCACATCTGTTACACACCCCACTGCTTGCATAATTCTACCACAGTTTCCATGTGCTGCTGCTAGACAAATTAATGTGGATTTACACATCAGATATGCAGAATTAAGTCATTATAAGGATCTTCAGGTGATAAGTTTTAAAGAGAGGGCAATTCAGAATGAACATTAATGTAAACAGTAAACACAAGATCGAAAATATTGCTATAATACTCTAATATAGTGAAGTATCCTGCTATTTTCTTAAGACATTAATATAATAATAATGTAATATTACTGCAGATAAAATTATCCTCAGAGAGGTAGAGAATATCCAACTACAGTCATACAATAAGCTCATAGCAGAACCAGGAGAGAACTGTTCAAAGTCTTGATTCACAGGCAAATATTAACATACTCTGAGGAAGCAAACCTTAGAAATACCCTCCCAACACACTCTGGGGACAGAGCCCATGGCTTGGTTTCCAGTGAAGAGAGAATGAGGCTCATAATTCCTTACTGTAAGGATGATGTAAGAGACTGTGTTCAGGGCACAGATTTGCTAAGAAGGTCTGTCTCCTAGGGTTAGTGGCAAGTTCTGAAGAAAACATCAAGGTCAGATCTTGGAGGAGCACTTAATGATGATGGCATTCTGAGTTTCAGAAATCTCATTTCTATATGTTATTGACGAGTTTCTGTTTCAGTATGTGACAGAGCCATGGGCAATGATTGGTGGTAATCATAAAGGCTGACAGCATTTTGCATTAAGAATCCTTTAAATATATGGCTTGTTCCAATACATTGCTTTCCCGAGTAAATAAAACACAACTGTGAAATGAACTCCTGGTTCTAGTGAAAAAACAAAGTGCTTTTAGGGAAGAAAGTTCTTCAGCCTCACAAATAAAAAATGCAAAATGGAACCTATGGAATTGAGAGGAAGATATAATAATATGACATAGTCTCAGCTCTGGGCAAAGGTACAGTTACGCAGACATTCTCATCCATTACTGGCAGGAATGTTGTTGGGTACAACTTTTCTAGAAGGTAATTGTGTAGTAGGTGTCAAGGGCCTTAAAATATTCATAATGATGACCTAAATAAGTCTAATCCTTGAAGAGCATTCTACAGAAATTAGGGAGGAATGCAAAGATATTGGCACAAGGATGTTCACTGCAACAATTTCTTTCTTTTTTCCCAAGGTTTTTATGATTTTATTTATTTTTTAATATAAATTTATTTAAATTTGAAAAGTAATAACAAATTTAATGTTCACATACGGTACAAGATGGAATATTATTAAGTCACTAATAGTTACGGATGCTGAATGAACAGGGGCTCTGTGACAATCTAGAAGGGTGAAGGGGAGAGGGAGATGGGAGGGAGGTTCAAGAGGGAGGAGACATGGGTGTACCTATGGCTGATGCTTGCTGATGTTTGACAGAAAACCACAAAATTCTGTAAAGCAATTATCCTTCAATTAAAAAAATAAATGAAGTGGCAAAAATAAATAAATAAAATCAACTGAAGCAAAAAAGTAGTAATGGATGCTGGAAAATACTTATAGCTTAGTATGAAGTCAAAAGGGCAAGATATAAAAATTTATGTAAACTATGACAATTTTGTTATACACATATACATACTATATATATATATATGATAGTGAATGGAAATATACCAAATTATTATCAGTAATAGTCTTAGGAAAGTAATATTAAAAATGATTATATTTTCCTCTTTGCATTTTTCTATATTCCTCATTTTTATGAGTTAAGATGAATTACTACTATAATCAGAAAAATAATAAATGTTATTTTAAATAGAATGCTATTGCTGGAAGAGTTTGGAAGCTCAGAAGTGTGGTGACACCAGAACTATATAGTTTGAGGTCAAAGTAAAATGAGTAATAAGTCAACAGTTGGAGTCATAGGAAATGGGCAAGGAGATAACTTTTACTAACCCAGAGGAACACAGTGAGAAACTCAAGAAGCCACAGAAGACAAGTTATTATATTCAGAAATAATTTGACATTACCTGTTTTGTTCAAAGTAGATAACACGCTTGAAGTAGCATCTGAAATAAAATAATAAAAATTAGCACAATTTATTGGCATGATTAACAAATACATGCATCTTCATAGGTTCCTTAAACATTTCACTTTCCCTCAAATCCTGGAGAAGTTAAGAGAGTTTTGCAAAAGCCAATTGGCACTAGCAAATGTATTTGCTGCCCACCCCCTTACCACACTATCACTCCCCAACTCCCACAGACAATGCCTAAGAAGCATTCATTTAAAAATGTGTTTCCTGAACACATTATGTGCCTAAAACACAGCAACACTCCTATACTTATTAGATTTAAATAAACTCATTCATGTTGCTTAATATTTTGTCCCCTTTTTTTCTCTATCATAATGAAAGTCCCTAAGGGATACAGTTAGTATCCCTTCTACAGTTAGTACTAACTTTAATACATAGCCCTATAGATGCTTAATGCATTTGTACCTAATGGTATACTCTTATAAAGCAATCTTTAAGGAATTCTAATTTAAATTCGGAGATCTTGAACATGGTATTTAACCAACTTTTAAGGTAATCTCATTTTGATCTTGTTTTACTTAAAATCTACCCTATTGGTATTTCTTTAAATGAAAATCCTTCTAGAATTTATTATTCTGGATGAAACTTTAAGGAGAAAAAAAAGGTATGTATTATATTATCACACTTTTAAAAAAAACCCACATAAATGGGATCTAAAAACTACTGCCAAAGTGATTTTAAAGATGTTCTTTCACTGTAAAAAAGTAATTGCACATAAAAATGATAATGTCTGGCCCTTTCCACTGGACCAAATGTGAATTTAAGACAGTTTTGATCAACATGCGTTGCATCTCTAATTGTTTAGCTCCTTAACCACCAACCATATGGTGAGATTTCATCTTAACTAAGAGATTGTGAAAAGTGTTGGGTTTTGACTTCAGTAAGATGGAAGCTGTCTACCCACAGAGGGAGGGAACAGAGTGTGCCGCCTTGCCCACCTCCCTCGAATACAGCCCAATTCTTTGCTCTTTTCCTGAAGCCAGAGTGTTGGGTTTTTTTTTTTTTTTTTTTTGGCATTTGATACTATTTAAAAATTGATAAAATCTTCTGTAAAACGCTGTCTTTGAACACTCTGTGCCTCTAAATCCAGGCTGAATCATATTAAAGTCACTGGATGTGCTTTTCCCATTTAAACAATCTGTCCTATACAGTGTGTTGGCATGGTTCCGGAAAGTAAGGAAGGCTCTCAAAATGTGATTGATAGTTCTTTCCTTTCAGAGAATAGTTGGAGTGGCAGACACTATTCTCCTTCCACGATAAACCAGAAAATCTAGGTTGCTCTCCAGGGTTGAGAGTCTGGGGGATTTTTTGTGTTCGTGTTTGTTATTTGAACAAGGAAATTTTCAACATCATTCATTACACATTCATTCATTATATTAAGGGTTCAATTTTTACTTGCTTTAGAAAACTTCTTACCATTTAGGCTTGTAGTTTCAACCTCTTTTATCCCAAAGAAAAAAGACAAGAAAAAGGTATAATTAAATCAAAGCTTAACAAGTTGGGGTAAATCTAGGTTAAATTTTTTCAAAATCTTGCCTGGAGTACCATTGGAGTAGGGGACAAAATCAATGAGAGATGATTCAGCTGCAGGAGAAAAAAAATTCCAATAAATACTTTGAAACAAATTTATTTACTGAATTTTAAGGAGTTAGAACTTTTGAGATATAATCATGAAAAGTAGACAACATGCTATCAGACCAATATCTAGTTAAACCTGTAAGTCCCATAATCACTCAGTGAGTATACATTTTATCAGAAAATCACAAAGAAAGGACCTAGGAGATGAAATAAATATAACTGTTTCATTTCACAGCCAACATGAGACTCATAACTGCAAAGCCTGCTGTGACCTATGGAGTATTATGGAAATAAGTTTAGGGACCACAACAAAGTATTTTCAAATTTTTTCAGCCAGACAGTTCTAGACATGTTATAGTTTAATAATTTGACACATAGGTTCTACTCTGTTTATAATCACACCTGGTAACTCTACTCACAGTGAATTTAGGATTTTAAAAAACAACACTGCTATCACTCAATACTGTACTACCTAACACAATTTCCTGGTAAGTTATTTTAAAATACGGCTGCTATTAAGGCAATCAATTATCAGATTGTAAATTTCCTGTGGAATAACTCCACTTACACTAAGAGATCAGTCTATTGCACACGCTTTGCATGTTTAAATATTAAGAATATCCAATAATTTGACCTCTCCATATACACAGGACAAATAAACAGTTTACAACTAAAACAAGCTTTGCAGTAGGGAGCCTGATATTCAGCTGGTTAAGGACAACATCTGGGTGTGTCAAGGCACTTGGCTGGCCTGTCTGTTTTAGACCATTCATGCATTGGCTGAAACATACACACCCTGTCTGTCCTACATTACTGCTTCCAAATTTTGTCATTTACTACATTTTTTTTTAGTTCTTTCATTTATTTATTTAACTACATTTTTAAAACTTACCAAAGTGTGAATACAGAATCCTTTATTTTTGGGGCAGAACAATATAATTTGGCCAAAGCTGGCTTTTAATGAATGACTATTCATTTTTCTGAATGGTGACACCACCCAAAGAGGCCTGCAGGCACAGCTGTCTGTCCATCCCTGGATGTGTGCTGGCTCTCCCCCTTGGGCCCCAAGATTGTGCCTAGCATCCATGTACGTTTCCAAACCCCGACCTCATTCCATGCAAACAGGGCTTTGCAAAGGTATCACTATGATTAAGTCTAAGAAGACTAATGCAGCCCAAGAAAAATACAGTGGTTCATTTTATCCTAGAAGTGTAACAAAGAAGGAGCAAACTAGCTTAGTAGAAAGAGCTTGGGCTTTGGAGATTTGCCATCCTGGGTCTGAATCTTTGCCTGATGACTTAATAACTTAATAATAACAATCATTATTACTTGCTGAGGGTTTACTCTGTGCCAGGCACATGTATTATCTCATTTCATTTTCACAACTTCCCTATGAAGTAAGTACTGTTATTCTCCCCAATTTATAGATGAAGAAACTGATGCACAGTAAGGTTAAGGAACTTGTCCAAAGTCACACAGCTAGCAACGGAGATGGGAGGGTAGTGGCCAAATTCAAACACAAGTAGTGTGGCTCCAGAGAATGAGCAAGTTTCATCCTGTCTGACCATCAGTTTCCTCATCTAGAACATGAATATAATGATCCCTATACTGTAAGACTGGAAGCAGAATGAGATGTCGGAAGACTCCTAGGCATGTAGTATGTGCATGAGCAGTAACAGTGATTACTAATTTTATTTAGGTGAATGAATTAATAACAATAGAAACTCATTTTCATGCAACTAAGGACAGAACATGAGTTGACTCACACCCTATGCAAAAAAAAAAAATTGTTCTGTAACAAAAGATTGTTATATATACGTTACAGAAAGAAAGAAATACAGGAGGAGGAGTCAGAGAAGCTACCTGCTGCCTCTTGAGGCAAAAGGCTGTGTGAAATTAAATAAGTTACTCAACTGTTACAGGCATCACTGTGTCATTAACTAAGGGATGGTGGTACCACTTTATCCCTGAGGTCCCATTACAGCCAGCAGTCTCAAATGTGGGTTCTGTTCCTGGTTCCTGCCAAGATGGGTCCCAGTTATAAACTTTTTAACTCATTTGCCTTCCCATTCTCATGAGTCCTAAGCCTTTTGAAATTAGTGTGGTGCTAACGAAGTATATTTAAGAGTACATTTCAACGCTTTATAGGAACATTCAGCATGTTTATGTTCTTGATACTCTTCAGGACACTTATGAACTAGAATACTAAAAAGAACACTGAAGAACATTAGTAGCTACCATGATGAAAATCCACAATTTAGTCTCCAGCTGTTTAACAATGTGGGGGGATAGGTATGCCTGTCCTGTTGTCTTTTGCTCTTGATTTCTCAGGTGTAAGTTTAATGACAGAATTCAATTAAGCTTCATGCAAGAAAACAATTTTGCTGGATCTGACACTGCATGGAGAACTTTATTCCTGAAATGCCCCCAAAGTCATAAAATAACAATCTTACCAGATGGTGACAGCAAACTGGAATTGTAAGCATGTTCTATTGAGGGAAAAGGTGATTTAAAGTTAGTTTAGTTTGTAGATAAACAACAAGGACCTACTGTGTAACACAGGAAACACTATTCAATAGAATAACCTATAAAGAATTTGAAAAAGTATATATACATAGCTGAATCACTTTGCTGTATACCTGAAACAAAACATTGACTGTGAATCAACTATACTTCAATGAAAAAAATTTTAAATCAACAAAACTGGTTTAGTTAGTGCATGAATTTGTACATTAACATCTTTAATGGGAGTGAATGTAAAATGAATTACAAATAGCTACCAAAAGAGGGCAGTATGATAATTTACTATTATTTTCAACAGTCTAATCAGTTCTATCAATTCTCCACAAAGACTTATCTCTGGTGAAGCAATTCTTCCAACTTAACTATTGACAGTGCCCTATATATTTGTTATATAATGGTCTAGTACATTTTAAACTAAAAATGATGACTAAGAACTTTGGTTGTTGGCTAATGTTCATTAGAATGTGTAAATGTGTATACCTGCATAAATTAAACTTCCCTTAACTGTATTTCTTTTTATACCTATTAGCACAGACTTTATACCTCTAATTAAACCACTCATTTATTGAGTTAACCTAGATCAGACACCTCTGGGTATAAAAACTACAAGAACTGCTGTGTTATTTATTTTGGGAGGATGCTCAGATTCCTTAAAAGAAAAGTAATTCTATTTTTTCTCACTGAAAATGAATACACTTACTGGAGAAACTTCAGAAAACACAGATAAACAAAAAGAAGAAAATTAAAACGACCTATAATTTCACTATCCCGAGATAATACATATAAATCTGTGGTGCTAGAGAAGACTCTTGTGAGTCCCTTGGACTGCAAGGAGATCAAACCAGTCAATCCTAAAGGAAATCAACCCTGAATATTCACTGGAAGGACTGATGCTAAAGCTGAAGCTCCAATACTTTGGCCACCTGATGCAAAGAGCTGACTCACAGGAAAAGACCCCGATGCTGGGAAAGATTGAGGGCAGGAGGAGAAGGCAGCGACAGAAGATGAGATGGTTGGATGGTATCACTGACTCAGTGGACGTGAGTTTGAGCAAACTCTGGGAGATAGTGAAGGACAGGGAAGCCTGGTGTGCTACAGTTCATGGGGTCGCAAAAAGTCAAATACGACTGAGCAAAAATGTACAATAAGATGTCACAAATTTGTATTTGTAACATGATTTTTCTCATAACACTATATCCTAAACATTGTGCTGTATCATTAAACAATTATCCCCAATATAATTTTGTGATGACTGCATTGCATTTCATTGATTGGATGTGCCACTAATTTATATAACAAACATCCTTTTATGGACATTTTAGTGTGTACAATTTGTCACGATTACAAAAATGCTGCAAGAAATCTTCTTGGTAAATTTTTGCATACACTCAGTTATCTCCTTCAGAAATTCCATTAATTTTGATTGCCAAGATGACCTACAGAAAACAAACCAATTTATACCGCCCTTTGCAGTACATGACTATTACTTTCCCAAACTCTAACCCACATAGGGGGTTATAAATTTTTAAACTGTTTTTAGTTACAAAGGTATGGTTATTTCCATAGTAGTATCTGATACACAATTAAAAAGAAAGAATAAGTATATTAAAAACTAAAATTGCACAGTAAAGCATACCTGGTAACTTGTGGGAACCTATTTTCCTTAAATGGTGGTAGGGTACTGATTATTTTCTGGGATAAATAAAACCCAGTTCTGCTTGAAAGCACACTGAATGAATGTTCAAGTGGATAGTGCAGAGTAGTTAGTGCCTTGATTCTCTAATTTAATTGGCACTGCCTCTTCTCAATCTGTCCTTCAATATATCCGTCATGCTACCTTAATATTCCACCAATCAAATGAGTCTGTTGTGTTAACAAGATTTTAATTTTGAGAATGCTCCTGGGAGCACTAAGGGGAAATCGGTCATTCACAGCTTAGAATGAATCAATTCCAATTGGCTGAAGTTTTATTATGTAGCAAAGATCTACCATCCTGAGCCATGTTGAAAATTTCTGGGAAGAATCAACATTCAGTATGGGCTACCTGAAAATGACACGTTGGTTTAGGCAGGTGAGGTAGAGTGGGGGTGGGAACATGGCACAGACAGGGAACAGCACTGAGTTAAAAGTTGAGATCAGGAAAAAGGGATGGAGAGTGATGCTGAAGGACAACACAGGATAATATTGCTTCCTTTTTAATTTGGTCCAGTGGCTTACCTGAGTCACCAATGGTTTCTACCTTCTCCATTGCAAAATCCTTTGATGAGAACTATGTACCTGATGGCACCCCACTCCAGTACTCTTGCCTGGAAAATCCCATGGACAGAGGAGCCTGGTAGGCTGCAGTCCATGTGGTTGTGGAGAGTCGGACACGATTGAGCGACTTCACTTTCATGTATTGGAGAAGGAAATGGCAACCCACTCCAGTGTTCTTGCCTGGAGAATCCCAGGGGCGGGGGAGCCTGGTGGGCTGCCGTCTATGGGGTCGCACAGAGTTGGACACGACTGAAGCAACTTAGCAGCAGCATGTACCCACAGGGAAAGGGGCTGATTTGCGTTTTACCTCTTTCTTAGATGCTAGAGGAAATGGACAACTCAGGGGTAACAGGAGAGCCAGAGTAGAGAAGGGAACTTTACTGGGCCATCTCTGGGTAGACAGGTTTGGTAGGCATGGACTCATAATCAAGAAAAACCTAATGAAAACATAGATCAAAGGCTAGACCAGCCCAGCCTACAGGGCTCCCAGCAGAGACCTACATTGATGAACGGAGGGAATCCAGTAAATAAAAGCTAGAGATTTTTAAATTGTTATTGTCCACTTTTTTCCTTTGGCTTTTTTTTCCCCCTTCTAATGGCCCAATTATCAATGACTAACATTTTATTCACTTTTTCTGTCTCTCATTATAATGCTCCACATCACTCCTCCTGGTTCAACATAGAGATGTCCCCATAGGCCTTCCACTTTCCTGAGTATCAGCCTCTGTTTCTCTTGGGCTCTCTCCTAACTCACTTCCCATTTGTTACTAGCAAAGAGGTGGTCGGCATTTCCAGTGAGTCATACATTTGAGTTCCATGCCACTCTTAGGAGACAAAACATTTCCATTGTTAAAAAGATTCACAAGCAAGGAAAGGAAAAACACTTAAATTTTTCAGACTTTCCTTTGGAAACTTACAAAAAGCAAATTTCAAAGCATTATTCATTTATTGAAGTGTTGATTTAAGTCCATAAATAAAATTATTGTGATCTGTCTATAAAATCTACTCAATATGACTCCCTAATGATTTTTTAAAAACAAAGTCCATATATTCCAATTATGATGAACAGGAGTTTGGCATGGCTAAGGTTTGAATGGAAGCCAAATGGAGGAACTGGCAACTCAAGAAACTGCCCCCCTCCTCTCCTCCATGGAGTCTCTTTCCCTACGTCACCTCCTTGGCACATTCTTTCAAAGTTATTGCCACCATTTCCTCAAATCCAATCCCACATGGCCAAGTGTAGTCTGAGCACTGCCATGTGAACACCTTACTCTCATTGCCCCTCTAACCCTACATATCCAAGAATTAGTCCCTCATCACCCCACAGCATTTCCATACCTAATCATTCTTGAATTTGATAGACTGCTGGAAATGTAACAGGGAATGGACAATTTTGACTCCATGCTCGATCTGTTTGATTGTAACCTTTGCTTTTCGTTGCTTTTGTTAATATAATCATACATAATGGCCTGCCTCAGGGAACCCTCCTCTTCTTCCTCACTGTTAAAGTTCCTTTGTTCAGCTATCAGGGAGACAATCTGACCCTGCCCACCTGGGAATGGCTGCAGAAAAGAAATTAATACACCCCCTATTTTTCAAGATAAATGGCCTTTTTCCTTTACTTCACCTCCCCCAACTCTGTTCTATAAAAGAACCTGGCATCCAGACCCCATAAAATGGTTATTTTGAGACATTAGTCTGCCATCTTCTCAGTCTGCTGTCTTGCCAAATAGTTGTTATTCCTTGCTTCAACACCTGTCTGTAGACTTAGTGGCCTGTTGTGCAGCTAGCAGAGTGAGCTTGACTTAGTAATACCAGCTGAACAATTTAAGCTGGAAACTTTAGTACGTTAGTTTCCTGCTGCTGCTGTAACAAATTACCATGAATTTAGTGGTTTAAGACAATGCAAATTCATTATGTTAGAGTTCTGCAGGTCACAAGTCCACCTGGTCTGGTCAGTCTTGCCAGACTAAAATCAGGGTGTCAATAGCCCACATTCCTTTCTAGAGACTGAGGGAGAATATGTGTCCTCCTTATTTGGATAAATTGCAGTTTCTGCAGTTGGAGCACCCAGGTCCTCATTCTCTTGCTGGCTGTAAGAAAGTTCAATTCTAAAAGCCACCCACATTTCTTGGCTCATGCTCCACTCCTGAATCTTCAAAGCTAGCTACGGTGGATGGGGTGGGGAAGTCCTTCTCATGTAGCATCCCTCTGAATCACTCTTCTGCCTCTCTCTTCCACTTTTAAGTATGCAAGTGACTAGATTGGGCCCACCCACGCTATCCAGGATCATCTCTCCATCCGATAGTCCTGATCTTTAGTCTTTAGTCATGTCTGCAAAATCCCTTAAAGGCTGCATATTTAAGGTTCCAGGTATTAGGAGGGGACATCTTTGGGGAGTCATTATTTTTCCTTTTGACTCAAAAATTCAATTTTTTAAACTTACAGAGAATATGAGTTGCAAGGAACCACACTTTGTGAAGAAAAAGTCCCACAGGGGTAAAGTGAAGGGCCCAGAACCCTAGTTTCAGCAATATAGCTGAGTTTACAAACTAAAGTCTCACTCCTGACTCCTCCCATTCTCCACCTCCCACCCCCAGATCCAGTCATCCATCCCGTGCATTCTTCTCACCATAGCAGCGAGCTTTTGCAAAGATTAAAGAGAAAGGATGTGTGTGATGGCAGTGACAGTCAACACTGACTGATGCTTCCTGTGAGCCAGGCTTGACACATGAAGGGCTTCATACATATTTTATTATTTAATCAGCCAACAACTGTATGAAATATGTGGATTCCTTAGAATCAGTCCTTTTTAGTGTTTGAGAAACTAAGGCTGGGCAAGGTTCTGTGAATTGTTTCAGGGCTCCCTCAGACTTCTCTGTAGAGATGGGGGTTGAACCCCGGCAGTCTGACTTCAGAGGCTACCCTCTATTCTGCTTCCCATGATAAACTCTGCAGACCATAAATTAGTATAAAAATGTGGAGTATTATTACTAATATTCCCTAATTTCTCTCTCATCTCTTTCTTCCCATGCACACTGCCCACTTTTAAACCCAGATCTTGATTGCCTCAGACTTAAGTGAAACATTAGGAGCCGGAATCTTCTCAACTGGAAAGGATCCTAACGTTCTTCACATTTGACTTCTCCCCCGGTTCAGTGAGCCAGCCACTGAATGCATACCACTGGCCACAATTCCAATTGAGCTCCATTGTTCTATCTTGCCCACATGATGGGACTCACACTGAAGTTTTTGAAAGTTTGAATTACTTACTAACATTTAAAAATCAGATTTCAAATAAAATTCCAAAATTTTACCCTTCTAAAATTGGAAGTCTCAGATGACCTCTGTCAGCTCTCTAGCCCTTGAACCATGCTCTGGCAGGAAGCTGATGGATACGACTCTCTCCTATCTTAAAAGTGTATTCACTGACTCTGCCATTTACTTAGCACTTGGGTGTATACCACTGGGCACTGTTATTAATATTTAACTTTTTCTCTGTATGTCTTGTTTTCCCAACTAAATGCTAAACTGCTTGATGCTTTATTATCTTCAGTAATCCAGTGCAGGGCTTTGTATGTGATAGATGTTCAAAATATGTTTGGATTGCCTGACGACATCATTAAGGAGTCTCTATCAGAAATATCAATAACCTCAGATATACAGATGACACCACCCTTATGGCAGAAAGTGAAGAGGAACTAAAAAGCCTCTTGATGAAGGTGAAAATGGAGAGTGAAAAGTTGGCTTAAAGCTCAACATTCAGAAAACGAAGATCATGGCATCCGGTCCCATCACTTCATGGGAAATAGATGGGGAAACAGTGGAAACAGTGTCAGACTATTTTTCTGGGCTCCAAAATCACTGCAGATGGTGACTGCAGCCATGAAATTAAAAGACACTTACTCCTTGGAAGGAAAGTTATGACCAACCTAGATAGCATATTCAAAAGCAGAGACATTACTTTGCCAACAAAGGTTCGTCTAGTCAAGGCTATGGTTTTTCCTGTGGTCATGTATGGATGTGAGAGTTGGACTGTGAGGAAGGCTGAGCGCCTAAGAATTGATGCTTTTGAACTGTGGTGTTGGAGAAGACTGTTGAGAGTCCCTTGGACTGCAAGGAGATCCAACCAGTCCATTCTGAAGGAGATCAGCCCTGGGATTTCTTTGGAAGGAATGATGCTAAAGCCGAAACTCCAGTACTTTGGCCACCTCATGCGAAAAGTTGACTCACTGGAAAGACTCGGATGCTGGGAGGGATTGGGGGCAAGAGGAAAAGGGGATGACAGAGGATGAGATTGCTGGATGGTATCACTGACTCGATGGACGTGAGTCTGAGTGAACTCCGGGAGTTGGTGATAGACTGGGAGGCCTGGCGTGCTGCGATTTATGGGGTCGCAAAGAGTCAGACACGACTGAGCGACTGATCTGATCTGATCTGATCTGATCAGAAATACGTGACAGGTAGTTCAAGAGCAGGAATTTAATGCAAATACTTCAAGGGGTCAAGTCCCTGTGATACAAAGCACATCAGGGGAAAGATGGGCAGATCTGAGAGCAGTGAGGCCGAGTCCATGAAGGAATGACTTAATACTTCTTAGATGGTTATTGCTCAAAATTGCCCTCTGGAGTAGTAACCACAACTGTCACTCCATCTTGCCTAACATTATCTTCCAAAGTAACACAAAAATGGCTCTTCAAACAAACAAGCATCTCCTGCAGCAACATCTCAATACTATACCTTTACTGACCTTTCCTCTGTTCCTAATGCTCTCTTCCTGCTCCCTCACTCCTGATTCCTGGGATCAACTCAAAAACAACCTGCACCTAAATCATACGAGGTCATGTGTGAGGTTTCTGAGGTTTTTCTTTTTCTTTTGCTATTTGATATGTGGGAAATATACGACTTCAAATGGGAGACAGTCAGTTGTCTTTAAACCCGAAACTGTTGTACTAACTCTTTACTCCCAGCACATACCCCACCCCAAGTTGGATGGGAAAGATAAAGGCTTAATCTTTTAGGAGTGGATCAAATAAGAATGACTAGACCCATTAGCATGAATATTTTAGACCCAACTAAAATTTGTAATCCAGTGACAGTCCTTCTCTGGATTGAATTACTGTTTCAATGAGAGATGATTCAAAACAAGGTACCACGCCTTAGGCACTCTTATATGGGAACCCCAAACAAAACAATATTTTTTTATACTAGCTCTCAAGGACTCTTCCAAGAAGCATATTTTTCAGACTTTACTACATAACAGACAAAATGAATGAAAACATTTCTACAGTGACACAACCGAAATGTGTTTACTTAAGCTGTGACCATCTCACGTCACAGTGCTCAATAAATACTGACATAACGTTTTTATTAAACAATTAGTAATGACATCACTAAAGAAAACTTGAGCTCCTAGCTGATGGAATTTCCCCAAGTGCAAACAACTGGCAATTGTAGGTGGGCCTTGGCCAAAATGGGAAGAGTGAAGTGTGTTCTTGATCCCCCAGCCTCTGGGTCTTGCTCCTCTCCCGGGTGAGGATAGAAAAACCACTCCAGAGCTGATCTGGCCTCTCTCAGGGTTTAACCGATCTAGCAGACAATCTAGGAGATGCATTTTGTGTGTATTTACATGCATTTTTTTCCGGGAAGAATAGAGTCCCAAAAGAAAGTCTATTTAAGTTGACAAGCATGTATACAGCATTACTATGACCCGGCACTTCATAAATATTATCTCATAGTTCTCATGACAATATTAAATGGAAAGTAATCCCCATTTTACAGATGGGGAAACTGAGGCACAGGAGGTCAAGTAACACGGAAAGGGATAGAGCTAGGGTCTGAGCCTAGCCTTTCTAGCCCTACTACATTGGGCTGCTTCTCACCTTGGGCTGTGATCTAAAACAACGATGGGCCACTGACCTGCTGGCCATCCACCCTGCTCCACCAGGAAGGATGTGCACTTTAAGAAGGAGGAGAGCCTTGAAGTAAACTGTTTCTGACAGGTGAGGGATATGAGAGCATCATCCCCCACTTCCCAGTGTCTGTGCAGTTAAGACATATAGACAGTAATCTAGGGTTTGGAGTACTTGGGTTATGCTTTCCATTGTAAAATGCTAGCCACAACTTGGGTTCACTCTACTTCTAAAGGCTCGTAGCTTCTGGAGCTTTTTAGTCTGATATGTAAATGCTTAGTGCTTCAAGAGGCAGCAAGGGAGTGTGCCTCTATTGAATGCTGGCATTAAGTCCAGGCATCTTCATGGAATCTACCTCCATGCCCATGAAACATGGCCCTCCATCCAGACCTCAGCTCCCTGGCCCTCCCCTCAGTCACTTTGGCATCCCAGCTGCCTCTTCAACACACCAGGCATAGCCTCACCTCAGGGCCTTTGCACTTGCTGCTCCCTCTGCCTGAAATACTTTTCCCATAGAGAACCTCTTGGTTTGCCCTGGTGTCTCTTTCAAATGTTGCTCAAATATCATCTTCCCTGAGAGACTGACCCAGACCACTCTATTTCCAAAGGATGAATGAGCATGCCTCCTTAAATAACTTTAAATGTGAATAAGAGACTAGGCTCTTAAGGGAGAGGTTCAAATGCTGGCTCTGCCATGAATAAATTTCTGGCATTTCATCTGTAAAATGGGGGCAACTATTTTAAATGAAATTATATTACATTTACAAAGTACTTTTATCACAGTTTCCACAGTAAGTTGTAATGTTAATTCAGGCTATATGACTTTGTGTCCTTGGATAAAGTTTACCTTTATATAATAAACTGTTTTACTTAATGCAAACAATGTGATATAAATAATTTGCAGAGGAGCATTTTTTAAAAATCATGTAGTTTCTAAGACTTGAATGATGTCATTTCCTTTCTAATTCTAAAACATTCCTATCTGTTCACTAATGCTTGAATAGTCAGAGTATCTACTACAACACTGTGTTTGTCTAATGCAAGTTTCCTTAGCTTAGCAACATTGCCTAGAAAGACCATGGGGTCCATCATTTTGTATTACACATCAGGAAATCGAAGTTCACAGAAACCATTTCAGAGGTGAAGGAGACTTGAGATGACCTAGTAGAATATTGTAAATCCAGAAAAGTGGCAAAGGTAGTCACTTACACCATTATTTCTTTACTTCAAAAATCGTTTATTTACCCACCATAGGCTGCATGAGGAAAGAGTGTGTGATCTTTATTTGAAATTAGCTTTCTCCTGGTTTTCTACTGCTGATCACAAACACTGGATACAGTTATCTCCGTGGTCTTTGCTCAACACAAAAAAGGGAGGAAAATTTTACTTAAATCATTTGAAAGACAGATCTTTTAGGACTCGGAGTTCACTGGAAGAAAAGTATCATAAGCCATAGGTCTGGAAAAGACTAGATACCAAATCAGTCCAAGCCCCTCAGTCTACAAGGGAGGGAAGCAGCTCAGGAACACGAAGGATCTGCCCAAAGCTTGGTCATTTATTTCAATTTTTCAAGGCCTACTGTATACGAGACACTGGGGGTATAAAGCAGAGAATAAAATATAAGCAGGAAATAAAACAAAACCCGTGGCCACAAACAGAGTTTACATTTTAGTGATATTATGCAACTCACTTCAAAGTTTTAAATTTCTACCTTGAAAAATATTCTATCACTGAAAGTTCTTTACTAATCCAAACTTTATGTCGTTTGCATTCCTAAAAGCAAAGAAGGGGCAAGGGTGTAGGTCATATAAGACACTTATGTTAAAAACAAGCACAACTGCCACAGACATCATTGCAAAGGCATCCTCTATTACCTTGATGGTTTTTTACAGCACTGTGATCTTGTGAACACGAGGCTTCTTGCCAAGATCAATCTGTTTCTTCTTATTTCCTTGAAGTAAAGATGTACCCACATCATGGTACATTTCAAACAGCATGTTCTCTTGGAACATCAACTTACTTCTTAATAGATTAAATCAGCGAAACTATTGCTTTTATTCCTCAGATGTCTTGGAGGTAAAAATCCATCACAAGATAAATGAATACAGCAAAAGTTTCAGTAAAAAATGTGTAAAAGTAACATTTTCAACTGCTTCAGGGACTAAATATTGAGGGAGTGGTTAAGGACCCAAGTTCTAGAATGCTGTTGTTGTTGTTGTTCAGTCACTTAGTCATTTCCAACTCTTTGCAACTCCATGGACTGTAGCATGCCAGGCTTCCCTGTCCTTCACTATCTCCCAGAGTTTGCTCAAACTCGTGTCCATTCAGTCAGTGATGCCATCCAACCATCTCATCCTCTGTCACCCCCTTGTCCTCTTGCCTTCAATCTTTCCAAGCATCAGGGTGTTTTCCAATCAGTCAGCTCTTGTTATCAGGTGGCCAAAGTACTGGAGCTTCAGCATCAGTCCTTCCAATGAATATTCAGGGTTGATTTCCTTTAGGATTGACTGGTTTGATCTCCTTGCAGTCCAAGGAACTCGCAAGAGTCTTTTCCAGCACCACAGCTTGAAAGCATCAATTCTTAAGTGCTCAGCCTTTTTTATAGTACAGCTCTCAAGAATGCTACCACTTCTACTTTTCAGCTGTGTGAAGTGACTCCAACTGTCCAAGCCTCAGTTCCCTCATTTAGAAAATAAAGGATTAACACCTGATTGTAGCTCCTGTCAGGATTCACTAAGGTAACACATGAAGCTTTTTAAAAAATACTTATTTGGCTGAGCCAGGTCTGAGTTGCTGCACGTGGGGTCTTCAATCTTTGTTGTGGCATGTGAACGCTTAGTTGCAGCATGTGGGGTCTAGTTCCTGAACTAGGGATCGAATGTGGGTTTCTGGCGTTGGGATTGTGGAGTCTTAGCCACTGGACCACCAGGAAAGTCCCAAAGTATTTAAAATGATGTGACAAATGTAAACCTCTATGAAGACCCACACCCTCTCCAGCCTTCTGTTCTTTCATCCTGCAGATACTGTTAGTTTAGGGACTCAACCTTTCAAAGTGAAGGGAAAGTCACTCAGTGTCTGAATCTTTGCGACCTAATGGACCATACAGTCCATGGAATTCTGCAGGCCAGAATACTGCAGTGGGTAGCCTTTTCCTTCTCCAGGGCATCTTCCCAACCCAGGGATAGAATGCAAGTCTCCCATATTGCAGGCAGATTCTTGACAGCTGAGCCACAAGGAAAGCCCAATACTGGAGTGGGTAGCCTGTGCCAGGAATCGAACCAGGATCTTCTAGCATTGCAGGCAGATTCTTTACCAACTGAGCTATCAGGGAAGACAACCTTTCAAAACCTCAGGTTATCTGCATTTTCACTTGAGATCCCTAGCCCCTTTCAGTGTTTTTCAGACGGCTACCACTGTTTCAGCATCAAGTCCAAACTGAAAATATCCAGGCACAACATCATCAAATAGAACTTTCTGCAATGATGGAAATACTGTGTCTGCACTGTCCCATAAGGCAGCCACTAGCCCCAGGTGAACACTGAGTGCTTGACATGTAACTTGTGTGACTGAGGATCTGAATCTTTAATTTCACTTAATTTTAATTATTTTAATTTTAAATACCCACATGTGTCTAGTGGCTATCATATTAGAAGAGAGTGCATGTCTAGAGGAAGAGGAGAAACCTGGAGTGTCAAGAGTGAAGAAGTTTTTCCTAGAAGTCCCCCAGCAGATTTTCCCAGGTATCTCTTTGGGCTAAAGCCGGTCACATGCCTATTCCTAAATCAAATATTGGCAAGGAAAACCATTTCCACAGGTAGCTTAAAATAATCAGGATTCAGTGCGGATGCAGCAGCCCTAGCCCTGGCAGCACCCAAGCTAGAGCGGGCAGCAGGGCACGGAGGGGCTCAGAGGAGCTGAGCTGGCCCGTGGTGGGCGAGGGGCCCGGCTGGAGCCAGAGCCACGGCGTCGAATCTCTCGGGTCCTTCATGATGAAATATCTGGGGACACTTCTCCCTTCTTTCTGTAGTTGATAGTTTGGGCGGAAAAGAGATGGCTGACAGCGTCAAAACCTTCCTGCAGGACCTTGCCAGGAGAATCAAAAGACTCCATCTGGGGAATTTGTACCATCTCAAAGCTAAATGCTTGAATTCAGCAAAAGAGACAGGAGCAGCGTTGAAGAAGGGCAAGCAGTGTCCTGGCTCAGAGGAGAGCCCAGAGCATAGAAAGGAAGCAAGGCAGTGAACCACATATTGTTAGTAGAATTTTTCAGTGCTGCGCTTGGAATGGTGGAGTTTTCTGGTTCAGTCTCCTCTTATTTTTTTGAATTCCTGTCCTTCAGTCAGTAACGGCCTGGATTATTGGTGATCCATACTACATGGGGATGTCTGGTCATGGCTGGAGTTCTTCCTTACATCACTTTTCAGTGCTCTCTGGGTGCTGCCCTCTTTGTGCTCAACAAAGTCGTCAACATGATTTGGTTTCAGGATATAGCCAACCTGGCTGGCATTCGAGGTATCAGGGAGGAAGCCTCACCCATTCCCTAGTATCAGCAAAATAATTGCTGACATGCTCTTCAACCACTTGCTTCAGGCTCTCTTCCTCCTCCAAGGGATGTTTGTGAGTCTCTTTCCCATCCATCTTATTGGTCAGCTGGTTAATCTCCTGCATACTATACTGCTTCAAATATCGTTGGTTCAATAAAGGAATTGAAATGCACCAGCGGCTGCCAAAAATGGAAAGGAATTGGCCTCACTACTTTGGATTTGGTTTGCCCCTGGCTTTTCTCACAGCAATGCAGTTCTCCTTCATTGTCGGTGGCTGCCTCTTCTCTATGCTCTTTCCTTTATTCATTATCAGTACCAGTGAAGCAAAGACGCCTGGCAAAGCATACCTTTTCCAATTGTGCCTCTTCTCCTTGGTAGTTTTCTTAAGCAAAAGACTCTTCCACAAGACAGCCTACCTGCTGTCGGCCCTGAGTAGATCTACTTCTGCAGAAGAATTCCCATCACCACATCCATCTCCTGCCAAACTGAAGGCTGCTGTGGGCCACTGAGTTGGTCACCCACCATCCAGAGTAGGCGGGTGGGATCAGAAAGATGCTGTGGCAGCTCTTTTTCTGGTTCACCTCCATCCCCTCCCAGGGAAGGTGAGGCCTACCCTGCCAAGAGCCCTGCCCACACTCCATTCTCTATGAGGAATCCAGATTTTTGTCTTTGGTGCATGCAAAAGGCAGAATCTTCCTGATACCAACCAGTATGGATTTTCAACACCGGTGAGTCTGAAAGGACCACAGGTTTTTCTGCAGTTCTTTTCTAGCATATGCCAGCCCCATTCCTGGACTGATTTGAATACTCTTTCTCCCTGTGCCATTTCCCCTTTCACTTCCCCATCTTGCCTTCCACCACTCTTGGATGAATGGATTTTTGTAATTCGACCTGTTATATTTGGTGGACCTGTTATTTTTGTTTTTCTGTGAAGCATATATATTCGATGTGGGAGGGACAGGAGGCTCGGCTGCTCCTGCTCACTCACTTTATAGTCATCACTGTCTTGTTTCTTGTAACTCAGGCTAGATTTTGGTCTCTTGCTCCACTGCAAAAACAAAAAACAAAACAGGAGCTGGAAGACACAGGACAGAAGAAAGACCTCACAGCCAGATCTCTGTTGTGTTTGAGGAATGATTTTCCTTCTCCACCTTTAAAGGGAAAAAGCTTTTTCACTGGTACATTTAAAGATCCGCCAAAAACAGGGAGGTACCAATTTCAGACAAGTGCCACTGCAACAAGGAATGCTCAAAGAACCTGAACTTTTAAACTCTGGAGGTCTGAACTTGACTGCTGGCCACTTCAGGGTCTGTCTGGTGTTTCAAAGGAGTATTGTGGTTAAGTCACTCAGTCATGTCCAACTCTTTGAGACCCCATGGGCTGTAGCCCACCAGGCTCGTCTGTCCATGGAATTCTCCAGGCAAGAGCACTGGACTGCGTTGCCATTCCCTTCTCCATGGGATCTTCCCAGCCCAGGAATCGAACCTGGGTCTCCAGCATTGCAGGCAGATTTTTTACCATCTGAGCCACCAGGGAAGCCTGGAATATTGGAAGCCAAAGAATATTGGGTGTTGCAAATAGGAACTGAAGGGGTAAACTTATTAAACCCTTTAAACCTGAAAAAAAAAAAGTCAGGATTTACTCATGAGAAGGGTGGAAAGAGGAGAGCATCCTACAAAGCCAGGCTTAGCCAGCAAGTAAAAAAACAAAGCTTGGTTATAACATTAACGATCAGGAGCAAGTTCCACACAGCTTCTGTACTGTCTAGATCAGGAGTAAACTACAGTCCATGGGCCAAATCTCACCCACCAACTGTATTTGCAACTCAAGTTTTACTGTCTCAAAACCACATTAGTGGTTGGGACATAGACTTGGATTACTGTGATATTGAATGGTTTGCCTTGGAAACAAACAGAGATCATTCTGCCCTTTTTTACATTGCACCCAAGGACTACATTCCAGACTCTTTTCTTGACTATGAAGGCTACTCCATTTCTTCTAAGGGATTTTTGCCCACAGTAGTAGATATAATGTTCATCTGAATTAAATTCGCACATTCCAGTCCATTTTAGTTCATTTATTCCCAAAATGTTGATGTTCACTCTTGCCATCTCCTATTTCACCACCCGACTTACCTTGCTTCATGGACCTAACATTCCAGGTTCCTATGCAATACTGTTCTTTATATCATGAGACTTTACTTCCATCACCAGTCATATCCACAAGTAGGCGTTGTTTTCACTTTGGCTCAGCCTCTTCATTCTTTCCAGAGCTACGTCTCCACTCTTCTCCAGTAGCATATTGGGCACCTACTGACCTGGGGGTTCATCTTTCAGTGTCATATCTTTTGGCCTTTTCACACTGTTCATGGGGTTCTCAACACAAGAATACTGAAGTGATTTGCCATTCCCTTCTCCAGTGGACCACATTTTGTGAGAACTCTCCACCATGACCAATCCATCCTGGGTGGTCCTACATGGCATAGCACATGGTCTCATTGAACTGTAGAAAATTCTTCAAGAGATGGGAATACCAGACCTTACCTGCCCACTGAGAAATCTGTATGCAGGTCAAGAAGCAACAGTTAGAACCGGACATGGAACAACGGACTTGTTCCAAATTGAGAAAGGAGTATATCAAGGCTGTATATTGTCACCTTGCTTATTTATATGCAGAGTACATCATGCAAAATGCTGAGCTGGATGAAGCACAAGCTGGAATCAAGATTGCAGGGAGAAATATCAATAACCTCAGATATGCAGATGATACCACCCTTATGGCAGAAAGTGAAGAGTAACTAAAGAGCCTCTTGATCAAAGTGAGAGGAGAGTGAAAAAAACTGGTTTAAAACTCAACATTCAAAAAACAAAAGATCATGGCATCCAGTCCCATCACTTCATGGCAAATAGAGAACTAAAGGAAACAGTGACAGATTTTGTTTTCTTGGGCTCCAAGATCACTGCAGATGATGACTGCAGCCATGAAACTAAAAGAAGCTTCCTCCTTGGAAGAAAAGTTATGATCAACCTAGACAGCATATTAAAAAGCAGAGACATTACTTTACCAACAAAGGTCCATCTAGTCAAAGCTATGGTTTTTCCATTAGTCATGTATGGATGTGAGAGTTGGACCATAAAGAAAGCTGAGTGCCAAAGAATTGATGCTTTTGAACTGTGGTGTTGGAGAAGACTCTTGAGAGTCTCTTGGACTGCAAGAAGATCAAACGAGTCAATCCTAAAGGAAATTGACCCTGAATATTCATTGGAAGGACTGAAGCTGAAGCTGAAGCTCCAATATTTTCTGCACCTGATGTGAACAGCCGACTCATTGGAAAAGACCCTGATGCTGAGCAAGATTGAAGGCAGGAGGAGAAGGGGACAACAGAGGATGAGATGTTTGGATGGCATCACCGACTTAATGGACATGAGTTTGAGTAAGTTTCAGGAGTTGGTGATGGACAGGGAGGCCTGATGTGCTGCAGTCCATGGGGTCTCAGAGTTGGACATGACTAAGCAACTTAACTCAGCTCATTTACATATTGTCTAGGGCTGCTTTTGAGCTACTAGGGCAGAGCCTAGTAGTTGGCCACAGAGACCATACGGTTTACAAAGCCAAAATGTTTATCATCCTGTTCCTTAAAGAAGAGCTTGTCAAGCCCTCATCTAGAACAACATCCCTCATGGTTCAAGTCACCCGTGTTAAAGATCTTGGCTAAAACGTACTCATATGGCCAAAAGTAGGCACTTCATATGGGCTACTGTAGAAGAAAGTTCTGGAGAGCTGCTTTTGGCACCCTGATACTGTTTCTTGCTGGGTAACCTAGAAAAGGACCCACTACTTTGAGCTTCAGTCTTCTCATCAGCAAAGTGAAGATAATACAAACTTCTCCACCCACTTCAGGGGGGACATGGGGAGATGATGGATGCCAAGGTGCTCCACAGACCATGAAGAGCTACAGGAATGTCCAGAGGGGTTGCTGCTGCTGTTCTTAATGTTCAGTACTATGTGCTGTTGCCACTGGATCCTACAGAGACCCTGGAACTTTTCCATGATCAGCAAGGCAAGGATAGCACTGGTCACTGGGAGATTTACCAGTCAGCAAAAGCCATTTGTGGAACTTTCAGCAATATGGAAACCAAGAGATTCATTGGCTTCGTTGTAACTTTAAGAGCTTTTAAAATCGTGTCAAATAGAAAAATGTAGTTTGGAAAAAAAATGTGACTTTTAAATTGTTTTCAATTTCATATTAGGAGCTTCAAATAGGAGAGCAGCCTTAAAATGGGATTGCAGAGATGAGTGGTTCTTAGTTCAAGGCAAACCCCAAGGATCCCCAGTATCCCAGGACAACAGATCAGGAATTCAAAGACAGAACCTACTGGATAATTGAACTCATAATGTCAAAGTGTGAAGGAACTTTAACAGGCAATCAGCTGAGCCCCTTCATCATATGGAGGAAAGGAAACATATTCTTCAAGGGTAATTGGTGCCCATGTCCAGCCACCTCACTGAAGTCTATGCAAAAGTTTAGGGGAATAATATATGTTGTATCAGAACTCATTGGGTTCAGATGAGTATAATACTGGTGCCTTAAGCTGAGGAGGGCAGTCCATGTTTTAGTATATCTCTAGACTTTAGAATAGAGCCACAAATCAAAAGCAACCAAGCAGCCAGTTTCTTGAGCACTTACTATGTGCTAACACTTTGGAGGACACAGAGAGGACCTGAGCCTGAACCTGGGACCTGACCAGATATTACTTCATATTGGCAAAAGATAAAACCATGAGGAGGAGCAGAATTCAGGACATAGTGACAGCCTTCAACAATTCCTATCAGTGCTCTCACAAAGCCTAAGTGTTCAATATGCATGTGCTTTAAGAGTTAGTTTAAAATGTATGGACAGAATTTATATGCACGAACAGCAGCAACAAGAAACAAGCAAAATTTTAAAAGCCCTCAAGCTTCCTTTGATGTTCAGGATGACTCCATCTTGTGCTGGAGCCTCCATTTCAGAAGTACAGGAGAAGGATCCTTAAACCTGATGAATGACTAAAGAGAATGCTCGCTGCTGCTCTAAAACACTCTCTAGTCAACCCCATGTCTTCCAGATAAATGCACAATCTTTGTTTTTCCTCCTCTTCCTTTTGGTAGTCAAGATGGCTTCTAGGTCAGGAAGGGTAAGCCAGTGTTCTCACAGCAGGGAGAAGGGCTCTGCATCAGTGAGCTTACCTCGTGCTGAGCCCTGGGTTCTCAATGGCCTCTCCAGAGATCCCCCTCACCCAGCAGGGTTCCTTTGGGGCCCACTGGTATCCACTGCTAAGGCCATGTCCAGTGGGCCCCATGTTCTGTTCTCTCAGAATCCTACCCAACCTGGGGGCCCCACTCTTGCTGACCCAGTTCCTCTCAGATCTTACTACCAAGTGTCTGTCACATCCTCCCTGTGGCCCCTGGTCTCAGCTGTCCACACCATTATCTCTGCAGCCCTGGCTCTCAGCGGAGCTACCCGCTAGGAACACAAGAACCATTTAGAATCCCTTTCCTTCACACAAGAAATGAGAGAGACTTGGACAGGACACCACCTCCAGCCTCCTCTCTGCCTAAACACACTGTGCCGCCATTTCTCATCCCTACCATTGCTCTCTGTTGATGTGTGGGCCACTGTGAGGAGTTCTCACCCAGAATTCTAAGTGGAAAGTGAGACACAATCTCCTCTGGTTTCAGTTTCCTCCTCAACCCATTCAGAGTCTCTGTCATTCCTTGTCACAACTTCTACCTATCAGGGAAAGAGTCAGGACCCAACAGAAGTGACCTCATCATGCCTGTGGGGGATTTTGGGAGGTTGAGAGATTAACCTAGTATCAGATCACCACTGTGGTATTTATAATCTCAACTTCCAGTTCAGTTCAGTCGCTCAGTAGTGTCTGACTCTTTGCGATCCCATGGACTGCAGCACACCAGGCTTCCCTGACCATCACCATCTCCCAGAGCTTGCTCAAACTCATGTCCATTGAATCAGTGATGCCACCCAACCATCTCATCCTCTGTTGTCCCCTTATCCGCCTGCCTTCAATCTTTCCCAGCATCAAGGTTTTTTCCAATGAGTCAGTTCTTCGCATCAGGTGGTCAAAGTATTAGAGCTTCAGCTTCAGCATCAGTCCTTCCAGTGAATATTCAGGACTGATTTCCTTTAGGATTGACTGATTTGATCTCCCTGCTGTCCAAGGGACTCTCAAGAGTCTTCTCAATTTTATAGAGAGGAATTGAGGGACAAGTAGACCAGCACTGGGTTTACATACAAGACTGTTTCCCTGCCTTTCAGGAGCACACAGTCTACCTCCTACAGCTCTGACATGCATTATACAAGAACAAAGACTTGGATGGAGAAAGCATGAGAGGGTAAGAGGAGAGAAGACAGTGAAGCCTTGGAGAAGGGGACTTAGAGAGAAATCTATCACTAGAAATGCCTGCAGTACAGAAAGATCTAGATCCAGCCCAGAAAGAGACTAAGTTGGGATTATAGCTCATGAGATCACCAAACTGGCTCTTATGTGTAATTGTTTCCAAGTGGGAAAGACAATTCTGCAAGAATGAAATTATAACCATCTTCCACTAATACGTCATCTCACCCTCTGGAAAATAGTTGTACCTAAAAGGAGACCTCCTTGGAAGACAAAAAAGCAGCAGCAGCAGAGGAAAAAAAGCAAAGAAAAAATGACATTGGCATAGCCCAAGACAGCTAGAGACCAGAGGTAAGTAAGTTAGAGTTACCTGTCAAAGCTCATTTGGGCATTGTGTAGACCAAGAATGACTCCCTCGAAGCTACCAAACTACACGAATGACCACCAAACTACACAACTGGAAGTGTGAAGTTCTATGGGCTCTGTATGGTGGCCAGCAACCTAACAAGAGAGTATCAGTCCAATCTCTCCTCGTTGCTAGGAGCTACTGAGTCATCTCTCAGGCTTCCAGATGAAGCTACCGTGCCTACAGTCCACATTCCCAGAGCCAGGGGCAGTGGCTGCTCTCTGGCAGTTTAGTTCAGGCTCCCTCTCCATCTTCTCTTCATGCCTCACACCACGTTCATTCAGTCTTCCCTTCCTGGGCAACCAGGTAGAGTAGGAACAGTACAGGCTACTGATTCCAATGGGGAATCCTCCAAGCTGTTTGACTCTGGGCAAACCACTTAATCTCTTTGACACTCAGTTTCTTCATCTGCAAACAGAAAGGAAAAATATCTACCATAAAGGGTTTTTGTAAGGGTTAAACAAGATGATCTATGTAAAGCACCTTCAATGGCCTGCCCCAGGGCAGGTCCTCAATACTCATTAGTTTTCATCCCATGAGTTTCTCACCCACCTTGTCAAACTTTTCTTCCCCCTTCTCACTTGGCACATACCATGTGCTGTAAAGACTCATGATGCCAAGGAAGTACGTTTGACTTCCTTGAGATGAGACAAAGTGACATGACACAAAGTGACAAGTATAAAAAAGACATGGATAAAAACAAAAGGGAGCACTGACAAAAGAGATTTATTTCTTCTGAAGAAGTCAGGGGAGGTTCTCTAGAGGTAGTCATACTGGGCTGCACTTTGGAGAAGGAGCATGTTTCCCAATGGGGATGACCCCAGGAAGCAGAGGGAGGGAGTAGGGAAGGGAGTAAAGCCAACAGTGGGTACATTAATGAGCACATTGCTACCGTGGGCAACTGGGGCCCAATCCAACAATCCACTGGGTGTACAGAACACACTTTAGCATGATCCCACCAAGGGCTGGGGAAGCTGGCATAGTTAAGTACCAACTCCCATTCTTCACCATTCTGGGGTATTAACTCTCTGGTACTACTAGCTGGCTCCTTGCACAGGCCAAGCATAGACCCATGGCCACAGATGATTCTCAGTCAGTGAGACATGGGAGCCATCAAGAAGGCACAGGATCTGTCTGAAGATAACCTCTGGGTGGCTCAAGGGGACATGGGCAGAGCACCAATAGCATCTGCTACAGGTGGCTTAACATCCTACTAGCGTCATGCATGAACTTGGCCAGAGGCCATATATGTTAGAGCCCCACAGCACTGACTCACACTTTAGGATTTAGTTATAGTTTGTACTTTTTTTCATGTATCCTAGTCATGCCCCTCCAACTGGAGTGTAAACTCCCTGGACTCAGAGATGATGCTCTCTCAGCAGGCAGTAATGCTGGGCACACAGCAGGCACTCGTTACAACACAACTACGTATCCAGTGTAGTACAATCAGCAGGTCCCCTCAGCCTTCATCAAAGACCAGGCATCCTGAACTGAAGAGAACCTGCCTCAGCCCAAAGTTGCTCAGAAAGATGGTACCTATAAGCTATCTGGATGATCCAGTCTGACATCCAGTCCTAAAGTGAATTCCACCTTTATTTTTAACCTACAGATATACAACTGCTATGCAGAGTACACAACCTAGTGTAGCAGAGAGCTTAAGGATGCTAGAAGATAGGATAGTGTAATGGTTAAACACACAAACTTTGAGTCATATGACCTGAGTTGGAATTGCAGCTCTGCAATGAAGATGTGCAAGCTAGGGCAAGCTGCTTACCTTCTCTGTGCCTCAGTTTCCTGTAAAATGGAGCTAATAATACTAGTGCCTACTACAAAGGGTTACTGAGTAAGCTTTAAATGAAATAGCTTTTTATAAGGGCTCAGAACAGTGGCTGCTGCTGCTGCTACTGCTAAGTCGCTTCAGTCGTGTCTGACTCTGTGCGACCCCTTAGACGGCAGCCCACCAGGTTCCCCCATCCCTGGGATTCTCCAGGCAAGAACACTGGAGTGGGTTGCCATTTCCTTCTCCAACACATGAAAGTGAAAAGTGAAAGTGAAGTCGCTCAGTCATGTCTGACTCTTAGCGACCCCATGGACTGCAGCCTACCAGGCTCCTCCGTCCATGGGATTTTCTAGGCAAGCGTACTGGAGTGGGGTGCCATCGCCTTCTCCACAGAACAGTGGCTGGCACAAGGTAAATATTATCAAAGTAATTATTAAATAACATGAATGAATACTCTTAATGGGAGTTCTGAAAGACAATAATGATCTCCAATTTAGCCCTTTCCAGATCCCAACACACTTCATTCAGAAAAAACTTTGCATATACAATGTTGTATGTCAATAGAGCTGGAAAAGAAAAATGTCTGCCATCATGAAGTTTCTTTTTTAACATATATTGAGCCTTACAAAAGCCCTCTAGAGGAGCTCAGGATTATACCCATTTTGAAGATGAGGAAACTGAGCCCTGTATCAGTCTAGTAGCAAATCGAGATCATACAAATAGCAGGTGGCAGGCATGTGGAGGGCTCGAACCCTGGATCTCACCATATTCTACTATATCATGCGGCACAGTAAAGTTTCAGCCAATTCTTTAAGACCGTGGTTCTATGCTTGGGTGGGCATCAATAACACCCAGAGGGCTGATTAAAGCACAGATGGCTGGGCCTCACCCCCAGAGTTCCCAACCCACCAGGCCTAGGCTGGGCCTGAGAATCTGCACTTCTGAAAAGCTCCCAGGTGATGCTGATGCTGCCTGTCTGGGGGCCACACTCTGAGAACCACTGCCTGAAGAAATCAATTCATCAGAGAGCCAGAGCAAGAAATACATTCAGTGACCTTAGCATCTACTCAGGTTTTTCCTGCTTGGGTTGGTGTCAGAGCTGTGCCCTTTCCTGTTTACCTGGCCCATTTTCACCATTTATTGAAATTAATTAATTAATTTTATTATTACTTTTGGCTGTGCTGGTCTTCGTTGCTGTGTGGACTTTTCTCTAGTTTCGGCGATTAGGGGCTACAGTTTCGTTGTGGAGCATGGGCTCTAGGGCGTTCGGGCTTCAGTAGCTGTAGAACATGGTGGGCTCAGTAGTTGTGGCTCCCAAGCTCTAGAGCACAGATTTAGTCGCTGTGGTACCACAGACTTAGGTGCTCCACAGCACGTGGCATCTTTCCAGATCAGGGATTGAATCCGTGTGTCCTGCATTGGCATGTGGATTCTTAACCACTGGACCACCTTCTGGCTTCACAGAAGCCCCTATTTTCATCATTTTTAAATATACTTCTTCAAAACAGACTTATTTCTACCAAGCAGCTTTCCTTTGGATGATTTTTCCCCTTCGTGTTCCACTTTCGTCCCTCATCTACCCTGTGGTGGAAAAAGCAGTGAAACACGAGACCAAAGATCTAGTATCTAGTCTGGCTCCACCGTTTCCTAACCAGTAATGTCCCTGGGGACATTTACTCATCAGTAAAGTGAGGATGTTTGATTTCTGCCCTGACAATCCCACAGGGATGTCAGTGTGCTGGGTACGTATAATTTCTTATACTTACATTAAGATGCCCCAAGGAGATGGTGAGTGAGCCCAGTTTATAAGAACGTCACATGGCCACAACAGAGTTTGTATCCCATGATGTATATCTGGAGTTCTCGCTTCCTACTTATGTCTTCTGCCAGTTGTGGAGGCAATGGGATTGCCTCTGAACCAGTCACATCAGCATCACCTGGGAGCTTGTTAGGGATGCCAATTCTCAGCCCCCCTCCCCCTAAAGCTATTAATCCAAAACTCTCATGGATGGGTTTGTCTTAACAAGCTTTCTAGGTGATTCTGATGTACACTCAAGTTTGGAAACTCTGGTTTTGTGGTTACAAGCACAAAATTCCAAGTTAGGTACAATTCCCACAGCAGCTACTTCCTTGAGCAAGTGACTTATCTCTCTGAGCCTGAGTTTCTTGATTTGTGAAATGGTGCTAAGACTAGGATTTCCCCTCAACAGACTTGGTTTAGCAGCTTAAGAGACTGGATGTATTGATATGCAAAGCACATAGAGACCCAGCACACTGTAAGTAGTCAATACACATTGACTCTTTATTTCTTCGTGTAAAGTATCGTGGCTCCTTGACAATATGCCCCAGTGCCTACTTTTGAAAGACTGCCAATTGTGTACGAGTCTGCTGGGAAGTTTTCTATTTGTGTGCATCTGTGTGTGTTATACTTACACTGTTTGCTGCCAGTACATATTTGTTTTATCCAACAAAGATTCTTTGGTCCTGCAATTTTCTTCTAAATAAGAAAGGTATTTCTGTGTGTCCCTAATAGTGTCTTCTTTATAATGATTCTTTTTAGGGGGAGGGGGCTATGCCATGTGGCATGTGAGAGCTTAGTTCCCTGATCAAGGATCAAAGCCAAGCCCACTGCAGTGGAAGTGCAGTCTTAACCACCGGATGGCCAGGGAAGTTCCTGTAATGATTCTTTATATTTGCACAGCACTGTATTCTTTTGGGAGTTGTACCCAAACATATTGCAGCCCTGGTAATTCTGGTCTTTTTACTGCCCTCCTCAGGTACCTTTTCTCCTTCTTTCATAAGCTTATAGAGATCTTCTTTTCTGAAAATAATGTTTCATTAGTGTGATTCTCTATCTCCCTTAAATTTCCATACGGAGGTGCCTTTGAGTAGCTACTTTTATAAACAAATAAGCACCAGAAACAGACCTTCACATATATGGTCAATTAATTTTTGACAAAGGTGCCAAGACTATGCAATGGGGAAAAGATAGTGTTTTCAACAAATGGTATTAAGAAAACTGGATATCCAAATGTAAAGTAATGAAGTTGGATCCTTGCGTGTGCACATGCTAAGTTGCTTCAGTAATGTCCAACTCTTTGTGACCCCATGGACTGCAGCCCGCCAGGGTCCTCTGCCCATGGAATTCTCCAGGCAAGAATACTGGAGTGGGTTGCTATTTCCTCCTCCAGGGGATCTTCCTGACCCAAGGATTGAACAAGAGTCTCCTGCAGCTCCTGTATTGCAGGCAGATTCTTTACTGCTGAGCCACCAGGGAAGCCCAGTTGGATCCTTACCTCACACCATATACAAAATGAACTCAAAATGCATCAAAGGACCTAAACATAAAAGCTAAAACTATAAGTTCTTAGAAGAAAAATAGAGGAAAATCTTCATGATATTTCTTTGATATAAAAGCAAAAGCACAGGCAATAAAGTAAAAATAGATACACTGGATTTTATCAAAATTAAAAACTTCTATGCATCAAAGGACACTACTTAAAAGAGTGAAAAGACAACCCACAGAATGGGGAAAATTTTTGCAGATCGTATATCTGGTAAAGGATTAATATCCAGACTATATAAAGAACTCCAAAAACTCAATAACAACAAAAACTCCCAAACAATCCAATTCAAAAATGGACCAAAGATTTGAATAGACATTTCTCTAAAGAAGATACACAAATGATTCTAATAAGCACATGAAAAAATATTTAACATAACTAATCATTAAGGAAATGCAAACAAAAACCATATCACACCCATTATCAAAAGAACAGAAAGTAACAAATTTTACTGAGGATATAGAGAAATTGGAATCCTTGTGACTTGCTGGTAAGAATGTTAAATAGTGCAGTCACTGTGGGAAACAGTTTGCCAGACCCTTAAAATGTTAAACATAGAACTACCTATGACCAGCAATTCTACTTGTAGGTATATACACCCCAAAGAATCAAAAGAAGGGACTCAAACTGATACTTACACAATAATGTGCACAGGAGCATGATTTATAGTAGCCCAAAGATGGAAATAACCCAAATGCCATTAACACTGAATAAATAAACTTAGTATGATATGCAGATACAATGGAGCATTATTCAGCTTTAAAAAGAGATGAAATTCTGATGCATGCTACAACATGGATGAACCTTGGAAACATTATGCTAAGAGAAATAAGCCACACACAAAAGGACAAATATTGTATAATTCCTTATATGAGGTACCTAGAAGAGGAAAAATTATAAAGACAGAAAGAACAGAGGTTACCAGGGTCTGGGAGGAAGCGGGGAGGCAGGTTATTGCTTAATGGGTACAAAGTTCCTATCTGAGATGATGGAAATGCTGTGGAAATGGATAGTGGTGATAGCCACACAAAATTGTGAACCACATTTAATGCCAGTGAATTGTACACTTAAAAATTGTTAAAATGTTTTACACTAATTTTACCGTTGTAAAAAAAATCCCAAACACACAAACATACACACTGATAAAACAGAAAAAAAAGATAAAGGAAAATGAGCATCTTACCTTCCAGGGATGTAGCCAGAGTGATATGAAGAAAAATGACGACAAGGGCTACCTTAAACATCAGTAAAAGTTCTTCAGGTCTGCGAACATAGCCACACTGCCCACCAGAGAAAAACATCCTGAAATAAAGTAAGGGGAAAACACATCATCACAGCTTGCTATAATCGTAAGATAGCAATGTCCAAAAGGTCAGTTCCTCAAGCAACACAACCTGCAACACCCCTCCCTTTAAAATACTCTAGTTCCAGAGAATTGGCAATGCCAGGTGGGCACTGGTTACAAAAAGCAAAACCCATGTTTATTATGGGCGACCCAGCCACTAGGATAATATATATTAAAAATGATAGGCAAGGTAGTCCATGTAGATTTATGGAAAGCATCAATGTTACCGAGTCCAAGCTCACTCTACTTGTAGCAAGACAGGCCAATAAACCACGAGATGAGGTATTCGACGCAAGGAGTATGACATTATTCAGCAAGATGGTAGACCAGTGTCCCCCCAAAAATTGATCTTATGGGGTCTAGATGCCAGTTTATTTTATAGAACAGAGAGGGAGAGGAGATGAGGAAGTAAAGTAAAAAGGCCATTTCCATTTATCTTGCAAAACAGGAGGGCACATGTTTCTTTCTGTAGCCATTCACAGGGCAAGGGCAGATTGTCTCCCTGTGAGCTGAACAAAGGCAATTTGGTTTAACATTCTGACAGAGGGGCAGGGTCCCCTGAGGTAGGACATTATGTATGATTATAACAACAAATTGAGAAGGAAATGGCAACCCACTCCAGTATTCTTGCCTGGAAATCCCATGGACAGAGGACCCTGGCAGGCTATAGTCCATGGGGTCACAAGAGTCAGACATGACTTAGTGACTAAACCACATAGTAACGAAAGCCATGAAAAGCAAAGGTTAAAGTCAAAGAAATAGATCCAACATCCAACTGGCTGTCCCCTATTACATCAATACCTGTAAAATATCAAGAGGAATTTAAAAACACAAAATGCTGCATATATAACGATTACCACTATATAAAGGCTAGTTAAAAAACTGCTAAGAATCAGAAGAGGTCACAGAATCTTATCCCATTTATGTCTTAGGCTGTAAAAGGATGGATATGTTCCATTTCCTCTTTATTAGATGTTAATTCATTACCATTTGTATTACTCGGCATTTTTCAACAGAGTCAACATTTTTCAAAAAGCAAAATTTGTATCAGTACTGAATTTAAAAGTCTTATTTACCATTCGTTTATTAACTTTGTTCCAACAAATATTCATTGAGAGCCAATATACACTAGATGAGATGTGAGGGTTGACTAGGTGGTAACTAGATGAAATACATGTGGTGGAGGCGGGGCAGGGGCGGGGAGGAGCTCGGCACACAGAGAAAACTGCAGAGGAGATGACCAACGGAACTCCAGGACAGGTAGTCAGCACCAGCAGTAGTTGCTGGCATGAGATGCTGAGGGAGGAAGAAGCCAGCCAGGAAATCACATTCCACCCACAGGGCTCAGGCAGCAAGAGCCCACTGAGCAGGCTCCAGGGAAGGGGCCAGGACACACTAGGCTATGTGTTCTCAGCTGGCAGAGCTCCCGGCCACAGGGCACCCACAAACCCAGTCACCACTGCACCTCCCTGAACTCAAGATAGATAGTATGCAGCACCACAGTGAAGGCTAAAAAGCATGGGGCCAAAGGTCCTGGTTCTGCCACACAATGTCTGAGTAACTTTGGATAAGTTATTTCCAATGGCCAAGATTCCCCACCTAACAAACTGTGATAACAGTGCCAGCCTGATAGTGTTGCTGTGGTGATCAAAGCAGACATCTGGGCACAGGGGCTAGCACTGTGATGGGACTATAAATGCTAGCTGTAGACTCTTCAGTCAGTCAGTAAACAAACAGCTACCCTGTACCTCATCTGTGTGAGGATTACAGAGATGAGGACATGGAAAGATGGGAATAAATCACGATTTCTCAGTCTCCAGGAAAAGCTGGCAATTGTTGAGTCCTGTAATTTAGGATTTCCCTGCTGGTCCAGTGAATAAGAATCTGCTTGACAATGCAAGGACACCAGTTTGATCCCTGGTCTGCAAAGATTCCACATGCCGCAGAGCAACTAAGCCCATGCACCACAACTACTGAGCCCATGCAACTAGAGCATGTGCTCAGCAACAAAAGAAGCCACCACAACAAGAAGCCCTCACCCTGCAACTAGAGAGTAGCCCCCACTCGCCACAACTAGAGAAAAGCTCTTGCAGCAACAAAGACCCAGTGAAACCAAAAATAAAATAAACAAAAAAAATTTTTAATAAAAGGAACCCTATAATTTAATAGCCATTGCCAGTACCAGGGAGGTAATTCTTTCCTTGGACATGCAAGGCAAGATAACGTCCTTGGGCAGGAAGTGAATCCTCCTTCCAAAGAGGACTTAAATTTTTAAAATCAATACTGTAAATTGTATTATATATTAATAACATGCTATGTTAATAAATTATAAAGCGCCTCTGGTTTGTCCCTCCTCTCCAGCACTTGTATCCTCTCTCTGTTCATAATGGTATATTGCTGATCCTCCAGAATGAGTCACTTGAACGATAATGCTAATATTGTTGTGCAAAGATACAGCAATGTCTCTCTGGAGAAAAACTTAAGTGTCTCTTACAGCTACATACAATAGTATCGATGAACCTCAGAAATATATTGTAAGATAAAAGAGCCAGACATAAAGGAATGCATTGTTGCCCATGATCCCATTAAGATGAGAAACAAAAGCACACAAAACTAATCGATGGAGTGAGGTTGGGAGTGTCATTATCCTTGGAAAGGAGCAGTGGATGTAACAATTAGAAGTGGGCACAAGGGGGCTTCTGAGGTTCAGGTAATATTCTGCTTGCTGGTTACATGATGTGTTCAGTTCTAGAAATTCACTGAAATATACACTTATATGCATAAGTTTCATATATAAGTTTAAAAAATAATCTATTTTTAATTTTTGAACTCAGCCGCCCTTTCAAAAGCATTCCCTTTTTCTTTTTTGATTGCAGTAGTATAGTTGCTTTACAATGTTGTGTTAGTTTCTGCTGTATGATGATATGAATCAGCTATATGTATACATATATCCTCTCCCTCGAACCTCCCCCCACCATCCCACCCATTTAGGTCACCAAAGAGCACCCAGCTGAGCTCCCTGTGCTATACAGCAGCTTCCCATATTGCTTATGCTGGAGCATTCCTTTTTTAAAAAAGCTGTATTTAATGAACCAAATCTCGACCAAAAAAACTCTCCTATACAAATGCCTTAGGCCTGACTCCACCTGGAATTCAAAGAGCTGACTTAGAAGATTTATTGCACAAGTATCTAATTTTAGTTCTAGAAAGAGTACCAGACAAGTCTGTTTTTGGAAAGGAATTCAGAATTCACCTAGCTGAGATTCTTGTTCTATAGGTATAGAAAGAGGCCCAATATATTCCAGGGCAGTGGTCCTCAACCTTTTTGGCATCAGGGACCAGTTTCATGGAAGACAAATTTTTTACAGACCAGGGGGTAGGGGGAAAGGGGTGTTGGTTTCAGGATGATTCAAGTCCATTGCATTTATTAGGCACATTTTTTCTATTATTATTACATCAGCTCCAGCTCAGATCAGCAGACATTAGATCCCCGAGGTTGGGGATCCCTGTTCCAGGGGAAGGGTCACGGTCATTTGTTTGGTGGGACTCCTACTTTTTCTACCAGGCCACAATGCTGGCGTTCCTGAGAAATGATCCCCTCGGAAGCAAACTTCCAAGGCAAAATGAAGCAACAAACTCAAAATGCTATTACAGAATTTTCAAAATTTCTGCAACCTCATTCATGAGCTTTACCAACTTTGAGGGTAGGGCATAAGTGGTTTATAAGTTATGGTCAAAGTTAAATCAGTCATGGGACACAGAGACTGGTTAACATGTGCTGTGACTTGGGCCTCTGACCAAAATAAACCATGCCTTTCCACTGAAGAGAGCTTGCACTCAATCCCCAGATGACGACAGGAAAGGCTGGAAATGAAGGGTGACTCCAGAAATCATCTAGGAGAGAAAATATGGCTCAGGAAGAACTTACTACAGACCTGGCATCACTGAAAAGACTGCTTTTCACTGTCAAGCCTGGAGTATGTTGCCTCAAGGCTGGATATATACTTTCCTAATAGGAGAAGGAGCTTATGCTATTTAAAATAGTGCTACCCCTACTGCCCTCTGCATAAACGAGAGAACATCCTACTGGGTCAGGACATTCCTGGGATCACTGATTAAAGAGGGAAAGCTGTAGATTTTGAAACCCTTACTCATTGTACATTAAAGTCATTTTTATCTTTTTCAGCTGGAACTATTTATTCCTCATCTCCTGGATTAAGGTGGATTAGGTCAAGGCGATCTAGGTCATCAACAGAGGTGACTTGAAGAGCCACTGGTTCTTAGCAAAATTTCAAGTTGCTGAGGATGGCTTGTGAGACAATATCCATGACAAAGAAAACTTTTTGCTAGCATTTTAACAGTAAAACTAGACCTTGACATTAACACATCCACAAATTAAAGATTATCCCAGATTCATCTCTTAGGGCTGTAGACTGATGTAAATGGCAACCCCTAGGGTTGGACAGTACATAAGCTACATGACTGAAAGCCATGGCCCTCCAAGAAATTATATGCCACTCAAAGAAATTATTCTAGATCTCTTCAATTTCATTAAATAGTATACGTATATATTTTTAAAGACCATTGGTGCAACCTTGAATGGTAATAAATCATAAATCTATCTTTAGAAAATATTATGCCTTTGAGATATTTACACTGAATCATGAATGTTGGCTAACAAGACTAGCACAAGGAGAAATTGTAAAAGGAGGTACTAAAGAGGGCAGATAAAATCAAGAACTAAAAGCTGAAAAAGCAACTGACTTTGATCATTCAACTGTCAAAGAAGTCAGAGAATCTCAGGGCTGGTTTTCTTTAGAATCTTTGATTATACGTTTAACTATATTTAAAAAAAGAATCAAGAAACTAAAACCATAATTAAATTTCAATTTTAACTCTACTAAAAGATCCTGATACAACAAATATCTCCAATTTCTTTTTCTTCAATGTTTCTAGAATATGTTGGGTTAGGTTATTTAGATCAAACCTTCCGCTGAGACAACTAAAAATCATGAATAAAATATTAAAAAGCATTTTCTTTAATATATCAGAGAGCTGACAAGATAGAAAAGAATCACCAGGTCAAAGGTGAAGCCAAAGGAGGAACTCAGGGAGATAATATAGGCAAGTTCAGTTCAGTTCAGTCAGTCATGTCCGACACTGTGAACCCATGGCCTGCAGCACGCCAGTCTTCCCTGTCCATGACCAATTCCCAGAGCTTGCTCAAACAAAGGAGCCACTTATGCCTGAAGGTTTGGGCCTAATGAAGCAAGCTTGAGCTCCAGATACAAAATACAAAAGAACAGTTCGGAGACATGGAAAAAAGCAACACAAGGTCTAACATACACTTACACAAAATTCAAAGAGGAGAGAAGGAGCAAGAGCCAATGTTTGAAGTTATACTGACAGACTGACCCCAAACTGCTAAGAAAAAAAAAAAAAACACACACACACACCTATCCACAGATCCAACAAGCCCAAAGAACCTCTACAATAAATAAAAAGGAATCAACATGTAAACACAAAATAGTGAAAATGACGAAAACCAAAAAAACAGAGAAAATCTTGAAAGTAGCCAGAGTAAACAAGACAGCTAACCTCCAAAGGAGCATCTGTAAGACGGACAGCTATCACCTCAGAAGCAACAATGGAAACCAGAAGATGAACAAAAACTGTGATCTTGTTCCCTACTTGCAAATCGTCGCTAAATAAATCCTACAAGATATGTTCAGGCAAAAAATATAAGATCTGAGATGCAATAAAAAATGTGACCAGACCCATTCCTAACATTTGTAATATACAGGTCAAAAGTTTGAAAGGAGATCCAGTTTGCCCTTATTATTCCACTAAGGCTCCATCTCAAACTGCAAGAGGCTTTGTGCACATGGATGTTGACACCTCAGTCCATAGATCTAAATCCCCCTCTCTCCTTTAAGCAGCTCTAGACCACACAACTAGAACAATGATACAGAAAGTTTGAAAATAAAAGGATGGAAAAGATATTCAATGCCACTACTAATCAAAAGAAAATTAATGTTTATGTTAATATCAGACAAATTATCTTTAAAGCAAAAAACATTACCTATAAATAAAATGATGTATTCATAAAAGGATTAATTCTGTAAGACTAAACAAATCTACATGTGAATGCAACTAATAATACAGCCTCAAAATATACAAACCACTATTTTTAACAGAATATAAGGAGAAATAGAACAAATTTACAATCACATTGAGAGAGATTCACACATCTTTATCAACAACCAATAAAATTCAAAGAAAGTCACTAAGGATATAGAATATTTGAATGGCACATTAAACTAACCTGACTTAATGACCATACATGAACCTTACAGAGTACATAACCTTTTCAAGTACACATGGAATATTTATGAAAGCCAACCAGGCCATAAAAGAAGTCTCAAAAACAGATTTAGAAAAAAGAAAAGGACTACGTTCTCTGACCACAACCAAATTAAGTTATAATAAAAAGTTCAACTATTATTTAACAAATAACTTTAGGGTCAAAGAAGTCCTAACATATATCAGAAAATATTTGACTGTATCAATAATAAAAACATTAAATCTCAAAACATATAGGACAGAGCTAAAGATATTTAGAGTGAAATTTCTATTTTAAATGCACATATTTTAAAAAAGAGAAAGGCTGAAAATTAATGAGTTAAGTACCTTAAGAAGTTTGAAAAAGAACAGCAAAACAAACCCAAAGAAGAGGAAAGGAAGTAATTAAAAAAAAGACAAAAAGACATAAAATAAAGGTTTTAATAAAGCCAAGGCTGTTCTTTGAAAAGACTATTGTGGCAAAATTACAAGGAGGTTGGAGGGAAGGCTACAGAAGGAGGTAAAGACAGAGAAGTGTAAGCGAATAACCAATAGAAAAAAATTTTTAAAGCAATATAAATGAAAATGCTATAAACATAAAAGATAAAAGGATCTTAGGAAGAACTTTATTCAATAATTTTTAAAATCTAGATAAAAATGAGCAAATCTCTAGGAAAAAAAAATATAACTTTCCAAGAAGGAATCAAGAGGAAATAATAAACCTAAATAGATGTATAATTAAAAGGTCTCAAAATTTCCCCCACAAAGAAAACTCCAAGCCCAGATGTTTTCACAGGAATTCCAACCTCACAAAAAGTCAAAGAACAGACAAAAAAACAGCCTAATTCATGCTTACTAGGCTAGGAGAACCCTGGTGCCAAAACCTGACAAGGAAAGTCCTCATGTTTTTACCCACTTTATAAACCAAATGAGACTATTCACAGAATTCTCTGGAATGCTCACCAAAATGTCTAGCAGCAATTTCAAAGCTTGTAATTTGAAGAAATATAGGACAAAAGGAACTATTCCACACTTCAGCAACAAAATTTTTTGAAGATAAAATCAGCAAGAACTAAAGCCAGACAGCAATGCTGTAGGAGAAATGGCATTCTGTACGCTAGAAAGAAAAAAAAGTTCTAAACAGAAAGTGGGTTAATTGTTAAGGGCTGAATATGAATTCCAAAACAGCGGCTTTGGATATCATTTGTCATAGCCAAAGTAAAGTCAATGGTGAACTACACAGCATGATGATAATTTAAAGCTTTCTTGTCTCTAGGAGCAAAGGGAAGGAAAATAATTTGTTTGGTCTTCAAAGTGAAAATTACTTTCTTAATAAGAACTAAATGCTTTCTAAGGCAGCAGGGAAAAAAAGCTTTATTCAATAAAACAAGTGAATCAATACCAGATATGTAAGATTAGAAATAAATTATATACTTAAAAGTAAACAAATATTCACAAAACCTTGTGAAAGGTGTTATATTCTTCCACTCTCTCATTCATCTCCAAATTTCTCCACTGTCCTACCTGCAATCTACCCTCTTGACTGCTGCTGCTGCTACTGCTAAGTTGCTTCAGTCGTGTCTGACACTGTGCGACCCCATAGATGGCACCCCACCAGGCTCCCCCGTCCCTGGGATTCTCCAGGCAAGAACACTGGAGTGGGTTGCCATTTCCTTCTCCAATGCATGAAAGTGAAAAGTGAAAGTGAAGTCGCTCAGTCATGCCCGACTCTTAGTGACCCCATGGACTGCAGCCTACCAGGCTCCTCCGTCCATGGGATTTTCCAGGTAAGAGTACTGGAGTGGGGTGCCATTGCCTTCTCTGACCCTCTTGACTACCCATGTTTGAATTACCCAAGGCAAAGTGAAAGCCTACTTTCTTCTGCCCTCACTCTTCAGGCTCCTCCCCTAATGCTCATAATATGTTTAAAACACACACAGAAAAGCATAAGGTACAAGAACACACATGGGAAGTCATCTGCTGCTGCTACTGCTGCTGCTAAGTCGCTTCAGTCGTGTCCGACCCTGTGCGACCCCATAGACGGCAGCCCACCAGGCTTCTCCATCCATGGGATTCTCCAGGCAAGAACACTGGAGTGGGTTGCCATTTCCTTCTCCAACGCATGAAAGTGGAAAGTGAAAGTGAAGTCGCTCAGTCATGTCTGACTCTTATCGACCCCATGGACTGCAGCCTACCAGGCTCCTCCATCCATGGGATTTTCCAGGCAACAGTACTGGAATGGGGTGCCATTGCCTTCTCCTGGGAAGTCATCTGCCTGCCTTCAAATCTAAGTTCCACCACTTAACAGTGTAACCTTGGCCTGTTCCTTAACCTCTCTGGACCTAAATTTTTCTTCCAAAAAAACTGGAGGTAACAATAGAATCTACTTTATAGGCTTCTACAGTGATAAAATGAGGCCATATAATCAAGATCTTAGTATAGACAAGAAATGTTGGCTATTATTACAAGCATAATTAGAAGACAAGTTTATAGTATACCCTAGCACTAAATGTAAATAGACTTCAGAATTATTTCTTGCATTCATTCAACTAGTTCACAAACATTTATTGAGGTTCTATTACATACAAGGTACTATGCTAGGGACTCAAGGTACTACATTAAACAAGACAGGTATCTATCCTGCCCTCAAGAGCTTACAGACACTGTTTAGATTCACCAGTCATTGGTGTGGCCAAATAAACGGTGGTGTTTTTTTTTTTTTTTTTTTTTTTTACTTAAAAGACACTTTCTCTTCATAGTCCACGAGACTCAACTTGATCTAAAAACCAAAACAAAGCACCAGAACGTAGTATCTTCTCCTACATAGACTTGGTCTCCACCTCACCTCACCCCAACCCTCACAACATGCAACTCCAATCACAGTAGGCACTCAAAAAAGATTTTTAAAATTGATTTGGTCTGGAGCTTATTGCTGTATAATAATTCTATCAATATGTAGAGGAGAGAAATAGAAGACTCCTTCAAAGCATCCTCAAGGTATTGATCAGGCTGAGGGGGAAGGAGCAGAGATGAGGCAGAAACATGGGGTTTAGAGCCTCAGGAGATCGTATTTGAGAGGAAGGAAGGTCCTAAGGAAAGGGAACCACCCACCAACATTCTGTGCCTTTCCTTGCTTTTGTTGTCACATCAAGCCAACCTCCAGGTGGCCAGGTGGTAAAGAATCCATCTGCCAATGCAGGAGATGCGGATTCGATCCCTGGGTCAGGAAGATCCCCTGGAGGAAGCAATGGCAACACACTCTAGTACTCTTGAGTTGGACATGACTAAGCGACTGAGCATGCATGCCAACTCCTGTTCCAACATTTATTAGCTGTGTGACTCTGCTCCAGTGTTTTAACCTTGTTTCTAACAGTAACTTATCAGCATTTATTGTAACTATGTGAATTCTAATTTACATTAACTATAATAAATATTTGCATTGGTGACAAGATTTTTATTATTTATACCAGAAATCATCCTTATTTATGAGTCTCAGAGGAAATAGGAAATCCAAGTCAATAGTGACCTCAGAAGTTCTATTTAGAAGGGGGTTAGGAGCAGAAACCTGTTGGGGAGGAGTCTTTGGAAGCCACATATGTATGCACAGCACTTTGGGTAAGAGAGAATACTTTGATGGTCCATTTCAAAACATGAGAAATGCTGTTAGAGATAGGGAAGCCAGTCCAGGGAGATGGAAAGGGGAAAACTGTGAAACAAAATCCCAAAGAATTCTACGTAAATGATCCTTCTCCTTCCCCAGATATTACTGCACCATGTAATTTCAAAATCTGTACCCATTACTGAAGTTATTCAAAAACAATTGGATTACTGAGAAGAAATAGGTCAATGATAGAATCCCCAAGGAAGAGAAAATGTCTGAAGAAAAGAAGGCTCCAAGTGGGAGTGAAGAGTGACAAACAAAGCAACAAAATGAATACAGTGTTTAAGGGGAGGGAGACTTGGGGGGGGTAATTTGAAAGGAAAAACAAACATGTTCATCATTTCTACATTTTCACACAGAAAGAGACTCACTCACCTGGCAGGAAGTTCAGAAGAACTTGTGCAGAGAATGCACAAGTCTAAACATTTTTAAAAAAGCAAAGAATTAGACCAATGGAAACCAGGCCTTCTTGGCACTATGATGCTTCAGTAGTATAGTGAGCACATCGGCCAAGGACTCTAGACCCCTTGCTGTCTACCAAGGCTTGAACTTGGCAGCAGAGTTACAAAAGAAATGGAGGGAGAAAACCTTACTCTTAAGGAACTTATTACAAATTGGAAGACAAGACAAAGTCAGTTTGGAGGCTGACCTTGTTAATATTTAGTAGCCTGTATTACTACTCGGGCTTCATCAACCACATCACAGTGGCACTGAACAACGAAGTGATCAGTTCTGAGGCAGGGTGGTCTTTCTGAGAGACTCTACTTTATTAGCCCTTTCTTCAGTTTTTGTGACTTAATTTCCCCAGAACCTCAACTCCCTGATATCAAGGACTGGGTGAGTCATTTATGGCACTTGCATCCCCAAAGCCCAGGGCAGAATTCTTTATCCACAGAGGAGCTGAATAAATAACTCTCTACTGATTGTCCAGTTTGGCTCACAGTTGGAAGGGGGAGACGGAGGCACTGGCAATGACCTGAGAGAAGGCCAAGGCAGATGCGCTCTGGGGAAAGGAAATCATGTGCCCACTCAGGAGAGAGCACATTACTGACCACCTGACTTGTATGTTTCAGAATATTCCATCATGCTTTGCTTCAAAACCAAAATATGGGCACAGCTATCAGCTCAAAGATGACAGTCACTTCACACCATGCTGTCCCCTCATGAGAAATACAGACATAACGATGTTCAAATCAAGAACTGCAAGAGGTAACAATCTATAGAGTGATCTTGGAACCAACTGATCTACTCCTGGCTTCAGTCAACAAACTGTTAAGACAGAAGTTCAATGCTCCAGGAGGACACAGGATATGAATTCAAAGAGGAAATAAGAAGTCATGGTGAATTACTATTGATTATATGCTCTTTAAGAGGGAAAAAAAGGACTAGTTCTTAAAAAAGCCCAGTATGTCAGAAAAACTTCATTAAGCAATGTTTAAAGACAAAAAGGAAAGCCAAGAAAGATGTCCTGTCCTAGGATGAACAAATTATAAACACATGTACCAATGCTCAACGTGGGTGAATGGAAGATTAACAACTGTAAAACATTAAAATAATCAAACAAAGAAACAAATTGATTGTGACTTGAGTATGGAAATAATTTCACTTTATATTTGTGTAAATGAGAATTTTCTACATAGGAGTTTTTGATGAAATTTCACAACTCAAACACATTGCCTCTTCCAAAACCTTACTGATAACCACAATAAAGCATGCTGAGTGGTGCCTAGTAAATCAAGTTTATTAATAAACAACATGAGTCTCTCTTTGCTCCTTTGGAACACTTTCAGGTAGAAAAATAGGGCAAGCAACAATGAAATTTGTTTTGCCTACTGCATGAAAAAATTAAAAAGCCTAATAATACCCAAAACTGGAAAGCATGTTCAAGGGAACATGGGAAATGAACTCTTGCTTACACTGCTGGTGGATACATAAACTTTGAGAGAACAGTTGAGCTATGTTTTGAATTTTTAAATGTGCGTATCTTTTGATCCAGAAATTCTAATTCCAGAGATTGTCCCTACAGAAATAGCGACACACAGACACAAAAATATAGAGAGAGATACTCTTATTGCAGCTTTGTATAAGGGTGGAAAAGCCTATGTATCCATCAGTAAATGAACAGTTAAAAAAAGGATGATCCATCCGTATTCTGAAATGTTATATAATACTTAAGGAAAATGAAGTTGATCTGCATGTGTTGATACGTTGAGATTGTCAATATGTGTAAATCATTCAAAAAAATCAAGTTTCTTAATACTGTAGCTACTAGGATATGTTAAGAAACAAACAAAGCTCTATATATGTATGCTTATTTGTATAGTGACAAGTGTGGCCACATACAAAAAAGCCTGGAAGGAAACCCACCAAGCCTCCACAGAGAGGCATGTGATGGGGGAAAGGACGAAGGCCAATAGAACATGGGCACAGACGCATGTATGACTATACAATTACATATATTTTTTTCTAGCAAAAGGCAGAACAGAGGGAGGCTGGGCCAAGCCATCCAGGTTTTTCACAGAGAACGCACAAGCTCAGAGGGAGACTAACTAGAACGCAAGACCATCACTAGCTCAGCTGGACACCATCTCCCTTGGACCCACTCTAGCACAATTAGAAAGGCCCATTGAGAGCACAAAGACTTCTGCTCTCAGAGCCGAGAAATCAGCTACCCAGCCAGGAAGCAAGAACTCACTTGAGCAAGCTGTGGAAAAGAATGTCAAAAGCAATGATGTGAAAATGGCTGATGGACACAGAGGCCTAAACTTAATTACAGAACTGCCCATCCGTCAGCCTCTGGATCTGTCTTTGCCACTATCGCTGCCACATGTCCACTGTCCTTTATCTCCACAAGAAACTAAGCAGGACTCGGGATCTGATGAGGATCAGCACCAGCACTCCAGTAACAAAACAGAGCGCCTGCCAATGTTTGGGCTTCTTACATCATTGAAAGGAAAGGGCAAGTCACAAAAGGAACCATACTGACTTATGTAAGACGTGGCACAGAACAGAGAAGCTTCTCAGAGAAGAACAGCAAACTCACCAATTGCTAGGATTAATTGAAACCTCCCACAGCTGCAGACTGCCCCAAACCATGACATCATGAAGGCTGGAAATGCATCCAACTTCCTCTATTTATCAAGCTGGCTAAAACCCAGGGTAATACCAGCATAACCAGACAAAAAAAAAAAAAAAGAAAGAGAGAGAGAGAGAGAGAGAAAGAGAGACCATACAAGTGGCTTGGACGGGAAGGAAATTATCTCTGATTATACTCAGAGCCCAGCTCCAGAGCAGAGGAAGCTCAGAGAGGCTGCATCCAAGAACTGGAATGCCTGTACTCACTGGCTGCTCAGAGGCCCAGGTGCTGACTGTGGGGTCCACACATCCTGGGACAATCAACAAAACCACTGGGTAACTGCACAGGTAACTGCAGCTCCAGAGAGTTGCCCACTGTCCTCTTGGGTAATGTGATGCTGGTCCAAGGAGCAACTAAAACAAAACCAGTGATGTGATGTGCAGCATCCTGAGGGCTCACTGCTTCATTGAGAACCTAATGATTATTTAGTGGCCCAGACTGAGGGGCAGAGAGTGGCTCACAGTTCCTGACAAAGACACCAACACCATGGAAAAAGGACCAAAGGCCTCAATAAACTGGGAAGAGGAGCAGAAATAAGCAAGGGTAAGCTTCTCTACAGTGGTAGGAAAAGCAAACTTCACAGATGGAGAGGATGAAGGTGAGGCTGCTGGGCAGATACAGGAGAAGGTCAGAGATATGCCAGGCTTGGCTACAGAATGGTGAGTATGGCCATCGAGGATCAAACAAGCATGGTTGTCAAACCTTGTGGTGGCCCCATTACTGAGGGGACCCCACCTAATAGGATCTTTACCTGCACAGACTGGTTCAGTTCTGGATGCCACCATTCAAGAGGAGTCCAACTGAGATGGTTCTGTAAGACTGCAAAGATAATTAGTTGAACAAAACTCTACTGAAGGCCTACTGTATGCCAAAGAACAGGGGTGTTCAGGTTACACCCTTGCCAAAGGCACTTAGCCAACAGGACCATAAGAGCCTGAATGCAGAATGCTAGGCTTTCCGGAAGTTCCATATGAACCAGGTACAGTGGGAGCTTCAAGGAAGGGAACCTAAGCTGGCAGAGGGAAACGAATCTGGCAGGTTCCTCCAGAAGGTAACAGTCACGCTGCATCTTAAAGGATGTGGAACTCTCTTTACATGAAAAGGTAAGTGCCTCAACTGAGACACAGAGCCAAAGACTGGCACAGAGTGGGCAGGGCTAGAGTCAGTCTGATGCTGCTGAAGCATCAAAAGCAAAGCAGAGAATGGTCAGAAGGGACCTGGAGGGATGGAGCAGACAACCGAGGAAAATGTATTAAAAACAATCTGTGAATAGACTGGAAAAAATCCAAACTGCAAGTCCAGGTGGAGGTACGACGGATTAGGAATAATACCCAAGCACCCAGTATCGTGCATCGAACCTGGACTGGCAACTCGTTTCATACATGATATTTTACATGTTTCAATGCTTGGGGCTGGTGCACTGGGACGACCCAGAGGGATGGAATGGGGAGGGAGGAGGGAGGAGGGTTCAGGATGGGGAACACATGTATACCTGTGGCGGATTCATTTTGATATTTGGCAAAACTAATACAATTATGTAAAGTTTAAAAATAAAATAAAATTAAAAAAAAATAAATAAAATGTTGCTAAACTACTAAAAAAAAAAAAAAAAAAGGAATAATACCCACGATGTACACAAGGCCCTCAGAGAAGAACCATGACAGGGAGGTGGTCTTCATCTCTGCCGTGGGCACAAGGCAATGCTAGAAGGTAGCTTTAAACTACAGCCCAAAGGATTTAAATTAAGAGAAACATCTTGCTTCAGAGCATTGTTAAATTGTAGAAGGAACTGCTTTCTGAAACATCTAAGAAGATGACTGCTTTATTTTTTTAATATTTATTTATTTATTTATGGGTGATATTCTGTTTGGCAGAATCACTACGTCACTGGTAATATTTATTCATTTATTTGGTTGCACTGGGTCTTAGCTGCAGCACATGAAATTGTCATTGCGGCACAAAGACTCGCGCTACTTGTGGCACATGGGCTCCATGCTCTGAGGCATGAGGGATCTTACTTCCCTGACTAGGCACTGAACCCAAGTTCTCCGCAATGCAAAGTGAGTGGTCTCTTTACCACTAGACCACAATGGAAGTCCATTGCAAAGATGACCTCTTTAGTGACACTGGTGATGCCAGGTCAGAGGTGGAATGAACCAGGCCAGGGTAAGGAGCTGGCAGACCTCTTGGACTGTTGGTCCAATGATGTTTTTTCTGTGGCACTGAACGTTTCCTTTTCTCTCCTCCTTCCTCTCCAGTTTTTTCATCCTCTCTTCCCTTCTACTCCTTCATCCTACAGTTTCCCTCTTCTCCTTCCCTCCCCTTCCCAAGCTTGAGGTTTTCCAAATGTATCCCGGGGGCTAGAATGTTGATGGTTACCTCTGCCCAGAGCTGAAGAGGGTATTAAGGAGCACAAAGGGAGGGACCCCCTTTGAATGACTTCTTGATCAGCAGACCCGACCCCCTGCGTGAGGCAACCACAGGTCTCCCTGCAACATGGCAGAACTAAAGGTATTTCCAAACTTAGGGCATGCCTTTCCTTAGGGTATAAACAATTACCATCTTAAAAGTGAATCTGTAGGTAAGGATGTACCAATGAATTCTTTCTCAGAGCATTCATTGTCTATTTCACAAAAACACCTACTTGATTTTTTTAATGACAGTCTTACATTAAGCTATATTCATACAAACTTTACTAGACATGGACTTTCTTCCTTTTGTATGAAAACATTTCCCGAAGAAAACTGAATTTAGATAACTACTGCTGCATTAAATCAATTCCAACTGCCAGACCTGAGGCTTTCTAATTAACTCTCAACTCCTCTTTCCACTGGATAGCAACAAATTCTGAGCATTTTCCTCTACTTAAACTATGCTTCGATACTGTTTTCAGTAATGAAATATGATGAAAAGATACACAGATGAGGAAAAAAACAAACAGTTTTAAGTGTAGGATGGGTCTCACCAAGTAACTAAGAAAACCACCATGTCAATTTTTCCTTTTTTAAAAAAAAAATTTATATTTGGCTGTGCTGGGTCTTAATTGTGGCATGCGAACTCTTAGTTGCGGAATGTGGGATCCAGTTCCCTGACAGGAATCGAACCCGGGTCCCCCGCATTGGGAGCCTGGAATCTTAGCCACTGGACCACCAGGAAAAGTTCCCAGTTTTTCCTTTGTTAAGTTTTTGTTGCATCTTCAACACAAGTTAGAAATTAAGTCTACTGCCTTAAAGTTTTCTGTTTCCAAATACATTTGCCACTTGAGACGTACTAAACATTTAAATGCTCCTCAGTCCAATTCCAGGGAGTAAAAGAGGAGAAAACTTTTGCCTATCAAGTTTTTCTTGTTCCCACTGGAAATGAGTAAGAGGTTACATTATTATCCAGCCCTATTCGACAGATAACCTGTGGAATATAGGAACTTGGTGGTTTATAGTATCATTTTAAAATTCAAGGTGAGGGCCTTAATCTCTACACTGCTACATCTCTGCCAATCCTGCCAGCAAAAGAGTTCTAGCCTTTCCCTTCTGTGGGAGATTGCAAAATTGGCCATAAATTCTCCCTATGCCAGTATGCCAATCCATCTGCACTGTGACTGCAACTCCTCCTAGCAAAAGGCGGGATCTCTTTCTCCACCTCTTGAATGTGTGATGGACTCGCATTTGCTCTGCCTAACAGGACAATGGCAAATGTGATGCCATCAGAAGCTTGAAAAGTGCTTTGGACTTCTCTGGAGGTCCAGTGGTTAAGACTCCACATTTCCAGTGCAAGGGACACAGGTTCAATCCCTGGCTGAGGAACTAAAGTCCCACGTGCCACATGGTGTGGCCAAATATTTCTTTTAAAAAGTGTGTGACTATGGAAGTTTGCACTTTCCTGCTGCTCCTGGAACCTCGAGCCACTATGTGAGAGGGAGAACAAGCCTGAGTTAGCCTGCTGGGTGGTTAAAGGCATGTGTGCCCACTTACCACTTACCACTACTGTGCCAACCTCAAGCACAGAGTCATCTAGCTGACTGGCAGGGGACTGCAGGGACATGAGTGAGCAAAGAGACTCCAGCAGAGCCCAGCCCACACTGCAGACTCCAGAACTGGGAACAAATGACATGGCTGTGGCTTGATCTAAACCACTAAATGTTGGGGTGTTTTGTTACACAGAAAAAGCTAACTTATGCATCTTCCTTCTTCCTTTCCTCTTCATCTTTCTTTTCCTTTCTAGCTACCTTTCCTCCCTTTCATTATTCCCCCCATGCTTTTTGCTTTTTTCTTTTCCTTCTGTGAGTACTACTGCTGCTGCTAAGTCGCTCCAGTCGTGTCTGACTCTGTGCGACCCCATAGACGGCAGCCCACCAGGCTCCTCCATCCCTGGGATTCTCCAGGCAAGAACACTGGAGTGGGTTGCCATTCCCTTCTCTGTGAGTACTACAGGTACCCATTTAAGGACCCACAAGGCACAAAAGACAGTGGCCTGGGCTAGTTCAATTCAAAGTCGGTCTCATTTCCTCCTAACCCATCCCTCTGAAGCCCACATAAAACAGATTCTAGGCATCTCACATGGTCTCTGGGACACACTCATAAAGTGATGGGCAAGATGTTTCTGGGACTGGCAGGCAAAAGGGTGGACTCTTGCAGTTTGCAGCCCACCTCTGGGCATTTACTGGAAAAATCTCCCTGGGAGAGTCATTTATCACAGTGACTTGTGGAATATACTCCTGAGGTGTCCTAGCCCTCCCCTTGCCCTGTTACTCCTTGTCAGCAGAGGGGACATACAATAAGAAAATGGGCCTGTCAGGCCAGACACTCAAGGGTTAAGGAGCATAGCCCAAGACCCCTTCCCTTACTTGGCCACCCTAAGTGACTGGAAGATATATTTATAACTATAGGAAACAACACACTATGAAGTGGGAAAATGCTTAGATTTCCATTTGTTTACTACATGAATATAAGAAAATCAAAAGGATCATCTGGCTAATGACATCAAACCACTTGGTACAACTCAGAAGCCACAAGAAGGTCATTTCTTAAAACGCTTTTCTTTCCTCTTCCTCATTTATAGTCTGTACTTTACTCCCACTCTAACTTATTTTTTCCCCTGAAAGATGTTTTCACAGACTTTTTAAAAGCTTACTTTTCCCTGGCATCCTGGAACCTGTCATTTGTTTGTGGTTACAACATTAAATGTTTAGAAAGGGCAAATTAGATGTCAGGGTTGGATAAATGGTCACTTTTCTTAATGGTGTTTTCAATGGAACTCTTTTCTCCCTAGGATTCCCTGCAGAGGTTTGCTTCTTCTCTAGGTGCATGCGTGAAAGTATTCAGAGACTGACCATCAAACTGTCAGGCCAACAGGGGTTTTACTGCTTCCATCAACAAGAGTAAATCAGAAGTACACCCTCTGGAACACACTGCTAGGATTTTTTTCTCGATTTCTCAATGCCAGCTTCTGGAAGAGCTGAGGAAGGCTTTATTGCCTCAGGTGTCTTCCAGTATCTCCCTTCTCATGTTCCACAACTATCCATAGAACCCCCCTGTATAAAGAGAATTACTTGTCCTCCTTCTCATCTGTTCTTGATAGCAATTATGCCTTCCACTTGTATGGTGATTTATGGCAGACAAAAGGCCAAGAGGTACTCAACAATGGAGACCACAGATGACAAGATGCCATTCTGATTCCCTCTCTCTCCTTGCACAAAAAAAAAGCAGATTCAAGGAAAACACACATTAGAAAAGGAGATCAAAACCAAGGAGGGGCATTAGAAAACAAATAGCAAGGACATAAGGACTTCACATTTGTATTATCAAATATCAAACCACAAACAGGGCTCTCTGGTGCCCAAAGAGAAAAAGAATCACATTCCATTCTGAATTCATCCATGAAGAGGAGAAAACAGTTCTTTGAGGAAGCAGAGTTTTTCCTTGTAACTAGTCCTTTCACTGAACCTGCTCAGGGCTTGTCCATACTTGCTATGGCCACCTTCTCTCTTCCCAACCTCTCTGGAAATGATTTCAAACAGGATTTTGTGCTACTCTTATCAAGGTCACCCAGGACTCCCACCTCACCTAGCTCAGCAGTGACTTCTCAGTCCACGGCTAAATCCTCCTGTTAGCAGCTTTTGACGGTTGATAACATCATCTATAGGAAGTTGGCTCCTAATTAAGACTCCCTTCTAAATGGAGGCTGGCCCATTATTTGCACTGGGAAAGGCTAAATGGGGTTGTTTTGGAAAAGCCAGAAACATCTTCATTCCAATTCCTACTCACAGATGAACAGTGTTATAAAATGTGTTGGAGTTCTAAGAGCTTTGAGGACACAAATATGGGAGTGACTGGTTCTATCTTTTGTGTGTTTGGGAGGTGGAGGACTGAGAAACTTGTTCCGTTATCAGCAGGACTGAAGGAGAGGCTGCCCTGTTAAAGGCAGCCTAGCATAGAACTCTTCTCCTACCCAGAGTTCTTAATTTCTGACTAATAACTAAAAGACCACCTGTCAAGGCTTGATTTTTCTCTTTTTGCAAGGCACTGATACCCATTAAAGACTGCTAATTTCAACTGATCAAGTCAGCTTTGCTGGTGAGTGGGGATAACACAGGCATGGATGACCAGGGAGAGCCCTGCGGGGTCAGACACAGACAATAGGAGCATTGAGATGGGAACCTGCCGTTAGTTCAGTGAGGGCAAAAGGGAACGGATGGGGAAGAGATGCCCAAGGCGAGTTTGCCTACATTAGAGCTTTAGGTTTGCTGGGCTGGTCCTTAGAAACCAGATGTCAATGCCATTCCAAGCAGCTCTCATACAGCCAGGAAAACCTCCCACTTGCTAGCTGGTCTTTTTATTTCTTTTTCTCCCCCATTAGAATGTTCTTTGCAAGCATCAACCAACACTACCTGCTCCTTTTGTTTACACTGCCTTCAAGTGACTCTACTTGGCTCCACCGGAAGTGGAATTATTTTTTTCAGACAGGATGGTGTAAGGTAGGGTGGGGAAAGCCTGCGCTGGTGGAAACTCCTCTCTCATCGGGGAATTTGGCTGTGACACCGAGCCCTGGCCTCACACCAGAACAGGGCTGTCCATCTCTCTCTCTTTTTTTTTTTTTCAGTATTCCCCTCTTTGACCCGCCCAGGGTGTTTTTCCAGGCAACCTGGCAAACAACAGCATGACAGGTTCAATGGTTTTCATTGAATACCCCAGTGGAGTCCTCCTCTGAAAACTGCAGAACTGGACACACAAACAGCCCATAAAAATCATACCTCCCACAAGTGTCTGGACGCTGCCTTTTGCCTAATGACCCTCCAGCACTGATGCAGCATGGGTGGCTTCGTGGCATTTTTTTTTTTTTAATGATTTTTCCAAAACTGAGGTGTTCCAAGTGGTGAGAGAGTATTGTTTTTTTTCCCTTACAGCGAAAGTCTAACTCCCCAGACATTTTTGGAAATCTGGAGCAGACCACATGAGTAGTCCCAAAGCTTCAACTCTGCCACCAGACCCCAAAGTCTCCTTGAACCTGGAGGCACACTGGGCTTGCCTGTTAGAAGGTCTATAGTGAAGTTACTCAGTCGTGTCCGACTCTGTGATCCCATGGACTGTAGCCTACAAGGCTCCTCTGTCCATGGGATTTTCCAGGCAACAATACTGGAGTGGATTGAAATTTCCTTCTCTAGGGTATCTTCCTGACGCAGGGATTGAACCCAGGTCTCCCGCATTGCAGGCAGACTCCTTACCATCTGAGCCACCAGGGAAGCCCTATAACTCACTCTAATACACTGCAGGAAAGTCATGTGATATCCCGTGTGGGCCAGTTAATTTGACCTTGAACTCTACAAGGGGTCAGAAAACTTGATAGCAGAAAGGCAGCTCCTAGAAGTCTTTCTGCCATGTGGACCTCAAGCTTGCTACACAGAGAATGGAGGCTAAAACATTCTACTGGTGAAACCAGCAACTCAACTAGAATGATAATTAGAATGCTGAGGAAAAAAGTAAAGATTACTTCTCTTCCAAAGTATAACACACACATTAGTCTCAGAAATAGATGAAAAAATTCACAGTAAAAAACTACAAGATGAATATGAAAGAGAATATTTCAATCCATCTCTTGGGTTCTCATTGGAAAGGGTCGGGTTGAAAGGAAATGAACCCAAGTGGGAAAGTCAGCTGGTGGGGTATCTCAGGAAGCAATATTCAGTAACTTCCTCATGAATTCTCAATAAATATTAACCACAGTAAAGAAAGGTCACCATGCCCACTCATGAAGCAAATGGCAGTGTTTAAAGAGACATAAGCCCCTGCCTTTGAATTCTGGCTCTGCTACCTGCTGCTCCTAAAACCTTTGGGCAATTAACTCAGTCTTTCTGTGTGCCTCAGTTTCTCCATCTATAAAATGGAGATAATATCAACAGCATCCATCTCACAGTTGTTGGGACATATAAATGTGTCACTATACATGAAACACCTAACATAATCCCTGGCACATAGCAAATTCTCAATAAATAGTAATAATCAATGTTGTAATTAGATTAGAAATATATGTTGAACACAGCATCTCATATGGGCACAATCTGCCTGAATAAAGATGTAGTGGGCTTGTGCAAGCAAAGAAAAAGGGCACAGTATCTCAAAAGAGCTGCTGTTAAAACTCATGTTCCACACATATTATAAGCTGCTTTTAGTTATTCTACAGTAATCATGTCAAATTATTGACGAAATTGCCAAAGCGCTTTCACATATAGTATACTGCAGAACAAAGGGAGGTGGTGGGGAGGCCAAGATATTTTTACTGAGTACTGATGAGAACGAATATGTAATTTTAGCCTGCCACAAGCCACAGGACAAAGTTGCCTCGGATATTAAACGTCTTGCCAACTGAGGATCCTTATCCATAAAATGGGAATAATCGTAGTATTTGTCTCCTAAAATTCTTGCAAAGGAGTAGTAAGTACAGGAAACGTGCTGAGCAGAGAGTGTGGCTCATATTAATAGTACATGTTCAAAACATTTAGCGATGACCTCACTGCCATCATCCACTGCTCAGGTGTGTCAGGCACTTGGCTGACTGCTTCAAAGGCCTGGGCTGCGGGTGAAATTGAATGAGCTTCTCTAAATACAGTCTGTGTGGGCAGTGGGCCCACTACCCTTCCTGTGTTCCTTCTGCTCTGGCCATCCCACTTTGCCCAAGCCCTCTTTCCACCTCCCTGCCCTGGGCTCTTCTCCTCATTCCCACCCCATCATCACTGCCCGCCCCCACCCCCCCCACCTCACAGGACCACAGTGAGAATCCCTGTTGATCCCTGAGTGTGAAGGTCTTAATGAACTTCCTGTTTCAAAACTCATTAACACTTTAAACCAACTCAGATGGCTGAATTAATAACTCTGTCATTTGTTAAAGGAATTAGGGGACTGGGGGAGAAAATGAGGATGATATTTGAGGGGCCAGGGCCATCTTTTAGGGCTTTAGTCTCTTGCAACTGAGAACCCTGCACAAGGGTCGTCCCCACCCTGGTCCCCTGCATGGAGGGGGTGTGTGTGCCACCAGGCTCAGTGGACTCCCCATTTGACAAATATTTAGTAAGTAAATACCATGTGCCAGGCACTACGTGAGGTGCTAGGAACGCACTGGTGAGCAAGACAGATACAACTGTGCCCTTCTGGAACTGACATGCTAGTGGGGCACTCAAATAAAAATGTAAATGAACAAATATATGAAACAATTACAAGTTTTCAAGAGAGCTGTGGAGCAAACACACACAGCTGAATTATATTCTTAGGGGAAACAGTGAGGCACAAAGAATGTGCAACTTGTTCCATATGATAAAGGAAATCAGCAAATAAAAACATGTCACCACAAGATCCTTTCTATTAAGACATTCACATTGGCAAGAGTCAAGCTAATGCATTGCCAATATGCCAAGAGACCTTAACTCCCAGTGGGGAAGCTTGCTTTCTCACTCCACTCTCTGCCATGTTTTTTTCCTTTATTTCTGGGGTTTGTACCAGGCTGCACCAGTGCTTTGATATTTTCTCAGAACAGTTTCAGATGAAAACATGAAGACAGGTTTACCTTAAAGGAATCAAAATTATAATCCTTAGAGAACTAAGTAAATCTTCACTTGCTTATAGCTGTTTAGCTAAAGTTCTATGATAAAATTGTTCTTCTTAATACACCTCAAAATGACAACCATATGGGAAGGGGTGGGACTATGGGTGGTTTATATTTGTGGCCCTGTGGTTTTCTGTAATTTTTCAAATTTTAGCAATAAAGCTACACTATTTAAAAAAAAAAGTAATCTCACAGGCCTATTTGGGTTTTTTTTTCTTTCTATCCAACAGCAAAACAAAACTACACTAAAAACATTATTAGCTGCTCAGTAATCTACGTAAGTATTAGGTAGAAAACTAAAGCAGGTTAGTAGACACGAAGCATGTGGGATGGTATGGCAAGTTAGAGAAGTGGCCTGTGAAAGCATCATGAGACAATGACATGTGAGCAAAGACCTGTGGAAGGAGGTCAGGGAGTGAGGCCAGAGGCCTGCTGGGGGATGAACACTGCAGGTGGAGGGCTCTGTATCCTGGAAGAAGGATCCTCTATCACCTGTTAACTCAGACACACAAAATCACTTCACAAGGGAACAAGTATGGACTTAATGGAATGAAAAATGAGTCAGAAGAAAATGAACTGATGAGTTGGCATGGCAGAGATAAGAAACCACTGCTACAGACTATGGTTAGGCAGGATTCTAAAAGCCTTATTTATACTAACTCAAGCCCAGCAACTACCCTAGCTAGGGTACGTATATAACTTAATGTTCAGACTGGAGCAGTTGGGAATAAAATGAAGACACTATTACTTAATGCAGAGAAAGTAGGCATGAATCCAAGATGCCTCGGGCAAACTGGGATGCATCACCACCCTACCCAGAAAGCGTATTATTATAACTCCTTTACAGAAAAGGAAACTGAGGCACAGTACAGAGGTCACAGAAGAAAGTGGCAGAGTGAGAATTTGAACTTGGATAGCCTAGATTTAGAGCCCACACTCTTGATGCCTACCTAGTATCGCCTGCCTGTGTTGTGTATGCTAGGAAGCTCCCAGTGCTAAAAAGCTGGGTTGTCTTTATCATCAGTAGATCAGGCCGGGAAATGCACCAGCTGTGAGAGCTAAACATCACCACTTTATAAGAGCAGCAGCCCTGCACAACCCCAGTAACCTCTCTGGTTCAGTGACCTGTAAAACAAAGCTACTTGGACCTACCCTGATACCGCTGCCACACTCAGACAAGGCCATAGTTCATAAAGATGATTTGGAAGCTGAAAAGCACAACATGCATACTATTATACACTGTTATCATAATTTAAAATTTGCAGGGACTTCCCTGGTGGTCCAGTGGCTAAGACTCAGCACTTCCAACACAGGGGACCTGGATTTTGATCCCTGCCAGGGAACTAGATCCCACATGACGCAACTAAGAGTTCACAGGCCACAATGATGGTCGAAGATCTTGAGTGTCAAAACTAAGACCCAGTACAGCCAAACAGACAAATAAATAAATAAAATCTACATTTCTCTGCAAAGGGCCAAAGAGTAAATATTTTCGGCTTTGCCCATATGGTCTCTGTTGCAACTAATTAACCCCACAGACAACCTGTAAATGAATGGATGTGGCTGTGTGCTAACAGAACTTTATCTACAGGAAAAGGTGGATTGTTACAGTCCAAAGTTAGCCAACCCCCGACTTAAACAAATGCTATTTAAAATTGCAGCCCTTCCATGCTCCCCATGCCGCTGTTCTGATATATTTTCCTCTACAGATAGCATGAATCACCATCTAACATAATGTGTATTTTTTTTACTTTATTATCTGCTTCACTCACTGGAAAATAAGCTTTGTTGAAGGCTGAGGTTTTGTCTGTTGGGTTCACTGTTGAGTCTTCAATGACTAGAAGAGTGCCGGGCATAGTAGGAATGTTAGAAAGACTTGTTCAAAGAGTGCATAGATGAATGGAGAGATTTTGAAGGAGCTGGACATACTACTGGGGAAAGAAGGGAAAATCCATGGCAAGTAAAAAAAGGAAGCAGAGGAAAAAAAAATGATATCTAAAAACCTAGGGGAAGAAAAATGACTGCAAATGAACTCAAACTCAATTTTGCGATTCCTTGTAGGCAAAGGGAAAAATGATTATTTCCAAAACCAATTTTGTGGGTTGTGAACATTTGGAAGAACTAAAGCCTTATAAAACAATTTCCAAAATAGCTGGTTAAAACCTAAATGAATTACTGGCTTAATTTTAGTTAAGAGAACAGCTTGAGGTTTGTTGCAGATCAACTGAGTGTGTGTCTGTCTGTGCACACACACACATTTAATCTTTCCTCTCTCCTGACCCTAACAAATGTGGGTTCTGTTTGTTCACTGGGAGTGGTCTGAGGAGTGGTAAGGAATTAATTCAGCATACTTTGCAGGAAAACATACATATTTGTCCCTAGTTAACTTCAGGGCTTGGCAGATTGTAGTGTCATTCATTCTGATTCTTCTTCATAGTTCAACTGAAGGTTAAGGTTAACAGCAAAATACTGCTGAACTGAATAAGTCCATTTCTAAAGAGAGAAGGGTTCTTTACATACAGTGCTTTATGTAACTCTTTCAAACCAAGATCTGTATAACACATTCAACTGAACAACCTCAAGTTCTTTGGAAGAAAATAAGACTTCTCTTCTACAAAAGCAAGTATGCATATCTAATGCACAGCTGATAACCTAAACAATATTCTGCCTTCCAGGCACACGGTTTAGCAAAGTTTGGCTTAGCATAGAAGAACAACACTGGCAAGATTCTTCTAAAGATCTCTGATGTTGATCCTTTATTCTGGTGCACTCAGCTCAATGTCTGAGCACCTAATGAATGCCAACAGGGAGTGAGGCTGGAGAACTTCGTTGTTAGGCTCATGAGTTATCATTTTATCCTTAATTTCTTAAATAAATTTCCACTTACTGATTGATTTAACATGGTAACTGTAAAAAGACCACTGGGCTGAGTCAAAAGACTTACCTGAAGGAATGAAGGAAACGGAATAGACTGAAAAAGGAAAAGAAGATGAAAATGAAGAAAGGAAATGAATCCAATAAAAAAATGAAGGGAAAGAGAAAGGACTGGAGTTGTGATTCGTGACATGGAGGACCCTTGAAAACATGACGCTAAGTGAAAAAAAGCTAGATACCACATAGTGCGTGATTCCATTTCTATGAAATCTCCTGAACAGGCAAACCCGTAGACAGAAAGTAGAGCGTGGCCGCCAGTGTCTGAGGGGAGGAGGGGAAAGTGGGCAGTGACCACTAATGAGTGCAGGGCTTCTCTTCTGGGTGATGAAAATGTTCTGGAATTAGATAGTGGTGATGGTTACAGAAACTTGTGAATACACTAAAATCCACCAAATTGTACACTTTAAAATGGTGAATTTTATGGTATGTGGATTATTTCTCAACAAAAAAGGGGGGGATCAAAAACAAAACAAAACACCAGACTCCTGCCATCGACTAGCTTTGTGAGCTGTGGACAAGGCATTTAATTTCTCTAATATGCTTCCTCATTTGAGAAAAGGGGGCAATATTAACTTAACTTGCAAGTTGCTGCAAGACACAAACGGGATAATCTATATCAAAGTAATTTGGAAAAATAAATAATGCTACAGATTCAAGGTAATTTCACTCAAAATCTTAATGAAGTTCTTTATGGAACTTAATGGTAATTCTAAGGTGTACACTGGGACTTCCCTGGTGGCTCAGCAGTAAGGAATCCACCTGCAATGCAGGAGACTCGGATTCAATCCCTGGGTTGGACACATCCCCTGGAGAAGGAAATGACAACCCACTCCAGTATTCTTGCCCAGGAAATCCCATGGACAGAGGACTCTGGCAGGCTACAGTTCATGGAGTCACGAAAGAGTTGGATATGATTGAGTGACTAAACAACAAGGTGTACAGCTGTTCCTTGATATTCGAGGGGGATTGGTTCCAGGAAACCCCACACATACCAAAATCTGAGGATATTAAAGTCCCTTCTATAAAGTGGCCTAGTTATAATCTGCTGCTAAGTCACTTCAGTCGTGTCCGACTCTGTGCAACCCCATAGATGGTAGCCCACCAGGCTCCCCCATCCCTGGGATTCTCCAGGAAAGAACACTGGAGTGGGTTGCCATTTCTTTCTCCAATGCATGAAAGTGAGAAGTGAAAGTGAAGTCGCTCAGGCGTGTCCTACTCTTAGCGATCCCATGGACTGCAGCCCACCAGGCTTCTCCGTCCATGGGATTTTCCAGGCAAGTTATAATCTACAGAGGATGTATTCTTTAAATCATCTGTAGATTACATATACTACCTAATACAACACAAATGTGATGTAACTAGTTGCTGACTTAATGTCAAATTCAAGTTTCGCTTTTTGCGATCTTTTGGAATTTTTCTTTCCAAATATTTTTCATCTGCAGTTGGTTGAATTCCTGGATATGGAACCAATGGATATGGAGGGCCAAATGTATATGTAATGTAAGAGAAAGTGGCCAAGACAATCTGACAAAGAATAACAAGGGAGGGCCTGAATTGCCAGATATCAAGATTCTTTAGAAAACTACAGTAATCAAGGCTGTGTAATACTCACTCAGGGTTTTACAAATATACCAGGAAGCCAAATTTTAGTGAGCCTGGAAGCAGATTCACACATATAGGGGCACTCGATATAGCAAAAAAGGGCCAGGGAAGATGCAGCTGAGGGAGGGCAAGGATCAACTCTTCAATAACTAATCCTGTGACAAGTGTTTTTCCACATGGAAAAACAATCCACACATAGACTGCTCCCTCAATTCCAATTAGACTAAAATTATTTCAAAAGCCAAGACTTTAAACTTCTAGGAGACAACAGAGATATCTTTAGGCCTTTGGGACAGAAACATAGAAGTGCAAACCATAAAAGAAATAAGGAAGAAATTTGACTACAATGAAAGAATCTTATCAGAAAACACCATAAAAAGTAAGAAAATAAGCCACAGACTGAGAGGCATTATTTATAACATATATCACTAAAAACCAGTATCCAGAGTATATAAAGAACATCTACAAGTCAATTTTAAAATACAGAAAACCTGATAGAATAAAAAAGAAACTTGAACTAGAATTTCATGAAGATTAACTTTAAATAGTCAGTGAACACTAATATTCAGAGAAATGCATATTAAAACCAAAAGAGATACAATACCATTTCAGCAATATTAAAAAATCTCAAGTCTGACTATGCTAAGTGTTGGCAAGGATGCTGAGCAACAGGAAGTCTCTTTCCCAGTTGCTTAGGAGAGTAATCTGGAAATAACCAGTACAGTTGAAGAGGCATATACCCTACCACCTAGTACTTCCATTCCTTGGCAGAAACCAACACAATATTGTAAAGCAATTATCGTCCAATTTAAATTAAAAAAAGATTTTTTTTAAAGTACTTTCATTCCTAAATATAATCTCTATGGAAATATATTAGCACAAGGAAACATGTTCAAGGCTGTTCATAGCAGCTTCATTTTTAATAATAAAACCTGAAGCAATTTAAATGGCCATCAATAGAAGAATGTACCAATAGATTATATATTTACACAACAGACTACTACAGAGCAGAGAAAAAGAAATGCATAAGAGCTACATGTAGCAATGAGGACAAACCTCACAAAAAAGACAATGACAAAATTAAAGTTGCAGAATAATATGGGGGTAAAAAAAATACCAATCACATAGTTTAAAGCATGCAAATAATGACCTAGAGGGGTGGGATGGAGGAGGTGGGATGGGAGGGAGGCCCAAGAGGGAGGTAATATATGTATACATACAGCTGATTCACACTGCTGTATGGCAGAAACCAACACAACATCATAAACCAATTATACTCCAATTAAAAAAAAAAGCATGCAAGCAGCATTTTCTCTTACTAAGGGACATATTCCTATATAGGATAAGTATAAAGAAACATATGAGAAGATGAAGACCAATTTCAGGACAGTACTTACTTCTGTGCACTTTTTAAAAGCTAACGAGGACTTCCCTGGTGGTCCAGTGGTTAAGACTGTGCTTCCAATGCCAGGAGTACAGGTTCGATTCCTAGTCAGGGTAGTTAAGATCCCACATGCTGCATGGCATAGCCAATAAATAAATAATTAAAAAAAAAAAAAAACCTAATGTACGGCCAGGTTTGAAGACTTAAATGACACCATTGATGGAGCAGGTCCAAAGGAGATGGAATTCCATGCACTTTCCTTAGCAGAACTGAACAAACACTGACCCACTCTCTAGGGGTCTCCATAACAGCAAAGGCCACATTGGGGTCAAAGCCACATGCCTGACTCATACAGTGTTCTGATTACCTTAATTATCCAAAAGCAGCCTATCCTAGCAGTAACAAGCCACAAGAAGGGCTCATTTTACCTCAGGTACCATTTCAATGTTAGCACCGGAGAAAGACAAAGTACTGAAATGGAAATATCCTGGCTGATAAAGGATTATCATTCAGTAATAAGCAGGAACCAAGACTTTATCAATATCACAGTTAATATGAAAATTATCCTGTACATAATTTAATCTTTGGTGATTCAAAAAGTACTTTAGGCTCCAACAACACAAGAATCTTTACTACAAACATCTGTTGTCATTACACATAATTTGTTGGCTAATAAAAAGTGTTGACAGAGGCTGGATAAGCCAATGAGAAGTTGTACTTCTATCAATACTTCTCCCTTTGCAGAGAGTTGATAAGACTTCTTTAAAAGGCTTTCAAATCATTTGTAGATCCAAGAAAGCTAGGTTAAGTACTCAGTTATTTGATTTTAAGGGTTATTTTGCAGGAACTGATTAAATAATTCTGAGGACTTGGAACAGTCCTTGGCAAAGTTAACAAAAAGATGCTGCTCAGGGAAAACTGACTTCCTTTTTAGTACTCTTTCTCTCTTTAGGGCCCATTCCCAACTTGTTGACACCCAATGGCCTCCTACTTTTTGAATCCTATCTGCTCTTAGGAGATGACCTCATATCAAGACACATCAACCAAATTCTGTAATTCATTTACATTTTAACAACTATTTAAGTCAAAGAAATGAATCTCTAATAGTGGAATTTCAGGATTTAGCTACATGAATGGAGGAGTTGGGGGGAAAGCTAAGCACAATTATTGCTATCACTGGAGTCCCACTCCTCACCCCCAAATTAATATTTTGTGGCCTTAACCCCCAACATGACTGTATCTGGAGATAAAGTCTCTAGAAGATAATTAAGGTTAAATGAGGTCATAAGGGTAGGACCCTAATCTAATAGGACTATGGCCTTTTAAGAAGATAAAAAGTCTCTCTCCTATTGCCTCTCTCCATCATTTGAGAACACAACAAAAAGGTGGCAGTCTACAAGCCAGGAAGAGAGCCCAAAGTCACAGGGAAGCACTCACCTAACCATCCATCCTTGATGTTTTCATACATGTTTACATTAAAGCTAGTCCCACTGATGTAGTGGGTACTCCTAAAATACCAAATCCAAAGGAACAAGGGTCTCTAATCAGGAATTCCAGAAGGCCCAAACAAAGACATAGTGGGCAGCACACCCTGGCAGGGGTACAGCAAGACTGTGAGCAATCCATTCTAGATGGCAGGTCAGGCCACCCTCCCAAATATCTGTGCCTGGTGTGGGTTCCAATCATTCAAGAAACCACAGAAAGGGGAATGCTGCAAACAAGGTCTCGAGGGGAAAAGGCAGGCTTCTGAGTATATAGAAGGGCTAAGATTCCCAGTTTTAGCACAGACAGTTCTAAAATGCACTGAGAAGTTTAAATTATACCAAACTTTGGGTCCAACTCCAGTCTGGAGAGAAAGGCAGGAGGAGGGGGACAAGCTAAAGACATGGCTATGGACTTCCTTGGTGGCCAAGTGGTAAAGACTCTGCCCACCAATGCAAGGAACACTGATTTGATCCCTGGTCCGGGCATACCCCACATGCTGCAGAGTAACTAAACCTGTGCGCCACCACATTGAGCTGGTGCTCTAGAGCCTGGGAGACACAACTACTGAGCCTACGTTCCCAAGAGCCCATGCTCTGCAACAAGAGAAGCCACAACAGTGAGAAGACCCTGCTCATCGCAACTAGAGAACGTCTAAACACAGCAATGAAGACTCAGCGCAGCCAACAAATTAATTTAATTAAAAAACAAACATGACTAGAGGAGCACTGATCACTGGCACAAAGCTTGGAAAACAGGGGTGGTACGTCCTTGAATCTTAAAGTCAGGAGCTTCCATGCAGTAAACTGAAGGTCCAAGAAAGGACTCCTAGTCCTAAGGGGCTGGCAAGAGAGCTCATGACGGAGAACCCCAGGGAGGGAAGCCTACAGAAAGGAACACGGAAGTAGGATGCAGCCAGGGTGAGGGTTGCCAGGGCCACAAGATGTGCTCAATAGCTCTGAGGCAGAACTCAGAGATACACTTTCCCCCTACCCCCACCCCTGGCCCAGCAAGACTCAGAAGGACAAGAGTTAGCTCTGTTGGGAGTCCAGGTATCAGCTCTGTTGACAGTCCAGAACACGGAAGCATTCTCTCTGAAATTGGGCTTACTTCCAGCCACCTGAATGCTTGGTGTCACGCCAACAAAATAACTAGACATTGGTGAAGCCCTCCAGAGGACCAACCCAAGGGGCTCCCATGTTTTCGTATCATGGGTTTTATTTAAATGAACAAAAGTACTTCCTGACTGCTGGCCTCAAAGAGCCCTGCCATAGTTTGGGTTCTTCCAGAAGGTAATCCGAGGCAAAGATTCAAGAGCAAGCAATTTATTTAGCATGTGATCCCAGGACACAGGAGAATGGGGAGGTGAGATGGGGGTAGGAAGGCAGTTCATACAGATGCATCATCAAGCCAGTTACCACTGGGGGAGGCTGTCTCATTCCTGGAAGCTCTGGGATCCAGTGCAGACTGCCCAGCCGTCTCAGGGGTCCCACTCAGGGGCAAAGAGCTGGATTAAATACCTATCAGCCCTGGCTGAGGGCTGCTCCCGGGGGTGGGCTGGGAAGGGTTTATCCTGGCACTCCAGGCTGCCACATGGGTGAAGAGAAATGTCCAGCTAGTGGCTGGAAGGGGACTGGGTGTACCGCGGTGCTCGGGGCCCAGGATCTTAAAACGGACACCCAGTTTCTATGGAATAAATGAGGAAGTCTGAGGCACCGAAGCCAGCAGAAGAGAAGGCAGTTTCACTCTTGCCCTGCCCCACTCTTCCCTTCAAGTCAGTATCTGGGATTTAGAGAGAGAGAGTGTGTGTGTGTATGTGTGGGTTTGGCGTGCGTTTGAGAAGTTCAGTGGTTTTTCTTCAGCTGTTTGGAATGTTTGAGGAGAGACTAGGTGAGGGAAGGCTGAAAGGAGTTGCTACTTGAGATTTAAAGAAACGCCCAAGGAGTACTGGGCTTTGTGCTCTAATGCAGGCTGAATGCGTCTGGTTTGTCAGCCCGTACTGGGAGGCCAACCTGAGAAGCTCGAGGACAGGGATGTTTATAATTCCTGAAAGGGCTATGGACAAAGATCCCAGCTGTGCTTAAAGCCTCACTATTCAAAGTATGGTCCCCCAAAAGGAGGCATCTCCAGCCCTGTCCCAGAACCTGCATCTACATTTCAAAAAGATCTACCTGTATATCTAAAAAGCACGGCTACAGACTATAGTAATTCACCAAGTGTTCTCTGCATAAAGAGTATATTCAGCGACTGTGACTCCTACCAAAGTCAAGTGGAAGGTATTTGCTCCATTTCAGGATAATGTGCTCTATTCAGTTTGTCAAATTAAACTTCAGATTTGCTGAATGGGATAATTTGGGACAAATTTAGGACAAAGAGAGATAATCGTGTCAACCTGCAAACCTGGGTGTAATCACAACAAAATAAAGCATACTTTAGTTTTTCAAAACCTCTTTCATTTATTTCATTCTTCCCTTTTTGCCTCCTTGGCAAAATTAATCACTGCTTAATAAACCTGTACCATTCTAAGACTACTCATGTGGGTAAACCTTTGCCTCAGTATCTGTAAAATACATTTGACAGTTCCGGGAGTGTCATTCATTTCAAAATAATCACGTGTATGTATCACAGGAAAAAAAAGTTAAAATTCTTAAGAAATTTTAAAATGACATTTTGATATAGGTAGCTGGTAAAGGAATAAATGAACATAGAAACATTCAAGAAAAACAACTCATACTAAAACTTAATTCAACTTATGAATAAAAAGCCTCAATATGGTATATGGATACAGATATGGAAGTATACGCAGATGTGGTTACTAATCCTAATTGCATTCAGAGTACAAAATAACTGACAACCATGAAAATAAGTAGAAATACGTTAGAAGCCTTCTTTGGATGGCATCCTCAACTCAATGGACATGAGTCTGAGCAAACTCCGGGAGATGGTGAAGGAAAGGAAAGCCTAGCATGCTACAGTCCATGGAGTTGCAAAGAATCAGACACGAGTAAGCAACTTGACGACAACATCAAAAGCGTTCTTTTTTAGGTATTGAAGGGGAGCAGAATATGACATCTCAAAATGTCTCTTTGGTGTAAGAATTATCTTGAGGCTGATTATTTTTAAGAAACAGCATACAAAGCAGCAGCTCTGAAAAGCGAGTAGAAGTAACTCTTCTGTAAGAGATATTTACATATATAAGGGGAACCTCCATCTTCATAAGACATAAGACATCATAAGGGTGTCTCCCTCTTCATACCAAAACAGTCACTTTAAATCTCTAGAAACTCTTCTCAATGGAGAAGGCAAGGACTCAAATCTGCAAAACACCCCAACCGTTGTTCACTGTGCTTTTCCTGATAATTCCTAGAACTGGCCTCCCCCACCCCACAAAAAATCTTTTGTCTTTAGTGGAAGATGGTATTGAACATAGTGGGGCTTGGGCCATTTAGGGGAAGTTACTCTGTTTTCACGGGTCTCTCCCATGTATACAGGAGGATATATATTATTAAACTCCTGTTTGTTTTTCTCCTGTTCATCTGTCTTTTTATTACAGGGTGGGTCTCAGCCATGAACCTAGGAGGGTAGAGGGAACATTTTTTTTCTTCCCCTATAGCATTTACAGAGTAGCAATGCACATGAGAAAAACACCTCCTGCTCTATCAGTAAACAAAGGATGTCACAGTCAAGAGTGATTGCAGCCCTCCAACATGAGCTGGTGAGCCCTGAGGAAACTCAGGAAAAGAATATACCTGCCATCTAGCAGCCATCAGACTGCAGCCACTCCCTATCATGAGCCCCGAGGAAACTCAGGGTGAGAAAACACAGAATACAGGCCCCAAATATCTGAAAGTCTTAGTTCTTCACTCGTGTCTGACTCCTTGTGACTCCATGGACTATAGCCAGGCTCCTCTGTCCATGGGATTTCCCAGGCAAGAATACTGGAGTGGGTTACCATTCCCTTCTCCAGGGGACCTTCCCAACCCAGGTTCTCCTGCATTGCAGGCAGATTCTTTACCATCTGAGCCACTAGAGAAGCTCCCATACATAGAAAAACACTGAATTCCTTAACTTGGGATATCTCATTTTCTTTAATTAACAATAATCTTTTGACATTCAGATTACCTGCCCTTTGTTGCAAAACTTCTATATAACCAGCCTCTCCACCTCGGCTCCTCAGAGCAGTTCCCTTAAGGTTACTTGAGATGCTGTCTCCAGGGCTTGAAGTCCTAAAAATTCCTGCCGAATAAAACATAACTATCAACTTTTGGATTGCCAATATTTTTTAAGTCAACATACACATGTGTTCATCAAAAGATAGGTATTATCCACAGTGCTATATTTAAAACAGATAAGCAACAAGGACCTACTGCATGGCACAAGGAACTCTGCTCAATGTTATGTGGTAGGCTTTATGGGAGGGGAGTTTGGGGCAAAACGGATACACGTCTAAGTATGGCTGAGTCCCTTCGCTGTTCACCTGAAACTATCACAACAATGTTAATCAGCTATTTCTGAATACAAAATAAAAAACTTAAAAAAATAAAAGGTATGTACAAGAGTGTTCCTCACAACACTAATCATAAAAGCCAAAAAGGGGAAACTAACCAAAGGTTCGTCAATAGTAGGAAGGATAAATTGCGGTACAGTCATACAGTGGAATACTATTCAGTAACTGCAACACACAACACAATGATATGGATGAATCTCCCAAACAAAAATAAAAAGTCAGATATCCTGTGTGGTACTATATATATGAAATTCAAGGGCAGACAAAATCAATCTATGACATTAGAATCAGAATAGTAGTTACTTTTGAGGGGTGGGAGTGCCCAGGAGGAGACATGAAGGGGACTTATGGGAGCCGCTCATGTTCTGATTCTTGATGGGGGACTGGTGACAGGGGTGTGCAAAGTTGGTAAAAATTCATTGAGCTATACACTTCTAACGCATATAGTATATACTTCACTAAAAAGTTTAATTTTAGAAACATATGTATATACTTTTTATCCACTTTCACAGATGAGTCAAAAAGAATAAGACTCTATATCTAAGAAATACTGCTTGCCACACTTGCCTACTTTCACTAAAAATGGATGCTAGAAAGAAAATGACTAATAATGACACATAGGTGATAAATATCAGGAGAGTGAACAATGGTACACAGCTTTTGACTCATATATGAACTATGGATATAAAATGAGCATCAATCCAATGTAAAAAATAAATACTATTGGGTGGGCTTCCCTTGTGGCTTAGCTGGTAAAGAATCTGCCTGCAATGCAGCAGAGTTGGGTTCGATCCCTGGGTTGGGAAGATCCCCTGGAGAAGGGAACTGCTACCCACTCCAGTATTCTGATCTGGAGAATTTCATGGACTGTATAGTCCATGGGGTTGCAAAGAGTCAGACACAACTGAGCAACTTTTACTTTCACAAGGGTAATGGTTTCTCCAAATACTCCAAGACGTGATATATTCTGTCAAAAAGTTAATTATCTGGATAGCAAAATCACTAGTGGAGGTCATTTGTACTGATTGTTCCCGGAAGCTTCAATACTATACAGAATGTACTTTTAGAGTTTACTTAAAAATCATGGCTAACTTTCAAATTATGTCTAAAAGGGAAATCACTTTGGCATACATCCTCCTAATCTTTCTCCTTCTCCTTCCATATATTCAATTTGTGAATATCTAGAAGGTTTAGAAACTTTACATGTCTAAAACTCAAGGGAAACATGTCCAAGTTTTTTAAAAATCTGAGAAGCAGTCTTATACTTAGGACCAGAAGAGTCCCCCACTAAAAAATGTGACATTGGTGATCTCTGGAATTTTATCACTGTTTTTTTCTTGGTAAAATGTAATTCCCTTCTGTCTGGAAACTCTAATATTTAGGATGCTAACACAGAGATATTAATTTGTTCATCAGATCACTGTTCTCACCAGCAGCTTCTAGACTTAGCCCAGAGACATGAATTTCTGGAGAAAGAACATTTACTCAGTGTCTTTCATGTGACTGAGTAACTTTCATTTCATGTGCTGGAGATCATGTTAGGTAGTTTATTACTCATTCATTCATTTAACTGAATACCTACTGTATACCAAATACTAGGCACCAGGGATAAACTGTGGGCCCTGCTCACATTCTATCATGGGAGCAGGGGGGTGGGGCAGAGAAGGAGAGGGGAACAATAAATATATAAATAAAGAATAAAGCTAATATAATGATAAGTGCAATGTTGAAAATTACAGTAAGGTGAGAATGATACAGTGAGTGACTTGAAATCTATTTTGGATTAAGGAACCAGCTGCTGCTGCTGCTAAGTCGCTTCAGTCGTGTTTGACTCTGTGCGACCCCATAGACGGCAGCCACCAAGCTCCCCCGTCCCTGGGATTCTCCAGGCAAGAACACTGGAGTGGGTGCCATTTCCTTCTCCAATGCAGGAAAGTGAAAAGTGAAAGTGAAGTTGCTCAGTCGTGTCTGACACTTAGCGACCCCATGGACTGCAGCCTACCAGGCTCCTCCATCCATGGGATTTTCCAGGCAAGAGTACTGAAGTGGGGTGCCATTGCCTTCTCCACAAGGAACCAGAGGTGATACTTAAACTGAGAGATGAATGATGCCAGCCAGAGAAAGATGAGGGAGGGGCAGAGAGAACATTCCAGAGAGAACAGTTAGTACAAAAGACCAAAAGGAGCTTGATGTGCTGGAAGAATCAAAAGGAGGAAGTGTGGTCTGCAACAGGGAAGAGCAGGTGTCAGAACATGGCAGAACACCATAATCCAGCAGGGGAGTAACATCATCCAGTTAATACTTCTAAAGAGATGCTCCAGCTGCTGTATGGGAATTGGATTATAGGAGGCCACTACAACCGTCCAAGAAAGATAGCGGCAGAAGGGAGAATTGTGGAGGAGTCCAAGTAGAGAGGTTGGAACACCTGGAATGTACTCTGGAAGTCAAAGTGACAAGATCTGTAGATAGGTTGGATGTGGGGCAGGAAATTTGTAGGCATAGAGCTTGAACAACTAGATGGATCACGGTGTCACACACTGAGATGGTCTCATGGGGAGAGAATCAAGTATGGCATGGAGATGGCAGGGAATCAAAAATTGGCTTTAATCAAAAATGTGTATTAGTAGGTCTCTCTGTTTCAAGATTTTTGAATTTTTATATTTAAAAAGCACAAAATGGGGACTTCCCTAGTGGTCCAGTGGTTAAGACTCTGCTTTTCCACAGCAGGGGGCACAAGTTTGATTCCTGGTCAGGGAGCTGAGATAACACATGCCATGTGGAGCGGCAAAATAAATAAATAAATAAAGGCACAAAATGTTTAAGAACATTATTTTTCCTATACTTTCTTCCATTTTTCATTTCTATAACTCTCATTTCTGAGCCTGTTAATAGTTCAACTTTCCCCCAAAACTTCCAGCATTCTTAGAAGTAGTCAACTTATCAACATTGTTTTCTAGTGTTTCTCAATGAAATTTCTGAGCCAGTATAAAGATCTTAAAGATATTTTTGAGACAATTTCCATTACACAATAAGATCAATTCTATGTTTTAACCTAACAGCAGTGGCCGGGAGGAGCTACCCCACACCCGAGGCCAGGGGCAGCAGCCAGGAGGAGCTACCACAGTCCAAGGAGTGGTGGCTGCGCAGGAGGGCCTAGAGGAGCTACTCCACGTTCAAGGTCAGGAGGGGCGGCTGTGAGGAGATACCCCTCATCCAAGGTAAGGAGCAGCAGCTGTGCTTTGCTGGAGCAGCCGTGAAGAGATACCCCACGTTCAAGGTAAGAGAAACCCAAGTAAGACGGTAGGTGTTGCAAGAGGGCATCAGAGGGCAGACACACTGAAACCATACTCACAGAAAACTAGTCAATCTAATCACACTAGGACCACAGCCTTGTCTAACTCAATGAAACTAAGCCATGCCCGTGGGGCTACCCAAGACGGGCGGGTCATGGTGGAGAGGTCTGACAGAATGTGGTCCACTGGACAAGGGAATGGCAAACCACTTCAGTATTCTTGCCTTGAGAACCCCATGAACAGTGTGAAAAGGCAAAAAGACAGGACACTGAAAGAGGAACTCCCCAGGTCAGTAGGTGCCCAATATGCTACTGGAGATCAGTGGAGAAATAACTCCAGAAAGAATGAAGGGATGGAGCCAAAGCAAAAAGAATACCCAGTTGTGGATGTGACTGGTGATAGAAGCAAGGTCCGATGCTGTAAAGAGCAATATTGCATAGGAACCTGGAATGTTAGGTCCAAGAATCAAGGCAAACTGGAAGTGGTCAAACAGGAGATGGCAGGAGTGAAAGTCGACATTCTAGGAATCAGCAAACTAAGATGGACTGGAATGGGTGAGTTTAACTCAGATGACCATTATATCTACTACTGTAGGCAGGAATCCCTTAAAGGAAATGGAGTAGCCATCATGGTCAATAAAAGAGTCCAAAATGCAGTACTTGGATGCAATCTCAAAAATGACAGAATGATCTCTGTTCATTTCCAAGGCAAACCATTCAATATCACAGTAATCCAAGCCTATGCCCCAACCAGTAACACCGAAGAAGCTGAAGTTGAACAGTTCTATGAAGACCTACAAGACTTTTTAGAACTAACACCCAAGAAAGATGTCCTTTTCATTATAGGGGACTGGAATGCAAAAGTAGGAAGTCAAGAAACACCTGGCTGCTGCTGCTGCTGCTAAGTCGCTTCAGTCGTGTCCGACTCTGTGCAACCCCATAGATGGCAGCCCACCAGGCTCCTCCGTCCCTGGGATTCTCCAGGCAAGAACACTGGAGTGGGTTGCCATTTCCTTCTCCAATGCGTGAAAGTGAAGTCGCTCAGTCATGTCCGACTCTTAGCGACCCCATGGACTGCAGCCTACCAGGCTCCTCCGCCCATGCAATTTTCTAGGCAAGAGTACTGGAGTGGGGTGCCATTGCCTTCTCCGAAGAAACACCTGGAGTAACAGGCAAATTTGACCTTGGAATACGGAATGAAGCAGGGCAAAGACCAACAGAGTTCTGCCAAGAAAAAACATTGGTCATAGCAAACACCCTCTTCCAACAACACAAGAGAAGTCTCTACACATGGACATCACCAGATGATCAACACCGAAATCAGATTGATTATATTCTTTGCAGCCAAAGATGGAGAAGCTCTATATAGTCAAAAACAAGACCAGGAGCTGACTGTGGCTCAGATCATGAACTCCTTATTGCCAAATTCAGACTGAAATTGAAGAAAGTAGGGAAAACCACTAGACCATTCAGGTATGACCTAAATCAAATCCCTTATGATTATACAGTGGAAGTGAAAAATAGATTTAAGGGACTAGATCTGATAGAGTGCCTGATGAACTATGGATGGAGGTTCGTGACATTGTACAGGAGATAGGGATCAAGACCATCCCCATGGAAAAGAAATGCAAAAAAGCAAAATGGCTGTCTGGGGAGGCCTTACAAATAGCTGTGAAAAGAAGAGAAGTGAAAAGCAAAGGAGAAAAGGAAAGATATAAGCATCTGAATGCAGAGTTCCAAAGAATAGCAAGGAGAGATAAGAAAGCCTTCCTCAGGTATCAATGCAAAGAAATAGAGGAAAACAACAGAATGAGAGAGATTAGAGATCTCTTCAAGAAAATTAGAGATACCAAGGGAACATTTTATGCAAAGATGGGCTCGATAAAGGACAGAAATGGTATGGACCTAACAGAAGCAGAAGATATTAAGAAGAGCTGGCAAGAATACACAGAAGAACTATACAAAAAAGATCTTCACGACCAAGATAATCACGATGGTGTGATCACTGACCTAGAGCCAGACATCCTGGAATGTGAAGTCAAGTGGGCCTTAGAAAGCATCACTACACACAAAGCTAGTGGAGGTGATGGAATTCCAGTTGAGCTATTTCAAATTCTGAAAGATGATGCTGTGAAAGTCCTGCACTCAATATGCCAGAAAATTTGGAAAACTCAGCAGTGGCCACAGGACTGGAAAAGGTCAGTTTTCATTCCAATCCCAAAGAAAGGGAATGGCAAAGAATGCTCAAACTACCGCACAATTACACTCATCTCACACACTAGTAAAGTAATACTCAAAATTCTCCAAGCCAGGCTTCAGCAGTACATGAACCGTGAACTTCCAGATGTTCAAGCTGGTTTTAGAAAAGGCAGAGGAACCAGAGATCAAATTGCCAACATCTGCTGGACTGTCAAAAAAGCAAGAGAGTTCCAGAAAAACATCTATTTCTGCTTTATTGACTATGCCAAAGCCTTTGACTGTGGATCACAATAAACTGTGGAAAATTCTGAAAGAGATGGGAATACCAGACCACCTGACCTGCCTCTTAAGAAACCTGTATGCAGGTCAGGAAGCAACAGTTAGAACTGGACATGGAACAACAGACTCGTTCCAAATAGGAAAAGGAGTATGTCAAGGCTGTATACTGTCACTCTGCTTATTTAACTTATATGCAGAGTACATCATGAGAAATGCTGGGCTGGAAGAAGCACAAGCTGGAATCAAGACTGCCGGAAGAAATATCAATAACCTCAGATATGCAGATGACACCACCCTTATGGCAGAAAGTGAAGAGGAACTAAAAAGCCTCTTGATGAAAGTGAAAGAGGAGAGTGAAAAAGTTGGCTTAAAGCTCAACATTTAGAAAACGAAGATCATGGCATCTGGTCCCATCACTTCATGGGAAATAGATGGGGAAACAGTGTCAGACTTTATTTTTTGGGGCTCCAAAATCACTGCAGATGGTGACTGCAGCCATGAAATTAAAAGACACTTACTCCTTGGAAGGAAAGCTATGACCAACCTAGATAGCGTATTCAAAAGCAGAGACATTACTTTGCCAACAAAGGTCCGTCTAGTCAAGGCTATGGTTTTTCCAGTGGTCATGTATGGATGTGAGAGTTGGACTGTGAAGAAAGCTGAGCACCGAAGAATTGATGCTTTTGAACTGTGGTGTTGGAGAAGACTCTTGAGAGTCCCTTGGACTGCAAGGAGATCCAACCAGTCCATTCTGAAGGAGATCAGCCCTGGGATTTCTTTGGAAGGAATGATGCTGAGGCTGAAACTCCAATACTTTGGCCACCTCATGTGAAGAGTTGACTCATTGGAAAAGACTCTGATGCTGGGAGGGATTGGGGGCAGGAGGAGAAGGGGACGACAGAGGATGAGATGGCTGGATGGCATCACTGACTCGATGGACGTGAGTCTGAGTGCGCTCCGGGTGTTGGTGATGGACAGGGAGGCCTGGCGTGCTGCGATTCATGGGGTCGCAAAGAGTCGGACACGACTGAGCAACTGAAGTGAACTGAACAGTGGTAGTGCAGTGTGAAAGCCATGTTAAAGAGGCTGGAGTTTACTTCTTAAAATCAGTGTAGACAAGGGAGTTCTGGAGATCTTATGTACAGCACGGTGACTACAGTTAATAGTTACTGTACACTTCAAGTTTGCTAAAGGGGTAGATCCTAAGTGTTCTCACTACACACACACACACACACACACGCACACAGACTTAACTGTGAGGTGACGGATACATTAGTTAGCTTGAGTGCGGTAATCAGTTCACAGTGTGTGTGTTTGTGCTCAGTCATGTCCAACTCTTTGCAGCCCCATGGACCGTAGCTCTCCAGGCTCCTTTGTCCATGGTAAGAATACTGGAGTGGGTTGCCATTTCCTACACCAGAGGATCTTCCCAACCCAGGGATCCAACCTGTGTTTCCTACATCTCCTGCATTGGCAGGCAGATTCTTTACCACTGGCACCACTTGGGAAGCCCCTCACAATATACACATAACCAAAACATCAAATTGTACACCTTGATATACAATTCATATTGTCAATAATATCTCAATAAAACTTGACAGAAGGGCAGGGAGTACAGACGAGTCTTTTAAAATAATGAATTTGTTCCTACTGTATAGCACAGAAAACTCTATTCAATATCCTGTGATAAACCATAATGGAAAAAGTTATGAAAAATAATATATACATATAACTAAGCCACTTTCCTATAGAGCAGAAATTAATACAGTATTGTAAATCAACTAAAATAACATTTTTTAAAGTGAATTAGTAAATCTTGAGGTGTGGGAAAGGTCATGGGTACTGGCATCTACATGGAATGGAAAGCCGCAGACTGGATGGGTCATATCAGGAGAGCACAGAGTCCTAGTGCCCGGGAAGGACACAAACCTTTGTAGGTTGAGTAGAGGAGGAAGAGCCTGAGATGAAGACTTAGAATAAGTTACCGTTAAGAGTAGGAAAATCAAGAGTGTAGGGTAATGGAAGCAACAAGAAGAAAGTGTTCAAAAAAGGAGAAAATGTTGCTGCAAAGTCAAGCACAATAAGCCAGAGAAGGGACAACTGATGAATTTGGCAACGTGGAGTTCATCAAGGACTGCCAAGAAGAGCCCCACTCAGGACAGGATCCTGATTAGACTAGACAAGGGAAGAATGTGCGGCAATAAACTATATGCAGCCTTTTAAGAGGTTCCTCTGAGAGGCAACTAGAAATGTGGAAGCAACTGGAGGGGATACAGAGCCAATGGATATACTACATATTAGATCATGATTATGAGCTGATGAGAACAATCCAGAAAAGAGAGGAGGATGCTCGGCAAAGCAGTAAAAAAAGAGGGAACTGGAATAAGTCAAGTCCTTCACAACTGGAGCACCAAAATAATTTAAGTAATTAATTACAGAGTATTGAAAAACAGAAATTTATGAGTCCATACTAATAATAAATACATGAATAAATAAATAAATGGCAGATAACCAAAAAGGACCTACTATATCACACAGGGAACTATACTCAATATTTTGTAATAACCTATGGGAGAAAAGAATCTGAAGAGGTGTGTGTGTGTGTGTGTGTGTGTGTGTGTATATATATATATATAGAGAGAGAGAGAGAGAGAGACAGACAGACAGACAGACAGATAGACAGACAGAAAGACAGAGACAGAGAGAGCACCAGCACCCTAGCGCCTGCAAGCCTCGACTACTACAGCCCATGTGCCTAGAACCCATGATCTGCAACAAGAGGAGCCACCACCACAAGAAGCCCATGCTCTGCAACTAGAGTAGCCCCAGCTTATCACAACGAGAGAAAAAGCCCAAGCAGCAACAAAGACCCAGCACAGCCAAAACTAAAAATAAATAAATAAATAAATAAAAACTTTAAAATAAAAAGGAGAGGTAGGTGGTCTGTTTTCATTCTAAATGTTAAAGGGGAGCAGAATACGGCATCCCAAAATATGCCTCTTCGGCATATTGATTATTTTAGGCTGATTATTATTATGTTTTTTTTTTTTTTTTTTTTTTTTGCTGTATTGGGTCTTTGTTGCAGCACACAGACTTCTCTAGTTGAGGTGTGCTACTCAGTATCCCCTAGGCATGTGGGATCCTAGTTCCCCGACTAGGGATCAAACATGGGTCCCCTGCACTGTAAGGCAGATTCTTAACCACTGCACCACCAGGGAAGTCCTTACGCTGATTATTTTTAAGAAACAGCAGATACAGGAGAAGCACTGAAAACCTGGTATAAGTTACCCTTTTGTAAGAGACATTTACAACAGACATCTTTCTTGCTATAACAGAGAGAAAGATGATTTTAATCTCTAGAAACTCTTTATCAATGTGCCTAACAACCTGACCCTTACAACATGACCCTTGTTTACTGTGCTTTGCCTGTTAGTCTTATAACTGGCCTCCCCCAAGCCAACATCTTTTATCTTTAGCTAGAGATGGCATTTAAGGTGGCTTGGTCCATTTCACAGTTTCTCGTTTTCCTGGGTATCTGCCACATATGCATGTTATTAAACCATTTGTTTTTCTCCAATTAATGTATTTTCATTATAGGGAGGTTTCAGCCAAGAACCTAGAAGGGTAAAGGAAAAATGATTTTTCCTTTATGACAATGCCAATGTCATAAAAGACAGAGAAAGGCTGTGAAAATGTTATAGATTAAAAGAGGCGAAGAAACATGACAACTAGATGCCTGAACAACCCTAGATCAGATTCTGTACTAGAAGAAAAAAAGGCTGTAAATATTAGCAGGTTTATTTTTAAAACTGGAATACAGATGGGAGATTAAAAACAATATTGTATCAATATTAAATTTCCCAAAGTTGACAACTACTGTGATTATGTGAGAGAATATTCTTATTCTTAGAAAATCCATACTGAAGTACTTAGGAGTAAAAGCCATGATGCATGTAACTTAGCCTCAAATGGTTCAGGAAAAAAATTATGTGCAAGAAGAAGAGTGCAAAGGATGAAGCAAATGGGGTCAAATGTTAAGGACAGAAGAATCTGGTTAAAGGGTATATGGATGTTCTCTGTGCAATTTTTATATTTGCAATTTATTAGTAAAGTTTGAAATTCTTTCCAATTTTTTTTAAATGGGGGGGAATAAAGTACATGTCCTTGAGAAGGCAAAGAGGATGAGAAGTCCAGAGCCCAGCAAAGAAGCCGGTCTTTGACACACTGGGGATGTTTCAGTCAGTTTCACAGAACAGCGGGGCATTTCAGTCAGTTTCACCTGGGCACCTGTACACATGCTGGGAGTCTGGGTGGTGAGAATACAAGGAGGGTTCTGCTAAAGAGACAGAGTCAGCAGCTGAAGTAGGAGGAATAGAGAAAGTAAAAGAAGGGTAAAATAGTTGTTTTGGAAATTGGAAAGACACAGCCACTACTCAAGCGTGGTAGGATCACCAGGAGATGCTGAAGATCCATTTGTGGTTTATTAAGGTCAGGACCTGGACCTAGACATCAGTATTTATTCTAAAAACTCCCCAAGTCATTCAAACAGACAGTCAGCTTTCAGAGCTACTGTGCTAAGGCCAGGTTTCTCAACCTCAGCATGATGGATATTTGGGCCAGATAATTATCAGTGAGGAGAAAGGGATGTGGGGAGTCATTTTCTGCACATTACAGGATATTTAGCTACATCTCTGGTTTTTGCCCACTAGATGCCAATAGCGCCACTACCTCTGCCAGTCATGACAACCAAAAATGTCCAGACATTTGCCCTGGGGCAGGGCGGGGGGTGAACTGACCCTGGTTGAGAGCCACTTATGCTACGGGAATGAAACGTCTACTGAGTTCCCTTAGTGAGTTTGTAATTAATATCTCTATCCAAAACTTCGGGGTTCCCAGGTGGCACTAGTGGTAAAGAACCTGCCTGCCAATGGAGGAGATAGAAGAGACACCGGTTTGATCCCTGGGTCGGGAAAATCCCGTGGAGGGTATGGCAACCCACTCCAGTATTCTTGCTGGAGAACCCTATGGACAGAGAAGCCTGGGGGGTTATGGTCCATAGGGTCACAAAGAGTCGGACACAACTGAAGCAACTGAGCATGCACGCATCCAAAACTTGATTCCCTTTCCTCTCCCTTCTGACCTCAATCCTTTGCTAACTGAATACTAATCAACCAAAGTTAGACGACTAAAACTACTGTCATTAATAACATCATTAATGTACTGAAGTTGCTATTATAGACATCACCATTAATATACAAACTCAGGTTGTTTCTCCTGGGTAAGTTGAAGTAACAGACCTGGCCAGAGAATCGTAAACCAGAAACATCCTGACTCTCAAAGCTATGATGAAGAAATATCACAGAAACATCACAAAACGATGATTAATCCCAGCCTCTTTGTTCTTCCCCATTTAAAAAAGCCCCTAACTCAAAGATCAAGTTGGAATGGATCTGAGGCTTGTCTCCCACTCCCTTGATTGGTGCCCTACAGTAAACCCTGACTTTGCTGCAAATACCCAGTGTCGAGTTTGGCTTTCTGTGCCACAGGCACACCAGCACTTGCTTGGGTACAGGAACAAAGGCCATAAACATGATATGTTTTTAAAGATCAAAAATTGTGTATGCTCCTCATTGCTATGAGCACTGTGGTTAAAAACACAGGCTCTACATCCAAGCATGCTACTGAAAACGACAGAATTTTATTCTTTTTTATGGCTGAGTAATATTCCATTTTGTGTGTATGTGTGTGTATATCATATTTTCTTTATCCATTCATCTGTTAATGGACAGTAAAATAAGTCAGAGAAAAAAAATCAAATACTGTATGATGTCCCTTATATGTGGAATCTTAAAAATAATACAAATGAAGGTATACAGCAAAACAGAAAGACTCACAGATATAGAAAACAAACTAGTGGTTATAACTGGGGAGAGGGAAGGGGGGCAAGGTAGGGGTATGGGATTAAAAGATATAAACTACTATGTATAAAAGAGATAAAACATCAAGGATGTATCATATAGCACAGGGAACTAGAGCCACTATCTTTTACTAACATTTAATGGAGCATAATCTGTAAAAAATACTGAATCAGTATGTTATACATCTGAAACTAATATATACTATAAATCAGCTATACTTCAATTAAGAAAAAAACCCACACCTCTGAAATCAGATAGTCTGTGTTCAAACCCTAGATCTACTGCTTATCATTTGTGCGACTGTGGACAAAGGACATGAACAAACTTAACCTCTGTGTGCTTTAGTTTCCGCATCTGTAAAATGCTAATAGTACCCACCTCGATGGTGGATGGGTGTGTTTGCTACATAAAGGACTGAGGAGCCTTGGGATACTTAGCAGCACATCTTAAATGCTAAAGGCATGTTTATAACTTTCTGAAGGCAAAGACAATACTAATAAATATGGTGGGGAAAAAAAACAGTGAATACTGATCTGTACACTTAAATAAAAAATAGTACCTGTCTCAAGAGTTTGGGAGTGTTAAATGAGTTAACAAAGGTAAACCAGTAAGAGCACCACCTGCCCAATAAATATTAGCTGTTAGTTATTACTATCCCCTGGAGAAGGGCAACCCACTCCAGTATTCCTGCCTGGAGAATCCCCATGGACAGAGGAGCCTGATGGGCTACAGTCCACGGAGTCACAGAGTCAGACACGACTGAGTGACTAAGCACATATTATTATCATCACAGATGAGAAATGTAGTGGACACCAGATGTCTGTTGATTTATGAACTATTCACATTAAAATATACTATAAAAATAAATAAAATAAGTGACTTCTCTGGTGGCCCAGTGGTTAAGAATCCAACTTCCAATGCAGGGGATGTAGATTCCATCCCTCATCAGGGAACTAAGATCCCACATGTAGAGGGGCAAGTAAGCCTGCTTGCTACAACTACTGAGCCAGCGTGATCTAGGGACTGTGTTTCACAACAAGAGAAGTCCACATGACACAACAAAGACTCAGTGCAGCCAAAATAAAATAATAAAAATAAAATATACTCAAGTTTACCCTAAAGAAATTTCCACACCAAAACTGAACAAAAAAGCAGAGTGCTTTGAATTTCTCTTAAGATTAGTGCTTGATTTCTTCTAGATTCTAAGTGCACTCATTCATCCATTCAACAAATACTTACTGAGCATCTACTATGTCCCACTGTTCTAGGTCCTGAGCAAGAGACACAAAGTCCCTGCCTTCTTGGAACTTGTTTTCTAGCAAGGGGGAAAAAAGACATGGAATTAGTGAATGAATAACTAAATAATATAATTGCAGATAATAACGTTACAAGAAAACAAAAGTGGGATGAAGGGGGTGAACATTTCTAGTGGTAGGTGAGGAATGCTGATTTAGAATGAGGGTTAGAGAAGCCCCAAATGAAAACAGATGGACAAGTTAGGAGATGATTTAGTGAAATGATGCTCCAGGCAGGCAGCGCCGCAAATGCTAAGGCTGGGAAGCAGGGAAATGCTTGGCTGACGTGATGAATAGCAAGAAGGCTGGCATAGCTGGAAAAGTATGGGAAGAATGGGGTAAAGGTCATATAGGGCCTCAGGCTACAGGAAGGAGCTAGGGGTCTAGTGTAAGCATGGTAGAGGATTTGAGCAGTAGATTTACAAAACTGCCTTTACCGGTAATTCTCTGGGGTCAGGGTGGGCACTGGGAGACTGGGTTACAGGCTACATATAAATTTGAGAGAAAAATTGGGGTAGCTACCATTATCTCCCTGGTGGCTCAGACGGTAAACAAGCTGTCTGCAATGCAGGACACCTGGCTTTGAGATCCCTGGGTTGGGAAAATCCCCTGGAGAGGGAAATGGCAACCCACTCCAGTATTCCTGCCTGGAGAATCCCATGGACAGAGAAGCCTAGCAGGCTACAGTATGTGGGGGTCACACACAGTCGGACACAACTAAAGCAAATCAGCACACACCGCCATCTCAGGGTATTAAAAATGAACTCACTTAGCATCATAACAGGATCTGATATAAAATGAATCTATCCTGAACACAGTTCAGCAGTTTGGGGACTTAGAAACTAAACAAACAGTTTTATAACACAGTAGTTTTATGTAAGAGTGTCAAATCAATGCAATGATCATCATTCTAAAATGAAGTACAACAGATGAAAGAGAATTGAAAATTTCAGAATACACTTCACAGAGGAAAGATGCATAATACTTCTTGAGATTCTGTTTCAATTATATATAGATATGTTCATACTGAGCTGAGATTTATACTTCTCACTGCGAATAGTGGGCAGAAAAGTTTGAAAACCCCTACCAAAAGCTACCTTATTTACACATAAGATATCTACTTATTGTTCGTTCATTGTTCATTCATACAATGTGGAAAATTCTTAAACAGATGGGAATACCGGACCACCTTATCGGTCTCCTGAGAAACCTGTATGCAAGTCAAGAAGCAACAGTTAGAACTAGACATTGAACAACGAACTGGTTCAAAATTGGGAAAGGAATATGTCAAGGCTGTATATTGTCACCTTGCATATTTAACTTTTATGCATAGTACGTCAAGCGAAATGCTGGGCTGGATGAAGCACAAGCTGGAATCAAGACTGCTGGGAGAAATATCAATAACCTCAGATATGCAGATGACACCACCCTTATGGCAGAAAGAGGAGAGGAACTAAAGAGTCTCTTGATGAAAGTGAAAAAGGAGAGTGAAAAAGCTGGCTTAAAACTCAACATTCAAAAAACGAAGATGGGGAACACATGTATACCTGTGGCGGATTCATTTTGATATTTGGCAAAACTAATACAATTACGTAAAGTTTAAAAATAAAATAAAATAAAAAAAAACTGATTTGAATCTTCAAAAAAAAAAATATGAAGATCATGGCATCCGGTCCCATCACTTCATGGCAAATAGATGGGGAAACAATGGAAACAGTTGAGAGACTTTATTTTGGGGGGCTCCAAAATCACTGAAGATGGTGACTGCAGCCATGAAATTAAAAGACGCTTACTCCTTGGAAGAAAAGCTATGACAAACCTAGACAGTGTATTAAAAAGCAGAGACATTACTTTGCCAACAAAGGTTCATATAGTCAAAGCTATGGTTTTTCCAGTAGTCATGTATGGGTGTGAGAGTTGGACCTTAAAGAGGGCTGAGAGCTGAAGAATTGATGCTTTTGAACTGTGGTGTTGCAGAAGACTCTTGAGAATCTTTTGGACTGCAAGGAGATCAAATGAGTCCACCCTAAAGGAAATCAACCCTGAATATTCATTGGAAGGACTGATGCTGAAGCTCCAATGCTTTGGCCACTTGATACGAAGAGCCAACTCATTAGAAAAGACCCTGGTGCTGAGAAAGACTGAAGGCAGGAGAAGAAGGGGACAACAGAGGACAAGATGGTTGGATAGCATCACTGACTCAATGGACATGAGGTTGAGCAAGCTCTGGGAGATGGTGAAAGACAGAGAAGCCTGGTGTGCTGAAGTCCATGGGGTCGCAAAGACTGAGCAACTGAACAACATCTATTTATACATATAAATTGTTCCTTTATTCTCTCTCCTTTCCTCACTATACCTGGCATCCCCCGCCCCTTCCCTGTAGATGAGAATATTATAAAAAAGCTCCCAAGGTAGTTTCTTCCTGGTCTAAATAAAAACAAATTGACTTCTGCTACACTATCTGCTCCTCCAGGAAAATCAAAATATGACCCTCCAAAGCCAGCAAGACTGACTCACCTCTAAACTCTCAGGCTTTTCCATGAAACAAAAAAATCATCCAAACAGAACAAGAGATTTTAAAATGAAATTTTTTAACACTTCGAAGCTAAAAATGAAATGCAAAGAAAACCTCCAGAAGGTACTAATAAGGGCAAATGCCAGAACTCCACAGCAAGCATAATACCTAGCAGTAAGCAAGGAGAAGCATTTCCACCCGAGTCAGATGTTCCTCCTCCACCTGCTCCATAGGGCAGCCCAGCCACTAAGGAGAGCAGACACGTGGAGGAAAAAATATCAGGGGCAGGGAGGGATATCTATACCATTGCCATTTGTAGATAGCTTACTTACCTTTAAAATCGAAGAAAATTGACTGAAATACTATAAGAATTAATGACAGTTTAGTAACATGACTTGATTATGCTAGACCTACAAAAAAATTAAAAAGCCTGTCTATATAATACTCGGTGTGTGCATGCACGCTCAGTTGTGGTCAACTCTTCGTGACCCCATGGACAGGAGCCCGCCAGGCTTCTCTGTCTGTGGAAATTTCCAGGCAAGAATACTGCAGTGGGTTGCCATTTCCTACTCTGGGGGATCTTCCTGACCCAGGGACTGAACCTGCCCCTCCTGTGTCTCTTGCACTGGCAGGCAGATTCTTTACAACTCTGCCACCTGAATGTACAATAGTACAGTCATAAGAAAATGAAATGGAGAAAGAAGGATACAATTTCTAAAAGCAATACAAATTACACACAAAACAATCCAGGAATTTACCTAACAAGAATGTGTAGCACCTCACAGTGTGGTACTGGCATAAGAACAGATGTACAAATCTATGGAACAGAATAGAGTTCAAAGTTCAAAGCACACACATAAAGTAAATTCATTTTTGACAAAGAGGTCAAGGGAATACAATGAGGGAAAAGTATAGTCTTTTCAACAAATGGTATTGCAACAACTGGCTATCTATATGGAAAAGAGTGAACCTTGACTCATACAAAAATCAACTGAAAATGAAGTAAAAAACCTACATATAAAAGGTAAACTATAAAATATCCAGAAGGCAGCATAAGAAAAAATCTTGCTAAACAGGAGGAAGACAATTTATGACAGGTTACTGAAAGTGGTATTCATAGAAGGAAAAATCCTGATAAATTAGACTTTATCGAAATTTACAATGCTTGCTCTTCAAAAGAAAAAGTCATTAATTCCACATATTATGAGGTATGAGGCAACTAAAACAGTCAAACTCACAGAGAGTAGAATGGTGGTGGCGCTAGAGGGAGGGGGAAATGGGGAATTGCTGTTCGGACGGTATAAATGGACGGTATAAAGTTTCAGTCATGCAAGAGGAAAACGTTCCAGCTATCTGCTGTACAACATCATGCCTATAGTTCACGAGACTGTGCTGTACACTTCAAAATTTAAGAGGGTAAATTTCATGTTGTGTTCCTACCACAACTGTTTTTAAAAAAATAAAGAAAATGAAATGGCAAGCCACAGACTAAAAGCAAATGTTTGCAATACATGTATCTGACAGAGAACTTGTGTGCAGATGTATGGGGAACTTTTATGATTCAGTAAGACAACACACAATACAATTAAAAAACAGACATTTCATAAAAGATACACAAATGATCAAAAAGCACATGAAAAGATGCTCAACATCATTAGTTATCAGGGAAGTGTTAACTAAAACCACAGAGATGCCATCATAAACCTGCTGGAATAAAATAAGCTGACAATACCAAGCACTATCAAGGATGCCAAGCAATGGGATCTCTCCCACACTGGTGGGAGTGGGCAATGGAGTAGCCATTTAAGAAAAGTTCAGCAGTTTCTTATCAAGTTAAATTTACCACACAAAACAGCAATCCTACTTCTGGGTTACTTACTGGAATGAACTGAAAATTTACATTCACACAGAAAGCTGTATGTGAATGTTTATATTAGCCCTATTCATAATCACCAAAAGTTGGTAAATGGACAAAATATGGGATATTACCCAGCAATAAAAAGGAACAAATTAGTGATTCACACAACATGAGTGAATCTCATATGCTACGTGAAAAAAGTCAGACTCAGAAGGCTACATCATGTATGAAGCCATTCACAAGACATTCTGGACAAGACAAATTTATAGGGACAGAAAAGAAACCAGCAGTTGCCAGGAGCTGTGAGTGGTGGGAGGGGCTGACTACAAAGGGTCCATAAGGAATTTTTTGGAGTGATGGACTTCTTCTAGATCTTGACCATGGTGGTGGTTACATGAGTGCAAGTATTTGTCAAAGCTTATAGAACTATATACTAAAAAGGGTGAATGTTATTCTAAATAAACTGCACTTAAATTTTTAAAGCATGGAATCAGCTCAAGAATTAATTAAGTAGATTTTTAAATGGAACAGAGTGTTCACAGACTTTTATTTGATTGAGGGAATTTATGATAATTTTTCCCAAATGTTTAGCCCATTTCTTAACATCCAACATCTCCTACCTCATACCATGCCCCTCAAATAATTTCCATGTGGATTAAAGACCCATGTATTTTTAAAACTAAAAATATTTTAAAAGAAAAATTGTTTTTCTCTATTTTAAGGTAGAGACTCTTTCCTTTGTACCTTCAGAACTACTAACAGATATGCATTTTTCTCCTCCCCCCCACCCCTCTCTTTCTTTTTGAAGTAATGGTACTCTTCCCAGTTTGTAGTGTGTATCTGAAGTAACTTGGCCCTCTCAGGCGGCGAAATGGAAAAATGTGTTGGTCGGTTTCATGTGAGCGATGAAAACGCTAGTCACACGGGAGCACCCAGAATGACCACGTTAGCCACAGAAGAGCAGCTTCTTCACTAGCTCTCTCTAACACCTGAGCAAACTCACTTTGCCATTTCTGAAAGGCTGCTCCTGGTACCAGAAACACGGCAGCTCTCCTTTGCCTGCTAAACCCACCAATGAAATGCCATTTCTCAGATTTTTTCCTCCTTCTGCTGAACAAAATCATATCCATAATTAAAGTTCCTTCTTTGTTTCTTTTCTGTGTCACCAACCTTTTTTTTTTTTTTCCTAGAAAAGCACACACATCTGAAATCTGTGGGTTTGGGGCAAGGATTATTCACAAAGAAAACACTGATGCTGGTCCTGCACTTCTTCAGTGTTTTTCAACAGCAAAATCTGCTCTATCCCCCTTTTACTGAAAGTCACCTTGCCAGGATGTGGGAATGATAAAAGCAGAGGAAACCCGATAGGGGCTGGCATCGCACTGAGGCCCTGTAAAGCAATAACCCCTGAGCAGCTTCAAAATGTGGCCACTTTTTGTTTTCCAGCTTTGCACTTGAGCTGAAAAAGCAGCCAACTAAGCGGTGTCCAGCTCACTTTAGATCTTAACTAAGCAAAACTTCGGACACTAAACAGAACCCCCCCAAATTCTTTGGAAATGGCATACACTTTCGTCGCTCAACCCATAAACTATAACAAAATTAAACTTAATTGTATTAATAATTAAGCTCTTGATAAATTATTGATTTAAAAATACTGGCATACCATGTGTAACTGAGATTATACACATAGGCTTATCTCTTAAAATAGCTGAGAAGTTAAGAGATGGAAGGAACTGCAACATTTAGCTAGTATTTACTTAATAAACCTTCACTCTCCATCACCCACCAGCTCCCAACCCGATCAAAGAAATGGGGTCCTTTTTCTGCCCATGGTGACTATTATTAGGATCAGCTCCATAATTTATAGGGCCAATTGCAAAATAAAAATGCAAAGCCCCTTGTTCAAAAATTATTCAGAATTTCGACGGCCAACTGCAAAGCCCCTTGTTCAAAAATTATTCAGAATTTCGACAAGCGACTGCAGAACATTAAACCAAATACAGGCTGCATGTCCATGAAGCCAGCTCTATCAGATAATATACCTGACTAGTAACGCAGTAAGAAGAGTAAGGTGTTTTGCTACTAAATGAGTAGGAATCTTTGAAATTTGTGTATTTGGGGAGGAGGTGGGATTGTAAAGCCTTAGGATCTCCTCTCCCAATGTTCCTAAGGTTTTCAGTCTGTTGGACAAAAAGTATTTCTGCGAGGCCTGCCATGTGGTCCACGGAGCAGCAGCAGCATCTGGGAGCCTGTCACAAGTGCAGACGGTCGGGCCCCACCCCGGCCGGACCTACTGAATCAGAATCTGTAGTTTAACAAGGTCCCCAGGGAATTCGTATGGGAACAGTACACACAAAGAAGAGTCACTGTCGAAGCAGCCATGGAAAACCTCCGCCGCCTGCCTCATTTGGCTCTCAGGAAGTCCGTCAGCGCTCCTTCTCACCTGAAACGCTCCGGAGCCTGGACGCGGCAAGTCGCTGTCGAAAAGCGCTCACCCGAGGCCTCCAGCCCATCCTCACCCTCAGGCTCTTAGCTGCCGCTCCATCGCGCCGCGCCCGTAGCCACCTGCTCTGGGTCCAGTCTGACGCGGCAGCGCCCAGCCGTCCGGGGCCCGGGGCGCGTCCGCGCTCCTCGGGCTCCGCCGCACCCACTGAGCGGCGCGACAAACTGAGTCCCCGCCAGTCGGTTCTCGAAGACCGCCGGCGCAAACACGGCTCGTGCCTCCTTTTCGCGGAGGGTTGGGGGGAGGGGGAGAGCTGGAGTCCGTTTTAAGCTTCAGGACACACACACCCCTCTCCCTCACAGAACGCGTCGCCAGAGCCCCTTTCTCGCGGCGCGCATTCTCTCACTGTCGGGGTGCCGGCCCACGGAGCTCGGCCCTCGGCCCCCGCCTTTCAGGGCGGTCCCGGGACCCAGCTCCGCCGAGCCTCAGTCGCGCGGAGGGAGCGTTCGTCCCGCCGTCCCGTCGCACTCTACGTCCCGGCGCTACGCCCCAGCCGCCCGCGCCCGTCGCCAGTTCCCCGGCCGGGTCGCAGAAACCCGCGGAGACAGACCCATCCCGCGCAGCGCGCTTACCTGCCGGTCCTCGCCGACGGCCTCGCCGCTGGCGCTCTCCAGCCCTCCTTTTTCCCCTTCCCTCGGGCCGCGTCCCTCCTACTCCCGCCCGCCGGCTGGGTACCGCCCCCGCCGCTCCCGGACGGCTCGCCTGCACACTCTCCAGCTGCCTAACGCGGCGTGGCGCGTCCGGCGTTCGGCGGCGACGAGGCTAGGCGCGGAGGTGGGGAGCGGGCGGGGCGCGGAGGAAGAAGGGTGTGAGTGAACCGCCCGGCGGCCGAAGCCCGGCGTGGAGCTCAGGCTGGGGGCGGGGCGGCCCACCCCACCCTGCGGAGGCCCCCGCGACGCTTCCGGACTTCCTGGACCGCTTGCTCCTCCGACGCCCCGCATCCGGTTCGGCGTGCCCCTCGGGGACCCCAGACTCCACGCTCAGCCGCTCACCTTTAGGGGTCGCCCTGGTACCCCAATGCTTGTCCCACCACTTTCAGCACCGTGCAGTGTGATGGGTGGGAAACCCGAGGTCGCCCCTCTGCCACAATATTTCTGATGCAGAGGTCAGACCGCTTGGAGGGGGGGATTTGGAGAAGTTGGTAAAAGAAAAAGGTCCTGAGAATGAATTCAGCTCCGTGGTTACCTGATACACCAGATACCTAGGAACTGGGATCCCCAGCGCAATGGCTGCTGGGGGAGGATGGGGTGGAATATTAAGTGAGTTGTCCCTGGTCCCCTCTACCTTTTCTGTCAGTATCTCCTACTTGTGCACAGTCTAGAATAAAAAAGTAGATCTGGACAGGATTGACACACCACCTAACCAGTGTTTGGAAAAGACTCTGATGCTGGGAGGGATTGGGGGCAGGAGGAGAAGGGGACGACAGAGGATGAGATGGCTGGATGGCATCACTGACTCGATGGACGTGAGTCTCAGTGAACTCCGGAAGTTGGTGATGGACAGGGAGGCCTGGCGTGCTGCGATTCCTGGGGTCGCAAAGAGTCGGACACGGCTGCGCGACTGATCTGATCTGATCTGATCTGAACCAGTGTTGCTGCTGCTGCTACTGCTAAGTCGCTTCAGTCGTGTCCGACTCTGTGCCACCCCATAGACGGCAGCCCACTAGGCTCCCCCGTCCCTGGGATTCTCCAGGCAAGAACACTGGAGTGGGTTGCCATTTCCTTCTCCAGTTACTGGATGATAAAATAGGCCTAGAGGAACTTAGCTCGGTCCTACAATAAGATTGGTTATTGGCACTCAACGCCCTCTGGCCCCTTTTACACCCTCCCCCACACTACCCTCTCCAGCCCTCCTCCTTGTAGTCAACTAACTCCAATATTTGCAAGATATTTTACCACTTTAAATGCACGCAGTCTCTTCCGCTAAAACCTACAGGAGAATATTCCATTTTTCTTTACCACCAAAATTCTGAATTGCATCCAGAGCTTTGGAGAGGATGTTTTAAAAGTGCAGATCTGCAGAGCACACTCCTGCCTAACTCTTGTCATATTAAACACAACGCCCGTGAGAGATATACTCCGCGTTGCAGGAGGGATTGATTTTGTTTTGCAAACACCAATTTATTAACATTCATAACAGTCTAGCTGGATAAATGAATGGAAAGTGTTTTCAGAGAGACTTTTGACTTGTTGGATTAAGGGGGAGTGGATGACAGGAAGCTCATCCAGGTAACATAACAAGTTGGAAGCAGAATTGTGATAAGGAAGAAAATAGTATTTTTTATTCTACTTTTACTTTTTATTTATTTTTATTTATTTATTTTAATTGGAGAGGGTAGGATGATTTGGGAGAATGGCATTGAAATGGTATTCTTAATAAACAGATTGAATGCTATTCCAAAGGGTTCAATTGTTCACATTTGCATTAACACTTACATATGTTAGAGAATATAGACTTCATATTGTGTAGAACCACCAGAAATCTTACACACTGCTATTTGGCAGAATCAACTAAAAATGAGCACACAACTACCCAATGTCCCAATTCCTCTTCTAGGTATATACTCAACAGAAGCTAGTGCATATATGTCTACCAGAGGATAGGAACAAGAATGTCCATAGCCATGAATTTGTAATAGCCTCAGATTGGAAACTACCCAAATGCCCATCAGCAGTAGAATGGATTGAAAACATTGCAGTGGTATCCTCTCAAAATGGAATACCAGACAGAGAATGCACAAGCCACGGCTACGCTCAGTGTAGCCGGACCTCAGAAACAATACTGAGCAAAGGAAACCAGACACAAAAGCAGACATACTATGTGGTTCCGTTTATACAAAGTATACAACAAGCAAAGACAATCTATGAAGTTAGAAGTCAGGATGGTGGTCACTGGGGAGTTGATGACTGGAAGGAGTTACAAGGATGATACAGAGGATTTATGGGGTACAGGCAATGTTTCTCGATTTGGATGCCACTTACATGGATGTGTTAAGTTTGCGAAAATTCATTGTGCTGTTCACCTATGATATGTGTACTTTTCTCTATGTATCTTTTACTTCAATAAAAAGTTAAAATATGTAGAGCTCATAGTAAAAGTTGCTTGAAATTCTTAGCAGCAGCAGCACCTCAGCTATCTGGAGCCAGTTTCCTGTTTTGTTTTTTTCTTCACATCCTGAGTTTCCTCAGGGCTCATCTTAGGGAGCGACTGCAGTTTGATGGCTACTAGATGGCAGATATTCTTTTCCTTCCTGAGTTCCCTCAGGGCTCACCAGCTCACCTTCCATGGTGGCTGAAATTGCTGATGACTATGACATCCTTTGTTCACCGATGTGGCAGGAAATATTCCATTTCTCTTGTTCTTTTGGTTTTTGCCTCAAGGCATGTGGGATCCTAGCTCCCTACCAGAGATAGAACCCACACCCTCTGTATTGGAAGGTGAAGTCTCAACCACTGGACTGCCAGGGAATTCCCCAGTGATACAGTTTGATTCCCAGACCTCAGTTGCTCAGGAAACATGGCAGCGACCTTGCAGGGAAGGCATAAGTCTTCATCTTGTTGCTCCCTCCCACTGGTGGGCCCCGTGTAGGCAGCAAAGGGAGGTGGCAGAGGAGGGCAGCTCGCCTGTGCTCAGGGCCCAGCTCTTTCCTCAGAACTTGAAATGCAACTTTACCTGTGGCCAAATAGTCTAAAGATATACCACACAGTGGCCTCAAACAGATTCATTATTTTCCAGGGGAAATGAGCACAGCGAGAACATGGGTGCAAGTCACAACAGTGGGAAGAGGAACTAGGCTGATGAACATACTTACTCAGTTTTTACATACTTTGTACTTTGTTACTAAACCCTCATGCCAACCCACTGTGGGTTGTACCTGAGGAAACTGAGGCACGCAGAGATTAAGTAGCTTCTCCTAAGATATCCATCTATGATGTGGTAGAGCCAGGAATGGAATCAGGCAGTGTTATTCTCCAGTTCCTGTAATCTCAATGTCTGAATATAAAAGGTGGACTGTTGAGATGGCAAATGCATCAGATAGACAATCAGGTAATGTTTATCTGACAATCAGGAAATGAAGGATTTGGGGCCTACCAGTTTTGCCACAATCTAACTGCTGCAGTCACTTAGACTGCAGTTTCCCCATTTATAAAATATACATAAGGGGTGACAAGATCAATCTAAGCTCTAGTGGTAGTGCTAACAGTTGGCGTGGGGTGTTTTAGGCCTCCACAATCTACACCAACATTCCAACACTCCAAATAAAAGGCATCTAACAAAAACAGTGTACTATATAAATAAAAGCTGAGCGCCGAAGAATTGATGCTTTTGAACTGTGGTGTTGGAGAAGACTCTTGAGAGTCCCTTGGACTGCAAGGAGATCCAACCAGTCCATTCTGAAGGAGATCAGCCCTGGGATTTCTTTGGAAGGAATGATGCTAAAGCCGAAACTCCAGTACTTTGGCCACCTCATGCGAAGAGTTGACTCATTGGAAAGGACTCTGATGCTGGGAGGGATTGGGGGCAGGAGGAGAAGGGGACGACAGAGGATGAGATGGCTGGATGGCATCACTGACTCGATAGACGTGAGTCTCAGTGAACTCCAGGAGTTGGTGATGGACAGGGAGGCCTGGCGTGCTGCGATTCATGGGGTCGCAAAGAGTCAGACACGACTGAGCGACTGATCTGATCTGATCTGATATAAATAAAAATCCCCTAGTCAACATGGTTCCCACTTCCCACAAAATTGTAATCAGCTTACCAAGTTCTGAATTTCCCTAGAAATTCTGGAGCTACCACTGCTCAGAAGTCCCTTCTGGTTTAAGTTATTCATTCCTACAACAAACATTTTATTTTATTTTTAATGTGTACAGTATCGGTGAGGATAGCCTAGGTGATGCTGCTGTATGTGATTAAGTTAAAGTTGCTCAGTCGTGTCTGACTCTGCGACCTCGTGGACTATACAGTCCATGGAATTCTCCAGGCCAGAATACTGGAGTGGGTAGCAGTTGCCTTCTCTAGGGGACCTTCCCAACCCAGGGATCAAGTCCAGGTCTCCTGCATTGCGATCAGATTCTTTACCAGCTGAGGGATGCTGCAGTGCTAAGTTACTTCAGTCGTGTCCGACTCTGTGCGACTCCATAGACGGCAGCCCACCAGGCTCTGCTGTCCCTGGGATTCTCCAGGCAAGAACACTGGAGTGGGTTGCCATTTCCTTCTCCAATGCATGAAAGTGAAAAGTAAAAGTGAAGTCGCTCAGTCATGTCCAACTCATCGCGGCCCCATGGACTACAGCCTACCAGCCTCCTCCGTCCATGGGATTTTCCAGGCAAGAGTACTGGAATGGGTTGCCATTGCCTAACCATTCTCAAAGTCTCTATGGCCCAGGTGGTGCTAGTGGTAAAGAACCTGCTTGCCAATGCAGAAGACATAAGATCCCTGGGTCCAGAAGATCCCCTGGAGGGGGACATGGCAACCCACTCCAGTATTCTTGCCTAGAGAATCCCATGGATGGAGGAGCCTGGTGGGCTATGGTCCATAGCATCTCAAAGAGCTGGACATGACTGAGGTGACTTAGCAGACAGCATGCACAATGGAACAAAGGTTTATGTCTTACACTACATTGTCATTAAAGGTTGGAACAAGGAGCTCTACTTCCTGCAGTCACTCAGAGATCCAGGCTGACTGAGTAACCACCTTCTCAAACAAGGCAGATTGCTGAGTTAGAAGGAAAAGAAAGTTCTAGACCACAAGCATTTCAATGCTCCAGCCCAGAAGTGATCTGCAGCACTTCTCCCAACTCACCAACTGGCACCATTCCCATAGTAGCGCCCAGGCACAGAGAGCTGGGAAATGCAGCCCTACAAGGACCTAGGAAGTGGGGAGGTATGTCATCATACTTCATGCACTGATGACTATCCCACCTACTATGTACCGGACTCTGGGCAGATGAAGATGAGCAAGAGGTGATCCCAGCCCTCCAGGCACTCACCTTCAGACCAGAGAAGTCTCTGGTGATGTGATCTCATCCTTTGTGGTGCAGGCTTTGGTGGATTTAGGTGAGAAACCAGTCACTGCTGATGTGAGTGAGGTCACTGTGTGATACAGCAAAATTTTTTCTCCATAACATGGCTCTAGTTGTAATGGTGGTGAGCCTGTTGCACAATGCAAGAGACAAGGAAATCACACACTCTCATGGGAGGCAAAAAACTCTCATTTAAATACTGAAGGAAGACAGTTGGACATGGTGTCATTCTGTTCAGTGAAAGTTACAAATAGCAGTTGAATGAAAAATGAAACCAGACTTTGACCTCCACCAAGATGTGGATGATGAATCCAGCCCTTTCAGAGAATGTGTTCCAATTTGGGAGGGACTGAGAATGGGCCCGTGCCAACACAGAAAACCAACCAGAGAATCCATAGAAAACTAAACGCATCCCAGTAGATCTGCCCACTGGCATTAGCTTGTGCAACTCACCACCACCTTTCCCGAAGGGAGCAATCCCAGGGCCTTGGGGTTGGGGTAGAGATGGGGAGTCATGAGGAAGATAAGCCCATTGGGTTCTTCAGTAGGACACAGGGAACAACACTCTGAGCCAGGCCACACCCAGCTCAGTCCTAACTGAAGGTTTCTGAACAGCAATGGCCCTTCTTATTTCTTAGAGGAACCCATGAAGTCCTGGACATGCAGTTTTAAACTGAATCTCTCAGTTTACCTGTCTCTGAAACCACAGAGCATATTTCAGGGGAAAACTCTGGACAGACATAGCTCTAGGGCACCCTTGTTTGTCTTATACGTTCATTTTCTCCCTTGGGGAAGATCCTTTGAGAGTAAACAAATACCCTGCTTCTCCTCAAACCTTCTTCCATTCATTTTAGCAGCTGATCACACTTGGCAACAATGATAACTGGGGTGTTCTAACTGTGTTTTTCATTGCTCTCATTCGTTCCATCTACATTAATTCATTGGAACTCTTTTATAGGTAAGAGTTGTATCTTCTCTCCCATTTCTTTATTCAATTACTTATTTATATCAGTATGGGCTCACAGGTAATTATTAGTCTTTGCTTTATAATTCAAAGCTATCATTATTTACTTTGTTATCAAATTGTCTTGGCTTCATTTATTGAGAGCTCTTTCAGGTTGGTTCCTGTGTCCCATTCTTTTTCAAGAACTTTTTTACTTTCTGGAAACAATATATTCCAGGCTCACCTTGTGTATTACTCCACTTTTTTCATTTCACCTAAGATGTCTTAAGTCCCTCTCTCTTTTAAAAAAGATTATTTGTGTATTTTTTGTCAGTTCACCACTTGGGGACCCATTGCATGAAGTCATGTTCCATTTTGTTTGTCCTAAGTTGCTTTTCCTGAGTTGTAAGCCATTCTATCTGGGTCTAGTGTTTGAGAACTTGGTGGAAAAACATGCCTGTTAACTAAATACATCCTTCATCATATTTTTGGTATGCCCACTGGCCCCATACTTCCTTGGTCTCATAACTTCTTTGTAGTTATGACATTTTTGGCTATAAGTACAAGAAACCACAAACCCAACTAGCTTAAATCATAAGAAAATGTGTTATTTCTGGGAATAGGCACAGTACGAGGGTTCTGGCTCCTTTTCACTATCACCGTTTCAGTTCTGTCCTCAGCCTAGTTTCCCTCATGGTTGTGGGTTGGCAATCACCTGCAAAGAAGGCAACCTCACTTGTGTATCCAAAGGAATAAGGGAAGGAGCAGGGTCCTGGAAGCAAGGTTAGGGAAGGAAAAATCTTCCTTCAACTATGGCTTCAATAGCCTTCTCTTCAGTCTGATTTGTGCCAAATTCAGTCACATGACTGGACAAGTTCAGCTGCCAGGGGAATACCAGACACTGATTGGCTTAAGCCTGGATTCAGGACCCAGTAACTATCAAGGAAAATGATTAACATGACTAGTGAGGACAGGTAGTTCTCAGACATAAGCCTGCATCACAATCAGCAGACAGGCTTACTAAAATACAAACTGCACGGCTCCCAACCCCTGAGTTTCTGATTCAGTAGTCTTGGGGAGGTGGAGGGCAGGGGTCTTGAGAATTTCCTTTTCTGATTGTACATTTCTAACAAGCTCCCAAATGATGCTGATATTATTAGCCTGAGAACCACACTTAAGAGCACCACTGGATAGACTCATCAGACTGACTCTGCAGCTGGGGATGGGATCAATGTACCCTGAGTCATATGAGCTTCTTGGGGGAAGCATGAATGCCTGAAAAAGACTAGAAGAGAGGAATGGGTTGAAGGTAGACAATCAGCTGGTGTCTGCCAAACCAATGCTCCTCAAACTTTAATGTGCCTCACTTACAGATCTTCTTAAAATGAAGATTCTGTTTCAGTAGGTGTGGAGTGAGACCTGAGAGGCTGCTCTTGGTTCTTAAACCCCACTCTGAAGGCACAGGCACTATGCCCTCTTTTCCCTGGTTCAGACCTTCACTCCCTCATAGCTACATGCTGCATTAGTGTTCTGACAGACGCCCATGTACTTCTGTTGTGAGTGGTCCCACTGGCTCCTCAGACCAGCCCACAGCACTCCTTCCAACTTATGTTACTTGCTTGTTTTGTTTACTATCTATTTCCCCAAAACAATAGAAACTAAGTTTCATACATCCCATAAGGGCAAAGTTGTTTTTGTTGTTGTTTTTACTATTTTTGTTACTGCTGTGTCCCCAGTGCCTAGCTAGACCTGTCCCTGCCACCTGCTGCTGCTGCTGCTAAGTCGCTTCAGTCGTGTCCGACTCTGTGCGATCCCATAGACGGCAGCCCACCAGGCTCCCCTGTCCCTGGGATTCTCCAGGCAAGAACACTGGAGTGGGTTGCCCTTTCCTTTTCCAATGTCCCTGCCACTTAGTTGATAGTTAATAAGTATTTGATGAGTGAATGAATGTGTGAATCATATATTCATATAAGAGAAGGTGATGCTTTTGTTTTTCTATCAGGTAACTTCCTGGAGGGCATTGGCCTTACCTGAGTAGATACACTAAAGGAAAAGTGTACATGGCCTCTTAAAAGCTTATACTCTGTAAAACCCGTAGTGCTGGAAACTTCCCTTGATCCTTTGCTCTGCTCCCTCCTATCTGTACACTCAAGAGGAGGAGAAGGACAAACTAATGAAAGCTTCATAAATGTTGGTGCCAGGGCTTTTCTTCTCTTCGGTTTGCCTCTGGATGGACCACGTCCCCAGGGCAGGCTGGGCAAATCATCGGAAAACAGGCTCCTAAATAGAGTTTCCAGGGACACTCTGGAACACTGCTGCTCTCTCCTTCCACCTGAAAAAAAAAGGTTCAAAAAACGCAAGTTATTCTCCAAGTCACCAGGTTAGGTGCCCAGTTTCCCTCCGGGGAACTTCTGCCCTGGCAAGAACAACAATAAAATCCCTTTCTCCCAAGCAGAGAGGTGGGACTGTTAGGAATAACTGAAATCCCCTGCTTTTTGTTTCATCCTCTTTATTCCTTCACTCCACCAAGCGAAATGTGATAGTAGCGTAATTTCTGTAGCTTTTCTAAGAAATTCCTCTTTGCTGGCACATAAAAAGGACTCTCCTGGATCCCTGCCACTGGCTATGGAGCTTTAACACATTGTTGTTGGCTCAGCTGGGGAGCCAAGATGAATAAAATATTCTCTAAACTCCTGTGGAAACACACAGCAAGTGTTTCCAACCATACTGTATTATTTGACCCAAAATATTTTTTCCCCTTCTATTCGCCAATCCATGTGTTACTTCCCTCAAAACTCCAAGTGGCCCTCCTTTCTCAAAGCCCACAGCCCCCAAATTACTGAGAGGATCTAAAGCACCTTCTAACTAGTTTTGTGAACTTTAGCAAGTCACCAAACTTTTCTGGGTTTCTAGTTCCACATACATGGAAAGGGCTATATTAAAACAGTTTCTCAAACTTTAGTGTGGATTGACATCATCCAGAGGGCTTGTTAAAGCTGATGGCTGGGCCCTTTCTCCAGACTTACTGATTCAGCAAGTTTAGGATAGGATTCCAGGGTTGGTGTCTCAAACAAGTTCCCAGGTGAGGCCAAGGCTGCTGGTATAGGAATCACACTTGAGAGCCCCTGTACTAGAAGAACTCAGAGGTTCCTGTTGCTTGTTCATTCAATAAGTCTCTAAGTCTGAGTCGGAGCTCTTTTGGGTGTGTGACAGAAACTTGACTCAAACCGAGTTAAGTAAGGAAGGGAATCTAACAGTGCATACATCTGGGAAGGACAGACGTGGAATGGATTCTGGATACAGGAATTCAAGTTATATCATCAGATCTCTGTCTCAGCAATTGGTCCCAATCCACTCCCTTCTCACAGGGCTTCTTCATGCTAAGTTGCATGAGACAGGGTTGTAGACAATCTAGCTTCTGTTAGCCCAGACAGCAATCCCGGAGAAGAAATATAACTGCTGCCTCCTGGTTCTGTGTACAATAATCTCAGGGACAGACTCTCACTGGCCCAGCTTGGACCATCACATGGTGAGGGGAATTGAGTATTATGATTGGTTAAGCCTAAGTCACATGCCTCCCCTTGAAGTGAAGGGCTAGAGCATTACAATGGGCAGGACCCTTCTCAGATTGTAACCTCTTTATCCTGTTCACTGCTATATTTTCAGGATCTAGCGTCTGGTACATAACAGGTGCTTAACAAACATTTGTTGAATGAGTGGATGAATCATTTCATGAATAGTGTAAACTTTTTTTTTTTTTTTTGGAGGGTCTATAACTTTATTGGAGAATCAGCAGTTCTCATCCACATTAACTGTCTGTAGATTTTTGAAAGTGGCAACAGGTACATAGGTAACCAATGTGTAGAGTTTGTTTGGTGAATCTTCACCTTCTTTTGGTTTTCTGGACAACCGCACATGGATATGGTATGGGACATTCCTTATTCTTTTGGCCCAGATGGCTTTACTGAGCCTGGTGTACACCTGGGGCTCCCATCTTCTTGATGACAAATTTCTGGATTTCTTTGAGTGCCTAAGGGGCACGCTTCTTGAACTCACTCCATGGATGTGTTTGTGAACATTGATAGTTTATTCTCTGTTTACCACCTTGTCGATGGCAGACGGGCCCTTCTTGCTGCCCTTCTTTGTGGGAGCCATTCTGCCGGGCCTGGGTTGGAAAGAGTGTAATCTTTCCTTAGTGAACCTAGAAATCTTCAAAATTGGTGATCTTATGCACACTGAGGATAGGTGTGAAATTTCTTGAGATATTTACATAATTTTACCCAACCAAAGTACAGTTTGTTGTTTTTTTCTTTGTTAAAGTTTCTTCCAAGCAGAAACTAGAGGAATTATGCTAAGACCCAGCATATCCACTAACCCTTACATTCTTTTGGCTTTTTGAGGCTTATTCTGATCCTGCTTTGTCTCTGGAAACACAGTCAAATACACTTTTTCCTCAACATAAAGTAAATCACTTTAATTTAGATTATCTTTAGTGTCTTAGAGTGAGTACCCTGTAGGCTTTTGTTACTTGAAAGTTTAATAAAGTTTAAATTAAGGTGTTTTTTTTTTCAACAAAGATAAACATCTCCCCCTCCCAACCCCAGCCTGTATTAGAGTGGCTTCCTTTCAGGATATTGACTGAATCCCGGGTCTTGGTTTCTTTGTTACAAACACTGACTCTTTTGGGGGGAGGGAGGCTCAATTTCCTTATTTCTAAAAGAAGGGGGTTGATCCAGATCAAAGCTACTCAGACTTGACTGCCCATTACAATCACCGAGGAGCTTGAAATAAATACTGACGCTTAGCACTATCCTTAGAGAATCTGATTTAAATGGTGGAGCCACCAGTATTTTTAAAGCTCTTTAGGGGACTTCCCTGGCAGTCCAGTGGTTAAGACTCTGCCAGCCCAATGTAAGGGGTGCAGGTTCTATCCCTGCTTGGAGAACTAGGACCCCACATGCGATGGGGCCAAAAATTTTTTTAGTATTTTATTTTATTTAAAAAATTTATTTTAATAAAATAAAATGAGTTTGAGCAAGCTCTGGGAGATGGTGAAGGACAGGGAAGCCTGGCATGCTGCAGTCCACGGGATCGCAAAGAGTTGGACACGATGAGTGACTGAGTGAGCGAGTGAATAGACAGCCAGAGCTGAGAACTACTGGCTAGATGATTCTAATTTTAAAATGTAGAGTTAGAGTCAGAATGCCGACCTCACTATTTGGGCAAATCACTTAATCTCCCTAGGACTCAGTTTCTCTATTTGCAAAATGGAGACATTAGTAGTACACTGAGTTATCATGAGAATTCAATGACAGGATCCAACTAACATTTTGCTATCCAAAGTTTAGTTCACAAACCTAACCAGTGGTTTCTGCATTATTTGGGTGCTTCTTAGAAATGCAAAATCTCAGGTTTCCCACCCCCAGACCAACTGAAACAAAATCTGCATTTTATTTATTTATTTATTTTTCTTTTAATTTTATTTTATTTTTTAAACTTTACATAATTGTATTAGTTTTGCCAAATATCAAAATGAATCCGCCACAGGTATACATGTGTTCCCCATCCTGAACCCTCCTCCCTCCTCCCTCCCCATTCCATCCCTCTGGGTCGTCCCAGTGCACCAGCCCCAAGCATCCAGTATCGTGCATCGAACCTGGACTGGCAACTCGTTTCATACATGATATTTTACATGTTTCAATGCCATTCTCCCAAATATTCCCACCCTCTCCCTCTCTCTCAGAGTCCATAAGACTGTTCTATACATAAGTATCTCTTTTGCTGTCTCTACACAGGGTTATTGTTACCATCTTTCTAAATTCCATATATATGCGTTAGTATACTGTATTGGTGTTTTTCTTTCTGGCTTACTTCACTCTGTATAATAGGCTCCACTTTCATCCACCTCATTAGAACTGATTCAAATGCATTCTTTTTAATGGCTGAGTAATACTCCATTGTGTATATGTACCACTGCTTTCTTATCCATTCATCTGCTGATGGACATCTAGGTTGCTTCCATGTCCTGGCTATTATAAACAGTGCTGCGATGAATATTGGGGTACTCGTGTCTCTTTCCCTTCTGGTTTCCTCAGTGTGTATGCCCAGCAGTGGGATTGCTGGATCATAAGGCAGGTCTATTTCCAGTTTTTTAAGGAATCTCCACACTGTTCTCCATAGTGGCTGTACTAGTTTGCATTCCCACCAACAGTGTAAGAGGGTTCCCTTTTCTCCACACCCTCTCCAGCATTTATTACTTGTAGACTTTTGGATCGCAGCCATTCTGACTGGTGTGAAATGCTCAACCTCTTGTAAAAGAATGAAACTAGAACACTTTCTAACACCATACACAAAAATAAACTCAAAATGGATGAAAGATCTAAACGTAAGACCAGAAACTATCAAACTCCTAGAGGAGAACATAGGCAAAACACTGACATACATCACAGCAGGATCCTCTATGACCCACCTCCCAGAATATTGGAAATAAAAGCAAAAATAAACAAATGGGACCTAATTAACCTTAAAAGCTTTTGCACATCAAAGGAAACTATTAGCAAGGTGAAAAGACAGCCTTCAGAATGGGAGAAGATAATAGCAAATGAAGCAACTGACAAACAACTAATCTCGAGAATATACAAGCAACTCCTACAGCTCAACTCCAGAAAAATAAATGACCCAATCAAAAAATGGGCCAAAGAACTAAATAGACGTTTCTCCAAAGAAGACATACAGATGGCTAACAAACACATGAAAAGATGCTCAACATCACTCATTATCAGAGAAATGCAAATCAAAACCACTATGAGGTACCATTTCAAAATCTGCATTTTAAAGATCCCCAAATGATTCTACATGATTCTTATGGGCTTCTCAGGTGCCCCAGTGGTAAAGAATCTGCCTTTAAGCAAGAGAGGAGGGTTCAATCCCAGGGTCGGGAAGATTCCCTGGAGTAGGAAATGGCAACCTGTGGCAGGGAGGAAGCCAATTCTGACTCCATGCTGGAAACTGTTTCTTTGACTTGCTTTTGTTATTATACTCATACTCAATGGCTTGCCTGGACCCTGCCCCTCTACTTGACAGTAAACTAAAGTGCCTTCATTCTGCTCATGGAGAGAGAATTTGTCCCTGCCCACCTGTGAATATAAGAGATTAACATACCCCTTCTGAAGGCTGGCCATTCCCTTGGAGATGTTTTGCAATACTGAAGACCCTTCACTTCACTTCCCCACTGCATCTCCCTCTCTATTCTACCATTTGACTTTAGTTCCTCATTGCTTCTTTCTCTCTGATCTATAAAAGTACCTGGCATCCAGACCCCAGTAAGATGGTTATTTTGAGGTGCTAGCCTGCCATCTTCTTGGTCAGCCGGCTCCCGGATTAAAGTCTCTTCCTTGCCTGAAGACCTCGTCTCTCAGATTCATTGGCCTATCGTGTGGTAAGCAGAGCGAGCTTGGACTCGGTAACAGACCCACTCCAGTATTCTTGCTTAGGAAATCTCATGCACAGGGGAGCCTGGCGGGCTACATGGGGTCTCAAATAGTCAGAAACGACTGAGTGACTGAGCACCAAATGATTCTTATTCATGGTACAATTTGAGAAGCACTGGCATTGAGGATTTAGTAGACTATCCAGCACACAGTAAAGGTTCAGTGTTGGTCGTTACTAATATTTATACTGATAATTCTCAAGATAAATTATTCTAGTTCTATCCCTGCCTCTCAAATTTTTTCTGGACCCTCTCATTAATATTTTAGTCTTTGTACCATTTTTTAACCAAAATAAACATTTATTCCCAAAGTTACTCATTATTAATGATGTAAAATACAAATGTTTTAATTATAAGTGGAGAAAACCCAATAACGAAGTTTGGGATTATTTTTTCGTAAATTAAATTGAAAATATTTCTCCATTGCCTATCTTCAGTGCCCTTGACAGCCATACAGTTCTTTCTCAGTTTATAAAAATAAAAATGTCACAAAATTAGGACTGGTCTTTAAAACTATCATGCTTGGTATATTCTATTTTAATGCAGAGTTTATTCAGAGAACAAAAAATCATTAGTTTAATTTTTTAAAATTTTGTTTCAAATGCTGTACCTAGACTTTGAGGTGATTTTATGCAAGTGAAATTCCACAACCAGAGAACCCAATGACATGGGGATTAAAAAAAAATTCCATGTTTTCTGGACTTACAGTTTACCATATTACCAAACAAATTCATAAATCAACACAACCCTAAACCCCAAGCTCATTGAATATAGCATTGGCCACCTGAGACTTCACCAAATCAGTCTCATTTTATAAGACTATTTTCTGATTCTTCTAACATTTATTTTTACTTACTGGTTTTTGCTTAGAAGATTGTTACATATGTTAGTGACCATGAATTTTCTGACACAGACCCATTTCTTCCATATTCTTCAGGCTCAGTTAAGAGAGAACTCAGACACAGATACAAAGACCTTGATGTTCTGTGGGAGGAAAAGAAAATCTATGCTTTCCTTCCTGACATAAGCCTTCTGTTCTATTTCAGAACACTCAAAGACCTTGGTTGAAGCATAAAGATCTAAGAATGCTGCTTCTTGTAATCTTGGTTCAACATATGCCAGTTGATATTGGCTGTTGATACCCATGTCTCTGAGGGTGGGAGCCTCGATTGGCACCTATGTGAATAAGGAAGCAAAGACCACCAGCTACAACCCTAATCACTCCATTTCCCTCCCTTACAAAGGCAGATTTTTTTTGGTATCTGCTTATGAAAGTTAAGGCTATTTCTTGTCTTTAGAGAATAGAATTGTTAAGCCTGATCCTCTCATTTTCTTGCTACTTCAAGTGTGGTCCTACGACCAGTAGTGGCACCAATCACCTGGGGGCTAGCTAGAAATGCAGAATCTCAGGACACACTCCAGGCCTACTTCATCAGAATTTGTGGTGCTTTTTGTTTTTATTTTATATCTTTTTTTTTTTTCATAAAACAAGCAATTTTGGGACTTCCCTGGCTGTCCAGTGGTTAAGACTTCGCACTTCCACTGTAGTGGGCATGAGTTTCATCCCTGGTTGGGGAACTAAGATCCCACAAGCTGGGTGGAGCTGCCAAAAAAGTATCATGCCATCCCTTTCCAAAACAGAACTGGTATTTTCTTTTTTTTAATGTGGACCATTTTTAAAGTCTTTATTGAATTTTTTACAATACTATTTCTGTTTTATGTTTTGGGTTTTTTGGCCATGAGACATATGGGGTCTTAGCTCCCAGACCAGGGCTCAAACCAACATCTCTGGCATTGGAAGGTGAAATCTTGACCAGTGGGCCACTGGGAAGTCCAAGAAATGGTAGTTTCACAAGATCCCCAAGTGATTTGTATGGACATAAAAATTTAAGAAATACTCTTTTAGACACTTTTATACAATATCTTCTTACTCCATATTTTAAAAAATTGATTTAGGAGAGTATTGACAACTTATCCTGAATATTTTTCCCCTCAAAAGAAATTTTAAAAACTCCCAAATATTAATGTCTTCCATTTTCCCTCATTTGGAGGGAATACTTTTCCCTACATTATCCCCCTTGATTTTCTCATTTTTAGTCATACATTTTATTCATCATTCCAGAAAGTGATTCTGTGAAAAAAGAGGATGTAAGACTGTTCCTCAGAGCCCCCAGGGACCAAGTGTAAAACCATCAGTCACACCCCTTATGAGGCAACTAACTCCTTATTGTCAATGTGAAGTTCTTTTGTGTCCTCAAGGATGGCTTTCACAAACAGAAAATATTATTCAGAGTCTAATTTGAATGAATTTATTTCATGGAAATAAAATTTGATTTAAATTAAATTAGCAAATTTTAAAACAAAAACTAAGATCTTTCTTTAGCTTTTAAGATCAACTTACAAATCTTTTTGTTTCTTTATAAATGTAATTGCATTTTATCAGTAATTTTACAGGGCCTTTGCCAATTAATTAAGTTCTTTTAAATAATTTGAAGCCAAGTTTATACATTTAATATATTTTATTTTCTGTTTAAAAATATCAGTGGTTTCTTAACAAAGAACCTCAAGATTGTAGCTGATTCTAATAAATCTAATAAATTAATCTTCTAAATAAGTTCTTTCAAATGTCCTAATACGGTTTGCAAACTTGGTAAACTAGTCGTCACTAGCCTAAATCAGTTAGTCATGTTCACATTTTAAGTTAGAAACATAAGGCCAATTTGTTAAACAACTAAATACTCAAAATTATCTTAAACATTGCAAGTAGATATACACAAAGAATTCCCACATATAAGACAAAAATATTTATACTGTAGGTCTGATTTATTTCTCTAGCTCTACACTTAACTGTAAATCTTCATAGGGTGAAAGCAGAGGTTCTCAAAGGGCTTCCCTGGTGGCACAGTTGGTAAAGAATCCACCAGCTAATGCACGAGATGCAAGGGATGTGGATTCCATCCCCAGTGAGGAAGATCCCCTGGAGGAGGGCATGGCAACCGACTCCAGTATTTTTGCCTGGAGAATTCCATAGACAGAGGACCCCAGTGTCCTACAGCCCACAAGATCTCAAAGAGTTTGGCACAACTGAGCACACACAACAACCTCAACAAAACATTCTCAAGCGAGGGTAATTTTGCCTCACAGGGCACATTTGCCAATGTCCAGGGACATTTTTGTTGTCATAATCTGAGTGGGGGAGAAGTTCTGCTGGCATCTAGTGGATAGAGATCAGGGATGTTGCTACACATCCTACAACGCAAAGGACAGTTCCCCACAACAGAGAATTATCCAGTCCAAAATACCAATGGTGCCAAGGTGGAGAAACCCTGGGTTAAAGGTACCATTTAAGGAGACAATGGTGTCATTGCAAGCAATTTGGGGTCACATACCAAGTGAAATTTGGAGTTATCTTCTCAGCTGACTGAGATTTGGTCAGAATGTGAAGTCTGGAGCTACACACATTCATAATGATCTTTATTACAACCAAACTGCTTTACTGTGCCTACTCCCCTCCCCACATTTTTTCGTAATGGCTATCCCAGCAGAAAACTCCAAGTTCAGATTCCATAAATGAGGTCAGTTTTGCTCTCAGAATCCCCTGAGTAAGTTCAAGTCAAGGCTTATTTACTTTTGTAACTTCTTTTATCTTTTTCATCTGATAAGAGTCAATAAAAAAAAACCTTTCAATCCAGAGTGCTTTATTTCACTGTTATGAAATTTTATCCTATCTCAGAGGGCTGAAACACTTGAATGCCTCTTACTGGATTCTATTTGTCAAGTTTACTCTGGCTAGATGATCAAGTTCTAAAGTTATTCTAATACCAATTGTACATATATATGTAAATTAATTAGTAAAATGATGCTATATTAAAGTATATAATGGCTTTCCCAGGTGGTGCTAGTGGTTAAGAATCCACTTACAATGCTGGAGACCTGGGTTCGTTTCCTAGGTCGGGAAGATCCCCCAGAGAAGGGCATGACAACCCACTCCAGTATTCTTGCCTGGAAAATCCCATGGACAGAGGAGCCTGTTGGGCTACAGTCCATGGTGTCACAAAGAACCAGACATGACTGAAGTGACTTAGCACACACTCAAAGTAGATAATAATAGCATATATGATATGTATAGTATATATACATTATGCTGCTGCTGCCACTAAGTTGCTTCAGTCGTGTCCGACTCTGTGCGACCCCATAGACGGCAGCCCACCAGGCTCCCCTGTCCCTGGAATTCTCCAGGCAAGAACACTGGAGTGGGTTGCCATTTCCTTCTCCAATGCAGGAAAGTGAAAAGTGAAAGTGAAGTCACTCAGTCGTGTCTGACTCTTCACGACCCCATGGACTGCAGCCTACCAGGCTCCTCCGTCCATGGGATTTTCCAGGCAAGAGTACTGGAGTGGGGTGCCATTGCCTTCTCCATATATACATTATAGGTATATATAAATAATATATATTATTGCACGTCCACTATGTGCCAGGTGTTAATACTGTACATTAATATTGCTCTAGACATAAGAATCACAGTTTAAATTGGCTTATAGGTTCTTGTCTTTCTCTCCATACCCTCAAACTAATCAAGCTTTCCTATCCATTCATTCAGCAAGTATTTATTGAGTATCTATTATGTGCCAGATACTGTGGGAGGTGCTAAAGCTGAGGAAGGGGCCAAGATATACATATTCTCTACTCTCATGACATTCCATTCTAAGGCTGGTTTTAGGATTAAATGAGATAATATATGACAGCCCTTTATATCACCTAAATCACCATGCAAATTCTAAAGATTCAGGCATACAGAGGTTACAGAATATCCAAGTGGGAAAACTTTGTTATCTACAAGGTTTACAGTCATCTCAGGGTTGAATTCTGCAAAGTTTCAATTCTTTCTGCTTTATAACAAAAATCACAAATAAACTTGGTTACACTACTCTTGAGTGTGAATGAATAGGGTAGACACAGCCACTAAGAGAGGCTCTACCAACTGCAGTCTATGATGTTCAAAATGGCCCAGAGGGCCAACATCCAGCCAGCAGGTGGGGGGAAGACAGGGAGGGCCGTGAATGAGTAGTTGTTTTTTAAATATTTATTTATTTACTTTTGGCTGTGCTGGGTCTTTGCTGCTGAGCAGGCTTTCTCTAGCTGCAGTGAGCCAGGACTACTCTTCGTCATGGCACATAGACTTCTTGTTTCGGTGGTTTCTCTTGTTGCAGAACATGGGCTTAGTCGCTCTGAGGCATGCGGGATCTTCCCAGACCAGGAATCGAACCTGTGTCCTCTGAATTGGCAGGAGGATTCTTAACCACTTGACCACCAGGGAAGTCCATGAATAAGTAGTTTTATGAGCCAGGTCTGGATGGTGCACTTCACTTTTGCTTGCATTTTATTGGTCAAGCTAGAGCTCAGCTATATGGCATATACTGCAGGGAGGCTGGGAAATGCAGTTCACCTAGGTGTTCAGGAGGAAGAAGATCTAGTTTTAGTGATCAGCTAGCCACTCTCTAGCACCTTCATACATGGAAGATTGATTATTATGGTGAACAGGGGTATATGAAAACCCTATACTGTGCATCTTAAGTCTTGATACTTGATTCATTTTATACTTCTGAAGCTTAAGACTTACATGTAAAAGAAAGGATAACATGTATGTATGTAAATTTTTTAGGGCAACTCTCTCTGCCTCTTAGAGCCACAGTATTTTCACTTATAAAAGAAAACATTGAAATAATAAAGATTAGCGCATACATTAATAAAATAGAACAATAGAATCAATGAAACAAAAGTTGGTTCTGTGATAAGATCAACAAAATTAATCAATCTTTAGCTATATTGACCAAGATAAAAAGAGAGAAGACTCGAATTAATAAAATCAGAAGTGAAAAGGGGACATCATCATTTACAGTAGCATCAAAAAGAATAAAACACTCAGGAATGAAATTAAAGAAAGAAATGAAAAACATATTCTGAAAACTCCCAGGTGGTGCTAGTGGTAAAGAACCCGCCTATCAATGCAGGAGACCTAAGAGACATAGGCTCGATTCCTGGGTTGGGAAGATCCCCTGGAAAAGGAAATAGCAGCCCACTCCAGTATTCTTGCATGGGAAATCCCATGGACAGACGAGCCTAGCAGGCTATAGTTCATAGGTTTGCAAGGAGTCAGACATGACTGAAGAGACTTAGCACATTCTGAAAACTATAAGACATTGTTGAAAGAAATTAAAGACCTAGCCAAATGAACAGATATTCATGTTCATGGATCAGAATTAAATTGTTAAGATAGCCATAGTCTTCAACTTGACCTATAGATTAAATGCAAAGCCTAAGATGGCTGTTTTACAGACATTGACAAGCTGTTCCTAAAATTTATATGGACATGTCGAGGACCCAGAATAGCCAAAACAATCTTTAGAAAGAATAACAAATGTGGACTTAAACTTACCGACTTCAAAACCTAATACAAAACTACATTAATCGATAAAGTGTGGTATTGGCATAAGGACAGACACATATATAGATCAATGGAATAGAATTAAGAGTCCAGAAATAAACTTTCACATTTACAGTCAATTGATTTTCAACGAGGGTGCCAAAACAATTCCGTAAAGCAAGAAGAGTCTTTTCAACAAATGGTTCTGGGACAACTGGATACCCACACACAAAGGAATTAAGTTGGATCACTGCTACACCATATACAAAAGTTAACTCAAAATGAGTTAACTTTTGAAGTTAACTTCAAGACTGAAATATGAAAGCAAAAGCTGTAAAACTGTTGGAAAAAAATATAGGCCTATGTCTTCCTGGCCTTGGATTAAGTAATGATTTCTTAGACATGATACCAAAAGCACAAACAACAAAATAAAAAATAGATGAATGGTACTTTATTAAAATTAACAACTGTTGTGCTTTAAAGGACATCATTAAGAAAATAACAAGAACAATAAACAAGATTAAAAGACAACCCTCAGAATGGGAAAAAATAATTGCAAATGAAACAACTAACAAAGGATTAATCTCCAAAATACACAAAAAGCTCATATAGCTCAATATTAGAAAAACGAACAGCCCAATCAAAAAATTGGCAGAAGACCTAAACAGACGTTTTTTCCAAAGAAGACATACAGATGGCTAATAAATACATGAAAAGATGTTCAGCATCACTAATTAGAGAAATGCATATCAAAACTATACAAGGAGTATCACCTCACACCAGTCAGAATGGCCATCATTAAAAATTGCAGAAACAATAAATGCTAGAGAGGATGCAGAGAAAAGGGAAACCAAACCTACTACACTGTTTGTGGGAATGTAAACTGATACAGCCATTGTGGAGAACAGTATGGAGATTCCTTAAAAATCTGGGAATAAATCTACCATGAAAATGAAGTCACTCAGTCGTGTCCGACTCTTTGTGACCCCGTGGACTGTAGCCTACTAAGCTCCTCCATCCATGGGATTCTTCAGGCAAGAGTACTGGAGTGGGTTGCCATTTCCTCCTCCAGGGGATCTTCCCAGCCCAGGGATCGAACCCGGGTTTCCCCGCATTGGAGGCAGACGCTTTAACCTCTGAGCCACTTTGAGAAAGCCACAATTCAAAATGACACATATACTCCAATGTTCATTGCAGCACTATTTACAATACCCAGGACATGGACGCAATCTAGATGTCCATCTACAGATAAATGGATAAAGAAGATGTGTACATATACACAATGGAATATTACTCAGCCATACAAATGAACAAATTTGAGTGAGTTCTAGTGAGGTGGATGAAACTAGAGCCTGTTTTACAGAGTGAAGTAAGTCACAAAGAGAAAAACAAATATCGTATATTAATCCATATATATGAAATCTTGAGAGTCCTTTGGACTGCAAGGAGATCAAACCAGTCAATCCTAAAGGAAATCAATCCTGAACATTCATTGGAAGAGTTGATGCTGAAGCTGAAGCTCCAATACTATCTGCACCTGATGTGAAGAGCCAACTCACTGGAAAAGACCCTGATGCTGGGAAAGACTGAAGGCAGGAGGAGAAGGAGAAGACAGAGGATGAGATGGTTTCATGGCATCATCGACTCAATGGACATGAGTTTGAGCATGCTCCAGGAGATGGTGAAGGACAGGGAAGCCTGGTGTGCTGCAGTCTATGAGGTCGAAAAGAGTCAGATACCACTGAGCGACTGAACAACAACAATGAAATCTAGAAAAATGGTAATGATGAATCCATCTGCAGGGAAGGAATAGAGACATAGATATAGAGAATGGACTTGCTGACACAGTAGGGAAAGGAGAGAGTGGGACGAATGGAGAAAGTAGCATCGACATATATACACTGCTGCTGCTAAGTCGATGCAGTCGTGTCCGACTCTGTGCAACCCCATAGACAGCAGCCCACCAGGCCCCCCCGTCCCTGGGATTCTCCAGGCAAAAACACTGGAGTGGGTTGCCATTTCCTTCTCCAGTGTGTGAAAGTGAAGTCGCTCAGTCATGCCTGACTCAGAGACCCCATGGACCGCAGCCTACCAGGCTCCTCCTTCCTTGGGATTTTCCAGGCAAGAGTACTGGAGTAGGGTGCCATTGCCTTCTCTGCATATATACACTACCATGTGTAAAATAGATAGCTGGTGAGAAATTGCTATATAATACAGGGAGCCCATCCTGGAGCTCTGTGATGACCTAGAGGGGTGGGATAGGGGGAGTGGAGTGAGGCTCAAGAGAGAGGGAATATATGTCTAATTATGGCTGATTCACATTGCTGTAGAGAAGGCAATGGCACCCCACTCCAGTACTCTTGCCTGGAAAATCCCATGGACGGAGGAGCCTGGTAGGCTGCAGTCCATGGGGTCGTGAAGAGTCAGCAACGACTCAGCGACTTCACTTTCACTTTTCACTTTCATGCATTGGAGAAGGAAATGGCAACCCACTCCAGTGTTCTTGCCTGGAGAATCCCAGGGACAGGGGAGCCTGGTGGGCTGCCATTTCTGGGGTCGCACAGAGTCGGACATGACTGAAGCAACTTAGCAGCAGCAGCAGCACATTGCTGTATGGCAGAAACCAACACATTGTAAAGCAATTTTCCTCCAATGAAAAAATAAAAGATAAAGAAAATAACAAGAAAACTACAGATTGAAAGAATATATTTGTGTAGGGGAGGAAAAATTATTTTCCCTCTACATTTTTAGGTTCTTGTCTGAGACTCATCCCCAACCCACACCATAATTTAAAAAAAAAATATTAACAGGAGAAAAAAAATAGAAGTTTAAGAACATGTACACCTGCTATATACAAGTGAGAGACCCAGGGGAACTGAGTAACTCCCTGAAATGGCCCAAGCCCCAACTTCAATACCATCTCCAGCTAAAAACAAAAGGAGATGTTGTGGGTAGAACTGGGGAAAGCCTGTTAAGGGGAGGTGACTAGGAAACGCACAGTAAACAAGGGTAAGGCTGTTAAGCAGATATAAGTTCATGTCTTCGCCATTGATAAGAGTTTCTAGAAATTTAGTCATTCTTTTCTTCCTGGTACAGAGATGGAGACACCCTTACAAGTGGAGATTTTTCCTTATAAATGTAAATGTCTCTAACAAAAGGGCAACTTCCACTCTGTTTTCAGAGATTTTTTTCTGTACCTGCAGCCTCTCCAAAAGAATCAGCTCAAAATAATCAATATGCCAAGGATGCATATTTAGGGGTAGCAAATTCTGCTCCCCCTCACTTGCAAATCATAAAATGGACAAAGGACTTGTTCCTAGAAAATATAAAGAACTCTCACATCTCAATAATAATAATAATTAAAAAAAACCACTTTAAAAACAAAGGATCCAGACATCTCTCTAAAATTCAGTTCAGTTGCTCAGTCGTGTCCAACTCTTTGAGACCCCATGGACTGCAGCACGCCAGGCTTCCCTGTCCATCACCAACTCCCAGAGATTACTCAAACTCATGTCCATCGAGTCAGTGATGCCATCCAACCATCTCATCCTGTCGCTCCCCTCTCCTCCCACCTTCAATCTTTCCCAGCATCAAGGTCTTTTCCAGTGACTCACTTCTTTGCATCAGGTGGCCAGAGTATTGGAGTTTCAGCCTCATCATCAGTCCTTCCAATGAATATTCAGGAGTGATTTCCTTTAGGATGGACTGGTTGAATCTCCTTGCTGTCCAAGGGACTCTCAAGAGTCTTCTCCAACATCACAGTTCAGAAGCATCAATTCTTCTGTGCTCAGCTTTCTTTATAGTCCAACTCTCACATCTATACATGACTACTGGAAAAACCATAGCTTTGACTAGACGGACCTTTGTTGGCAAAGTAACGTCTCTGCTTTTTAGGTTGCTGTCTAGGTTGGTCATAGCTTTTCTTCCAAGGAGCAAGTGTCTTTTAATTTCACGGCTGCAGTCACCATCTGCAGTGATTTTGGAGCCCCTCAAGATAAAGTCTCTCACTGTTTCCATTGTTTCCCCATCTATTTGCCATGAAGTCATGGGACCAGATGCACAAATAGGGACTGGATGCACAAATAGCCGACAAGCACATGAAAATTAGCTCATCACCATTAGTCATCAAGGAAATGCAAATAAAAATCCCAGTGAGATACCATTTCACACCCACGGGGATGGCTATAATAAAAAGAAGAGAAAATAACAAGTAGTGGTATGGATATGGAGAATTGGAACCCTCAGACGCTGCTGGTAGGAATGTAAAATGGTGCAGCTATTTTGGAAAACAGTCTGACAGTTCCTCAAAAAGTTTCATATAGTTACCATATGATTCAGCAATTCTACTCTTTGGTATATACTCAAGAAAAATGAAAACATATGTCTACACAAAAACTTGCACATGAATGTTCATAGCAGCATTATTCATAATAACTCCAAATTGAAAACAGCCAAATGTCCATCAACTGATGAATGGATAAACAAAATCCTGCATATTCATACAATAAAATACTATTTGACCACGAAAAGGAATGAGGTATTTCTGTGTATTGAATTGATATGACTTCAAATCCATTTGTTCTGATCTAAGAATGAAGTGCTTTAGTTCTAAGAGTGAAGTTGTTTACACGGAGGAGGCTGTGTCAGGATGATGTCATCACATGTGTGGTTGTCGATAAGCACTCAGTAGGTTAAATACTGAGCTGCTGAACTTGGGGGAGGAGCCACTGTGGGTGGGGTCTATTTAAGCTTTAAATAGGAGCGTTTTGACCAGCAACTATAGAGTGTTCAGTTTGGACGAGTGTATTCTGTTGATCGAAACAGCTCTCCAAAGACCTTGGGGCATTAGCTCCTGCCCAGGCAAAGTGACTTTGCTGGCAGTGGTGAAAACCATAAATGCCCCCAAAAAGAGATCATCTTGCCAGCTAACAGCAGCGCCTGTGTTCCCTGGCAATGTGCTCTACAAATAAGGAACTTGCACTTTTGCGCCCGCAGCTGGATGTCAGCGCTTGGTTGGCTAAGCCAAATCTCCTGAGAACCAAGTCATAGAAGGGTATACCTCATCTAAATTTGGACTTTGTTTTCATCTCCCCTTTGCCTGCAATAGTAGTGTGATTAATCTCTCATTGGTTTGGGATATTTCTTTATTGGCTTATTAAGAGAAATTATCCTGTATGCTATTGGCTTGTGAAATTATTATAATTCCTGCACTGAGCTTGTGTTAAATAGATTATTGGCAAAGACAATCTCAGTCTCTAAGCATAATTTGCTGCCAAACAAAACAGATACTGATACATGTTACAACATGGATGACTGTAGAAAACACGACAGTAAGTGAAAGAGATCAGTCATAAAAGGCCACAAACTATATATTGTACAATTCCATTTATATGAAATGTCCAGAATAGGGAAATATATAGGGACAGAAAGTAGATTACTGGTTGCCTAGGGCTGGAGCAGGGCAAGGGAGAGGTTTGAGGGAAAGTGGGAATTGATTGCTGATGGGTATGGGGTTTCTTTTTAGGGTGATGAAATGGTCTAATATTTATTGTGGTGACAGTTACACACTGTAATATAAAGAACTTTTAATTGTACACTTTAAACGGTGAGTTGTATGTTATGTGAATTATATCTTTAAAAAACCGTTATTGAAAAAAAAAAAAAAAACATTTAGAATGCATTCATTGTGCAGTCATCAGCTGGAATGACCTAGAACTGATCTACCAAAATGAATTCATCAGGGGTCCCCAAGGTGATCAACAGTGTCAAACCCCACACAGAGTTTCCTTTTAGGTTATTTCTATAGAATAGCAAAGTGAGTGAGTGTCGCTCAGTCGTGTCCCACTCTTTGGGACCCCATGGACTATACAGTCCATGGAATTCTCCAGGCCAGAATACTGGAGTGGGTAGCCTTTCCCTTCTCCAGGGAATCTTCCCAACCCAGGGATCAAACCCAGGTCTCCCGCATTGCATGTGGATTCTTTACCAGCTGAGCTATCAGGGAAGCCCTACAGAATAGCAAAGCATGTGTCTTTTGTGTGTGTATGTATAATAAGTCTGTGTGTGCACATACACATGTGTAGGCATTTATATTTTATGAAAAATCTGCATTTAGTCCATATGTTCAAACAAGTACACATCGAAACTCCAGAATTTGGGGGAAACATCACTTCAAATAATATTGTATTCATTGTGAGAAACATTTTCAGATTTCCTCTAGTGTTCCAAAAGATGAGCTATTTTTGAAGTTTCAATGTCTTCCTGCCGGGTGACTCAGAACTTTTAAAAACTTTTGTGAAAGGTGAAAATATTAAAACAGGAGACAGAGAGAAACAGAGATAGATGAGGACAGAAAATTGTTCACATTCCCCACTCTATTCTTTTCTTTCCCATTCTTCTGGTACTTTTAGAAATAATACTTTTTTTCAACTCTTTTTCTTCTGCTTGAATTCTGCCTTCATCTTTGTTCTCTGTTTCATCAACCTTTGCATCGAGGTTCATACATTCTGGGGTAGGTAGATGGAATTCATTTGCTGTCTGGCATAGTTGGTAGGGCAGGGGTTAGCTGCTGCTACTGTTGAGGTAGTCCCAAACTGTCATATTAATGAAATATTTCTTTGTATATTTGAACTCTTCTCTATCAACCTGTCCCTCTGGAAATTTCTTTCTTTCTTTCTTTCTTTCTTTTTTAAAGAATTTATTTGGCTGCACCAGGCCTTAGTTGCTGCATGTAGGATCTTTAGTTGCAGCAGGTGGGATCTAGTTCCCTGACCAGGGATCAAACCCATACCCCCTGCACTGGAAGCACAAAGTCTTAGCCATTCGGCCACCAGGGAAGTCCCCTTCTGGACATTTCTTTATTGATTCTACAAACATTCATTTACCTTTTGGGTACCAGGTGCCATGCTAGGTTCTGGGAACACAGAATGAATGAGACTTCTTTACAGACATCAAGGAACTCTGAGTTTTTGTAGTGTTTCTCAACCTTGTTTTCATTATTTCCTCACTTAAGGAGCCTATGTAGACCTCTTTTTCCCATAATAGAGTGCCCTTCATGGAATTTTAAGTTCAGAGGTACACTCTATGTCTTTATGTATTTATGGTGCTTTGGAGAGCCATAAACCACTGCCATATCTAAGATTTTTGGTCCCTTAGAGACCATGCCACTCCCATTGAGAATGCATGGTTTAGTGGGAAAGAGTGATATATAAGAAGAGGACAAAATGATGTGACATTTTCAAGGGAGAACAAAATATATCAGACCCCAAAGAAAGGAAAGATTTTACATCCAAACTCCTTAAATGGCAAGATATTGTGCTGGGGTTTTTAGGCATAGAAAAATCAGTAAAACAGGTCTATATCTCCAAAGCATTAACAAAAGAGCAATACTTTCTTCCTGGCTTCCTTTCTTCATTCCTTCTTTTTTCCTTTCTTCCCCCTTCTTTCTACAAATCATTCTTGATTAACCAGTTAAGTGCCAAGTACTGAATCTTTTTTTTAGCTTTCCTTCCCTAATTCAGTTTTGCTTCCTTCCTTCTCCTCTTCTCAGATCCCACTGCTTTTTTATTCTCTCCTTGATTTATTAGATCCCTTATCGCCACTAATGCTTACATGAATGATAAAAGATTGAAAATATTATCCTTCTGTGGTCAAGACCTCTTATGATTTTTCTTCTTAGTTTTATATTAGATCTACATTTTTCCGATAGTCATGTATGGACATGAGAACTGAACAATAAAAAAGGCTGGGTGCCAAAGAATTGATGCCTTTGAAATGTGGTGCTGGAGAAGACTTTTGAGAGTTCCTTGGACTGCAAGGAGATCCAACCAGTCCATCCTAAAGGAGATCAACCCTGAATGTTCATTGGAAGGACTGATGCTGAAGCTCCAACTTTGGCCACCTGATACAAAGAACTGACTCATTGGAAAAGACCCTGATGCTAGGAAAGATTGAAGGTGGGAGGAGAAGGGGATGACAGAGGATGAGATGGTTGGATGGCATCACCGACTCAATGGACATGAATTTGCGTAAGCTCTAGGAGATGGTAAAGGACAGGGAGGCCTGGCATGCTGCAGTCCATGGGGTTGCAAAAAGTTGGACATAACTGAATGACTGAACAACAACAAGTAAGAAAACAAAAATTAAGTGAGCTAATTGTATTATTTACTTGTGTAAATTACACTTTATAATAGGTAATGTTTAAGTACTATGTTGATTGGTTTGGATGAAAATCTCATTCATTCCTAAAAGTGGAATTCAGACTTGTGCACTGCTATGATGTGTATTTTCTGTTTATTTGTTCCTTGGGCTTGTACTGAGGAAATTAAAATCTAGAATTGGACTTTGATAAGTCACAATTATCTTAACATATGCATGCCCATGGCAGAACATACCCAGGTGGTAAACTGGTGCCTGGAGTTCCCTAGCTCTAACAAGAGGCTATCTCTGCTTAGTCATGCCATCATTAAAAAAAAAAAGTCAATCCTATCAACTTGGAAACTATATGTAAGAATTTCAGTGGCTAAGAAAATATGAATCATTAAGGTTGTGAAAAGGAAAATTGGATTACATTTATGTGTAATTTAAAATTCATTATGTGTGTGGTTGTCTTACACATTATTTGATACTGAGTTATGTCTAGGCATATAGATTCCAGGACAAGCTTTTAAACATATTTTCTTACTTCACCTCTAAGAAATTAGGGGCCAGTGTGAAGCTACAACTCAAGCCTCTATTTTCAATCTCTGTTCTGATTTTAAAAGCACATTAATTTGCCCAAACACAAGAACATTTATCCATTTATAAAATTAAATTGAAAATATTCAAGTTTTCCAAAGAGTGCAATTGAGCTGCTGAACTCCTTGAGCTACCAATAAAGAAAGTCCTTCTCCACACAGACCTTGCTAAAGCCACAAACAGCATCTTACTGAAATTTGCCTAATCACATCTTCCAGAAATGCCCCCAAATGTTTGTTTTGGTTTAAAGGGATAAAAATTGCTTGCCCGTTACTAAAATGTGTGCTTGTGTCAAACTGAATGCCAGCCCTTGAGACTTTCTAATTACACATTCATGAATAAGAAGGATTAATACCATGGAGGAGACAGGAATCGAGACCATCCCCAAGAAAAAGAAATGCAAAAAGGCAAAATGGTTGTCTGAGGAGGCCTTACAAATAGCTGTGAAAAGGAGAGAAGTGAAAGGCAAAGGAGAAAAGGAAAGATATACCCATTTGAATGCAGAGTTCCAAAGAATAGCAAGGAGAGATAAGAAAGCCTTCCTCATCGATCAATGTAAACAAATCGAGGAAAACAATAGGATGGGAAAGACTAGAGATGTCTTCAAGAAAATGAGAGATATCAAGGGAACATTTCATGCAAAGATGGGCTCAATAAAGGACAGAAATGATAGGGACCTAAACAGAAGCAGAAGATATTAAGAATACAAGAATACACAGAAGAACTGTACAAAAAAGATTTTCACGACCCAGATAATCACGATGGTGTGATCACTGACCTAGAGCCAGACATCCTGTAATGTGAAGTCAAGTGGGCCTTAGGAAGCATCACTACGAACAAAGCTAGTGGAGGTGATGGAATTCCAGTGGAGCTATTTCAAATCCTGAAAGATGATGCTGTGAAAGTCCTGCACTCAATATGCCAGCAAATTTGGAAAACTCAGCAGGGGCCACAGGACTGGAAAAGGTCAGTTTTCATTCCAATCCCAAAGAAAGGCAATGCCAAAGAATGCTCAAACTACCACACAATTGCACTCATCTCACACGCTAATAAAGTAATGCTTAAAATTCTCCAAGCCAGGCTTCAGCAATATGTGAACCGTGAACTTCCAGATGTTCAAGCTGGTTTTAGGAAAGGCAGAGGAACCAGAGATCAAATTGCCAACATCTGCTGGATCATCAAAAAAGCAAGAGAGTTCCAGAAAAACATCTATTTCTGCTTTATTGACTATGCCAAAGCCTTTGACTGTATGGATCACAATAAACTGTGGAAAATTCTGAAAGAGATGGGAATACCAGACTACCTGACCTGCCTCTTGAGAAACCTGTATGCAGGTCAGGAAGCAACAGTTAGAACTGGACATGGAACAACAGACTGGTTCCAAATAGGAAAAGGAGTACGTCAAGGCTGTATATTGTCACTCTGCTTATTTAACTTATATGCAGAGTACATCATGAGAAACGCTGGGCTGGATGAAGCACAATCTGGAATCAAGATTGCCAGGAGAAATATCAATAACCTCAGATATGTAGATGACACCACCCTTATGGAAAAAAGTGAAGAAGAACTAAAGAACCTCTTGATGAAAGTGAAAGTGGAGAGTGAAAAAGTTGGCTTAAAGCTCAACATTCAGAAAACTAAGATCATGGCATCCAGTCCCATCACTTCAAGGGAAATAGATGGGGAAACAGTGGAAACAGTGGCTGACTTTTTTTTTCTGGGCTCCAAAATCACCGCAGATGGTGATTGCAGCCATGAAATTAAAAGACGCTTACTCCTTGGAAGGAAAGTTATGACCAACCTAGACAGCATATTAAAAAGCAGAGACATTACTTTGCCGACAAAGGTCCGTCTAGTCAAGGCTATGGTTTTTCCAGTGGTCATGTATGGATGTGAGAGTTGGAGTATAAAGAAAGCTGAGCACCGAAGAATTGATGCTTTTGAACCGTGGTGTTGGAGAAGACTCTTGAGAGTCCCTTGGACAGCAAGGAGGTCCAACCAGTCCATCCTAAAGGAGATCAGTCCTGGGTGTTCATTGGAATGACTGATGTTGAAGCTGAAACTCCAATACTTTGGTCACCTCATGCGAAGAGCTGACTCATTGGAATAGACCCTGATGCTGGGAAAGATTGAGGGCAGGAGGAGAAGGGGATGACAGAGGATGAGATGGTTGGATAGCATCATAGACTCGATGGACATGGGTTTGGGTGCACTCCGGGAGTTGGTGATGGACAGGGAGGCCTGGTGTGCTGCAGTTCATGGGGTTGCAGAGTCGGACACGACTGAGCGACTGAACTGAACTGGACTGAACTGAATACCATGGAGAGGACTGATACCCTTAAATATGTATATATAGCTACAGAAGATGGTTCCTACAGTGAAAGGTCAAAATAATCAGTGCTCACCTGAAAAATAGGTAGCAATGGTAAGATTAGCTCCCTTCAAATAAAGTCAAATAAATATTTCAAAACAAACAAAAATACAGCATTTAGAAAAGCACAGTAAGTGAAGAAGTTAAGTGGACAGAATCTTTGGCAGGTAATTCTGAGATCAAATATTAACTTATTAGTCAGAGTTCTAGCAGGAAACAGAAGGCACACTCAGCTGGGATCTGTAAAGACAATTTAGTGAGGAGACTATTTATAGACATGTGTGCAAGGTTAAGGGAACCAAGAGATATTAGCAACAGTGGTATGTTTACTATCCCTGGGTTGGAAAGGAGAAGGGGAAGCAATGGTGTTTCATGCTCCTAGTGAGAGCTGGAGCTACGGAGAGGGGTTGGTAACAGAAGCTGTAGTTGTGAACAGAGGCGGCTGCTGCCATCATCATACAGATGGAGAAGAGAGGAGTTGGGAAGAATACCTCAATCTCTCTCTTTCTTCTCCCATCCTTCAATCTCCTGTGGTGACTCCTATTGTCGAAACCCAAACAGAATCCAGGGGATACGAGAGTCCTAGGGTACAGAGTAGGACCCAGATGGGCCAAAAATGGATTAAGAAGAGGGATTCAAGCAGACAATATCCAGCATGCTGTAAAATGTGTAAATGGTATAAAAATAGTACGTATTGGCACTTCCCCAGATGTACAATGGTTAAGACTCTGCTTTTCCAATGCAGGGGACACGAGTTTGATCCCTGGTTGGGGAATTAAGATCCCACATGCCATGCAGTATGGCCCAAAATTTAACAAACACACACACCCAAACCAAAAGCCAGTACCTATTTTCTAAATTTGTTTTGAGGATTAAATGAGATTATATATATAATTCTTAATATAACATCTGGCATAGAAGAAGCATCCAATTAATGCTAGCCATTATTTTTTATTGAATGGGCTATCAAAGATACATACTTAGTGGTTTGAAGTTATGGCCAGTTTATCAATCAATGTTAAGATTTAAGACCTTTTGAACATGATTCTAAAAGCTTGCACAGATGTCTTTTCAAGCTGTCTTTTTCCTTTAAACCTCATAACTTTATACTCCATAGCATAACAAGTGATGTATCAGACAGCAACTTCGTCTTGTTTAAGCCTGTGGTGCTTGCACGATCCATCCAAATAATAAAGCAGAAACTAAAGAATGTAGAAGAACTTCTCCTTCCCCCTCTGGAAAAACAATATATTTAAAGTCCAAATTTTTTCTCTTTTGACTTGCAGGTGGACTCATAAAACATTAGGATTCTAGATTCTTCAGCTCCCAAAATTCTTCCCCACCTGCCTTTGATGCCTGAAATTCTTCTATAAAAGAATATAGCTTTTCCTTCTGCAAGACATGAAATGAAAATAGCTCCTGGGAAAAGAGCCTGTGACCAAGAGTTCAGATGTTTTCCTGACCACAAGTTTTGATACAGGCAGAAAGGGAATGAGCCGGCTTCCTTCAACTACTCGGGGCCAGCTGAGACTGACAGAGGCAAGATAAGTGGGAGTGCTCCCCACTGGCTAGGCCAGGGAAGGAAGGTTCCCAAGGCCTGGGCTGAATTAAAAGGGGTGTGACTCAAGGCAGTCTGTGGCAGTGCAGCCAGCTGCAGGGGAGAACCAGAATAGTTCTTGACTGGAACCAAGGTCAGCGCTGGAAAATCAATTTCATGTGTGCCATCCAAAAGGTGAGGCCAGGACAGAAAACCAGTATGGAATGTGAGTTGTGCCTCAGGGCCATGGTCAAAATATTTAACAACAGGTATAGTAACATAGGGTCTTCCCTGGTGACTTAGATGGTAAAGAAAATGCCTGCAATGCAGGAGACCTGAGTTTGATCCCTGGGTCAGGAAGACCCCCTGGAGAAGGGAATGGCAACCCAATCCAGTATTCTTGCCTGGAGAATCTCAAGGACAGAAGAGCCTGGCGAGCTACAGTCCATGGGGTCTCAAAGAGTCGGATGCAACTGAGCAACTAATATTTTCATAGTGACACAGATGCAGATACAGAAATACAGTATGTGTAGATAAAGACAAAGACATACTTGGATATATTGATATACAGTATACAATAGAAATTAAATACTTATAAATTCTTTTATTCTCTAAATCTTTGTGTTTATATATTATAAAGCTGCTTATTAAATAATTCATCACAATTTTAATTTCTGAATTATTTGTTGATTAGGACTTCCCTGGTGGTCCAGTGGTTAAGACTTTGTCTTCCAATGCAGGGAGTGGGGTTCAGTCCCTGGTAGGGGAGCTAAGATCCCACATGCCTTACAGCCATAAAACAAAGCATAAAGCAGAAGTAATACTGTAACAAATCCAATAAAGACTTTAAAAATGGTCCATATAAAAATTATTTTTAAATTTTAAAAAATTATTAGTTGATTTTCATAAAATCTTAATCTGGTCTTTTGTTCCACAGAGCCTGTTACCGCTAAAGGTCTCAGAGTGAGCAGTGAGTTGAAGCAGGAGCAACAGCTGTTCTCTTAACAACTACACCATTAAATCATAGTCATTTGGTAGCCTGTTGTCTCAATTCATAGAAAATCCATTGTAATATTATATTGTTCATGGTGCTGATGTGCTGATGTCTCTTTCAGCTTCTGCTGAGATTACAGCATTGGCATTTGAAGACTTTCTGGATCTTACAGTTCTGAGAATTTTGTTGATTCAAAATCTTTTTTATTTCTTGACATTTTAGGATTAAGCCCTGAAAATCACCTACTGGAAATATATATAAAATTAGTTGTCGTAATTCAAAAACTTTTTGTTCTACTTCAATCCAAAGAGATTCATAAACACCATTTGGTCAAATTTCAGGTTTTAATATTATGCAGTTTTCCCTCATATTTGTCATTAAACAATGCATTCATTTTTAAGCAAGTGAATAGTATTTCTTCTTGGAATTGCCATTTACTCACTTTGAAAGGATAGGTCCTAATTCTCTATCTCTAATAATATCATACATCTGTCTTTATACTTTATTATATATACTAATAACTTTTCCCTTTCCATCAAATTAATCTGCCAGCTTTAATATCAAAGCTTTTCTTTCTTGGAGAGTTGAAGAAAGTTATTGACATCTCAGAATATTATTGAATTCAGCTAAATCTCTTTAAAATATTACATTTTCCAAATAATTAATTCCATTCAATAATTTCAATTAACATGACTATACAAGGTCAGGTATCATCTCCAAACTGCTCCTGCTGCTTCTAGTTCTACAGCCTGCCCCAGGAGATAAAAATATTCTCATTTTTATTGCTTTCAATTTCCAGACATTTTACTTAATCCTTCCCCATCATTATTTTTGTATGGCATCATATCATAAAATTTGTGGAGAAAGAATTTTCAATGTTTTTCTTCGGTGGTTGGTAACCTTTTACTATAATGGGCCAGATGGTGACTATTTTAGGATTTGCAAGACACAGGGTGTCTGTAGTGACTATTCAGCTCTGCTGCTATATCAGAAAAGTGGTCACAAATTTGTTAATGAATGGGCATGGCTGGGTTCCAACAAAACTGTATCATGGACGCTGGAATTTGAATTTTATATAATTTTCAGGTCACAAAATATTTTTGTTCTCAGGCCAAACAAAATCAGGTAGTGGGCCAGATTTGGCACATGGGTCCAAGGAAGGATCTTTATTCTCTCTAATTTACATTTTTATTGCATCATCCCAAATAATTGAATTCAGTGGCTTATTTCCAAACTAAAATATCCAGAAAGTTTCTTAAATTTTGACTGAAGTTTCATTCTTTTTCTCAAGCAATAAGGTTTTCCTGTAAATATTTGTCATTTAAATATTTTTCCCAAGCACCAAAAATAGAGTTAATATATTATTCCTTTTGGTTTTATAATATCAACAAAACCCATTAAACTGTATTGTCTTGAATTTCATAATTTAAGTATGTCATTAAAATTCTTTTGTGTGAATAGTTGGAGCACTTTTGGTAATCATTAAAATTTGTATCATCTTCCTTTATATTTTCTTGAAAATTATTTTGTCATTTCACAAGATAAGTTTCATAAGAAGGACTTAAAGTCTAGATTGCATTATATGCTTATATCAATATTATTCTTTCTTTGAATTTCTCATAACATTTTCCTTTCTGAGAAAGCTTGATTACTTTTAACTGCACAGTAGACAATGTTTAAAATTCTGAATGTGTTTTCTAAATATTTTTATTGGCTTTTTTGAGAATTGATTAAATATTTGGGGGATGCTTTTACTATTTCAAAAGCTTTATGGAATTGATTCTTGATGCTATTTCAAATCTTCTGTGATTGATGACTGTGAATGTTTTTTTGGACCGTGAGTTTTTTGTTTTTGTTTTAAATTTTTGTTTATTTATTTATTTTGGCTGTGCTGGGTCTTTGATGATGCCTGGGATTTTCTCTAGTTGCGGCAAGTGAGGGCTACTCTCTAGTTGTGGCGCTCTGGCTTCTCATTGTGATGGCTTCTCTTGTTGTGGAGCACAGGCTTAGTTGCTCTGAGGCATGTGGAATCTTCCCAGACTAGGGATTGAACCTATCTCTCCTGTATTGGCAGGTGGATTCTTTACCAAGGAGCCACCAGGGAAGCCCTGAACCATGAGTTTTAATAGAACGTGATTATCATTTTGATGAAAAAGCAGTTTGGCACTTTCAAATTAGTGATACAATTTTTAGTCCATTTGAATGCAGCATTTGTGTCAGTAGGACTAATAAACTACATGTATTTTTTGTTGAAATAATCAAGCTGATTTTTTTTTGTTTTTGTTCTTGTTGGGATGTACCTCTGGTCGGAAAAGGCAATGGCACTCCACTCCAGTACTTTTGCCTGGAAAATCCCATGGATGGAGAAGCCTGGTAGGCTGCAGTCCATGGGGTCGCTAGAGTCGGACACGACTGAGCGAATTCACTTTTACTTTTCACTTTCATGCATTGGAGAAGGAAATGGCAACCCACTCCAGTGTTCTTGACTGGAGAATCCCAGGGACGGGGAAGCCTGCTGGGCTGCCATCTCTGGGGTCTCACAGAGTTGGACGCGACTGAAGCGACTTAGCAGCAGCAGCAGCAGCTGGGCATGTGGGATCCTAATTCTCCAACCAGGGATGGAACCTGTATACCCTGCAGTGGAAGCATGGAGTCCTAATCACTGGACCACCAGGGAAGTCCTCAAGCTGCTTTTTTAATTGTAGAATTACAAATTATTTTACTTTGAACTGATTCTTACCTGATATCAAAGGATATTTCAAGCTGTTTGTGATTTTTGCCATTACCCGAAAATTTAACAGGCTGCAGTTCATTACTGGAATTATTTCTTCGTTGTCTTTTCTCAGATTCAAAAGATTTATGTTGAAGATATTTAAAGGAATGTTAGAAAGTTTATTCAAATTTTATTGTCTTTCAATTCTCTAAAAACCTTTGTATTTATGAATATCAATACACTCCACACTTACCAGACACACTGCAATGAACTAATAACAAAGCATTGCATGAACTGAATTATTTAGAAGTCACTGCAACTAAACCATTTGAAGATAATAATAAAATGATGGTTTTCCTAAAGCACAGAATAATGAAAGAGCATGCTTGTGTGCTCAGGCACTAAGTCATGTCCGACTCTTTGCAACCCCATGAACTGTAACCCACCAGACTCCTCTGTCCATAGGATTATCCAGGCAAGAATACTCGAGTGGGTTGCCCTGCCCTCATCCAGGGGATCTTCCCGACCCAGGGATCGAATCTAGGTCTCTTGCATTACAGGTGGATTCTTTACCACTGAACCACCAGGGAAGCCCAAAGAAAGCACAGCCTTACCAAAATAAAATCAGTATCATTCATGCTTCTTTAAAGAACTAAAAATAGAATATAGTTACTATATGATTCCATGATATATGCCCACTCTTAGGCATACATCTGGAGAAAACTATCATTTGAAAAGATACACACACCCCAGTGTTCATAACAGCACTATTTACAATAGCCAAGACATAGAAGCAACCTAAGTATCCATCAACAAAGAAATGAATAAAGAAGATATGGTACATATAAACAATAGAATACTACTCAGCCATAAAAAAGAATTAAAGGCCCATTTGCAGCAATATGGATGGACCTAGAGATGATCATACTAAGTGAAGTAAGAGAAAGACAAATATCAAATTATATCATTTATATGTGGAATCTGAAAACATGATACAAATGAACCTATTTACAAAGCGGAAATAGACTCATAGGCATAAAAAACAAACTTATGGTTACAAAGGGGAAAGCAGGGAAGGGATAAATGAAGAGTTTAGGACTAAAATATGCACACTACTATATATAAAATGGGGCTTCTTGGGTGGCCCACTAGTAAAGAATCCACCTGTCAATGCAGGAGACTTGGGTTCTATCCCTGGGTTGGGAGGATCCCCTGGAGAAGAAAATGGCAACCCACTCCAGTATTCTTGCCTAGAGTATTACTCCAGGAGGTTGAAAAGAGTTGGATGTGACTGAGCACACACATACACTTATATAAAAGAGATAACTAATAAGGACCTACTGCATAGCACAGGGAACTATACTGTATATCTCGTAACAGCCTACAATGGAAAAAAATCTAAAAAAGAATTTTATATATATATATATAAAACTGAACACTTTGTTAAACTAATAGAACATTATAAATCAATTATATTTCGATCACAATTTTTAAAAAAGAAAGTTTAGAGCAGCCTTACCAAATTCAAATCAGTGTCATACGTGTTTCACACATTTTTCATCTATCTACCCATTCACACAAAGTTAAGACTAATGAATTGTTTAGTATCGGAAACTGTCTGCTAGCCACCGTGTGCAACCACAGTTGAATACCATACTACCTCACAAATATCTCTTAAACAAGAAGGGAAGGGAAAAATTGGATGTCTGGGACTGCTGGAAGCAATATTTCATTATGCAAGGACCCGTTACATTCATTATATTTGACAAGGAACGTTAATTAACTAACTTGTGTTTTAGCTAGGCCTTTCCACAACCGAAAGCTTCCCTGTACTCCAAAGCTATAGCTCCCTTAGGCCGACTGCTGTGCCAGCATGAACACTTAGAGCAGCGGGACACAGCTGCCTTTTGTTTAAAGGCCACAGGATAAGAGGTGTGCAGAAGCATTTCCCTGGAGCCCAAGCAGTGTTAGTCCAGAAAGTAAATGTTTTAGGTTACAGGCTGTGCTGTGCCAGGCTGAGCATTGAATTCTTTATGACAGAAGTGCCCAAGAATTCAATATTTCTATTTTCGGGGGTGGGTTTGTGGTATCTGTGGCCCTCTCCATCATGGTGTCCAGGATTTTTCTTGCATGGATCAAACATTACTGATTATGTGTCAAGTATTGTACTAGATGCTGGAGTACACAGATTAACAAGGTCACGTTACCCACAGACCAATAATGGGAGATAGACAAGGAAACTCGGCAGTGTGTTGAGGATTACACGAGAAATGTGTAGGGGGGGCTGTGGGCAGAATAGGGGGCACCTAGCCCAGCCTGGAGATGGGGAAAGAAGAAAGACTGGAGAAGACTTCCCAGAGATGAAGTGACAGTAAAAAAAAAAAAAAGAAAGAGAGAGAGTGAATGAGAGTGTTTCGGGTAGAAACAACAGTAGGGGAGGAACTCCCCTGGTGGTCCAGTGGCTAACACTACATGCTCCCAATGTAGGGGGCCCAGGTTCAATCCCTAGTCAGGGAACTAGATTCCCACATGGCTCAACTAAGACCTGGCAGAGCCAAACAACAACAACAAAAAAAAAACCTTTTGGAAAAGAAAGAATGGCAGGGTAGTGAGGAGGGATCCAGGGAAGTGTAGCGTGTGGGGTTGGGCAGAAATCAGAGCCCTCAGAGGTCACAGTGAGAGGTTTGGATTTCATCTTGAAGGCCATTTGGAGCCTCCTCATGACAGGAAGCAGGGGAATGATCTAAAAGGTGTTCATTTCCAAAGGTGTTCTTGACAGCAGGCTTGTCAGCAGTACTTGACAGAGGATGGGTTGGATCAGTGCTGGGATCCAGGCCAGAAAAAAATCTATAGAAAGTGGAGGGTTGAAATGACAGAAGACCTTCTAGATATTGGCAGCTCCATGTGTGAAGGGGGAAAGGAGAGGAAGTCATGAGGAAAGACTGCCAGGTTTCTGGGGTTTCCCACTTGGGTAATGGGCTAGGCACAAGCACTGTTCCTCAAGATGGGAGATCACAGAGGAGAGAGGGAATTTTGTGAAAGGCACATTCAGATTCAGACGTGCTAAGTGTGGGAGTATCCAAGTGGAACCGTTCAGATGGGCTGACTTCACAGGACTGGAGTTCAGGAGGGTATCCCAGCCAGGAAAATACAGATGACAGAGGGGAGGGCCATGTACACATGAGTGGTAGTTGAGATCCTGGGAATGGTGAAATCTATGGAGAAAGGGCTGGGTGGAGAGAGGAAGAAAAAGAGAAAAGTGGAAATGAGAAGTGAGGCAGTAAAAGAAGAGGTGTCGAGAGGGAGAAGAGAGGGGAGGAGAGGTGACTGAAAGACCGAGGTCAGAGCTTAGAAGACAGCAATATTTAAGGACAGAAGCAGCAACCATGGGAAGCCCATAAAGAAGGCAAAGAAAGAGCAATCATAGGTCAGGAGGGACAAGAGGATAGAGTGGTGTTCAGGTAAGTCATGTGAGGTGAGTTCTAAAAAGGAGGCAGTGGCCAGCAGCATAGTGTGAACCAGATTTGGCAACAAGGTCCTTAACTGCCTTTGTGTGAGCGGTTGCTGGGACTGGTTCAGGGCTGAAGACAAATCGAACTGGTTTGAATAATGAATGGGAGTGAGAAGTGAAGATCATAATAAAAAGATGGATCAAAAGAGAGGGGGGAAAATGGCTGTGGCGAGATGGGAGAGAGAATAGAGTTGGATTTGAAAGTGTTTATGTCCTAGCTGAATAAAAGGCACAGAAGGCATGGGGATTGAAGATGCAGAAGAATCAAGTCACTGAAGAAGGGGGAAGGGAGAGGCATTCCTGCCCAGGTGGTTATAAGTGTGTGTGTGTTTTTAGTCGCTCAGTTGTGTCTGACTCTTTTGTGACCCCATGGACTTAACTTTCCCCTATGGAGCCCGCCAGACTCCTCTGTCCATGGAATTCTCCAGGCAAGTATACTGGAGTGGGTTGCCATTTCCTTCTCCAGGGTGTGGCTATAAGGTGACATCATGTGCCGGGAGCCACCATGGGAGATCCCACTCATGACAAAGGTCATGTGAAAGAGACCTGACAGGCAAAGGCGGATCAGGCCTCAAGGGACCCTCTGAATCTGCTCGAACATCCACCCCAAAACCTGTCTGTCTTACTATTTTGTGCCTTTCACCAACTCTTCTAACATTAACAGGGGGCTGTCCCTGACCACCTTTCTCTGGAAAAAATCAACTTAGGGCTTTAGTTAATGGACATGATAGGAGTATTTCAATTCAAACCCCTCTGTTGACATTCTAGCTTGCCTGACAGGTTTATCCATACTTTTGCAATTAACACACATGATTGTTCCAAACTCCCAACCTTAAAAGACACGGGAAGCCAAAACATTCTAAAAGTCCTAATGAGCATAGAGTACTTTAAGAGATGAAAAATTATTAAAATAAATAGTACTGGTAAAGGGCTTCATTATTGGGCCAATGTTTGCTGCCAAGTTCCCATATCCCTTATCCATTGTGCACCGGGAGTGCATTGGTTAACATAGTTGGAATGTAAGAAAAACAAGTAGCAGCCTTGAAATTAACCACATCAGACCTTTGGGCTAATTGGTTCTTTCTTTGTTGTGACCCACTGCACCTTTGCTCCGTGAACATGTAACTTTATTTAGTATTTTCTGAGGCTGGAAAAAATAGAGAAAAAACACTTGAAGAAAAAATAAGTTTTCTGGCAGATCAGCCTTTATCAAAAAAGGGTCATAAAATGTCCACAGGCCTCCAAGGCCAGAAGATATTGTACACAATATTGTTTATGGAAAAGGTATGCAAAAAAAATCCTGGTTTTGATAAAGACAAAACAGATGTAATGTTTGGGCTGACTCTGTATGACTTTGCATCTTTCATTTCCCTCAATGTACAAGTCAAGGTATAAAAGTTCCTTTTAAAAATAAAGTTATAGGCCTTGCTCATCGAAGCTTGGTCTCCCCGTGTCTTTCTTTTTTTCCTTTTCCCTCCTTTTCTCTCTCTGTTCTTCTTTCAGGATGACTCCTTAAAACACAGGAGCTTTATTAGCTTTCTGTGTTAATCAAGAAAGATCAAGCCCTGCTCTCTGCTTTGCTATCCTTATCGCCTAGGCCGTCAACCTGAGGGTACCCCTGGATCCTGCTGGGGCTGGTCCCCGGCAATCATGTTCTCTGTGTTGTGTGAGAATGTCACATGCTGAAAGTAGGGGACTTAAAGTATGTTGTTGCAGCTTCCCTGGTGGTCTGGTGGTTAAGAATCTTCCTTGCAATGGAAGGGACACCAGTTCAGTCCCTGGTCTGGGAAGATCCCACATGCCTCGGTGCAACTAAGCCCTTGTGCCAGAACAAGAGAAGCCACTGCAATTAGAAGCCCGCACACTGCAACTAGAGAGCAGCCCGCGCTCTCCACAGCTAGAGCAAGCAGCAATGAAGCCCCACCACAACCAAAACAAAAAAATGCGTCAAGGTTTTTTTTTGTTTTACTTTTTGGCCACACCCTGTGGCATGTGGGAACCTGTTTCCCAGCCAGGGATTGAACCCATGCCCCATGCATTGGAAGTGCAGAGTCTTAACCACTGGACCACCAGGGAGGTTCCTGTTGTGAAAATTTGAAACAGTTGCAATGGACAGTGGGAGAAGGAGGATGCCATCTGAGAGTAGAGAATTTAAGGTTCAGAGTAAGTGCCTTTGGTTCTCTCTAGCTACTCTATCTGGGCTTTACTGATATTGCCAAGCTGTGGTGTCATCAAACAGGAAGCTAAAACTGCCTATTTTTTGTACCTAGGATTTTCTGATTCCATCCCTTGTTGCTGCTAACCCACAACCAGCCACTTAACACTGAGAGTCACTTCTCCACAGTACTTTACATAATCCAAATTGGGGATCAGAAGGGTAAACAATCATGTGGGGTGCCAAGAATCTCCCCATCAACTTAACAGCATTATGAGGAATTCCCTGGTGGTCCAGTGGTTAGGACTCCGCACTTTTAGTACATGCAGAGAGCCTAGGTTTGAGCCCTGGTCTTGGAACTAAGATCCCACAAGCCTCGCAGCTTGGAACCCAACCCCCTGCAAAAAAACCCAAAAACTAAAAAACCCACCTTACAGCATTATGAGTTCCTAAGCAATTCACTTCATGGGAAATAGATGGGGAAACAGTGGAAACAGTGTCAGACTTTATTTTTCTGGGCTCCAAAGTCACTGCAGATGGTGATTTCAGCCATGAAATTAAAAGACGCTTACTCCTTGGAAGGAAAGTTATGACCAACCTAGATAGCATATTCAAAAGCAGAGACATTACTTTGCCAACAAAGGTCTGTCTAGTCAAGGCTATGGTTTTTCCTGTGGTCATGTGTGGATGTGAGTTGGACTGTGACAAAAGCTGAGCGCCAAAGAATTGATGCTTTTGAACTGTGATGTTGGAGAAGACTCCTGAGAGTCCCTTGGGTTGCAAGGAGATCCAACCAGTCCATTTTAAAGGAGATCAGTCCTGGTTGTACATTGGAAGGACTGATGTTGAAGCTGAAACTCCAATACTTTGGCCACCTCATGTGAAGAGTTGATTCATTGGAAAAGACTCTGATGCTGGGAGGGACTGGGGGCAGGAGGAGAAGGGGACGACAGAGGATGAGATGGCTGGATGGCATCACCGACTTGATGGACCTGAGTTTGAGTGAACTCTGGGAGTTGGTGATGGACAGGGAGGCCTGGCGTGCTGCAGTTCATGGGGTCACAAAGAGTTGGACACAACTGAGCGACTGAACTGAACTGAACTGAAGCAATTCTGTTTGGGTTCTTTGTCAATGAAGTTCCAACAATCCAGTTATTAGCCCCTGGAGTTAGCCTTGGACCACGACTCAATTCTCCACAGGCCCCCTGTGAATGGTTCCCTTCATTACAAAGCACTCTTGAAGTCTGATTTCCAAAGTTTTCAGTCCAAGTAAGGCCCCTCCCAAGGTCACCCAGTCCCAACTGATGTGATAGCTCTCAGAGCCACATGATTCCTCCTCAGGCCCAGGCTCTGTCTGGGCTTTTTGCAATCTGCCAATATCTTGTTTTAGATGGGAATACCAGACCAGCTGACCTGCCTCCTGAAAATCTGTATGCAGGTCAGGAAGTGACAGTTAGAAATTGACATGAAATAACAGACTGGTTCCAAATCAGGAAAGGAGTACATCAAGGCAGTATATTGTCACCCTGCTTATTTAACTTATATGCAGAGTACATCATGAGAAATGCTGGGCTGGATGAAGCACAAGCTGGAATCAAGATTTCTGGGAGGAATATCAATAACCTCAGATATGCAGATGACACCACCCTTATGGCAGAAAGCAAAGAACTAAAGAGCCTCTTGATGAAAGTGAAAGAGGAGAGTAAAAAAGTTGGCTTAAAACTCAACATGCAGGCAACTAAGATCATGGCATCTGGTCCCATCACTTCATGGGAAATAGATGGGGAAACAATGGAAACAGTGATCACCACAGATGGTGACTGCAGGCATGAAATTAAAAGACGCTTGCTCCTTGAAAGAAAAGTTATGATCAACCTAGACAGCATATTGAAAAGCAGAGACATTACTTTGCCAACAAAGGTCCGTCTAGTCAAAGCTATGTATGGATGTATGGATGTGAGAGTTGGACTATAAAGGAAGCTGAGCACTGAAGAATTGATGCTTTTGAACTGTGGTGTTGGAGAAGACTCTTGAGAGTCCCTTGGACTACAAGGAGATCCAACCCAGTCCATCCTAAAGGAAATCAGTCCTGAATATTCATTGGAAGGATTGATGCTGAAGCTGAAACTCCAACACTATGGCCACCTGATGCAAATAACTGGCTCATTTGAAAAGACCTTGATGCTGGGAAAGATTGAAGGTGGGAGGAGGAGGGGATGACAGAGGATGAGATGGTTGGATGGCTTCACTGACTCGATGGACATGAGTTTGAGTAAACTCCGGGAGCTGGTGATGGACAGGGAGGCCTGGCATGCTGCAGTCCATGGGATTGCAAGGAGTCGGACATGACTGAGTGACTGAACTGAACTGAGCCCCACTACCAGCACCACAAGGTGGGCTGCCCTGGGCACCATGCTGGTGTGCCATGAGATTCCCATTGTGGGTCCCACCCAGCAGCAGCAGCCCCTGTATCCGAATTTCCAGGACTAGCAATGCCTCGGTTCAGAGTCCTGGGGCTCTGGGGTGGACCCAGCCCAGCACAGCCAGGTGGTGCTGCCTCTCACTGCCCAGCTTCCCACATGCTCAGTCCTCCATTTGAGGGGTATCTGTCCAGTGGCTCCATCTCCAGCAGTCTCTTGGCCTCTGGAGCCAGATGGGCCCATGGCTCTAGGCACTTGTCAATGGAATGTCCATTTCTTCTGGGGAGCAGGTGAGCTAACATCACAGGCTGTAGGCCCTCTAATCAGTCAGCATCCTCCCAAGTGATTGAAGGTCTGCACCTGCTGCACAGAATTGAAAACCGTTCCTCCTAACCATGGCTCCTAGTCACCAGTCGAAGTAGATACTGAAGGGCACTTCTTCCATGCAGCCCTCCCTCATGCCTATGAATAAATGTCATTTTTTTCCTTCTCTGAACAGTCACAGAGCTTCACCCGTGCTTCAAGTTCATTCATTCATTCGTTCAATATTTACTAAGAAGCTTCTGGGACCAGACTGTGTGAGAAGTGCTAGAACACAAGAATGAAAACACAAGTCTCCTACGTCACAGAACCTTCCAGAGTAACTGGGAAATAGCTGTGTACACGTACAACTTAATATTTAAAAAAATGATGGTGCAGTAGGAAGTTTGGTTGTTAAGGGTGTGGGCTCTGCAGCCAGACAGCTTGGATTTGAATCTCAGTGCCAATGCTAATTGGCTGTGTGAACTTGGGCAAGTGCCTTAGTTTCCACATCTGTAAAATAAGACAGCAATAACTCTTACCTCACAGAGTCTAGACTACTGAAAGTGTTCTATAAATGGGTTCTATTATTATTAATATTGTTATAATTGCTTTAATGGTTACAAGTACAAAGGGCCGTTGGAGCTGGGGAGGAGCATTTATTCCTTTTGACTTTTTAGAGTTTTTGATGTGTGAAGCTTATCTCCCTTATCAAAGTCTAAGGTCCTCCAGGACAGACATATTTACAAGCCACGGAACGTTTGATTCAGTTTCCTGCACCTAGAAGATGCTCAATAAAGATTTACTGGTTTCATGACAATAATTCATCCCAATTTGGGTCAACACCCAGGCTACTCCAGTTAGGAGTAAAAGTCACAGTAGCTGCCTCCCATCTTCTGAACCAAATCCTGAGGGGCTGCATGGGTCTGTGATCAAAGGAAGGGGCAAATAACAACGGAGGAAAAACTGTCTCACCCAGAGATGCCATGCTTTCATCCTGGGCTTTACATTATTTCCCTCTCCTTAAAGCCATCTGAGGTTTGGCGTTTCTGCTTCATATATTTTCAGATGGTAAAGTGTCTGCCTACAATACGGGAGACCCGGGTTCCATCCCTGGGTCAGGAAGAGCCCCCTGGAGAAGGAAATGGCAACCTACTCCAGTATTCTTGCCTGGAGAATCCCATGCATGGAGGAGCCTGGTGGGCTACAGTCCATGGGGTCACAAAGAGTCGGACACGACTGAGCGACTTCACTACTACCACTACTAGGCAAGGCTATGGTTTTCCCGTGGCCATGTATGCATGTGAGAGTTGGACTGTGAAGAAAGCTGAGCACCGAAGAATTGATGCTTTTGAACTGTGGTGTTGAAGAAGACTCCTGAGAGTCCCTTGGACTGCAAGGAGATCCAACCAGTCCATCCTAAAGGAAATCAGTCCTGGGTGTTCATTGGAAGGACTGATGTTGAAGCTGAAACTCCAGTCCTTTGGCCACCTCATGTGAAGAGTTGACTCATTGGAAAAGACCCTAATGCTGGGAAGGATTGGGGGCAGGAGGAGAAGAGGACGACAGAGGATGAGATGGCTGGATGGCATCACTGACTCGATGGGCGTGAGTCTGGGTGAACTCCGGGAGTTGGTGATGGACAGGGAGGCCTGGCATGCTGCGGTTCATGGGGTCACAAAGAGTTGGACACGACTGAGCGACTGAACTGAACTGAAAGCATTGCTTGGATGTGTTGTTCCCCCTGCTCTCAATCCTTAACTATTACCCCACTTTATAAGTGAACAAAAGTCAACCCTCCCCTTTTTTTTGACTATGCCACATGGCTTGTGGGATCTTAGTTCCCTGACCCAGTAGTGAAAGTGCAGAGTCCTAACCATTGGACTCCTGGGAATTCCCCAAAACCCTCTCACAGTCTGCCCAGACCCCAGCCCAGCCTTTGACCCACAGAGCCCTTGAAGGCCTTAATGTGTCTGGTGCTCCTGCTGACCTTTCTGCTCACAGTTGCTAAATATTTGAGGAATCAAAAAGCTTAAAGGAAGGTGACAAAAGTCAGCTCAGCATTACACTTCTAACTTTATCCTACTTCAGAGAATTTCAAAGTACTTTTTTGCACTTCAAAAATTTTCTGTGCCTGGAATATAAACAAATCCTTCATCCCCAGTTTTTTCATTCCTGAGCTAGGGCTCTTATCAGCTGAATTAGAACAAAATGCCCCAGATGAATATCCTCTTGTAGTTTATTATACTGGAATTTAACTTACATTTGGTGGGGGGGGTGGCGGCACAGACTAAGCCAGTGATTTTCCAATTGCTTTCTAGTTTGTTTAAACTACAATAGGTACTGTAATCATAAATGTTTCACAAATGCAGACAGAGGGAGGGAGATGGTGTACAGCCTGGCTCCTCTCTTAACAGCTCATGTGATATTGAACAAGTCATGTAAGGTCTCTGAACCTGTTTCCTCATCTGTAAAACAAGGAGGTTGTCTCACAGATCCATTTTAGAGCTAACATGTTACTAACAAGGTTCTATGATTTGAAGCTGTGGTTGCTGGAAATGTATAGGTGAGTAGATTCAAAGACTCAGAGACTAAATTTATTCATGCTTCCCATGATTTTAGTCGGTCCCAAAATCCACTTCAATGTTGAAGTCTGCACAAATGATCAATGAGCAATTCCCATCAGAACATGAACGAAAGTCAGCCACAGTCTTTGCTTCCTGCCAAAACCCTTGCCTCTCCATCCTCCACCAGTACCTTCCTGACCTTTGGGCTGGATGACTATAACATGCCTAACTTGATCCTGGCTTGCTCTTGAGAAAAATACATATTAAATGTGAAATGAAAACCACACATGTAATAATGTTGGGATTAATGAGGTGCTGAATTGTATTCTTACTTTGCTATTGGCAAGTATGGTACTCGGTCAAATTCTGAACAGTAAAATCATTCCTAAACCAGAAATGCTAGTCCAAACTTTTGCACCTACCATGCGGCTTATTATCCTATCAAAGTGGGATGGCATGACCTTCCACTAGAGGGCAGGGCAGGCAGTACTGGCACTGTGTGGTCTAGGGGTTCTGTGGAAGCCCCCACCTTCAGCCTCCAAGCTTGGCCAGTCAAAACGGAAAAAGAAGAGAGGGGGAAGGGAAGAGAGGAGATTGTTCCCATGTACTCTGCTTAGATGAAGATTACTGGGAAGAGTTGTCCACTAGACCATTATTGGTCATTAAAATATAAACTCTCATTTATTCCCCAAATTAACTGGCCTCCAAGAAGATCTGAAAGGGAGTGTGAATTAAGCCTTAAATGTGCAATTTCTCTTTTATTCATTCTAATACTTCTTTGGGAAGGTATCACTAGTCCCATTAGATACATGAAGAAACCTAGTCTTCAAAAAGTAAGTGACCCACCATGGTCACATAGGTGGCAAGCCAGGGTTTAAACCAAGGCTCTATGGTTGTAACTCCAGCAGTCAGTGCCCCCATCAGCCATCCTACTGTTAGAAACATAAATATATTCCAAAACGTGCCTTTTCTACTCTCCTAGGTCACAGCTGAAAGTGAAAATTCAAACCACCTTTGGGAAAAAGAATTTGCATTATATATCAAGACTCTTTAAAATGCTTATACTTTATGACTGTGTGATTTCACTTTTAGGAATTTTCCTGAAAGAAATTACCTGTGATGTGGATGATTACCAGAGATTAATGCAAAAAAATGTGTTACAGTGCATTTATTACAGTATTATTTATAATGGTGAAATCCCCTTATTAGAATAATGGTACATCACTGTAGCAGAGGCCCCAGTTAGGCCAGAAGACAGACTCAAATATGTTGTATGTTTCCACACTTTGAGTATAGATTTGAATTAACTGATACACATGGGTGTCTGTGCATGCTCAGTCGCTAAGTCATGTCCAACTCTATTGCAACCCTATGGACTGTAGCCCACCAGGCTCCTCTGTCCATGGGACTTCCCAGACAAGAATACTGGAGTGGGTTGCCATTCCCTTCTCCAGGGGATCTTCCCGACCCAGGGATCAAACCCATGTCTCCTGCATTGGCAGTTGGGTTCTTTACCACTGAGCCTCTAAGAAAGCCCTGATACACGTGGGCGCTAAAGCAGAAAAAGCATTAACTCAAGCCCACAGTTGGAGTTTTGATACATACAAACATGTTTGGTAGGCTCAGTAGGGAGGAAGAGGATGCTAACAGAAGCCCACTTATACGGAAGGACCATAGGGCCTCCCAAAAATAAGTAATCCTAGAAAAGGTGGGATTTAGGGTGATAAATTGGATTCAGCAATACACTTTGAGATTTGAAGAGAAGTGGCGAAGTGCAGCATGCACTATGCCATAGGGACATTAATTTCTTGGAACAAACTCTCCCTTCCCCAACATTCTACCCCAAGGCTTATCAACCACAAGCTCTGGTCGGGCTTTCTCTTGGTCTACTTTCTTGATGACCATCTTGGCCCTTTTAACATATCTCTCGTCTGCCCTTGACTTTTTTTGGACTACCTTCTCAGCTTGAGTCTCACCTTGGAGTGCCATCTCCCTATTTACATTGGATACACATAAGGAAAAATATGTGTAATGATGCTTAGGAAGAGTTTAAGTGGAATGGGAATGATGTTGGATCTAATCTTGAGCAAGTCATGCAGGATAAGAATACCTGTTTCTAAGTAGAATAATTTTCATTATAAAAATCCATTAAACATATTGGAAGGAAATATGTTAAAGCCTTAAAGTGGGCAGTGGGGTTATGGATGACCTATATTTCATTTTTATTTAACTTGTCATTTTCCATGAACAGGAAGGTATAAAATATATACTAAAAAAACGAGGTATTAAAAATCTGCTCTTGGGCCTCCCTGGTGGCTCAGTGGTGAAGAAACCACATGCCAAAGCAGGAGACACAGGTTTCATCCCTGGTCCAGGAAGATCCCACATGCTGTGAAGTAACTAAGCCCATGCACGACAACTACTGCGCCTTCAGCCCTACAGCCTGTGCTCTGCGACAGGAGAAGCCACTGCAGTGAGAAGCCCGCACACTGCGACTAGAGAGTAGCCCCCCAAAACAAAGTTCTCTTTTTCTCCCTCCTGAAAGACAAACAATGCACGAATCTGTTAAATTTGGGTTGAAAGATGGGTAGAATTGGCCTTGAAGTCACTAAAAAAGCCCATCTGGTTTAGCTGTATTGGCTGAGAACCAGTTGATTGCTTAATTTGGCATTAGCTTGAGCCACTGGTGCTCTTATGCAACCTCAGGGAGAAAATTGAGCTGTTCCATATCTGGAATACTGAGGTGGTACCATCCTGATATAGGTGGTCCAAGGGGAATAATTTCATATGATGTGGCAAGTTAATGTTTGCGAAGAAAATGTTATTCTGTTCTTCAAATGTTCTCAGAAATAGCTTATTAAGACTAGACAGCCTCCCTGTCCAAATGCAAAAGAACTTTCAGTTCTCATTTATGATAAGTGAACCTTGACTCAAACATGGATCAATAAGCCAAAAGCGACTGTGAAAATATTCATTAGATATTAATATCAGCAAGCACAGACATTTATATTTTCTTTCAAATTCAAAATTTACGACTTGAGCCTGACCAACTTCTCTTTTTCACAAAAATAGCAGTAATTTATTTGTAACATGCTTTATGCTCTCAGTTTTCCTTTAGGCTAAGACCCGTTAGCACTTCTGCATTGTTGCTTTGCACAAAGTTAAAATGACGCATATTTTTTCCTTCAACTATTATTGTGATTGTGGTTTAATTTTATATACTTTCTCCTCTCTGACTAAACATAAGGTTCACTGTACCCAGTAGGTACTTACTGAATGTACAAGGACAAAGTATGTTAGGCATTCCATGAACATCCGGAGTTTTGTTTTTTTATTTATGGCTTTTAAAAAAAATTCACTTATTTATTTGGCTGTGTCAGGCCTTTGCTGCATCATGTGGGATCTTTTGTTGCAGCATGTGGGCTTAGTTGCTCTTTGGCACATGGGAATCTTAGTTCCCCAAGCAGGGATCAAATCTGCAATGCCTGCATTACAAGGTGGATTCTTAACCACTGGACCCACCAGGAAAGTCCTGCATCTGGAGTTTTATGGTAACGTATCCCTGCCACTGAATCTTGCTTCCCTTCATTTCCCCATTCCCAATCTGTTTCATTTGTTACACTTTGATTAGCTGGTTAAGAAAATCAATTTTCAAAAACTTTCACAAGCTCCTAACTCCAGAATAAAAACAGATTATATCTTCACCATCTTAATAAGAAGCTATAACAAAACAGCTCCAGGTTTAAATGCAGACCAGATACTGATCAATTAAGGTTGGTACGCTGCTCTGTGGAGAAGGCAATGGCAACCCACTCCAGTGTTCTTGCCTGGAGAATCCCAGAGACGGGGGAGCCTGGTGGGCTGCCGTCTATGGGGTCGCACAGAGTCGGACACGACTGAAGTGACTTAGCAGCAGCACACTGCTCTCTGGGTCTCCAAGCCTCCAAGGGTGGGAGGGAAGAGGGACCCCAAAGCGCTGAGTGCCCCTTGCAAGACCCACCCTCCCCTTCCAACACTTACAGACTCACCATCACCCTCTGCCTTAAAGACTGTTGTTGTTGTTGTTCAATCACCAAGTCATATCTGACTCTTTGCTACCCATGGACTACAGCACACCAGGCCTCCTTGTCCTTCACTATTGCTTGGAGCGATAAAAAAAAATTGCTTTTATTTGATAATCTATATTTGATGAGTCGTTATTGTCATATATTTCTTTAATTCTTTAAACATGTTGTTGTTGTTCAGTTGCTCAGTCGTGTCTGACTCTTTGTGACCCCATGGACTGCAGCATGCCAGGCTTCCCTGCCCTTCACTATCTCTCGGAGTTTGCTCAAGCTCATGTCCATTGAGTCAATGATGCCATCCAACCATCTCATTCTCTGTTGTCCCCTTCTCCTTGTGCCTTCAATCTTTCCCAGCATCAGGGGCTTTTCCAATGAATTGGCTCTTTGCATCAGGTAGTCAAAGTATTGGAGCTTCAGCTTCAGCATCAGTCCTTCCAATGAATATTCAGGGTTGATTTCTTTTAGGATTGACTGGTTTGATCTCCTGGCTGTCTGAGGGACTCTCACGAGTCTTCTCCAGCACCACAGTTTGAAAACATCAGTTCTTCGGCGCTCTGCCTTCTTTATGGCCCAGCTCTCACATCCGTACATGACTACTGGAAAGACCATCAGTCAATCAGTTCAGTTGCTCAGTCGTGTCCAACTCTTTGTGACCACATGGACTGCAGCATGCCAGGCTTCCCTGTCTATCACCAACTCCCTTTTTCTTTGGCTCTGTCTCTTCATTCTTTCTGGAGTTATTTCTCCACTGTTATCCAGTAGCATATTGGGCACCTACTGACCTGGGGAGTTCATCTTTTAGTTTCCTATCTTTTTGCCTTTTCATATTATGGAAAGACCATAGCAGGGCTTATATCCTCATGCCCTCTCTCTGTTTTGGGTTAAATCATGTCCCCCTGAAATTCATGTGTTGAAGTCCTGACCCCTGGTATATGAGAATGTGACCATATTTGGAAATAAGGTCTTTAAAGAGGCAATTAAGTTAAAATAACACCTTTAGGGCAGACTTCTACCCCAGTAAGTCTCCTCCTGTCTTTATAAAAAGAGGCAGAGACACCAGAGGAGCCATCATGTGAAGAGGCAGCAAGAGTGGCCATCCACAAGCCCCGGAGAGAGGCCTCAGGAGAAACCAACTCTGCCAGCACCTTGAGCTTGGACTTCCAGACTCCAGAACTGTGAGAAAATGTATTTCTGCTGTTTAAGCCACCCACTCTGTTGTACCTTGTTATGGCAGCCCTAGCAATATAATACACCCTCCATCTCTGTTGTGTCTGAAGCCAAGAATCCCAAGTCACCTCTCTTTACTCCAACTCTCAAACTCACATGGCTCCTAATCCAGTGTTTTCAAACAACATACTGGAACCCAGTAACGGGCTGTGAAGTCAATTTAGTGACTTTCGAACAGGATATTAAAAATTAAATAGACGAAAAGAGAATAAAATGCAACAGAATGGCACAGAAGAGGATAAAATAAAATAGCAATGTGTTGCATTTAGTGAGGGCAAGTATTGCTCATATAAAATTTTTATTTCCATTATAAATGCATATACTGTATTTTGTACTGTGGTTATGGTAAAAATAAATGGCATCATTGGCTCAATGGACATGAGTTTGAGCAAGCTCCAGGAGATGGTGAGGGACAGGAAGGCCTGGTGTGCTGTAGTCCATGGGGTCACAAAGAGTTGGACAGGACTGAGCGACTGAACAACAACAACAAAGCAGAGTCCTGGTCCTTCATCAGATACACATAACAATGTCTCTTGAGTTCTTCTGAAGGAACTAAGGCCCCCATCCAGGTGGAGGATGGTAACTTCACGCTGAGCACAAGATTCCTGGAACACCACCATTATTTCACAACCAACTAATCAGAAGAAATTTACACATCCTGCAGCCCTCATGCCAAATTTTGCCTATAAAAATTTCTCCCCAAAAACTATTGAGGCGTTCAGTGTATTTTTGAGAGTGAACCATCCGTTCTCCATCTTTGGCCCTGCAGAAAACCTTCCTCTGCTCCAAACTCTGATGCTTCAGTTTGTTTGGCGTCACTGGGTGTTGGACGCTGGAATTTGCATTCCAAAACAGGGGTTATAGTTGAATCTTTACTTACTTCAAGAGAAGGAAGTAAAAATTGGAATTGCATAAAAGTGGAGCCCTACAACAATAGACATATCAATATAAAACAGCAATTACGACAGTTTTTACTAAAAGTTTGCTGTCAAGCACCATGCTAACTGCTTTATAGATTATCTGTAATTATGATCCTGAAAAGTGAGAATTAACCATTTTTACAGATGAGAAAATTGAGTGCCAAAGATCAAGTAACTTGTTCAAGAAAAGACCAAGAAAGTGGTAGGACAAGGATTTGAAAATGGAATGAATATAGCTCAGATTGGAACTTGAACCCAAGATCTTTTAACTGAGCTCACAGACCTGGTCTCAGGAAACTTCCTGATGTTTCCATCACAGAAAGAATTCAGTGAGAAAAAAAGTGATAGTTAAGTAGATATATTCAGAGACAAACACATTCCACAGACAGAGTGTGGGCCATCTCAGGTGAGAGCGGCCCCAGGGTATGAGGTTGTCTGTTTTTATAAGGCTGGGTAATTTCATAGGCTATTTCATTGAGTCAACTACAAATTGGCACTTACCAAGAGCATTGCCAATGACTGAACAACAAAGGCATTTGCCATCTGCATCTACAGAGACTGAACCCCATGCTGCTATACCTGTTGACCTTCAACAATCCCTGAGGGAGTTCAGGGTGGAGTGAGGCACTCTGTGCTCCAGGGAATCTGGTGGGACAGGTCTTCAGAGAGTTGGATGTTTTTAGCAACAGATTTTATGATCTCAATCCTTGCATCTCCTCATATCTAGAGAAGCACTAAATCCCTTCAGGGTGACCTTAGATCCTCATGACTCACAAAAATCTTTTGTAAAATGAGCGCTTCATGGCATAGAACTCCCTTCACCAAAACCTTATATACTGACTCTCCCCCACTGCCCCTTTGGAGAAGTCTCTGAGAGCTGAGATGCTGCCTCCTGGGCTGCAGTTCTCAGTTTGCCCCAAATAAAACTTAACTCACAACTCTCAAGTTGTACATCTTTTTTTAGTCAACAGTTATGGCAACTGATGAAGCAATCCAGAGTGGACCTCGTTCCTGCGACTGGACTCCACAAGAAACTGGAGCTTTGGTACCAGCAGTGGCCCCTTGTGCCCATCTGCCTCCTCAGGGAGTGCAGATGAATTTGGGTAAGTCTCTCCTGGTTCTCGAATCTCCTGTATTGTTGAGATTGAGTTTTATTTGGCAGTGAAGCAGGTTACCTGCCCCCTTATAGTAGGAAAGATACTAGATGGGGCCCCAGTGAAACATCCAGGGCATACCCATTCATGGTCTAGACAATGAGTGGGGCTCGGTTGAAAGATACTGAGAAATCCCCACCCAGGCAAAAGATACTGGGAAGGGGGCTGGCTGAAAGATGCTGGGGGAATTACCCACCCAGTGGAAAGGTACTGGGTAGGGGAGGGCTTGATTAGGGGAAAAAATCAAGGAATACCCAGGGCTCGGCTGAAAGATGCTGAGGTTGCTCCGTTGTAGGGGACTAAATGGTCTTGGCTGAGTGGTTAAGTAAGAGGTTGATCTGACATTTTTCCTCAATTTAACTGCCTTTATAGAATTTGTCAGGATAAAAGTGAGGAAAATACATGAGAGCTTTGCTTTGAAGAAAAGGGACAAGACTCCTCCCGGCCAGTTTTGGTTTTCTCAGGTGACTGAGAAATTTACGGGAGTGGTGGAGGCCTAGTCTTCATACTGTGCAGTGATCCCATAGGGAAACCCATTCATTAATTAAAATACTTGCTTGTCCAGGGGTCACACATAAGAACTGGCCATTCAGTGACCTGAGCAGCCACGGTGGTCTTAGATTGCTGGAGGCAGAATCCAAGACATGTAAGATAAGCTGAAACAACTCGGGGGTGACAGGTGGAAGAATTAAACTCATAAGCAGCACATGGGCCCACTACACAAGTTCACTAGTGATTTTTATCCCTGACAAATTCAGCTTAAAATGGGAAACAAAAATCTCTCAAAAACAGAAACAAAAGAGTGTCAGAAAGCTAGCCTCTGACTAAAGCTCTAGCCAGATCGTGTACAATAGTACGGAGCTCATACTTGCAAGTACCTAGTTAATTGGAGACATTATACTAAAAGAGATCTCAATCTAAAATGGCCAAACTGGGGTTCTTTTGATATTCTAAAATTGATATTCTTTGCATACACAATTAGAAAAGCCTGGCCGTGCTTATTTTGACTGGTATCTAGAAGCTTATAAAACAGGAAATGATAGAGTAACCTTTCTGCAGAAAATCAACAAGAAATTGCTTGAAACTATAGCAAAACTAAAAAAAGGCTGTTAGCACTGACTTTGCCAGGTCGCAGGTCTAGTCGAAATGGAAAGTCACATTTGACATTTATGCCATTTGGTTTTCGATTTCTGGGCATCACTTTACCAGCTTTTGGGGGCATTCTTGCCACTTGGCTTTTGATTTCTGGGCATCTGCCTTTTGTTTCATTTGCAGTGTGACTCCTGGCTGGTGAAGTTCTGGTTTGGTTTGGTTTTGTTGGTTTGGTTTGAGTGCACAGACATCTGGTACAAACTGCTTGAGCTAATGTGGGAATTGCTCACTGTAAGGTTCCGCACTCCACCTGGGAACCCCTTGGGAGGGGAAACTTTTTTGGGGGGATCACTTATCTAGACCATATCTAATTTCTGAAACCAAAAAGAAAAAAAAAAGGGAACAAAGCCTTTAAAAATCTTATTCCAACCATTTTTTATTCATAACTAAGTTTGGAAAACAAAGCTATAGGATCTCTTGTATCTATTTGGATATATGTATGTCTCAGTGTGTGTCTTTGTTTTTTTGGATAATATTGCTGAGATCAGTTTGTAAATGAGCTCTAATCTAATTGGCCTTAAAAAAAAGTAAGCATTTACAAATCAAATAATTCTAAATACAAGAGAAATTAACCTAAATGAATTTCAGGTTCATGTGAACTGGGAAATATTCAGTGTTAAATATCTGATATTAATGTTTATTTGTTTATCTAAATAATGTAGACATGTCTAAGAGTAATTAACATTAAGCAGAATATTTTCATTGTACTTAGTTTTAATATAAGTTAAATATTATATATGTTACAAGTTTGTCAGCAAGGAAATTACCTCCAGTGAAAAAACTTCTAAAAAAACGTAAATGAGATATGAGCCTTTAGATAAACTCTGTTAAGAATAATGATGCTAAAAAAAAAAAAGAATAATAATGCTTTAGGAATGTCTGTCTAAAATAGTCTCTCCAGATTGGGGTAACCTGAACGTCTAAGGGTTGTTTGTGCTAAACTAAGTGTTGGAGAGTCCCTTGGACTGCAAGGAGATCCAACCAGTCCATTCTAAAGGAGATCAGCCCTGGGTGTTCTTTGGAAGGAATGATGCTAAAGCTGAAACTGCAGTACTTTGGCCACCTCATGCGAAGAGTTGACTCATTGGAAAAGACTCTGATGCTGGGAGGGACTGGGAGCAGGAGGAGAAGGGGACGCCAGAGGATGAGATGGCTGGATGGCATCGCCAACTCGATGGGCGTGAGTTTGAGTGAACTCCAGGAGTTGGTGATGGACAGGGAGGCCTGGCGTGCTGCGATTCATGGGGTCGCAAAGAGTCGGACATGACTGAGCGACTGAACTGAACTGCAGTGTTGGAAGTCTACTACCTAGCTAAGTCATCTTCCAAACAACCTAAGATTTTGAAACATTTACTACTGAACACTGATTTCCTCTTACAGAGAAACTAAAGAGATTTGGGATTAAAAATGAATGACATTTGGTGCCATCCTAAAATGTTCTCTCTAAGAAAACAAAGGTTTTAGAAATTATCACTGGTATTTATGCTCACCAATCCATAAAATGTTAATATAAAAGTCAGTTCTTTGTTGCTTAAGGGAAGTAGGGAGTGTGTTTTCGGTAAAGAAGGTATGAGGAATGGAATTGCATTTTGTGAAGGGAAAAGGAAGTAAGACTGACTTCTAGGTGGCTTTTTAGGATGGAAGAACACAGTAACGGGTACAGAAAGCGATGAGGTTTGTGAGAAGTGAACCATGACGAGAGAGTTTTGTATATGGTTAGGACTTATGACCAACCTAGATAGCATATTGAAAAGCAGAGACATTACTTTGCCAAAAAAGGTCTGTCTAGTCAAGGCTATGGTTTTTCCAGTGGTCATGTATAGATGTGAGAGTTGGACTGTGAAGAAAGCTGAACACTGAAGAATTGATGCTTTTGAACTGTGGTGTTGGAGAAGACTCCTGAGAGTCCCTTGGACTGCAAGGAGATCCAACCAGTCCATTCTAAAGGAGATCAGCCCTGGGTGTTCTTTGGAAGGAATGATGCTAAAGCTGAAACTGCAGTACTTTGGCCACCTCATGCGAAGAGTTGACTCATTGGAAAAGACTCTGATGCTGGGAGGGATTGGGGGCAGGAGGAAAAGGGGATGACAGAGGATGAGATGGCTGGATGGCATCACCAACACGATGGACGTGAGTTTGAGTGAACTCAGGGAGTTGGTGATGGACAGGGAGGCCTGGCGTGCTGCGATTTATGGGGTCACAAAGAGTCGGACACGACTGAGGGGATGAACTGAACTGAACTGAACTGAAGTTTAAAATAAAGTTAATTAGGTTTACCTTTTAAGTAAAGTAAGCTGGTGCAAAAACTTGAATTTAGCTTTTCTCTCTGTTAAGAGGACACCTTTTCTTCAGATACTGAACCACCTTGATAATAGATTTAAGTCTCTTTATCTGTTAAATGGTCTGGTCTGAAATCCTTTATTGTTATTTTGGCTAAGTACATAGCCATTGTTTCACAATGACCTATAAGCCTATCTGACTGAGTGTTCTAAATCTTTTTGATATTTGTTGACAAAACTTCCTAAATAATTCTAATGAAGAAGATTTCTAGCTAACTTTGGGATGCTTCAGAGGGCCCCTGAAACATCCCAAAGAGAGATATTACACTAATTATGTTCATTTTGTATACAGAATTAGATGGGAAGTATTGTCAAGTGAGTAAAAAGTCTCGGTGTTATATTGTATGGTAAATGTTCAGTTCAGCTCAGTTGCTCAGTCCTGTCCGACTCTTTGTGACCCCATGGACTGCAGCATGCCAGGCCTCCCTGTCCATCACCAACTCCCAGAATTTACTCAAACTCATGTCCATTGAGTCTGTGATGCCATCCAACCATCTCATCCTCTGCTGTCCCCTTCTCCCACCTTCAATCTTTCTCATTATCAGGGTCTTTTCCAATGAGTCAGTTCTTTGCATCAGGTGGCCAAAGTATTGGAGCTCAAGCTTCAGCATCAGTCCTTCCAATGAATATTCGGGACTGATTTCCTTAGGATGGACTGGTTGGATCTCCTGGCTGTCCAAGGGACACTCAAGAGTCTTCTCCAACACCACAGTTCAAAAGCATCCATTCTTTGGGCTTTTTAATATGCTGTCTAGGTTGGTCACGGTAAATGTTTTTAATATAGATATCCTAGAAACTGTATGGAGTTCTTAAAATTCTGATATGTTTGGGTTAAATGTTATCAGTCATAATTCTAGTTACTATCTCAAAATATTGTCATAGCACTAACCAAGTCTCACCTTTTCAATAAGATTTATAACAAGGACTTTTAGATAAATATCAGTTTCTGAACTGGGTAAGGATTCTAATAGAAAACCCCATGACTTCACAAAGGTTAACAAAAGACTGAATGAACTGGTGAATATGCTTATAACTTTTATGATTTCTATCTGAAAAATTATTGATTTGAATCTGTGTTTTCCAGGTGTAAGAAAAAAAAAGACCAACCTTCCTCTCACACTAATTATGAGAGTAATTTGGTAAAATTTTATTTTATAAACAAATTGAAACATTTATCTTTTCTCTATATCTGAACCTTCCAGAGATTGGGAGCTCTTAGTTTCTATTAACTTTATCAGATAAAAGTTCAGTCTGAGACTCTATAAAAGTCTCAGCAAAGCAAAAAATTCTATGATCAATTATTGTTACATACGTCATCTGCTGCTGCTGCTGCTAAGTCGCTTCAGTCGTGTCTGATTCTGTGCAACTCCATGGACTGCAGCCTACCAGGCTTCTCCGTCCATGGGATTCTCCAGGCAGGAACACTGGAGTGGATTGCCATTTCCTTCTCCAATGCATGAAAGTGGAAAGTGAAAGTGAAATCGCTCAGTCGTGTCTGACTCTTAGCGACCCCATGGACTGCAGCCTACCAGGCTCCTCCATCCATGGGATTTTCCGGGCAACAGTATTGGAGTTGGGTGCCATTGCCTTCTCCACATAAGTCATCGGGCCAAGTTTATTGAGACCAGACCTATATTACAAACAGGTCTTAGTTTGGTTATATTTGGTAAAAATGACAGTGATTTTAGGGAGAAAAAGATGTTTCAATGAATGTTAAAGTTCAGTATGTAAATGGAGGTCTGTATCTACTAAGATTCATTTCCTGTATATTTCTTTGCTGTTGGGGTATATTAATGTAAAATTTATCTTGGTCGTGAAGATCTTTTTTGTACAGTTCTTCTGTGTATTCTTGCGACCTCTTCTTAATATCTTCTGCTTCTGTTAGGTCCATACCATTTCTGTCCTTAATCGAGCCCATCTTTGCATGAAATGTTCCTTTGGTATCTCTAATGTTCTTGAAGAGAGCTCTAGTCTTTCCCATTCTGTTGTTTTCCTCTATTTCTTTGCATTGATCGCTGAGGAAGGCTTTCTTATCTCTCCCTGCTATTCTTTGGAACTCTGCATTCAAATGTTTATGTCTTTCCTTTCTCCTTTGCTTTTCACTTCTCTTCTTTTCACAGCTATTTGTAAGGTCTCCTCAGACAGCCATTTTGCTTTTTTGCATTTCTTTTCCATGGGGATGGTATTAATCCCTGTCTCCTGTACAATGTCACAAACCTCTCCATAATTCATCAAGCATTCTATCTATCAGATCTAGGCCCTTAAATCTATTTCTCACTTCCACTGTATAATCATAAGGGATTTGATTTAGGTCATACCTGAATGGTCTAGTGGTTTTCCCTACTTTCTTCAATTTAAGTCTGAATTTGGCAATAAGGAGTTCATGATCTGAGCCACAGTCAGCTCCTGGTCTTGTTTTTGTTGACTGTATAGAGCTTCTCCATCTTTGGCTGCAAAGAATATAATCAATCTGATTTCGGTGTTGACCATCTGGTGATGTCCATGTGTAGAGTCTTCTCTTGTGTTGTTGGAAGAGGGTGTTTGCCAGACATTCTGGAATGCGAAGTCAAGTGGGCCTTAGAAAGCATACTACGAACAAAGCTAGTGGAGGTGATGGAATTCCAGTTGAGCTATTTCAAATCCTGAAAGATGATGCTGTGAAAGTGCTGGACTCAATATGCCAGCAAATTTGGAAAACTCAGCAGTGGCCACAGGACTGGAAAAGGTCAGTTTTCATTCCAATCCCAAAGAAAGGCAGTGCCAAAGAATGCTCAAGCTACTGCACAATTGCACTCATCTCACATACTAGTAAAGTGATGCTCAAAATTCTCCAAGCCAAGCCTCAGCAATACGTGAACCGTGAACTTCCCGATGTTCAAGCTGGTTTTAGAAAAGGCAGAGGAACCAGAGATCAAATTGCCAACATCCGCTGGATCATGGAAAAAGCAAGAGAGTTCCAGAAAAACATCTATTTCTGCTTTATTGACTATGCCAAAGCCTTTGACTGTGTGGATCACAATCAACTGTGGAAAATTCTGAAAGAGATGGGAATACCAGACCACCTGACCTGCCTCTTGAGAAACCTGTATGCAGGTCAGGAAGCAACAGTTAGAACTGGACATGGAACAACAGACTGGTTCCAAATAGGAAAAGGAGTACGTCAAGGCTGTATATTGTCACCCTGCTTATTTAACTTATATGCAGAGTACATCATGAGAAATGCTGGGCTGGAAGAAGCACAAGCTGGAATCAAGATTGCTGGGAGAAATATCAATAACCTCAGATACGTAGATGACACCACCCTTATGGCAGAAAGTGAAGAGGAACTAAAAAGCCTCTTGATGAAAGTGAAAGTGGAGAGTGAAAAAGTTGGCTTAAAGCTCAACATTCAGAAAACAAAGATCATGGCATCCGGTCCCATCACTTTAAGGGAAATAGATGGGGAAACAGTGGAAACAGTGTCAGGCTTTATTTTTTTGGGCTCCAAAATCACTGCAGATGGTGATTGCAGCCATGAAATTAAAAGACACTTACTCCTTGGAAGAAAAGTTATGACCAATCTAGATAGCATATTGAAAAGCAGAGATATTACTTTGCCAACAAGGGCCGTCTAGTCAAGGCTATGGTTTTTCCAGTGGTCATGTATGGATGTGAGAGTTGGACTGTGAAGAAAGCTGAGCACTGAAGAACTGGTACTTTTGAACTGTGGTGTTGGAGAAGACTCTTAGAGTCCCTTGGACTGCAAGGAGATCCAACCAGTCCATTCTGAAGGAGATCAGCCCTAGGATTTCTTTGGAAGAAATGATGCTAAAGCTGAGACTTCAGTACTTTGGCCACCTCATGCGAAGAGTTGACTCATTGGAAAATACTCTGATGCTGGGAGGGATTGGGGGCAGGAGGAAAAGGGGACAACAGAAGATGAGATGGCTGGATGGCATCACCGACACGATGGACGTGAGTTTGAGTGAACTCAGGGAGTTGGTGATGGACAGGGACGCCTGGCGTGCTGCTATTCATGGGGTCGTAAAGAGTCGGACAAGACTCAGTGACTGAACTGAATGTAAAATTTAATTGAATCATTAAAGGACACTCTAAGGTTGTTTCTGAAGCTTATCTCAGTAATCTGTCTTTTGGATGAAGATCAGATGCCTCACACATGACCTGCAATCAAGACTGGAAGAAGACATAATTTAAGGAACTGTCTCCAACCTGGAAGGACCTTTCTGTCAGGTACTCTTCACTAGCTCATGTCCCATGAAACTGAAGGGAAATTGACTCTTGGGTTAACTCCCACTTCCAAAGGCCCCTAAGCTGGGCTGGTCTACAGAGGGGCCTGCTGACCTCAAACTCACATTAAACAAAGCTCAAACAGAGGAAACTATAATACATAAGGATGAGAAGAAGGCAACATCACAAGTAGACTGCTCGCCCAAGATGCTGATCTAACTTTTACAATCATTTATAATGTTTTCTTGATTTCTTGGACCTAAGACTATCAATCACATGTTTTCTATCATGGACACGATTCTATGCCAGTTTAAAACTCAATCCAGTTGTTGGATTGTGGCCAAATACCTGTGCCTAGTACTTCTGGGTTACCTTGGTGGATTTCTGTTCTCTAGGGCTCTGATTGGATACCCCCAGGAAATTTATTTTAGATGAGTGTTCAGTCCTGTTCTATCTATTCATGATATTACTGGATGAGATCCTCTCACATGGCCAATTAATAATACTTGCTCTGATGCTGTCCATAGATTTAAGTTTTCTCTTAGGGTCATTCAAACTCAAGCAGAGTGACAAGCTAAGTCTCAATAAAAAAAATTAACCTCTCATCTATTAAAAGGAAAACTCTCACAATTATAGGGTGGATCTACATGGTTAACACCCAGCTATGGTCATTTAAGTTTAAAGGCTCCTCTATGTTGGGAATGGTTAAATCATACTAAAAATGACCAACCTGGTAATTATGAGACAAGGCTGGGTGCTTTATGAACTATGCCTATTATTACTCTTAGAGAGAGTGATTGGTGTGGAACTCAGTGGATTTGTGGCACTAATTTATGGCCTGACATCTACAGGGATGGATACAAAGGTGTAGCCTGGGATTCCCATGAATTTAAGGTCATAAATGTTAACAAATTAGAGGTAACCCCAACCAATCTTCCATTGGTATGATCCCAGTGGGTCAAAGATCCGTATTCTACTGGCATGACCATTTAGCAGCTTGTGTGTTGTGTGTGTGCCCCTTCAATGGGGTTGGAGGATGTAATTGACCATATCGAAGCCTTAACAACTTTCATAAGCTTTAAATGCTAGTAACCTGGCTATGAGCCTATTGAATTCTGAGATCTCTATGATGAGAAAGGCAGTGCTACACAACTGCAAGGCCCTTGACACCTTACAGCATTTGGGGAAGATACCTGTGCTATAATTCAAAGTGAATGCTATATTTTCATACTTGGTAAATACTTTAATGTAACACATTTGATGAACCACATGAAAAATCAGATTTCTGCTTTAAGTGACCCATTCCCTAGTCTTGATGATCTTTAAAAAAAAAAAAACTGGTTTGGTGTGGGGGGTTCATGGCTAAAATATTTACTTTTCATTCCAATAATGTTATTCACTATACTATTTGTATTTTGCTTGTTTCACAAGATTATTATTTCTTATATTACCAAGTGTATGACTGAGCCTCCAACAAAAATGATGACTAGACTTGAAGCAGCTGATCAAATGTATAGCTCGATAATAATGAATGATTGTAATAGTCTAACTCTAGGTATGAAAAGATGCAGTGAGAGGGAATACTTTCCTGGACCATAACTAGAAGACAGGTGTCCAGAGATGTTTGACTATTAAGACCTAGTCCAGTAATAGCACATTGAGTGTCTTATCACCAAAACCTTCTTCAGAACTGGGAATGAGCCTTTCCAGCAACGTGGGGTAAAATGGTCATGAAATGCCCCCCAAAGTATGGTCGGATTTATGACCACAAGGGGGCTGTGTCAACTACAAATGGCACTTACCAAGAGCACTGCCAATGACTGAACAACAAAGGCATTTGCCATCTGCATCTACAGAGACTGAACCCCATGCTGCTATACCTGTTGACCTTCAACAATCCCTGAGGGAGTTCAGGGTGGAGTGAGGCACTCTGTGCTCCAGGGAATCTGGTGGGACAGGTCTTCAGAGAGTTGGATGTTTTTAGCAACAGATTTTATGATCTCAATCCTTGCATCTCCTCATATCTAGAGAAGCACTAAATCCCTTCAGGGTGACCTCAGATCCTCATGACTCACAAAAATCTTTTGTAAAATGAGCGCTTCATGGCATAGAACTCCCTTCACCAAAACCTTATATACTGACTCTCCCCCACTGCCCCTTTGGAGAAGTCTCTGAGAGCTGAGATGCTGCCTCCTGGGCTGCAGTTCTCAGTTTGCCCCAAATAAAACTTAACTCACAACTCTCAAGTTGTACATCTTTTTTTTTCATTGACAATAGCTATTTCAAATCCTAAAACATGATGCTGTCAAAGTCCTGCATTCAATATGTCAGCAAATTTGGAAAACCCTGCAGTGGCCATAGAACTGGAAAAGGTCAGTTTTCATTCCAATCCCAAAGAAAGGCAATGCCAAAGAATGCTCAAACTGTTGCATAATTGCACTCATCTCACATGCTAGCAAAGTAACGCTCAAAATCCTCCAAGCCAGGTTTCAACAGTATATGATGTACAGAGTACAACAACTTTCAGATGTTCAAGCTGGATTTAGAAAAGGCAGAGGAACCAGGGATCAAGTTGCCAACATCCGCTGGATCATAGAAAAAGCAAGAGAGTTCCAGAAAAACATCTATTTCTGCTTTATTGACTACACCAAAGCTTTTGACTGTGTGGATCACAACAAACTGTGGAAAATAAAGAGATGGGAATACCAGACCACCTTACCTGCCTCCTGAGAAATCTGTATGTAGGTCAAGAAGCAACAGTTAGAACTGGACATGGAAAAACAGACTGGTTCCAAATCGGGAAAGGAGTACGTCAAGCCTGAATATTGTCACCCTGCTTATTCAACTTCTATGCAGAGTACATCATGTGAAATGCTGGGCAGGATGAAGTGCAAGCTGGAATCAAGATTGCTGGGAGAAATATCAATAATCTCAGATATGCAGATGACACCGCCCTTATGGCAGAAAGTGAAGAAGAACTAAAGAGCCTCCTGATGAAAATGAAAGACGAGAGTGAAAAAGTTGGCTTAAAGCTCAACATTCAGAAAACTAAGATCATGACATCCAGTCCCATCACTTCATGGCAAATAGATGGGGAGACATGGAAACAGTTGAGAGATTTTATTTTTCTGGGCTCCAAAATCACTGCAGATGGTGACTGTAGCCATGAAATTAAAAAATGAAAAAAAAAAAATCCTTGGAAGAAAAGCTATGACCAAACTAGATAGCATATTAAAAAGCAGGGAAATTACTTTGTCAACAAAGGTCCCTCTAGTCAAAGCTATGGTTTTTCCAGTAGTCATGTATGGATGTGAGAGTTGGACTATAAAGACAGCTGAGTGCCAAAGAACTGATGCTTTTGAACTGTGATGTTGGAGAAGACTGTGAGAGTCCCTTGGACAGCAAGGAGATCCAACCAGTCCATCCTAAAGGAAATCAGTCCTAAATATTAATTGGAAGGACTGATGCTGAAGCTGAAGCTCCAATACTTTGGCCACCTGATGCAAAGAATTGACTCATTTGAAAAGACCCCGATGCTGGGAAAGATTGAAGGTGGGAGGAGAAGGGGACAACAGAGGATGAGATAGTTGGATGGTATCACCCACTGGATGGACATGAGTTTGAGTAAGCTCCAGGAGTTGGTGATGGACAGGAAGGCCTGGCGTGCTGCAGTCCATGGAGTCACAAAGAGCTGGACATGACTGAGTGACTGAACTGAACTTAATTTCATAGTCTAATATGATGGACAGGGAGGCTGGTGTGCTGCAGTCCATGGGGTCGCAAAGAGTCACTGAACTGAACTGAATGAGTAGGAGGAGTATTCCAGCTACTTTGGGGAAGGGTGGGGATTTCTAGGAATTGGGCCACTGCTCACTTTTTGTCTTTCTGGTGGGCCTTGGAACTGTCACGGTGCCTGTGGGTATGTCATTGAGCATGCTGATGTGTTACAACAAGCTTATACTGAGGCTCAAGTTCGACTGCAAGTCAACTTATCCACCATCTTGAACCTAGTTGGTTATAATCAGTTTATGTCATGTTCTCGGGCTCTGTCATTCTTTTAAAGATTGTACCCTGCCCCCTACCCTCCTGCTTCAAAATCAGTTCTCAAACCTTTTTCTCAATCTTCAGTTCTTAACTGGGGATTGGAGATAAAGGTGGTGGGGGCTACTGTAAAGAGAAGCTTTCAGCATCTTCTGGACTTATTGGAAAACTAGGAATTCTTCCTCCTCCCAGGAAACCCTTTCTTAAAGTCCTCCCTTTCCCTCCTCCCCCACCCTTTCTCCCACAACTTCCCCTGCAGCAATTCAGGCTACAATTGTCAGAGCACAATAAGGCTGAAGCCAGAGAAGGGTCATGCAAAGGCTGTGCTAGATGCATACAATTAGAATATCTACATGGGAGGCAGAGTCAGGGAATGTGAATTTATAAAAAAAATCTCCAGGTAATTCTTATTTGACATTGTACCACACCATAAAAAGGTTGGCAGCAAAGTAGAAAGTCAACTAAATATTTAGTTTAATGAAAATAATTGTTGGAAATATGATTACTAAATTGAATGCAAAATCCAAAGCCAAATCGTAAAAAAGAACATTTATATAATAAATTGACTTCCCTGATGGCTCAAAGGGTATGGAGTCTCCCTGCAATGCAGGAGACCTGGATTTGATCCCTGGTTTGGGAAGATCCCCTGGAGAAGGAAATGGCAACCCACTCCAGTATTCTTGCCTGGAAAATCCCATGGATGGAGAAGTTTTATGACCCTAGATTACATTAGTAAAGATGAGAATTTGTGGATGTAAAAGAAAAACAAGAAAAACAAAAATAAAACCTATTAATTGTTAAATGGATGATATAAAAAGATTACTCATTTGCTCTTCATTTTGACAACTGAAGAAGCATAGTTTAAGGGTTACGTCTAATGAACTAAAGGCAACCACTACTTCAATGAAGAACCACATTTCAAATTATCACCAAAGAAAAGAAAACAATGCAAGTGAGAAGAAAATGTAGAAAATATAGAAAATGAGCCAAAAACAGAGTATGAAAAAGATTCCAGAAATAGGAGCAAATGCATCAATTCTTATGCTAATTGTAAATGTTTTACACTCTGCAATATAGTCTTGCTCAGACTAGGCTAAAAACAAAATATGATTATGTGCTGCTTATAAAAGACAACCTGAAATGTAATTACACATGGTTAAAATTAAAAGGATTAATAAAGACATCAGTCAAAAGTGGGCAAAAGAAAGTAAACAAGTGGGACCCAATTAAACTTAAAAGCTTTTGCACAGCAAAGGAAACTGTAAGCAAGGTGAAAAGACAGCCCTCAGAATCGGAGAAAATAATAGCAAGTGAAACAACTGACAAAAGATTAATTTCCAAAACATACAAGCAGCTCATACAACTCAATGCCAGAAAAACAAACAACCCAATCAAAAAGTGGGGAAAAGACCTAAACAGACATTTCTCCAAAGAAGACATACAGATGGCTAACAAACACATGAAAAGATGCTCAACATCACTCATTATTAGAGAAATACAAATCAAAACTACAATGAGATACCACCTCACACCGGTCAGAATGGCCATCATCAAAAAGTCTACCAACAATAAATGCTGGAAAGGGTGTGGAGAAAAGGGAACACTCTTGCAGTGTTGGTGGGAATGTAAATTGATACAGCCACTATGGAAGATGGTATGGAGAGTCCTTAAAACCTAAGAATAAAACCACCATATGACCTAGCAATCCCACTCCTAGGATATACCCTGAGGAAACCTAAATCGAAAAAGACAAATGTGTCCCATTGTTCATTACACCACTATTTACAATAGCTAGAACATGGGAAGCAACTTAGATGTCCATCAACAGATGAATGGATAAGAAGCTGTGGTACATATATACGATGAAATATTACTCAGCCATAAAAAGGAACGAATTTGAGTCAGTTCTAATATGGTGGATGAACCTAGCACCTATTATACAGAGTGAAGTCAGTCAGAAAGAGAAAGATAAATACCATATTCTAACATACATATACGTAATCTAGAAAAATGGTACTGAAGAATTTACTTACAGGGCAACAATGGAGAAACAGACATAGAGAATAGACTTATGGACATGGGGGGGAGAGGAGGAGAGGGTGCAATGTATGGAAAGAGTAACATGGAAACTTACATTACCATATGTAAAATAGATAGCCAACGGGGATTTGCTGTATGGCTCAGGAAACTCAAACAGTGGTCTTTATCAACACAGAGAGGGGTGGGATGGGGAGGGTGATGGGAGGGAGGTTCAAAACGGAGGGGATATATGCATACCTATGGCTGATTCATGTTGAAGTTTGACAGTAAACAGCAAAATTCTGTAAAGCAATTATCCTTCAATAAAAAATAAATTAATTTTTTTAAAAAGTGGGCAAAACACAGCATCAGTGGAAAATATTACTAAACAGAAAATTCAAGACACACTATCCAAAATGAATGTTTATTAAAAATTGGGATGAGGGAGACTTTACAAGCTTAAAACAGTGAAAAACTCAAAGATATTTTCATAAGGAAAATGTTTCCTGGACTTAACTATAAACTGTAAATGGTTGAATGGCTAAAAGCATCATAATCAGCTGAAAAGGTAAACAATGAAACAGGAACATGTTTTCAGAAATGAAACAAGGTAATAGTTTTAATAAAGAGTTCATATAAATCCCTGAGAAAAATATTAGTACAAAGATAGATAATTCAGAAGGAAGGAAACTGAATCAATCCAAATCAAAGAAAAAAGAAATGAAATAGCTGGCTTCTGTCACATTAACCATTTAAAAAAAATCCCATGAAGAGCACTGGTGGAAATATAAATTGGTATCTTATTATCTGGACATGATTCTGGCACAAGCTCTCTGGAGCTTTTAAAATGTTCATTCCTTTTGAAACAATAACTCCACTTCTGGGAATCAAGCCTGAAGACAGAATCAGAACTGCCAGCCAAGATTTATGAAAGAAGTTGCTCCGGAAATTATTTTTTATGATAAGAGTTTTGAGAGAGACAGAATGTTAAATGATGGTGGAAAAATTTTAGAAAAGTATGTTATACCTGTGGCGGATTCATTTTGATATTTGGCAAAACTAATACAATTATGTAAAGTTTAAAAATAAAATAAAATTAAAAAAAAAGAAAAGTATGTTATATCCATAAGACAACATTCTGACTCATTAAAATTGTATTTGAGAAGTTATTGAAATAAAGAAATGATGTATGTTATGTTAACTTTTAAAAAATAAGTATGCCATATTCCATAAACTGTATTGCATACATGGTACCATCTCAACTAAATCAATAGTATTTGCCTTTGAGCAATGGAATTATAAGGTGTTTTTCCACCTTTCTTTGGAATACTTTCCTGTACTTTCTTAACTTTCCACATTGAACACAGGTTATCAGAAAAAAAAAATCTGAGTAGTTCTTCAATAAATATTAGGAAAACTGGACATTGACATGCCAAAGAATGAAACTGTACCCATATCTTATACCACTTACAAACATTAACTTGAAATGGATTAAAGACTTAAATATAAAACTTGAATCTGTTGCAGAAACCAGTACTCGAGAAACCAAGCACCACACTCAGAGAGTTGGAGAACTCAGGTTTGTTATGCCGGCGGGCCCAGAGGACTTAACACCCCGAACATAGGGGTTACAGAGTTTTTATAGACAGACTGTAGTGGGCAACACTAGCTGTTAATAGGCTGGTTTAAACTAAGGGGTTTTGCTCTTGGGAACAGCAGTCAAGATGGGGAGGGTGATGTCTGGCCTGGAGAGGCATGATTAAGCAGGTTTGCAGGGGCTGAGCGATTGCAAAGAGCAGGACAAGGGTGAGTAGGATAAACTCTAGTTCTTAGTATTTCAAGTCCCCACTTTCTGAGACTACGTGACCTACATGATCTAGACTTTGCAAGGGGCAAGCCAAGTTACAGAAGCAGAAGGAGAAGGAGTTTATGTAAAAGTTTAACTTTTCCTCTTCAAAACCATAAAATTCCTAGAAGAAAATGGGAAAATCTCCTTGATATGGGTCTTGGTAATAACTTTTTGGATATAACACTAAAAGCATAAGCAACAAAAGCAAAAAGAAACATCGAATAAAAAAATTTAAAAAATACATCGAACTACAAAGCTTCTCTATAGCAGAGGAAACAATCAACAAAAGGAAAAGGCAACCTATGGAATGCAAAGAACATTTGCAAACCATATATCTGATAAGGGGTTAATATCCAAAATATGTAAGGACCTCATACAATTCAATAGCATAAAACCAAAATAATCTAATTTAAAAATGGGCCAAGGTCCTGAATAGACATTTTTCCAAAGAGTATATACAAATGGCTTCTCAGGTACATGAAAAGTATGTACTAAACATCATGGAAATGCAAATCAAAAGCACAATGTGGCATCATCTCACACAGGATGGTTATTATCAACAAGACATGAGAAAACTGTGTTGGGAAGGATGTAGAGAAAATGTAACCTTTGTGAACTGTTGGTAGAGATATAAATTGGTTCAGTCACTATGGAAAACAATATGCAGGTTCCTCAAAAAAATTAAAAATAGAACTACCCTATGAGATCAAACCAGTCAATCCTAAAGGAAATCAGTCCTGAATATTCATTGAAAGGACTGACGCAGAAGGGGAAACTCCAATACTTTGGCCACCTGATGCAAAGAACTGACTCAATGGAAAAGACCCTGATTCTGGGAAAGATGGAAGGCAGAAGGAGAAGGGGACGACAGAGGATGAGATGGTTGGATGGCATCACCAACTCAATGGATATGCATTTGAGTAAACTCCGGGAGTTGGTGATGGGCAGGGAGGCCTAGTGTGCTGCAGTCCATGGGGTCACAAAGAGTCAGACACAACTGAGCAACTGAACATAACTGATGCAGAGAATAAGACGTTGAATCGGGTAAGCGTTCTGGAGATTATTTAACACATAAGGAAAAGACATTTGAGGAGGTGGACTTTCTAGTACATCATTCAAATTACTAGGAATGATGCAACTCAACATTTTGACATTGGAATTGATGACGGACAGGAGAGCCTGGCATGCTGCAGTCCATGGGGTCACAAAGAGTTGGACACAACTGAGTGACTGAACTGAATGATCCAGCAATCCCACTTCTGGATTTATACATCCAAAGGAAATTAAGTCACTATCTTGAAGATATATGTTCACCGCCATGTGCACTGCAGCACTGTAATTCACAACAAACAGAGATGGAAATAACCTAAGTGTCCATCAACAGATAAATGGAGACAGAAGATGTGGTATACACAATGCTGCTAAGTCACTTCAGTCGTGTCCGACTCTGTGCGACCCCATGGACTGCAGCCCACCAGGCTCCTCCATCCATGGGATTTTCTAGGCAAGAGTACTGGAGTGGGGTGCCATTGCCTTCTCCAGGTATATGCAATACTTAGCCATAAAAGAGTAGGAAATCCTGCCATTTGTGACAACCTTGACAGCGCTACGCTAAGTGAAATAAGTCAGATAAAGACAAACACTGTGTCATCTTACATGTAGAATCTAACAAAAAAGCTGACTGCAGAGAAACAGAGAGCAGAATGGTGGTTGCCAGGAGCTTTTAGGAGAGGGGTGGCAGGAGGAGAAATAGGGAGACATACAGCGTGCTGACTATAGTTAACAATACTATATTATATACTAGAAAGTTGCTAGAAGAGTAAAGCTTAAATGTTTCTCACCACAAAGAAACATACACACACAAAAGTTAACTATGTGAGGGGATAGGTGTGTTAACTAACCGTACTGTGGTAATCATTTTACAATATCTACATGTACAAAATCACATTGTATACCTTAATCTAGGGTCCCCAATCCCCAGCATCTAATGCCTGAAGGTATGAGGTGGAACTGATGTAATAATAATAGAAATAAAGTGCACAATAAATGTATATGTTTGAATCATCCTGAAACCATCTCCCCACCTCCACTCTGGTCCATGGAAAATTTTTTTTCCATGAAACCAGTCCCTGGTGCCAAAAAGATTGGGGACTGCTGCCCTAAACACATACAAGGCTACAGTTCAATTATAGCTCAATGAAACTGAGGTGTGGGGGGGAGAAAGATGCAAAAAGTGCAATAAAACAAGCTTTAGATTATTAAAGAGATTTTACAGAAAAGCAAAAATTCTGAGTAGAAACAAATCATTCTCATTCTGTGAAATCCTTTGTTCTAGCCCTGTTTTATTAATCAGGATTCTTGGCGCACAAACTGCCACTGGCAACCTGGAGCAAAAGTTAATTTGTTGCAAGGTTTTTTGAGACTAAAATGTTTGGAAAAGTCTGTTTAGCACCAGAGTGCTGTGATAAATGACCTTTCACTAGTCTTCATATTCTTATATCACTTAGGATTCAAACACTTGGGAGAGGGCATTCCATGGTCTAGCCTAGGTCACCTGCCCACATCAGGGTGAGGGAGCAGGCCCATTAACTTCCACCAGAGGCAATACCACATTTCTCCAAGACAGGGCATGGTGGGACAAAGGTGAGCCCTCACAGTAGTTAGGGTGCGATTAGCAAGAGGGATTAAATCCTATTGACCCGAAATGTGAGGTCACCATTCTGTCTCTTCAGTTGGTAACTTTGCTTTTTTAGTTTTTTAATTTTTGGCCACACTCTGCAGTATTTAGGACCTTAGTTACCCAGACAGGAGTTGAACCAAAGCCTCCCTGCATTGGAAGGCAGAGTCTTAACCACTGGACCACCGGGTAAGTCCTGATAACTTTGCTTCTGAAGTATCTTCTCCATCATTCCTCTCTTATTTATTTATCTCCCTGAAATGAAGCCTCTCTCCTTCCCATTCCCAACTTTCTCACTCAAGTCACCAATGGAGCTAGCTATCAGAAACCCATTCCCATGGATGGTTCCCAGGCCTTATCTTTCTAGATAATCTGAGTTCCCCTAAAAGTAGAACCTGAGGCAAGAATTCGAGTGTAAGTGGTTTGTTTGCAAGGAGATCCCAGGAAATACAGGTAAAGGAGTGAAGAAGTGAGAAGGCAAGGGAAGAAAGTCAACACAGAGTGTGTTATTAAACAAGTCAGTGTGGTGTGCAACCAGAACTGAATCCTGTTCCAGGGAACTCTGGGAAATGGTGTAGAATCTGAATCTCAGAGTTACATTGCTCAAGGGGCAAGGTAGCTGAAATAGTTGTACACCAGCTTCCGGCAACCATCAGCTGATGGCTATTTGAGGGGAAGTGGTATGCCTTAATTCCCTGGCACTTCCAGCCCTCCATGTCGATGGACAGAGTAGGTTCTGGAAACCAGAGAAAGACCAGAATCAAAGAGATGCAGGTTCTGGCAGTTGGAAACCTGGCTGCCTGCACTGATAAGAGCTGAGGAAATTCAGGCTCGGCACTGACAGCATTTATTAGACATTTCTGTGTGTTGTTTCACATTGCTCATGACCCCTCTTGAATCTCCTCCTTCACTTGGATACTGGAATACACCACCCCACTCCTCTTCTGCCCTCTTCTCTTGCCACTTCCTCCCATTCTTTTTCATAGGTTACTTGGCCTTTTTCCCTATGCTTAGGTGCTGGTAACAAGCCAACTGTTGTCTTCTCATCCCACACAATTTCCTCACCGACCTCAACATATCCTTGCCATGAAGCCCATCTATAGACTGATTGGTCTAGATGAATATTTCTAGCCCTGCTCTCCTTCGTGGAGTCCACATCCAGCAGCTTAAAAATATCTCCACTCGGATCTCCCATGAGCACCTTAATCCCAATGGGTCCAAAACTCACCTCTCCAAATCTGATCATCTCTCTAAATCTCTCTCTCCCCTGAGTGCCCTCGCTCAAAATGGCAGCACCGTCTATCCAGTTTCCCAAGCCACAGACCTGGGACCATCCTTCCTTCACTCTTCCCTCTCCTCACCCCTGATGCCTAATTGATCACAAAGTCTTAACCATTCTAACTTCTAATCATCTCTTTTCTGTGCTCTCTACCTTTAAGCACCACAGTCTAGGTATATAAGGGACTTCCAGCTCTCTCCCCAACATTCTGTTGGCTCCATTTGGGCTCATTGCAGCCCCTGAATCTTTGTTGACTTCATCCCTGCTTCTTTGGTTTGGAAAGACCTCAGCTTCCCTGGATCACCTCAAAGTGTTTGCTGTAGCCTTTGAGTTGAACTTATCTCGAGGATCTTCCCACTCTTGGTAGGATTCTGAATTGGTTGGGATTAAGTTTGGTTTGGGTGGACTCCGGGAGTTGGTGACTTTCTTCCCTTGCCTTCTCACTTCTTCACTCCTTTACCTGTATTTCCTGGGATCTCCTTGCAAATAAACCACTTACACTCCAGGGAGGCCTGGCGTGCTGTGGTTCATGGGGTCGCAAAGAGTCGGACATGACTGAGCAACTGAACTGAACTGAAGTCTGGTTGTGAATTATCAAAATCCAGAATAACTGGGCCTTAAATAAGCTATAAGAGTATTAATTTCTTATATTAGAAGAAAATCTCCAAAGGAAATCAGTCCAGGGCTGGTTTCCCACCCCTACTTCCCCATAAATAGTGTTTCAGTTTCTGCTTCTGAGGGAACCCAAATGAAAACAAAAGGATAAAAACTGACTTGGAGCGTTTGATTGAGATATGCAGGTGACAGTGAAGAAGAACTAAAGGGCCTCTTGATGAAAGTGAAAGAGGAGAGTGAAAAAGTTGGCTTAAAACTCAACATTCAGAAAACTAAGATCATGGCATCCAGTACCATCATTTCATGGCAAATAGATGAGGAAACAATGGAAACAGTTGAGAGACTTTATTTTTTGGGGCTCCAAAATCACTGCAGATGGTGACTGCAGCCATGAAATTAAAAGATGCATGCTCCTTGGGAGAAAAGCTATGACCAACCTAGACAGCAACCTAAAGAGCAGAGACATTATTTTGCCGACAAAGGTCTGTCTAGTCAAAGCTATGTTTTTTCCAGTAGTCATGTATGAATCTGAGAGTTGGACTATAAAGCTGAGCGCCAAAGAATTGATGCTTTTGAACTGTGGTGTTGGAGAAGACTCTTGAGAGTCCCTTGGACTGCAAGGAGATCCAACCAGTCCATCCTAAGGAAATCAGTCCTCAATATTCATTGGAAGGACTGATGCTGAAGCTGAAGCTGAAGCTCCAATACTTTGGCCACCTGATGCAAAGAACTGGCTCATTTGAAAAGACCCTGATGCTGGGAAAGATTGAAGGTGGGAGGAGAAGGGGACAACAGAGGGTGAGATGGTTGGATTGCATCACCAACTCAATGGACATGAGTTTGAGTAAGCTCCAGGAGTTGGTGATGGACAGGAAAGCCTGGTGTGCTGCAGTCTATGGGATCACAAAGAGTTGGACACGACTGACTGAACTGAACTTAAGAATTCCCCTGAGCAATGTCCTTTAACGACTTGGTAAAATTTAAGGTGTACATAAATCTGTGGGGGGTGGGGAGGGTAGAGACCTGGGAAGTTTCTTGGTGAGCTACTTCTCCATGTGGAACTATTACATGACACTGCTATGAAGCAGCCTAGAAGGAGCTCTGTTCTGAGAAGAATCAGAGAATGTGACTTCTTCCTTCTGGGGTTCCCTGGGACACCCCTACCCACAATTCTTCCCAATACCACCACCACCCGGCTCTAACTTCTCAAAATCTTTCCTCCCCATTTCACCTCAGGCCAACATCCTTGTGGAGCCCAGCTCACTGTTTTCCCCAGGGTCTTATCCCACCCAATCTTGGCCATAGTCCAAAACTCACCCATTATCCAGGGGAGGTGTCACTCAGCTGTCAGGATCAGGAGAGTTGATAGCTGAAGCACTTGAGGTGTTAAGAGTTGATAATAGCTTGCTGAGTCAACTCCTCCCAAGGAATATTTCCTTTTAAACGGGAACAGTCTTGAGTCAGTGTTTTTTCACCCCTTGGCTCAAAGACAGTGATTATCAGAACAGCAACCTAGGGTAGAAGGTTGAGGCCACTTATGGCCCCAGGCTACCAGGGCAGAAATTCTGACTGCTCCAAGAGCCCCACCCTCTGCCTTAGGTCCTATGACTGCTCCAAGGGCTGAGAGGGTCTCTATTTCAACTGCACCTGCAATCCACACCTGCACACTGGTAGAGAACCCACTTTACAGGATTGGGGAAGGGATAATGCCAGCCTGTTGCCCAGGTAGGGGTGCCAAGGCAAGATTGAGAAACAGTGCCTAAAAATAGAAAATCCTGATTTTTTCTTTTTGGACTCACTGCATGGCCTGTGGGATCTTATTTTTCCAACCAATGATCAAACCTGAAACCTCTGCAATAGAAGCGCAGTCTTAACCACTGGACTGCAGAGAAGTTCCCAAGACGTGTTTTGTTGTTGGGAAAATTTCCAAATTACATAAAAGCAGAGACTACAAGTAACCACTCTGGACTTATCCAGATCCAACAACCAATGCCTTGCCATTCTTGTTTTATCAGGTACCCCCTACAATTTTTTTGAGGGGGTTCAAGTTTTCTCTAAAGCAAATCTCAGTTATTGTGTCCTTTTTACTTTTAATATGCTTCTCAAAAGGAAGGACAGAAGGAAGGAAAATGTTTTCCTCATATGACCACAGTGCTATTATAACAGTTGAGAAAATAATGAACATTTCATAAATACCATCTATCACTTACTCCATGTTTAAATTTTGAGACAATTTGGAAAACTGAGTAGTACTTTTTAAATAGTGGGACTTTTTTTTTTTTTTTACAACATCAGAGCTGACGGAGTTACAGGAATAAATTAGGGGAGCAGAGATGGTACCCTCTTAGACCCTCTCCAAATATCCAATTCATTCAAACTAAGGTGGTGGAATCTTGTTGAGCTGAAAAAGCAAAATTTCTACTCCTTCAGTCCAGTAAAAGTAAAAGTGCTCTTCCCAGTTCAGCCCTGTGCTCCTATTCACAAGATTTTGTAAGGTACTGGAAGGTTGCTTCTACCCACCTCCAAGGGCTCATATCAGTCTCCCTCTAAAACGTGGTGAATAAGAGACTCCATGTACATTCTAAGGGGGAACATTATGCTGTCCACTTGTTTATATCAAAGGTTCCGAGAAAAAATGATGAGGTTTTGTACATTTGTACATGAGCCATGAATTGTTTATTAACTTTCTAAATGACCAGTCACAGTCTACTGAATTTGGAAGAACTGCCAAAGATGAAATGGCTTTTCCTGCTCAACTGGAACTAAGGGAAAGTGGTTTGGGACACAGAGTGACAAGTCAGGGAAAGATAAAAATCACCGCAACTCTTAGCAGCTTGCCTAGAAAAGAGCTGGGTTTAATTTTATTTAATAGAGCTTCTCCTTGCTCAAAATGAGTGTTTTCTCGTTAAAAGTAACATTTAACAATTTTTCCTAAGTTCTGGCTCTATTCTCAGGACTCACTATTTGAGCTCAAGTCACCCTCACAATCCTCTTAAGTTGATGTAATTATTCTTCTGACTTGTACTAATGAGGAAAGAAACAGAAGTGCAGGGAAGTTAAAAGGATACACTGCACAAGATTACACAGCCAGTTAGAATTGGAAGAGGTAGGGCTTGACCCCAGGGCCTCCATCTCCAGCCTGCATTCATCACCGCTCTGTGATACATACCACCTTGGCATGAAATGCTGTTTTCTAGTCCACATGGGCTCATCTGATATAATTCCTTCCATTTCTTAACTCTGTCCCAAAACATCTCCCATTGTCCTACTTACTCTCTGCTGACTCTCTTCTTTTTCCTAATAAGATTGTGAGCTCCTTGAAACCAAGGGCTGCTATGTCCCCCAACAGTGTTCAGTAAATGGCAGGCATTCATTAAATGTATGTAACAGGACCAGGACTCAATCCCAGTGCAAAATTTAAGAGGCCAATACGATGAATGATGGTTTAATGAAATGTTTATTGAAAACTCAGGGACTCCCCTGGTGATCGAGTAGTTAGGACTCTACCCTTCCACTTCCAGGGGGCACAAGTTTGGCCCCTGTTCAGGGAACTAAGATCCCCCGAGCTGTGCAGCACCGGAAAAGAAAAAAAAAGAAGGAAAGAAAAATAAAAATCCGAATCAGTTACAGTGCCATGCTAAACCACACTGGACTCAGAGGCCAAAGGAAAAATCAGCAACAGTGACCCCATCTTTAAAATGTTGATATTTTGGTCATAATACATCTTTTGTATTAACTTTGATTTCTTTAAAATACTGCATTGAAATACTACTTTTCTTGATTATTGCGGTTTTTTCGCGACCCCACCCAATCCCCCTTAAATTTTTCTCCCAAGGTGAGCGGTTCACTTGCCTCATCCTAGTCTAAGTCCTGGGTATAACTGAATAAACGGATGACTTCACACTCCAGTATCTACATTTGACAGAAGGGAAAACTGAAATCAAGGTGCGGAGAAGTAGAAAACTTTATTCAAGGCCACACAAATAAGTGGTGTCAGATTTTGGAGCTTCTGGTATCTCAAACTTAGTATCTTAAAAAAGGAATTTATGTGTTAGCTAAGAATGATGAATAACACAAATAAATTAAATTCACAGGTAGGACAAAAATGTGGGCCAATGGTTTTAGAGGTTGCACTAAACTATGCATGATCAGCTACTTACATATGATAATACTGAAAAAACATGCCTCTATTGCCATCATTTTAAAAGATTTTATAATAATTAATTCAGCAAACATGTATTCAGTATCTACCATGGAGCTTTTCCTCTGTTATTTACTTAAATTTTATATTTAATTTTTTTGTTGAAGTGCAGTTGATTTACAATGTTGTGCCAATCTCTGCTTTACAACAAAGTGACTCAGTTATATACATATAGACATTCTTTTCTGTATTCTTTTCCATTATGGTTTAACACAGGGTAAATATTGAATATAGTTCCCTGTGCTTATACAGTAGGACTTTGCTGTTTTTTATTTAACAGAACTTGTAGTAGGCCATAAGATGACCTCAAAACATAGGTAATCAATTAATTTGTTAGATTATCCTCTGGATAAACTAGCATTAAATGAAATGAATATGTTTTCAAAGCAGAGTCTACTGTCTGAGCCACCAGGGAAGCCCCATATATATATACATGCATACATATATATACACACACATATATGAACACATGTTCCTGAGTCTTAACCACTGGACCACCAGGGAATTGTATAGTTGCTACTTTTTTTTTTTTTAGTTCTATTTTTTTCCACTTTTTTTTAAAAATTAAACTTTATTTTGTATCAGTCCTGGGTGTTCTTTGGAAGGAATGATGCTAAAGCTGAAACTCCAGTACTTTGGCCACATCATGCTAAGAGTTGACTCATTGGAAAAGACTCTGATGCTGGGAGGGATTGGGGGCAGGAGGAGAAGGGGACGCCAGAGGATAAGATGGCTGGATGGCATCACCAACTCGATGCACGGGAGTTTGAGTGAACTCCAGGAGTTGGTGATGGACAGGGAGGCCTGGCGTGCTGCAATTCATGGGGTCGCTAAGAGTCAGACACAACTGAGCGACTGACCTGAACTGACTGATAGCCAGTTAACAATGTTGTGATAGTTTCAGGTGGACAGCAAAGGGTAGTTGCTATTTTCAATGAGTAATGGAAAAGACAAAAACAGGGACATACGTTAAAAGAAAAAAAGAGACATTGTTTCTAGGAAATTCTTTGTTTGCTCGAGTCATCTAAGGTTGCTTATCTCAGTCATTTCAAGCAGGTTTTTAATGAGCTATTGACCAACACTCCTAAAAAGCCCCTCAAAAAGCATGTCGTGCTATCAATGACTCATCATTAAACAAACATTCACTGAGCACCTACCATGTACCAGGTTGTGTGTTAGATGCTGGGGATACAGAGATGTGGAGTCAAAGGCTGCTTTGAAGCATGGTGTAAGTGGGAGAAGGTCAACAGGCAAGAGTTCAAAGGTCTGTCAAGAGGATTCTTGGAAGACCTCTCAGAAGGGTCAGGAGCATGCCAGTTTGCAGCTGGGGTGTTTGAAAGTACCCAATAGATAACTCTGGCCAACCTGAAATGTGAATAACTTACAAAGACAAAACAAAGAAGTTGGCAGGTAGAGAGAAAAATGTTAACTTCATCCTTGATAGAGCTGATACTGGAGAACGTAGTGGCTCAATTAGTAAAGAATCTGCCTGCAATGCAGGAGACCTGGGTCTGATCCCCAGCTTGGGAAGATCCCTGGGAGAAAGAAATGGCAACCCACTCCAATACTCTTGCTTGAAGAATTTCATGGATAGACGAGGACAGGCTGCATGCAGTTCATGGAATTGCAAGGAGTCAGGACACAACTGTGCAACTTTCATTTTTTTTCATTTTCATATGCCAACAAGGGAGCTTCCCAATCAGAATTAGACTGATCCACCCACCCAGCATCCAGGGACAGAGCCTGCCCCTGGAGCACTGGAAGACAAGGACTGGGGCAGCTTGTACTCAGAACGTTAGGGTTTAGACAATACATGCCCACATATTGTATGTATGGTGTAAACAGTGTGGTGTAAATGTGTAAACATGTATGAATGAACTTTACTCCTTAAAGCTAATCCTTAGATTAATTAATCCTTAGATTAATCCTTAGAGGTGGTTAGTTAGCATTTGAACCCACATTCCAGAGAAGTTTAAGCACTACAAATGACATTATCTAAATCTATACCCAGAGGATGTTAATAAATATGTTAGAGATACTTTTTCATTGCTGAAATGACTGGTATTTGATATATATATCAAATATATATATATATATATATTTATATATGGCATGCTAGAAAGATTATACTGGCCTAACGGTCCTCACAGAAGTAAGGGAGCTCTCTTGGGTCTCTTCTATAAGAGATTCATTCCTCAGGGCTTTACCCTAATGACCTAATCACCTCCCAAAGGTCCCACCTCCTACTACCATCACCTTGGGAGTTAGGTTTCAATACACAAATTTTGAGGGGACATAGTAGGAACAGAGGTTTATAGTGTCATCTCTAGTTTCAACAGGTGAGCACAATTCACAGAGAAGTATTCAATCTATAAATATTTGTTGGGCCATTAATATACAAATAGCAAATGTATAGTAGTAACACTAGGTGGTAGATGGTATTTCCAAAGATAACCACCACAGTTTTCCAAGGGTAAAATTTTTTTCTGTATGCATATAGTGCCCAGAAACCAGGGGCCCCTTAAATATGTTTCTTATGCTCAGAAGATGATTAACCTCTGCATACACATTGCCTTTGAGAAGGGAATGGCAACCCACTCCAAGACTCCTGTCTGGAGAATCCCATAAACACAATGCCTGGCATGTGGTAGTTTCTCAATAAATACCTGCTGAACAAATAAAGGCATAAATCTAGAAGAAGCATAATACCCCTCTGTGTTAGTTAGCCATTGCTGCATAGCAAATTACCCCAGACATTAGCATTTTAAAACAATGACCATGTCTTATCTCACAGTTTCTGTGAGGGAAAAGTCAGGAAGCAGCATGGCTGGGTGGTTCTGGCTCAAGGTCTCTCACAAGGTTGCAATCGAGGTGTCAGCTAGGACTGCTGCTGCTGCTGCTAAGTCGCTTCAGTTGTGTCCGACTCTGTGCGACCCCATAGACGGCAGCCCACCAGGCTCCCCGTCCCTTGGATTGTCCAGGCAAGAACACTGGAGTGGGTTGCCATTTCCTTCTCCAATGCATGAAAGTGAAAAGTGAAGTCGCTCAGTCGTGTCTGAGTCTTTGCAACCACATGGACTGCAGCCTACCAGGCTCCTCTGTCCATAGGATTTTCTATGCAAGAGTACTGGAGTGGGGTGCCATCGCCTTCTCTAGTCAGCTAGGATTACAGTCATTCAAAGTTTGATGAGGCAAGAAGACCCCCTTCCAAAAATACTCACAAGGTTGTTGGCCAGAGTTGCCAATTCTTTCTCATGTTGGCTTCCTCATAGGGTGCTCACACAGGGCAGCCGGCCTGCTCTAGAGCAGATGATCATGATGATGCAAAAGAAAGGCCACATTGCCCTTTTTGACCAAGTCTCCAGTCACCATCACTTGGGCCTTATTCTGTTCATTAGAACCAAGTCACAAAGTTCAGCCATCACTTCAGGGAACAGCATTACAAAATATCAGAGGATCACTGGGGACCATCCTGGAGGGTTACCTACCACACCTTGGGAATTGTTAACTGACTGCAAATAGCAGCCTCCAAATGCTCAGACAAATGTGTTCTTTGCTGTGAAAGTGGTTATAAATTGTTTATCAACCTTTCTCTCATAGTTTTGTGAACATGGTAACACTATTACCTCTTTGCTTTTCAAATTCAAAGGGCACTTCATCAGGTAAATGGACAGTGATAACAAATACTTTAGCACTGTGAAGATTCCAGGTAGGTTCAGACGAATTGCTTTGAGTAAGCTTTGTTTCCCATCTTTTTAAAAATAAAAACATATTTTTTTTTTGGCTGCACAGCATGTGGAATCTTAGTTCCCTGACCAGGGATTGAACTCACATCCCCTGTGCTGGAAGCACAGAGTCTTAACCACTGGACTGCCAGGGAAGTCCCTGGGTTCCTATCTTTGAAGCACAATATTGTTCTTTGATTAGAATGAAAGTTCAGTTTGTACTTCTCAAGCCCATCTTCACCAATTCAGCAAAGCTAGATACCAGTTTGAGCATTAACAAGAAACACTGCTAATTCTGATAGCCCATTTTATTTAAACTCTTGGTCTAAGATGACCTGTAAAAACAAGCAAAGTATTACATTGCTGCAAACATAATTGCGGTTTCAGACCACAACTTTTAAATCATTATAACTAGACTCAAACACATCTTTATGAATCAAAATAGGAACCAGTACAATCAACAGATTTTTGCCAATGAGAAATGTTTGTTTATTCCTGTAGCATAAAAATCTGTGCTTCGCAAAAACAGAAATATAGACCAATGGAACAAGACAGGAGGCAAGAATATACAATGGGGCAAAGACAACCTCTTCAATAAGCGGTGATTGCTGGAGTCCAGCTCCAGCAGCCAGGGAATCAGCCTGAAGGGGTGAGCAGTGTCGGCGGACGATGATATAGCCTCTGACTCGAAGTACGGGACTACATCTTTATTTCAAGCTTCAGGTTCTCTTTTATACTTTGACGAAAGCATTAGGTCAAGAGGTTTGAAGTTTTTAGTACCCCCCCCACCCAGATTTGCCGTACTTAACTTGTGATTACATTGTAACTCATGCTACATTCCTCAGTTTATTTCTTATCTTTCTAAATCCTGTTTGCCCCTAGCATCTTAAGATCACTATCTCCTAAAAAGGCTTCTAGCTATTCTTAATTATTCCTAAACCCTAAACTCAGCAATCTTCTTTTGCCATAAGTATTTTCCTCACAAACAGGTCTCAGATAACAATCCTTCCCAAGGCCTCAAGCTGTGGCCTATATGCTCATCCTGGGACATTCTTTGTAAAGATCCTTGAACAAATGTCAATGGTTATTTTATAGATTATTTTCTGGGCACAACTGTAGAAGGCTTTGCGTTTTCTCATGCTTCTCTCAAGCACGTTAACATTCTTTCCAGCCAACTCAACCGAAGAAAGAAAAGATCAAGTCAAAATCACAAGCCTAACTCCTTCATCCCCGGGCCATGCCTGCGAGATTAGGAGAGGGGGTTGGGGCCGTGCCTTCATTTTGTCAGTAATACCTAACACAGCTCCTAACAGGTGATGGGAAAACTGGACAGCTACATGTAAAAGAATGAAATTAGAACACTTCTTAACACCATCAGTTCAGTTCAGTTCAGTCGCTCAGTCGTGTCCGACTCTTTGCGACCCCATGAATCACAGCACGCCAGGCCTCCCTGTCCATCACCAACTGCTGGAGTTCACTCAGACTCACGTCCATCCAGTCAGTGATGCCATCCAGCCATCTCATCCTCTGTCGGCCCCTTCTCTTTCTGCTCCCAATCCCTCCCAGCATCAGAGTCTTTTCCAATGAGTCAACTCTTCGCATGAGGTGGCCAAAGTACTGGAGTTTCAGCTTTAGCATCATTCCTTCCAAAGAAATCCCAGGGCTGATCTCCTTCAGAATGGACTGGTTGGATCTCCTTGCAGTCCAAGGGACTCTCAGGAGTCTTCTTCAACACCACAGTTCAAAAGCATCAATTCTTCGGCGCTCAGCCTTCTTCATAGTCCAACTCTCACATCCATACATGACCACTGGAAAAACCATAGCCTTGACTAGACGGACCTTTGTTGGCAAAGTAATGTCTCTGCTTTTCAGTATGCTATCTAGGTTGGTCATAACTTTCCTTTCAAGGAGTAAGCATCTTTTAATTTTATGGCTGCAGTCACCATCTGCAGTGATTTTGGAGCCCAAAAAAATAAAGTCTGACACTGTTTCCACTGTTTCCCCATCTATTTCCCATGAAGTGATGGGACCGGATGCCATGATCTTCGTTTTCTGAATGTTGAGCTTTAAGCCAACTTTTTCACTCTCCACTTTCACTTTCATCAAGAGGCTTTTTAGTTCCTCTTCACTTTCTGCCATAAGGGTGGTGTCATCTGCATATCTGAGGTGATTGATATTTCTCCCAGCAATCTTGATTCCAGCTTGTGTTTCTTCCAGTCCAGCGCTTCTCATGATGTACTCTGCGTATAAGATAAATAAGCAAGGTGACAATATACAGCCTTGATGTACTCCTTTTCCTATTTGGAACCAGTCTGTTTTTCCATGTCCAGTTCTAGCTGTTGCTTCCTGACCTGCATACAGGTTTCTCAAGAGGCAGGTCAGGTGGTCTGGTATTCCCATCTCTTTCAGAATTTTCCACAGTTGATTGTGATCCACACAGTCAAAGGCTTTGGCATAGTCAATAAAGCAGAAATAGATGTTTTTCTGGAACTCTCTTGCTTTTTCCATGATCCAGTGGATGTTGGCAATTTGATCTCTGTTTCCTCTGCCTTTTCTAAAACCAGCTTGAACATCGGGAAGTTCACGGTTCACGTATTGCTGAGGCTTGGCTTGGAGAATTTTGAGCATCACTTTACTAGTATGTGAGATGAGTGCAATTGTGCAGTAGCTTGAGCATTCTTTGGCACTGCCTTTCTTTGGGATTGGAATGAAAACTGACCTTTTCTTGTCCTGTGGCCACTGCTGAGTTTTCCAAATTTGCTGGCATATTGAGTGCAGCACTTTCACAGCATCATCTTTCAGGATTTGGAATAGCTCAACTGGAATTCCATCACCTCCACTAGCTTTGTTCGTAGTGATGCTTCCCAAGGCCCACTTGACTTCACATTCCAGGATGTCTGGCTCTAGGTCAGTGATCACACCATCATGATTATCTTGGTCGTGAAGATCTTTTTTGTACAGTTCTTCTGTGTATTCTTGCCACCTCTTCTTAATAGCTTCTGCTTCTGTTAGGTCCATACTGTTTCTGTACTTTATCGAGCCCATCTTTGCATGAAATGTTCCCTTGGTATCTCTCATTTTCTTGAAGAGAGCTCTAGTCTTTCCCATTCTGTTGTTTTCCTCTGTTCCTTTGCATTGATACCTGAGAAAGGCTTTCTTATCTCTCCTTGCTATTCTTTGGAACTCTGCATTCAGATGCTTATATCTTTCCTTTTCTCCTTTGCTTTTTGCTTCTCTTCTTTTCACAGCTATTTGTAAGGCCTCCCCAGACAGCCATTCTGCTCTTTTGCATTTCTTTTCCATGGGGATGGTCTTGATCCCTGTCTCCTGTACAATGTCACAAACCTCATTCCATAGTTCATCAGGCACTCTATCTATCATATCTAGTCCTTTAAATCTATTTCTCACTTCCACTGTATAATCATAAGGGATTCGATTTAGGTCATACCTGAATGGTCTAGTGGTTTTCCCTACTTTCTTCAATTTAAGTCTGAATTTGGTAATAAGGAGTTCATGATCTGAGCCACAGTCAGCTCCTGGTCTTGTTTTTGTTGACTGTATAGACCTTCTCCATATTTGGCTGCAAAGAATATAATCAATCTGATTTCGGTGTTGACCATCTGGTGATGTCCGTGTGTAGAGTCTTCTCTTGTGTTGTTGGAAGAGGGTGTTTGTTATGACCAGTGCATTTTCTTGGCAAAACTCTATTAGTCTTTGCCCTGCTTCATTCTGTATTCCAAGGCCAAATTTGCCTGTTACTCCAGGTGTTTCTTGAGTTCCTACTTTTGCATTCCAGTCCCCTACTCAAAACGGATTAAAGATCTAAATGTAAGATCAGAAACTATAGAACTCTTAGAGGAAAACACAGGCAGAACACTCGATATCATAAATCAAAGCAAGATTCTATATGACCCACCTCCTAGAGTAATGGAAATAAAAACAAAAGTAAACAAGTGGGATCTGATTAAACTTAAATGCTTTTTCACAGCAAAGGAAACTATAAGAAAGGTGAAAAGACAACCCTCAGAACAGGAGAAAATAATAGCAAATCAAATAACTGACAAAGGATTAATTTCCAAAACATACAAGCAGCTTATACAAATCAATACCTGAAAAACAACCCAATTAAAATGTGGGAAAAAGATCTAAACAGACATTTCTCCAAAGTAGTCATACAGATGGCTAAGAAAGACATGAATAGATGCTCAATATTGCTCATTATTAGAGAAATGCAAAACAAAACTACAGTGAAGTATCACCTCACACCGGTCAGAATGGCCCTCATCAAAATGTCTACACACAGGAGAGGGTGTGGATAAACACTTGCACTGTTGGTGGGAATGTAAATTGATACAGTCACTATGGAAGACGGTATGGCGATTCCTTAAAAAACTAGCAATAAAACCACCATATAACCCAGCAATCCCACTCCTAGGCATATATGCTGAGGAAACCAAAATTGAAAAAGACACATGTACCCCAATATTCACTGCAGCACTATTTACAACAGCTAGGACATGGAAGCAACCTAGATGTCCATTGACAGATGAATGGATAAAGAAGTTGTGGTACACATAAGCAATGGAATATTACTCAGACATAGAAAGGAACACATTTGAGTCAGTTCCAATGAGGTGGATGAACCTAGAGCCTATTATACAGAGTGAAGTAAGTCAGAAAGAGAAAGATAAATATCATATATTAACACATATATACGGAATCTAGAAAGATGGTACCAAAGAATTTATTTGCAGGGCAGCAATGGAGAAACAGACAGAGAGAACAGACTCATGGACATGGGGAGAAGGCAGGAGAGGATGAGATGTATGGTGAGAGTAACATGGAAACTTACATTACCATATGTGAAACAGATAGCCAAAGGGAATTTGCTGTATATCTCAGGGATCTCAAACAGGGTCTCTGTACCAACCTAGAGGGGTGGGATGGGGAGGGAGATGAGAGGGAGGGTCAAGAGGGAGGGGACATACGTATACTTATGGCTGATTCATGTTGATGTTTGACAGAAAACAACAAAACTCTGTAAAGCAATTATTCTTCAATTAAAAAATAAATTTTAAAATAAATGAATTTTAAAAAATCTGTGCTTCAGGATTTGATTAAATTCTTGGAAAGCATTTTCTGCCTCCTGATGGTTGTGGAAGCCTTTCCCCCACAAAACGTTGTCAGGATGCTTGAAGAAGTGGTGGGCAGTTGGCAAGAGGTCAGGTGAATATGGCGGATGAGGCAAAACTTTTGCACCAACCTAATATCACTATTATCAGGAATTTCTGATGGAAAGTATTGGTGTTTGCCAAAAAACAAAACATGGATTTGCTTCAGGGAAGGGGGAAAAGTTTTTTTTCCCTCTTGGGTCTAAATCACACACACTTTCTCAGACACAAAAAAATCAAAGTACGGAAAATTAAATGCTTTTTATTAATGAATTTGCCACACAGAGATTTCGGGTGAGTTAGTCAGAGGCAAAAGTGGTCTCAGGTGAATATTTTCTAGTGGGTAAACATACATAGCCATTTGGTGGGATGGAGATAGGGGCCTTTGGTCTATTTTTAGCCCATTACGTCTGCAGCCTCAGCCAGTGCCTGCACAACTGTGTTCAGTGGAAAGTCTCTTTGTGCCGAATCCAAAGCTTCAGAAGAAGCAATTAAATGTTCATGAGAAGTAAACATGGAAAAGTGGAAAAAACAATTTTCTCCTTACAGATCATTTGAATAAAACTTGGTATCAAAGATGACTGAAGAGAAACTTTCCCGATGACGCTGTGGGTGTGAACATTTTCATAGAGATTTTCCCTAAAAACAGTTTTGCACAATAGCTGCCAAACCTGGCCCAGATGTTTCACATCAGTCTTCTGAGATGGTATCTTCACTGAGGTCAGCAGAAACTCTAGCTGAATTTCCTTAAATCCTGTACCTCCAAGACCAAATGCAACTTAGGCCTTAGGAATTTTGTACCACCTTGGCCAGTTCTGTGTGGCTGGTCACCTTAGCCACCAAAAAAAAAAAATGCTTTTAAATCATTTCTATGTAACAATTAGATTAAAATTTCTTCTTTGAAGTCTGCTTCCAGTTGGCATTTTGGATATCACTTAAATTGAATCTCTGCTTTTGTGCTCATATGTTGGGCCACGGGGCCATGGAGCCTATTAAAGGTTTTTTTTTTTTTAAAAAAAAAAACAAATTTCATTTTAATATTGTTAAAACAGTAACACTAAAAAATGAGACTATGAGTATGCAGTGCCAAGTCAATCCAAATAGCAATTCTGATTTAGAATTGATAATGTGTAAGATCCTAACGGTAACTAGCTATTATAAACATATGTTCTATGTCAAGACAAGCTCTCAGCTACAGAATTCTAAAAATCCTAAAACTCCATCTCCTAAGGTACCAGCAAGGAGGAAAGGGATTCTTAATCTGAGAGCAGAGTAGCAATGGAGTTGCTGGTTACCAGGGGAGGAATCTGAGTCATCACAGCAGGAAGGTTAAAGGACAGTGTATTACACAGAGTTCTATGGCTTCAGAGAACACTAGTCTAAACTATATTTTTAAAACTTTTTTCCCCCAGTCCTAAAATTCACCCAGGAGAAAGAGGCTGGTTTAACTGCAAAGCAGAGAAAATTGATCAGCCTGGAGGGCTGCACCTAGTCGGAGAGGTCGAATGGCATCTTGCTGATGACCTCCCCATTCTCATCGACTATGGTGTCGTAGGCCCAGCGGCGGTTGCGGCAGCAAGTGGGCCCGCACTTGGTGGAGTTACACTTGGGGCACGGGTAGAAGCAACCCAGGCAGCCTTCATCAAGACAGTCACACAGGTGAAGGTGAGCCTGCCCTTTTTGTCATACTTGTTGACTTCGCGTTTTACAGAAACAAACTCATTCTTCTTTGCCATTTGCCTTTTCTTTATCTGCTGCCTTATTTCAGGATTAAAGTTGGCTACCTGAGGCCTGGGATTTTGAAATGACAACCGTTTTAACTGTCGCTCCCCCCGTTTCATTTGCTTCAGTTCCATCTCACTTGGTTTCTCAGGAGAACTTTGACGTGCAGGTCTCTCTCGCATGGAACTGCTCTTTTCTGCTTGTTCACTCATTTCTGCTCACCTGGGGACACAAACAAAGTCACCAACCATTTGTGGGGGCTCAGTCAACCATGAGGATGCTGGAGCTGGTAAAAGTCATTTCAGAATGGGCCTATTAACTTTTTACTTCAAACCTGGCTTAAGTGGATAGGAGCAAGTTTATCAACACCAACAAATCTTTGGACAAAAGTGCTTTTATCAGATAGTATTTCCTCCTTTATTTAACCATCTTTTTCTATCAAATGTTTAAATAACCATTCCTGTTTGTCTAGACTGCTGCTAAGTCGCTTCAGTTGTGTCCGACTCTGTGCGACCCCATAGACGGCAGCCCACCAGGCTTTGCTGTCCCTGGGATTCTCCAGGCAAGAACACTGGGGTGGGTTGCCATTTCCTTCTCCAATGCATGAAAGTGAAAAGTGAAAGTGAAGTCGCTCAGTCGTGTCCAACTCCTAACGACCCCATGGACTGCAGCTAACCAGGCTCTTCTGTCCATGGGATTTTCCAGGCAAGAGTACTGGAGTGGGGTGCCATTGCTTCCTCCATTGTCTAGACTAGTACTTCTCAAACATTACTGTGCATATGAATCATGAAACATCTTGTTAAAAACTAGATTATGATTCAGTTAGGACTGGGGTGGGGCCAGAGAGTCTACCTTTCTAATGTATGCCCAGATTATACTGATATTGCTAATTCCAAGCCTATTTTGAGTCTCAAGGGCCTAGAGCTAAACCAGTAGTGATCAAGGGCAAAAATTGCTTGATCAGGGTCAAAAATTGCTTTGCTTTAATAGAAACCCAGTTATTCTTATCTGAGTGGCCCTAGGATAGAAAAACAACAGGTTTTTATGTAAAGAATCTCTTTCTCTCCACTATGTCCCCCCACCGCCCCCACACAAGGCAAACTCTTGACTTTTCCTCCAGCTAAATTGGTTTGAACAAAGAAAACACAGTCTGAACCACTTCAGATCAATAAACATATTCCTTGTTTCTAATGACTGTAGTAAGTAATGGAAATTGGATGGTCATTTTTAGCAATTGCCTTTTCTCTTTAAAATGTCAGCACATTAGCTGTGGTTTATTTATTTCGCTTGAAGTGACCTCCAATTCTCCTCAGGAAACACTCACAAGCTACTTTAAGGTAATTCATCATATTGAATTAGTGATTGGTTTTTAAAAGGCTTTCTAAAGTCAGTACATTCTCAAGGACTTTCAGTGTCATTTCGCGTCTCTCCTTGTCTCACTGTCTCCCTGTGTATGTCTCTTCCCTCACCACTGCCCCCATCCCTCTGTTTCTCTCCTAATTGGCCCATGTCCTACAGACTCCACAAAGCTTCCCAAACTACTGATAATTGAAAGTAGAGAGGCAGAGGATGCCCATTTCTTTAAGGATGTTCTGCCTAGCTTCAAGAAGCAAACTGGCCGAAAGGAAGGGAGAGGATGGGGCATCAGCTGTGAGAGGATCACCATACTAGAGAAAAATTCCCTTTGCTTCTCACTGGAGAGTTTCAGGCAGTTCCAGAGGACTGGCCACACTCTGTTTGATCCATACTACTAATTTCACACAACAGGTTCCTTTTAGGTCTTCCTTGTCACTTGAACGATGTAGTGTCTACAGAGAGGGAAAAGCAAATGATTCCCCTGAATCTGTCTCTTGAATTGGATTTATTTGCCAGGATCTTGTTGAGTAAATACCCAGGACAGAAATAATACAGTTTCATAGTTTCTAAGTTACTCCAATGTCTTGGCAGGTCTAGAACATTTAGTTTTTTCATTACTCTTATTCTTTGAGTTGTAATTTCACAGTTGACTATTTACCTTACTTTTGGGGGGGGAAGGGTAGCAGCTACCTTTCTGATACATTACCCTAGGCAGAGGAGCCTCAGGCATCACACTGCCAGGGATCAGACACTAGCAATGTCTTCACCACTAACTATCTGACTTTAACTTAAGATGACTTCAGTTGCTTAACCTCAGTTTCCTCATCTGAAAATGGGGGTACTAATAGTACCTTCTCTATGGGTATGCCTTAAATTACGTGCAGTGAGAACTTCAAAGATGATATAAGACCAGGTTTCTGCCGGCAAAGGTTGTCAATCTCCACTGGAGAGATCAAGTGTCTGCAGCTCACTGCAAGGACAGGGAAAGGTGCTCCAGTTCAGATTCGGAGAACCCTATGGGGGGTGGGGGTGGGGGTGGGGTTCGTAATAATCAAATATCAATAGAGGCATTCCTATTTAGAACTAAGCTTTATATCTTTTTTCTGCACCCCCCCAGTTTAGTGAGGTGCTCAGTCACTCAGTTGTGTCCAACTCTTTGCAACCCCATGGACTGTAGCCCTCCAGGCTCCTCTGTCCATTTTCCAGGCAAGAATATTGGAGTGGGTTGCCATTCCCTTTTCCAGAACTAAGCTTTACATTTTAAAGAATTCCGGTTCACCCCCATAATGGTAGGGAAAAAAAAAGTGTGTGTGTGTGTGCATGTGCAAATTTGCCACCATAATTCAGTCTAAAGCCACTATTTTTTTTCATTCATTCAACAAAATATTGATCTGGAGTCTATCATATATGCTAGGACTTGTGCCCTATTTATTGCAGTCACAATGCACACACAAGTCCAGAGTCCTTCAAGCAGTGGCCTTTACAAATATGAATAAATTGGGGTAAAAATCTTTCACTCTTCAATTAAGCAAAATATCTGTGTAGGCCAATTTTAAGGCACAGTATTTGTTTTAGAAACAGGCATCAAGACTGTGGTGGAGAAACTCAACGTTTAGTTATGAATAGCTGTGAACCAAACACAAAACTGATTCTCAATACCTTTGTAGTAAAAGCAGAGTTTGTTGCCTGTCTGAATGTTCCAATGTTGTTCCACTGATATTCCTTTTATTTTTAGAATATAAACAGTTATTAAAAGAAAACAGAATCAGGTTACAATGAGACCTTTTACTGCAGGAGCACTGTAATAGCCCAATGTGCTGGATACTGCAAGTAAAATCACCAGGCAGCTGAACAGATGTGGCCATTTTATGTTCAGCTATAGCACACTCAACCTTTGACATGAGATATGTTTGTGAACCAGAATTGTTAGCTTAAACCCCAGGGCCTGTTAAACCCTTGACCTCTCTCAAAAATGTTGGGAGGATATGTTGAGGCAAACAGTTTAGGGAAATTCAAAATAGAAATAAATACTAGGTGAATGCATTTGAACCCTTGACATTCCAATCCTGTTGGTCAGGAAAGATCTTGGTATTTTCACAGGGAAATATTTTTTCTGTTGAAATCACTTTGAAGGTAACATTATTTTCTTCTTGTCACTCAATTTATTTACTTGTCATAAAACAAAGTGAAAGAACTCTGAGCCCAACCACATAAACGTCTTAAATGCATGAGCTTTATCATTATCTTTCTTACCATAGTTCTGTTAGTCCTTAAATTTCATGGTGCTGAAAATATCCTTTTTGTATTTCTTTTCTGGATTGTTCTCCCTCTGAGCAATGGTTACCAGAATCTTTTAGAATGACATGTATTTGCTAATTGGATTAAAGGTGAGATAATGGAAGACTTTGTTTCCCCAACTATCTGGGTGATACTCTTAATCTGGAAAACAGATGTTTCAACCGTTTTTGCATCTTTGTGTTCATGATTACAGTAAGGTTTCAGAATATTCCAAATGATTCCAATTCGTTTTCCACATAGTTGGAAGCAGGAAGCCATTAAGGTGAACCCCTTAAACTTACATGTAATAATAGGAGGTGAAAGAAGGTAGAAAAGGGAGGGAGGAGTCCATTAGACTTGTTCTTGGTTGATGTTTTTTATACTTCTCTCAGCTCTCAAAACTGTTTGTTTAATTCACTTATTGAAGCAGTTGATGCTTTTTATTATCCCATGCACACAGATTAAAAATATTAAAATATACTTACTAATTGGAAGATGAAAGATAATCCTTATTTAGGTGGTTACACTACTTTCACCGCAGACAGTCCTTTTACCTAAAACACCATAAAGAGACAGTTTATCATCTATTCATTAGGGGGAAAATGTGTTAAATGTAACATACGAATAAAATCTCCTGTCCTTCCCAATAATTGTGTGTTTTTAAAATTTTTTTATTATTATTTTAAATTTTATTTGGCTGCATTGGGTCTTAGTTTCAACATGTGGGATCTAATTCCCTGACCAGGGAGCAAACCTGGGCCCCCTGCATTGGAAGTGCAGAGTCTTAGCCACTGGACCACCAGGGAATTCCAATAATTGTGTCTCTTAACTTTCATCTTTCATCTAAAAATGTTTATACAAGTTTTGTAGGCCATTGGTATTTGAGAAAATGGGAGGAAAATGGTTATTACTGAAATAGTCTTAATGAAAAATAGTTTCAAATGTTCAAATTATGTTAAAAAAAAAAGCAAAGGGGGCAAAAGAAATCTTATTACAATAGTACCCTGGCTGAAAGTTTCAACAAATTTAGTCTTTTAAAAAAACCTTCAGTAATAGTAATAAAGAAAGAGATCCTTTTCGTTTAACAGTGAGAATGATTAATTTGGCATTAGAAACACTTCACATTTTCCATAACTGATACTGGGAATCAAAGATGTATGGGAACTTTGTCTATATTTGAGGTTATACAAAAGCCTTGATGTATACAGAAGTGGAAATTCTTGGGTCCCGCACCCAGAAATTCCAATTCATTAAGTCTGGGGGGTTGCCTGTGACCCTGTATTTTTAACAAACAGCCCTGGTGATTCTGATGTTGGTTTTCCAGGGACCACACCTGGAGAAGGGTGGTTGTGTAACTCTTCTGAGATTGTAACAGAGCCCAGCTCTGCCTGCCATCCTTTGCTCCCACAGCTGTTGCTAAATATCCTTCAACAAAGATCTTTAGGGAGATGACTTTCATACAGTTTGATCTCTTGAGATACATTCTGAGTGATCCTCAGTTATGACAGTTAAACACCTTTGATTAATTCACTATACTCCTCCTGAAATTAGTGAATATACGAGGGTGTATCTGGTAACTGTCTACAACCACACTACATATTTGGCCAGAACCCTCTGGTTAAATAGAGGTGGGGCTGCCTATTCACCTAGATTTGAAATACAAATGAAATATTAAAATTCAAATGAAGGACTCTTACCCTACCACCATTATATACTGGGGTCTTCCCTGGTGGCTCAGAGGTTAAAGCATCTGCCTGCAATGCGGGAGACCTGGGTTCAATCCCTGGGCCGGGAAGATCTCCTGCAGAAGGAAATGGCAACCCACTCCAGTACTCTTGCCTGGAGAATCCCATGGACGGAAGAGCCTGGTAGGCTACAGTTCACGGGGTCGCAAAGAGTCAGACGTGACTGAACCACTTCACTTTATTATATAGTGGAGAAGAGATGATGTCATTTGAAGCAAATCATAAGAGACAGTGCCCATACATTAAAAAGATGTTGAAAGGGTAAAGAGAAGGGGTTGAATTTAGACAAAGATCTGGTTATTTTGACAACTGGTATATAGTGTAGTCTGTTTTGCTGAATTTCACCAGCTCTTGCTTCTGTTTGTCTTCCTAAATAAAATTAGATGTGTTCCTGCAAGCAGAATGTAAGAAGGCTTCTGGTGAATTCTAGACTGTCTCCGAGAAGTGTGTCCCTCATCACAAATACCTGGAGTGGGGGAGGATCCAGAAAGCTGCCACGCCCACAGAACTGCTTTTCTGTGCCTCCAACGAGTGCTGGACCAGTTCTACAAAGGAGGCCAGACAAGTGCTTACAAATGAGGCACAAGGTAGAGTTCCTACGGGATCCAACTATTTATTTCTTCCCTTTTTAACCACCCTTCTTTTCTCCTCTGTTGGCACCCTGCAGAAGGGAAGTGTGGAAGAATGTAGTATTTGTTCATAATTTTTCTTCCTATTCTCTGTATTGTGCATAGTTTCATTAGGTAGATTATACTTCTCCATCCCATTGACCTTGAAATTCGCCATATGACTTGCTCGGGCTAAGGGAAAATAGGCACAAGTGATCATTAATGAGTTCTGCAGTGAGATATTAAAGGGCATTGCAAATTTCTGCCAAGTTCTTCTTGTATTTCTGTCATCTGCCATGAGAAGTGCATACCCCAGGAAGCTGCTGACTGCAAAATGAGACACATATGAACAGACCTCAGTCTGATTCATAGCCTTAAGCAGAGCTGCCATAAGTGACCCATAGACACATGAGTAAGAACGTCAATGGTATCTTAGTCAACCACTAAGATTTAGGGGTGGGGTGTTTGCTATGCAACAGGATCATAGCCTTAGCCAAATAACACATGAGGGTAACTGCCATTTACTTGGGACTCACTCCTTGCCAAGCACCACTAACATTAGCTCGTTTAATCTATAAAATTTCCTTCTGAGATCTGCTAATGATTCCATCTTTCATGAAACATCTGCTCAGAGAAGGCAAGGACTCATAGCTAACAAGAGGCTGAGCCAGAAACTCAAATTCACGTGTACCCACACTCAAATATTGCATTGGCCAAAAAGTTCATTTGGGTTTCTTGTGACATTTCATGGAAAAACCTGAATGAACTTTTTGGCCAACCCAATACAGTGATTGTTCCATGGCTTTTTCCTATTTTTCCTGCAGTTGAAACCACAGGTGATAGCAACAACCACCACATAAAGCACAAGTTCACTCTTTTATGAAGGGCACTTTCCTGGGTCTTTTTTCAATCCAATTCCTAATTGGGATACTTAAGTTCTGTTTAGTTCTGCTCTGGATTGAATCATAGCCCATGAGATTTGAAATGGTAAGTCTTCAGTTCGGAAAGTATTGTGCTTTAGAAACCACAGGAAGGCTTAAAATAGATTGGAATATTCTGAGGTTATAGGTAGGAGAGAAAATGTACCAGATAAAAACCAGTTGAGCCGGTGTTTTGAGCTTTTCTTGACTAAACCAGACAGACTCCACAGAAACTACTCAGGATCCTCGCTGTGACCCCACTGCAAGAGACAACCATTCAGAAAGCACCGCCAGGACTGTTGCAGTGACACTCAGAAGGAAATATTTCCCGTCTCTGGCTGCCCATTGGAATCACTTGGAGACCTTGAGGGGGAAAAAAAAAATCTGGGCCCTGCTGACAAACAAACTCAATCGACATTTCTGGGTGAGAAGCTGAGCATGTTTTTTTTTTTTTTTTTTTTTTTTTTGTGGGGGGGTGCGGAATGTGAATTTTTAAAAGTTCCCCAGGTAATTCTATTTTCTTTGACCACACTGAGTCGTGTGCAGGATACTAGTTCCCAGATCAGGGAACAAACACTGGTCACTCCCCCACCCCCGTCTACAGTGGAAGCGTAGAGTCCCAACCATTGGACCACCAGGGAAGTCCCCCCAGGTGAGTCTAATAGGCAGCCAGAGTTGTGACCCACTAAGCTACACTGGTGGAGAAGGCAATGGCAACCCACTCCATTACTCTTGCCTGGAAAATCCCATGGACAGAGGAGCCTGGTAGGCTGCAGTCCATGGGGTCTCGAAGGGTCGGACACGACTGAGCTACTTCACTTTCACTTTTCACTTTCATGCATTGGAGAAGGAAATGGCAAGCCACTCCAGTGTTCTTGCCTGGAGAATCCCAGGGATGGTGGAGCCTGGTGTGCTGCTGTCTATGGGTTCTCACAGAGTTGGACACGACTGAAGTGACTTAGCAGCAGCAAGCTACACTGGTGGCTCAGATGCTAAAGAATCTGCCTGTGATGCCAGAGAGACCTGGGTTCAATCCCTGGGCTGAGAAGATCCCCTGGCGCAGAGTGTGGCAACCCACCGCAGTATTCTTGCCTGGAGAATTCCATGGACAGAGGAGCCTGGTGGGCTACAGTCCACGGGGTCGCAAAGAGTTGGACACAACTGAGTGGCCAAACACAGTGCAAGCTGTAATAGAAGATGGGCTTCCCTGGTGGCTCAGTGGTAAAGATTCCACCTGCTAATGCAGGAGATGTGGTTTCCATCCCTGTGTGGGGAAGATCCCCTGGAGGAGGGCATGGCAACCCACTCCAGTATTCTTGCCTGGAGAATCCCATGGACAGAGGAGCCTGGTGGGCTACAGTCCACGGGGTTGCCAAGAGACACAACGGAGCGACTCAACAACAACAAAAGCTAGAAGATGGACAAAAAAAATGTATTTCCTGATTTGCTGATATTTAACATTAAAAGCCAATTCTAGCCAATGACTCACTCATGGAGACTGGAGTGTCAGCTTTGCATGTCTTTGAACTTCTTACCTACTCTCCTATCATCATTTACCTTTACTCTCCTTTACCATTTCTCTTTCCTCCGTGGAATATTTACTGAATCTATAGTTATTTACTGAAATCCACACCTATGTTAATTCCTAAAGTGGAGTTTGCCAAGGGCTAGACTGTAAACATTTATAGAGTTTGTAAAGAATTCACTAAAACTGTTATCTGCTAACTTAAAGAGGAGAGATGTCAGCGGCTTCATTGGCCAAATAAATAAAACCCAGACTGTCGTTTATAGTGATTGTATACATGGTTCATACTCTCCTATGAATATTTTGGAGCACTGACATTCTAGTTTAATTTGCACATACAAGTTTCCAAGGATTAGCCGCGACTGGCATAGCCCGAGATTCAGACATGCATGCTATCTTGCTCCTGCATACAGAGACCCCTTGTGGCACTTATTTGACTGCCTCTCAGGGTATGTGGGAAACTTTCTATTTCTTTTACAGTAAGATACACAACTCTTTTACTGCACTGGTGGCAACTGATTTTTTTCGATGCATTTGAATGAAAATAATATCTAAGATTTATGGAGTATTGTCTATGTGCCAGGCACTATCCTTAGTGTTTTACATGCATTAACTCATTTAATCCTTAACTCTACAAGGTAGATGATCTAGTTATTGTCCTCATTTTACAGAAGAAAAAAACTGAGGCACAGAAAAATTAAGTAAGGTGTCTAAGGTCACACACTTACTAAAGGATAAAGCTGGAATTTGAACCCAGAAAGTCTAGTTCCAGAATCTGGATTTTGAGCCACTAGAAATACCACATCCCTTAGTAGGTAGGGGACTGATCTGAGTACATTTTAGGGGAGGCTGTAGAGCAACCAGTAGTCTCCTCAATGCTAGTGGAAGTGCAAACTGGTACAAGCACAAAGAAACTGTTTGCTAACAGTTGATACCTACTAAAGCTGAACACCTGCTTACCCTAAGACCCAGTAATTCCTGGGCACATATCCCAAAGCAGTGCATACGTGTGTTGATGAAAGGACATGAATTTGGGTGTTTGCAACAGCACTGAACTGGAAACTACCCAAAGGTCCATCAACAGGAAGCGGATAAACACATTCTAGTGCATTTATACCGCTGTGCAGCAATGAGAAGAAACAATGTATCACTACACAGAGTAATAAGGAAGGCTCTCACAAACAGGTCCATCAACAGGAAAGCGGATAAACACATTCTAGTGCATTTATACTGCTGTGCAGCAATGAGAAGAAACAATGTATCACTACACAGAGGAATAAGGAAGGCTCTCACAAACAGAATGCGGACTGAGAGAAGTCAGGAAAAAAGAGCACAGGCTATATGTTTCTATTTATATAAAGTACAGAGGCAGGCAAAAGGAATCTCTGCTATTAGGGGTCAGGCTATTGGTTACCCCAAGGGGGAGAAGCTGTGTCTGGAATGAGTATTTGGGGTAGGGGGTTTCTGGGGTTGTGGGTGAAGATTTATTTACTTATTTGTGCTATGTGGCTTGTGGGATCTAGTTCCCAGACCAGGGATTGAAACCGTGCCCCCTGCAGTAGAAACACAGAGTCCTAATCACTAGACTGCTACGGAAATCCCAAGTCCTCTTTATTGATCTGGTTATTGGCCACAGCATGTTTAAAGTTCTGAAAGTTCAGTGAGCTTACATTTAGGTTACATGCACTCTTCTGTATGTACACTATCTATCAATAAAAAATTTGCAAGGGTACTACCTGTGATCAAATATTACCTAGGAGATTTCATTAAATATTTTCAAATAAACAATGCATATTTAAGGAAAGTAGTCATTCCAGGCAATAAAAGAGTAAGTTTCTGCTATCTCTAGTTCTTCCCTCACTTTCCTGCCTTTTATCACAAATGCCAACCTGATGATTTAATAATAATAAGAGATGGGTCAGGTATATGAACGGGTTCAGTGTGTTTGCCTCCAGACAGGAGTTCAAAGGCAGGGTAACTAATGAGAGTTGTATGAAGGTACTGAAGCCATACTCACAGAAAACTAGTCAATCTAATCACACTAGGACCACAGCCTTGTCTAACTCAATGAAACTAAGCCATACCCATGGGGCAACCCAACATGGGCGAGTCATGGTGGAGAGATCTGACAGAATGTGGTCCGCTGGAGAAGGGAATGGCAAACCACTTCAGTATTCTTGCCTTGAGAACCCCATGAACAGTATGAAAAGGCAAAATGATAGGATACTGTAAGAGAAACTCCCCAGGTCAGTATATGCCCAATATGCTACTGGAGATTAGTGGAGAAATAACTCCAGAAAGAATGAAGGGATGGAGTCAAAGCAAAAAGAATACCCATTTGTGGGTGTGACTGGTGACAGAAGCAAGGTCCGATGCTGTAAAGAGCAATATTGCATAGGAACCTGGAATGTCAGGTCCATGAATCAAGGCAAATCGGAAGTGGTCAAACAAGAGATGGCAAGAGTGAATGTAGACATTCTAGGAATCAGCGAACTGAAATGGACTGGAAGGGGTGAATTTAACTCAGATGACCATTGTATCTACTACTGCGGACAGGAATCCCTCAGAAGAAATGGAATAGCCAACATGGTCAACAAAAGAATCCGAAAAGTAGTACTTGGATGCAATCTCAAAAACGACAGAATGATCTCTGTTCGTTTCCAAGGCAAACCATTCAATATCACGGTAATCCAAATCTATGCCCCAACCAGTAATGCTGAAGAAGCTGAAGTTGAACAGTTCTATGAAGACCTACAAGACCTTTTAGAACTAACACACAAAAAAGATGTCCTTTTCATTATAGGGGACTGGAATGCAAAAGTAGGAAGTCAAGAAACACCTGGAGTAACAGGCAAATTTGGCCTTGGAATACGGAATGAAGCAGGGCAAAGACTAATAGAGTTTTGCCAAGAAAATGCACTGGTCATAACAAACACCCTCCTCCACACGAGAAGACTCTACATATGGACATCACCAGATGGTCAACACTGAAATCAGATTGATTATATTCTTTGCAGCCAAAGATGGAGAAGCTCTATACAGTCAGCAAAAACAAGACCAGGAGCTGACTGTGGCTCAGACTATGAACTCCTTATTGCCAAATTCAGACTTAAATTGAAGAAAGTAGGGAAAACCACTAGACCATTCAGGTATGACCTAAATCAAATCCCTTATGATTATACGGTGGAAGTGAGAAATAGATTTAAGGGCCTAGATCTGATAGAGTGCCTGATGAACTATGGACTGAGGTTTGTGACATTGTACAGGGGACAGGGATCAAGACCATCCCCATGGAAAAGAAATGCAAAAGAGCAAAGTGGCTGTCTGGGGAGGCCTTACAAATAGCTGTGAAAAGAAGAGAAGTGAAAAGCAAAGGAGAAAAGGAAAGATATAAACATCTGAATGCAGAGTTCCAAAGAATAGCAAGAAGAGATAAGAAAGCCTTCTTCAGCGATCAATGCAAAGAAATAGAGGAAAACAACAGAATGGGAAAGACTAGAGATATCTTCAAGAAAATCAGAGATACCAAAGGAACATTTCATGCAAAGATGGGCTCGATTAAGGACAGAAATGGTATGGACCTAACAGAAGCAGAAGATATTAAGAAGAGATGGCAAGAATACACAGAAGAACTGTACAAAAAAGATTATCATGACCCAGATAATCACGATGGTGTGATCACTGACCTAGAGCCAGACATCCTGGAATGTGAAGTCAAGTGGGCCTTGGGAAGCATCACTACGAACAAAGCTAGTGGAGGTGATGGAATTCCAGTTGAGCTATTCCAAATCCTGAAAGATGATGCTGTGAAAGTGCTGCACTCAATATGCCAGCAAATTTGGGAAACTCAGCAGTGGCCACAGGACTGGAAAAGGTCAGTTTTCATTACAATCCCAAAGAAAGGCAATGACAAAGAATGCTCAAACTACCGCACAATTAAACTCATCTCACATACTAGTAAAGTAATGCTCAAAATTCTCCAAGCCAGGCTTAAGCAATACGTGAACCGTGAACTTCCTGATGTTCAAGCTGGTTTTAGAAAAGGCAGAGGAACCAGAGATCAAATTGCCAACATCCACTGGATCATGGAAAAAGCAAGAGAGTTCCAGAAAAACATCTATTTCTGCTTTATTGACTATGCCAAAGCCTTTGACTGTGTGGATCACAATCAACTGTGGAAAATTCTGAAAGAGATAGGAATACCAGACCACCTAACCTGCCTCTTGAGAAACCTATATGCAGGTCAGGAAGCAACAGTTAGAACTGGACATGGAACAACAGACTGGTTCCAAATAGGAAAAGGAGTACGTCAAGGCTGTATATTGTCACCCTGTTTATTTAACTTATATGCAGAGTACATCATGAGAAATGCTGGACTGGAAGACACAAGCTGGAATCAAGATTGCTGGGAGAAATATCAATCACCTTAGCTATGCAGATGACACCACCCTTATGGCAGAAAGTGAAGAGGAACTCAAAAGACTCTTGATGAAAGTGAAAGTGGAGAGTGAAAAAGTTGGCTTAAAGCTCAACATTCGGAAAATGAAGATCATGGCATCCGGTCCCATCACTTCATGGGAAATAGATGGGGAAACAGTGGAAACAGTGTCAGACTTTATTTTTCTGGGCTCCAAAATCACTGCAGATGGTGACTGCAGCCATGAAATTAAAAGACACTTACTCCTTGGAAGGAAAGTTATGACCAACCTAGATAGCATATTCAAAAGCAGAGACATTAGTTTGCCAACAAAGGTTCATCTAGTCAAGGCTATGGTTTTTCCTGTGGTCATGTATGGATATGAGAGTTGGACTGTGAAGAAAGCTGAGCACCGAAGTATTGATGCTTTTGAACTGTGGTGTTGGAGAAGACTCTTGAGAGTCCCTTGGACTGCAAGGAGATCCAACCAGTCCATTCTGAAGGAGATCAGCCCTGGGATTTCTTTGGAAGGAATGATGCTAAAGCTGAAACTGCAGTACTTTGGCCACCTCATGCGAAGAGTTAACTCTTGGAAAGGACTCTGATGCTGGGAGGGATTGGGGGCAGGAGGCAAAGGGGACGACAGAGGATGAGATGGCTGGATGGCATCACTGACTCGATGGACGTGAGTCTGGGTGAACTCTGGGAATTGGTGATGGACAGGGAGGCCTGGCGTGCTGCGATTCATGGGGTCACAAAGAGTCGGACACGACTGAGCGACTAATCTGATCTGATCTCTGATGGTTGGTAGGAGGTATCAAAACAAAGGGTCCCTGGCTCACTCCCTTTGCATCTCCTGGAGCACTCACGAGGGTGTGGAAATAGCTTTCTTTTGTAGAAATCTGCAAGAATGAGGAAACTGAGGTCTCCGTTAAGAAGTGACTGACTCCACATGACACTCTGCCTAAGGGCAATCCCCTCTGAGGAGAGAGTCACTGGAAGCGGGTGGACCAGCTCACAGTAGGAATTCTCACTACTCCTGCTCACCTGTGTAAGCAACTCATCAGCCACCCCTTTATATTTGAGGGGTAGAGCCCAATCTACCATGGCCTGTTTATCCCACTTCTGCCTTAGAGAGAAAGACTTCATTAACTGTCACAAAGGCAATGCTTTACCAGTCAAAGCGCTACCTTCTGTTTGCCTAAAACGTATGCCTACAAAATCTTTTATCACTATAGATGCTGTCAGCCAGGTTCTTTCTGATAAGTTCTACAGGGAAGAACTTTTGATTCTAGCTCAAAATTATAATCAAAACAGCCACAAAATTCACCTCTATTATCAGGCAAGACATGAACCTGGCCATCTTACCAGGTTTTCTTTTTCTTCCTCTGTGCACTGCACAGAATTATGGAACTAAATATAAGATAACTTTGGCAAATACTTTTCTTAGAATTCTGCTGATTATTCTCAGGGGGAAAGTCATATATAAAGAAACTAGGTTGACTTAATTACTAAGTTTAGTCATCAATCATTTAGTGAATTTGCTCCAGGTCTTATTTCCAGTTGCATTTTAAATTTCAATCTATTTTCAGGACCAGATTTATTCCCCTGTCCCTCTCCTCATCACCTCTCCCACCACAGAAGCCATGCTGGATTTACCCTTAGTTTTCCTTAGTCCCACTAAGCCCTTGTGGGAAAGAAAGACTTCCGGTGAGAAGTGATGAGGGAGGGAGGGAGGAGGAGAAGTGTCCGACTCTTTGCGACCGCATGGACTGTAGCCCGCCAGGCTCCTCTGCCTATGGAATTTCCCAGGCAAGAATACTGGAGTGGGTTACCATTTCCTTCTCCAGGAGATCTTTCCAAGCCAGGGATTGAACCTGTGTCTCTTGCATCTCCTGCATTGGCAGGCAGATTCTTTACCACTGAGCCATAAGGGAAGCCCGTCCTGGCCTTACCTGAGTTGATTTAAGGTCCCTTTCATCTGGGAGGCAAAAGAGGAAAGATCTCTGGATAGAGGGGTGACAGAAGACAAATTCTTAACCTGGTGTCTGCCCTGTGCCTCATCTGATGAGAGTTCTGGGGCCCCCTAGAGGGAGGGGTCAGTGTCTAATGGCTGAAGGTGCTCTGTTCATCAGAGGTTCTGACATGTTGGGCCCAAGAAGGGGTTATGTGATTATTGTGCAGAGGAGATACAACATGAAAAGAAAATTTCTCAAGATAAAGTAAAAAAGGGCGAGAAGGGTTATGCTTCCCAGACCTACTCTTCCTGAGACCATCACATAGCACTGGGGCTATAGGACCTTAAAGTGAGCGCTGGAGAATGGCAAGTCATAGAAGAGAAATAGAAATAGGTGCCTACCTGGCAACCACGAAGTACCAATAGGTACGTGACAACAAACACAGCTCAGAAGAACATGGGCAAGCGTCTTCCTAACTACCTGTAAGATACTTGCCCTGTGAAGTCCCAGGGGCATCGAGGAATTTCTAGTGGCAGTTGGAAGAGCAAGCCATTCAAAATGGCTGTGTTCTTGCTCTCTGTCTCTCCCCTTTATGACTAGTGCCTACTCCACCTACACCCTATGTGCAGGACAAACCTTCCCACCTCCTTGCCCCACGGCCCAGCTAACTATAGCTTACCAAACGGCTGATGAGGAGTCGGCCCCTCAACTGCTTTCCGCGATCAGCCGTTTCTGCACATTGGCAGACTTGGGTGCCCACAAGTATGGGTTCTTATGTGCGCATGCGTGCGTAGTGCGTGCGCGCATGTGTGCGTGAGTGGTGTGCGCATGTGTGCTTACGTGGGCATCCGCGTGCATGTGCAGATGCCCGAGTGCGTGCATGGGAGCGTGTCTACGTATGTGCTTGCGTGCATGTGTGTGTGTGTGCCTGCGTGCGTGAGTGCATAGCTGCGTGGTTGGCCACATGCGTGCATAAGCGGGTGCCTGAGTCCGTGCGTGCATGGGCGCCTAGGTTTGTGGGTGCCTGCGTCCTTGCACATGTGCATGTTCAGCCATGTCCCAGTCTTTGACTGTAGCCTGCCAGGCATTCTCCAGATGAGCATAGCCATTTCCTTCTCCAGGGTATCTGCCTGGCAGGATCACCTGAGGTCAATTCCCATACAATTGGTAATCCTGGCTTCCCCCAGCCCCAGCAGTGAAACCTGCCAACGTGTCCGTCCTGCCTGCTTGCTCCTGCCTTGCACACGATGGGATGTTGTTCCAGGACCTTGCTTGAGAAAGACAGGGCCCTCCATCGGGTAAACCATGATGTCTTCATCTCTGTCGCTGACTTAGGGCCCTTTCTTAGGTCGTGAAACTGGGCGAGTCAGGCCTTGCTGGCCTGTGGGATGCAGCAGAACAGTAGTCTTGGGCTAGGAATCCCTAATTTGGGCATAAATGTGTGTGTTTTTTAAATTTTATTTAGTTTTTGGTTGTGCTGGATTTTTGTTGCTGCTCAGGGGCTTTCTCTAGATGGGGAGAACTGGGGCTTCTCATTGCAGTGGCTTCTCTTGCGGAGCACTGGTTCTAGGGCACGTGGGCTGAGTAGTTGTGGTTCACCGGCTTAGTTGCTCCAGGGCATACGGACAGGGAGGGATTGAACCAGTGTACCTGCATTGGCAGATGGATTCTTTTCCAATGTGACATCATTCATACCCAAACTGCCAAGATCTGGGAATATTTTAATTATTCCAGAGTAGGGTGTGTTGCCCAATCTCCTTAGAGAAGATTATACAGATGGTGTTTTGTCAAACTACTTCCATTATATTAAGGTGCTCTGTGGAAAGAATAGTCAATAATCAAAATAGTTTGAGAATACTGGATTAAATAACATTAAGTAGATGTCTTTACTGAAAAACTCATGTCATTAATGTGCTAATGGAGCAGTGAATCCTTGTGTCAATCAGGATATGCTAGGTTATGCTGCTACAAAAATTGACTCTAAAATTTCAGTGGCGTATATCAACAAAGGTTTATTTCACTAGTCCTGCCACACATCATCTTCTCTTTGGGACCTAGGCTGAAGCAACAGACTATTTGTCATTTGTTAGTATTCAAGAGAAATTTATCTTTATTTTTACACAGAATAAAGTGCACAAGTCTTATGATTTTCTATGTAGAAGTGCAGGGAAGTTAATGCCCGTGGAACAAACTTTGATCAGTGTAGAGACAGGAGACAGCAGAGAGTCAGCAGCTAAGTTCCCTATGCGTTCCCTCTCTGATGGGCTGTAATGGGGCACAGATCTTTCTTTTCATCTTGGTACCAGGTGGACACACCTGAGAGAAGCAGCTGTTTCTCTCATAGAGTTTGATGGAAAGTTTGTTGGGAAGCAGTGGCCAGTATCACAGGACATCATCTTATATTTGAATATTGATTCATTTATTTGGCTGCTTGGAGTCTTCGTTGTGGCATGTGGGATCTTTAGTTGTGGCGTGTGAACTCTTCTTTGCGGCATGTAGGATCTAGTTCCCAGACCAGGGACTGAACCCAGGCCCCCTGCTTTGGGAGTGTGGAGTCTTAGCCACTGGACCACCAGGGAAGTCCCTCACCTTGTATTTGAATCTCCCTCTTTTCTCCTCACTTTAGCTGCCATGGATTATACCTCCCACGAAAGCTTTAGCATTTAAACCTTTCTTCAGGCTCTGTTTTCCAGGGAACCCAGGATAACACAGTGTGGGAAAATACCAGGGCTTTCTGGTCTCATAGACCAGTGGAATTGTGCTATGTTAGGCCTCCTTGGTATTTCTCCATCTCACAAAGTCACACTCAGCTTTGCACATGCTGTTTCTCTATATTGAATGTTCTTCTTTCAGACATATGCATGGTTTATTCCCTCACCTCCTTCAGGTCATTGCCCAAATATTGCCTACTTTCTGAGACCATCCCTTCTCTCCTATTTAAATTTGCACACATATACTGCACTGTATTCCTTCACCCCCCATTTATTTTATTTATTGTTATCTCTAGAATAATAGCTCCATATTATATCTCATCATTCTTGGTAAGCTCCATGAGAGGAAAAACATTCAGTAAGTATTTGTGTGGCAGCTGGATGGATGGATGGGTGATGGATGAATGGATGAATAGAGTGATGGATGAATAGATGAACAGATGGAGCAGTTGGTGATAAGGAGCTGTTCTTTTTCATGGTTCAGGATCTCTGTAAACATGGTATAAAAAAACTCCAAATGAACTTCAGTTTCAGGATTCATGGGCAGTTCAGAAAAGAACTGTTGAATCAAACTGTGCTGAATGTTTTCTTCAGTTACTCCCATAAATGGTTGAGCTAATCAATTTTGGAAGACATCCTAGTATGCCTTCCAAACAGTCTCATTAGGCTGTTTGAAACTATTGATGTCAGAATATAGCACTCTTATCCCTTCCTTTTTCATCGTTAATTAATGGGTTAAAAGTCCACTATAGCAGTGTTATGGAGAAGGCAATGGCACCCCACTCCAGTACTGTTGCCTGGAAAATCCCATGGATGGAGGAGCCTGGTAGGCTGCAGTCCATGGGGTCGCGAAGAGTCAAACACGACTGAGCGACTTCACTTTCACTTTCCACTTTCATGCACTGGGGAAAGAAATGGCAACCCACTCCAGTGTTCTTGCCTGGAGAATCCCATGGACGGAGAAGCCTGGTAGGCTGCAGTCCATGGGGTCCCACAGAGTTTGACACGACTGAAGCGACTTAGCAGCATAGAAGTGTTAAAATCTAGCCCAGGAAGAAGGTGGTCCTGGACTGTTGGCTAGCTGCATCTCATTCCATCTGATGCTGCTGAGGCCTGGCCATCAGTGTGCATTTGAGGGAGACAACAAAAACCCACCGATAAGATGGCTGGAGAGCTTGCTAAGTTTAGAGGCATCTGGTTTTTAGCAAAATGGAAGTTTGTTCTTTAAAAATTTTGTTTTAAATTATTAATTTATGAAGAGATAAAGAATGCTTGGATTTTTAAGCCAGATAGCTTGGGTTCACAAAATCATTCTACCTATATTAAGGTGAGGAAAGGCCATCTGTTTGTCTGGAAGAGAATTGCCTAGCTTTTGAGTACCTTCTAAAGTGGCAAATGATGAACCATCTTAAGTGGGTTGCTTTAGTCATGTCTATAGTTTGTTTAGTATTTTAACTATTTATAAGGCACGCCATAATGTTGGGAAATGAATATAAACCCTAGTTTGGGTGGTATCTGGATGTTTGTAGCCCTTGTTTAGTACCTATAATTCTAACCATAAAAGCTTCTACTTAGTGCTTATGATGATCCAGGAATCACATTCAATGCTTTCAGTATGCTGTTTTTTCTTCACAGCAATCTTAGGAGTGAAATATTATTATCCCCATTTTAAAGGCCAGGAAACTACCATTTAATGGGGTTGAGAACCTGCCCAGGGTCTTACAGCCATTAAGGATCACAGGCATGGCTTTACCATGTTTGTAGTTCAGTTGCCCAGTCATATCCCACTCTTTGTGACCCCATGGACTGCAGCACGCCAGGCCTCCCTGTCCCTCACCATCTTCCGGAGTTTGCCCAAGTTCACGTTCATTGCATCAGTGATGCCGTTCAGCCATCTCATCCTCTGACACCCTCTTTGCCTGCCCTCGATCTTTCTCAGCATCAGGGACTTTTCCAATGAGTTTTCTGTTTGCATAAGATGACCAAAATACTGGAGCTTCAGCTTCAGCATCAATCCTTCCAGTGAATATTCAGGCTTAATCTCCCTTAATATTGACTGGTTCGACCCCTTGCTGTCCAAGGGACTTTCAGGAGTCTTCTCCAGCTCCACAGTTCGAAGGCATTAATTCTCCTGCGTTCCAATCTCACAACCATACATGATGACTGGGATGACCATAGCCCTGACTATATGGACCTCTGTTGGCAGAGTAATGTCTCTGCTTTTCAACGCACTAAGTTTTTCATTGCTTTCCTGCCAAGAAGCAATTGTCTTCTGAATTCATGGCTGCAGTCACTATCTTCAGTGATTTTGGAGCCCAAGAAGAGGAAATCTGTCACTACTTCCACCTTTTTCCCCACTATTGGCCATGCAGTAATTGGGCTGGAAGGCATGACCTTAGTTTTCTGAATATTTAGTTTTAAGCCCACTCTTTGACTCTCCTCCCTCACCCTCATCAAGAGGCTCTTTAGTTCCTCTTTGCTTTCTGCCATTAGAGTGATATCATCTGCATATCTGAGGCTGCTGATGTTTCTCCTGCCTATCTTGATTCAGACTGGTAACTCATCCAGCCTGGCATTTCTCCCGATGTGCTCTGCATATAGGTTAGACAGAGTGACAGCAGACAGCCCTGTCATACTCCTTTCTCGATCTTAAACCAATCAGTTGTTCCATACAGGGTTTTAACTGTTGCTTCTTGACCTGCATACAGGTTTCTCAAGACAGGTAAGATGGTCTGGTATTCCCATCTCTCTAAGAGCTTTCCATAGCTTGTCATGATCTATACAGTCAAATGATCTATACATGAACTATACATCAGGGCTTCCCTGATGGCTCAGAGGCTAAAGCGTCTGCCTGCAATTCAGGAGACATGGGTTCGAGCCCTGGGTTGGGAAGATCCCCTGGAGAAGGAAATGGCAACCCACTCCAATATTCTTGCCTGGAGAATCCCATAGACAGAGGAGCCTGGTGGGCTACAGTCCATGGGGTTGCAAAGAGTCGGACACGACTGAGCAACTTCACTCACTCACTTCACTCATACAGTCAAACGCTTTTGTGTAGCTGATGAAACAGAGATAGCTATTTTTCTGAAATTCCCTTGCATTTTCTATACTCCAGCAAATGTTGGCAATTCGATCTCTAGTTCCTCTTCTTTTTCTAAACCCAGCGTGGACATCTGGAAGTTCGTGATTCACCTAATTCTGAAGCCTAGCATGCAAGATTTTAAGCATGACCTTACTAGCATGGGAAATGAGTGCAATTGTCTGATGGTTAGAACATTCTTTAGTACCACCTTTCTTGGGAATTGGGTTGAGGATTGACCTTTTCCAGTCATATGGCCACTGCTGGGTCTTCCAGATTTGTTGACATAATGAATGCAACATTTTGATGGCATTCTCCTTTAGAGATTTGAATAGTTCTGTTGGAATTCCATCGCATCCACTAGCTTTATTAACAGCAGTGCTTCTTAAGGCCCACTTGGCTTCACACTCCAGAATGTCTGGGTTTGGGTGACTAACCACACCATTGTAGTGATCCGGTTCATTAAGATCTTTTTTATACCATTCTTCCGTGTATTCTTTCCATCTCTTCTTGATCTCTTCAGCATCTACTAGATCTCTACCATGTTTATCCTTTATTGTGCCCATCTTTGGGTGGACTCCATGCTTGCAGACTCCTGAATCCAAGCTCTGGGGTTTGAAGAAAAAGGGAAAAGGCTATATAAAAAGTGTTGAGTTCTGAACTCTCAAGTGATAAAATTTAGATGATTCAATACTATTGACATACTTCTAACCCTGGTAGAATCCACCTTGTTCAGGAGGAGGGACACATGCATGCACATACACACACACACGCACACATACATACAAACAATAACACAGAGATACACTTTTATTTATATGCACATACACATACACACACACCAGCCCTTGGCCATTCACACCAAGGCAATTAGCAGACACTCGTATTCTGGGATCCTTCAGGCTCAGAGCCAAGTTAAAAGACAGACCAAATGCATAATGGTTTTGAGCACCAATCTGTAAAGGTAATACCATTTCCAATGGAAATCAGAAATATGGTACCATTTAACTCAGATCTACATGTGTGACTACTTCTATAACCACCAACTTACAAATCAGTCCTACTTTAGCAAAGTAGACAGTAGAAATGACAAAAATAATCCTGGTGCCAGTTCTACTCCCTCAGTAAGAAACTGTTGCATTAAGATTGGAAGGACAGCATCAGAAGCACATATCTAAATCTTAGTTTTCCTCAGCTGCAACATATCTTGGTCCAGACCTGTTTGTGCAATGGGTGTTCTACTCTATTTCTAGTGCCAAAGTACCAGAGGCTTGAGCACTGCTCCCAGTCTTCTATTCCAACAACATTGTCTTCTTCAGCTCTCATGTGTGGTCCAATGCATGCAGTCCAGTGCTTGTCTCTGCACTTGGACTTTCCTTCTGATCCAGTGTGGAATTTGTGGAACAGATCTTGATTGCCTCACTGGCCTTCAGGCCTCTCCCAAATTTGACTTTACATATTAGATTTCCATTTGGGCTTGGGGTAAACTACTTTTCTTGTTATTTGGCTATCAGACATGCTGCTAAATCTCTCTAGCCTTGGCCTGGTCTAGCCTAGCCTTTGGCCTTCCTGGGATCAGCAGCCTTCTCTGGCTTCCCAAGCATCCCAGGAATGCTTTCAGGATACCCGTGCTTGTTGAATGTTCAGTATCTGTCCTGTCCTCTGAATGTAAACTCTTTATTCAGCACTCACTGTAGCAATTCACACGGGCCCCTCCATGTTTGGTTCAGTTCAGTAGCTCAGTCAAGTCCGACTCTTTGTGACCCCATGCGCTGCAGCATGCCAGGCCTCCCTGTCCATCACCAACTCCTGGAGTTTACTCAAACTCCTGTCCATCGAACCAGTGATGCCATCCAACCATCTCATCCTCTGTTGTCTCCTTCTCCTCCTACCTTCAATCTTTCCCAGCATCAGGGTCTTTTCCAATGAGTCAGTTCTTTGCATCAGGTGGCCAAAGTATTGGAGTTTCAGCTTCAGCATCAGTCCTTATTGAGGACTGCATATTCAGGACTGATTTCCTTTTGGATGGACTGGTTGGATCTCCTTGCAGTCCCAGGGACTCTCAAGCGTCTTCTCCAGAACCACAGTTGAAAAGCATCAATTCTTCGGGGCTCAGCTTTCTTTACAGTCCAACTCTCAGATCCATACATGACTAGTGGAAAAACCATAGCTTTGACTAGACAGACCTTTGTTGGGAAAGTAATGTCTCGGCTTTTTAATATGCTGTCTAGGTTGATCATAACTTTCTTCCAAGGATCAAGCATCTTTAATTTCATGGCTGCAGTCACCATCTGCAGTGTTTTTGGAAGCCCCCCCCCAAAAAAATCTGTCACTCTTTCCCCATCCATTTGCCATGAAGTGATGGGATCAGATGCCATGATCTTAGTTTTCTGAATGTTGAGCCCCTCACATGGGGCCTGCCATGTAGAAGGTGATAAGTATTTGTCGAATAAATAAGTGAATGTATATTTATTTAGTTTGTTTGCAGGTACATGACACTTAGGATGTGCCAGAAGATATTGTAAGGATTTTATACACATGAAACTCATTGAAATTTTTTTAACATGCCATTTATCCCACTAGACTATTTGTTCTTGAGGACAGAATTTGTGCTGATCTCTAGTACAGGGTCTGACAATATATTTTGATTACATGACGACATCTATAGTTTTAATTGTTAAAATTACATTTCTGAATCTATGTCTTTCTACTGTGAGCAACATGAAAACACACATCTCTTAACTTTTAAATGCTCATGTTTAAATGAGAAAAAAATAAAAACAAATGGGCTGTGTCATGGCCAAATTATCTTAATTTTATTTTCTTGCTTGAAAATTTCTGTTGCTATAAAGTTTCATATTCTGTTATTTTCTTATGTTGAGCTATCTACTGCTGTATAACAAATTACCCCCAAATTCAGGGTAATTTTATATATACTAAAATTTAACCTTGCTCACCGCTGTGTGGGTCAGACATTCAAGGAAGTTTCAGCTGAGCAGTTCTCACTGGGGTCTCTCACACAGTTGCAGTCAAGTGTCCGCTGTGCCTACAGTCATCAGAATCTCAGCTGCGGTGGATATCCATGATGGCTTGCACAAGCCTGGCAGCTGATCCCGGCTGTCAGGTAGGACTGCAGTTTGGGTTGTCCACCGGAGTACCTACACCTGGCCTCTGCATGTGTCCTGGGCTTCTTAGAACATGGTGGCTGGGTCCCAAGAGAGAGCTATCCGGAGAGCAGGTATTCAGAGAGAACTAAGCAGAAGCTGCCAGGCCTTGGAAGTCACGTAGCATCACTTCTCCTAAATTGTATTTCTTCCAAATAAGGCCAGCGCAGGTTCAAGGCAGTAGAAGGGGAGAATTAGACCCTGCCAATTTATGGGAGGAGTGTCAGAGAATTTGTGGCCATCTTTTCAAACGTCCACAACAAGGTTAGCCCTGAACTGATGAATGAAAAAATAATGCCTATGTAAGCATATTTAGAAAACATGCTCTCTCAAATTCTGACTTCTGTAAAAACTTGGATTCTTCTTTTCTTTTTGTCTGCACTATGTGACTTGTGGGATTTTAGTTCCCTGAGCAGGATCAAACACAGGCCCTTGGCAGTGAGAGCTTGGAGTTCTAACTACTGAACCACCAGGGAACTCCCTGCATCTATTCTGAAGTGTTATTAGGTCCAAAATTAAGACATTGTTTTTATCACAAGAAAAGGTCTACTTACACAAACTTCTGGGCATAAGGTGAAAGGAAGGAAAAAAGAGAAATAGAATGAAAGTCAGAGCTGGCCTCTACTTACCTGGAAGGATCCACCACTCCAGATATTTCCTCCTTCATCTGTTTCCATACTTGAAATCCCTCCAGTGAAGGCTTCTACCAAATCTTTAGACAACACTCACTGCAATATAGATAACACTTAGAGAAGAATAGCATTTTAGTCTTTTGAAACTATTACCCCTTGGGTGTTAAAGTGTGAATGAAGAGGCCCTGTTGGTTGAACATAGATTTGTTCTTATAGGCATGATCAAAATTCTGGGAAAATTTAAAATTTTGCAAGAAAAAATGAAAACTCGGTTATTGAAGTGGAACATCCTTGTATTTGTCATCCTACAAAGGTTATATTTATGAACTGAACTTCCCATTCCCTTTAGTGATTTGGTAAATCCCAAAGCAGTGTCAAGATAAACAATAAATTGCATCTCAGAAGCAACGAGTAAACCTTAAACAGGAATGGATCCGTTCATGTCATCATCTGATATATGGAGACAGCTATTCTACAGTATTTATTGGTACTTATCTCTTGAGGTAACACCTTCAACTCAATAGTTCTTTTCTATTTTTAATGTCCTTCTGCCATTAACCTGTTCTTATGTCCATTTTTCTTACTGAACATAGATTTGTGCAGAGGCTTGAGTGTTTTTCTAGGTTATTTTTTTTTCCTCCTTAGGAACAGATTGTATTTCATTTGAAGTGTGTTAAGTTGCATCAGGCTTTAAAGATTGGCAGTGTACCTTCATTTTGGGCAAAAAGGAAGCCATTCTCATGTCTGCTGTGTGAAAACTAAAACTTGGGTCTTATGTATTTTTAAATTATTATGGTAGAAAACACATAATATTAAGTCCACCATCTTAACTATTTTTAAATGTACAGCTTCAGTAGTGTTAAGCATGATCACATTATGATACAACCTTTCACATCCTTATGTACTTTTTTGTGTGTGTACATCTTGGTCAGAGAACCAAGTAGCCTCTCACCCTGTGTAGACAGGCTTGATCTGTTGTCTCAGGCCTCAGACATGGTTGAATGGGGAATTTAGAATTAGGTGTTGAGCCTGTAAGAAACCAGGGAGGCATTAACTCCGTTGGACCCACTGTGCATTAGAGGCAGACATGCCATTTTCTGGTTGTTACGAGGTTACAGGATGGGGTATTATCTTTACTATATCACTGCTTGAGTTTCAGGACACTCTGTGCAAGGGTCAGAATGGTCACTTGTGCCCCTAGTGTTACTGCTGTGAAACTCTCACACAGCTTGCGCCCTTTTGCTCTCATCCATCAGTGGATTGGTAAGACTCATCTGCGGGTGACAAAGCCAGAATATACACACGTAATTTCCAAAGCTCAGACCCTTCAGCTAAACCACATCTTACTACCACCTGTTCAAAAGGACCCAATAAATGTATTTTTAGGTGCTGATGTTCAGAAATATGCATGTTAATAGGTTCTGAAGTTAAAGAGTATTGGCTTGTGACTCCCCTGGAAAGTAATTTTCATTGTTAGAAACCTTACCAGCCAATGAAGTAAGAGTTGTTCCTATTTTTGACATGCCAGTGATGAAATGATAGATATGAAACTGTATGAATTTTAGATTGCAACTGGCGATCTCAATTTTGCACTATCACTAAATGATTTCTTTGTTTTCTAGAGATATTTTATTTTTATTAACCTTTACTTTTGAAAAATTTTAAACCTAACAGAAATGTTGTTAGCGTAAGTACAATGAATTCCTGATGGCCTGTACCTAGATCCACCAGTTGTTAACATTTTCCTATGTTTGCTTTTGCTCTCATTCGACATGTATTTTCTTTATTGAGGTGAAATGTACATAATATAAAATTAACCATTCTGAAGGGAACAATTCAGTAGCATTTGGTACATTCATAATATACTCATTTACATTTAGGTCCAAAGCATTTTAATTACCTCAAAATAAAACCCATATCCAGTAAGCAGTTACTCCTCATTTGCCTTCTGCACAGCCCCTGGCAACCATGAGTCTGCTTTCTGTCTCTATGGATTTGCCTGTTTTGGATATTTCATATAAATGGAATGATACAATATGTGACCTTTTTGTGTTTGGCTTCTCAGTGTAATATGCTCGGGCTTCATCCACAAGGTAGTGTGTATCACTACTTTGACCGCAGACACTTTTCACTCACTTAAGATCCTCCTGCTCCCACTTCACCCTACAAACAGACTGGATAGGAACTTGTGGTCTTGAAACTGAGCCAGACTCTGTGGGGCCTTCCTGGCAACATACCCTCCATGTCTCCTACCTCTTGTTTGTAAAAAGGATTTAGCCTCTTAGACCTTCCCCACGTTCCAAAGAGTATATTTAATCAGAGAAGTGAGAAAATACAGAAACAACAACAATAGCAGTCAAGCAAGACAAAATTACAGTAGTTTAACCATAAAATAAAATCAAAGACCTTTAGTTCTTCCTTAAGGGTTATAGATAATATCCTGAGCCATACCTTGAATTGTTTTTGAGGATACTAAAACCCTACCAAGTGTCAGAAAGTAACTGCATGCTGACCACAAACATGTAGACCCCAGACTGGTAGGAACCAGAAGGTTGATGATGTTAACTTCCAATAACCCAGTGACCTCACCACAACCAATTCGAAGAATGTCCACGAGCTGATCATGCACCCTACAACCTTCAAACCTAATAATGTTGCCTTTAAAAACCCTTCCCTGAAAGCCATCAGGGGGTTCAGGTCTTTTGAGCGTGAGCTACCCATTCTCCTTGCTTGGCCCTGCAATAGACACTGTCCTTTCCTTCACCCAACCCCATGTCAGTAGATTGATTTTGCTGCATGTCAGGCAAGCAAACCCAAGTTTGGCTCAGTAATCATCTCTTAAGTCCTGTCCCATAGTTTTGTTCTTTTTTTTTTTTTTTTTTTAATCAAGTGCTCTTTGGGGAAAGGGTGGCTGTTTATTCAAGTATATGTGTGCCATATCCCATAGACTTATTTAATAGTTTAAATGGACATAAAGAAGAAAATACCCAAAGATAATCACACTAAATAGCTATATCACTCTGGATATGTCACTTAATCTCTCTTACACTTAGTTTCTTCACAACGAGACTGGATCCAAGCCCTAAGAGTCATTGTAAAGAAAATTGTATGATTCTATTCCCCAGACATTCTAGCTTATTTGTTCCTTAACCTGTTATTCCAGGGAGCTACTTTTTCTCTGTGGTATATTAGAGTAAAACTGATATCGATGAACCACTGGGTGTGTGATCCTGGACGTTATAGACTATAGCTTGGATGAGTTTACAATTCAATTGGAGCTAAGAAATAGATGAGCATGTGACTACAGGGATATTTATAACCAGAGGACAAATCTTGTTAAGAGGGATTAAATATTCATTGTTGCACAACATACGTACCCTGTAGAGAAACTGGTAAAAGTGCCAACAAGAAATATCAGTCTGCCCTCGGCTTCACGTGTCACAGCCCTCTTTGATTTGATCAGTCATCTGTGGGTCAAATGGCTACAGGATGCTTCTGGAAAGCAAGTGGCATTTTAAAATTAAAGCTTACCTAGCTGGTATACCAGACAGAACATTCTCTCTTGAATTTTCGTGCTCAATTTGTTTTTATTTGTTCCAAACTTTTATTATAAAACTTTTCAAACACACAGCAAAATGGAAAGAATTTTACAGTAAACCTCTATATACCTACCTCCTAGGATCTACTGTCAACATTTTACTGTACTTGTTTTATTATATATTTATCCATCCTTCTATCCATTCATTGATCCATCTTTTTTTTTTGAAAGAATTTTGAAGTAAATTACAGATGTCCTTATGCATGTCATTAGAATTTTAGGCTTTGTTTATCAGTTTTTCTTTTGATGTAAAATGTATATGCAATGAAATATGTAAATCTTAAAGTATGCATTCATTGAGTTTTGACAGCTGCACACAACTGGTTAATCCAAAATCTTATCAAAGCAGATAATGTAGCATTTGTTTTTTTATTTAATTTTTATTATAAATATGTTGTTCTAAAAAATGTGATTGCATGACTAGTTAAACTGAAAGACTACAGTCACCTGTCCCTTCCTCTCCATCTCCTCTTTCTGCTTCTCAAAGGCAACTACTTTCAAATCTTTTACCTACTTCTGGGAATTCTTTCTATATCCCTGTATAGAATGTTGTTACTTGTATTTCTTAGGTTTTCAGTTTTAGAATTATATCTTGGTTAGCTACTATGGAAGAATAGGATTTAGCTACCTCAAACAATTCCTTAAACATATACTTTTTCTTCCCTCCACCCCCAATATATTAATAGCATGTATTTGGTTAAATTAATATGCAGTGTTTATATTATTTCAACTATGTAAATATTGTTCATAGTAGACAGTAGATATGATCACATTCTATATCCAAACTTTGTTTTTTCCTAAGTTACTAATCACCTGTTTTTTTGGTTGCTTTTAAAATATTGTTGTTGTTGTTGTTCAGTCACTATGTCATGTCTGACCCTTTGTGACCCCATGGACTGCAGCACTCCAGGCTTCCCCATCCTTTGTTATCTCCCAGAGTTTGTTCAATTCATGAACATTGAGTCGGTGATACCATCCAACCATCTTATCCTCTGTCGTCCCCTTCTCCTCCTTCTTTCAATCTTTCCCAGCATCAGGGTCTTTTCAATGAGTTGGCTCTTCGCATTGTATTGGAGCTTCAGCATTAGTCCTTCCAATGAATATTAAGTTGATTTCCTTTAGGATTGACTGGTTTGATCTTGCAGTCCAAGGGACTCTCAAGAGTCTTCTCCAGCACCACAGTTCAAAAGCATCCATTCTTCTGCGCTCAGCCGTCTTTATAGTTCGACTCTCACATCTGTACATGACTACTGGAAAAACCATAGCTTTGACTGTATGGACCTTTGTTGGCAAAGTGATGTCTTTGCATTTTAATACTGTTTGAGTGTCTAGGTTTGTCATAGCTTTCCTTCCAAGGGGCAAGCCTCTTTTAATTTCATGGCTGCAGTCACCATCCATAGTGAATTTTTGGGAGCCCAAGAAAATAAAATATCTGTCACTGTTCCACTTTCCCCCCATTTATTTGCCACGAAGTGATGGGACCAGATGCCATGATCTTTGTTTTTTTAATGTTGAGTCTGAAGCCAACTTTTTCAGTCTCCTCTTTCACCCTCATCAAGAGACTCTTTAGTTCCTCTTCACTTTCTTCCATTAGAGCGGTATTATCTCCATATCTGAGGTTGTTGATATTTCTCCTGGCAATCTTGAATCCAGCTTGTGAATCATCTAGCCTGGCATTTCTCATGATGTATTCTGTGTAGAAGTTAAATAAGCAGGGTGACAATATACAGCATTGTTGTACTCCTTTCCCAATTTTGAACCAGTCTGTTGTTCCATGTCCAGTTCTAACTATTGCTTCTTGGCCTGCATACAGGTTTCTCAGGAAGCAGGTAAGGTGGTCTGGTATTTCTATCTCTTTAAGAATTTTCCATAGTTTGTTTTGATCCACACAGTCAAAAGCTTTTTTGTTGTCAATGAAGCAGAAGTAGATGTTTCTTTGCAATTCCCTTGCTTTTTCTATGATGTTGGCAATGTGATATCTGGTTCCTCTCTGCCTTTTCTAAATCCAGCTTGTACATCTGGAATGTGTCTCTCATCAGTTCATCTCTAAGCTCTCTAAGAAAACTTTCAAAATCTTTTCAATGTGGTTTCACACATTAAATAGCGCACCAGTTCCATTTTCTCTTGGAGGCATCATTCCAATCTTTACTATTTCTTCCCTAGGCCCTGAGGGCTGCCCTCAGGACTACCTCCTCTGGCCTGTGTTGGATTTCTTATTTCTGGATCCTACATCTTCTTCATGGTTTCATCCCTCCTTTTGATGAAACACATCCTGCAGTAGTTTCTTGAACAGGTAAACTCTGAAAGTCAAGTCTTTTTATAGCTCACCTATGTAAAAGTGAGGTTTTTCTGATAGCTCAGTTGGTAAAGAATCTGCCTGCAATGCTGGAGACCCTGGTTCAATTCCTGGGTCAGGTAGATCCCCTGCAGATGGGCAAGGCTACCCACTCCAGTATTCTGGCCTGGAGAATTCCATGGACTGTATAGTCTATGGGGTCACAAGAAGTTGGACATGACTGAGCAACTTCTGCTTTAATGGATCTAAAAGTGTTTTTATTCTAGCATCATATTCAAGTGATCATTTGTCTGTCTAACAGTTCAGTTCAGTTCAGTTCAGTCGCTCTGTCATGTCCAACTCTTTGCGACCCCATGAATCGCAGTATGCCAGGCCTCCCTGTCCATCACCAACTCCTGGAGTTTGCTCAAACTCACGTCCATCGAGTCAGTGATGCCATCTAGCCATCTCATCCTCTGTTGTCCCCTTCTCCTCCTGCTCCCAATCCCTCCCAGCATCAGAGTCTTTTCCAATAAGTCAACTCTTCGCATGAGGTGGCCTAAGTATTGGAGTTTCAGCTTTAGCATCAGTCCTTCCAATGAACACCCAGGACTGATCTCCTTTAGGATGGACTGGTTAGACCTCCTTGCAGTCCAAGGGACTCTCAAGAGTCTTCTGCAACACCGCAGTTCAAAAGCATCAATTCTTCAGTGCTCAGCCCTCTTTAAGGTCCAACTCTCACATCCATACATGACCACGGGAAAAACCATAACCTTGACTAGATAGACTCTCAAGAGTCTTCTGCAACACCGCAGTTCAAAAGCATCAATTCTTCAGTGCTCAGCCCTCTTTAAGGTCCAACCCTCACATCCATACATGACCACAGGAAAAACCATAACCTTGACTAGATAGACCTTTGTTGGCAAAGTAATGTCTCTGATTTTTAATATGCTATCTAGGTTGCTCATAAGTTTCCTTCCAAGGAGTAAGTGTCTTTTAATTTCATGCCTGCAATCACCATCTGCAGAGATTTTGGAGCCCCCTAAAATAAAGTCTGACACTGTTTCCACTGTTTCCCCATCTATTTCCCATGAAGTGATGGGACCAGATGCCATGATCTGAGTTTTCTGACTGTTGAGCTTTAAGCCAACTTTTTCACTCTCCTCTTTCACTCATCAAGAGGCTTTTTAGTTCCTCTTCACTTTCTGCCATAAGGGTGGTGTCATCTGCATATCTGAGGTGATTGATATTTCTCCCAGCAATCTTGACTCCAGCTTGTGCTTCATCCAGCCCAGTGTTTTTCATGATGCACTCTGCATATGAGTTAAAAAAGCAGGGTGACAATATACAGCCTTGACGTACTCCTTTTCCTATTTGGAATGAGTCTGTTGTTCCATGTCCAGTTCTAACTGTTGCTTCCTGACCTGCATGTAGGTTTCTCAAGAGGCAGGTCAGGTGGTGTCTGTCTATATAGCATTGTAAATTGGACAACATTTCCCCTCAGAAATTTGAAGATGTTTTTCTACTGTCTTCTAGCCTTCAGTATTGTTGTCTGAGGCCATCTGTTTTCTAATACTTTAAATATATTTTTGAAACATTCTCTGTACCCAAGTGTTCTGAAATTTTGTATTTATATGCCTTGCCATGTTCATTCAATCTAGAAACTCACATCCTTTATTCCTTGTGGAATTTCCTTGATAATTTCCTCCTAGGGAATATTTTGTCTATTCTCTTTCTCTAATTGTCATTAGTTGAATGTTTCACTTCTGATTTGAGCCTCCAGTTTTATCTTTTCTCTCATATAAAGTGTGTTTTATTGCATATTAAATATTTTTTAAAGTATTATTATCAAATGTAATTTATGAAGAATAACAATTTATTGTTTATTAGGGTGGTGTGTGAGTATCACATTGTGGTTTTAATTTTGCATTGCTCTATTGTTAATGAGGCCAAGCAATCTTTTCATGTTAACTGAAAATTTATATTCTATGAAATGCCTGATCAAGTCTTTTGCCCATTTTTTTGATTAGTTCTTTGTCTTATTTCTTATCTACATCCAGAACTTTGTATATTCTGAATATTAGCCTTTTGTTTCCCTGTTACTTATGTTGCAAATATCTTCTTAAAAGAGTTTCTGGCTTTTGTTTTATTGTTTTTTAAAAAGTATCTTTTATTGAATAAAAAATATTGATCTTAATGTCATTTTGGTCTTATTTAAGAAATCTGTTTCTATTCTCAAGTCATACAGATATTTAGATGTTTTCTATATTACCTCCTAAGAGATTTTGGATATCACCTTTTGCATTTAACTTTTTAATCCATCCAGAATTTATTTTAATTTTTCCCATATGGAAAACCATCTGGACCTGGTGTGTTTTCTTTGTGGAAAAATTTGACTGATGATTCAACTCATTTAATGGTTATGAGACCCCTCAGGTTTTCTATTTCTTCTTGGGTCAGGTTTGGTAAATTACATATTTCTAAAATTTTGTCCTGTTCAACATTAAAAAGTTTACCACCTTAAAGTAATGTATAATATCCTTTTGTTAAACCTTTTAAAATTCCATATTATCTACGATTACACTCCTATTATGGCTCATTCTTGCCATTTTTATCTGCCTTCTTGCTGCATGTTTGTCTATCTTATTAGTTTTTTCAAGGAACTAAATTTTGGCTTTATCAAAATCCCTATTTTTCATTTTTAGCTTAATCATTTTGCTATTATATTTAGTCTTTCTTCTTTTTACCTTCTTTTGGTATATTCTTTTCTTTTCTCATTACTTAAGTTGATTACTCAGCTCTTTATTTTACTAGTTAATTCTACTAGATAGTCAAGGAACAATCAATGGTAATCACGCACAAACTACTCTAGATTATAGTAAGAGAGGGAATACTTACCAACCCAGTTTATGAAGTTAGTGTAACTTTGATATTAAAACTTGACCAAGAGAAAATATGACAAAGGAACATTACAGGCCTAGTTACCTTACGTAAGTAAAAAAATCTTTTAAAAAATCTTATCAGCATATGAAAATTGACAAAGATGAGTTTTCCTCAATACTGCAGGGTTTCATGGATTAGAAAATCAGTTAATACAATTCTTCATAAAACTAAAATAAGAAGAAAAGGCATATGGTTAAACAAAAAGCCATATGGTTTAAAAAAAGGCATATGGTAATCTCAGTAGTTGCAGAAAAGCATTTGTTGAGGACAATATCCATTAATTAAAAAAATTCTTAGCATTATTAAGAGTAGAAAGAAATTTACTTTATATGGAAAGTGAAAGCGTTAGTCACTCAGTCCTGTCTGACTCTTTTCAACCTTATGGACTGTAGCCCACCAGGCTCCTCTGTCCATGGAATTCTCCAGGCAAGAATACTGGAGTGGGTTGCCATTCCCTTCTCCAGGGGAACTTCTTGATCCGGGGATCAAACCCAAGTCTGCTGCATTGCAGGCAAATTCTTTACCATTTGAGACACTTTCTACCAAAAATACACAGAAAATATCATAATTAATAGTAAAACATTGAAAATATTTCCTTTAAGATTAGGAGCAACAAAAAGTGGCTACTCTCACTGGCATAGCTTAGCCAGTGCAGTAAGAAAAAGAAGAGAGAAACAAAAGTTATAAGAACTGAAAAGAAAAATCTCAAAATTTATCATTCACAGATGATGTTAGGATCTACACAGAAAACTCCAAAAAATCTACAGTTAATAAGGGAATTTAGTAGTTTTTCTGTATATGAAAAAAATCAACATACAAAAAGCAATTGCATTTATATACAAGAATCAAAAAAAAATTAAACAATAATAGTTCCTAAAAGCATAACACAGTATAAAATAAACATGATGAAAGATATGTCAAACCTCAATGAGAAAGTAAAAATTCTGCATTATAAATAAGCAAGGGAGGTCTAAATACTTCTCTAAATATAGAGAAGCAAAATCAGTATTGTAAAGATGTTGATACATAAGTGGATACAATTCCAATGAAAATCCCAAAAGGATGTTGCTTGTGGAGAGTTACAAACTGATTAAAATATTTGTTAATGATCAGAGAAGCAAGAATAGCCAAGACACTCCTAATGGAGGAGAAGTAAATGGAGGAACTCATCTTGCCTTTATCAAGAACTGTTTGAAATCTATATTCATTAGGAGGATGTGGTATACACCAGTGGAAAACAACAGAGAATAGGTCTCTGTGGAGGAAGAACCACTCCAAAGACCTTGTTGGCCAGCCCAGTACTGTCACATGAGCACTAAATACATTTCCATTGTGTTTTGGCCCTTTTATGGTTTTGGACCTATTTTGTCAAGCAGTTGGCCTATTTTCATAAAACTTCTATTGCTTTAATAGTCACTGTGTAAATTTTGATATTTGAAAATAGCATTAATATTTAAATTAAGATATCTGTTTTAAAACACAAGAACTTTAGAGTATTTTGACTTTAATCACCCTCTACTTAATTTACGTGCTATTGTTATTGGATATTGTGGTTTTATTTTTAAACCATATAAGACATTATTGTTTTTGTACTCTAGTATGTTTTAGATTACCCACATATTTACTACTTTATTTGCACATCTTCTTATATCCCTAACCTTCCATGTGAGATCACTTTTATTGCTATAGAGTATATTCAATACATTCTATACACAGTACATTATTTTATGGGGACTTCTATTGGTGTCTGATACTCCATATATTTTTCAGTTCAGTTCAGTCTTGGGAAGATCCCCTGGAGAAGGGAAAGACTACCCGCTTCAGTATTCTGGCCTAGAGAATTCCATGGACTGTATAGCCCATGGGGTCGCAAAGAGTCAGACACAACTGAATGACTTTCACTCACTGACTCACTCAGTTCAGTCACTCAGTCATGTCTGACTTTTTGCAACCCCATGGACTGTAGCACGCCAGGCTTCTCTGTCCATCACCTCCCTGAGTTCACTCAAACTCATGTCCATCGAGTTGGTGATGCCATCTAGCCATCTCATCCTCTGTCATCCCCTTCTTCTGCCTTCAGTCTTTCCCAGCATCAGGGTCTTTTCTAGTGAGTCAGCTCTTCACATCAGGTGGCCAAAGTATTGGAACTTCAGCTTCAGCATTAGTCCTTCCAATCAATATTCAGGGTTGATTTCCTTGCAGTCCAAGAGACTCTCAAGAGTCTTCTTGAACACCACAGTTCAAAAGATTTTAAAAATATTTATTTATTTGGCTGTGCTGGGCCTTAGTTGCAGCATGTGGTATCTAATTCCCTGACCAGGGATGGAACCTAAGCCCCCTGCATTGGGAGCACAGAGTCTTAGCTACTGAACCACCAGGAAAGTCCCAGATTTTCAGTGTTTAGAAATATCTTCATTTGGCCTCCAGTCATTTTTTTTTTTTTTTTTTTTTTTTTAGGCAGAGCCAGGGCAGGGTAGGGGGAGGAGTTTAGTTACTCACAGTGTTAAAAGTTCACCTTGAAATCAAATGAAACAAAATCAGGATAAAGTGAGACCTTGATTAATACATCCTCCAGCAACAAGGCAGCTGAAAGCAGAGTGAAGTGGAGACTTGTCAGAGTGCTCTTTTGACTCTGCCTATGGCAGGCAGCAGGAGAAATGTGACAGCACCCCTCAGATTCCTCCACGACCAGCTGGGAACCTGGTGTAGTTGGGAACAAGACTGTACTGTGCTGAACCAGGTGACCCAGTCATCTGGGAGTGGGAAAGAACTGTATTTTGCTTCACGTGGAAAGGAAGAAATAGGAGTTTCCTGCCAAGCTCTAGTGGGGCTTCAGTATTGCATGACTTTTGTGTCTCTACTTTATCTGCTCAGTGGCCAGACTTCTAGGCACTGAGCCATGGCTGACAAGAGCTCGTGGTCAAAGTTCGGAGATTTGAGACTTCTTTTTTTATAATGTCCTAAAGATGATGCTGTGAAAGTGCTGCACTCAATATGCCAGCAAATTTGGAAAACTCAGCAGTGGACACAGGACTGGAAAAGGTCAGTTTTCATTACAATCCCAAAGAAAGGCAATGCCAAAGAATGCTCAAACTACCGCACAATTGCACTCATCTCACACGCTAATAAAGTAATGCTCAAAATTCTTCAAGCCAGTCTTCAGCAATACGTGAACCATGAACTTCCAGTTGTTCAAGCTGGTTTTAGAAAAGGCAGAGGAACCAGAGATCAAATTGCCAACATCTGCTGGATCATGGAAAAAGCAAGAGAGTTCCAGAAAAACATATATTTCTGCTTTATTGACTATGCCAAAGCCTTTGACTGTGTGGATCACAATCAACTGTGGAAAATTCTGAAAGAGATGGGAATACCAGACCACCTGACCTGCCTCTTGAGAAATCTGTATGCAGGTCAGGAAACAACAGTTAGAACTGGACATGGAACAACAGACTGGTTCCAAATAGGAAAAGGAATACGCCAAGGCTGTATATTGTCACCCTGCTTATTTAACTTATATGCAGAGTACATCATGAGAAATGCTGGGCTGGAAGAAGCACAAGCTGGAATCAAGATTGCTGGGAGAAATATCAATCACCTCAGATATGCAGATGACACCACCCTTATGGCAGAAAGTGAAGAGGAACTAAAAATCCTCTTGATGAAAGTGAAGGAGGAGAGTGAAAAAGTTGGCTTAAAGCTCAACATTCAGAAAATGAAGATCATGGCATCCGGTCCCATCACTTCATGGGAAATAGATGGAGAAACAGTGGAAACAGTGTCAGACTTTATTTTTCTGGGCTCCAAAATCACTGCAGATGGTGATTGCAGGCATGAAATTAAAAGACGCTTACTCCTTGGAAGAAAAGTTATGACCAACCTAGATAGCATATTGAAAAGCAGAGACATTACTTTGCCAACAAAGGTCCGTCTAGTCAAGGCTATGGTTTTTCCAGTGGTCATGTATGGATGTGAGAGTTGGACTGTGAAGAAAGCTGAGTGCCGAAGAATTGATGCTTTTGAACTGTGGTGTTGGAGAAGACTGTTGAGAGTCCCTTGGACTGCAAGGAGATCCAACCAGTCCATTCTGAAGGAGATCAGCCCTGGGATTTCTTTGGAAGGAATGATGCTAAAGCTGAAACTCCAGTACTTTGGCCACCTCATGCAAAGAGTTGACTCATTGGAAAAGACTCTGATGCTGGGAGGGATTGGGGGCAGGAGGAGAAGGGGACGACAGAGGATGAGATGGCTGGATGGCATCACTGACTCGATGGTCATGAGTCTGAGTGAACTCCAGGATTCGGTGATGGACAGAGAGGCCTGGCGTGCTGCGATTCATGGGGTCGCAAAGAGTTGGACACGACTGAGCGACTGAACTGAACTGAGATGGGCTTCTCATCTTGCCATCTTATGGTACTGCTGCCACCTAGCTTTAACCAGATACGTATTCAAAGACCACGTCCTGCTGGCCTAAAGAAAGCTCCTTACAACAGCCAGGAGCAGTAAGACCATAGAAAAAGCAAAAGCCACCTTTTTCTAACCCCTTCAGCCTGACTCTCCATTATCAGGAATCTATAAATAGGAATTTCTGTGCCAAATCAGGGCACTAGCAGAGTTCTTAAAATCATAGGAGGAAAAGGTGAGGTTTAGCCAGATTGATCCTGTTCCAAAATAATTTCTTCAACCATCTAATGTCTATGAGTTTCTAATGAAAGCTGTAAGGTTTGTTTTGGTTCACTGAGTGTTTTCCTAGTAGTGACCTGGGGCAAGTGTTAAAACTAAAGATTATGTCAACTTGAGTATATATTCTTAATTCTTACCTCTAGGGCAGTGCTATCCAACAGAAATATTATGCAAGCCACATACATGATTTAAAATTTTCTAGTTATCACATATTAAAAAATAAATAGAGACATGTGAAATTAATTTTAATCATACATTTGTATTATTTAAAGAACATATTTAATTTTAATATATTTTATTTTAATGTATATAAAATAGACTATTTTACTTCAGTTCAGTTCAGTAACTCAGTCATGTCCGACTCTCTGCGACCCCACGGACTGCAGCATGCCAGGCTTTCCTGTCCGTCACCAACTTCGGAGCTTGCCCAAACTCATGTCCATTGAGGCAATGATGCCGTCCAACCATCTCATCCTCTGTCATCCTCTTCTCCTCCTGTCTTCTATATTTCCCAGCATCAGGGTGTTTTCTAATGAGTCGACTCTTCAAATCAAGTGGCCAAAGTATTGGAGTTTCAGCTTCAGCATCAGTCCTTCCAATGAATGTTCCAGACTGATTTCCATTAGGACTGACTGGTTTGATCACCTTACAATCCAAGGGACTCTCCAGAGTCTTCTCCAACACCATAGTTCAAAAGCATCAATTCTTTGGCGCTTGGCTTTCTTTCTGGTCCAACTCTCACATCCATACATGACCACTGGAAAAACCATAGCTTTGACTAGATAGACCTTTGTCAGCAAAGTAATGTCTCTGCTTTTTAATATGCTGTCTAGGTTGGTCGTAAGTTTTCTTCCAAGGAGTGAGTATCTTTAATCTCATGGCTGCATCATCATCTTGCAGTGATTTTGGAGCCCAAGAAAATAATGTCTGTCACTATTTCCATCGTTTCCCCATCTATTTGCCATGAGGTGATAGGACCAGATGCCATGATATTCATTTTCTGAATGTTGAGTTTTAAGCCAGCTTTTTCACTCTCCTCTTTCACTTTCATCAAGCGGCTGTTTAGTTCTTCTTCACTTTCTGCCATAAGGATGGTGTCATCTGCATATCTGAGGTTATTGATATTTCTCTCGGCAATCTTGATTCCAGCTTGATTCCAGTAGATATTTTTCTGGAATTCCCTGCCTTTTCTATGATCCAATGTTGGCAATTTGATCTCTGGTTCCTCTGCCATTTCTGAATCCAGGTTGAACATATGGAAGTTCTTGGTTCACGTACTGTTGAAGCCTAGCTTGGAGAGTTTTGAGCGTTACTTTGCCAGCATGTGAAAAGAGTGCAATTGTGTGGTAGTTTGAAAATTCTTTGGCATTGCCTTTCTTTGAGATTGGAATGAAAACTGACCTTTTCCAGTCCTGTGGCCACTGCTGAGTTTCCCAAATTTGCTGGCATATTGAGTGCAGCACTTTCACAGCATCATTTAGGATTTGAAATAGCTCAGATGCAATTCCATCACCTTCACTAGCTTTGTTCATAGTGATGCTTCCTAAGGCCCACTTGACTTCGCATTCTAAGATGTCTGGTTCTAGGTGATTGATCACATCATAGTGGTTATCTGGGTCATTAAGATCTTTTTTGTATAGTTCTTCTGTGTATTCTTGCCACCTCTTCTTAATATCTTCTGCTTCTGTTAGGTCCATACTATTTCTGTCCTTTATTGTGCCCATCCTTGCATGAAATGTTCCCTTGGTGTCTCTAATTTTCTTGAAGAGATCTCTAGTCTTTCTCATTCTGTTGTTTTCCTCTATTTTACTTAAGTATATTTCATTAACTTTAATGATATATTTTATAAACAATATATTTTACTTACATATCCAGAATACTATCATTTTAACATGTGAGCAATAAAACATTTTTGAAATGTTTTATAATCTTTTTTCATGTTAAATTTTAAATTTTTTGTGCATTTTATACTTATGGGACATCTAAATTTGGACTAGTTATGTTTAAGGGCTGATAGTGCCACATGTCTAGTGGCTACTGTTTTGGATAGTTATGTTTTATTAGAAGGCCCTAGAAATCTGTATGTTTAAAAGCATCCTCAGTGATTCTTATCAAGAAAGTTTCGAAAATGCTGCTTCAGGGAATGGTAGACACTAAACAGTGAGTTTTTAGCCATTTTGGTGGCCTCACAGACACTTACGTAATGTTGGAGGGGAAGAGGTGTTGGAGATCATGTGGCACAATTTCCCCCTTTTACTGGTGAGAGAACAGAAGTAATTGATTTGCCAAGTCACATGGTCTGTTGCAGTCAGAGCTAGAACTAGAATCTGTCTCCAGATATTTTATTTTTATTCTTTACACTGCATTTATGTGTGTTCTTCAGGCTGTCTGAATTATGTGGGGGAAAAGTCTGTCAAAGTGATATCTGGTGTACCAAACCTCAACCCACATTTGATTTTGAGGCAATAGAAGGTGCCACTTACTGAGTGCCTACTATGTACCAGGCACTGTACTGTGTGCAACTTACATGTTAGGTTTAAACCCTCACAACGAATGTGTAAATATTATGTTCATTTTAAAGATGAGAGGAGTAGGAACATCTTCAAGTTCGCAAATGATATGTGTCCAGGAGGGGCTTTGAACTAGGGTGGCTCCTAGGCCATGTCTTTCCCAACATGGCCTAATCCTCAAAGACAGGATGTCTTGTCTACTCATGGCGCTGAGGCAAGGGCTGGAGGTTCTAACAGTGCACCAAAATGGAGGAATGATCTTCCAGCATCATGTGACCCAGTCACTGCCGCCATGGCTCTTCCTTATGTTTGGGAGCATTTTCCATGACAGCCCCCCTCTTCTGAAGGTTGCCAACCCCCTTCACCCCCTTGCTGTGGACATGATCTTCCAGTTCTCACAGCCCTCATTGCAAGGATGGGAGAAGTCATCCTGCCCTTTGCCTCTACCCTAGCCACATCTCTATTCATGGCTCCAGTGTCTAAAGCTCTGGGGGTTGGATTCTCAGGTTCTCAGTTTGAATTGTAGCTGGGGAAGATTCCACACATACAGATTGTCATTCCTTGAACTGGAAAATCCATCCACTGGAGGAACATGGTGAGGTTGCCATGCTTCTGTATTTGGCTTGGCAACCACCTAGGAGACCTTTCAACTCTTTGAGGTTGGTATAACCTAGAACCTAGTCATCAGTTGGGAATGGAGTGTTTTCAGGAAAATGAAATTGTCATGTTCTGATTCATATACACACACAGAACTCAGGAAAATGTGTGTGTGTGGAGGGGCTTGATGGAAGTCTTAGAATTGGTATACTGTGTTCAGAATAAGCAAGGTCACTCTTCTTACACTTCATAGAAAGATGGGGTGCTTAGAGCAAACACAATGTGTAACCTCCACTCATGCCCCAACCTTTTATAAATGGGTAAAAATAGGTTAAAATCTGCAACAAGTGATCATGGAAATTAGCCTTAGGAGAGAAAGTCAAGAACAGCACAAAGAGGTGTAAGTATCAAAAGTGGGGACAGGGGACTTCCCTGGCGGTCCAGTGGTTAAGACTCCCTGCTTCCACCACAGGGGTCATGGGTTCAATCCCTGATCAGGGAACTAGAATCCCACATGCTTTTATGGCACAGCCAAAAAAAAAAAAAGAAAAAGAAACACAAAAGTGGTGACAACCACTGGCCTTTGCCCTTGGGACTGAGTAAAGGGACTGACCACGGGGATAGTCTCCAGGCCAGACCAGCAGCACCAGCATCAGCATCTCTTGGGAGTTTGTTAGGAATGCAAATTCTTGTGCCTCACCCCAGACCTACTGTATCAGACCCTCTGGGGTTGGAGTCAGGTGGTCTTCGATTTAATCAGTCCTCCAGGTGATTCTGATACTGTTTTTGGACAGTAGTTGTCAACTATTGGCAGATTAGGCTTGTACCATAGGGGCATTTTGGGGAAAAATGCCAGGCCTTACCTCTGAGACATTCTGATTTAATTGGTCTGGAGTGGCGCTTGGGCAAATGTACATATTAAAGCTCCCCAGGCGATTTTAATGTGCAGCCAAGGTTGAGAACCACTGCTTTAAGAAATGATGTCCTCGATCCTGGGCCCAGCTCTGCCCCACCAGCTGTCTGACCTCAGACACTTCACATATCTGCACGTCAGTTCTTGTATCTGTCAATAGGCCCTGAGAAGCCAGCTGTTGTCACTGATCTCTAGGACACTGTCCAGCTCTAACAAACTTGGGAGCACTAGCAGGTGGTGCCTCTAAAGCTTCCTCCTAAATCCTTGCCTAGTGCTACTAACTGGGGGTCGTGGCTGGAATCCAAGGCAACCACGAGGCATCCAGCCCTTTGTCCACCTGTACGGTCAGGCCCTTCAAGATGGCTGTGCCCTTGCTCTCTGTCCATCCCCTGCCCAACCAGGGCCTGCTTCACCTGTATCTCAGGCAGAGGTCTGAACTCCCTACCCATTTGCCCCAGGCCCCAGCTGGTGACTGTTCTCTTCCAAGGTGCAATGAGGGGCGTGCCTCTTTGCTAGCTTCCCTGGTGACTGATGAGCCCACCTGAAGTCAATTCCCCTATAACCTGTAGCCTCCCCGCCCACCTTATCACGCCCCACCCCCACCACACACTCCACGCCCTGCCGGCTGCCATGTTCTGCCCACTATCTGTCACTGCACAAGGTGGGGTGTTGTTCCAGGCCCTTGCTTCAGACAGGTAGGCTCCCCCAGCCATTCAACCATGTCATCTCTGTCGCCGACTCCTATCTCTTTCTTTGGTCACGAAGCTGGGCAACTGCAGGGGTGCAGCCCCCAAATTGGTGAGCCAGCACCCTGGAGACTGAGGACACTCCCGTGAGCACTGAGTCTTTGGGAAATACAGGACAGAGAATGGAAATTTGCAGGGTGCCGGCTCACTTGTGGGGCCCAAAAGTTCCAGGAGTGACCCTGCAAGTCACTGGGAAACCCCAAGGTGGCTGTCCACTAGCCTGTGGGGCCCTGTGGTTGCTATCCTTGCTCGATGGAGGTGCCTCTGGGCAACAATGGCCTCTAATGGCTCTGCTGTTTATCAAAGTGAGCCTCTTGTGTTTAAGCTAGCTTTCTAGAAGGAATTGGTATTTCTCTGATGCCTTTGAGATATAAGTAACCTACCTGGGCTCTCTGGAACTTCAATCTTGTATGAGCTCTAAGTGTAAAGGGGAAACAAAAAGACCTTTCAGGTAAACTCTACTAGGAATAATTATATTTTGTGAACGTCTCTCTATGATAGTCTCTCCAGATTTTGGTTACTTGAAACTAAACTAATTCAAATGAAGAGAATTCCTGGACAATCTGAGTCATTTCAAATAGGATAAACTATTAGAACATTAATTGGCTGGGTGCATCTGTGTACCTACCTTTGCCTGCTGTGGAGAGAAGACCAAAGCTTAAATTTTCCATGCAGAAAATGCATAATTACTTGCTTCTTGGTTTTTGCCAGACATTAAGGTTTTTAAGGGTTAAGATTATTCAGTTCACTTCAGTTCAGTCTCTCAGTCGTGTCTGACTCTTTGTGACCCCATGAACTGGGGCCAGGCCTCCCTGTCCATCACGAACTCCCAGAGTATACACAAACTCATGTCCATTGAGATGGTGATGCCATCCAACCATCACATCCTGTTGTCCCCTTCTCCTCCTGCCCTCAATCTTTCCCAGCATCAGGGTCTTTTCAAATGAGTCAGCTCTTTGCATCAGGTGGCCAAAGTATTGGAGTTTCAGCCTCAGCATCAGTCCTTCTAATGAATACCCAGGGCTGATCTCCTTTAGGATGGACTGGTTGGATCTCCTTGCAGTCCAAGGGACTCTCAAGAGTCTTCTCCAACACCACAGTTTAAAAGCATCAATTCTTCAGAGCTCAGCTTTCTTTATAGTCCAACTCTCACATCCATACATGACTACTGGAAAAACCATAGCCTTGACAAGACGGATCTTTGTTGGCAAAGTAATGTCTCTGCTTTTTACTTTGCTGTCTAGGTTGGTCATAACTTTTCTTCCAAGGAACAAGCATCTTTTAATTTCATGGCTGCAGTCACCATGTGCAGTGATTTTGGAGCCCCCTAAAAATAAAGTCAGCCATTGTTTCCACTGTTTCCCCATCTATTTGCCATGAAGTGATGGGACTGGATGCCATGATCTTGGTTTTCTAAATGTTGAATTTTCAGCCAACTTTTCCACTCTCCTCTTCCACTTTCATCAAGAGGCTTTTTAGTTCCTCTTCACTTTCTGCCATAAGGGTGGTGTCATCTGCATATCTGAGGTTATTGATATTTCTCCCGGCAATCTTGATTCCAGCTTGTGCTTCTTCCAGCCCAGCGTTTCTCATGATGTACTCTGCATGTAAGTTAAATAAGCAGGGTGACAATATACAGCCTTGTGTACTGTTTTTCCTATTTGGAACCAGTCTGTTGTTCCATGTCCAGTTTTAACTATTGCTTCGTGACCTGCATACAGGTTTCTCAAGGGGCAGGTCAGGTGGTCTGGTATTCCCATCTCTTTCGGAATTTTCCATAGTTTATTGTAATCCACAGTCAAAGGCTTTGGCATAGTCAATAAAGCAGAAACAGATGTTTTTCTGGAACTCTCTTGCTTTTTCAATGATCCAGTGGATGTTAACAATTTGATTTCTGGTTCCTCTGCCTTTTCTAAAAGCAGCTTGAACACCTGGAAGTTCACGGTTCATGTATTCCTGAAGCCTGGCTTGGAGAATTTTGAGCATTACCTTACTAGGCTTTGAGATGACTGCAATTGTGTGGTAGTTTGAGCATTCTTTGGCATTGCCTTTCTTTGGGAATTGGAATGAAAGCTAACCTTTTCCAGTCCTGTGGCCACTGCTGAGTTTCCCACATTTGCTGGTATATTGAGTGCAGCACTTTCACAGCATCATCTTTCAGGATTTGAAATAGGTCAACTGGAATTCCATCACCTCCACTAGCTTTGTTTGTAGTGTTTCTTCCTAAGGCCCACTTGACTTCACAGTCCAGGATGTCTGGCTCTAGGTGACAGATCATACCTTCATGATTATCTGTGTCATGAAGATCTTTTTAGGATAGTTCTTCTGTGTATTCTTGCCACCTCTTCTTAATACCTTCTGCTTCTGTTAGGAAGCATTTCTGTCCTTTATTGAGCCCATCTTTACATGAAATGTTCCCTTTGTATCTCTCATTTTCTTGAAGAGATCTCTAGCCTTTCCCATTCTATTGTTTTCCTCTATTTCTTTGCATTGATACCTGAGAGAAGCTTATCTTACCTCTCCTTGCTATTCTTTGGAACTCTGCATTCAAATGGGTATATCTTTCCTTTTCTCCTTTACTTTTCACTTCTCTTCTTTTTATAGCTATTTGTAAGGCATCCTCAGACAGCCATTTTGCTTTTCTGCATTTCTTTTTCTTGGGGATTGTCTTGATCCCTGTCTCCTGTACAATGTCATTGGTCATAATTCTAGTTATTGTAGCCAAGTTTCTTTATCGCTTACATTGTAATCAGGTGCTTAGGCTTGTCTTTTTACGTTTTTTGTCTTTTATAGACAGTTATTGTTTTATCTGATGCTTTTGCAAAGTGCTTCACCTTCAAGAAGATTCATAGGAAGGACCTTTTGATAGTGACAGGCCTCTGATAAATTTCAAGTTGTATTAATATTTCTAAACTGGCTAAGAACTTAAAGAATCTTAATGGAAGAACTGATGGCTTCATAAAAAACTAACAAAAGAGTTGGTTACTGAGTGAACTGATGAATATGGTTATAACTTTTACGAGTTTTGTCTAGAATATTACTGGTTTTGATTTGTGTTTTTCAGATTAAGGAAGCCCTTCCCCTCAAGTTGGTTTTGATTTATAGCACTTTGGTAAACTACACCTGTGGGTAGAATTGACACTTTTTTCTTTCTCTCTGCCTGGTCCCTCCAGATACTGGACACTCTTGGGTTCTGAGCAGCCTTAGCAGATGAATAGGAAAGACTGTCTCCTGTCATGTGCAGGAATTGTGATATTTTGGGGACCTCTAGAAGAGAGAAGTTCACTGAAGTGGAGCGTGAGAGCAGGTTTTGGCATGGCTTTCCTGGCTTTGAGAGGCTTTGGGGGAATTTGGTCTGAGACTTCTGAAGAGTTCCACCACAGCCACTTTGTGTCCTGTGTGCTTAGTCGCTCAGTTGTGTCTGACTCTTTGTGACACCATGGTCCCACCAGGCTCCTCTTTTCATTTAATTCTCCAGGCAAGAATACTGGAGTGGGTTGCCATTCCCTTTTCCAGGGAATCTTCCTGACCCAGGGAACTCCTGTGTTATGTGCAAATTCTTTACCATCTGGGCCACCAGGGAAGCCCTACCTAAAAGTAATATGGGAATTATGCAGGCCTAATGCCTGTGTGTTAGTCGCTTAGTCGTGTCTCACTCTTTCTGACCCCATGGACTGTAGCCCACCAGGCTCCTCTGTCCATTTTAGAGGCGCATATATGGTCAGTTGACCAGACTTATTTTGCAAATTAGTCTTGATTTGGCTGTTTGGTGGAGATGAGGGTAATTTTAGAGCAATATTATATTTTGTTGCTGTTGCTGCTAAGTCACTTCAGTCATGTCCGACTCTGTGCAACCCCATAGATGGCAGCCCACCAGGCTTTGCTGTCCCTGGGATTCTCCAGGCAAGAATACTGGAATGGGTTGCCATTTCCTTCTCCAATGGATGAAAGTGAAAAGCGAAAGTGAACTTGCTCAGTCGTGTCCGACTCTTTGCGACCCTATGGACTGCAGCCTACCAGGCTCCTCTGTCAATGGGATTTTCCAGGCAAGAGTCCTAGAATGGGTTGCCATTGCCTTCTCTGAATATTATATTTTAGTGGATGTTACATTCTAGTTCTGTTAATTGAGATCTTTGTTTATGAAGGTTATTGTGTTAACCATACTTTTGCCCTGATGTTCTGGAAAGAAAATGATCTAGTGAAATTGTCACAGAGTGTAACTGCTCATGACGTGCGACATTGCTTTAAGTCTTCTGCTAAAAGCATATGTACAATGCTTGTGTGACAATTGGGTACAAGTGATAACATGTTGGCTCTCAGTGATAAAAATAAAGTGTTTACTCATCAACATACATCTGAGCCTGCTCACGAGATCTGATTAATTTTCCTGCAACATGAATAACTAGCAAAATACAGAGGAGACCTCGCACTGAGGGACATAATCTGAACCTGGGGTAGGAGCCAGCACCCCAGCATCAAGGGATGGGTATTTTGATCATTACTGCTTTCTGATTTGGAAGATGTGACATCAAAAGGGGAACTGATCGAAAAATCTGCACATATTGAGGTGGGGGCAGTCATTCTGCTTTACACATGGTTTCACTTAAATTTTACTGACCAGAGCAACCATTCTGTCGTTGTTCAGATATGCATTGTATATCTGCTTTGGCCATTGAGGAAAGGAATCATTTTGAAAGTCAAAATGGAGTAGTTGTGGTTTATACATCCAATGTAGAACTAGGTGACCATTGTATGTGTGATTTTGGACATGTTCTTCTGTCATTGAACAGTTGAGTTTTCTGAACTGTATTGCAGATGAGGACAAAATTCACAAGCAGATGTGGTTTATCTTAGAATGTGCTTACTGCTTGTATTTTGCTTTCTGGTCATCATCTCCCCTGTGTGGTGCCTGTTAGATGTCTTACATTTTCTCCCTTGTCTGAGCAGCACCACTGGCCTTACTGCAAGATATGTCTAATTGCTTTGTGTGCAATGAGATGCTGCTGTTGTCTTCCTCGGGACTTCTGTGGAAAATTGCCGTGGCTGATATGACGATGTAGGGACTACTGAAAGTGGAGGGGAGGGGGAGACTCACCGTTTTCTGGCTCCATGTGCCAATACATCAGAAGGACCCTGTAGGTAAATGTCACTGTACAGCTGACACCCATGAGCCCCCTGGGCTCTGTTGTGTGGAGTGGAATAGGCTGGCTTCTGGATACACAGTTCCAACTAATGGGATTCAGTTCAGTTGCTCAGTCGTGTCCGACTCTTTGCAACCCCATGGACTGCAGCACACCAGGCCTCCCTGTCCATCAGCAACTCCTGGAGCCTACTCAAACTCATGTCCATCCAACCATCTCATCTTCTGTCATCCCCTTCTCCTCCTGCCTTTGATCTTTCCCAGCATCAGGGTCTTTTACAATGAGTCAGTTCTTTGCATCAGGTGGCCAAAGCATTGGAGTTTCAGCTTCAGCATCAGTCCTTGCAATGAATATTCAGGACTGATTTCCATTAGGATGGACTGGTTGGATCTCCTTGCTGTCCAAGGAACTCTCCAGAGTCTTCTCCAACACCACATTTCAAAAGCATCGATTCTTTGGTGCTCAGCTTCCTTTAGGTCCAACTCTCACATCTGTACATGACTACTGGAAATAATGGGATTAACTGGTTTTTATTTTGAAAGACCTAATGGGTTCACCCCTAATGGCACTGAGCATAACATGGGGGTGCAGACCTGTGCTATGACAGCTGAGAAGACTAAGCCAGTGAAATGTTTTTCTTAGAGCCAGGGCCCGCTCCTCCCAGGGGGGTGACTCTGAGTTTGTGACCAGCAGGGGTGGCCTGTCTGTATTGTATTTGTGGTATCTGGTGAAAGTGTCCCCTCTACAAACCTGACCCCAGCAATATCACAGAAGAGGGGCAGGCCAAGATTGTCTGGGTCATGCAGGGTGTGTTGGAGAGGAGTGTATGGTCAGGCCCCCCTAGATGCCTGTGGTCCTGCTGTCTGTCCCTCCCCTGCCTGACCAGTGCCTGCTGCCCCTGCACCCTACTCACACGACTCACCTTCCTAGTACTTTCCCCAGACCCCAGCTGGTGATTATTCTTATCAAAAGGGTTATGAGGAGAGGGCCCCCCCTACTGGTTTCCCTGGTAACTAATGAGCCCACCTGATGTCAATTTTGGCTGTAACAGGCACCTTCCCCCTCTCCTGAGGAGTGAAGCCTGCAACCATGCCCTGCCTCCCATCAGCCTACACGGTGGGGTGTTCCCCCAGGACCTTGCTTCAGACAGGTAGGCTCCCCCATCCATTAAACCATGATGTCTCCATCATGCACTCCGGGCTGTTTCTTTGGTCTTGAAGCTGGGTACATTTAGGGATTATAGGCTTGCGGGGTGCAGCCCAACACCACCCAAAAGCCCCCCCATTCCATCCCCACCCCAGCTTGTAAAACATCTTTTGGTTCATACTTACCCTCTTTGTGAAATCAGTATGTTGAGGCGCCTCCTTTTTTTTTTTTTTTCCAGAAGAGATGCAACAAGTCCCTGTGAGGGTTCAGAAGGCAGCTCCTCAGCAGCCACACCCCCTCAAACATGTACATTGTTCCATGTACAGTTCTCACTGTTGCTTCTTGACCTGGTTTCTCAGGAGACAGGTAAGGTGGTCTTGGTATTCCCATCTCTTCAAGAGTTTTCCAGTTTGTTGTGATCCACACAGTTAAAGGCTTTAGCATAGTCAATGAAGCAGATGTTTTTCTAGAATTCCCTTGTTTTCTCTATGATCCAATGGATGTTTGCAATTTGATCTCTGGTTCCTCTACCTTTTCTGAATCCAGCTTGTACATCTGGAATTCTCAGTTCAAATACTGCTGAAGCCTAGTTTGAAGGTTTTTGAGCATAATCTTACTAGCATGTGAAATAAGCAGAATTACACAGGAGTTTGAACATTCTTTGGCATTGCCCTTCTTTGCAATTGGAATGAAAACTGACCTTTTCCAGTCCTGTGGCCACTGCTGAGCTTTCCAAATTTGCTGACATATTGAGTGCAGCACTTTAATAGCATCATCTGTTAGGATTTTCACTAGCTCAGCTGGAATTCCATCACCTCCACTAGCTTTATTCATAGGAATGCTTCCTAAGGCCTACATGATTTCACACTCCAAGATATCTGGCTCTTAGGTGAGGGACCACACCATTGTGGTTATCTGGCCGGTTAAGACCCTTTTTGTACAATTCTTCTGTGTATTCTTGCCAGCTCTTGCTAATCTCTTCTGCTTCTGTTAGTTCCTTACTGTTTTTGTCCTTTATAGTGCCCATTCTTGCATGGAATGTTCCCTCGATATCTCCAATTTTATTGAAAAGATGTCTAGTCTCTCCCAATCTCTTGTTTTCCTCTACTACTTTGCATTGTTCATTTAAGAAGGCCTTCTTATCTATTCTTGCTCTTCTCTGGAACTGTATCACCATGTGATTAAATTAAGCATGGTCTTTGACTCCTTCATAGGCACAGGGCACCATGGGACCTCTAAGGAGGAGTGTCCATCTCAACCAGCAAGCATGGGCAGGGAAGGAGGAGGACTTTCTGAAAGAAGGGACATGAGCCTCAGCTGTATCCTAAAGGGAGAGGAAGCCAAGAGGAGGAGGAATCGTATTCCAGGTCCAGGAAACAGGAGGAGCAAGGCCTGGATGCTCCTGTATGCAAGAATTTAAGAAGTGCTATATTTCAGTCAGAGCATCAACAGACATAGAGAAGGTTAGAGGAAAAGTTGGAGAAGGAAATGGCAACCCATTCCAATATTCTTGCCTAGAGAATCCCATGGACAGAGGAGCCTGGTAGGCTGCTGTCCATAGGGTCGCACAGAGTTGGACACGACTGAAGCGACTTAGCATGCATGCATGCATTGGAGAAGGACATGGCAACCCATTCCAGTATTCTTGCCTGGAGAATCCCAGGGACAGAGGAGCCTGGTGGGCTGCCATCTATGGAGTCTCACAGAGTCGGACACGACTGAAGTGACTTAGCAGCAGCAGAGAAAAAGTTTGAGACTCGGAGTCTGTGTCACCAAGGGTGTCATATGCTCTCTTCTCAAGCTTGGGCTTTATCCTTAAGGCAACTGGAAGCCATGGAAAGACTTTCAGACAATGTGACAGGAGCAGATATATCACATGGACCATCAGTTAATGCAGAGGGGAGAGGTGGCTTTGCCAGTAGTCCAGGTAGAGGGGGTGGTGAGCTACGGAAATGGGGGCCATTGGAGGACAGATAGAAATGGAGAAACAGTCACATGATAAAATCAACGGGACTCCAGGGCTAACTGGAGCGGGGTCTGAGAGATGATGCTGTGGAGGCTGGTTCTCTAAGGGATTGTGTGCTTGGTGGCATCTCCATCTGGGACACAGGAGGATTTAAGTGGAGCCTGCCCCGAAGGGAAGGAGATGCACTCAGGCTGAGTCTTAGTAGTTAGAGGCTGGAGATGATGTCCCCTTTGATGAAATCATTTTCCATATTCTTTTAAAGAAAGCAGCCGGTGTAGATCACACTTCAGACTCATTTCTTTCTTTGTTTTTTAAACAAAAGGGTTAAAATTAAAGATTTGGGCACCCAAAGGAACTAGCTCCAATTTTTCAGAAATTATGGGATGTAAGTTTCCTCATTGCCTAAGAAGTCAGGTGAGGTATTGTTGTGCTGTAAATATGCCTGCACATGGAGTGAATTACATTAGATGGGCAGCATGTCCATCGATTGTTTCTAAGATTCTTTGGTACTTTCTGAGTCTTTTATGCATCTGAATGTCTATAAAACTGTTTTGGAGAAGCTTTGGCCTTAGCTCAGCTTTTCAATGACTTGCTTGAGGGCAGAGGTGAATGCAGTCATCTTCTTAGAACACAAGTGGATTTCCTAGAAAAAGAGCAGCAGGGAACACCATGAACAGAAATGCCTCATACTCTTGGGACAATCTATTCACCACCCAGGTCACTTGAAAAAAGAAACCCAAATCCACATCCAGAAAGTGAAGAGAGAGGGAATGTCAGAATTCTCAGAGCCTCTTAGTGCTTTTGCTACTTGAGTCCACTTCAATCTTCACCACAAACCACTGGGTAATGAAAATGGAGTTTACACATGTCTTTTCACAATATTGTGGGATGTAGAAACTCTAAATGAATTTGTTAGCATCCTTATCGGTGGCTTTTTACATTTTGTGACCTTCAGTGAGATGTTTGAAAAGTCTGTCAACCTCTTGGACTTACTACCAGCATGAACCCCCAAATCGACCCAGCAGGACGTGTACCACATGTGGAGCACATGCAGACTCCCTGCTTGTGCTTTTCTTTTGTTAGGTTACCTGAAGTGTAACTAGAATTCAAAGAGTAAGGTCCCGTGTAACTGTCACTCGGGTGTACTGAGGACTTATTAAGTGCTAGCCACTGTTTTAAGTCCTTTGCAAACTCATTTACACTCCCCCACAATCCCATTTCACAGATGAGAGTGTGGGGCATACAGAGGGGCAGTGAGTTGTCCAGAGCCACAGCCGAGAGGTGGAAGGACTGAGATTCAAACGCAGAGCTCTGGAGCCTGCATTTTTTTAATAAGTCTTTTTATATTTATTTATTTGGCAGCACCAGAACTTAGTTGTGGCACTTGAAATCTTGGATCTTAGTTTCCTCAGGTGAGATCTAGTTCCCCCACTGGGGATTGGCCCCCTGCATTGAGAGTGTGGAGTCTAAGCCCCTGGACCACCAGGGAAGTCCGGCCCCCATTTGTTTTAGACACATGCCCTAGGCGTTGGGCTGCTCACCCAGAGTGAAGTCTACATCAGGCCAAATAAAGACAGGCCCTGAGAATGAGGCTTTTAAGGGAGCTGTCAGGTCAAATAGTAACACTTGAGAATATGGCATTTGTAGAACTCCAAACCTCTTCTGCCCATCCTGTGGTGGTTTGTTTGCTGGTTTTCACAGCTGCTGTAGGTACAAGGCTGTTGGTTTTCAAGGTTGCCAAAGAACAGGGAAGAAAGGGATGGACAAGTTAAAATACCACAAAGCTTGCTGATCTTAAGGAGATTGAGCCACTTGTCTTGAATAAACATTTTTCATGATTGTTCTAAAACTTTGGTTAACTTCCAGGCTTCAGAAAAATTTGGTGTTTTTTTTTTTATCAGTGCCTTTTTTGGTCCTCTGGATTTTTTTTAGGCATTCACTTCACCCTTTCAGAAGTGCTTCCCTCTTATGCAGTTTTTTAGTTAATACTTATTACAGTTCTTTGCCTATATTTCTTGTCTTGTTTTTAAACTATATGAAAATAGTAATCATAGTTATTTTAAAGCTGTATCTTATAACTTTAGCTGTAGTGACTGTGATCTGTTAATTACCATTACCATTAATATACCATTAGTAGATGCAGAAGCCAAGAATTTCTTTATTTTTATTAAAATACAGTGTTGTCAAAATGTTGAGTTGCATCATTACTAGTAATTTGAATGGTGTACTAGAAAGTTCACCTCCTCAAATGTCTTTTCCTTATGTGATGGATGACTGTTTAAGGTTAAATAATCTCCAGAATGCTTATCTGATTCAACATCTTATTCTCTGCATCAGTTATGTTCAGTTGCTCAGTCATGTCTGACTCTTTGTGACCCCATGGACTGCAGCACACTAGGCCTCACTGCCCATCACCAACTCCTGGAGTTTACTCAAACTCATATCCATTGAGTTGGTGATGTCATCCAACCATCTCATCCTCTGTCGTCCCCTTGTCCTCCTGCCTTCAATCTTGCCCAGCATCAGGGTCTTTTCCTATGGTCAGTTCTTTGCATGAGGTGGCCAAAGTGCTGCAGTTTCAGCTTCAGCATCAGTCCTTCCAATGAATATTCAGGACTGATTTCCTTTAGGATGGACTGGTTGGATCTTCTTGCTGTCCAAGGAACATTCCAGAGACTTCTCCAACACCACAGTTCAAAAGCATCAATTCTTTGGTGCTCAGCTTTCTTTATAGTCTAACTCCCACATCCATACATGACCACTGGAAAAACCATAGCTTTGACTAGACAGACCTTTGTTGGCAAAGTAATGTCTCTGCTTTTTAGTATGCTGTGTAGGTTGGTCACAGCTTTTCTTTCAAGGAGCAAGTGTCTTTTAATTTCATGTCTGCTGCCACCATCTGCAGTGATCACTTTTTCCATTGCTTCCCCTTCTATTTTCTATGAAGTGATGGGGCCAGATGCCATGATCTTAGTTTTCTGAATGTTGAGTTTTAAGCCAACTTTTTCACTCTCCCTTTTAACTTTCATCAAGAGGCTCTTTATTTCTTCTTCACTTTTTGTCATAGGTGTGGTGTCATCTGCATGTCTGTGGTTATTGATATTTCTCCTGATATTGATTCCAGCTTGTGCTTCATCCAATCCAGCATTTCTCATGATGTCCTCTGCATATCAGTTAAATAAGCAGGGTGACAATATACAGCCTTGATGTACTCCTTTCCCGATTTGGAACCAGTCTGTTTTTCCATGTCCAGTTCTAACTGTTGCTTTTTGACCTCATACAGATTTCTCAGGAGGCAGATAAGGTGATCTAGTATTCCCATTTCTTTAAGAATTTTGCACAGTTTGTTGTGATCCACACAGTCAAAGACTTTGGCATAGTCAATAAAGCAGAAATAGATGTTTTTCTGGAACTCTTGCTTTTTTGACGATCCAACGGATGTTGGCAATTTGATCTCTGATTCCTTTGCCTTTTCTGAATCCAGCTTGAACATCTGGAAGTTCATGGTTCACATACTGTTGAAGCCTGGCTTGGAGAATTTTGAGCATCACTTTGCTAGCATGTGAGATGAGTGCAATTGTGCAGTAGTTTGATCATTCTTTGGTATTGCCTTTCTTAGGGATTGGAATGAAAACTGACCTTTTCCAGACCTGTAGCCACTGCTGAGTTTTCCAGATTTGCTGGCATATTGAGTGCAGCACTTTCACAGCATCATCTTTTAGGATTTGAAACAGCTCAACTGGTATTTCGTCACCTCCACTAGCTATGTTCGTAGTGATGCTTCCTAAGGCCCACTTGTTTCACATTCCAGGGTGTCTGGCTCTAGGTGAGTGACCACACTATCATGATTATCTGGGTCATTAGGATCTTTTTTGTCTAGTTCTTCTGTGTATTCTTGCTACCTCTTCTTAATATCTTCTGCTTCTGTTAGGTCCGTAGAATTTCTGTCCTTTATTGTGCCCATCTTTTCATGAAATGTTCCCTTGGTATCTCTAATTTTCTTGAAGAGATCTCTCTTCTTTCCCATTCTGTTTTTTACCTCTATTTCTTTGCATTGATCACTGAGGAAGGCTTTCTTATCTCTCCTTGCTACTCTTTAGAACTCTGAATTCAAATGAGTATATCTTTCCTTTTCTTGATTGCCTTTTGCTTCTCTTCTTTTCACAACTATTTGTAAGGCCTTCTCAGACAACCATTTTGCCTTTCTGCATTTCTTTTTCTTGGGGATGGTCTTGATCACTGCCTCCTGTACAATGTCACGAATCTCCATCCATAATTCTTCAGGCACTCGGTCAGATCTAATCTCTTGAATCTATTTCTCACTTCCACTGTATAATCATAAGGGATTTGATTTAGGTCATACCTGAATGGTCTAGTGGCTTTCCCTACTTTCTTCAATTTAAGTCTGAATTTGACGATATGGAGTTCACGATCTGAGCCACAGTCAGCTCCCGGTCTTGTTTTTGCTGACTGTATAGAGCTTCTCCATCTTTGGCTGCAAAGAATATCATCAGTTCTGATTTTGGTATTGACCATCTGGTGATGTCCATGTGTAGAGTCTTCTCTTGTGTTGTTGGAAGAGGGAGTTTGCTATAACCAGTGCATTTTCTTGGCAAAACTCTATTAGCCTTTGCCCTGCTTCATTCTGTACTCCAAGGCCAAATTTGCCTGTTACTCCATGTATCTCTTGAATTCCTCCCTTTGCATTCCAGTCCCCTATAATGAAAAGAACATCTCTTTTGGGCATTAGTTCTAGAAGGTCTTGTAGGTCTTCATAGAACTGTTCAACTTCAGCTTCTTCAGCATTACTGGTTGGGGCATAGACTTGGAGTACTGTGATATTGAATGGTTTGCCTTGGAAATGAAAGAGATCATTCTGCTGTTTTGGAGATTGCATCTAAGTACTGAATTTCAGTCTCTTTTGTTGACTATGATGGCTACTCCATTTCTTCTAAGGGATTCTTGCCCACAGTAGTGGATATAATGACCATCTGAGTTAATGTCACCCATTCCCATCCATTTTAGTTCGCTGACTCCTAAAATCTTGATGTTCACTCTTGCCATATCCTGTTTGACCACTTGTATTTTGCCTTGATTCGTAGACCTAACATGACAAATCTTTACAGCTTCCGACTTTACTTTGCTCTTTTTTTTTTTTTTTTTTTTTTTTTTTTTATTTTATTTTATTTTAAATTTTATTTTATTTTTAAACTTAACATAACTGTATTAGATTTGCCAAATATCAAAATGAATCCGCCACAGGTATACATGTGTTCCCCATCCTGAACCCTCCTCCCTCCTCCCTCCCCATTCCATCCCTCTGGGTCGTCCCAGTGCACCAGCCCCAAGCATCCAGTATCGTGCATCGAACCTGGACTGGCAACTCATTTCATACATGATATTTTACATGTTTCAATGCCATTCTCCCAAATCTTCCCACCCTCTCCCTCTCCCACAGAGTCCATAAGACTGTTCTATACATCGGTGTCTCTTTTGCTGTCTTGTACACAGGGTTATTGTTACCATCTTTCTAAATTCCATATATATGTGTTAGTATACTGTATTGGTGCTTTTCTTTCTGGCTTTACTTTGCTCTTTACAGCATCGGACTTTACTTCCATCACCAGTCACATCCACAACTTGGTGTTGTTTTTGCTTTGGCTCCGTCTCTTCAGTCTTTCTGGAGTTATTTCCCCACTGATCTCCAGTAGCATATTGGGCACCTACTGACCTGGGGAGTTCATCTTTCAGTGTCCTATCTTTTTGCCTTTTCATACTGTTCATGGGGTTCTCAAGGCAAGAATACTGAAGTAGTTTGCTGTTCCCTTCTCCGGTGGACCATGTTTTATCTGAACTCTCCACTATGACACATCCATCTTGGGTGCCATTCTCTGTATGGCATTTGACATTTTTTTCCCTTAAAACTTATTCATTTTTGGCTGTGTTGGGTCTTTGTTTCTGTGCTTGGTCCTCCTCTAGTTGCAGTGAGTAGGGGCTACTCTCTAATTGTGGTGTGCAAGCTTCTTGTTGTGGAGGCTTCTCTTGTTGCAGAGCACAGTCTCTAGGGTGCACAGGCTTCCGTAGCAGCACAGGGGCCTAGTTGCCTGCAGCATATGGGATCTCCCCGGACCAGGCATCAAATCTGTGTCCCATGCATTTGCAGGTGGCTTCTTAACTACTGGACCACAAGGGAAGTACTTGTTTGCTTTTTTTACAAGTTAAGACAAATTAAATAAAGATACTGTTTCATTTCTGGGAAAAAAAAAAGAATTAGTCTTCTTTTAAAATGGTAAAGTTCTACTGTGTTTATCTCCAAGTTCTACTAGGCTACCCTCTCTGGTGCACCAGGCCAGTCCTCAAGATGAGGGACTATGTTGTTAAAGGCCTGTGTTACAGTATGGACATTGCCTTGGAAAGGTAGAAAATGAATCCATTAGAAGCCATTCATTGGTGCCCTAAGGGGTGAGCTCTCCTCTGCCACATTATCCAGAGATTGAAGCTTGGCCTGGAGAAGTGTATATGGCTGAAAAGAGGCCCCTGAAAAAACCAGAAAGGCTATGTGTAGTGCTGGATTCTTGAACCTGAGAGTGGGTTGATGGGAAGAGTTAGAGGACTGAATGTTTGTGTCTCCCAAAAAATCCATATCTTGACATTCTAACCCCCTATGTGATGGTATTAGGAGGTAGAGCCTTTGGGAAGTGATTAAGTCTTGGGAGTTAAGCCTTAACAAATGGGCTTGTGTGCCTGTGTGCTCAGTTGCATCTGACTCTTTGTGACCCTATGAACTGGAGCCCATCAGCCTCCTCTGTCCATGGAATTTTCCAGGCAAAGAGACCAGAGCAGGTTACCATCTCCTCCTCCAGGGGATCTTCCAGACCCTTGTAAGAGACATACGAGAACTTGCTTCTTTTTTCTGCTCTCCACTGTATGAGGACACAGCAATAAGACAGCCATCTGTAAAGCAGGAAGAGGGCTAGCACCAGAATCTGACAATGCTGGGACCCCAATCTCAGACCTCCTATTCTCTAGAACTGTGAGAAATACATTTCTGATATAAGCTACCCAGTCTATGGTACTTTGTTATAGCAGCCCAAATTAAGACAGGAAGCCATCAAAAGAGAGGGCACATATGCTAAAAATAACCAAATCCATTAGTTTCACTAGAGTTGGCCCTACTTGTTGCACTTAATATTGTTTAGAATATGTTATACATTGGCTGAACATTAGACATATGGACATAGAGATTTTTTTTCATTGCACTGATACTTGTTACAGTGAGCTTTGGAATGTTTTTTAAAAAACCAAATAGTGCCCATATAAACTAGAAGTCCAGCCTTGGATGTTGCTGCTGGCAGACACTCTTGGCTGCCTACCCAATTGCCCTGTTACCTGCCTTCTCTATAGCAAATAGAACTCTGATTTTGTTCAAGCTATGTGTATCAAGAACACAACACTTCTTAGCCCTACACGGTGAATCTTGAGTAGTCAAACTCTGGTGAGTGATTTGGGAACAAGTTTGTGACACACAATGCTGGTCAACTCAGTTCAGTCACTCAGTCATGTCTGACTCCTTGTGACCCCATGTACTGCAACACGACAGGCCTCCCTGCCCATCACCAACTCCTGGAGTTTACTCAAACTCATGTTCATTGAGTTGGTGATGCCATCCAACCATCTCATCGTCTGTTGGCCCTGTCTCCTGCCTTTAATCTTTCCCAACATCAGGGTCTTTTCCATGAGTCAGTTCTTTGCATCAGGTGGCCAAAGTATTGGAGTTTCAGCTTCAGCATCAGTCCTTCCAATGAATACTCAGGATTGATTTCCTTTAGGATGAACTGGTTGGATATCCTTGCTGTCCAAGGGACTCTCCAGAGTCTTCTCCAATACCACAGTTCAAAAGCATCAATTCTTTGGCAATCAGCTTTCCTTATAGTCCAACTCTCACATCCATACATGACTACTGAGTAGATAGCTTTGACTAGATGGACCTTTGTTGGCAAAGTAATGTCTCTGCTTTTTAACATGCTGTCTTGGTTGGTCATAACTTTTTTTCCAAGTAGCAAGCCTCTTTTAATTTTATGGCTGAGGTCACCATTTGCAATGATTTTGGAGCCCACAAAAATAAAGTCTGTCACTGTTTCTGCTGTTTCCGCATCTATTGGCCATGAAGTGATGGGATGGGATGCCATGATCTTCGTTTTCTGAATTTTGAGTTTTAAGCCAACTTTCTCAATCTCGTCTTTGACATTCATCAAAAGGCTCTTTAGTTCTTTTTCGCTTTCTGCCATAAGGGTGGTGTCATCTGCATTCCGGAGGTTATTGATGTTTCTCTCCGAAGTGTTGATTCCAGTTTGTGCTTCATCCAGCATGGCATTTCGCATGATGTACTCTGCATATAAGTTAAATAAGCAGGATGACAATATGCAGACTTGACGTTCTCCTTTCCCGATTTGGAACCAGCCTGATTTACAATGTCCAGTTCTAACCATTGCTTCTTGACCTGCATACAGATTTCTCAGGGGGCAGGTCAGGTTGATTGGTCAGAAATATTGATTGGTCTTAGGTCCGTAAGGTTCTCATAATCGTGAATGGGTTTTCCAGGAGATTTTTCTGGTGCCAGGCAAGATCAAAGACAGGAGGGGACAGGGACAACATTGGGTAAAATGATTAGATAGCATCACCGACTCGGTGGACATGAGTTTGAGCATTCCCCGGAGTTAGTGACAGATAGGAAAGCCGGTCGGACAGAACTGAGCAAATGAACTGGACAATTTTCAAGACCAGGGATGGAACCGGGCCCTCCTATTCTGACAGCCATTTTTTTTTTTTCCCTTAAACAGGGATTAGAGTCACTCTCAAGGCCTAGACAGTAAAGAGTCCTTTTACAAAGTGGGAGACCCAGATTCACTCCTGGGGAAGCATCTCCCAGAGAAGGGAATGGCTACTCACTGCAATATTCTTGCCTGGACAATTCCACGGACAGAGGTGCCTGGAGGGCTACAGTCCATGGGGTCAAAATAGTCTGAGCATGACTGAGTGGGTTTGGGACTCTATTTCATTCAACAGTACAGTGAACCTTCTCTGTGTCAAATTCAGTGCCCATATATCATTATCTTTAGCCATCAGGAAAAGCCTTATTCAAAAGAAATCAGACCCGGAGCGTCAAGGAGGAGAAAACATGGAGTCAGGGGCCTGGGAACAAGGGAGGGGAAGCTGGCTTCACGGGAGCTGGGGCAGGGACTCAGCGCTCATTTGCATAGTCAGAATGCACTGCACGCAATAGAGTTTCCATTTACTATTTCAATTTATTGTAGTTTCTTTTAAACATAGTATTTCAAAGAATGAGCCTTCATCCACTTTCGTGAAAAGATTTGCAAACAGTAGACCCCAGACTTACTCTTGTCGTGCCTCACCCTCACTGAAATAGGAGTGAGCATTCCCTCGTCCGTATGTGCATAGGAACCGTGAAGATCTATAAACTGCTCTCACCAGTTTTTAGAGGTCTTGTGAAAGAAACAAGGCCAACATTGATATATGCAAAAGCAGACCTCGAGGAGTGAATGTTCTGAGGCAGGGTTTATTCCTGGGGTTTCTATACTTAACAGCTTTCTGTGTGTTTATCATTTGAAATCATGAGGTTAGGTTTTCATTTGCTCAGATGATGCTCTCAGCCATATCCGACTATTTTGTAACCCCGTGGACTACAGCACTAAAGGTTTCCCTATCTATCATCCATTCTCAAAGCTTACTCATACTCATGCCCTTCGAATCAATGGTGCTATCTAACTGTATCATTTTCTGTTGTCTCTTTCCTCCTCCCACCTTTAGTCCTTCCCAGGCCCAGGGTCTTTTCCAGTTAGTCCGTTCTTTGCATCAGGTGGCCAAAGTATTGGAGTGTCAGTGTCAGCATCAGTTCCTCCAGTGAATATTCAGTATTTATTTCCTTTAGGGTGCACTGGTTGGAGCCCTTTGCCATCCAAGGGACTCTCAAGAGTCTTATCCAAGACCACAGTCCACAAACTGTGACTTTGGTAATGGCACCCAACTCCAGTACTCTTGCCTGGAAAATCCCATGGATGGAGAAGCCTGTTGGGCTGCAGTCCATGGGGTCACTAAGAGTTGGAAACTTTGAATAATTGGAGAAGGAAATGGCAACCCTCTCCAGTATTCTTGCCTGGAGAATCCCAGGGATGGGGGAGCCTGGTGGGCTGCCATCTATGGGGTCGCACAGAGTTGGACATGACTGAAGCCACTTAGCAGCAGCAGCACAGCTTAACAACCAAGAACAGGAGAATGTTGGATTCCACCAAAAAAAGATACCCCACATCCAAGGGCAAAGGAGAAGCCTCAACAAGATAGTGGGATGGGCAAAATTTCATTTGGAATCAAATGCCATACCCACCAGTGATGCTTCGAGGGCTCAAATAACCTTGTGCACACCAGGGCTCAGAGACTCCACAGAGACTTAGCCAGAACTGTGTTTGAGTGTCTTCTGGGGAGGGACTGGGGGTCAGCAGTGGCCTGCCACAGGGACAGGGACTCTGGGTGCAGGAGCCCTGGTCACACAGCCTGTGGCATAAACCCTCTTGAAGGAGGTCACCATTAACCCCAGCCATAGAGCCCCCGAGCAGATGATCCACAAACTGCAGAACAATTATACCAAAGAAATTCTCACACTGTTAAGAAAGTTCTAGAACCCACAACAGATTTACCAACCTGGGGATCTGGCAAGGGAACTGAGAACCCCCAAGGAATTTGACTCTGGAGGCCAGTGGGATTTGATTACAGAACCTACACAGGACTGGGGAACCAGACTCTTGGAGGGCACAAACAAAACCTTGTGCACACCAGGACCCGGGAGAAAGGAGCAGGGACCCCACAAGGGACTGACCCAGACTTGCCCGTGGGTGTCTCTAGGAGTCCCTGGCGGAGGCGTGGGTCAGCAGTGGACTGCTGCACGGTCAGGGGCACTGAGTGCAGCAGTGCCTGCCTGGGACCTTTGGAAGGAGGTGGCCATTATCTGCATTACCTCCACCTTAGTTGGGTCTCAGGTCAAACAACAGGGAGGGAAACAGCCCTGCCCATCAACAGAAAATTGGATTAAACATTTACTGAGCATGGTCCCGCCCATCAGAACAAGACCCAGTTTCCCCCACAGTCAGTCTCTCCCAACAGGAAGCTTCCATAAGCTTCTTATCTTTCTCTGTCAGAGGGCAGGCAGAATGAAAACCAGTGTCACACAAAGCTTGTCAAACTGATCACATGGACCACGGCCTTGTCTAACTCAATAAAATGATGAGTCATGCCGTGTTCAGTTTAGTCACTGAGTTGTGTCCGACTTTTTGCGACCCTATGGACTGCAACATGCCAGAGTTCCTGTTCATCACCAACTCCTGGAACTTGCTCAAAGTCATGTACATAGAGGCGGTGGTGCCATCCAACCATCTCATTCTCTGTTTTCCCCTTCTCCTCAAGCCTTCAATCTTTCCCAGCATCAGGGTCTTTTCCAATGAGTCAGTTCTTCGCATCAGGTGGCCAAAGTATTGGAGCTTCAGCTTCAGCATCAGTCCTTCCAATGAATATTCAGGGATGATTTACTTCAGGATGGACTGGTTGGCTCTCCTTGCAGTCCAAGGGACTCTCAAGAGTCTTCTCCAACATCACAGTTCAAAAGCATCGGTTCTTTGGTGCTCAGCTTTCTTTATGGTCCAACTCTCACATCCACACATGACTACTGGAAAAACCATAGCCTTGACTAAATGGACCTTTGTCGGCAAAGTAATATCTCTGCTTTTAAATTGTAAATAATGCTGCTATGAACATATGAGTGCATATATCTTTTTGAATTATAGTTCTGTCTAGATATATGCCCAGGAGTGGGATTGCTGAATCATATGGCAACTCTAGTTTTTTGAGGCACCTCTGTACTGTGAAAATAGTTGTTAAAGTCGCTAAAAATGTAGGTTGTACAAACACCTCTTGAGTTCACACCTCTAGGTAAGTGAAGACTAAAAGAGGCAAGAAATGGAAAGAGAGCAAGGCAACAAAAGAGAAAGAAATACTTAAAAATGTTTTGATTTTTTTTTTGTATTGGGGTACAGCCTAATTAACAATGTTGTGACAGTTTCAGGTGAACAACAAAGAGATTCATCCATACATATACATGTACCATTCTCCCCAAACTCCCCTCCCATTCAGGCTACTACATAACATGGAGCAGAGTTCCACGTGCTATACAGTAGGTCCTTGTTGGCTATCCGTTTAAAATACAGTAGTGTGTACTTGTCCATTCCAAGCTCTCTAGCTATTCCTCCCCACTGTCCTTCTCCCACCCCCCTGCAACGTTTTCTGAGTCTGTGAGTCTGTAAGAAAAAGAAATTCTAAATCACTTACTTGGTTTAGATCAGTAAGACGTCTCAGATTTCTTCATAAATGTACTCACTCAAGAGTAATCACAGTGCCCATCCAGATTGTAAACATGTTAATACAAAATGAAATAATTCTGAGTTGTAAGAGAAAACAAGGTATTCTTATAGCATTATTATTCCTGAAAAGACTACTTAGGTTTTTCTGAGGTTGCCCAAATCAGGCGATTACACAAGTCATTCCGTGTTTACCCTCAGTTTAAGCAACTGTTAAAAGAGACCAAATATGATTACCAATATGATTACCAGTAAATATGGTCTATTGGTGGACTTTTAATTTCAACAAACAAAAATTATGCACTTTTTTTTTAAAAAAGGAAACTACTCTGCTTTGATTGTCTTGAAACAGCAAGCTGTTGGGAAATCATTTAGATTGGTGCTTATTCTGAAAACATTGTTATTAAGATTATTTCAAAGCCTGCGTTCCTGAAATCTCATTCATTATATCTGAGAAGGAAACAGCTGAGCAAAAATTATGCTGAGGATTTAAAGGTTAAACCAATGTAACAATTAGTGATAATCTTTAAAAAAATTAAGGCCTCAGGTCCACAAATTTCTTTGGCATTTCACACTATAAAATCACCCTATTTATACCATAGAATTGCTGGGAGAAAAAAGTGAAAACGCACTCTTCTACAGTGTTCAGAAAAGCTGTCATGTGGTATGATCCAAACCAAAAGAGACTCCAAAAGAACAAGCAAGCCACTTTAAAAGTTTGCTTTGATCTGTTTAAGTATCTGTGAAAAATGATATCCAAAACCAATCAGAAATAACTCCTGAGCAGAATATTTGCACATTTCCCATTAAAAAACTGATAGAGATAACTTTCCCTAATAAGTCACTTGAAAGTTCATGGCTCTGTACCTTTGCTCCAAGATCCTTTTTCCTCTGGCTGTCTGGTTTCCTTTCCTCTCTAGTATCTCCAGGGATGGAAATGTACCTGAGAAAGAAAAGGGGAAAAAGTTGAGACACATCTTGGAGTGGTTTCAAGGTTTAACTGAAAGATTGGCCTTAAGAGGTGGCAAGAAATGGACAGTGTTTGGGCACCACATGTGGAGCTCACATATCTGTGTCCTGGACTCTCTCCTCATGGGAACCTGGTTGTCTCTCTCCTGTTGGTTGTGTTTCTGATCTCAGTATTTAGACTAAGATGAGGCTGAAGAGTTTCATATGGAATTATCAAACAGTTATATCTACTGTATGTCTGCCATGAGACCCTCTAGCCTGTGGGTGATGTGGGGGTGCTGGCATATAGAACTTGTTTCCCTACCCTCAAAAATACTTATAGTCTAGCTAAGGAATAAAAACTAAATCACACTGAAGTTTTTGCTTTTGCTTCTTTTTCCCCAAAGTTTTGTAGCTTGGAGGAAGGTCTTGGGTCATTGAGTTAAGCTGTCATCTTACACAGAAACTCTTGTGCTTTAATTTTATTAAGAGACTTGCTGAAGGTCTTATAGATGATAAATGATGGCTGTAGCAAAGAGTCACATTCCCTTTCTGTCTCGCAGTGCCTCTTGGTGAATTATCTCCTTGAAATACTTTGTTCACAGTCTCCAGAACGCCAGATTCTCTTGGCTTTCTTCCTACTTCACTGAAGGCTTTTTCTTGTTCACCCCTGCTGATTCCTTTTCAACTGCCCAAGCTGTCAGTGTTGGAGGGCCCCAGGTCCCTCTTCCCACAGCATTTCTCCATTTACCCTCCCTCCCTTCCCTGGTGATCTCATCCACTTTAGAGCTTTAAGTATTATCTGTGTGTGATGTGTCTCCCCCTTCATTCTAGATTTACTTATCCATCTATACCTACCTGGCATCTCTGTTTGGGTGTCTCTGAGGCATCCTCAAATTTAATATACCAACAGACTAACCCTTGCTCTTCCTCTCAAACCCAATCTTCACAGAACCTTTCCCAGTTCAGTAAACGGCAGCTCCATTCTTCTCTATTCTCATTACGCTTTTATTTTTCTCCATTGCATTAATCCTACCTGACATTATCATGTTTTCTTGATACATATGCATTTGTTTATTATATTAGTTAGGGTATTGCCAAATGGCTATAAGCAAGAAATCCCAGAGTACCATGGCTTGAGGAATATTGAAGTGAAAAGCCTAGACAGTGGAGTATCTCTGCTCCAGTCAGTCAGAGATCCGGGTCCTGCCACTGTGTTCCTCTATCACCTCCGAGGGCACTATCCAGGTTCCAGCTGGTAGTGAAGGGGAAGAGAATATAAGGGAGGCACAATCAAAGTCTAAAAGCCCAATTTAGGAAGCACCATAAGTTATTGCCACTCACATTTCATCTGTGAGAATTTAGTCACCTGACCACACCTAATTCTTTTTTTTTTTAATTTAATTTTATTTTTTAACTTTACATAATTGTATTAGTTTTGCCAAATATCAAAATGAATCCGCCACAGGTATACATGTGTTCCCCATCCTGAACCCTCCTCCCTCCTCCCTCCCCATACCATCCCTCTGGGTCGTCCCAGTGCACCAGCCCCAAGCATCCAGTATCGTGCATCGAACCTGGACTGGCAACTCGTTTCATACATGATATTTTACATGTTTCAATGCCATTCTCCCAAATCTTCCCACCCTCTCCCTCTCCCACAGAGTCCATAAGACTGTTCTATACATCAGTGTCTCTTTTGCTGTCTCGTACACAGGGTTATTGTTACCATCTTAATTCTAAGGGAAACTGGGAAATATAGTTTAGTATCTCTTTTTCCAGGGAGAGGTGCAAAATGAATTTTTGGTGGACAGCCATCAGTCAACATTTCTTATGTGTATCCTTTCTCCTCATTAGAATAGGAACCCCATGAAGGTAGAGATTTTTGTTGGTCTTACTCATTTCTGTATTCTGAGCACCCAGAATAGCTCCTGCCATATGAAAAGAGCTCATTAAATATTTGTTGAAAAAATGAAGGACTGTGCCTATGAAAGCTTTCCTCCTTGACTTTACAGCAGCAAACATCTCCTTAGGACAACCTGGCACTGAATTTTGTTTTTGCTTTATCACATGAGTGCTCAATAGAATACTTCATTCAGGGAAATGGGGTCTAAGATTTCTCATACCTCATCTCATTAGTGAAGCAGTTGTAAATTCTCCATCCACTAGTGTCCAAAAGCAGCCCCACAAACAGTCCCCCTGTATATTGAAAGATGACCTTGGCTAAAGGAAGAGGAGTGTTCTCCTTGGTTCAGTAGGGAGTCTGAGAACTATGTCCTAAGTGATTTGGGCTGTCCAGAGTCAAAAGCAATTTTTGCATCAATAAAGAACTGTTAGTTGAAATCTTTACCTGTTCCATGTTTCCTAACTCGATAATTTTGTGTTAACAGTACATCTTTCTGCCCCTAAATATGGGTGATGTTTGTGCTGCTAATTAACCAAAATTAGAAAGATCCAAAGAGCCTGAAGAGTGGCCAGAGAAAGTCTGTGATGGTCTCTGAACTCAAGCTACTGTCTCTCATACCCCCTCCCTTCCCTGGGCAGACAGAATCCTTCCTCAACTCACTCCCCTTCACAGAAGGAGCATATTCCCACAACATTTGTCCTTCAAATGTTCAGACTATAGCTTTTGAAACTTACTGAGTAACCCAGCACCTTGCAATAACCTGATAGGGCCAGTCATAATTTACCAAAACTTTCCTAGTGCAAACAGACGCCTCTGATGTAAGGGTTGGCTCTGTCGGGCTCCAACAGTGGAAGAAAGGAAATAACCATGAAGTTCAGGAACAGAAAAAAAAGTTTCCCTTCCTTCAGGAGAAAGAAAAATCCCAACACCATTTTCAGTTTAAACTGAGCAATGGAACAAGACATGAGACTGCAACATTTGTCTCCTTCACAAGCCTTTATTTACCAATGTTAGTACAAACATTCTCAGTGAATGTTGTTTTAGCTATTAACTCAAAAAGCTCAAAAGTGTTAAGCTGGATGAAATCTTTGAAACCAAATAATAGTGAAGTGTTTGGGTGTTTGATTTTTGCTTTACTCTTCACATCTCAAAATGCAAAGATTGAAACTCCAAAGCCTGCAAGTGATTTTTATAAATAGAGCCAAGATTGAGGCATCATCCCTCGCTCCTTTTCAGAGAATGTGTTGCAAAGTCACAATATGTTGGTGAGCTCTGGTGTGGAATCCATCTTACTAAGAACATCAATGGCAAATTTGTTTCTGGAAATTATTCTGAGTTACCTATCTATGCTTCTGAAGCCTTTTTTTTCAGGTCTTTTGGGAAATAGTAAATGCTTCAAAACTCTTGAAAGAGACTGACATTTTAATTTGTATGCCTCGCTTGTTGAATATTCTAGGACACTGAGCACAAATATTAGAGAAGAAAGCAGCAGTGAATAGAAAGAGCATCAAAACAGGGTTGTTTGTTTGTTTGTTTTAAGAAAGGAGAAGTTAAAAACACACAAGTAAGCAGACCTGTTATCTGTGGCTATGGTTAATATTTGCTTCCAACACTTCCAAATGATTATCTTTTGGCCTGTTTTTAAGTTACACTTTAATAAAATGTTTACTCTTTTTAATCCAGTCTTTAAAATGTTAAAAAAAAAAAAAAAGACATGCTTGCATGAGAATATTGTTTCATTTGTCTTCTCCTTGTGTTTGAAAGACAAAGTCCTGGATAACACTATTCAATGTGGGGGAGCAGAAGGCAGAACATGCCATGCAGACCCATATCTACAAGAAAGCATTTTACATGGTTTCCTTGTTTAGTTAGAAATTTTTAAGACTTTAGGGTTGACCAAAAAATTCATTCGGGTTTTCTTGCACAATGTTATAGAAATATTTTGAGGGGAAAAAAGATCTAACAGCTTCTATTTACTGTACTGTATTTCTGTTTGCCTCTGGAAATATAATTTACATTACCCTTTCTGAGTTTCCTTTTCATGCTTCAGTTTAGATTTTGAGTGGTGAATGCTTTACATTAGCCATCAAATGGGAAAGTACATGTCCTCAGTTTCCAAAGAGCACCTGAAAGTTGAACCTTAAAAAATAAAAAGGTATCAATCATGAAATGTCCAGAATGGGTAAATCTATAGAGACAGAAAAGTTAGTGGTTGCCTAGAACATGGAATTGCCTGGAAAATCCCATGGACAGAGGAGCCTGGTAGGCTGCAGTCCATGGGGTCATGAAGAGTCAGACACAACTGAGTGACTTCACTTTCACTTTTTACTTTCATGCATTGGAGAAGGAAATGGCAACACACTCCAGTGTTCTTGCCTGGAGAATCCCAGGGACGGTGGAGCCTGGTGGGCTGCCGTCTATGGGATCACACAGAGTCGGACATGACTGAAGCGACTTAGCAGCAGCAGACCATGGAATAAGGGGGTGAGGGGAGATAGGGAGTAACCAGAAATGGATGTGTAGTTTCTTTTGGAGGGAATGAAAATGTTCTAAAATTAGAATGTGGTAATGGTTGCACAATTGTATAGTATATAAATTATTTCTCAATGAAGCTGTTTTCTTATTTTAAGGCATGAGCTGTAACAACAACAACAACAAAAGCATGAGCTATGACAGGCTTAAAGCAATGCTTTGGGCAGTGTCAAACACACACATCCACCCACCCCCTGTCCTGCCACCTTACTTACCAACTCCATCCTCAGCTCATGAAAGCAGGACAGATGTAGGCATCCACTAGGCTGGCCTCAATGGAAAGAACAGATTTTCTTCAGCAAAAGAAATTGAAAATAAGAAAAGGAATTTTGGATCATTATTGTTTCTATTTGTGAGAAAATCATTGTTTTCCTGAGTCACCACACACATTTCTCAATCACAGTAAAAGTCTGAGTCCCCTCAGAAACATGGCTGATAGGCAATGTCTTACCCCATACACCTTTGTTCACAGCACTGCTTGGGCAAGTGATAGTGTGTTCTTTATTTTCAAGGGTGGACAATAAAAGGATTTCAAAATGTTGGAAATATGTTTTGAGTTTTATGAGAGAAGCTAGCATGTGAGTAAGGAGTAATACTGCAGACTCCATAGAACTACCTGGGTTTTGGGTATTTCCTGGCTGTGGTTAGGATTCTGTTTTCACTGCTAAAGGCATGGGTTCAATTCCTGGTCAAGGAACTAAGATCCCAGAAGCCTCACAGGTTGAGAGGAGCTACCTGGGTATGAAATGAAGAGACTCAAGAAGCAATCAAAAGGACTCCTCAATATTTGGTCTGCATACAGTTAGTCAGAGTTAAAGCAAGGTACAATGGCCGCATTCCCCACCCTCATCCTCTTTGCCCCCTTTGGTATCTTGATTGCGGAAATGAGAAGGGTTATCTGGTCTTTCCTACCAAACCAGTCAATCCTAAAGGAGGGTTATCTGGTGTTTCCTTTCAAACCAGTCAATCCTAAAGGAAATCAGTCCTGAATATTCATTGGAAGGAGCGATGCTGAAGCTGAAACTCCAATACTTTGGCCTCCTGATGCGAAGAGCAGACTCATTAGAAAAGACCCTGATGCTGGGAAAGATTGAAGGCAGGAGGAGAAGGGGACGACAGGGGATGAGATGGTTGGATGGCATCACCGACTTGATGGACATGAGTTTGAGTAAACTCTGGGAGTTAGTGATGGACAGGGAAGCCTGGCGTGCTGCAGTCCATGGAGTTGCAAAGAGTCGGACACGACTGAGTGACTGAACTGAACTGATGTGGTCTTTGGGGTACAGGAGGATTTGTTTGCATGAGGGGTGGTGTGTATGATGCTGTGTGTGAATACATGTTAGTTCTGCATTTACCACTTTTGTCATAGCCTGCCTCAGGGAGGGAATGAAAGTCACAAAGTACTCAAAATATTCAAGGGTAGGATAATTTTTTTAAAGATTTCCTTGAATATTGACTGGACATTTGATAAGGAATTGATGTTAAACAATTTTAAGAAGCGATATTGGTATCATGATCATATTTTTAAAAGAGTCCTTATCTTTCTGAGATACATGCTGGAATATTCATGAGTAAATATTCACAAATGAAACAATATTATAAAATACAACAATAGTATATTTTGGATTTGCTTCAAAATTTTAGGCAAAGAGGAAATAGGTGGGTGTAGAGGATGAAATAAGACTGGCCAGGAACCATTAATTGTAAGTGAGTGCAACAAGTGAAGGAGTTCATTATAAAGTTCTGTCTGTTTTTATAAATAGTTGATGTTTTCCATGCCAAAAAAGTTTAAGCATTTAGAAGAGACATTTTCACAAACATTTAGAACAAAAGTTAGGGCTCATGACCAAAGACACTAAAAAGGGGGCATTTACTAGAAATGAAACACTTGCCAAAATAATATTCTAGTATTACAACAAAAGAACAGTTGTCAAACATGAATGGAAAGGCTATTCCATAATCAAGTTCAAGTGTATGACAGTATTCCAGCAGTGTCTACCTCTGTCACCCGTTTCAAAGGGAGTTGACCCAAATAGGAAGTGGCCCAGCTGAGGCTAATTGGGAGTAGCAGGCTGACGCCGGGCAGTACAGAGAGCACTGGCCTGGTGGCCTCTTGGACTGCCCACACTGCCAATCCAAGAGGAGTTTCCCAGCTGAGAACAGGAAGAAAGGATTTAAGAAAAGAATGGAAAAACATCCTTTTTTTAGATTGGAAATTATTCTGTTCTTTTTTTTTAAAGCAGGAAGGACAGACATTAAAATTAAATTCTTCCCTACCTCAATAACATAAATATCTTTGCTCATAAAATTTTTTATTCCTTAACTTCTCATTCAGGCAGTTTGACCTTTCTATAGTGTGACACATTAGGATTTCAAATGACTAGCATGAAACCAATCAGGGCCTTCTGTTAACTGGAAGAATACATTCTCTGTTCAAGAGAAAGTTCAGACTGATAACCAAAAAGAGTATCAGAGGATTTGTCCTTTTTCTCAGAGAAGCTGTGTACATTTTTACACCTAATTTGCAGCCATAGTTACAGTATTTTATTTATAACTATACTATAGATCAGGAGTCTCTTTCTATAAAAGTCAGATAGTAAATTTTAGGCTCTGTAGGCCCAATGGTCTCAGCTACAGCGACTCGACTCTGCCATTACAGCAGCTTCAGACAGTATGTGAACAAATAGTATGGCTGGGTTCCAATAAAACTTGATTTATAAAAACAGCTGGTGGTCCAGATTTGACCTGCAGGCCATTGTTCACTAACCCCCGATAAACTTGATCAATAATGGGCTTCTGTTAGTTTCCTATCAGCACTGTAACAAGTTATCACAAACATAATAACTTGAAACAACACTGATTTCTTGTATTACAGTTCTGGAGATCAGAAGTCTGAGCTGGGTCTCTCTGGGCTAACATCAAGGAAGTGGGAGGACTGTGTTCCTTCTAGAGCCACTACAGGAGCATCCCTTTCCTTATCATTTCCAATTTCTTCAGGCTGCCATCATTCCTTGGCACATACCCCTTCCTCCATCCTCAAAGCTAGCAATGGCAGTCAGTCTTTCTCACATTACATCACTCTAAAGCCCTTCTGACTATATCTCTTCCACGTTTAATGATCCTGTGATTACAGTGAGCCCACTTGGATAATCTAGGAGAATCTCGCTGTGCAGTCTGCTGATTAGCCACCTTAATTCCATCTCAATCTTGAGTCCCGTTTGCCATGTAACATAATACATTTACAGATTCTGGGAATTAGAACACAGATATCTTTGGGGTAGTCACTATTTTCTCTATCACAGGGCCTAATAGGAGACAACTCGGTTAGGTTTTTGCTCATTCTTGGCAGTTGGCTCATGTCTTTGGGAAGAATGAGGGTAGAGGAAGACTAACATTTCCGGCTTTAAAAACAGGGCAGCTCATTTAGTGGGATACAGAGGACTGTGTATATCAGAGCACACTGAGGGAGCAGCACAGGACATAACAGAGCATGGGCTCTCGAGTATAGTGTTTCACATCCCTGCTCCACCACTTCTGAGACCTTGAATCAATTACTTGCCTTCTTTGCAGTATTAGTTTCCGGACTTCCCTGTAGGCTCAGACAGTAATGCGTCTGCCTACAATGTGGGAGACCCAGGTTCGATCCCTGGGTTGGGAAGATCCCCTGGAGAAGGAAATGGCAACCCTCTCCAGTATTCTTGCCTGGAAAATCCCATGGATGGAGAATCCTGGTAGGCTACAGTCCATGGGGTCGCAAAGAATCGGACATGACTGAGCGACGTCACTTTCTTTTTCTTTTCATGGATGGAATGGGAATGGTAACAGCTCCCTTGAAGGGTATTGTACATATGAAATAAGATTAAATGGGAAGCAACCAGCATAATGCCTAGCCTACAATTTAATGCTATTTCTGCAGAACTATGGGGTTCTACTTTGAGTCCAGCCAGGTCCCTCTGAACACAATGGCCACATGGAGAAAGCATGCTGTGGCTTAATTTCCCTGCAAGGCCAATTTTGGTTCTGCCCCTACTACAGCATTGTAATTGGGTCCTAATGATGAAGTCTAAAGCAACGTTCATAGGACCTTAAAATAACAGTGTACATCAGCACCTAGTTAATAAAAACCTTTTTAGAGTGATAATACCTCAAAATATTTACTCTTCAAGTACTCTGGCAGATCATTCACTGGGGACACTGCTGAGGGCTTGCCAAGTGGAGTGCTCATCATATGTTAAAAATAGATGTCAGAAGGCCATTCAATAAATGCAACAGGTTTTATAGTCTTAAGTGATATTAAATAGCTTTAGCGAGGGTGTAGGATAAAGTTCTTCAAATACAAAAGCAGAATTATTTTCATTTTGAGAGTCAGTCATGTGATTTTTTCCCCTCTTTTTAAAATCTTTTTTATTTTTTAAATTATGAAAGTGTGATAACACATTTAGAGGAAACTTGGAAAATACAGAACAAAGTTACATATAGTTCCACTATATATTGCAATTTTTTAAAGTAATAAATGAAGATTTTCAGTTGGAGTTTCAATATCAAACTCTCTTAATAGAATGAATAGACAGAAAAGTAGGATATAGTCGACCTGAAAAGCACTGTGAACCAATTCAACATAATTAATACTTATACAATTTTCACACAACAGCAGGATACAAATTCTATTCAAATTCCCATATACTATAAACTAGGACACACTGGACCATACCCAGGGACATAAAACAAGGTGCAAAAACTTCACGGTCGAAAGATATTGAAATCATACAGAGTCTGTTCTCTTACCACTGTGGAATTATGTTAGAAATCAATATCAAAAGATATTTGACAATAACCCACATATTTTCAAGTGCAATGTGACATTTACCAAGAGAGATCTTTGACTTAGCCATTGAAAGCCTCGGTAAACTTAGAAGACTGAAAAAACACAGAGAATGATTACAGAGAAGAAAGCATTAAAATGGGAAATTATTATCAAAGATACTTTAAAAACCCTGTGTGTTTGGAAATTAAATGTCCACTTTTAAATAATGGGTGTATCTAAGAAGTCATGGAAAAGGCAATGGCACCCCACTCCAGTACTCTTGCCTGAAAAATCCCATGGACGGAGGAACCTGGGAGGCTGCAGTCCATGGGGTTGCTAGGAGTTGGACACGACTGAGCGACTTCACTTTCACTTTTCACTTTCATGCATTGGAGAAGGAAATGGCAACCCACTCCAGTGTTCTTGCCTGGAGAATCCTAGGGACGGGGGAGCCTGGTGGGCTGCCGTCTGTGGGGTCGCACAGAGTCAGACATGACTGAAGCGACTTAGCAGCAGCAGCAAGAAGTCATAACAAGGAAAATTAGAAACTATTTGTAACAGAATAAAAATGGGAAAAGAATTTATCAGAATTTGTTGCATTCAACTGAAGCTGTTCAATGCAACTAAATACAGTGTGAAATCTTGAAAAGATATGAAAACCAATAATGGACACTAGCATAAATGTGAAATTTGAACAAAAATCTGTGCTTTAGCTAATAATACTGTGTGCTGTGCTGTGTGCATAGTTGCTCAGTCGTGTCCGACTCTTTGTGATCTTATGGACTGTAGCCCATCAGGCTCCTCTGTCCATGGGGTTTCTCCAGGCAAGAATACTGGAGTGGACTGCCATGCCCTCCTCTAGGGGATCTTCCCAAACCAGGGATAGAACCCAGGTCTGCTGCATTGCAGGTGGATTATCACGTTAATTACTTTCTTTCTTTCTTCTTTTTTTTACAACATAGTATTTCTTTAAATTCTCAGAATTGGATTACAAGTTGCAAGGCTCATTCAAAATTTTTTATTAAAAATTACTAAAATAATAAGCTTTCTAGGCTTTTAGCAGTAATACTAGATGCCAGAATACATGGAACTATATCAAAGGTTTGAGTAAATGTAAATTAGAAGTCTAACACTTTATTCATACTTAGTGAAACAAGTGGAGCCAGAATGTCATACATTTTTTAGCTAAGCAAAAATTCAAAGTTTTCTAAAATATATATATTATGCATACTATATATATGTATACAAAAGCTTTTCTACTACACTTGATAAAGGCTTGAGAAAAAAAAAGAGAGAAATTGGAAAACAAACTAAATGAAATGGGAGCACTGAATACGAAATAGAAAAAATGGAACAGACTAGATAAAAGATCATCATATAGTTGAATTGTTTTTAAACATGACTGCTCTTTAGAATCACAGAGATTTGGAGAAAAAAGCAATACCTGCGTGTTTGTATTTTTCAAAAAATTCCATGGTAATTCTAATGTGCATCTGGATTTTAAAAAGTGATTACAGGTTTTTCTATTAAATGGTAATTTTAGTGGTACAGAATTCTGTTATTTTCTGTTGATCAATCATGATACAATGGTATTAAAATGAGTAATAAAAATAAAAATTTTTTAAAAATTAAAAAAGGAATAACAGTTACATAATCACAATAGTAAAAGATTCTTATCGGTTTTCACAATCAATAGTCAGATAAAAAATAAAAGATAATTACAATTACAAGCCATAATGGAAACATGATTAACCTAACAATATAAAATAATTACATACAATATGGGGCATTAAGTAAAAGTGATGGAGTAAGTGGAAGTGCATACATGAATATGTTTTCATCCACCCAGCCAGTCTATGTCTTTTGGTTGGTGCATTTAATTCACTTATATTTAAGGTAGTTATCGATATATATGATTCTATTACTATTTTCTTCATTGTTTTGGGTTTATTTTGTGTCGATCTTTTCCTTCTCTTGTGTTTCCTGCTTAGAGAAGTTCCTTTTTCATTTGTTGTAAAGCTGGTTTGGTGGTGCTGAATTCTCTTATCTTTAGCTTGACTAAAGCCTTTTGATTTCTCCATCAAATCTCGAGTCTTGCTGGGTAGAGTATTCTTGATTGTAGATTCTTCCCTTTCATCACTTTAAATTTATCATGCCATTCCCTTCTGGCTTGTAGAGTTTCTGTTGAGAAATCAGCTGATAACCTTATGAGAGTTGCCTTGTATGTTATTTATCATTTTTCCCTTGTTTCTTTTAATATTTTATCTTTGTCTTTAATTTTTGTCAGTTTGATTATGTGTCTCAGTTTGTTCTGCCTTGGGTTTATCTGGCCTGGGTCTCTCTGTGCTTCCTGGACTTGGTTGACTATTTCCTTTGCCATGTTAGGGAAGTTTTCAGCTATTACCTCCTCAAATATTTTCTCAGGCCTTTCTCTCTCTCTTCTTCTGGGACCCCTATAATGCAAATGTTGGTATGTTTAATGTTGTCCCAGAGGTCTCTTAGGCTGTCTTCATATTTTTTCCTTCTTTTTTTCTATTTTCTGTTTTGTGGCAGTCATTGCCACCATTCCATCTTCCAGGTTACTTATCCATTCTTCTGGCTCAGTTATTCTGTTATTGACTGCTGCTAGCGTATTGTTCATCTCTGTTTCTTTGTTCTTTAGTTCTTCCAGATCTTTGGTAAACATTTCTTGCATCTTCTCCATTCTTTTTCTGAGATCCTGGATCATCTTCACTATCATCCTGAATTCTTTTTCTGGGAGGTTGCCTATCTCCACTTCATTTAGTTGTTTTTCTGAGGTTTTATCTTGTCCCTTCATCTGGGATATAGCTCTCTGCCTTATTATTTGGATTAACTTTCTTTTTTTTTTTAATTTTATTTTATTTTTAAACTTTACAATATTGTATTAGTTCTGCCAAACATCGAAATGAATCTGCCACAGGTATACCCGTGCTCCCCATCCTGAACCCTCCTCCCTCCTCCCTCCCCATACCCTCCCTCTGGGTTGTCGCAGTGCACCAGCCCCAAGCATCCAGTATCGTGCATTGAACCTGGACTGGTGACTCGTTTCATACATGATATTATACATGTTTCAATGCCATTCTCCCAAATATTCCCACCCTCTCCCTCTCCCACAGAGTCCACAAGACTGATTTATACATCAGTGTCTCTTTTGCTGCCTCGTACACAGGGCTATTGTTACCATCTTTCTAAATTCCATATATATGCGTTAGTATACTGTATTGGTGTTTTTCTTTCTGGCTTACTTCGCTCTGTATAATAGGTTCCAGTTTCATCCACCTCATTAGAACTGATTCAAATGTATTCTTTTTAATGGCTGAGTAATACTCCATTGTGTATATGTACCATAGCTTTCTTATCCATTCATCTGCTGATGGGCATCTAGGTTGCTTCCATGTCCTGGCTATTATAAACAGTGCTGCGATGAACATTGGGGTACACGTGTCTCTTTCCCTTCTGGTTTCCTCAGTGTGTATGCCCAGCAGTGGGATTGCTGGATCATAAGGCAGTTCTATTTCCAGTTTTTAAAGGAATCTCCACACTGTTCTCCATAGTGGCTGTACTAGTTTGCATTCCCACCAACAGTGTAAGAGGGTTCTGTGATGTGGTTTTCATTCTGGCAGCTTCAGGATTGTGATTCTTCTTGCTTCTCCTTTCTGCCCTCTGGTGGATAAGGCTAAGAGACATGTGTAAGCTTCCTGATGGGAGAGATTGGCAGTGGGAAAAACTGGGACTTGCTCTGGTGGGCAGGGCCATGCTCAGTGAAACTTTAATCTTTTTGTCTGCTGATGGATGGGGCTGCGCTCCCTCCTTGTTAGTTGTTTAGCCTGAGGTGACCCAGCCCTGGAGTCTACAGGCTCTATGGTAGGGCTAACGGTGACCTCCATGAGAGCTCACACCAGGGGGCATCTCCCAGGATTGCTGCTGCCAGTGCCCCCATCCCCACAGCAAGCCACTGCCATCCCATGCCTCTACAGGAGACCCTCCAACACTAGCAAGTAGGCCTGGTTCAGTCTTCTGTGTGGTCACTGCTCCTTTCCCCTGGGTCCTGGTGTGTGCAAGACTTTGTTTGTGCCCTCCAAGAGTGGTGTCTCTGTTTCCACCAGTCCTATGGAAGTCCTGTAATCAAATCCCAGTCAGTTCAGTTTAGTCGCTCAGTCGTGTCCAACTCTTTGAGACCCCATGGGTCCCACTGGCTTTCAAAGTCAGATTCCCTGTGGATTCCTAGTCCTTTTGCTGGCTTCCCAGGCTGGGAAGCTTGATGTGGGGTTTAGAACCTTCACAACAGTGGGAGAACTTCTTTGGTATTATTGTTCTCCAGTTTGTGGGTTGCCCACCCAATGGGTATGGGGTTTGATGTCATCGTGATTGCACCTCTCCTACCATCTCACAGTTCTTCTTTGTCTTTGGACATGGGGTATCTTTTTATGATGGGTTCCAGCATTCTCCTGTTGATGGTTGTTCAACAGCTAGTTGTGATTTTGGTGCTCATGCAGGAGCAGATGAGTGCATATTTCACCATCTTGAACCAATCCTTTTATGCTGCTGATGCTAAGTCACTTCAGTCATGTCCGACTCCGTGCAACCCCACAGACAGCAGCCCACCAGGCTCCCCCATCCCTGGGATTCTCCAGGCAAGAACACTGGAGTGGGTTGCCATTTCCTTCTCCAAATGTTTTCAATAAACAAAGTTTCAGCATGTTTTTGTGCATTGTACATGTCCTCTGCCAGTAAGGTATTTGTTAAAAATCTCATTGGCATCTTTTGGCATTTTATAGCATCTATAAAAAGGGCAAAATTAGTTGCCCAAAACTACCAAAAAAATCCATACTAATGGCAAATCAGAGAAATGTTGGCTGGCAAACCAGCCCCAGACACAAAGGCCAAAGAGAGACCTAAGAAAGAGGCAGCCCACTCCAGGTTGACGGGTGGCAAATTTCATAAGCAAGGGAATTTATCCATGAGGCTTATCTTGGGCCACCTCAAGACAAGTTGATCTCCACAGCTGTCCACCAGAATCTAAAAGTGTATAGGCACCTTAACCGGATTCCATCACATACACAATTCAGAACGGTCTCATCATCACGTGGCTATATCAAGGCTTGTATCCTTTGTGCAGCTTCTTGGAGTGAGAAAGGCAAGTGGAACCACATTCCAAGTGCAGGGGAGGAAGTCAGGAGCTCCCAATTGCCCAGATCCTGGTCAACCACTGGTCACATCTTCTTGATGACCACCTCCAATAAGAAAGGAATCCTAAATCCCATTTTGATGCCCTGATGACTGACATTCCCTTGTAGCATTAAATGAAAACGAAATCATTCCCTCATAGAGAACTTCCATAATAACAGGAGAAATATTGACATGTTGCATCTGGGTCATTTTTTTGTGGTCTAAGTATCAAAACTGGAAGCCCTCCAAGCTGCTCCAGATGCACACCTATATTATTTTTATCTGGAACAGCAGCTAAAATGGAGATCATTCTCAAATGCAAACAGTTTCATCATTCAGATAGTTTTCATGGCAGTTTGTATAGAAAGAAATTCTTTTCTTTAAAGAAAATTATTCCAACTAATAGCTTACTCCTTCCTTGTCCCTAGGGTTTCCCATGTTTTATGAATTCTCCACTTCAGAGTAAATCCTTAAAGTGAAGCTGACTCATGTACCCCATGATTAACTGTAACTTCTTTTCCTTTCTTCCCTCGGATCCTTTCCACAATGTCAATTTTTCCTGTGGCAGCTAGCCAAAATCCCTCAGCCAGACAAACTAAGAGAATGATGACCACTTTTTTAGTAAGTGAAAGGTCTTTAAAAGCAATTTCAAGATCTCCAATGAACTTGGAGATAGGTTACTGTCTAATTATATTTTTAAAAATCTGATTATGATAGCAATAAATTGAGGAAAGGGCACAAATGGATAAAGTGCTTGTGGACTGCTTCACTGTAACTATTTAAATCTGTGTCAATGGTTTTGATGATTCATTTATCAAAATAGATTTATAAAATATAATCAAAAGTTATCTTATGTCCAAGGAATATATGTAATTCAACCAGATTCCAAAATTTAAGCCCTTGGAAGAACTGGCCACAGGCATAAAAGGATGTCATTTCCATGTGGTGAATATTGAGTTTATTCCTTCTTCACATTTACTGCTATCAATCATTTCATAACAATATCTTACTCTTGTTTCTCTTAGCTGACATATGTGTTTTAGAAGTATGAAATTCTCAAAAGTAAAACATATCTTTTTAATGGTAGTACTCCTTGGTGATGAGAACATGAAATGAGCCCCCAGACACTTCTGATGTAAATTAGAATAGCCTGTCTGTTATTTGGCAATAGTGTGTCAAAAGCCTTAAAATCATGTCTCACCTTTAATCCAGATAGTCCATTTCTTTTCTAATAATTAATTAATTTTATTTTTATGATAATTTTTGTCTGTGCTAGGTCTTTGTTGTTGCCAGGGGGCTTTCTCTAGTTGTGGTGAGCAAGGCTGCTCTTTGTTGTGGTGCCTGGGCTTATTGCATTGGCTTATCATTGCATTGGCTTCTATTGTTGCAGAGCATGGGCTCTGGGATACATGAGCTCCAGTAGTGGCAGGGGGATTCTTAACCATTCTTAACCACTGGACCACTAGGGAAGTCCTCAGGTACTCCATTTCTTGAAATTTATTGGAATAAAACCATAAGCAAGGTATGAGAAAATGTATACTTTTGTACAAAAAGGTTTATCACAGCACTGTTTATAATATCAAAAACTGAAAACCATCTGTCCCCAATTAGAGAATCATCAGTTAAATGCATTATAACATGTTCATATTATGTGATACATCTACTCAGTAAAAATCATGCTTTAAAAGAATTTGGTAAAATGACTTAAGCTGTGGTATTGAGTTAAATAAATTATACACAACATGCACGGTTTCCGTAACTGCAGGGAATGGGCGAGTAGGTTTTAGGCACAGGCAGAAGTCCAATTACCAGAACTAGGACACAGAGTTGCGGCTGAACTAGCAGTCATGGTGACAAACGGAGTCCTACAGAGATGGGCTACATTTCTTTAAATCTCTCCTGAAGATGTCAAAATTGTTTTCATTACACTCCTGAATTCTTGTTCTGTTCTAATGTACACCAGTTTACCATTTCTTTAGTACTTCCAACCGATGGCTTCAGGGCTTCCCTGCCACCCAGATCAGCTTATCAAAGCCCTTTCTCAACCAAAGACATTTCCTTCTTTTAGAGAACTTGGGTACAAACTGGAAAGCATGATGTTTTTGCTTGCCCCATTGCACATCAATACCCTTTGGGTTAAAACCTGTTAGAAACCCCCTGTGTGTGTGCATGCTAAGTCACTTCAGTCATGTCCAAATCTGTGCAACCCTGTGGATTGTAGCCTGTCAGGCCCCTCTGTTCATGCGATTCTCCAGGCAAGAATACCGGAGTGGGTTGCCATGACCTACTCCAGCAGATCTTCCTCCCCTAGGGATAGAACCTGTGTCTCTTACATCTCTTGCGTTGGCAGGTGGGTTCTTTTACCACTAGCACCACCTGGAAAGCCCTAGAGACCCCCTAGAATGGCTAAAATGAAAATTACTGACAATGCTAAGTGTTGATAAGGCTGTAGAGCAATTAAAACTCTCATAAGCTGTTAATAAGAGTGTAGAATGATAAAACAGTTTGGAAAACTTACAGTTTCAATAAATTTTAACACACATCTATTTTGTGACTCAGCAATTTCACTACTAGATATTTATTTAAAACAAATACCGTATATTCCCAGAAAGATTTATACAAGAATGATCATAGCAGCCTTAATCATAATAACCCAAACCAGAAACAGCCATATGTTCTTCAACAGAAGAATGGCTAAGCAAATTGAGGTACATATATACAATAAAATACTGCTCAGTATTCACAACATGGACGAATCTTATAGACATTATGCTGAGTGGGGAAAAAATAGACACAAGAGTACATATTGAACAATTCTGTTCCTATGAAATCCTACACTAGGTAAAACTTATCTATGGCTATACAGACATATGAAAGTGAGGTAAGATATTTTCTATACCTTTTTCTGAGTGGTGGCTACGTGAGTGAAGATGATAGAAAAAAAATCTATGCACTTAAAAACTATGCTTTTTATTATATGTAAATTATGTCTCAATTTTTTAAATTAGAAAAAGAATTACCCCAAAATATAACCTGCTAGGACATGTTTGGACCTTAAAATGAGTCTTTCACACCCATTGGGGAAAAGGCAGAGATTAATATTTGGGTTTTGTTGTGTACCAGGCTGTGTGTGAGACACTTAAAATAATCAGACTTCCTCCTGGAATACTAGGTAAATAGAGGAACCAAATGCAATTCTGTGATATTTCTTATCAAGCCCTTTTAAGAGTAAGTATCTCAGGCATTTAATGGCAGATGGGACTTTTAAGGAATTTTCATTTCTGGATGAACTAATAGTTTTCCCAATAGTTTATCTTGAAAATGATGGTAATACCCATCCAGTTTACTACTACAATAAAGAAAATAGTTCTACATAAATGTGATAAAATTTATTTATCCCAACAAGATTATATTTGTCAGTTGAAGGGTTTAAATTTGTATTGAAATGCTAAATTTACATTTGACAATGATAAGTCTTCCACCAAGTCAAAAGCACACCAAACCAATAAATTTTCCTTTGAGCCACAACAAATCTTTTAATAAGATTTTATTTCAAGAATATAACAATCAAGGAAAATTCCAGATGTTCATTTTATAAAGCCAAAAGTCAGAATAGAACAAGAATAACCCATAAAACAGAAGTCGCTATTTGGGAGAGAATAAATGAAGTGTTCAGGCAAAGAAAAATGGATTTAGGTTTTTGGCTCAGATGGTAAAGCGTCTGTCTACAATGCAGGAGATCCGGGTTCAATCCCTGGGTTGGGAAGATCTCCTGGAGAAGGAAATGGCAACCCACTCCAGTATTCTTGCCTGGAAAATCCCATGGATGGAGGAGCCTGGTAGGCTACAGTCCATGGGGTTGCAAAGAATCAGACACGACTGAGCTACTTCACTTTCACCTTCTTAAGAGATAAACAGAAGATAAAAGGCTATTGGTGAATAGAATCTATTATCACTGTACTTGTTGAATACACAGATATGACCCTTGGCTCTTTAATTTAGTGCAAAAAGATGTTTGTGATTTCAAGAAAATTACTTTTTATTGTCATTCCATATTTATTTATAGGACATCTTTGGAAAGAAATTAAAAATTCTTTACTTTTCATCTGTCAGTACATCTCTTTTGTTCATAAAAGAAAGTCTAAACTTTAAGCCTGATATTCAAAGAATTCTTTTTTAATTATCTGGCCCAAAGTTATCTAACATTTATCTCCTACTGCTTTTCTACACTTGCACTTTGGTCTAGCCAACACACTCTTAAAATAATCGAAAGATGACAGAAGAAATCACAAGGAAAATTAAAAAAATCTTAGACACAAATGAAAACACACAGCATACCAAAATAATAGAATGCAACAAAAGTACTAAGGAGAAATTTATAATTATAAATGCTTACATTAAAAAATAAGTTTTTGTGCTCACTAAAAAAAAAAAAAATAAGTCAACACTAGCTTTACAATTTAAAGAACTAGAAAAAGAGCAAACTAAATCCAAAGCCAGCAGAAAAAGATATAATAAAGACTAGAGCAGGAAAAAAAAAATGAAATAGAGAATAGACAAACAATAGAAAATCCACCAAAATTTGGTTCTTTGTAAAGACTAACAAAATTGACAAACCAGGGACTTCCTTGGCAGTCTAGTGGTTAAGATTCTGTGCTTCCAAAGCCAGAGGTGTGGATTTGATCCTTGTTTGGGAAACTAAGAGCCCATATGCTATGCAGTGCAGCCAAAAAATTTTTGGTGGCTTCCCTGGTGGCTCAGACAATAAAGAATCTGCCTGCAATGCAGGAGACTCAGGTTCGATCCCAGGGTTGGGAAGATCCCTTGGAGAAGGTAATGGCAACCCACTCCAGTATTCTTGCCTGGAGAATTCCATGGACAGAGGAGCCTGGTGGGCTACAGTCCATGGAGTCGCAATGAGTCAGACTAACACTTTCACTTTAGATAGACTAAGGGAAAAATAGAGAGTGGGGCTTTTGTAGTGGCTCAGATGGTAAAGAATATGCCTGCAACACAGGAGACCTGGGTTAAATCCCTGGGTCGGGAAGATCCCCTGGAGAAGGAAATGGCAACCCACTCCAGTATTCTGGCCTGGGAAATCCCCTTGGACAGAGGAGCCTGGCAGGGTGGCAGTTGGACACGACTGAGCAACTGAGCACACATACACTACATTAATAGAATAAAGGAAGAAATCACATGATGATCTCAAATGATGCAGAAAAGGCAACTGACAAATTTCAACAACTTTTCATGATAGAAACACTCAACAAACTAAGGAATAGAAGGAAACTACCTCAACATAACGAAAGCCATATGTGAAAAATTCACAGCAAGTATCATACTCAATGATGAAACACTCAAAACTTTTCCTGTAAGCTTAGGAACAAGACAACTGTGCTCGTTTTCACTGATTCTATTCAACATATTACTGGAAGTTCTAGGCAGAGCAGTTAGGCAAGAAAAAGAAAGAAAAGGCATCCAAATTGGAAAGGAAGAAGTAAAATTATCTCTGTTATCAGATATATGCTCTAATATGTAGAAAAGACTAAAGATTACACACACAAACTGTCAGATACACACTGTTTAGTTGGAGTGTGTGTCCACCTTGTTAGAAGGGTCAAGTACCTAGAAATGGGTCCTTTCATCCTTCAAGTAAAGGCCCCAGACTCTAGCATGGTGTATATCTGATCAACTCAGTTCCAGTTGCTGAACTTGTCACAATCATTATTCAAGAAAATGATTACAGAGATCAGACCAACATGGCATGCTGAACCCACATGCCAGTCTCCCCTTCTCATCTTCAAAGCCATAGAAATGACAGAACAGATATTAATACATGCACACAATTTTTAAAATGATTAACACGTGTCAGTGCTAGAGAATAGAAATCTCTGAAAGACTTCAAGCAAATGAGAGAATAGAAAGCAGAATGCAAGAATAAATTAGAGATTTTAGAAATGAAAATTTTGGTTGTTAAAATTTTCCGCCCTGCATTTCCTGGTTACTCATAAGATGTCTTGGTAGGGGAAATAAAGCATCCTAAGCCTCATATCTCAAACAACATGTCCTTCACAGTTAAAATCTATGTATAGATGAAGATAAAGATCAAGTAGAATCATTACCAGAATTTGGATTTGGAAACTTTCGCAATTCTGAAAGAACAAGACGAGTCTGACCAATTTGCTAGCCCAGTAGGAATGATGTTACTTGTATAATGCTTGAGTGATTTTCTAGCAAATCACTCCTTGCTAGCAATGAAAAAAAAAAAATCATGAGATTCCATACAGTGCGAATTGTGGCTGGTGCACTGGGATGACCCAGAGGGATGGTACAGGGAGGGAGGTGGGAGGGGGGTTCAGGATAGGGAACACGTGTACACCCGTGGTGGATTCATGTTGATGTATGGCAAAACCAGTACAATATTGTAAAGTAATTAGCCTCCAATTAAAATAAATAAATTAAAAAAAATTATGACAAATGCCAAAACTATATTGGAAGCCTTGAGAGAACCACCTGACTTTTTCATACAGTTTGCAGTCCCTAGACTTTTCAAGTCTTAGCTGGAAATACTAGAAACAGAATTTTTTCTCATGTTTTGAAGTTTACCTACCAAAGACATGGAGTGATTCTGGTGCTTTACAAAAAAATAAAAAGGAAGTTTAAATGTGATCCTGGAAAACAAATTAGCGTGTAATGAAATGATTTTAAATAATCTAGTAAATTCATTATCTGCCTGTAATATTGGCATGATTACAACAAATCTGCATTAACATGTAAGAGAAATATGGAATGGTCAGGATTCAGAATTATCTAATTTCTTAATGAAGAACAAATAGGGCATTTAGTTGAGAAACAACAGTTCCTTTGAACTGCAAATTAACTCAATATTAGCTTATTGTGGTTTCAGTGTATTTAATATTCATCACAGTAGGAAGTCTACCAGGCTTGCAGCAGGAGATTCGAATTCTAATTTCAGATCTCTTGCTACATGCCTCATGTCTTTGGACAAATCAGTTAATCTCTCAGAGCCTCAGTTTCCTCATCTGTAATATGAAGGGGCTAAACTAAAATATTCTCAAAGGTTTCTTCTAGCACTAAAATATTGTTGCTCCATCTTTTCCTCACCCCCAGCCCTTTTTTATTCCCATACCTCCTTCCTCTATTTCAGGCTCCCTAAGCTAATTCTGCTGCCTCTACTTCCCCCACTGCCCAGGGTTATTCTCTATGACATCAGCCCATCCTAGACAGCAGCACCTTTCCCAGGCTTCCTCCTCAGGGACACTAATCAAGACTTACACTCATGTGTCCTGGAGCCATGCTACTTATGCATGTAAAGGAATGACAGGATGCTGAGGATTTAAGCTTCTGTGGCTTGGTTGGGGTAGGGTAAAGACCAAGCTCTGCTGCCTATTCCACACTGGCAGAAGCCTGTTCTTTGAGAACTGAAGCTTGTGTGCTTGCTTCCAATGTGGTTCTATCTCTAAGAAGGGTCCTGGTGGGTTAAGAGACTAGGAAAGGAGATGCTTGAAGCAACCTAGATGTCCATCGACAGATGAATGGATAAAGAAGTTGTGGTACATATATACAGTAGAATATTGCTCAGCCACAAAACGGAATGCATTTGTGTCAGTTCTAGTGAGGTGGATGAACCTAGAGCCTGTTATACAAAGTAAGTAAAAAAAACAAATACTATAAATTAACACATATATGTGGAATCTAGAAAAATGGTGATGATGAGCCTATTTATAGGGCAGGAATAGAGATGCAGACATAGAGAACAGACTTTGGACATAGCAGGGGAAGGAGAAGGTGGGACAAATTGAGAGAGTAGCATTGAAATACATACATTACCATATGTTAAAAAGATAGCTAGTGGGAAGTTGCTGTATAACACAGGGAGCTTAATGCAGTACTCTGTGACACCTCTGATGGGGTGGGGGGAGATTCAAGAGGGAGGGGACATATATATGCTTATGACTGATGCACATTGTTGTGTGGCAGAAGCCAACACAATATTGTAAAGCAATTATCCTACAATTTTAAATAAATTTTTTAAAAAAGGGGAAGACCTTTCCCAACATGCATGAAAATTGTTCTATTCAGCCACTTCAAATTTCCACTTACATTTATGTGAATGAGACAAAGTATGTGCAATTGCATGTGTATACATAAGTATGCATTATGCTGAGTATTATACATAATTTATACATCTATATCTATACCAAAGGCAACTAAACACACAACATAAATGGTTTCCTTTTTATTTTTGCTGATGGAGATCTCAGCCAAAACCCTCATATGTTTGTCTGATTCCCTCTCTTAGCTTTCTTCTTCCCACTGTGGGATGGGAAGGGAATTTGCTGGGCAGTGAAGACACCAAGACATTAAGAATGTAAATTACTTCATAATCCCATATATTGTCCCTCCTCCCAATTCTCATGAGTCAGTGGGCAGATTTATTCTATAACCTTGCTGCCATGACACCCATCCTGATGTGACCCGGACACAAGGTTACAAAAGCACATGTGTAAACAACAAGGTCCTCCTGTATAGCACAGGAAACTATATTCATCATCCTGTGATAAACCACAGAGGAAAAAATATTAAAAGACTGTATGTGTATAAGAGTCTCTGCTGTACAGCAGAGATTGGCACAACATTGTAAATCCACCATACTTCAATAAAAATAAAATGCATGTGTAACATTCACAAGTTCTTCTGAAACAAAAATCTTCTCCCTTTAAGAACCAAATTACCCTGAGCATATGTCTCCTGGCTGGATTGACAATGGTGGTAGCTCTTGAAAACTTTAACACCATTGTGTATTTGTACACATGTGTGCATTTCTCATACAGCCCCGGTGATTGCATCTTGTCTTTCAGCACACTTAAGTGAGAAATGTTTCTGGCCTATAGCCTAAAACTTGATTTTTCATTTTAACCAAAACCCTATCTCTCTCCTATCAATATCTTGGCCCATGTGTTGTTATGCCCAGACAGAAATACTGAGTCCAAGAAAAATGAAAATCAAGGAAACTCTGTGTCGTCGTCTTTGGTACTCCACCTCCCAACCCCCACCCCCGTGTCTAGACATTGCTGTAGGCTTCCTAGTTACCACCCTTTTTCTTTTTCCACATTTCATTAATAATTGTACAAGTCAAACAATAGCTAATCTGGCAATTATGCACAAGTTCAGACACTGGAACATGTTACCCTGAGTCGCCTGCCAAATTACACTAACATTTGGATCAATGAAGGTGCTGAAAGATTTTTCAGAAGTTTATCCTGCCTTTCTTCCTGCTTTTTGGGCAGACTTCTAAAAGGAACCAGAGTTAGTGGCTCTAAAAGCAAATCAACAACAACAGCATGAAAGCTGTCTCCTTGTGTCTCTGTTTTTTTTTTTTTTTTAAATAGTGAAACCAGAGTAGGAAACCCAGAATCTGGGGGTGAGGAAGAAAAAAGGGGAGTGAGGCAAAGAGTTACCCACACCCTGAGATAGTTGCATCAGGGTGAAAGAATGAACACCACACCCCAGGCTGTCAGCTTTCTGGGGTCATTTAATCATGCTCTGTACACCTGTGCTATGAGGGCAGTGCAGCTGCAAAGACAAATGCTGCTGGGCTGAGAGGCCAGTGTTCCCATTCCCTGCTAGATTTAGCTACTTCTAAACGTCCAAGATTAGCCACAGAATTTTTGAGGCGTGAAGTCAAGCAGCAGCAGGACTGGGTCTGCTGTGTGCTCTTACAGGGTCAGTCTCGGGGCCAGAGCTTGTCTTGGGCTCTGTGCTTGGGCTTCTCACTGCCCACAGGACCTCAGCCACCCGTGGCTGCCAGTATCCTTTAGATGCTGGGTGCGTGGGGCGAGCTGCATAGACAAGGGTCTCCAGTGGCCTCCAGAAGTGCCTTCAGAACTCAGATTCAGCCCCTAAAAATAGTATCAACTCTGCCCACACCTCCTCCTCCTGGGTTTCCTCACTTCCAAGTACTCCCTGTAGATACTGTTAAGAGGTGAAAATGTGAACCCTCTCTGCAAGTAGATCATCAGTCATTTCTTTGTTTCTGATTTCCAAGGAAATTCTGTTCATGGAAATCCTGGAGAAGAAAGAGAAAGGAAGTTGACTGACAGAACGCTTTAGGTTGAAGTCTGATTCTCATTAAAGCTCAGTCAGGGAGACCTTACTAGATGACCTCAAAGGCCAATTCAGACCTGAAATTCCTTGTCTGCAGACCTAATTACGGTGTGTATCTGGATTGGGAGCATACCAAGGCCATGCTGGGCTCCATGTGCAAATGATGGAGCCTGACTGCTGAACTTCTTGGGTTCAAAGGACATGGTTGGTTGCTCATCTCTTCAGAGATTGAGTCTACCTCAACAGCTAGAGGCAAAGACCCAGCATTTGGGCAGGAATCCTGGACTGGTTCTAAGACGGGCCTCAGTGATCTCAAACCTACCAGAATAATCCAGCTGTCTATGCTCTCCAGGGCAATCAAACAGAAGAGGACCTAGGGCTGGCCGGGAGCCTCTGAAAGCAATTACTGGGAGCATCCCATTCCCTCTTGGGAATCCACTTCGATTTTCACACTCATCTATTTATCTAATACACTCTGTCTTTTCTCTCAGTGACTTTTTGTATCTACAATAGGAAAGGCATCACATCAATGGGTAAGGATACAAAGGTGAAGAGAACATGAACTTTGTACCTGAAGCCCTCAAAGTCTAGATAGTAACAACCACTTTAAAGTTTGACAAGTGGAGGTAGGAACAAAGTGCTATGGGAGCGAGGAGGATAAAACTACTGACTGGACTTGGGGAGGCTGGAAAGGACATCATAGCAAGTCCCTCTCTTCCTACAAGCTCCGACTTATCCTTTGAGATTAATTCACCTGTTACCTCCTCCTCCTCTCCTCTCCTCCATCCCTTTCTGAGGCTCCCTCATCCTTCTGCAGAATGAATCCAACCGTGGTCCCACAGCACGCTTTTTTTTTTAAATACTGCTTATCAAGTTCTTTGAGTCAGAGGAAATTTCTGCAAGCTAGTTGAAGTGAGAGTGGGGCCTACCAGAGGCCTGATGCATGCTGGCTAAGGAGCCTCCTGAAATAGAATCTAATTGTGGGCACAAAGAACTGGAGCCTGTGGGAAACCTTGGTTCAGGAGCCAGAGGATGGAAACAATTCTGAGTATAACATGCTGTCTGACATTCAGCTTTCCCTACCTCCAGACTCCCAGACTCACAGCTTCAGGAACTGGAAGGCCATAAATGGAAGCCGGAAGAGCTGCTTCAGGAAGGAGCTTTACAGGATTCAGATATCAGCTGCATGCTTTGGAAGCCTTCTAATAGACTGAAATAAGGGGAAACAAGGGTACTCCCTTTCATTGGGCCACAGCTCTGGAACCACAGGAGCTCCAATAAACCTGGCTGAGCAGGAGTGGCACCTGGCAAAGACCTCAATGCCTAGAGTAGAGAGACAGGCACCCCATGAGACAAAATAGCTCTGTGGGGGTAGTGTTTGCTAAATTGTGAGGCCTGATGCATTAGTGGATCATGAAATTTATTTGTTGGGTCATGACCAGCAGTTATTTGATAGATTAGAATAAGATGAAAAACAGCGGAGTTCCTGACAAGTCCCATGGATGGAGGAGCCTCGTAGGCTGCAGTCCATGGGGTCGCTAAGAGTCAGATACAACTGAGCGACTTCACTTTTCACTTCCATGCATTGGAGAAGGAAATGGCAACCCACTCCAGTGTTCTTGCCTGGAGAATCCCAGGGACGGGGGAGCCTGGTGGGCCGCCGTCTATGGGGTTGCACAGAGTCGGACACGACTGAAGTGACTTAGCAGTAGCAGGTTTACTTGAGTAGGTATATATGTATATGCCAGTGTGTGTGCATGTGTGTGAGTATCTGAAGCTATGTCCTGGGTCATTATATAAAATGTATCTTTTCCTGTGGGCTATGGTTTAAGTCACAGAGGGATTGTCCTTGGAGCAGAAGTGGTATCTAATAGAAAGAGTAGTTATCTTGTATTTAATTTCCTAAATATTCCCAAGTGTAATCAAACAGCTTGCAAGGGTCCATTATGGTAGCCACTAGTACATCTGGTTATTAAAATTCATTAAATTTAACTAAAATTTAAAATTAACTAAATTAACCAGCTGCATTTCAAGTGCTTAGTGGATACATGTGGCTACTGACTACTGTATTGGATGGTGCATATGTAGAACATTTCTGACATCTCAGAAGGTTCTCGTAGACAGCACTGTGCTTGCTCTAAACCTACTGGACCAAAATTTTCTGGAATGGGAATGGAAACCTCTACTTTTTTAAAGGCCTACAGTGATTGTGAAGTGCAGTCAAGGTTGATACTATTCTTGACCCCAAACAGCAGAAAATACAAATAACAGAGCTTGAGAAAGAGGTTAAACTAGAAACTTTAGATCTGGAAGCCATCAACATGTCAACCATGTTGACTTATAGTCATTTTAAAGAAGTTGAGCGTCTTGTTGTACTTGGTGTTGTCAAGGCAACCCCATAGCCTTGAGAACTTTGGCAAAGTGCTCCTTGGCCAATGGAGAAACCATCTCTCAGAGGCCTCAGTTGGCCATTGCCTACTAGGCAGATCAATTCCTTAATGCTATTCTCAGAACAAATTTTCCAGCAGATGCTAAGTCGGTGAAAACACATTGAGAATTGTAAAATAATTCATTTTCCATCTGTTTTCACCTATACTCAATCGAGCAGCTCATAGCCAAGGCAATATATAACAGAGGCCAGGGGCTACTCCCCCTGTATTTCATAAAATACCTATGGTGCCAATTTTAGCATTGCAGCTGTCAATAACAAGACCCTAGAGTCACAAGGAGTGATCTCATCCTCCAATATACATCCAAAGCTTAAAGAAGGCTAGTGTGTCCTTATGGATCCTTGTGTTACTGATGGTGCTGAGCTCACCAGAGTGCACATGGTCCAGCTTGATTTCCTCAGGGTTCCTCTGTACGTGCTCCCCTCCCTATTCCATCTGGGAATTGTATACACTGTTTCCCAGGGACCAAAAGCTAAGAACCATGAACTAGGAAATGTAATAAGAAGAAGGGGAGCTACATGTCCACTGAGAGAGTCAAGCAGTTTCTTTTTTCTTTTTTGGTGACTCAAGGGAAACTTAACAGCAAAACACACTGGAAACATGAATTGAGAAAATACTCCTTCTGAAAATCTGTCAGCAGCTTTTCATGGTTTTTGAAATAAAGGTCAAATTTCTAACATGGCTTCTGAAGCCCTCAGAGTGTGCCAGCCCTTCCAGCACTCCGTGTTGCCTTCACTTCTCACTGTCCTCTATCCTCTGGTTCCTTGCCAAAAGAGGCCCAGTTCCCTCTGTTCAGAATCTTCTCTACCTCACACCCAGTCTAGGATTTTTGCTTTGTTCTGTTTTGGGGCTCACTGGACTTGGAACAACAGACTGGTTCCAAATAGGAAAAGGACTACGTCAAGGCTGTATATTATCACCCTGCTTATTTAACTTATATGCAGAGTACATCATGAGTAATGCTGGACTGGAAGAAACACAAGCTGGAATCAAGATTGCCGGGAGAAATATCAGTAATCTCAGATATGCAGATGGCACCACCCTTATGGCAGAAAGTGAAGAAGAACTAAAGAGCCTCTTGATGAAAGTGAAAGAGGAGAGTGAAAAAGTTGGCTTAAAGCTCAGCATTCAGAAAACTAAGATCATGGCATCTGGTCCCATCACTTCATGGGAAATAGATGGGGAAACAGTGGAAACAGTGTCAGACTTTATTTTTTTGGGCTTCAAAATCACTGCAGATGGTGACTGCAGCCATGAAATTAACAGACGCTTACTCCTTGGAAGGAAAGTTATGACCAACCTAGATAGCATATTGAAAAGCAGAGACATTACTTTGCCAACAAAGGTCCATCTAGTCAAGGCTATGGTTTTTCCAGTGGTCATGTATGGATGTGAGAGTTGGACTGTGAAGAAGGCTAAGCACCGAAGAATTGATGCTTTTGAACTGTGGTGTTGGAGAAGACTGTTGAGAGTCCCTTGGACTGCAAGGAGATCCAACCAGTCCATTCTGAAGGAGATCAGCCCTGGAATTTCTTTGGAGGGAATGATGCCGAAGCTGAAACTCCAGTACTTTGGCCACATCATACAAAGAGTTGACTCATTGGAAAAGACTCTGATGCTGGGAGGGATTAGGAGGCAGGAGGAGAAAGGGACGACAGAGGATGAGATGGCTGGATGGCATCACTGACTCGATGGATGTGAGTCTGAGTGAACTCCAGGAGTTGGTGATGGACAGGGAGGCCTGGTGTGCTGCAATTCATGGGGTCACAAAGAGTCGGACATGACTGAGCGACTGAACTGAACTGAACTGAACATGGCTTGCAGGATCTTAGTTCTCTGACCAAGGATTGAACCCTTGCTGCCTGCCGTGGAAGCACAGAGTCTTAACCACTGGACCACCAGGGAAGTCCCACACCCAGTCTTCATCTAGTTTATTCTTGATAATCCTCAAAAGCTTAACTCTGACATCACTTCCTCAAAGTAGCTTCCCTCCCTTCCCAGATTAGATTGGGGCTCTCCATTATACCCTTTCCTACTATCTGTGTTTTTCTCCTAGGTTATTTACTCAATTGTGGAATTAGTTATCTTGTGTGTTTCTTTCTAGCACACTCGAAGTATCAATACTGTTAGTGTGGTGGGCATGCCTGTCTTGTTCACTATCCTTAGCACTAAGCCCAAAGCTGGTAGATAGTAACTCAGTAAATATCTTTCTTAAAAATGAGTTATAAGATTATTAAAGTTTTTGTGGGGTGATTAGAGAAGGAAGGGACATTACAACACACAACATCTAGCATCTCACTCCAAAACTCTTCATTTTGTTCTCCACTAGTGCTTTTCAGCTATTTCTTCTTTCTTTTTAAATCTCTTGCTTCATAGCTTTCTCTCTGGTTTTCAAATTTAATTCTTCATGCACATCTTTACTCAGTAAAGATATAGGAGTCTATCTTCTTTTAGAAAACAGTAGATATTTGTAAATAAGATGCATATTTTTACTTTTTTGCCTTGATGTATTAAATATATTAATATATTTTTTCATTTTCTGTCATAGCTGATTGAATCAGTCATCTTTTTAAGTTGGAGGATAATTGCTTTACAATGTTGCAGTGGTCTCCACTGTATATTGACATGAATCAGTAGTAATATATCCCCTCCTTCTGGAACCTCTTCACCCCCTACCCTCCATCCCTCTAGGTCATCACAGAGCACTAGCCTGGGCTCCCTGTGTTATGTCGCAGCTTCCCACTAGTTATCTGTTTTACACATGATAGTGTATATATGTCAGTGCTACTTTCTCAATTTGTCCTAGCCTCTTCTTCCCCTGCTGTGTCCACAAGTCCATTCTCTATGTCTGCATCTCCATTTCTTCTCTGTAAATAGGTTCATCAGTACTATTTTTCTAGATTCCATATATATGTGCTAATACATATTTATTTTTCTCTTTCTTACTTCACTCTGTATAACAGGCTCCAGGTTCAATACCTCACTACAACTGACTCAAATTCATTCTTTTTTATGGATGAGTAATATTCCATTGTATATATGTACCACAACTTCTTTATCCATTCATCTATCAATGGATATTTAGGTTACTTCTATGTCCTGGCTTCCAATCCCAAAGAAAGGCAATGACAAAGAATGCTCAAACTACCGCACAATTGCACTCATCTCACACGCTAGTTAAGTAATGCTCAAAATTCTCCAAGCCAGGCTTCAGCAATATGTGAACCGTGAACTTCCTGATCTTCAAGCTGGTTTTAGAAAAGGCAGAGGAACCAGAGATCAAATTGCCAAAATCTGCTGGATCATCGAAAAAGCAAGAGAGTTCCAGAAAAACATCTATTTCTGCTTTATTGACTATGCCAAAGCCTTTGACTGTGTGGATCACAATAAACTGTGGAAAATTCTGGAAGAGATGGGAATACCAGACCACCTGACCTGCCTCTTGAGAAATCTGTATGCAGGTCAGGAAGCAACAGTTAGAACTGGATATGGAACAACAGACTGGTTCCAAATAGGAAAAGGAGTACGTCAAAGCTGTATATTGTCACCCTGCTTTTTTAACTTATATGCAGAGTACATCATGAGAAACGCTGGGCTGGATGAAGCACAAACTGGAATCAAGATTGCTGGGAGAAATATCAATAACCTCAGCTATGCAGATGACACCACCCTTATGGCAGAAAGTGAAGAGGAACTAAAAAGCCTCTTGATGAAAGTGAAAGTGGAGAGTGAAAAAGTTGGCTTAAAGCTCAACATTCAGAAAACGAAGATCATGGCATCCGGTCCCATCACTTCATGGGAAATAGATGGGGAAACAGTGTCAAACATTATTTTTTTGGGCTCCAAAATCACTGCAAATGGTAACTGCAGCCATGAAATTAAAAGACACTTACTCCTTGGAAGGAAAGTTATGACCAACCTAGATAGCATATTGAAAAGCAGAGACATTACTTTGCCAACAAAGGTCCGTCTAGTCAAGGCTATGGTTTTTCCTGTGGTCATGTATGGATGTGAGAGTTGGACTGTGAAGAAGGCTGAGAGCCAAAGAATTGATGCTTTTGAACTGTGGAGTTGGAGAAGACTGTTGAGAGTCCCTTGGACTGCAAGGAGATCCAACCAGTCCATTCTGAAGGAGATCAGCCCTGGGATTTCTTTGGAAGGAATGATGCTAAAGCTGAAACTCCAGTACTTTGGCCACCTCATGCGAAGAGCTGACTCATTGGAAAAGCCTTTGATGCTGGGAGGGATAGGGGGCAGTAGGAGAAGGGGAGGACAGAGGATGAGATGGCTGGATGGCATCACTGACTCGATGGGCGTGAGTCTGAGTGAACTCCAGGAGTTGGTGATGAACGGGGAGGCCTGGTGTGCTGTGATTCATGGGGTCACAAAGAGTCGGACACGACTGAGTGACTGAACTGATGTCCTGGCTATTGTAAATAGTGCTACAGTAAGCAGTGGGGTGCATGTGTCTTTTAGAATTGTGGTTTTCTCAGGATATATGACTGGTAGTAGGACTGCTGGGTCATATGGTAGTTTTATTCCTAGTTTGTTTAGGAATCACTGTAGTGTTTTCCATACTGGCTGTATCAATTTACATTCCCACCAACAGTGTAGGGGAGGGCTCCCTTTTCTCCACATCTTCAACAGCATTTATTGTTTGTAGTTTCTTTTGATGATGGCCATTCTAATTGGTTGATACATCATGGTAGTTTTGATTAGCATTTCTCTAATAATGAGTGATGCTGTGCATCTTTTCATGTGTTTATTGGCCATTTCTACATCTTTGGAGAAACGTCTGTTTTGATCTGCCCATTTTTTGATTGGGCTGTTTGTTTTTCTGGTATTGAGCTGTATGAGCTGCTTATATTGAGCTGTATGAGCTGCTTATATATTTTGGAGGTTAATCCTTCATCAGTTGCTTCATTTGCAATTACTTTCTCCCATTCTGAAGTTTGTCTTCTAATCTTTTTTATTGTTTCCTTTGCTGTGCAAAGGCTTTCAAGTTTTATTAGGTTCCATTTGTTTATTTTTGTTTTTATTTCCATTATTCTAGGATCAAAGAAGATCTTGCTGTGATTTATGTCAGAAAGTATACTGTGTAAGTTTTCCTCTAAGAGCTTTATAGTTTCTGGCTTTAACATTTAAGTATTTAACCCATTTTCAGTTTATTTGTGTGTGTGGTGTTATGAAATGTTCTAATTTCATTCTTTTACACATAGCTGTCCAGGTTTCCCCAGCACCACTTATCAAAGAGGCTCCCTTTTGTCCATTGTGTATTCTTGCCTCCTTTGTCAACGATAAAGTGTCCACAGGTGTGTGGATTTATCTCTGTGCTTTCTATCTTGTTCCACTAGTCTATGTTTCTGTTTTTGTGCCAGTACCATACTGTCTTAATGATTGTAGCTTTGTAGAATAGTCTGAAGTAAATAAATATTTTGCTAAGTGAATAACTGCAGGAGTGAGTTGCCATTCCTTTTGTCATTAGTGCTAAGATGAGGTGATCTGTTATATACCAACATAGAGCAAAAGGTTTTTTTTATGCTGTTTTTCCTTGTGCTCTATCTCCCCTTTGTTCACTTAAAAAAATAACTTATTTATTTATTTTTGCTTGTGCTAGGTCTTTATTGCTGTGTGAGTTTTTTCCTCTAGTTGTGATTAGTGGGGCCTACTCTCTAGTTGCAGTGCTCGGGCTTCTGATAACTGTTGCTTCTCTTGTGGTGGAGCAGAGGCTCTAGGGCATGCAGGCTTCAGTAGTTGTGGCACAGGGGCTCAGTAGTTGCAGCACCTGGGCTCTAGAGTATAGGCTCAGTAGTTGTGGCACACAGACTTAGTTGCTCTGTGGCATGTGGGATCTTTCTGGGTCAGGGATCACACCTGTGTCTCCTACGTTGGTAGGCAAATTCTTTACCACTGAGCCATGTGTGAAAGTGTTAGTTGCTCAGTCATGTCCAGCTCTTTGCAATCCCATGGACTGTAGCCCACCAGGCTCCAATGTCAATGGAATTGTCCAGGCAAGAGTACTGGAGTGGGTTGCCATTCCCTTCTCCAGGGGAACTTCCCAACCCAGGGATCCAACCCAGGTCTCCTGCATTTCAGACAGATTCTTTACAATCTGAGCCATGAGGGAAGCCCTCAAACACTTTTTAGTAACAGCTTTACTGAGATAGAATTCACATACCATACAATTCACCCAGGCTTCCCAGGTGGCAGTAGTGGTAAAGAATCTGCCTGCCAATGCAGGAATCATAAGAGACATGGGTTCAATCCCTGGATTGGGAAGATCCCCTGGAGGAGGAAATGGCAACCCACTGTAGTATTCATGCCAGGATAATCCCATGGACAGAGGGGCGTGGGAGGCTACAGTCCATAGTGTTGAAAAAGAGTGGGACACAACTGAGTGAGAACCCACGGATGCATAATTCACCCATTTAAAGTGTACATTTCAGTGGCTTCTGGCATATTCATAGTTGTGAAACCATCACCACAAGCACTTTTATAACATTTTCCTCACTCCCAAAGGAAATTCTATACACATCAGCAGTCACTCTCCAATTTCTCTAAGCCATATGCAACCATTAATCTACTTTCTCTCTCTGCAGAGTTGCCTGTTTTGGACATTTTATATAAATGGAATCATACTGCATGTGACCTTTTGATGACTTGCTCCTTCACTTACCATAATATTATGATTGAAGATTATAGCATATATTGGTACTTTATTTCATTTTTATTGTGAAATCATATTCCCTTCTATGGATTTACCACACTTTATTCATCAGTTTATAAATATTTGGGTTGTTTCCACCCTCTAGCTATTATGAGCTAAAACTTTGAGGTACAAGTTTTTGTGTGGATGTATGTTTTTATTTCTCTTGGTACATACACAAATGCAGGAGTGGTATTTCTGAGTAATATGGTAACAATATGTGTAACCTTTTGAGGAACTGTCAAACCGATTTCCAAAGCAGCTACTCCATTTTAAATTCCAGCAGAAGTATCTGAGGGTTCCAATTGCACCAATATCCTCAAAGAACTTGTTAAGATCTGACTTTTGGTTATAGCCATTCTTATAGGTATGAAGTGTACCTCATTGTGATTTTGATTTTTTATTTCCTTGATAGTTATTGATGTTGAACATCTTTTCATGTGCTTATCAGTCATTTGTGTATCTTTTTTGGAGAGATGTCAATTCAAATCCTTTACCATTTTTAAATTGGATTTTTTTAACTCATTGAATTGTAAAAGTTCTTTATATATTCTAGATATAAATCTCATATCAGATATATGACTTGCAATTTTTCCCCCATTTTTTTAGGTTGTCCTTTCACTGTCTTGATACTGTTTTCTGAAAAACAAAAGTCTTAATTTTGATGGAACCAAAATGATCTACTTTTTTGTTGTTGCCCTGTGTCCTTATGTGGTGGAAGGGACAAACTGACTTCCTCGAGCCTGTTTTATAAGCATGCTAATCCCATTGGTGAGGTCTCTGCCTTCATGACTTAATTGTCTCCCAAAAGCCTCACTTCCTCATACCATCACCACGGGCAATAGGTTTTCAGTGGATGAGTTTTGGAAGGACACACACTTTCAAACCCTAGCAACTGTCATTCTCTTTAGTCCCCTCCAATATTGATGCTGGGAAAGATTGAGGGCAGGAGGAGAAGGGGGTGACAAAGGATGAGATGGTTGGATGACATCACCAACTCAATGGACATGAGTTTGAGCAAACTCTGGGAGATGGTGAAGGACAGGGAAGCCTGGCGTGTTGCAGTTCATAGGGTCGCAAAGAGTCAGACATGACTTAGCGACTGAACAACAACAATATTGATGAGTTCCTCGCTGTTTGTCTCCTAAGACTTTGACATTTTAAAGGTGTACAGACTTTTTTTTTTTAATAGAATGTTCCTTAGATTAGAGTTATACATTGACATCCAGAATACTATATATGTTGTGTCCTTCTCAGGGTATCACATCCATCTGATATCCATCTGATATCCATATGACCCTCATTTGTGATGTTACTTCTTTTTTCATTTATTTGTATCTATGCTGGATCTTCATTGCTGCACGCAGGCTTTCTCTAGTTGAGGCGAGTGGGGACTACTTTCTGCTTGTGGTGCACGGACTTCTCCTTGCAGTGTATTCTCCTGTTGCAGAGCACTGGCACTAGTTATGCAGGCTTCAGTAGTTGTGGCATGTGGGTTCAGTAGTTGTGGCGTGTGGGTTCAATAGTTGCAGCTTGAAGGCTCTGGAGTGCTGGTTCAATAGTTGTGGCACATGGGCTTAGTTGCTCTGCAGCATGTGGGATCTTCCTGGACCAGGGATCGAACCCATGTCTCCTGCATTGGCAGGTGTTTTCTTCATCACTGAGCCACCAGGAATCCCTGTGATGTTATTTATGACCCCCTAGTTGAGCTGTTACCCAATTCTGTTTAGTACTACTACTCAAAAATTTTAACATTTACCTTTCCTCTGTTCTGTCTTCAAGCTTTTTCCTCTGTCAATAATTTGATATTTCACCTTGTGTCAATTCTTGCCATTTCTAATTATTCAACCTCTAGTAATATTTTTCTAGTCCTCAATTTGTTTCCTTAACTTTGACATCTCCCTTTTTAGCCACATTTGCAGTTTTAGCATTTCATCTTGTTTTTTTTTTTTAATCTTATTTTCATTTGCTTATTTTCAGTGTTGCCAGGTGTCTAGACCTTCTGTTTTCTTGACATGTAGAAGTGATTTTCTGACCCTCTTATAACTTACCTAAAACTCATTTATCTTCCTCAGATAGCTCAAGTTTGAGGTCTAAATATGATGTTCAATATGCTTTTCTCTATACTGATGATAAGGTTATGGGGTAGAGGTAGATGGTTCAGCTGGAGTTAGGTGCTCCCTTTGTTGGGGAACATGAATTCTCTTTAAAAATTTCTTCTATGTTCTGTGCTAGGAGTTCAGACCTCATACTTGGAAACATAACCTATTTTAACATGTTCTATCCTTAAGCTTGGAATTACACACCCAGCTTGCTTTGCAGGTGGCAGTAGTGGTAAAGAACCTGCCTGCCAGTGCAGGAAATGTAAGAGATGTGGGTTCTATCCCTGGGTTGGGAAGATCCCCTGGAGGAGGGCATTGCAACCCAGTCCAGTATTCTTGCCTGGAGAACTCCATGGACAGAGGAGCCTGGTGGGCTACAGTCCATGGGATCACAAAGAATCGGATACAACTGAAGCAACTTGGCACATAGTATGCGTGGTAAATGGCATACTCAGGGTTGTTGTTGTTTTTTTTTTTTTTTATCTCTGATGAAACACTCAGGTCTTCTTGATTTTTTCTAAGGTTTCTTACTTTCTTCATCAATTCACTTCTGTCTAGACTGAGAGTTACTGTTGAGAATTTGGGTTTTTGTCTTTCACTTTATTCTCCCCCTGTACCAGTTCATATGATTGTCAGTGGAGGTTGGAGTGAGGTTAAGAGCAGTCTTTGGTGATAAATGTTTGGCAACTGGCTTGCAAAAGTCCCTAATGTATCAGATCAGATCAGATCAGTCGCTCAGTCGTGTCTGACTCTTTGTGATCCCATGAATCACAGCACGCCAGGCCTCCCTGTCCAACACCAACTCCCAGAGTTCACTGAGACTCACGTCCATCAAGTCGGTGATGCCATCCAGCCATCTCATCCTCTGTCGTCCCCTTCTCCTCCTGCCCCCTATCCCTCCCAGCATCAGAGGCTTTTCCAATGAGTCAGCTCTTCGCATGAGGTGGCCAAAGTACTGGAGTTTCAGCTTTAGCATCATTCCTTCCAAAGAAATCCCAGGGCTGATCTCCTTCAGAATGGACTGGTTGGATCTCCTTGCAGTCCAAGGGACTCTCAACAGTCTTCTCCAACTCCACAGTTCAAAAGCATCAATTCTTTGGCACTCAGCCTTCTTCACAGTCCAACTCTCACATCCATACATGACCACAGGAAAAACCATAGCCTTGACTAGCCAGACCTTTGTTGGCAAAGTAATGTCTCTGCTTTTGAATATGCTATCTAGGTTGGTCATAACTTTCCTTCCAAGGAGTAAGCGTCTTTTAATTTCATGGCTGCAGTCACCGTCTGCAGTGATTTTGGAGACCCCCAAAATAAAGTCTGACACTGTTTCCACTGTTTCCCCATCTATTTCCCATGAAGTGGTGGGACCAGATGCCATGATCTTCGTTTTCTGAATGTTGAGCTTTAAGCCAACTTTTTCACTCTCCACTTTCACTTTCATCAAGAGGCTTTTTAGTTCCTCTTCACTTTCTGCCATAAGGGTGGTGTCATCTGCATAGCTGAGGTTATTGATATTTCTTCCAGCAATCTTGATTCCAGCTTGTGTTTCTCCCAGCCCAGCATTTCTCATGATGTACTCTGCATATAAGTTAAAAAAGCAGGGTGACAATATACAGCCTTGACGTACTCCTTTTCCTATTTGGAACCAGTCTGTTGTTCCATGTCCAGTTCTAACTGTTGCTTCCTGACCTGCATACAGATTTCTCAAGAGGCAAGTCAGGTGGTCTGGTATTCCCATCTCTTCCAGAATTTTCCACAGTTTATTGTGATCCACACAGTCAAAGGCTTTGGCATAGTCAATAAAGCAGAAATAGATGTTTTTCTGGAACTCTCTTGCTTTTTCGATGATCCAGCAGATGTTGGCAATTTGATCTCTGGTTCCTCTGCCTTTTCTAAAACCAGCTTGAACATCAGGAAGTTCACAGTTCACATATTGCTGAAGCCTGGCTTGGAGAATTTTGAGCATTACTTTACTAGCGTGTGAGATGAGTGCAATTGTGCGGTAGTTTGAGCATTCTTTGTCATTGCCTTTCTTTGGGATTGGAATGAAAACTGACCTTTTCCAGTCCTGTGGCCACTGCATAGTGCATGCCAATTTCCATAGTATAAATACTCCCATCAGAGCCAATTTCAAGTTACCAATATAACATTACTAAATGTATAATTGCAACACACAGCATTCTATAACGTAGCCCAGGCACGCATGCTCAGTCTCTCAGTTGTGTCTGACTCTTTGCGACCCTGTGGACTGTAGTCTGTCAGGCTTCTCTGTCCATGGGATTCTCCAGGCAAGAATACTGGAGCAGGTTGCCATTTCCTCCTCCAGGGGATCTTCCCAATCCAGGGATCAAACCTGTGTCTCCTGAGTCTCCTGCATTGGCAGACAGATTCTTTACCATTGAACCACCTGGGAAGCCATAACATAGCACATTAGAGTATTTACACCATATAGATAAAATAGATGCAAATACCATCAAGGGCATAAGAAATAGTAAAAGAAAGTAAAACAATTAGGAAGCGATGCTTTTGAAATATTTAAAACAAAAGTCATAAATGAATTTACTTAATTGTAAGTTTATATCATTATATCATTTAATTTTTAAATAATTGCTCTAATACCTGGCTTGAAAAAAAATCCCTGAAGATTGGACCATCAGCTCTAGCACATCACTGAGCCAGAATAAGAGCCCAAATTACCCATTTATTCCTCTGGCCACTATTTTTTTTCTTTCTTCTTCTTTTTCTTCTTTTTTTAAAAAAAATTATTTTAATTGGAGGCTAATTGCTTTACAATATTGTGGTGGTTGTTGCCATACATTCACATGAATCAGCCATGGGTTTACATGTGTTCCTCATCCTGAACCCCCCTCCCACCTCCCTCCCCATCCCATCCTTCAGGGTCATCCCAGTGCACCAGCCCTGAGCACCCTGTCTCCTGCATCGAACCTGGACTGGTGATCTATTTCATATATGATAATATACATGTTTCAATGCTATTCTCTCAAATCATCCTACCATCTCCTTTTCCCACAGAGTCCAAAAGTCTGTTCTTTACATCTGTGTCTCTTTTGCTGTCTTGCATATAGGGTCATCATTACCATCTTTCTAAATTGCATTAATATGCTGTATTAGTGTTTTTCTTTCTGACTTACTTTGCTCTGTATGATAGGCTCCAGTTTCATCCACCTCATTAGAACTGATTCAAATGCATTCTTTTTAATAGCTGAGTAATATTCCATTGTGTATATGTACCACAACTTCCTGATCCATTCGTCTGCTGATGGACATCTAGGTTGCTTCCATGTCCTGGCTATTGTAAACAGTGCTGCGATGAACACTGGGGTACACTCATCTCTTTCATTTCTGGTTTCCTCAGTGTGTATGCCCAGAAGTGGGATTGCTGGGTCATATGGCAGTTCTATTTCCAGTTTTTTAAGGAATCTCCATACTGTTCTCCATAGTGGCTGTACTAGTTTGCATTCCCACCAACAGTGTAAGAGGGTTCCTTTCTCTCCACACCCTCTCCAGCATTTATTGTTTGTAGACTTTTTGATAGCAGCCATTCTTACTGGCATGAGATGGTACCTCATTGTGGTTTTGATTTGTATTTCTCTGATAATGAGTGATGTTGATCATCTTTTCATGTGTTTGTTAGCCATCTGTATGTCTTCTTTGGAAAAATGTCTGTTTAGTTCTTTGGCCAATTTTTTGATTGGGTTGCTTATTTTTCTGGAATTGAGCTGCATGAGCTGCTTGTGTATTTTGGAGATTAATTCTTTGTCAGTTGCTTCATTTGCTATTATTTTCTCCCATTCTGAAGGCTGTCTTTTCATCTTACTTATAGTTTCCTTTGTTGTACAAAAGCTTTTAAGTTTAGTTAGGTCCCATTTGTTTATTTTTGCTTTTATTTCCATTATTCCAGGAGGTGAGTCATAGAGGATCCTGCTGTGATTTACGTCAGGCAGTGTTTTGCCTATGTTTTCCTCTCGGAGTTTTATAGTTTCTGGTCTTACATTTAGATCTTTAATTCATTTTGAGTTTATTTTTGTGTATGGTGTTAGAAAATGTTCTAGTTTCATTCTTTTACAAGTGGTTGACCAGTTTTCCCAGCACCACTTGTTAAAGAGATTGTCTTTTTTCCATTGTATATTCTTGCCTCCTTTGTCAAAGATAAGGTGTCCATAGGTGCATGGATTTATCTCTGGGCTTTCTATTTTGTTCCATTGATCTATATTTCTGTCTTTGTGCCAGTACCATACTGTCTTGATGACTGTAGCTTTGTAGTAGAGCCTGAAGTCAGGCAGGTTGATTCCTCCATTTCCACTCTTATTTCTCAAGATAGTTTTGGCTATTTGAGGTTTTTTGTGTTTCCTTACAAATTGCGAATTTATTTGTTCTAGTTCTCTGAAAAATACCATTGGTAGCTTGGTAGGGATTGCATTGAATCTATAGATTACTTTGGGTAGTACACTCATTTTCACTATATTGATTCTTCAGATCCGTGAACATGGTATATTTCTCCATCTGTTTGTATCATCTTCAATTTCTTTCATCAGTGTTTTATACTTTTCTATATATAGGTCTTTTGTTTCTTTAGGCAGCTTTATTCCTAAGTATTTTATTCTTTTCGTTGCAATGGGGAATGGAATTGTTTCCTTAATTTCTCTTTCCATTTTCTCATTGTTAGTGTATAGGAATGCAAGGGCTTTCTGTGTGTTGATTTTATATCCTGCAACTTTACTATATTCATTGATTAGCTCTAGTAATTTTCTGGTGGAGTCTTTAGGGTTTTCTATGTAGAGGATCATGTCATCTGCAAACAGTGAGAGTTTTATTTCTTCTTTTCCAATCTGGATTCCTTTTATTTCTTTTTCTTCTCTGATTGCTATGGCTAAAACTTCCAAAACTATGTTGAATAGTAGTGATGAGAGTGGGCATCATGGTCTTGTTCCTAACTTTAGGGGAAATATTTTCAATTTTTCACCATTGAGGATAATGTTTGCTGTTTATCATATATGGTTTTTATTATGTTGAGGTATATTCCTTCTATGCCTGCTTTCTGGAGGGTTTTTTTTTTAATCATAAATGGATGTTGAATTTTGTCAAGGGATTTCTCTACATCTGTTGAGATAATCATATGGTTTTTATCTTTCAATTTGTTAATGTAGTATATCACATTGATTGATTTGCAAATATTGAAGAATCCTTGCATCCCTGGGATAAAGCCCACTTTGTCATGATGTATGATCTTTTCAATATGCCTTTTTTTTTTTTTTGACAGCAGCTAATACCTCTTTTCTTCTGTGGTTGTTGTTGGTAAATTTTTTCCATTTAAAAAAAAAAGTTCCTTTTTTTCCTATTAAGGAAAAGAGATTCTGTGATTGGCTTCATCCTGCCACCTTTTTCTAGCTCTCTCTGACTAAAGGTTTCTTTGGGGCTTCTTAGGTTTTATGTATTATTTAGGAGCAAGAAGAAGGTAATAGCATCTGAGACAGTAACCGTAAGTCTCCCTCTAAGCACAGATGATACTTAGAGTTGGAAAAATAGTAAGTATGCACTCCATTGAGGAAAGTTAACAAAGAAGAGGTGGCAAGAATACACAGAAGAACTATCCAAAAAATTCTTCATGACCCAGATAATCACGATGGTGTGATCACTCACCTAGAGCCAGACATCCTGGAATGCGAAGTCAAGTGGACCTTAGGAAGCATCACTATGAACAAAGCTAGTGGAGGTGGTGGAATTCCAGTTGAGCTATTTCAAATCCTAAAGATGATGCTTTGAAAGTGCTGCACTCAATATGGCAGCAAATTTGGAAAACTCAGCAGTTGCCACAGGACTGGAAAAGGTCAGTTTTCATTTCAATCCCAAAGAAAGGCAATGCCAAAGAATGCTAAAACTACCACACAATTGCATTCATTTCACACGCTAGTGGAGTAATGCTCAGAATTCTCCAAGCCAGGCTTCAACAGTATGTGAACCATGAACTTCCAGATGTTCAAGCTTGATTCAGAAAAGGCAGAGGAACCAGAGATCAAATTGTCAACGTCTGTTGGATCATTGAAAAAGCAAGAGAGTTCCAGAAAAACATCTATTTTGACTTTATTGACTATACCAAAGCCTTTGACTGTGTGGATCATAACAAACTGTGGAAAATTCTTAAAGCAATGGAAATACCAGACCACCTGAGCTGCCTCCTGAGAAATCTGTATGCAGGTCAAGAAGAAGCAGTTAGAACTGGACATGGAGCAGTTGGGAAAGCAATACATCCAGGCTATATCTTGTCACCCTGCTTATTTAACTTATATGCAGAGTACATCATGAGAAAGGCTGGACTGGATGAAGTACAAGCTGGAATAAAGATTGCCAGGAGAAATACCAATAACCTCGGATATGCAGATGACACCACCCTTATGGCAGAAAGTGAAGAAGAACTAAAGAGCCTCTTGGTGAAAGTGAAAGAGGAGAGTGAAAAAAGTTGGCTTAAAGCTCAACATTCAGAAAACCAAGATCATGGCATCTGGTCCCATCATTTCATGGCAAATAGACGGGGAAACAATGGAAACAGTGAGAAACTTTATTTTTGGGAGGCTCCAAAATCACTGCAGATGGTGACTACAGCCATGAAATTAAAAGACGCTTGCTCCTTGGAAGAAAAGCTATGACCAACCTAGACAGCATATTAAAAAGCAGAGACATTACTTTGCCAACAAAGGTCTGTCTAGTCAGAGCTATGGTTTTTCCAGTAGTTGTGTATGGATGTGAGAGTTGGACTATAAATTCTGAGCACCGAAGAATTGATGCTTTTGAACTGTGGTGTTGGAGAAGACTGTTGAGAGTCCCTTGGACTGCAAGGAGATCCAACCAGTCCATCCTGAAGGAATCAGTCCTGAATATTCATTGGAAGGACTGATGCTGAAGCGCCAACACTTTGGCCACCTGATGCAAAGAACCAACTCATTTGAAAAGACCCTGATCCTGAGAAAGATTGAAGGTGGGAGGAGAAGGGGATGACAGAGGATGAGATGATTGGATGACATCACCGACTCAATGCACATGAGTTTGAGTAAGCTCCGGGAGTTGGCGATGGACAGGGAGGCCTGGTGTGCTGCCGTCAATGGGGTCACAAAGAGTCGGATATGACCGAGCGACTGAACTGAACTGAACAAGGAAACAGTTGTAGAACTAAGCAATTTCAAATAGACAGTATCTGAGGGTAACAACAGAAATAATTCACCTTTAAGAAAGAATGATGTTCCAACACATGTCAGGTAGCTAGCCTCCTATATATCCCTTTGAAAGACTTCAAAGTATCAGGTTTCATGAAAAGTGCTTCAATATACCCAAGAACATAAAGGAGTTGTTCAAATATACAGTGTGTTTTATGTGTGTTTGTGTGTGTGTGTACACACACATGTAATTCTTCAAAATTCCATCTTTAGGAATTAAGGGCATTTTAAAATGATTCCTTACTAAAACAAATCATAGAATTCTAGTCAATATTTCCAACAATGCAATTGTTCTTAGCTCTGGCTGAACCTTAAAACCACCTGGGGGAGCTTCTAAAAAACACAAATGCCAGGACCCTACTCCAAAAAGTTCTGATTGAGTTGGTCTAGCGTGGGGCCATGGCATTTAGAATGTTTGAAAAGCTACCCAGGTGATTCTAATTGGGAGCCAGGGTTGTGAATTCCTGTCATAAAGTAACATTTTGTGTTGTATTATTACTCTAGAGAATTTACTACAGTGAATATATTAACCCCCTAAAATAGATGGCAATAAATAGGAAAATTTGTATAGTTCTGAAGATGTTTAAAGAAAAACAAGATAATCACAGTGTTTTTCAGGATGTTTTTGGTTGGGTCCCCAAATGTTTTATAATTTAAAACAACTATGCAGTGACTTAGGGAGCAAAAGTTTATTTTAAAAGTTTATTAAATGTAATAATATCTTGGGACTTCCCTGGTGGTCCAGTGGCTAAGACTCCATGCTTCCAATGCAGGGGACCTGGGTTCAATCCCTGTTCAGGGAACTAGATCTCACATGCTACAACTAAGGGTTTTCACATGCATCAACAAAAGATCCCATGTGATGCAGCTAAGACCCGGTGCAGCCAAATAAATAATAAATATAAAAAAAACGATAATAATTGAAGTTGAAGACTGAAAAATAGGATGTTTTCCATTTTTTTCTTGGAAGGTTAGGATTGTCCATGATCAGGATTGTCCCTGTCAGGCTGAGAAAGATAACATGAGCCTTCTACAATAAAATCCCACTGATGTATTTTAGTTAATGGGAGTCAAAATGTATCCCTTCTGAGGAAACTATTTCTTAGGAGCACAAATTACAATCATAAATAAGATCTCTAAAAGATTTAAGCAAATAAACCTCCTCCAAGGGATTGACTACAAGGGAATTAATTAGGCTTATTAGATGCCATAATTATCTAATCACTGAAACAGGGTCCCTGGAGATCTTTTCTACTTTCTAGCTTACATTTAATTATTGCATGCATTTAAAATAATGTAGATCTTTTACTACATTATTGAAAAAGATCATGACTTTTTCAGTTGCAAATAACAAATCCAATTAAACTAAAGTTAAGGAGAAAAGGAATATATTGGTTAAATAACTGAAAGGTCCAGAGACTGACTTCAGGCAAGCCTTGATCTAGGGGCTCAAACAGTGTCATCAGAAATTTGTCTTGCTGTTTCCATCTCTCTCTGTTTTCCCACTAAGTAGACTGCATTCTGAAGTGACTGTCTCCTCATGGTAGCATGATAGCTGCCAGAAGCTCTAGGCTTTCATACAGCTGTCCAGTAACCCCAACAACTCCCTTCCATTCCAAGATCTCCAACAGAAATTGTGGAATTGAATCGTATTGGCTCAGATTGACCTGATGTTGGTCATATGCCTTTCCTTAAACTTATCCCCATATTCAAATAGGTGCATTACTTTGATTGGCCAGGCTTGTGTCACATGCCCATCTTTGGTACTGGAATGTACCAAGTCTTCTACCTGAATTAGAGGACTGAGGGTGGGATAGAGTGGTCACTCAAGGAGAGTCATATTATTATCAGAAGATTTGGGGATGGATGCTGAGCAGAAAAAAACAGAGTTTCACCACAATTTAGAAAAAACATTTCAAATTAAACTTCCCTGCCTCTCTTTCCTCAAGTTTCTCATTTAGCTGTAGCCAGTTAGGTTGTATGGTATCTTCGAAATTATCCATTTTTTGAAAATTCAAACATATTATCTTATAGCCTTTAAAAAATTGGTATAGCCTTTTTATATAGTGAATAAACCATCTTTTGATAAGGGTCAGGCACTTAATAAATGCTGTAAAGGTTGTGCTAATGGTAAACTTCAATATATTATTACTTTTTTTTTTTGGCCTCAACCAGCTCTAAAAGTTATTTGATATGAGAAATGCAAGTTTTAAAGAATAGAGTAACATGACTGAAGGCACTGCTCTCTAAAAGCTCTTTGGCCACAGAGACAAGCCCTATGTCCAAGTTTCCCTTGAACCCAAAGCAGATGCCTTGAGATTATTTTCAAACTAGGAGAAACACTTCTGAATGAAGATACGAATATATACTCCCTCAGAAACACCAACAGCCTCCACAGTTCTGAAGTGGACTGTTAGAAGTAAGTTAGTGACCGGTATTGAAAGAGTTCATGGTTTGTGTTTTGTTAGTTCTGGTCGTCAAGGCAACCAACTGGTTCTACATAAAGCCTGAAGCCAGCAGACTTGTAATGGAATACATTCCTTTGAGTGAGTCAAAGCCTTGTTGAAAAGGAAGCAATCACACTGTTATGGAAATAAATTATAAACTCCTATGAACTGCTCAGGGTTGAAATAAGCAACTTTTTTGGAATCACATTTCCCCCTCCTCCCACATATTTTTGATGATAAGTAACTGGGCAGTGCTTCATTTCTGATGGGACTGCCTATCACATCTTTGAGAAGAGGCATAGTAATATGTGACCTGCTTACCTCACAAGGTTTCAGTAAAGATCAGCTGAGAAAGTGTGTGTGAAGGGCTGTGAAAGCTGCAATGGGCCACATTAAACGACGAGTGCTGTGGATTTAGACTCCTTAACATTCAAAAATGGAAGTTGTGGATATTATTCTAACCCACCCCTGAGCCATTAGAGATTACTTCGTATGACACACATACTAATATTTTGTTCAGTCTAAAAACCCAAATGATGAAACTTCCACTGTTCTCCAGGGTATCCTCCACCACAGGGCCAGAAGTTTATGCCAGTAGAATATAGTGTTTAACAGCTTGGACTTTAGAATCAGACAGACGTGGATTCATATCACAGGTCTGCTGCTTTGTAGTTATGGGAACCTGGGCATATTACTTCAAGTTTTTGCATCTCAAAGTCTCATCTATGAAATGAGGGTAATGATATCTACTTTATAGGGCTGTGAGAGAGGTTCAGTATAATCATGTTAATAAAAGCCCCTAGCAATCTCTGGCACAGGATTAGAGGTGAATAAGTGTCAGCTATTGTTGTTATGTTTATTCCCATTAGGGCATGACCGTCTTTACTTTCTTGCTAATTAGTTGCTACCATATTAAATTCTTTTTTCTACTTGATATAGTCTGTTGCTTTCAAATAACTACTTCAGTATTTTCAACTGTTTTAAACACCGTCTTTGTTATCTCTTTGATTAGGATAAACCACTGACTAGTTTATCTTTGAAAAATAGATTCCATAATAAAGATCATTAGTATTTTTAGAGACTTTTTACCCACTATTATTATTAACTTTGTTGGCCCCAATTCACCACCACCTTCTAATAGGACCTCGTGGGCTCAGAAATTAGAACATTCTTAAATATCAGTAGGATAGCCCACTTATGATGGACTGTATAGTTGGGGTCAGCCATGATAGCCACACCCTCCCCCATACCCTCACCTGGCAGGGAGCTGGGCTTGGGTGGTCCACAAAGCCAAGTTACACAAGTTTGGCAGTGAGTTTCATCCACTATCCATTACTCAAACAACCTTGTTACATTCCTGCAGTTTGAGCCTTTCTGAGCTCTTCATCATTTTAGCATTGTCAGTCTGAGCAGACCAGTTTCTGCTTCTAGGAACGTTCCTTTGAAGAGCAGAAATTTAACAGACTCTCAAGTGCTCTTCAAACTCTGGAATTGCTGAAGTCCTTGAACTGATTCTTCTAATAGACTCAGAAGAATGGTATTTGGAGTTGCAAATTTGCATAGGTCAGTTTTTCCAAGAAATGAGGTCCTTCTTTTGGATAAATTAATTTGGAGAGGTTGGCATTTCCTTCTACCTGCTCACATTTGTTTTCTCCATCTTCCTGGAGACTGACCTTAAAATAGTTTCTCTATCTCCATCCTTCCAGCATTTTTGTCTGCTCTTCCAGCTTCTTCATTAATTTTAATACCAGGCTTGATTTTTCTTTGCCATAAAACGCTTTTAGCTTCTTTAATAGCTCTTTGACTCCTTCTAAACCTGCTTCCCTAGTACAGAGTAAGGTTTAACAAAAGGGTTTTTGTTTTGTTTTTAACAAGCACACCATGTGCCTTAGTGATGAACAGTATAAGACACTCTTGGCCTCTTCTTTTACCAGCAAACCTCAATAGTTGGGGAGAGGAAGGGTTGGGGGTGGTTAATAGTAGTTAATTCTCAGAACAGATTTTTTCCTCCTTACTCGAGGACACCTTGAGGACCTCATGTTCAAGCCAGAACTATTTTGGGTAGAAAGGAGACAAGACACCTGATACCTTTGTGTCTGGTAAAATCCTTCCCAAATAGCACTAGATTTTCATCTCTTCCTTGCAGTTGCCCATGGTTAAAATGCTAATCCCACTACTCTTTCCTTGGTCTGCACTCTGAACCTCGGACCACTTCCTTTGGGGCTGGGCATCTCTTCAGTTAGAACCACAATCTGAAGAGAAAATGCTTTTGATTTGAGAGGCAATTTAGGGAAGAAAAAAAAACTCCATGTGCTCAAATTATTTTATTCCATCCGACCAACTAGCTTTGTTTCTATTTTGAAAAATGTTGATTATACACACAAAAAAATGCAATGAACTTGCCATTTTCAAAACACCACAAACTCTAAGGCAATAAGATTTAATGAGTGATTTATATGATGCTGGTAAACTAGGGCTACCTAGCTTCATTGGAGTGTGGTTTTTAAATTGCCAAGTTATGAAGATTGTTTAGCACTAATTTCCTTGCTGATGTAGCTGTGATTTTAATACAAAGAAGTGTTTCTCAACCTCGGCGCTATTGACATTTGGGGCTGGATCATTCTTTATTGGGGAGGTTGCCCTGTGCATTGTGGGACGTTTAGCAGCATCCCAGGTCTCTCTCCACCAGATGCCAATAGATTCCTCTCTCCAGTGGTAATAATCAAAAATGTCTCCAGGCATTGCCAAGTGTCTGTGGCCCTAGGGGCACAGTCACCCCTGGTTGAGAACCACTGATGTAGAGGACCTGCTGAAACAGTTTTTCCCTCTCTTGCTTTTCTGGACTGTGAAAATCTTAGAGGCCAATGAAAGATGAGAACACATTAGGTCTTGGAATGTGCTATTTTGATTGTATTATTATAAAATTCTTAACGTTTTTCATTTGAGATTTTGAGAAAAACAATTAAATTTCCAAATATAGCTACAGCCTATAAACCTCGGCCCCTGGCACATCTCACCTCTCTGCTAATGGGTCAACAAGGACAAAATTTTTCATGAGATTTTCCAAGAGTTTGCAGGGCCCCTCTCTGGCCTAGTTCACTGAGGGCCAGGGTAAAACTACTCATTAGCACAGTGACTAATGCACAGGCTTAATAGTTGCAATAGTCAGTAAGGGGAAAAGGAGAGTAATGTTTCCTGTGTACTGTTTTCTCTTTTAAGGCAGAATGTGCAGTAGTCTAATGAACAGCCACATCCAAGTTGGTTTTACAAATTGGAAAGTTGGGTCTTTGCTGCCCAGTACTTGCTTCCAGACTCATCAAGGTTTCCACAGACCCTAAAGTGAAAGGAACATGGTGGCCTCCTCCTCTCTTTGATCCATTCCTTCCTTTCCTTCTACCCTCTGCTTCTTTCTGACTTGGGCTTCATTGCTATTCTGAAGGGAGTGAGGGCTGGAGAAGGGCATGCGGGGAAGAAAATGGGGGTTAAAATCACCTAGAGAGCTCTTTACTCCACACACAGACACCCACAACCTCACCCAGTCCCCACCAGGCACCCACCAACAGGCCGAAAGCAGGAGGCACACTCTATTAGAAGGAGTTGAGGAGAGTTTAAGGAGAGACCATTTGCAGAGAGATGGTCAGGGTTTAGGGAAATCCCAAAGGAGAGCTCAGTACCACAGGGCAAGTAACAGCAGGGAGCCAGTGCCATTCCTGAGGGAAGGACAAAGAAGAGAACAGTCAGCAGAGCCCAGAGAGTAGCAATGGGAGCAGCCATCTTGTGGGAGCTGTTTCTTCTACCACACAAACCAGCAATCCAGGTTGACTTGGCAGGGAGGGGCCTGGAGACTAAATCCCCTGACCTCACTCTCTCCTGCCCCACAGCATCATGCCACTACCCCCAGTTGGCTGAAGGCAACCAGAAAAGGGAGGGCAAGGGAGCCTGGTGATGTAGTTCACACGGGTACACAGCAAAGTCAAGGAGGATGGATCTGGGGAGCAAAAGCAAGATGTCCAGCCTGCACCACAATTGAAAGGAACTTCAGAAGCCCTCAAAGTAGGCAAAGTTGTCATTTGAAAGTCCTTCCCAGTAATTCTTCTATATCCCCTGGAGTTGAGATCAGCTGCTTTAAAGTGTGATGGACGTTTTCAAAGCTCTATAATCTCCTGTAGAGGGTTTCATTGCTGAAACAGCTGGTAGACCCAACTTCTACAAGTGCCATTCCATTCCCTGTCTTTTCCATTGTTCTGATTTCTACACAAGTCTGCAGGGAAGTCATCTGCCAATCTGTTTTGTCCTCACTTTAATGTTTGCAGCCGCTTAAACTCCATGTCGTAATCTTGTATAAAGCAAACATTTCAATTCGCACTGGAGGTCAAAAATATTCCTAGGGTGCTTCCAGGACAGGCTCTGGGAGTGAGCCTTTGTGAGGGACAAGCAGGCTGGGAAGTGTGAAGAGTTGGGGCTGGGTAGATGTCATTGCCAGCACTATCTGCTTTCACTGTCTGTCTGCTTCTTAGAAAAGTGCAGGCATCTTTAGCATGGGAGCAAACTTTGTGTTGCAAAGAGTGGGACACAGCTGAGTGACTGTGCACTCACTTGTGTAGGCTTCTGGGGCTTGTTTTTGTTTTGTTTTTGGCTCTCTCTCTCTCTCTTTTCCTAACAAGCACACAAAGTCACACTGCCTTCTGGAAAAGCTGCCATTTCAAATTACTCGCACTACACAAATGTGAACCCCGCCCTAGAGAACAGGAGGATCCCATTTCATATACCCATCTAAATTTGAAAAGCTTCTTCCAAAGCATCCTCACTATTTAGAAATATCAGTGACAATGCGGTTTCTTGTCAACTACTAAGAGGGTTTTACAGGGCATGATTTCTAAGTTAATTTAAATACATTAGTCTTTTCACATAGCAAAATAAGCATATCTCACAGAGAAAATGGATATGTGAAACTACTGTTGATATCATCAAAACACAATAGAGGGACTTCCCTTGTGGTCCAGTGGTTAAGACGCCATGCTCCTGATGCAGGGGGTGAGGGTTCAACTCCTGGTCAGGGGAATTAAGATCTCACATGCTTCACAGCACAGGCAAAATTAAAAACAAAACTATAAAATAGAGAAGAACAATGGGGAGGGGTGTATGAATCACCCTTTAGTTTACACTTACAAAGATACTTATTTTGTGATGGGTATATGGAGAGGAGAATGAAAAAGCTGGCTTAAAACTCAACATTCAAAAAATGAAGATCATGACATCTGGTCCCATCACTTCATGGCAAATATATGGGGAAACAATGGAAACAGTGAAAGACTTTATTTTGGGGGGCTCCAAAATCACTGCAGATGGTGACTGCAGCCATGAAATTAAAAGATGCTTGCTCTTTGGAAGAAAAGCTATGACCAACCTAGACAGCATATTAAAAACCAGAGATATCACTTTACCAACAAAGGTCCATCTAGTCAAAGCTATGGTTTTTCCAGTAGTTGTGTATGGATGTGAGAGTTGGACTATAAAGAAAGCTGAGCACCAAAGAATTGATACTTTCAAACTGTGGTGTTGGAGAAGACTCCTGAGAGTTCCTCGGACAGCAAGGAGATCAAACCAGTCAATCCTAAAGGAAATCAGTCCTGAATATTCATTAGAAGGACTGATGCTGAAGCTGAAGCTCCAATACTTTGGCCACCTGATGGGAAGAGCCAATTCACTGGAAAAGACCCTGATGCTGGGAAAGATCGAGGGCAGGACGGGAAGGGGATGACAGAGGATGAGATGGTTGGATGGCATCACTGACTCGATGGATATGAGTTTGAGCAAGCTGCAGGATGACAGGGAAGCCTGGCATGTTGCAGTCCATGGAGTCGCAAAGAGTCAACAACAATACCTAGATAACTCATTTATGTCCATTCATAAGTAAAGCACTTATTTAATATGCATGTTTGAACTTTACAGCTATTGTATTATGTGTAAAGCAAGAAGCCAAGATTACTCAACTTTAGCACCTTAATTTTTAAAAGAATTGGAACCAGCAAATATAAACAGACCACAGAGGTTTTGCAGGTTCAGTTCCAGACCATTGCAATACAGCAAAGGTTATGATACAGTGAAATTTTTAGTTTTCCAGTGCATACAAAAGTTATATTTACAGTACTATAGTCTATTAAGTGTACAATAGCATTATGTCTAAAATAACAGTGTAAATACCTTTTAAGAACACTTAGACTGGGCTTCCTCTGTCCCTTCAAATATCAGCAGATGATGATTCTTGGCCTCTGGGATCAAGTGCTGTGACATTTGTAGTCACTTTAATTTTGAGATTTTCAACATCAGCCCTAGAGGCATTTTATTTCTTCTGCACCACTGCCACTGTGAGGATGCATAAAACAGCAATGCCTGAGGTCAGAAGGTGGATTTCCTCAGGCACGGACAATAGAAGTTGGGAGGTATGTGTAATCACACACTTCAGTCAATGGAGAATTTTCTCTAAACATGAGTATATACCCAGTAATCACTACTATAAAGCTGATTATAATTTTCTTTCAATGGAAACAATCTAAGCAGCAATCAACAAGTGATTGCTGAAATTATACATTTTAGACAGCTGTTAAAAATTAACGATGTTTGGACAATTTTATTGACATGAAAAGTTGATATAATGTATCATGGCTTGAAAAAAATGGGAGGTTAAACCACAGCATGTTTATATAGCAAAGAGTATACAGGAATGTTGATATTCACAAAGAAATGCCTAATTGTCTTTAAATGGAAACAACCTAAACAACTAAATGCAATGCCTGACCCTAGTCTGCATCCTGTACTATGCTGTAAAAGACATTATTGGATCAACTGACAGAACTGAAACACAAATGGCAAATTGAATAAAAATATTGTATCAATGTTCAATTTCCTGATGTTGATAACTGTACTGTGGTTATTTAAGAGAATATTCTTTTTCTTAGGAAATGTACACTGTACATTTCTCCAAGTTTAAATGATTCCCCCCACAAAAAAAATTTGAAGGATTATTTAGGAAGCTCACAGAACCTCTAGAGGGTGGGGGTACAGCACAGAGAAGCAGGCTACTTCTCAGATCCCACAGTTCCCACAGATTACAGTGGGGACTAGGTACCTGAAATTCAACTGTTGTAGCCTCCAAAGAAGATGCCAGAGATGGGTTCCTCATATCACCTGCTCCCATACATTACTGGCTTTCAGATCCAAGTCTTATCCAGATACCTCTGGAGGAAAGTAGCTGAACGTGGGGAAAGCAAATGTATGCTTTTAATCTTTAAAAAATCAGCATCCATGTAGGAATTTGTCCAAATATAAGGTGGGTATTCAAAAGATGCCAGGTGGCCACAGATGACAGAAATGTCACCAGGGGAAAATAGTTATTCTCTAATGCTGACTTTTGTGGAGTCACCTAGCCTGGGTCTGAGATGCCTTCCTTGTGCTCATCTAATCACTTCCTCATTTAAGCAGCTGCCTAAGGCTGGCCCAGACATATCAACCATGACATAGTCACTGGGCACCTCAAATCTATGCCAGGAATGCAAAGAGAGCTCAGTGAGACATCACTACATACCCACAAGACTGGCTAAAGCATAAAAGGAAGGCTGACACACTCAGTGATGCTGAAGATATGGAAGGACTCTCTCACATTGTCAGTGAGAGTGTAAACGGGTTACAAACACTGTGGAAAAGCAGAATCTATGTACACTCTATAAGCAATTCAGCTCCTGGTACCTAATCAACTGCTATGCGTTCTTATGTCCACCAGAAGACATGCACGATTGATGGCATCGTTATGCATAATAGCCTCAAACTGGAAACAACACACATATCCATCAATAGTAAAATGGGTAAGTCTTGCAACATATGCAAAATGGAACACTACACAGCCGTAAAGAAAAGAATGGAATACTCTAGTACACCATAATGTGGATGAATCTACCCAAGAATGTTGAGAAACAAATGCCAGACACAAAAGCACATGATTCCATTTGCATGAAGTTCAAGGACAGATAGACAAATACATGACAGTATGTTAAGATCAGTTAAACTTACTGTGAGGGTGAGAGATATGGAGAAGGGGCATGAGGGAGCCTTTTAGGCTAATAAAGTGTACGCCCATAAAATTCAAACTAAGTACTGAAATCTGTGCACTTTACTGTGTGGAAGTTACATATTGACTTTTGAAGAAGAAAAAAAAACTACAAAAGTAGAATTACAGACTGAAGGCAATGGCACCCCACTCCAGTACTCTTGCCTGGAAAACCCCATGGATGGAGGAGCCTGGTAGGTGGTAGTCCATGGGGTCGCGAAGAGTCAGACACAACTGAGTGACTTCACTTTCACTTTTCACTTTCATGCATTGGAGAAGGAAATGGCAACCCACTCCAGTGTTCTTGCCTGGAGAATCCCAGAGACAGGGGAGACTGGTGGGCTGCCGTCTATGGGGTCGCACAGAGTCGGACACGACTGAAGCGACTTAGCAGCAGCAGAGCCTTATGAATCCTTTTCTATTAAGAAGAAAGAATTGTCATCTGGAGGAGTATGACATTTCCTTAAAGCTCTGAGGTGACTTTGGTGTTATGCTATGATCTCTGCCAGGTTCAGCTCTTGACAGTGTTTTCCCAAATCTGCTTCACCCCTCTCTATCCCTTCAGGAAAATAACTTTTTGCACTTAAGCCCTAGGTAACTAGCTGAAAGTGGGTGTATGGAACATCCTGCATATTTGCACAGTGCTTTGCCATTCACAAAGAAGAGGGTACATCATTTGATCCTGGCAACAACCTTGGCAGGTGGGCAAGGGTGAGCACTCCTCTTCATTACCATGTGAAATATCTGGAGTTCAGAGAGGTTAAAATGTCATTTAGACTCAGTACTTCTGACTCCTAACGTTTTTTAGTGGTGTTCATAAGTGTTCACTGCCATATAATAACTAGAAATACAGCAAGTCATATCCTGGATTGGATCCTGGAAAGTAAAAAATACTATAAAGGACATTTTGGGAACAATTAGTGAAATTCTAATACAGACTATATGTAGAGAATAATATTGTATCTACCACTGTTTAATTTCTTGATTTTGATAATTATATTGTAGTTTCATAAGAAAGTTTATAAGAAATGCATGCAAAAGTACTGAGGGTGAAATGTCATCAACTAGTCAGCAGCATGTCCACAACTCACTCTCAATTGGTTCTTTAAAACTCTCTGTATATCTATATCTATATCTATACAGTAAGTCTCTTGTATATGAACCTTCAAGTTGCAGACTTCCAAAAATGTAAACGTGCAGCTTATTAATGAAGACCTGATGGAATTGGAGACCCAGAGAAAGGATAAAGAGAGACAAGAGGAAGAAGTAACTGAAGAATGGGAGAGATTCATGATGCAGGAGATGGCCAGGGGATTTTCTTTATCTGAGGAGGCACTGTTAGTTTTTGAGGCACAGGACCTGTGTAGAACAGTCCACGAAGTTTGTAGCAGCCATTCAGAATGCAGCCCAGTGCTACTGAGTCACCTATGATGAGAAAAAAAGAGAAATGGCAGCCCACTCCAGTATTCTTGCCTGGAAACCCATGGACAGAGGAGTCTGGTGGGCTACAGTCCATGAGGTTGCAAAGAATTGGTTACGACTGAGCAGGAAGGCAGGCAGCCACACATTACTGGATTGTTTTTTTCAAGAGGATACATAGAATTGAATTGAGCCAGGAACCAGAACCTGTGCTATCCATGTCAGGCGTGAGTGAAATTGCAGCTTGCCCTACATCTCCTATCCTTCACCTCTACCATCTCCTACCTCCTTTCCCTCCTCCTTTTGCCTGTTCACTTGATGCCAGCCTGTAAGATTTAAAGTGTTTGATTTATTTTTTTTTGTTTATGTATTGTTTCTGTGAAAAGTATTATAAACCTATTACAGTACAGTACTATATAGCTGATTGTGTTAGTTGGGTACCTAGGCTAACTTTGTTGGACTTATGAACAAACTGGACCTAGGAACATGCTCTCAGAATGGAACTCATTCATATGAAGGGGACTTAACTGTATCTGTATCTAGAGAGAGTACAAATGTGGCAGAATGTTAACAAAACGTTAATGTAAGTGAATAAATATCTGTTGTACTGTTCTTATAACTTTTCTCCAGAAAAGTTAATTAAATATTTTTCTAAATTAAAAAGATATTTAAAAATTCAAGAAAAAAATAGGTATCTTAGGTAAAATCAAGTTGTGCCTTCTGTTGTGCACACCCCATTAAACCACAGTCATCTTGGGCAGTGTAGCAGAAAATGACTAAATTGCATCCCTAACAGATTTATTCATTGCTTCATTTCATCACCACACAAGCAAAACAGTTTCTCTCTTACTAAGTTAGCATAGTCTAGTGAACTTAATAGAAGGACTTGCTTTTCTTGGAAGAGACATAGTTTTCATAAAATACCTTAGAACATTCTATTTTAAATCCCTGAGGGAGGGAAAGAGTCTGCTGTCTTGCTATCCTTGCTGCCTTTGTGGATGCCTCAGGAAAATAGTAAGACCTTGGTAAGCTCAGAGCCCCTGAGGCCCAGGAACAGGGGCTCCAGCTTTGCCAGAGTCCCATGATCCAGTTGTGTCTTGGCAGGACCAGAACTGCTGAACTTGAAAGGGAGCTTGTACCATATCCAGTACAGGAGAATGGTTGATGACCATGAAGCAATTGCACAGCTGTGGCCTAGAGAAGACTCAGTAACTGAGATCAAGTTTTCCTCCACCATGGGTATGTAAAATTGAATTTAAGCAAATAGTAAAATGATTCTTTTATATTTAAATTTTTGAGCTGAGAGTCATTCCAATACATTAAGAAACATGTATTAAAATGGATGCTATGCTAGTAAGCGTGTTATAATGACTATCTCATTTTGTCCTCACAACAGCTGTATGATTTAGGTAAAATCATTCCTATTTTACAAATAGAAAAACTGAAGCTTTGAGGGGTTAATGACTACTTGCCTGAAGTTATACAGCAAGTAACCAGTGAAGCTAGTTGAACCCAGGCAGCCTGAATCCAGAGCCTGGGCTTTTAGCCCCTCTACCATACTTGAAGGTGGCTACTTATTACCTGTAAGGCCAACTCTTCCCTGTAGCAATTCCCGCTTTTAACTCCCAGCTTACAGAATGGGGCCAGTGATTTATTAAAGGGAGATGCTACTCTGTGTTGTAACAGAAACGTAAGAAAATCCCAGCCCAACAGAGCACAAGAAAATCATTAATTCCATCCTTTTCAGTAAGCAGCCAAACTCTCCACACTGCATGCTGATGACTCAAAGACAGAGCTGATGTGCCCAGGAGGGTGGGACTCCCATGCTAAATGTCCTGGCTGGTTATGACCTCCTCTCCTACAAAGAGTAGGGTGCTTCCAAACAACTCTAGTGTGCTCCACTCCCCCCATGGATCTGTAACTTAGGTAAGCCCGCCAAAGCCATACACTGTGCCTCATCCAGTGCCTGAAAAGAGCTGGTCCCCCACTGAAGGCAATTTGTGAAACATAATTAATTGCAGATTCCTTCTGGAGCTGCTTCGGCTCCTTGATGTCTCACATGTGTGGTCAGGATGGAGCTCTCCTTGGCAGCTGAGGATCCTTCTGTCTCCAGCTGGAGAGGAGGTCCAAAGACAGAGACCAAGGGCATCTCTCAGATTGAGCTTGGCCTTCCCAAGACTTCGTGGGGCAGGCTCAGATGTATGAATGGGGGTTTGGGGAGCCTATCCTTACAGCAGATCCAAACCACACAGATCACAGAGATCAATGGAAAGTAAAGTCTTCCTGATGAGCTGATTGAGCATTAGTGGTAGTCTCCATTTGACTCAACTGAACGCTGGGTGGGGAAGTGATGCAAAGAGCCTTTTCTTTCAGTTAAAGGGGAAACATGATCAGCAGTGAACGTTTCCAGTAACCAAATGGGAGGATTTTCCCAAGATAGCATTTGCTTTCTGCACATAAGCTTTGATTCTGCTACTGTAGTGTTTCTAATTATATTTATTATCTATTATTATCAAATCACAAAACTAGTATGGATGCAGCTATTTATAAATTTAACTCTCCTCCAAATCCTAACACATAGCTGTCATATATCCCATTTTGTTTATAAGTAACCACATTAATGTAAGCTTGAAAGGATTTTAATTATTTAAAATTTGTATTTATTTATTTGGCCACATGAGTTCTTCATTGCCGCATGCAGGATCTTTAGTTGTAGCATGTAGGATTAGTTCCCTGACCAGGGATTGAACCTGGGTACCCTGCATTGGAAGCACAGAGTCTTATCCATTAGACCATCAGGGAAGTCCGGAGAGGATTTTAATTTTTATTTTTTTTTAAAGCTTTTCAAAATGTTATTTATTTATTTTGTCTGTTCTGAGTCTTCATTGCTATGAGGGCTTTTCTTTAGTTGTGGTGAATGGGAGCTACTCTTTGTTGTGGTGCAAGGACTTCTCATGGTGGTGTTTTCTCTTGTTGTGGAGCACCGCCTCTAGGCATGTTGGATCAGTAGTTGTGGCTCCTGGGCTCTAGAACACAGGCTCAGTAGTTGTGGCATATGGGCTTAGTTGCTCCACATCATGTGGGATCTTCCCAGATCAGAGATTGAACCTGTGTCTCCTGCATTGGTAGGTGGACTGCTCACCTCTCAGCCACCAGGAAAGCCCAAGATTTTTTTAAATTCATTTTTTTGGTTGAAGGATAATTGCTTTACAGAATTTTGTTGGTTTCTGCCAAACATCAACATCCATCAACCATAGGTATACATATGTCTCCTCCTTCTTGAGCCTCCCTCCCAAAAGCCCAAGATTTTAATCAAGGTCAGATCAAACTTAGAAGCAGAGGACATCCAACAACATGAATGAATGTCATAGATATTGAACCAAATGAAAGAAGCCAGATAAGACCACATACTATATTATTCCACTTATATGATAATCAAGAACAAGCAAAAATAATCTATGGTGACAGAAATCAGAACAGTGGGTACTTCCAGGAGGGTGGTATTGACTGGAAAGGAGTATGAGGAAGCCTTCAGGGATCCTAATAACATTCTAGATCTTGACTTCGGTGGCAGGTGTATGTGTGTGCATGTGTGCTAAGTCGCTTCAGTCATGTTGGACTCTGTGCAACCCTCAGTGGCAGGTATCTACAAATGTGCAAATTTATCTAGCTGTGCTTTTATGATTTGAGTACTTTATTATATTTAAATTATCTCTCAAAAAAGCTTTCACAATTTATGACAAAGGAGCCATTAATATACAATGGAGAAAGGATAACCTCTTCAAAATGGTGTTGGAAAACCTTGACAGCCAGATACAAAAGAATGAAACTGGACCAGTATCTCATACCATACACAAAAATCAACTTAAAAATGGATTAAAAAGTTGGATGTAAGACCTGAAACCGCAAAACTCCTCGATCAAAATATGGGGGTAAGCTCCTTGACATTGGTATTGGCAATGACTTTCTGGATCTGGCAACAAAAGTGAAAATAAACAAGTGAGACTATATAAAATTAGAAAGAAATAAAGCCATGAACAAAACGTAAAGGCAGCCTACAGAATGGGAGAAAATATTTGCAAATCATATATCTGATAAAGGGTTAATATCCAAAACATAGCAGAAATCTTAGGGAAGATTTAAGCTGTTAACTCTGGTGCTTCTGAAGAAGCAAAGCCCCAAATTGACCATCAACCTTTATTTAGATAGCTTCAAGCAAATAGATTTTATACCAGGTGCATAAAAATTCATTTAATCTATACTCGCAGAAGTGTGGCGGCTGTGACGGACCGTGCAGAAGTGCTGCCGAGAGGAGCTACCCCACGCCCTAAGTCAGGGGCAGCAGCTGGGAGGAGCTACCCCACGTCCGAGGTCAGGGGCCACGACCGAGAGCACCAGGCTGCGATGGCAGAGGAGCAGTGGAGAGGAGCTACCCCACATTCAAGGTCAGGAGGGGCTGCTGTGAGGAGATACCCCTCGTCCAAGGAAAGGAGCAGTGGCTGCACTTTGCTGGAGCAGCTGTGAAGAGATACCCTACATCCAAGGTAAGAGAAACCCAAGTAAGATGGTAGTTGTTGCGAGAGGGTATAAGAGGGCAGACACTCTGAAACCACAATCACAGAAAACTAGCCAATCTGATCACAGGGACCACAGCCTTGTCTAACTCAAAGAAGCTAAGCCATGCCTGTGGGGCCACCCGAGACGGGCGGGTCATGGTGGAGAGGTCTGACAGAATGTGGTCCACTGGACAAGGGAATGGTGAACCACTTCAGTATTCTTGCCTTGAGTACCCCATGAACAGTATGAAAAGGCAAAAAGATAGGACACTGAAAGAGGAACTCCCCAGGTCTGTAGGTGCCCAATATGCTACTGGAGATCAGTGGAGAAATAACTCCAGAAAGAATGAAGGGATGGAGCCAAAGCAAAAAGAATACCCATTTGTGGATGTGACTGGTGATAGAAGCAAGGTCCGATGCTGTAAAGAACAATATTGCATAGGAACCTGGAATGTTAGGTCCAAGAATCAAGGCAAACTGGAAGTGGTCAAACAGGAGATGGCAAGAGTGAACGTTGACATTCTAGGAATCAGCAAACTAAGATGGACTGGAATGGGTGAGTTTAACTCAGATGACCATTATATCTACTACTGTGGGCAGGAATCCCTTAAAGGAAATGGAGTAGCCATCATGGTCAACAAGAGAGTCCAAAATGCAGTACTTGGATGCAATCTCAAAAATGACAGAATGATCTCTGTTCGTTTCAAAGGCAAACCATTCAATATCACAGTAATCCAAGCCTATGCCCCAACCAGTAACACTGAAGAAGCTGAAGTTGAACAGTTCTATGAAGACCTACAAGACCTTTTAGAACTAACACCCAAAAAAGATGTCCTTTTCATTATAGGGGACTGGAATGCAAAAGTAGGAAGTCAGGAAACACCTGGAGTAACAGGCAAATTTGGCCTTGGAGTACAGTGGTGTATCACATTGATTGATGAGTGTATATTGAAGACTCCTTGCATCCCTGGGATAAACCCAACTTGATGATGGTGTATGATCTTTTTAATGTGCTGTTGAATTCTGTTTGCTAGAATTTTGTTGAGGATTTTTGCATCTATGTTCATTAGTGTTATTGGCCTGTAATTTTATTTTTGTGTGATGTCTTTGTCTGGTTTTGGTATCAGGGTGATTGTGGCCTTGTAGAAAGAAGTATTCCTTCCTCTGCAATTTTTTGGAAGAATTTCCGAAGGGGAGCTATCAATGATTATTATAGAAAGTTATATTTGTTAGAATATTTGTTCACTTAAAATCATAGCCTCTGATTGATATGAATGGTTGATTTTACTCAACTGCCCTTAATTACCTAGATGGCCATGTTGTTCAGTCGATCAGTCATGTCTGACTCTTTGCGATCCCATGGAATGCAGCATGCCAGGCTTCCCTGTCTTTCACCATCTCCTGGAGTTTGCTCAGACTCATATCCATTGAGTCAGTGATGCCATCCAACCATCTCATCCTCTGTTGTCCCCTTCTGCCTTCAGTCTTTCCCAGCATCAGGGTCTTTTCCAATGAGTCAGCTCTTCCCATCAAGTGGCCAAAGTATTGGAGCTTCAGCTTCAGCATCAGTTCTTCCAATGAATATTCAGGACTGATTTCCTTTAGGATTGACTGGTTTGATCTTCCTGCAGTCCAAGGGACTCTCAAGCGTCTTTCCAAACACCACAGTTCAAAAGCATCAAATTTTTGGCACTCAGCCTTCTTTATGGTCCAACTCTCACATCCATACATGACTGCTGGAAAAACCATGGTTTTGACTATATGGACCTTTGTCAGCAAAGTAATAACTCTGCTTTTTAATAACCCATCTAGATGGCCATGGCTGTGATCTAATTTTAAGTGATCTAATCACTCCAGAAAAGACTGTGTATTCCATGAAAATAAGAACATAGTTAAAGGCATTTCTCCTTGAAGGGACATTTAGAGGGCAAATAACATGACCAAACATATTCTCTTAAAACACAAAAAGGAATCTTGAAACTGAGGGATGAGATAAGTCATCCTGGATTGATTGTGGCTACCAAATATGAGAAATGGGCTAGAGCTCAGGCCTTCTCCATCCTGATCTTACCATCTTTCCATCGTCTCATGACTCCTCAGACTTTAAAAATTTTTTTATTGAAATGTAGTTAATTTACACTGTGTTTCCTTCAGATGGATGTATAGCACAATGATTATGATATAAAGGTTATGATATACAGATTCTTTTTTATTTATATTCTCTCCCATTATAAGTTATTGCAAGATAGTTTAGTTCCCTGTGCTATACAGTAGGTCCTTGTTGGCTACCTATTTTATATACTGTAGTGTGTATATTTTCATCCCAAACTCCTAATTTATCCCTCCCCACATTTTTCCTCTTATGAGGACCATAAGTTTGTTTTCTAAGTCTATGAGACTATTTCTGTTTTGTAAATAAGTTCATTTGTATCATTATTTTAGATTCAACATATAAGTGATATCATATGATATTTGTCTTTGGCTTACTTCACTTTGTATGATAATCTCTAGGTCCATCCATGTTGCTGCAAATGGCATTCTTTCATTCTTTTTAATGGCTGAGTAATATTCCATTATACACACACACACACACACACACCATATTTTCTTTACCCAGTCATCTGTTGATGGACATTTAGGTTGTTTGCATGTCTTGGCGATTGTAAACAGTGCTGCAGTGAACATTGGGGTGCATGTATCTTTTTGAATTATGGTTTTCTCTGGATATATGCCCAGGAGTGGAGTTGCTGGATAATATGGTAACTCTATTTTTAGTTTTTTAAGGAACCTCCAAACTGTTCTCCATAGTGTGTGTATCAATTTACATTCTTACCAACAGTGTAGGAGGGTTCCTTTTTCCACACCCTCTGCGGCATTTATCTATAGACTTTTTGTTGATGGCCATTCTGACTAGTGTGAGGTGATACCTCATTATAATTTCGGTTTGCATTTCTCTAATAATTAGTGAGCATCTTTTCATATGCCTGTATGTCTTCTTTGGAGAAATGTCTATTTAGATCTTCTGTCCATTTTTTTTAAAGAAATAATTTTATTTATTTATTTTTGGCTGCGCTGGCTCTTCGTTGCTGTGTGGGCTTTCTCTAGTTGCAGTGAGTGGGGGCTACTCTCTAGTTGCAGTGCACAGGTTTCTTATTGTGTGTGTCTTCCTATTGTGGTGTTATTTCTTATTGTGGTGTCTTCTCTTGTTGCAGAGCATGGGCTCTAGGGCATTTGGGCCTCAGTAGTGTTGGTTCCATGGCAACCCAGTCCAGTACTCTTGCCTGGAAAATCCCATGGATGGAGGAGCCTGGTAGTCTGCAGTCCATGGGGTCGTGAAGAGTCGGACATGACTGAGCGACTTCACTTTCACTTTTCACTTTCATGCCTTGGAGAAGGAAATGGCAGCCCACTCCAGTGTTCTTGCCTGGAGACTCCCAGGGACGGGGGAGCCTGGTGGGCCGCCATCTATGGGGTCACACAGAGTCGGATGCGACTGAAGCGACTTAGCAGCAGCAGCAGCGTTGGTCCCTGGGCTCTAGGGCACAGGATCAGTAGTTGCAGCCCATGGGCTTAGTTGCTCCTCGGCACATAGAACCTTCCCAGATCAGGGATCAAGCCTGCATTTCCTACATTGGCAGGCAGATTCTTGATTCTTTACCACTGAGCCTCTAGGGAAGCCCTGTCCATTTTTTAGTTAGGTTGCTTGTTTGTTTGATATTGAGCTGTTTGTATATTTTGGAGATTAATCCCTTGTCAGTCATATCATTTGCAAATATTTCCTCCTGTTATATAGCTTCTCTTTTTGTTTTAGTTATGGCTTCTTTTGCTGTGCAAAAGTTTTCAAGTTTAATTGGGTCCCATTTGGGGTTTTTTTAATTTATTTATTTTACTTCTTATTTATTTATTCGACTGCATGGGGTCTTAGTTGTGGCACACAGGATCTTCGTTGCAGCATGCAGGACGTGTAGTTGTGAGATGTGGAATCTTTAGATGTGGCATGCAAACTCTTAGCTGTGGCATGTTGGATCTAGTTCCCCTACCAGGGATCAAATCCAGCCCCATACATTGGGAGCACAGTCTTAGCCACTGGACGACCAGGGAAGTCCCCTATGTGTTTATTTTTTGTTTTTATTTCCATTACTCTAGAAGATGGATCAAAAAAACAATTGCTGCGATTTATGTCAAAGTGTGTCCTGCTTGTGTTTTCCTCTAGGAGTTTTATAGTATTTGGTCTTACATCTAGGTCTTTAATCCATTTTTATTTCATTTTTGTGTGTAGTGTTAGAGAATGTTCTAATTCCATTCTTTTACATGTATCTGTCCAGTTTTCCCAGCACCCGTTGGTGATGAGACTGTCTTTTCTCCATTGTATATTTTTGCCTCCTTTGTCATAGATTAAGTGACCATAGGTGCATGGGTTTATCTCTTGGCTTTCTATCCTGTTCCATTGATCTGTATTTCTGTTTTTGTGTCAGTACCATACTATTTTGATTACTGTAGCAAAATTCTATTTTATTTTTAAAATGCAAATACCCATGGAAAAAAAGCTCTACTTCAGTGTAATAAAATTTGATATTAAAAGAAATGCCTGTCCCTTCCCCAAAAGGTTTCTCATGTGGATGTTTGAAAACACATTTTTCATAATTTCTTGGGTTATCCTGCTCTACCCATGCTCCTACCTACGACCCCTCTCTGTAGCTACCGAGGGCTCGTCTTTGAACACTCTGGGCTGCGTTAGTCATCAATGTGCCTTTGCAAATGCTGGTCCCTCTTCCTGCAACTGTCTTTTCTCTGCTCTCTACCTGACTCTCTCTACCCCTGGTACAATTATCACTTCCTCAGCAAGCCTTCCGCCAAGGGCCTCAGGCAGGATTCCCTCCCTCGGCTGGGTTTCATTGTGCCTCTGTGTAGTTATTATTTAAGCTTGTCTCCCCGCTGAACTGTGAGCAGCTTGTCAAAGGCAGGGCATGTGCCATGTTTACTCTTCTGTCTCCAGTGTCTCACTGTCTCCAGTGATCAATAATGTTTCTTGTATTAATAAAATAATTTCCTGAGCTTTGATGTAAAGACAATAATGTTTGTTATGAATAAAATAATTTCCTGAGCTACAATGTTAAATTAAGAGCACATAATCCTGGAGCGGCAGTTATGAACTCTACACCTCGGGGGTGCCAGAGCCATCTGGAGAGAGTCCAGAAACTCTATCCCATAGGCCAAATCAGTCTTTGACTTTTCTAATATTGACCATCTCCAGAAGCCTGCTTTGTATGAATTGAAATACCATGTTCTATCAAAAACTACTCTTCTTGGGCATGGATGATAGGACTAAGGGAGAAGGGATAGAAGGAGAAAATGTCAACCTTCCATACAGAACCCTTTCCCTATCTCTAACATCCTTGGAGAGTTACATGCTTGCATGCACGCTAAGTCGCTTCAGTCGTGTCGGACTCTGCGACCCTATGGACAGCAGCCCACAAGGCTCCTCTGTCCACGAGATTCTCTAGGCAAGAATATTGGAGTCAGAATGTGGGTTGCCATTTCCTTCTCCTTGGAGAGATACAAGGTCTCACCAAAAAGTCTTTGCTAGATTTTTAAAAGTAAGAACTACTGACATTTCACAATTGCAATTTCTCTGAAGATTAAGAGTCTCTCAAGCCCACCTTCCTGGCATTCAGAAAGTGCATTTTCTGTAGCCCATAAAGCAGAGGGCAGGAAGGTGTCCTGATAGGAAATCTCAATACCAGACTCCTCTGGAGTCAGGAGCTACACTGAACAAATCAACCTAGGCAGAGTGTTTTAAAGGTCATAAAGATGAAAAAGGGTAGAGAAAACACGACCTTCAAGAAAAAAAAAGAACCAGATGGGAGGCTTTGCATAACATCATTTCAGATGACTATGGAAAAGACTCTGAAATAAACAGGTGTTCAGTTAAATGTCTGAGTCTTTTTTAAAAAAATATTTTAACTGGAAGCTAATTACTTCACAATACTGTGGTGGCTTCCGCCATACATTGACATGAATCAGCCATGGATGTGTGTGTCCCACCATCCTGAACTCCCCTCCCACGTCCATCCCCACCCCATCCCTCTGGGTTGTCCCAGAAGACCAGCTTTGAGTGTCCTACTTCATACATCAAACTTGCACTGGTCATCTGTTTTACATATGGTAATATACATGTTTCAGTGCTATTCTGTCATATCGTCCCACCTTCACCTTCTCCCACATAGTCCATAAGTTCGTGCTTTACATCTGTGTCTCTTTTGCTGTCTTTGTTACTGTCTTTCTAAATTCCATATATATGCATTAATAAACTGTATTGGTGTTTCTCTTTCTGTAGAAAAGGCTGTAGTTTCATCCACCTCATTAGAACTGACTCAAATGTGTTCTTTTTATAGCTGAGTAATATTCCATTGTGTATATGTACCACAACTTCCTGATCCATTCATCTGCCGATGGACATCTGGGTTGCTTCCATGTCCTAGCTATTGTAAATAGTGCTGCAGTGAACATTGGGGTACATGTGTCTCTTTCAATTCTGGTTTCCTCGGTGTGTATGCCCAGCAGTGGGATTGTTGGGTCATATGGCAGTTCCATGTGCAGTTTTTTAAAGAAATCTCCACTCTGTCCTCCATAGTGGCTGTATTAGTTTGCATCCCCACCAATAGTGTAAGAGGGTTCCCTTTTCTCCACACCCTCTCCAGCATTTACTGTTAGATTTTTGGATAGCAGCCATTCTGACTGGCGTGAGATGGTACCTCATTGTGGTTTTGATTTGCATTTCTCTGATAATGAGTGATGTTGATCATCTTTTCATGTGTTTGTTAGCCATCTGTATGTCTTCTTTGGAGAAATGTCTGTTTAGTTCTTGGCCCATTTTTTGGTTGGGTTAAATGTCTGAGTCTTAAATATGTTAAATTATTGTATCAGTCAGGATCCTGGTAGAAAACAATTTGCAAATGGGGTAAGTTGAGACATGTTTAATAAAGGGTTTAGTCATAAAGGATTGGGGACTTCCCTGGCAGTCCAGTGTTTAAGAGTCTGTGCCTCCACTGCAAGGGGCACAGGTCCAATCCCTGGTCGGGGAACTAAAATCCTGCTTGCCACATGGTGTGGCCAAAAGAAAAAAAAAAAGACTGGGAAAGCACTACAGAATTCCACAGGGAGTACTTACACTGACCCACTCAGCTCCCATCCCTTACTGGTATTGCCCATTGATTGGACCCAACAGGAAGCCAGAGAGCAAGGGGGTCTATGGATGTAACTCATGCAGATCAACCTCTTGGGCCACAGGATGGGGAAGCATGGAGAAAGCAGAGAGTGGTAACAAGATGTTCAGCGCTGCAAGAAACCCAAACAAATCAGGTGGGTCCCTGACCTACCTTTGAAGAACTTCTCTTCTTCATTTCCTTCTGCCTGAACAACCTGCTGATCTCCTATACATTTTACAACCATTGATTTGTGTTTGCTGTCCAGTCTCTGTGTCTTGGGCCTTTCATGTGCTTTAACCATTTGATAAGCATAGGCCAGCGTGGCTTGGATGAGGAAGTGCCATTGGAATCAAGAGAGAAGAAGGTATCTGTGTAAATATCTAGGGTAAACCATTCTATGCCACAGGAAACAGCAAGTTTATAGTTCAAGTTCCGCCCATCTGAGACAGAAAGGAGGTTGGAATGCTTGAGGGACAGAAAATGCATCCCAACATCCAGAGCTGAATGCTTAGTTACTTGTCAATTATTGGAATGATCAGACCCATCACCGCACACATAGGCACATGGAGTCCATGACTGGATGAGAAACGGAAGCCTTGCTTTGACAAGCCATTTCAGTTCTCAGGACCTCTTTCATCTGTGAACTACAAAGCTTGACTGGGGTCTTTCTGGAGCTCACCTCTTATTCTAAAATGGTATGACTCTTCCCTGCTCAGGCTAAAATCATAACCATCACAAACTCCTTGGGGAATTTTCTTGTGTTGTTGCATCTATGTCATTACATGGAATCACAGTTAATCACTAAACTAAATCATCTATGTGCATATATGGAATCACAGTTAAATCACTAATTAGTGACATTATCTGAAAAATACTGTGTGGTCATCTACTGTGTTTTCTCCTATGGGGCCAGTGTGACTGACACCATCACTTCATTAACAGTAATACCTTTTGCACTCACCATCCCATTGTTCCCCTTGCCCACTCCTGCCATGGATATACATCCAACCTGTGTGCAAGGAAGGCCAGAGTGGCACAGAGTTGCCCTGGAGCAGCCCTGGGCTATGATGAATGAATAGGAGTAGGAGGGTCAATACCCCAGCTTCCTCTCCCTCAGATGGGACAACTCCGAGGTGTACCTCATACATTCCCCTAGAGATTCTCAGGGGTATGAAACCCCAGTTGCCCACAGAGGGAGCCTGTTCTTGCACTGGCTTCTCTGTTTCTCTTCCTCTGTCTCACTTCCTCACTTCCTGACTGCTGCTCCTTCCAAATAAATGACTCGCACTTGAATTTTATTCTCAGATCAACTTCTGAGGGAGCCCTATCTAAGACAGCCAGGTGTACTGGGCAATACCAAGGAGTGTAAAATATTTCTCCAAACACAAAGAGCTCACCATCTAGTTACCAGTTTTTAAAGTAGACAGTAAAGCTTTGAAATACAAGTTTTGATGTAGCTGTCCAAGTTCTAAGAATACATTTTATGAAAATTATTGTAGTTGTACACAAACTTAGACACCAAAATGTTTATCTCTTGTCAAAGCATTGAAAATAATAAAGTTAGGAGATGTAAGTGACCTATCATAGGGAAGTGAATAAATAATGGTATATCCATATAACAAAATTTTTTCGTGGGGACTGTCCTGGGCACTGGAGGATATTTCACAGCATCTGTGGATGCCAGCAAAACCCCACCTCCAGTTGTAACAAACAAAAGCATCTCTAGACATTGCCAAGTGTCTCCTGGGAGCAAAATCATTCCTGGTTCACAACCACTGGCCTAAGAGAATTTCATATTGTAAAAGAGTTGATGACCACAAAGTCAAATAAGATGATTCAGAAGTTGTTTCAGATTTACATGAGTTTTTTTTTTTCATTTTGAAGTAAACAGTGTCATATCAACATTTCACTTAAAGTTGAGCTATTTCAAATCCTAAAAGATGATGCTGTGAAAGTGCTGCACTCAATATGCCAGCAAATTTGGAAAACTCAGCAGTGGCTACAGGTCTGGAAAATGGCAGTTTTCATTCCAATCCCAAAGAAAGGCAATGCCAAAGAATGCTAAAACTACCACACAATTGCACTCATCTCACACACTAGTGGAGTATTGCTCAAAATTCTCCAAGCCAGGCTTTAACAGTATGTGAACCGAGAACTTCCAGACATAGAAGCTGGTTTTAGAAATGGCAGAGGAACCAGAGATCAAATTGCCAACATCCACTGGATCATCGAAAAAGCAAGAGTTCCAGAAAAACATCTACTTCTGCTTTATTGATTATGTCAAAGCTTTTGACTATGTGGATCACAATAAACTATGGAAAATTCTTAAAGAGATGGAAATACCAGACCACCTGACCTGCCTTTTGAGAAATCTGTATGCAGATCAGGGAGCAATAGTCAGAAATGGACATGAAAAAACACACTGGTTCCAAATAGTATATTGTCACCCTGCTTATTTAACTTGTATGCAGGGTACATCATGAGAAATGCTGGGCTGGATAAGCACAAGCTGGAATCAAGATTGCTGGGAGAAATATCAATAACCTCAGATATGCAGATGACACCACCCTTATGGCAGAAAGTGAAGAGGAACTAAAAAGCTTCTTGATGAAAGTGAGAGTGGAGGGTGAAAAAGTTGGCTTAAAGCTCAACATTAAGAAAACGAAGATCATGGCATCTGGTCCCATCACTTCATGGGAAACAGATGGGGAAACAGTGGAAACAGTGTCAGACTTTATTTTTTCGGTCTCCAAAATCACTGCAGATGGTGACTGCAGCCATGAAATTAAAAGATGCTTGCTCCTTGGAAGAAAAGTTATGACCAACCTAGATAGCATATTAAAAAGCAGAGACATTACTTTGCCAATGAAGGTCCATCTAGTCAAAGCTATGTATGGATGTATGGATGTGAGAGTTGGACTATAAAGAAAGCTGAGCACTGAAGAATTGATGCTTTTGAACTGTGGTGTTGGAGAAGAGTCTTGAGAATCCCTTGGACTGCAAGAAGATCCAACCAGTCCATCTGAAGGAAATCAGTCCTGAATAGTCATTGGAAGGACTGATGCTGAAGCTGAAACTCCAGTACTTTGGCCACCTGATGCGAAGAACTGACTCATTTGAAAAGACCCTGATGCTGGGAAAGATTGAGGGCAGGAGGAGAAGGGGATGACAGAGGATGCAATGGTTGGATGGCATCACCGACTTAATGGACATGAGTTTGAGTAAACTCTGGGAGTCGGTGATGGACAGGGAGGCCTGGTGTGCTGCAGTCCATGGGGTTGAAAAGAGTCGGACACGACTGAGCCACTGAACTGAACATTTCTCCTAGGAGAAGGGCCACTTCCTCAGACCTCTAAAACAACAGCAAATAAGAGGTTTGAAGGCATCATCTGTTCAGTTTCTAAGTTTAGGCTTTAAAAAGTTGAAGTCTTGCCAGCCTCATGGGACGTTTGTTACCCATCTGTCCTGACACCGCACGAAGAACGTGAGATAAAGAGAACCCCCCGCCCCGAAATATTCTATATTAGAGACTTCCTCAGCATGATAATGTTCAGTGATTAACTGTGATTCCACGTATGAACACAGATGGAACAAGGCAAGAAAATTTCCCAAGGAGTTTGCGATACGAGTTAGCCTGAGTGGTGAAGATTCCATCAAGACATGATTATTGAGCACCCACTCTGTGCCAAGCAGTGTTCCAAGGCTGTGAGGATACAGAGGGGAGCCCCCTACGCTGACCCTAGATGGGTTCTCCATTCTAATGAGGGGTGCCAGTGATAAACACGGGCACATCTAGGCCAACAAGCTAAATCTGGGACAAGAACTAGACCCTGTGGAAGAGAGTGGCTGCATGGTGTGGAAGGGAGGGACGCCTTTAGCTGGTGCATCTGCTCAGAGATCTGGGCCTAGCCTGGTGAAAGCACACCTGCAATGAATGCCCTGAGCTGGGAATGAGTCGGAGTATTTGAGGAACAGAAAGAGAAGCAGCTGGACCAGAGCAAACAGAAGGCGAGGGGAGAGAGGCTAGGGCAGCTGGCTCCTTTGAAGATCTTCGCAGGAAGTTTGTGTTGTATTTCATGACAGAAGGTGCAGGAGGAGAAGGGGAGGGACAAGGTCTGGTTTCTGCTTTGGAAAGCTCCTCTTGAGCACGTGCCAGAGTGACCTGGAGCAGGACGAGAGAAGCATCTGCTGTTTGGTCTCCTCAGGAGTCCAAGTGAGGCCAGCTGGGTTGGAGGGGTGGAGGTGAAGTGCTTGCATTTGGAAGGAGACTCGGGAGAAGTGTTGGTGGCCTACGTGGGCCTGGCAGCCCCGGTGTACTGAGCCAGCTGTGGACAAACAGAGGCCAGAGTGAGGAGCTGGGGGCTTGGCAACACGCTCGGGCTGCTTGAAGCTGAAGCTCCAGGGAATGAAGCGGTGACTAATGACAGAGAGTGTGAATGCCAGGGCCTTGTAAACCCATTTTTATTTTTAAATAGGCTAACAGCCAGGGAGTAGGGCATTTTGTAACTTCCTTGGGAGTCAGAGCCAAGTGGCGCCAGGAGCTGCCGCCTGTGTGAGCAGCACAGAGCAGAGGCCAAAGCACGGCTGGCTCCGGGGAGATCCTCTTATTCCTTCCTGAAAAATCCCTGTCTGGTGACTGACGCCTGAAACTCCACCATTCGAGAAATGTCTTTCAGGGTTGGGTTGGTAGTTTGGGACAAAATGCGAATTCCTTCCAGAAGGCAAAGCAGAGGCCAGCCATGAGACTGAGCCCTGAGGAACGTGACTTTCAGGACTGTCAGAAGTCAGAGGGGACAGAAGATTCTTTCTGGGTTGGAAACAGTTTTAGGGCTGTGGCATTGGAAGTCCTGAGGTGTCCAGTGGGTGACCGCTGGGTGAGCAGGTTTGGGTGGGGTGAGGGGAGCTCAGAGAGAAGGAAGCCGTCCATCAGGGCCTGAAAATGGGCAGGGGGGCAAATAGAGCCACACTTCCTGAGGCCACCCTGGCCTCTTGTGTCTGATCTGAAAATCAGGAGGCCCTAGCCTCCTCCTCCCATGGCTCCTGGAACCTAACAGCTTTCCCAGGCTCCTCTGGGTGAATAACACCAACATTTAATTCAAAAACCAACATCCAGAGCATTTAAGTGACTGAAACAGTTTTGATGGCCATTGAAAACACAAATCAAAACCATTTTAATAGGCTGTAAGCCTATTTAAAAATAATTTTCTCACTGCATTTTATCCTTTAACGTGATCTTTGCTGAATTTTCTTATCTTTCAATTCACTAACTTAAAACGTCTCACCTTTGGAAGGCATTAAAATGAACAACATTGTTATTTGTGTCTCAATCACGTTTTCTCCTACTTTTCACCCTACCTGTCTAACTGCAGGATACAGAAGCATTTTTTTCCTCTCTCCTTGTTCACTGGCCTCTCACAGTTTTATTCATTCTTTTCACTATTTAATACACATTTACTGAATTCCCATTATGCATCAGCTACTGTAGGAGATTCTGGAGTGGTAGAAAAGTTAGATAGTTGTCCTCTGCCCTTGAGGACCTGCTAATGGTGGGAAGAAGATACAAACAAGTAATTAAAATGCCAAAGTTAAGCACTATAATTAAGATCTGCCAAAACCACTTGAAAAAATATGTACTAAAGTTTAATTTACACTTTCATTACTAAGTAAATAAATCATGTACGTTGATTATCACAGTATTTCCTTTTAGTCTTTTTTTTTCCCCCCATTACTTGTGTTGGAATACCATCTACTGAAAATGTCCTGGAAGTACAACTGCAAGGTTTTTTATTTCTTATGTTAGAGTGCCATCATGTGGAATTTTTATGTAATTGCTGGTCACCATTTTTCCATTCCTTATGTTAGAGTGCCATCATGTGGAATTTTTATGTAATTGCTGGTCACCATTTTTCCATTCCTTATGTTAGAGTGCCATCATGTGGAATTTTTATGTAATTGCTGGTCACCATTTTTCCACTCCTTATGTTAGAGTGCCATCATGTGGAATTTTTATGTAATTGCTGGTCACCATTTTTCTATTCCTTATGTTAGAGTGTCATCATGTGGACTATTTATGTAATTGTGGTTCATCCTTTTTTTTTTTTTCCATTTTTTAATGTTAGAGTGCCATCTTTTGGAATTTTCTTGTAACTACAGAATGGATTATCTGTAGTTTTTGTTTCTTTGTTACAGTGCCGCCAATTGTTTTTGTTACATAATTGCAAAGAGTTGAACATGACTTGCTGACTAAGCAACAAATATTTTTCTTATTTATCAGGTAAGAGTGTCACCAGGTAGAATTTTCCTGTAATCGTAAACAGATATGTTTTTCTTGTTATTCTGGTTAGAATGTCACTCGATTTTTTATTTTATTTTATTTTTAAACTTTACATAACTGTATTAGTTTTGCCAAATATCAAAATGAATCCACCACAGGTATACATGTGTTCCCCATCCTGAACCCTCCTCCCTCCTCCCTCCCCCATTCCATCCCTCTGAGTTGTCCCAGTGCACCAGCCCCAAGCATCCAGTATCGTGCATCGAACCTGGACTGGCAACTCGTTTCATACATGATATTTTACATGTTTCAATGCCATTCTCCCAAATCTTCCCACCCTCTCCCTCTCTCACAGAGTCCATAAGACTGTTCTATACATCAGTGTCTCTTTTGCTGTCTTATACACAGGGTTATTGTTACCATCTTTCTAAATTCCATATATATGCGTTAGTATACTGTATTGGTGTTTTTCTTTCTGGCTTACTTCACTCTGTATAATAGGCTCCAGTTTCATCCACCTCATTAGAACTGATTCAAATGTATTCTTTTTAATGGCTGAGTAATACTCCATTGTGTATATGTACCATAGCTTTCTTATCCATTCATCTGCTGATGGACATCTAGGTTGCTGTCACTCGATTTTTTTCCTGCAATTGCAGATCAGATTTTTCATGTTTCTCACGTTAGCGTGCCCCCCAGTGGAATTACTGTGTAACCACAGAACTTGTTTTTCTTATTACAGGTATTGCCTGCTTTCTGAAAATTATTATTACTCCATTGTGTTTTATGAAAGACCTAATTAGTAGGAGATGCTATTGAAAATAATACCTAATTTTCAGTAATCAAAATAAATCTGAAGAGGACTTTTGCTTTCACACACACAAAAAAGAGCCATTACTGACTGTATTGATGTTGGTCTTTTGTTACAGTTAAGTGGCATTATTGAAACTTCTAGAAATCTGGGATTCTCTCTACCCCATTTCTGTTTACAAAATGTTTTACAGGAACTTTGCTTTCAGATAGTGGGGAAACCTGTAATAGGAATGAAAAATGTGTTCTGCACTTACATGATAATTCCACCAAGTGGCACCCCAGATCACCATGGGGGTGGAAATACCATATAATTGCAAAACAAGTTTCTTATTATTCAGGTTAGGATGCCACCCAGTATAATTTTCCTGCAATTGTATAACAGATGTGCTTTCAATTTCTTATGTAAAGTGGCACCTTGCAGGATTACCCAGCAGTTGCAGGAAAAAAAGTTTTCATTTTCCTGTGAGAGTTCCACCTAGTGGAATTGTTCTTTGTTATAATGTACACTGAGACATCAGAATCACCTGGAGAATTTCTTAAAACAAAAATTTCATGTCCCCATCCCCAGAGTTTCTTATTCAGGAGGTTTGGGATGGGGTGTGGGGATTTGCATTTCCAACAAGCTTTCCAGTTTATCAGTTCAGTTCAGTTCAGTCACTCAGTTGTGTCTGACTCTTTGCGACCCCATGAATCGCAGCACGCCAGGCCTCCCTGTCCATCACCAACTCCCAGAGTTCACTCCAACTCACGTCCATCTAGTTGGTGATGCCATCCAGCCATCTCATCCTCTGGCATCCCCTTCTCCTCCTGCCCCCAATCCCTCCCAGCATCAGAGTCTTTTGCAATGAGTCAACTCTTTGTGTGAGGTGGCCAAAGTACTCACATCAGGTGGCCAAAGTACTGGAGTTTCAGCTTTAGCATCATTCCTTCCAAAGAACACCCAGGACTGATCTCTTTTAGAATGGACTGGTTGGATCTCCTTGCAGTCCAAGGGACTCTCAAGAGTCTTCTCCAACACCACAGTTCAAAAGCATCAATTCTTCAGCCTCAGCTTTCTTCACAGTCCAACTCTCACATCCATACATGACTACTGGAAAAATCAGTTTATGCTGATGCTAATTATCTGAGACTGCCCTTTGAGAACCGCTGAAATACCTACTCCTTAAATCTTAGTTTCACACATAACAGAATTTTTTTCCTGTATAATTTCTAGAATTGTTTCAGTTCCAAAGAGCAGTAAGGATTGGAAACCTTTGTTCTCCTGAATGCTTCCAAAGAACTTAGGATACCTGTTGATTAGATCTACCAGTTGCTTTTGATATCAGTTTTTGCAAACTTACCTAAGCCACATTACAGTGTGCAATGAATTCTGTTTGTTTTCTGTACCACAGCACCACAGGTGCTCCCTGCATATCTGTTAGATGAACAAACGTGGGCCTTCAGCATCGCCAGGTTGTTAGGATAAACATGGCAGCTTTCCACTATTGAAATAGGACACTTGGTTTCCTTGTCTGCAGCTTCACTATCATGTGACAGTGAAAGAAGCTGCAGACAGAAATCAGTCAAAATCATTTATTCACATGCAAGCACAAACCCTGCCCTACCGCCTGTGCCTAGAAGCAGCCAAGGGCCTGCTCTGTCTCTTCAGGCACCATGACAAGCTTCTTCCTGAAGTGTTAAATCAAGGCAGAGATAACAGAGACTCTGTAAGAGCCGAACATGGACTACTATTTCAGAGCTGTTATCCCTCTGACTTGTCAGATGCTTATCCTTTGTTCATGCAAGAGTGGGTCCCTCATTATCTTTGTAGCCAGTCACATGTTTTGAACACCACTCATTTCACCAATTAAAAAGTTTTCCTTATATTTGTTAGGTGAAGTAATAAGCTCTGGTGCAGATGGAGATGGGATATTTTCAAGTCCTCTACAATATGGAATCCCTATCAGGGTTCTTCCGATGTTAACAAGCTAACCTGCAGCATGGCTCCCTGATTAGGGTGCATCACAGGTTGACTGACTGCCCCTCTGGTAGAAAAGACTAATGTGAATTTATAGACATCTATATAGGCTTCCCTGCTGGCTCAGACAGTAAAGCGTCTGCCTGCAGTGTGGGAGACCTCGGTTCGATCCCTGGGTTGGGAAGATCCCTGGAGAAGGAAATGGCAACCCACTCCAGTACTCTTGCCTGCAAAATTCCATGGACTGAGGAGCCTGGTAGGCTCGAGTCCATGGGGTAGCAAATAGTCGGAAACGACTGAGCAACTTTGCTACTATATGGATGTGAGAATTGGACTGTGAAGAAAGCTGAGCACCAAAGAATTGATGCTTTTGAACGGTGGTGTTGGAGAAGACTCTTGAGAGTCCCTTGGACTGCAAGGAGATCCAACCAGTCCATCCTAAAGGAGATCAGTCCTGGGTGTTCATTGGAAGGACTGATGCTGAAGCTGAAACTCCAATACTTTGGCCACCTGATGTGAAGAGTTGACTCATTGGAAAAGACCCTGATACTGGGAGGGATTGGAGGCAGGAGGAGAAGGGGATGACAGAGGATGAGATGGCTGGATGGCATCAACGACTGGATGGGCATGAGTTTGAGTGAACTCGGGGAGTTGGTGATGGACAGGGAGGCCTGGCGTGCTGCGATTCATGGGGTCGCAAAGAGTTGGACATGACTGAGCGACGGAACTGAACTGATACCACTTCATTTACGATGGATTCTGTGAAAGTAAATTGCAGGCAGTATAAATCCTGGAAACCAGAAAGGTTTTTTTCATGCATTTATTTACTCACTATTAAAAGTCTTAACACGTGGGAATGTAGGCTAAAAGTTGGGAATTCTGAGTTCTGGTCTCTGCTAGGCCACCAGCTAGCTAGCTGTGTTATCTCAGACAAATTCCTTAACCTCGCTCAGCCTTTTTACATTTGTGAACAAGAGGCCTGAACCAGCCATTACTAAAGCTACCTCTAACTCTAAAATGTCAAGATACCATTCTTTTGGAAAATGTCAGGACTGATTTGCAATTCCAGTTATCCTCCAGCCTTTGTCAGCTGCAGTGAGGATTAAACCCTGATATGCCCAAGCATCCATTGTATGTAGTGAATTAACTTCTCTCTTGTAGGCCTAATATAGGAGTTCTGTACTCTGTCTGGCAGAAGGGAAAAGACAGTCACTGCCATCATCTGTGTTCTGTGGTCCAGATGAGGAACCTGGTGTGAAAAAGCCTTGCAAAGCCCTCTGCAGATCATCCAGCACAGAACACCCAATGGGGTGCCACAGATGAGCTACGAGGATGCCAAGGTAGACTGATCCGCTTGCCTTTGCTGGAGGCTGGAACTCCTGTGGAGGCCCAGGTTGGTGTGACAGCTGCCTGGCTCGTTGATTCCAATGAGCTGAGTAAGGAGCACTGTTTTCTCCCTGTGCTGCAACATGAACAGTGTGATAAGCACTTCTCTACCGTAGAACGAACTCAAAAATGTGCAACTTAGGCCACAGGAATCATGGTCCTTACCCTAAAAGATGCCCAGTGGAGATGTGAGTCAGAGCTTGCCAAGCAGCTGAAGGGGAGGGTGGGTACACATCAGTGGGAACTCTCCTCACTCAGTGGGGTGCCCAGTTCCCAAACTCTTGTCACTGTCGAAGACAACTGTCTGTTTCAGTACAAAACTTGGTGCCGCAACACAACACACCTTTAGTATCTCCTGTGGCTCAGGAATGCAGAAGCAGCTGAGCTGGGGGATTGGGGCTCAGGGTCTCTGGTGAGATTGTGGGCCAGGCTGCAGTCATTTGGGCCGGGAGGAGCCATCCCCAGGTCCCTGGCTGGACTGTGGGTACCCCGTGGGCCTCCCTGCAAGGCTGCTAGGGGGGCAGCTGGCTGCTCCCAGAGCCAGTGTGACCCAGCAGATGGAAAAAAGCCTAGTGCTTTTATGACCCTGTCTTAGCAGTGACATCACTGCTTCTGCCAGGGTGCAGGAGGAGGACCCGAGGGTGTGAGTGCCAGGGGGTGGCACCACTGGGCCAGCCTGGGGGCCGCTGCACCTGCCTCTGCAGATCCATGCTGTGGGGCAGCCGCCTAGGGAGCCATGCACATCACGGTGACACCGTCCTCTGGTGGGAAGGGAAGTCTGGTTGCCCTGTGCTCTCTCCAAGTCCTCTAACTTTCCCCTCCTTCAGTATTCTTCTCTCCAGAAAAATTCACCGTTTTCTCCCCTTACCAGCCAGACCTCCCAACCTAGACCAACCCCTGCCTTCTAGCTCCCTTTTTTCCTTGCCTTTCTTTCTTCCCTCCACGTTCTTTTTCTTCCTCATTTTCTCTTATTTATTCATTTTCCAGAAAGCACAGGAGGATTTAATTTTCAAAATGATTACAAGGAACAAGTCCAAGAAGAAGGATGAAAACCAAAGTACTCTGGCCCTTTGAGACTCGAGTTTTTCTCTGTGAAAAGACACCTACTTCGGCTGCCAAAAGACACTATTCTTTCGGAGCAGAGGCCTCAAAGCTGCCAAAAGGAGCAAATAGCTTTTCCCAGTGAAATCTTCTATTTAAGGCGCAGAGGCTCATTTGGCGGAAACGCTGAGATTTGGGAAACCTTGCCTCCCCATGGGGAGGGACCCACCTCCAGGGAAGGATTCACGGGGACCCTTCTGTGCAGTGGTGCTGCACTGTGCTCTGTTGCTTTTAGAAAAGTGCCAAAGTCCTTGAATTCCAGGCCCTTTGGAAACTTCTCAGAGCGTCGTGGTCTCATAACGTGAGACTGGTGAATACAGCTCACATAGGCAAGGATTTAAAGTCGAGTTTGAACTTCTCCCCCATCAAGCCACGTCAGCATCACCTGGGAGATGCCAAGTCAGCCCCGCCCAGAAGTCCCGGATGTGAAACCCTCGGGGCTGGACCACCAAGTCCAAGGAGGGATGCTGGGGCATTGAATTAAAGGACCACTGGTTTGAGAAAAGCAAGAGTCAAAAGTACACATTGGGACTCTGCCATGAATGGAGTAAAAGACCTGGGAGACACCAGCAGGTGAGACAGAAAGAATAAGGGGATGTGACATGCTGAAATTTTCTGGGTACAAACAAATACCTAGAAAATTTGGGGGTTGCCATTCTTTCCCTTGTCTCTGACTGCCTCCCAACTTTCCGCTCTATCCCCCCTGCTCAGGCACCAGCTCACTAACAGGAACCAGCCCTGTTTGAGTCTGGGCGGGTCGGGGGTGGGGGTGAGAAAGGGATCATTTCCTTAACCACAGTTTGGAGCCAAAAGCTTTTAAAAGAGCCGCTGGCTATGAAGCATTTGCTCGAGTTCGCCACTAGGGGTCGCCAGCAAGTTGCTCTCAAGCCTATCACAACCCATTGCCAGCTTTTAAAAACAACTGTTTTTTAAGCATCCTCTTTAGAATCCTTAAGTGTAGTTCACAGGTAATAATACTTAACTTCACACATAATTTTTAGATTTTTTAAAGACTCTAATACAAGCAAGAAATCAAAACTGTGTTATAAACTAATATGTATGCTTGAACAACTACATTAGAGTCACGACGAAGCGGTTGCATGTTTGCTTGTGATCGCTGTGACTGCGGCGCCTGCGGGTATAGACCAAAGTGGGATGTTAAATCAGTGGCTTGAATACCACTAGTAGCATTGCCGCTGGTGATAGGACTTTTCTGCAGTGGTAAACAACTCATGAAAAACCTGGAAAAAAGCAAGTTATCAACACAGCCCTCAATTTACTTACTAGATACTTTTGTATTCCTGGAAAGTTCATTCAAAAGCTATTTTTTATTTTTCTGTAGAATGGTGATAGGATCTAAGTCCAGATATTGCATGCAGGTTTTAGATGCAGGATTCCACCTACATAAATGTCCAGAGGAACATTTGAAAGTCATGTGAGAAGTAGACAACATTGCCATTGCACAGGATGTCAGCAGTCTAAGTTCAAGAGTACCCCCACATCCTTGTCACAGCAAACCCTCACCCACAGAGATGCCCACTGTGAGCCATAGAGGACAGCGCAGCGCCCATTGAGAATCACTGGAAAGAGAGGAGCAAAGGCAAGAGAGGAGAGACTAAGGAATGCACTTGAAGGCTCAAGATGGGCCAAGGAGCATAGTCTTCTGGCAGATGCAGCAACATGGGGCCCACGTGGGCTAGGGTGCACATGCGCGCTGTGTTGCCTGTTCGGGTGGCAGGGAAACACCATTCACTTGTGTCTTCCTCCCACGTTTTAGCCCCTCTACCACCACCCTTGGAGTCAGAAAATATTTAAATATCTAGAAATCCTTTTTAAAAAGTACTACCTGTTTACTGCTACCAACCCATCTCCCTCCACCCTGGTCACACGTGCATGCTCTGTCGTGTAACCTCATGGTTTGTCATCCGCCAGGCTCCTGTGTCCATGGAATTTTCTAGGCAAGAATACTGGAGTGGGTTGCCATCTCCTTCTCCTAAAAACCTTTTTTAAAAATAGATGTAATGTTCTTTTTTGGCCCCAAGTGGATTTCTGAGAATGAATCTAATGCTTCTTAAGGGGCAGAGTAGGATTATGAATCAGATCCCTGAAATGTTTGCATATTGTTGGACCCAGCAACTTCACCTCGAGAAACTTGGTCCTCATGTTGATGTATGGCGAAACCAATACAATATTGTAAAGTCATTAACCTCCAATTAAAATACATTTAATAAAAAAAAAAATAATAATAATAATTTGGATGAGGTGATAGTTACAAATATACTCAAGCGTTGTTTATAATTGTAAAACAGAAAACCATCTAATTGGGCAACAATGAGGGATCAGTGGAATAAGTTACAGCTACAGTGGAATATTAGGAGTTAAAAATCATGTTGTTAAAAATTGTTACTTACCCTTGAAAGCGGGTTACAAACTAATAGGTACCTTCTGACTTCATTCATATAAATTTTTTACATGTGTAAATGTGTGACAAAAGTATGTAGCTGGCAGATCATACACTGACATTAACAGTGCTTTTTGTGGCCCTGTATGGTTGGAAAATATTTTTATCTTTTAAATTTTGATTTATCTTTAGTTTCTAGAATTTCTATACAGAACATGTTTTCTTTTGTAATAAGAAAAATGCGAGTTGTAAAATGATGCAAAAAAGCTTTATGAAAGAATTCCATGATAGCTATTTGGTAAAGTCCCTAACTTCCTCCCCCTTGTGTTTGATAAATACCACTTTTGGTTTCTTAAATGCTGCTGCTACTTCTGCTAAGTCACTTCAGTCATGTCCGACTCTGTGCTACCCCATAGACAGCAGTCCACCAGGCTCTCCCATCCCTGGGATTCTCCAGGCAAGAACACTGGAGTGGGTTGCCATTTCCTTCTCCAATGCATGAAAGTGAAAAGCAAAAGTGAAGTCGCTCAGTCATGTTCAACTCTTAGCGACCCCATGGACTGCAGCCTACCAGGCTCCTCCGTCCATGGATTTTCCAGGCAAGAGTACTGGAGTGGGTGTCATTGCCTTCTCCATCTTAAAGGCTGGCAAATTGCTTAAGATTGGCAAGGTTTATTGATGGTGAAGCCAGTTGTGCAGACAGTTGGTGAAGCCCGGTGGTTTTTTTTAATTAATTTTTTATTGGAGTATAGTTGTTTTACAATGTTTCTAGTTTCTGCTGTACAGCCAAGTGACTCAGTTAAAGCCATACATAGATCCACTGTTTTTCAGATTATTTTCCCACAGAGGTCATTACAGAATATTGAACATCCAGTTCCCTGTCTTATAAAGTATGTCCTTGTTTGTCATCTATTTGATACATATTAATGTATATGTCAATCCCAGGCTCCCATTTTATCTCCCCCCTCCTCCTCCCCACCGCTTTCCCCTTTAGTAACCATAAGTTTGTTTTCTATAGCTGTGACTCTATTTCTGTTCTGTTGCAGGTTCATTTGTACTATTTTTTTGATTCTACGTGTAAGCAAAATAACATGATATTTGTCTTTCTCTGATTTCACTCAGTATGACAATCTCCAGGTCCATCCACGTTGATGCAAACGGCACTATTTCATTCTGTTTTCATGTCTGAGTAACATTCCATTGTATATGTATATACCACATCTTCTTTATCCATTCCTGTATTGATGGCCATTTAGGTTGCTTCCATGTGTTGGCTATTGTAAATAGTGCTGCAGTGAACATTGCAGTAAATGTATCTTTTCAAATTATGATTTTTTCCAGATACGTGCCCAGGAGTGGGGTTGCTGGATCATATGATCACTCTATTTTTGGCTGCTGGGGTCCAGCCCCGGCTGATCCAGGGTATTCAAAGGAGAGATGCGTCGGTGACCTATTTATTTAAATATTCATCAAGGATATAAAGAGTAATAGAATGAGGATAGCTCAGTGAGGAAATTCAGTGGAGAAAAGCGGCTGAAATAAGGATAACTCAGTGAGGAAATTCAGTGGAGAAAAGAGGCTGAAATAAGGATAGCTCAGTAGGAAAATTCAGTGAAGAAAAGAGGCTGAAATAAAATTCCAAAGCAGGGAATTTACGTCACCTATGAAGGCCGCGGGCGTCCTCCCGTTCTTCCAAAGGAGAGGAGACACTAAGGCCTCCCCGGTCAGATCTTAGAAGCCCAGGCAAAATTAGTAGGCTTGATGAGCTTCCCCGCCTCAGAGGAAAAATTCAGTCAGAAGGTGAAAGAAAGAACGACATGGGGAGACTAAGTTTTGGTGAACAAGGCCCGCACTTTATTTTCCAAAGTAGTTTTTATACCTTAAGTTATGCATAGAGGATAATGGGGGAAGGGGTAGAGTCATGCAAGGACAGCAGTTCCTGATCCTAATCGAAGCCAGGCTTTCAAACTTATCATATGCAAAAGTTTAGGTGATTTACATCATCTTCTGGCCCCGAGGCCTGTTAACATTTTAAGACCCTTTCTTCAGAAAACTTATTTTTATCTAAAGGTGATTAGTCAGGCGCCACCCTCCAAAAGCATTAAAGTTGCATTCCTATAGGGCAAAGGTGTGGTGGGCTACAACAAGAAAAAGAATTAACTCAAGGGTCCAAGGTTACAAACATTGAGGCTACTACTTACATTTCTATACACCCATTATATCAATCGATACACTGCCAAGGACACAGTAGGTAAGGGATATGGAGACTTAGAAGCAAACATTGGCCCAATAAGTGAAAAACCCTTCACCAATACAATTTCTAATCAATCTTTTAACTACTCAAAGGAATCTGTGTTTAGACAGTTTAGAACATCTCCTGCCTCTCACAGTTGGGAGGCTCTGAACAATCACATGTGGCCGGAAAAACCTATTCAGGCAGGCTAGAGGATTTCCAAAGGAGTTTGTAGGTTGAAACACTGTCACACCCAGGAATTACTAACTGGAGCTGTAAGCTAACTCTTTTTTCAGAGAGAGGTAGTGGGGGACAGCCCCCCGTAAAGTCAGAGGTGTAGGTGAAAGCACAAAGCAGAAAGTAGGCACACTCTGGTTTTGGGGGTAGATGCTCGAGAATTTCCAGGGGGACTCCTGAGGCTCGATCCCGCCTTTGCGTATGCCAAGCCTCCTTCCTCATGACCTTTGCCACGGGCGGAGCTCACGCCCAGCATTTAGCTTTTTAAGGAACCTCGGTGTGTGTGCGCACCAGGTCACTTCAGTCTGTGTCCGACTCTTTGAAACCCCATGGACTGTAGCCCGCCAGGCTCCTCTGTCCATGGGATTCTCCAGGCAAGAATACTGGAGTGGGTTGCCATGCCCTATTCCAGGGGATGTTCCTGACCCAGGGATTAAATCCATGTCTCTTATGTCTCCTGCATTGGCAGGCAGGTTCTTTACCACTGGAGCTACCCGGGAAGCCTGTATAAGGAACCTCCATACTATTTTCCACAGTGGCTGTACAAATTTACTTTCCCACCTGTAGTGTGAGAGGGTTCCCTTTTCTCTACACCCTCTCCAGCATTTATTGTTCGTAGGTTTTTTGATGATGCCCGTTCTGCCAAGTGTGAGGTACTACCTCATTGTAGTTTTTGATTTGCATTTCTCTCGTTATTAGTGATGTCAAGCATCTTTTCATGTACATCTTAGCCATCTCTATGTCTTCTTTGGAGAAATGTCTATGTAGATCTTCCACCCATTTTCTGATTGGGTTGTTTGTTTTTTTAATTTTGAACTGCATGAGCTGTTTGTATATTTTGGAGATTAATCCATTCTCGGTTACTTCATTTGTAAATATTTTCTCCCATTCTGTATGTCATCTTTTCATTTTGTTTATGATTTCCTTTGCTGTGCAACAGCTTTTAAGTTTAATTAGGTCCCATTTGAGGCCTGGTGGATTTTTGTGAGTGGAGAACCTTAACCAGAAAGAAGCTGAGCTGCAGGATGAGGTCGGAGGCCGCTGAGCACCCCGATTCCACCTGTCCTTGGGCATCTGTCTTTGTTTGGCCGGTTGTTTAATTAATGATCTTTGGCTAAGCACTACACTGACACAGGTTCTCTCTGTTTATGTAGCAGCTCCTGTTGCTAGCTCCCAAACAATAGTTAACTATTGACTGTGAAGATAGCAGTCACCTCTAAAACCTGCCGAGTACCCAACTGATTCATTCTCAAAGTGTACCTAGCAGAGAAGTTTCTAGAAGTTGCTCAACTAATGAGGACAATGAAGTGCCCAGAGGTTCAAAGATACTAGTATGCTGCTTGTTATGGATCATGCACTCTTCCAAGTGCTTGACAAATGTGAATCTATATAAGTTTCATAAGGGCCCCAAGAGATGAATGTTTTCTTCCCCTTGCTTTTAATGAGAAAGCCCAGGCACTCAGAGGTTAGGCAACCTCTCCAGATCGCAGGATTTGAGATCAGACAGATTGAGAGTCCAGATGCTATTCTGCCTCTCCACAAGCCTATTCTTAGGTTTCCAAAGGCTGCTTCTATTTGGAAATCAGCCACACAAATGACTGGCAGTAATTTAAAGCTATGACGAACTGTGTTGTTGTTGTTCAGTGGTTAAGTTGTGTCGAGCCCTTTGTGACCCCATGGACTGCAGCACACCAGGCTTCCCTGTCCTTCACTATCTCCTGAGGTTGGCTCAAATGCATGTCCATTGAGTTGGTAATGCTAACTAACCATCTCATCCTCTGCAACCCCCTTCTCCTGCCTTCAATCTTTCCCAGCATCAAGGTCTTTTCCAACGAGTCAGTTCTTCACATCAGGTGACCAAAGTATTGGAGCTTCAGTTTCAGCATCAGTCCTTCCAATGAATATTCAGGGTTTCCTTTAGGATTGACTGGTTTGATCTCTTTGCTGTCCAAGGGACTCTCAAGTCTTCTACAGCACAGTTTGAAAGCATCAATTATTTGGCTCTCAGCCCTCTTTTAGGGTTTCCCTGGTGGCTCAGACAGTAAAAGCATCTGCCTGTAATGCTGGAGACCCAGGTTCAATCCCTGGGTCGGGAAGATACCCTGGAGAAGGAAATGGCAACACACTCTAGTACTCTTGCCTGGAAAATCCCGTACACAGAGGAGCCTGGTGGGCTACAGTCCATGGGGCTGCAGAGTCGGACACGACTGAGCGACTTCACTTTCACTTTCAGCTTTCTTTATGGTCCAATGCACATATCCATATATGACTACTACTGGAAAAACCATAGCTTTGACCATATAGACCTTTGTCAGTAAAGTGATGTATTTGCTTTTTAATACACTGTCTATGTTTGTCATACCTTTTCTCCAAAGGAACAAGTGTCTTTTAATTTCATGGCTGCAGTCACCATCTGCAGTGATTTTCAAGCCCAAGAAAATAAAATCTGTCATAGCTTCCCCTTTTCCCCATCTATTTGCTATGAAGTGATAAGACTGGATGCCATTATCTTAGTTTCTTGAGTGTTGAGTTTTAAGGCAACTTTTCACTCTCCTCTTTGACCCTCATCAAGGGGGTCTTTAGTTCCTCTTCACTTTCTGCTGTTAGAGTGGTATCATCTGCATATCTGAGATTATTGATATTTCTCCCCCCAGTCTTGATTCCAGCTTGTGATTCATCCAGCCCAACATTTCACATGATGTATTCTGCATAGAAGTTAAATAAGCAGGGTAACAGTATACAGCCTTGTTTTACTTCTTTCCCAATTTGGAACCAGTCCATTGTTCCATGTAAGATTCTCACTATTGCTTCTTGACCTGCATCCAAGTTTCTCAGGAGACAGGTAAGGTGGTCTGGTATTCCCATCTCTTTAAGAAATTTCCATAGTTTATTGTGGTCCACACAGTCAAAGGTGTTAGCATAGTCAATGAAGCAGAAGTAGATTTTTTCTGGAATTTCCTTGTTTTCTCTATGATCCAACAAATGTTGGCAATTTGATCTCTGGTTCTTCTGCCTTTTCTAAACCCAACGTTGAACATCTGAAAGTTCTCAGTTCACATACTGTTGAGTCCTAGCTTGAAGGATCTTGAGCATAACCTTACTACCATGTGAAATGAGCACTATTGTATGGTAGTTTGAACATTCTTTGGCATTGCTCTTCTTTAGGATTAGAATGAAAACTGACTTTTTCCAGTCCTGTGGCCACTGCTGAGTTTTCCAAATTTGCTGACATGTTGAGTGCAGCAATTTCACAGCATCAACTTTTAGGATTCTAACTAGCTCAACTGGAATTCCATCACCTCCACCAGCTTTGTTTGTAGTAATGCTTCATAAGGCCCACTTGACATCACACTGCACGACGTCTGGCTGTAGGTGAGTGACCACACGCATCATGGTTATCCAGCTCATTAAGACCTTTTTTATTTAGTTCTCCTCTGTATTCTTGCCACCTCTTAGTCTCTTCTGCTGCTGTTAGGTCCTTATCATTTCTGTGCTTTATTGTGCCCATCTTTGCATGAAATGTTCCCGTGATATCGCCAATTTTCTTGAAGAGATCTCTAGTCATTCCCATTCTATTGTTTTCCTCTATTTCTTTGCACTATTCACTGAAGAAAGTATCCTCATCTCTCCTTGCTGTTCTCTGGAAATCTGCATTCAGTTGAGTATATCTTTCCCTTTCTCCCTTGCTTTTTGCTTCTCTTTTTTCCTCAGCTATGTGTAAGGCCTCCTCAGACAACCACTTTGCCTTCTTGCATTTCTTTTGCTTTGAGATGGTTTTGGTCACTGATTCCTGTACAGTGATATGAACCTCTGTCCATAGTTCTTCAGGCAGTCTGTCTAGCAGATCTAATCTCTTGAATCTCTTTGTCACCTCCACTGTGTAATCATAGGGGATTCGATTTAGTTCATACCTGAATGGCCTAGTGGTTTTCCCTACTTTCTTCAGTTTAAGGCTGAATGTTGCAATAAGGAGCTGTTGATCTGAGCCACAGTCAGCTCCATGTCTTGCTTTCACTGACCGTATAGAGCTTCTCCATGTTTGGCTGCAAAGAATATAATCAATCTGATTTCAATATTGACCACATGGTGATGTTCATGTGTAGAGTCATCTCTTATGTTGTTGGAAGAGGGTGCTTGCTATGACAAGTGTGTTCTCTTGGCAAAACTCCGTTAGCCTTTGCCCTGCTTCATTTTGTACTTCAAGGCCAAACTTGCCTGTTACTCCAGGTATCGTTTGACTTCCTACTTTTGCATTCCAGTCCCCTATGATGAAAAGGACATTTTTTTAATGTTAACTATAGAATGTCTTGTAGGTCTTCATAGAACTGATCGACTTCAGTTTCTTTGGCATCTGTAGTTGAGGCATTGGCTTGGATTACCGTGATGTTGAATGGTTTGCCTTGGAAACGAACCGAGATCCCTCTGTTGTTTTTGAGATTGCACCCAGGTACTGCATTTTAGACTCTCCTGTTGACTAGGACGGCTACTCCATTTCTTCTAAAGGATTCTTGACTATAGTGTATATAATGGTCATCTGAATTAAATTTTCCCATTCCTGTGCATTTTAGTTCACTGATTCCTAAGATGTGGATGTTCAACCTTGCCATTTCTTGCTTGACCACGTCCAATTTACCTTGAATCATGGACCTAACATTCCAGGTTCCTATGTAATATTGTTCTTTACAGCACTGGATTTTACCTTCACCACCAAACACATCCACAACTGAGTGTCATTTCTGCTTTGGCCCAGCGTCTTCATCCTTTCTGGAGCTGTTAGTAATTTCCCTCCACTCTTCCTCAGTAGCATATTGGACACCTTCCAACCTGGGCTGCTCATCTTCCAGTGTCATATCTTTTATCATACTGTCATGGTGTTCTCACAGCAGGAATACTGGAGTGGTTTGCCATCCCCTCCTCCAGTGGACCACGTTTTGTCAGAACTCTCCACTGTGACCTGTCTGTCTTCCATGGTCCTGCACAGCATGGCTCATAGCGTCATTGAGTTATGCAAGCCCCTTTGCCATGACAATGCTGTGGCCAACCTAGACAGCAAGGGGATGACAAACCTAGACACGATACTAAAAAACAGAGACCTTACTTTGCCAACAAAGGTCCATCTAGTCAAAGCTATGGTTTTTCCAGTAGTCATGTATGGATGTGAGAGCTGGAGCACCAAAGAATTCATGCTTTTGAATTGCGGCACTGGTGAAGACTTTTGAGAATCCCTTGGACAGCAAGATCAAACCAGTCAATCCTAAAGGAAATCAACTCTGAATATTCATTGGAAGGACTGATGCTGAAGCCAAAGCTCCAAAACTTTGGCCACGTGATGCAAAGAACTGAGTCGTTGGAAAAGACCCTAATGCTGGGAAAGATTGAGGGCAGGAGGAGAAAGGGGCAACAGAGAATGAGATGGTTGTATGGCTCACCGACTCAATGGACATGAATCTGAGCAAACTCCAGGAGATACTGATGGATAGGGAAACCTGGTGTGCTGCAGCCCATGGGGTTGCAAAGAGTTGGATATGACTTGACGACTGAACAACAACAAAATTAAGGCCACACTAATCAGCCATGGTCTGCGTGATGGGAAAACACAGCCAGACTTAAAGAATGTGCCATGTGATGCAATACATGGTTTAGTGAAAACCAACTCATACAACCGCAGATGGAAGAAAAGGCTTGCCCTAATCTTGTCAGGCCACACAGAATAAGTCAAAGGCATCGCCATGGTTGAACTACAGATCTGGTGGTCCCAGCATTTCATGCTAAAACTCTCTTCAACTGGAGCACACCCACATTTCAACAGGGAAGAGTTTATAATTTTTTTTTTTTTAACACTTCTACATTGGCTATAAGAAAGAGATGATCTTCAGTCAGTTCAGTCACTCAGTCGTGTCTGACTCTTTGTGACTGCAGCACGCCAGGCTTCCCTGTCCATCACCAACTCCCAGAGCTTGCTCAAACTCACGTCCATTGAGTCAGTGATGCCATCCAACCATCTCATCCTCTGTCGTCCCCTTATCCTCCTGCCCTCAATCTTTCCCAGCATCAGGGTCTTTTCCAATGAGTCAGTTCTTCCCATCAGGTAACCAAAGTATTGGAGTTTCAGCTTCAGCATCAGTCCTTCCAGCCCTCCATTATTCACACATTTTACCATGTTTCAGGAAACCCACACTTCTAAGAAAACACTATGGGTCTTCTTTCAATGGCTTTCCCTTGGAGCCGTGCCATGAGTATATACATCTATCTTCCATATGTACAAAATGCAAAGCTGAAGGTAAAATCCTTCTTTGGCTTCTCACTGTTCTTAAGACAAGTGTCTAAATCTTCAGTGAATTTAAAAAGGCCAGGATGATCTGCCAATTTCATTTCCATTACTCAAAAATATCTGTGATGTGCCCCTAGGACTGCCTTGGGCATGGCCTCTAATTGCCTCAGCTCAGCTGGTTACCCAGTGCAGCTCAGCTAGCAGATTGCATCTGAAAGGCTTTTCCTCAGCCTTTCCTAACCACTTCAGACCCTCAGCCCTGCATAACACCCTTTATAATAGAAATACATTGTCGTTGTTGTTCAGTCACTCAGTCTGTCTGACTCTTTGTGACCCCATGGACTGCAGCACGCCAGGCTTCCCTGTCCATCACCAACTCCTGGAGCGTACTCAAACTCATGTCCATTGAGATGGTGATGCCATCCAACCATCTCATACTGTGTCATCCCCTTCTTCTCCTGCCTTCAGTCTTTCCCAGCATCAGGGTCTTTTCTAACAAGTCAGGTCTTTGCATCAGGTGGCCAAGGTATTGGAGTTTCAGCTTCACTGTCTGTCCTTCCAATGAATATTTAGGGTTGATATCCTTTAGGACTGACTGGTTTGATCTCCTTGCAGTCCAAGGGACACTCAAGAGTCTTCTCCAATACCATAGTTCAAAAGCATCAGTTCTTTGGCACTCAGCCTTCTTTATGGTCCAGCTCTCACATCCATACATGACTACAGGAAAAACCATAGCTTTGACTATATGGACCTTTGTCGAAAAGTAATGTTTCTGCTTTTTAATATGTTGTCTAGGTTTTTCATAGCTTTTCTTCCAAGGAGCAAGCATCTTTTAATCTCATGGCTGCAGTAACCATCTGTAGTCATTTTGGAACCCAAGAAAATAAAGTCTGTCACTGCTTCCATTGTTTCCACATCTATATGCCATGAAGTGATGGGACTGGATGCCATGATCTTAGTTTTCTGAATGTTGAGCTTTAACCCAACTTTTTCGCTCTCCTCTTTCACTTTCATCAAGAGGCTCTTTAGTTCTTCTTCACTTTCTGCCATAAGGGTGGTGTCTGTAGCAGAGAGCAAAAGATGAAACGTGGATTTCCTTAAAACAACTGGAGATAATTGTTTAACATGTAATCCCTAATGTCTGGCATCTACACTACTCTTTCTGTAATGAGGAATTTCCAAAAATCCACAAGAGTTCAGAGAAGAGTACAAGGAACACTTATTCAGACATCACCAGCTTAAACAATTATCAGCTCAGGTGCCAACTTGTTTCCTTGTACGCATCCCCCAGCATGGCCACCACTGGCACTGAGTTATTTTAAAGCTGCTTCCAGGCATCATAGCATCTCAGCCATAAAAACTTCAGTGTATCTGTAAAAGATAAGGACTTTTTATAAAATTGTTTTAATAACATTTGCATACCTAAACAAATTAATATCATCAAATATCCAATCAGTATTGAAATTGTCCAAGTCATCTGATAAATTTTTTTTTCCAGTTGGCTTTGTATGAAATGCAGCCAGGATCCACAGGTTGCATTTATGTGACAATTCCTGTATCTTCTTTTTTTCTTTTTCATTTATCTTGCCATTTGCTTACTAAAGACACTAGGCCATCTCTTCTGTAATACTTACTGCATTTTTTTATTTTTACAGATTCCATCCTGTAAGCTGGTAGGAAGTCTGAAAGCTTGATGGGATTCCAGTGTGATATGGAAGCAAGAACATTCTGCAGGTGAGGAGACATCTGAGCTTCTCCTGGGGCAGGAGTGTGGGCCGCTGGTTGAGTAGATGTTGTCAATTTGATGCTACTTTATAAAGTTCTCCAGTGGCTAGATCCATCATCTCATTGAAGGTTACAAGATGGAGATATTATAACTCTAGGATTCCTTCTTTATTAGTGAAAACTTTTCTATAAAGAACTTTCCCCCATCAGTTACTGGTTTACTTGTAATTCAGTCTGTGTAGGAAAGGGAGGATAAATTGTCAATTTTTTCCCCATTACCTGTTTTCAGAGTAATTACAATTGGGTGTCTCTTTGCTTCTACGTCTTTCCAGTAGAGAGTTAGGATGTATATATTTTTAAGGGGAAAATAGCCATGAGTTTATACTGTTATTTCCAATTCAAAATCAGTACCACCAGGCTTCTTTTCCTTTCATTTCATGCTTGTGTATCTTTTGTTTCATGTTTAAAATCTTTGTTCCTAATGACATCAAGATAACTGTGTATTCAGTTTTTCAGGCTGTGAGTGTGTATCAGATCAGCTCAGATCAGATCAGTCGCTCAGTCGTGTCCGACTCTTTGCGACCCCATGAATCGCAGCACGCCAGGCCTCCCTGTCCATCACCAACTCTCAGAGTTCACTGAGACTCACGTCCATCGAGTCAGTGATGCCATCCATCCATCTCATCCTCTGTCGTCCCCTTCTCCTCCTGCCCCCAATCCCTCCCAGCATCAGAGTCTTTTCCAATGAGTCAACTCTTCGCATGAGGTGGCCAAAGTACTGCAGTTTCAGCTTTAGCATCATTCCTTCCAAAGAAATCCCAGGGCTGATCTCCTTCAGAATGGACTGGTTAGATCTCCTTGCAGTCCAAGGGACTCTCAAGAGTCTTCTCCAACACCACAGTTCAAAAGCATCAATTCTTCGGCACTCAGCCTTCTTCACAGTCCAACTCTCACATCCATACATGACCACAGGAAAAACCATAGCCTTGACTAGACGGGCCTTTGTTGGCAAAGTAATGTCTCTGCTTTTGAATATGCTATCTAGGTTGGTCATAACTTTCCTTCCAAGGAGTAAGCGTCTTTTAATTTCATGGCTGCAGTCACCATCTGTAGTGGCACTGATAACTGAAAACGATTGAAGCTTGTTTTTTGGCAGTTCTTTTCTTCTGGCTATATTACTGTGTTGTTCATGTCATGCCCTGTGAAGTTAGGTCAACAACTTGGTATATGGTTAAATTCATGTGTTGCATTTTGTCTCCATTTGTATTCCATTTGGTGTCGTGCTTATGGAAAACACTTATGTTGCTCCAGAGTAAAAGTAGCCCCGAGTGGTAATCTTTCCAACAGGGACAATCCCTTTGTCCAGTGGGTAGGACTCAGTGCTTTCACAGCTGAGGGCCCGGGTTCGATCCTTGGTTGGGAAACCAAGATCCCACAAGCAATTCGATGTGGCCAAAAATAGTAACTAAAAATAATCATTCCAGCAGCCTGGGGTCTAGCACACCAAAAACACTCAAATATCCATTGGCTTTTATGATCTGTGTATATGGTTTTTCTAAATCATCCACTGGGGGGATGGTTCTCACAAAGCCAAAGGTATGGAAAGGACAATGGAGTGCGTGAAAGTTAGCTTGATTGAGAATTTTTAGGGTGCTTTGTAAAGGAAAGTTCAGAAGGCATATTTCAATATCCCTAATCTAAATCCTCCAGCTTCACCCAGAGAAGCTGGTCCAAAATTGGCCAGGATGCTAGAGAAACAAGAGTCCCTTATCTCCAATTAATTGTACCCTGGCTCTGAAATCTTCCCCTTGTCTTTTTTTAATATTATTGTAGAGACTGTCAAAGTTTATTCTTCTTTAAGAAATGAAACATCTTTTTTTATTGAGGTGTAATTGACATACTATATTTCAGATACACAACATAATGATTTAATATTTGTAGCTATTGTGAAATGATCACAATAGGTCTAGAAAACATCCACCACTACACATAATTATGAGTTTTTCCTTGTGATGAAAACTTTTAAGATGTACTCTCAGCATCTTTCAAATATGCTGTGTATGATATCCCCATGACTTAGGAGCTTCCCAGGTGGTGCTAGTGGTAAAGAACCCACCTGCCAATGCAGGAGAGATAAGAGAGCTGGGTTCGATCCCTGGGTTGGGAGGATGCCCTGGAGGAGGACATGGCAACCCACTCCAGTATTCTTGCCTGGAGAAGCCCATGGACAGAGGAGCCTGGCGGGCTCCAGTCCATAGGGGCGCAAATAGTCAGACGCCACTGAAGCGACTTAGCACAGTACACACATGACTTACTTATTTTATAAAGATGAAAAAATTAATAGCTTCACAAATAAATGGAAAGTTTCATTTGAGCCAACCTGAGGATGATAACCTGGGAGACAGCCTCTCAGAGAGCTCTGAGGACGGTTCTGAAGAGGGGAGGGGAGGGGAGGCCAGTATGTCTGTGACTTTAGAATTCGGTGGGTACAGTCAAGCACACATCTTGCTGGAAGGTTACTGCTCTTCATTCGGGAACAGACATCTGAGTTAGTGGTTTTAGTGCTTTTCCAAGTATGGGAAGATGCAGGAAACTGGGTTCATAAAATTTGCACCCGAAAACGCCTAATGGTACCTGGCATCAGTTTTGTCAGTTTTCCCAGAGGACAAAATTCCTCACTCTGATCTTCACCCTGAATTCCTTTTAGGGTATAGTTTAGGTCAGTGACTGCAGTGGCTCACAACTGGATTCCGGTAGGACTGGACGGTGGGCAACAATCTTTGTTCTACAAACTCCTCCCTTTAGGTCTTAACTTTGGCCAAGGTTTGAGAGGCATTTTGTGACCAATGTGGCCCACAACACTAGGAATGCTCATCCCCAGGTCAGGCCAGGATTTCTTTGATAGGACCCTGCATGTGCTATTAGTGGACTAGGCCCTTCTGACATTAGCCCCCAGCCTCTAGATGGCCTGTCTTGCTGGTCTGTTACAGTCAGGAAATGATTCCCTCTTGTTGCTTCTTCCCATAGCTAGAGTTCTGCTATTACCATCATTGATCTTTGAGAGCTATCTATTGGGTGAATGGTTTCAAGTCACTTAGTTATTGTTTGTATCAGAGGCCCAGTCACACATCTGGTAATGCAAGAAACTATCATGTCGTCAAATAGGCAGGATATGAACAGTATAGCTAGTGAGACTAGTAAGGTCTTAAGCAAGTATTTAAGGTGAGAACTTCTGGTAGGTATGGCTCCATATCTCCTCAGGTCCTGTGACCTGGTCTGTTCTGTACCAGTCCGTATCTTTAAGGGAAATGATCTATTGGTGTTGCGCATCAGTTTCACCAAAGCTCTATGCACATGCAGGGTACGTGGCGAGTCATGGTGATCCCATGCAGAATTGAGAGAGGTGTGTTATCTTCTAAGGAGTTTCCATGGCTGGCACTAGAAGAAGAATAATTGATCTTTGTAGTTGAGCAGGTGTTTCTGCCGTTGGGGAGGTCAGGTTAATGCATAGTGCAGATGAACAGTGCACACTAGAGGGCAGGGAAAAATATTTCTGTTTTACTCGTCTTACCTTAAAATATTAATTTTATTCAGTCAGCCTGAAAGTTGGTACCTTTTGAGCTCCTTCACCCATTTTGCCCCTACCTCAACACAGAAAATGATCTTAAGGATTCTTGGGAAATGGAAATGAACTGATGTCACTTCCCTGTTTCTATCTGTTCAAGGGCTTTCCATCCCATGCAAGGAATAATTCAATTTTCTATCTCACACACACACACACAAATCCCACTAGAGCTCTACTTGTCCTGGTGTCTTTTCTAATTCATTTCCCATCTCCCTGCCTGCTCTATGCCCCTGTAGTCTCCTGCTACTCTTGTGATTGCTGTAACCTACAAAGTTTATTTCCACCTTAGAGTTGGTATTTGTTGATCCCTCTTTGCAAAGCTCACCTTGGGTTCTTTGCACAGTATCTCCCCGCTTGCAATCCAGTCTCTGCTCCCAGGTCTCCTACTCAGAGGAGCATTTGTTTTTTTTTTTTTAATTAGTTTTTATTGGCATATAGTTGCTTTACAGTGTTGTTTTAGTTTCTACTGTACAGAAAAGTGAATCAGTTACTGTAGACATTTATCTGTGTTTTTTGGACTTCCTTTCCATTTCCATCACAGAGGTGTGTTTCTGATCTTCCTCTGGTTGTTTAGTTTCTAAGTGGTGTCTGACTCTCTTACAAACCCATGGACTGTAGTCCAGCCTCTGCTGTCCACAGGATTTCCCAGGCAAGAATACTGGAGCGGGTTGCCATTTCCTCCTCCAGGGGATCTTCCTGACCCAGGGATGGAAGTCGCGTCTCCTGCATTGCAAGCGGATTCTGTACCACTAGTGCCACCAGGGAAAAGCCTCCATTCCCTTGTTGTTGTTGTTCAATTGCCAAGTCGAGTCCTACTCTTTGCAACCTTATGGACTGGATGGGAAGCCTTCAATTGATGAGTGCGGTGACCCAAAGACAAAAGAGCAGATAAAACCAAGGAGGGTCTTGGAATGCAGGAACAGAAAAACCAGATCCTTATCATCCTTCCCTCCCCATGTTGTAACTATTAATGGAACAGTATAACCTGTCCCTCCTTCTACCCCATTGGGAGAAGGTATTTGCCCTACTCTTCCCCAACCCAGCATACATGCCTCATCCAATCAGCAAATGACCTGCAAGACACCTATCCCACACCTTGTACCCTGGGTATAAAAGTGGACTAAGGACCCCTGTTTGGTTCTCCCTTGAGCTGGCCTGCTGTTCTAACAGCGTCTCCCATTCTAATAACCTTTATTCTTTATTCTGTCTCATGTCTGGAAATTCTTTTCCAACCTGCGCCTGGGCCACAACAATGAGGAGGTTGAAAAGCTGAAAGCTGAGTCAAATAGTCCTAAGGCTTTAGGATCTATGATGATATCTGTGCAGAAAAACAGACTGTCATAGAGACAGTCCCTTCTTCTTAGGGGCAGTTTGAGCCCTCATTAAAGCTACGAGTAAAACTTTAAACCAACTGTCTTGTGTTTCCTGAGTTAGCTCACACGGGTGTCTTTTAATAATGTCATTAGACTTTTCAACTTTTTCTGAAGATTGGGGTCTCCAGGAACAGTGTGATATTCTATTCCTAGAGCTTTTGCCACCCCTTGAGTTATAGCAGATTTAAAGACGGAGCCATTGTCACTCTGAACTTTAGAGTTTAAGACCCCACTTACATCATGAGAAGTCAGTATAGTAAAATTTTGCCCATTAGTAAATTTATGAGCTTTAGGCATTAGCAAAATAGTAACAACTGCCCTTATACAATGTTGCCATAGCCTTTTTTTCAGTAACAACTCTGATCCTGTGGGCAAGCTCAAAGTTGGAGCCTGTAAGAGAGCAGCTTGAAGAGCCTTAAAAGCTTCACTTTTCACTTTCATGCACTGGAGAAGGAAATGGCAACCCACTCCAGTGTTCTTGCCTGGAGAATCCCAGGGACAGGGGAGCCTGGTGGGCTGCCATCTATGGGGTCGCACAGAGTCGGACATGACTGAAGCAACTTAGCAGCAGCCGCAGCAAAAGCTTTTTGAGTCTCTGGGGACCAAACCAACTTGTTGGTTTGGGCCTACTAAGTCTCAGTTATAAGTTTATATAAAGGCTGGGCAAGATCCCCATAACCCAGAATCCAAATGCGGCAATAGCCTGTAATGCCCAAGAATCCTCTCAATTGTCTTAGTCATATTAGGTTCATTTAGGAATTTCAGACAATAAAGGATTAGACACTTATTATTCATATATCTTGAACAAGTCTCCATTTATCATTTGACTTTTTTCCACCCAATATAGGAGTGTTGTCGGGACTGTTACAGGGAATTAATAGCCCCTGCTCCTTTAAATTCTCAATGATGGGTTTTAACCCTTCCTTAACACCTCAAGTTTAATGGATACTGCTTTTGATGTGAAAATGGGTGAGGGTCTTTGAGCTTGATAAAGATAGGAACAGCATTGTGTGCTCGACCCACAGTTTTTCCATCAGCCCACACTTTAGGATTTACATTTTGTTCAATTAATGGGAGAGAAAGAGCAGAGGCCTGGACCCTGCTCAGTATATCCCTCCCCAGCAGCGGTGAGGGAGACTCTGGCACGATTAGAAACTCGAGAAAACAGCACAGAGTCCCAGTTGTAGCTTAAAGGATGACTGACATAATAGCATTTGGCTGGTCCAGACAGTCCAATTATGGTAGTAGATCCAGAGGAAAGTGGACCAGGGGCTTCAGTGAGCACAGAGAAATTTGCCCCAGTATCCAAAAGAAATCAACTAATTGGCCCTCCACAGTTATTAATACATGGGGTTCCTCAGGTGTAATTAGGATAGGAGTTTGTGTGGGGACCCCTGGGCACCTTCAGTCCTGATTGTCCTAAGAGCCTGACCCCTGGGGCCTACACGTCGAAGGGCAGTCTCTTCTCCAGTATCGTCCTTTGCAGACCGGACCTGGAGCAGAGGGCAGCTTAGATGCCTGAGGGCAATCCCACTTGAGATGCCCCTCCTTTCCACAGTAGTAACAAGCCCATCCCTTTTCACCTGGGTCCCTCTGGGCATTTTTCTCAGGCTGTTTCAGAGCAGGTCTAACAGCCATTGTTGAGGCTTCAGTCTTTCGCCTGGTTCTTTTTTGCCTTTTATTTTCCTCCTCATATTCTCTACCATAATATACCATCTGAGCCAGCTGCAACAGTTTTTAAAAAAACTGATTTGGTCCAAACGCCCCTTTTTGTAACTTACGTCAGATATCTGGAGTCGACTGAGTGAGAAATCTATCTTTTAAGACCATTTCTCCCTCTGAACTTTCAGGCTCAACATCAGTAAACTTGTAGAGAGCCTCCAATAATTATTTAGGGATTTACCAGGAGTTTCCTTCTGTCCCTATTCTTTGTCAGTAAACTTAGCCCAGTCTTAGCACATGCTCACTTGAGTGCTTCAAGAATACATTCAGCAAAGTGGCTCTGTTATAGGAACTGCTTGGCTCCCAGTAGAGAGGAGGGCTATTTCGAGCTCCCTCTTTCCTCTTATCTCACGTTCAAGCCATTCATCTCCAAGAGTAGTAGCTTCCTCCCAAACTCAAGTTTTCAAGTCAGAAGTCAGCGTCTGTCCCAAGACATGCATTACATCTCTCCAAGTAAGCTCATAGAGTAAAGTTAGTCCCATAAAGTCTTGTATGTACTTTTTGGATCCTCTTGATAGTCTCAACCACAATTGGTACTGTTTGAATTTCTACTGAGACTGAGGCAACCCCTCCTAGAAGGGTGCCCTGACTCCCAGCCTGTTCAGTTGGGAGCCCCAGGTTCAGGGGCAAAGTAAGAGAACAGGAGGCAGCTGAAGGTTTCACACCCAAATCTGTACCCTTAGGACATAAGGCTGGCATGTCTCGCAGAGAGATCAAGAGCAACACATATGGCACTTCTGCCCATTGCTCTTGTTTTCTACAGATCTGGTCTAGTTGTAAAACAGTATCATAATTGAGACACCCTTTAACAGGCCAGTGTTCCCCGTCTTCTAAAGGATACCATAGCCACTCATTATCACAGAAGAAGATCAGGAGTGTCTTTTTTAAACTCTGGGGATCAAACTTGTCCTAGTTTTAAAAATATATTTTAAAGGAGTGGTTTTTGGAACTGCTAGTTCCCATCTGGAAGAGAGAAAAAAAGCAGCATCCACAGCCGTGGCTTTTTTCCACCAGAAGCGTCCTTCCGTGCTCTAGATGGGGGTGTAGACAAAGCTTTCCTTCCCTGGTTGGGCTTAGTCTGTCCCTTACTGATGCAGGCGTCTTACTCATCCCTCCCGGTTCTACCACTGAGGCGGGGTGGAGATGCACCAGGGGTAGACCGGATGGCATCCCAGACTGACTGAGTTCCATACCAACAAGACCTTTGTTTGATTTGTCCTTTTCTCTGATGCTGCCTGGGTTGGACCAGAGTAGTTTTCCCAGAATGTTTCCCAAGCTAGGACTCCTAGGGGAAGCATCCATCTTTCATGTGCCTATGCACATTCCTGAGTACAGTCCTGACCGCAGTAGAAGCAGTGAGTCATAAAGGGACGAACAACAATCACGATATCCCTTCTGAGTGTCACCACGCGACTATATGTGATAACAAAAAGGGTGGTGGAGGGTTGAGTGAGGAAAAAATGATTTTTGTCCTCCAGTTACCAGGGCCAATCCTTCCAGTTCATTTCCACAGATTCCACAAAAGGAAAATCTAGGGAGTTGAGACAAAAGCCATCAGAGAGCCTTCTCTGGTCCACTAAGAGCTAGCATTTCCTATCTGACCAGATCCTGCAATTCCCGAGCTGTGTCCTCAAAAACCTCATGGTCACTAGTATTGGAGCTTCAGCTTCAGCATCAGTCCTTCCAATGAATGTTCAAGACTGATTTCCTTTAGGACTGACTGGTTTGATCTCCTTACAGTCCAAGGGGCTCTCCAGAATCATCTCCAACACCATAGTTCAAAAGCATCAATTCTTTGGTGCTCAGCTTTCTTTCTGGTCCAACTCTCACATCCATACATGACTACTGGATAAACCATAGCTTTGACTAGATGGACCATTGTCAGCAAGGTAATGTCTTGCCGGGGTCCAGCCCCAGCTGATCCAGGGTATTCGAAGGAGAGACGGCATAGGCGAGGGTCAGGAAACAACTGCTTAATTAAATGTTAATTAAGGATACAAAGAGTAATAGAATGAGGATAGCTCAGTAGGAAAATTCAGTGGAGAAAAGAGGCTGAGTAGCTTGGTTTACGCGGGGGACCAATAAAACTTCAAGACAAGAAGCTTGCACCACTTACGTAGGCTGCAGGCGTCCTTCCGTTCTCCCGGAGGAGAGGAGACACTGAGGCCTCCCCGGTCGGATCTTAGAAGCCCAGGCATAATTAGTAAGCATGGTGGGTTCCGCGCTCCAGATGGAGACTCAACCAGAGTGAGAGAGAGAGAGAGACATGGGGAGACCAGTCTTTCGAGGAACTGATCCCAATTCTTTATTTTCCATGGTCTACTTTTATACACTGAGATGTTATGCAAAAGTCACGCGGGGTCAGCAGTCCTGACTTTTATCAAAGTCAGGTGCTTCATACAAATGTATACAGAGGTCTTAGGGGTGTTACATCATCTTCTGGCCGGGGGGCCTGCTGACAATTTACGACCCTCTCCTTGTGACAGCGGTCAGTCAACCAGGACACTTATTTCTCCAGGGGTGATTATTCTTAAAACAGACGCCACCCAAATAAAGTTACATTCCTATAGGGTGAGGGTGTAGTGGGTTTTAGTTAAGGAAAGAATTTACTTAGCCTAAGGTCTAATGTGATTTATATCAAAGGTTAATACTTATTTCTTTTATATATTCATTAATGTGTGTAAGGGCAGGGGATGTGGAGACTTAGCAGTAAACATTGGCTCAACAAATGAAAAACCCTTCACCAATACAATTTCTAATCAGCCCATTACACTTATACTAATAATTTTCTAACTTTTCTAAAGAACCTGTTTTTAGAAGGTTTAAAGTATCTCGTGCCTCTCACAGTTGGGAGGCTGTGAGCAATCACATGTAGCCGGACAAGCCTGTCAGGCAGGCTAGAGGATTTCCAAAGGAGTTTGTAGGTTAAACACTGTCACACCCAGGAATTATTAACTGGAGCTGTAAGCTAACTCTTTTTTCAGAGAGAGGTGGTGGGAGACAGCCCCCCGTAAAGTCAGAGGTGTAGGTGAAAGCACAAAGCAGAAAGTAGACAGACTCTGGTTTTGGGGGTAGATGCTCGAGAATTTCCAGGGAGACTCCTGAGGCTCGATCCCGCCTTTGCGTATGCCGAGCCTCCTTCCTCATGACCTTTGTCATGGGCGGAGTGCCTCATGCCGGCCCCCAACAATGTCTCTTTTTAATATGCTATCTAGCTTGGTTATAGCTTTTCTTTGAAGGAGCAAGTATCTTTAATCTCATGGCTGCATCATCATCTACAGTGATTTTGGAGCCCAAGAAAATAATGTCTGTCACTATTTCCATTGTTTCCCCCTCTATTTGCCATGAGATGATGGGAACAGACGCTGTGATCTTAGTTTTTTGAATGTTGACTATTTTTTTAAATTTAATTTTATTTTTTAACTTTACAATATTGTATTGGTTTTGCCATATATCAAAATGTATCCGCCACTGGTATACATGTGTTCCCCATCTTGAACCTTCCTCCCTCCTCCCTCTCCATACCATCCCTCTGGGTCGTCCCAGTGCACCAGCCTCAAGCAACCAGTATCGTGCATCGAACCTGGACTGGCGACTCGTTTCATGTATGATATTACACATGTTTCAATGCCATTCTCCCAAATCATCCCACCCTCTCCCTCTACCCACAGAGCCCAAAAGACTGTTCTATGCATCAGTGTCTCTTTTGCTGTCTCATATACAGGATTATTGTTACCATCTTTCTAAATTCCTTGTATATGCGTTAGTATACTGTATTGGTGTTTTTCTTTCTGGCTTACTTCACTCTGTATAATAGGCTCCAGTTTCATCCACCTCATTAGAACTGATTCAAATGTATTCTTTTTAATGGCTGAGTAATACTCCATTGTGTATATGTATCATAGCTTTCTTATCCATTCATCTTCTGATGGACATCTAGGTTGCTTCCATATCCTGGCTATTATAAACAGTGCTGCGATGAACATTGGGGTACACGTGTCTCTTTCCCTTCTGGTTTCCTCAGTGTGTATGCCCAGCAGTGGGATTGCTGGATCATAAGGCAGTTCTATTTCCAGTTTTTTAAGGAATCTCCACACTGTTCTCCATAGTGGCTGTACTAGTTTGCATTCCCACCAACAGAGTAAGAGGGTTCCCTTTTCTCCACACCCTCTCCAGCATTTTTTGCTTGTAGACTTTTGGACCGCAGCCATTCTGACTGGCATGAAATGGTACCTCATAGTGGTTTTGATTTGCATTTCTCTGATAATGAGTGATGTTGAGCATCTTTTCATGTGTTTGTTAGCCATCTGTATGTCTTCCTTGGAGAAATGTCTATTTAGTTCTTTGGCCCATTTTTTGATTGGGTCATTTATTTTTCTGGAGTTGAGCTGTAGGAGTTGCTTGTATATTTTTGAGATTAGTTGTTTGTCAGTTGCTTCATTTGCTATTATTTTCTCCCATTCTGAAGGCTGTCTTTTCACCTTGCTTATAGTTTCCTTTGTTGTGCAGAAGCTTTTAAGTTTAATTAGGTCCCATTTGTTTATTTTTGCTTTTATTTCCAATATTCTGGGAGGTGGGTCATAGAGGATGCTGCTGTGATGTATGTCGGAGGGTGTTTTGCCTATGTTCTCCTCTAGGAGTTTTATAGTTTCTGGTCTTACATTGAGATCTTTAATCCATTTTGAGTTCATTTTTGTGTATGGTGTTAGAAAGTGTTCTAGTTTCATTCTTTTACAAGTGGTTGACCAGTTTTCCCAGCACCACTTGTTAAAGAGATTGTCTTTAATCCATTGTATATTCTTGCCTCCTTTGTCAGACAAAGATAAGGTGTCCATATGTGCGTGGATTTATCTCTGGGCTTTCTATTTTGTTCCATTGATCTATATTTCTGTCTTTGTGCCAGTACCATACTGTCTTGATAACTGTGGCTTTGTAGTAGAGCCTGAAGTCAGGCAGGTTGATTCCTCCAGTTCCATTCTTCTTTCTCAAGATTGCTTTGGCTATTCGAGGTTTTTTGTATTTCCATACAAATTGTGAAATTATTTGTTGTAGCTCTGTGAAGAATACCGTTGGTAGCTTGATAGGGATTGCATTGAATCTATAAATTGCTTTGAGTAGTATACTCATTTTCACTATATTGATTCTTCCACTCCATGAACATGGTATATTTCTCCATGAATTAATGTCCTCATTGATTTCTTTCACCAATGTTTTATAGTTTTCTATATATAGGTCTTTAGTTTCTTTAGGTAGATACATCATCATCTACAGTGATTTTGGAGCCCAAGAAAATAATGTCTGTCACTATTTCCATTGTTTCCCCATCTATTTGCCATGAGGTGATGGGACCAGATGCCATGATCTTGGTTTTTGAATGTTGACTTTTAAGCCAGCTTTTTCACTCTCCTCTTTCACTTTCATCAAGAGGCTCTTTCGTTCTTCTTCACTTTCTGCCATAAGGATGGTGTCATCTGCATATCTCAGGTTATTGATATTTCTCCTGGCAATCTTGATTCCAGCTTGTATTTCATCCAGCCCAGCATTTCACATCATGTGCACTGCATATAAGTTAAAGAAGCAGGGAGACAATATACAGCCTTGATGTACTCCTTTCTCAATTTGGAACAAGTCTGTTGTTCCATGTCCAGTTCTAACTGTTGCTTTTTGACCTGCATACAGGTTTCTCAGGAGCAGGTCAGGTAGTCTGGTATTCCCATCTCTTAAATTTTCCACAGTTTGTTGTGACCCACACAGTCAAAGGATTTGGCATAGTCAATGAAGCAGGAGTAGATGTTTTTATGGAATTCCCTTGCCTTTTCTATGATCCAATGGATGTTGGCAATTTGATCTCTGGTTCCTCTGCCTTTTCTGAATCCAGCTTGAACATATGGAAGTTCTTGGTTCACGTACTGTTGAAGCCTAGCTTGGAGAGTTTTGAGCATTACTTTGCCGGCATGGGAAAAGAGTGCAATTGTGCGGTAGTTTGAAAATTCTTTGGCATTGCCTTTCTTTGAGGTTGGAATGAAAACTGACCTTTTCCAGTCCTGTGGCCACTGCTGAGTTTCCCAAATTTGCTGGCATATTGAGTGCAGCACTTTCACAGCATCATCTTTTAGGATTTGAAATAGCTCAGCTACAATTCCATCACCTCCACTAGCTTTGTTCGTAGGGATGCTTTCTAAGGCCCACTTGACTTCACACTCCAAGATGTCTGGTTCTGGGTGAGTGATCACACCATTGTGGTTATCTGGGTCATTAAGATCTTTTTTGTATAGTTCTTCTGTGTATTCTTGCCACTTCTTAATATCTTCTGCATCTGTTAGGTCCATACCATTTCTGTCCTTTACTGTGCCCATCCTTGCATGAAATGTTCCCTTGGTATCTCTCTCTAGTCTTTCTCATTCTGTTGTTTTCCTCTATTTTACTCAAGTATATTTTATTAACTTTAATGATATATTTTAGTATTTAAAGTATAAACAATATATTTTACCTATGTATCCAGAATACTATTATTTTAACATGTGAGCAATAAAACATTATTGAAATGTTTTATAATCTTTTTTCATACTAAATTTTAAATTTCTTTGTGCATTTTATACTTATGGGACATCTAAATTTGGACTGCTGCTGCTGCTGCTAAGTCACTTCAGTGGTGTCCGACTCTGTGCGACCCCAGAGACGGCAGCCCACCAGGGCACCCCATCCCTGGGATTCTCCAGGCAAGAACACTGGAGTGGGTTGCCATTTCCTTCTCCAATGCATGAAAGTGAAAAGTGAAGGGGAAGTCGCTCAGTTGTGTCTGATGCTCAGCGACCCCATGGCCTGCAGCCTTCCAGGCTCCTCCATCCATGGGATTTTCCAGGCAAAAGTACTGGAGTTGGGTGCCATTGCCTTCTCCGAAATTTGGACTAGTTATATTTAAAGGCTGATAATCCCACATGCCTAGTGGCTACTGTTTTGGACAGTTCTGTTTTATGAGAAGGCCCTAGAAATCTGTATGTTTAAAAGCATCCTCAGTGATTCTTATCAAGAAAGTCTGGAAAATGCTGCTTTAGGGTATGGTGGACACTGAACAGTGAGGTTTTAGCCATTTTGGTGGCCTCACAGACACTTATGTAATGTTGGAGGGGAAGAGGCTTTGGATGTCATGTGGCACAATTTCCCCCTTTTACTGAGGAGAGAACAGAAGTAATTGATTTTCCAAGTCACATGATCTGTTGCAGTCAGAGCTGGAACTAGAATCTGTCTCCAGATGTTATATTTTTATTCTTTACACTGCATTTATGTGTGTTCTTCAGGCTGTCTGAATTATGTGGGGGAAAAATCTGTCAAAGTGATATCTGGTGTACCAAACCTCAACCCACATTTGATTTTGAGGCAATAGAAGGTACCACTTACTGAGTGCCTACTATGTACCAGGCACTGTACTGTGTGCAACTTACATGTTAAGTTTAAACCCTCACAATGAACGTGTAAATATGTCCATTTTAAAGATGAGAAGAGTAGGAACATCTTCAAGTTCACAAATGATAAGTGTCCAGGAGGGGCTTTGAACTAGGGTCTGGCTCCTAGGCCATGTCTTTCCCAACATGGCCTAATCCTCAAAGACAGGATGTCTTGTCTACTCATGGCGCTGAGGCAAGGGCTGGAGGTTCTAACAGTGCACCAAAATGGAGGAATGATCTTCCAGCATCATGTGACCCAGTCACTGCCGCCATGGCTCTTCCTTATGTTTGGGAGCATTTTCTATGACAGCCCCCCTCTTCTGAAGGTTGCCAACCCCCTTCACCCCCTTGCTGTGGACATGATCTTCCAGTTCTCACAGCCCTCATTGCAAGGATGGGAGAAGTCATCCTGTCCTTTGCCTCTACCCTAGCCACATCTCTATTCATAGCTCCAGTGTCTAAAGCTCTGGGGGTTGGATTCTCAGGTTCTCAGTTTGAATTGTAGCTGGGGAAGATTCCACACATACAGATTGTCATTCCTTGAACTGGAAAATCCATCCGCTGGAGGAACATGGTGAGGTTGCCATGCCTCTGTATTTGGCTTGGCAACCACCTAGAGGACCTTTCAACTCTTTGAGGTTGGTATAACCTAGAACCTAGTCATCAGTTGGGAATGGAGTGTTTTCAGGAAAATGAAATTGTCATGTTCTGATTCGTATACACACACAGAACTCAGGAAAATGTGTGTGTGTGGAGCGGCTTGATGGAAGTCTTAGAATTGGTATACTGTGTTCAGAATAAGCAAGGTCACTCTTCTTCCACTTTATAGAAAGATGGGGTGCTTAGAGCAAACACATGTGTAACCTCCACTCATACCCCAACCTTTTATAAATGGATAAAAATAGGTCAAAATCTGCAACAAGTGATCATGGAAATGAGCCTTAGGAGAGAAAGTCAAGAACAGCACAAAGAGGTGTAAGTATCAAAAGTGGGGACAGGGGACTTCCCTGGTGGTCCAGTGGTTAAGACTCCCTGCTTCCACCACAGGGGTCATGGGTTCAATCCCTGATCAGGGAACTAGAATCCCACATGCTTCATGGCACAGCAAAAAAAAAAAAAACAAAAAAACAAAAAAAACACACAAATAAAAGTGGTGACAACCACAGGTCTTTGCCCTTGGGACTGAGTAAAGGGACTGACCACGGGGATAGTCTCCAGGCCAGACCAGCAGCACCAGCATCAGCATCTCTTGGGAGTTTGTTAGGAATGCAAATTCTTGTGCCTCACCCCAGACCTACTGTATCAGACCCTCTGGGGTTGGAGTCAGGTGGTCTTCGATTTAATCAGTCCTCCAGGTGATTCTGATACTGTTTTTGGACAGTAGTTGTCAACTATTGGCAGATTAGGCTTGTACCATAGGGGCATTTTGGGGAAAAATGCCAGGCCTTACCTCTGAGACATTCTGATTTAATTGGTCTGGAGTGGCGCTTGGGCAAATGTACATATTAAAGCTCCCCAGGCGATTTTAATGTGCAGCCAAGGTTGAGAACCACTGCTTTAAGAAATGATGTCCTCGATCCTGGGCCCAGCTCTGCCCCACCAGCTGTCTGACCTCAGACACTTCACATATCTGCACGTCAGTTCTTGTATCTGTCAATAGGCCCTGAGAAGCCAGCTGTTGTCACTGATCTCTAGGACACTGTCCAGCTCTAACAAACTTGGGAGCACTAGCAGGTGGTGCCTCTAAAGCTTCCTCCTAAATCCTTGCCTAGTGCTACTAACTGGGGGTCGTGGCTGGAATCCAAGGCAACCACGAGGCATCCAGCCCTTTGTCCACCTGTATGGTCAGGCCCTTCAAGATGGCTGTGCCCTTGCTCTCTGTCCATCCCCTGCCCAACCAGGGCCTGCTTCACCTGTATCTCAGGCAGAGGTCTGAACTCCCTACCCATTTGCCCCAGGCCCCAGCTGGTGACTGTTCTCTTCCAAGGTGCAATGAGGGGCGTGCCTCTTTGCTAGCTTCCCTGGTGACTGATGAGCCCACCTGAAGTCAATGCCCTTATAACCTGTAACCTCCCCGCCCACCTCACTACGCCCCACCCCCACCACACACCCCACGCCCTGCCGGCTGCCATGTTCTGTCCACTGTCTGTCACTGCACAAGGTGGGGTGTTGTTCCAGGCCCTTGCTTCAGACAGGTAGGCTCCCCCAGCCATTCAACCATGTCATCTCTGTCGCCAACTCCTATCTCTTTCTTTAGTCGCGAAGCTGGGCAAGTGCAGGAGTGCAGCCCCCAAATTGGTGGGCCAGTACCCTGGAGACTGAGGAAACTCCCGTGAGCACTGAGTCGTTGGGAAATACAGGACAGAGAATGGAAATTTGCAGGGTGCCGGCTCACTTGTGGGGCCCAAAAGTTCCAGGAGTGACCCTGCAAGTCACTGGGAAACCCCAAGGTGGCTGTCCACTAGCCTGTGGGGCCCTGTGGTTGCTGTCCTTGCTCGATGGAGGTGCCTCTGGGCAACAATGGCCTCTAATGGCTTTGCTGTTTATCAAAGCGAGCCTCTTGCAATTGATTAAGCTAGCTTTCTAGAAGGAATTGGTATTTCTCTGATGCCTTTGAGATATAAATAACCTACCTGGGCTCTCTGGAACTTCAATCTTGTATGAGCTCTAAGAGTAAAGGGGAAACAAAAAGACCTTTCAGGTAAACTCTATTAGGAATAATTATATTTTGTGAATGTCTCTCTATGGTAGTCTCTCCAGATTTTGGTTACTTGAAACTAAACTACTTCAAATGAAGAGAATTCCTGGACAATCGGAGTCATTTCAAATAGGATAAACTATTAGAACATTAATTGGCTGGGTGCATCTGTGTACCTACCTTTGCCTGCTGTGGAGAGAAGACCAAAGCTTAAATTTTCCAAGCAGGAAATGCATAATTACTTGCTTATTTGTTTTTTTTTTTGCCAGACATTAAGGTTTTTAAGGGTTAAGATTATTCAGTTCAGTTCAGTCTCTCAGTCGTGTCTGACTCTTTGCGACTCCATGAACTGTAGCATGCCAGGCCTCCCTGTCCATCACCAACTCCCAGAGTTTACCAAAAATCATGTCCATTGAGATGGTGATGCCATCCAGCCATCACATCCTCTGTTGTCCCCTTCTCCTCCTGCCCTCTATCTTTCCCAGCATCACTGTCTTTTCCAATGAGTCAGCTCTTCACATCAGGTGGCCAAATTATTGGTGTTTCAGCCTCAACATCAGTCCTTCCAACGAACACCCAGGGCTGATCTCCTTTAGGATGAACTGGTTGGATCTCCTTGCAGTACAAGGGACTCTCAAGAGTCTTCCCTAACACCACAGTTCAAAAGCATCAATTCTTTGGCGCTCAGCTTTCTTTATAGTCCAACTCTTACATCCATACATGACTACTGGAAAAACCATAGCCTTGACTAGACGGACCTTTGTTGGCAAAGTAATGTCTCTGCTTTTTAATATGCTGTCTAGGTTTGTCATAACTTTTCTTCTAAGGAACAAGCATCTTTTAATTTCGTGGCTGTAGTCACCATATGCAGTGATTGTGGAGCCCCCCAAAAATAAAATCAGCCACTGTTTCCACTGTTTCCCCATCTATTTGCCATGAAATGATGGGACTAGATGCCATGATCTTGGTTTTCTGAATGTTGAGTTTTAATCCAACCTTTTTGCTCTCCTCTTTTACTTTCATCAAGAGGATTTTTAGTTCCTCTTCACTTTCTGCCATAAGGGTGGTGTCATCTGCATATCTGAGGTTATTGATATTTCTCCTGGCAATCTTGATTCCAGCTTATGCTTCATCCAGCCCAGCGTTTCTCATGATGTACTCTGCATATAAGTTAAATAAGCAGGGTGACAATATACAGCCTTGACGTACTCCTTTTCCTATTTGGAACCAGTCTGTTGTTCCATGTCCAGTTCTAACTGTTGCTTCCTAACCTGCATACAGGTTTCTCAAGAGGCAGGTCAGGTGGTCTGGTGTTCCCATCTCTTTCGGAATTTTCCACAGTTTATTGTGATCCACATAGCCAAAGTCTTTGGTATAGTCAATATAGCAGAAATAGATGTTTTTCTGGAAATGTCTTGCTTATTCGATGATCCAGTGGATGTTGGCAGTTTGATTTCTGGTTCCTCTCCCTTTTCTAAAACCAGCTTGAACATCTGGAAGTTCATGGTTCATGTATTCCTGAAGCCTGGCTTGGAGAATTTTGAGCATTACTTTACTAGCATGTGAAATGACTGCAATTGTGTGGCCGTTTGAGCATTCTTTGGCATTGAGAGGCTTTTGGGGAATTTGGTCTGAGTCTTCTGAAGAGTTCCACCACAGCCACTTTGTGTCCTGTGTGCTTAGTCGCTCAGTTGTGTCTGACTCTTTGTGACCCCATGGAGTGTGGCCCACCAGGCTCCTCTTTCCATTTAATTCTCCAGGCAAGAATACTGGAGTGAGTTGCCATTCCCTTTTCCAGGGAATCTTCCTGACCCAGGGAACTCCTGTGTTATGCGCAAATTCTTTACCATCTGAGCCATCAGGGAAGCCCTACCTAAAAGTAACGTGGGAATTATGCAGGCCTAATGCCTGTGTGTTAGTCACTTAGTCGTGTCTCACTCTTTCTGACCCCATGGACTGTAGCCCACCAGGCTCCTCTGTCCATTTTAGAGGCGCATATATGGTCAGTTGACCAGACTTATTTTGCAAATTAGTCTTGATTTGGCTGTTTGGTGGAGATGAGGGTAATTTTAGAGCAATATCATATTTTGCTGCTGTTGCTGCTAAGTTGCTTCAGTCATGTCTGACTCTGTGCGACCCCATAGACGGCAGCCCACCAGGCTCTGCCATCCCTGGGATTCTCCAGGGAAGACCGCTGGAGTGGGTTGCCATTTCCTTCTCCAATGCAGGAAAGTAAAAGATGAAAGTGAACTCATTCAGTCGTATCTGACGCTTTGCAAAGCCATTGACTGCAGCCTACCAGGCTCCTCTGTCCATGGGATTTTCCAGGCAAGAGTCCTGGAGTGGGTTGCCATTGCCTTCTCTGAATATTATATTTTAGTGGATGTTAAATTCTAGTTCTGTTAATTGAGGTCTGTGTCTATGAAGGTTATTGTGTTAAGAATAATTTGGCCTGATGTTCTGGAAAGAAAATGGTCTAGTGAAATTGTCACAGAATATAACTGCTCATGAAGTGCAACATTGCTTTAAGTCTTCTGTTAAAAGCACATGTACATGCTTGTGTGACAATTGGGTATAAGTGATAACATGTTGGTTCTCAGTGATAAAAAGAAAGTGTTTCCTCATCAACATACCTCTGAGCCTCCTCATGAGATCTGAGTAATTTTCCTGCAACATGAATAACTAGCGAAATACAGAGGAGACCTCGCACTGAGGGACATAATCTGAACCTGGGGTAACCTGGGGTAGGAGCCAGCACCCCAGCATCAAGGGATGGGTATTTTGATCATCACTGCTTTCTGATTTGGAAGATGTGACATCAAAAGGGGAACTGATCGAAAAATCTGCACATATTGGGCAGGGGGAGTCATTCTGGTTTACACATGGTTTCACATAAATTTTACTGACCAGAGCAACCGTTCTGTCATCGTTCAGATATGCATTGTACATCTGCTTTGGCCATTGAGGAAGGAATCATTTTGAAAGTCAAAACAGAATAGTTGTGGTTTATACATCCAACGTAGAACTAGGTGACCACTGTATGTGTGATTTTAGACATGTTCTTGTATCATTGAACAGTTGAGTTTTCTGCACTGTGTTCCAGACGAGGACAAAATTCACAGGCAGGTGTGGTTTATCTTAGAATGTGCTTACTGCTTGTATTATGCTTTCTGGTCATCATCTCCCCTGTGTTGTGCCTGTTAGATGTCTTACATTTTCTCCCTTGTCTGAGGGAGGAAATCTGTTTGTAGATGGAGCAGCAACACTGGCCTTACTGCAAGATATGTCTGATTGTGGGTGATCAATGAGATGCTGCTGTTGTCCTCCTCAGGACTTCCGTGGAACATTGACGTGGCTAATGTGACAATGTAGGAACTACTGAAAGTGGAGGGGAGGCGGAGACTCACCGTTTTCTGGTTCCATGTGCCAATACATCAGAAGGACCCTGTAGGTAAATGTCACTGTACAGCTGACAGCCCATGAGCCCCCTGGCCTCTGTTGTGTGGAATGGAATAGGCTGGCTTCTGGATACACAGTTCCACCTAATGGCATTCAGTTCAGTTGCTCAGTCATGTCCGACTCTGCGACCCCATGGACTGCAGCACACCAGGCCTCCCTGTCCATCACCAACTCCCGGAGCCTACTCAAACTCATGTCCATTGAGTCGGTGATGCCATCCAACCATCTCATCCTCTGTCATCCCCTTCTCCTCCTGCCTTCGATCTTTCCCAGCATCAGGGTCTTTTCCAATGTGTCAGTTCTTTGCATCAGGTGGCCAAAGCATTGGAGTTTCAGCTTCAGCATCAGTCCTTGCAATGAATATTCAGGACTGATTTCCTTTAGGATGGACTGGTTGGATCTCCTTGCTGTCCAAGGAACTCTCCAGAGTCTTCTGCAACACCACAGTTCAAAAAGCATCGATTCTTTGGTGCTCAGCTTTCTTTATAGTCCAACTCTCACATCCGTACATGACTACTGGAAATAATGGGATTAACTGGTTTTTATTTTGAAAGACCTAATGGGTTCACCCCTAATGGCACTGAGCATAACATGGGGGTGCAGACCTGTGCCATGACAGCTGAGAAGACTAAGCCAGTGAAATGTTTCTCTTAGAGCCAGGGGCCTACTCCTCCCAGGGGGGTGACTCTGGGTTTGTGTCCAGCAGGGGTGGCCTGTCTGTATTGTATTTGTGGTATCTGGTGGAAGTGTCCCCTCTACAAACCTGACCCCAGCAATATCACAGAAGAGGGGCTGGCCAAGATTGTCTGGGTCATGTGGGGTGTGTTGGAGAGGAGTGTATGGTCAGGCCCCTCTAGATCCCTGTGGTCCTGCTGTCTGTCCCTGCCCTGCCTGACCAGTGCCTGCTGCCCCTGCACCCTACTCACACGACTCACCTTCCTAGTACTTTCCCCAGACCCCAGCTGGTGATTATTCTTATCAAAAGGGTTACGAGGAGAGGCCCCCTCCCCCTACTGGTTTCCCTGGTAACTTATAAGCCCACTTGATGTCAATTTTGGCTGTAACAGGCACCCTCCCCCTCCCCGGAGGAGTGAAGCCTGCCACCATGCCCTGCCTCCCATCACCCCACACGGTGGGGTGTTCCCCCAGGACCTTGCTTCAAGCAGGTAGGCTCCCCCATCCATTAAACCATGATGTCTCCATCATGCACTCCGGGCTGTTTCTTTGGTCTTGAAGCTGGGTACATTTAGGGACTATAGGCCTGCGGGGTGCAGCCCAACACCACCCAAAAGCTCTTCCATTCCATCCCTACCTCTAACTTGTAAAACATCCTTTGGTTCATACTTCTGCTCTTTGTGAAATCAGTATGTTTAGGCGCTTCCTTTTTGTTCAGAAGAGCTGCAACAAGTCCCTGTGAGGGTTCAGAAGGCAGTTCCTCAGCAGTCACACCCCTTCGAACATGTACATTGTTCCATGTACAGTTCTAATTGTTGCTTCTTGACCTGGTTCCTCAGGAGACAGGAAAGGTGGTCTTGGTATTCCCATCTCTTCAAGAATTTTCCAGGTTCTTGTGATCCACACAGTTAAAGGCTTTAGCATAGTCAATGAAGCAGATGTTTTTCTAGAATTCCCTTCCTTTCTCTATGGTCCAACGGATGTTGGCAATTTGATCTCTGGTTCCACTACCTTTTCTGAATCCAGCTTGTGTATCTGGAATTCTCAGTTCAAATACTGCTGAAGCCTAGCTTGAAGGATCTCGAGCATAACCTTACTAGCACATGAAACAAGCAGAATTATACAGGAGTTTGAACATTCTTTGGCATTGCCCTTCTTTGCTATTGGAATGAAAACTGACCTTTTCCAGTCCTGTGGCCACTGCTGAGCTTTCCAAATTTGCTGACATATGGAGCACTTTAACAGCATCGCCTTTTAGTATTTTAACTAGTTCAGTTGGAATTCCATCACCTCCACTAGCTTTATTCATAGTAATGCTTCCTAAGGCCTACGTGATTTCACACTCCAAGATATCTGGCTCTTAGGTGACTGACCACACCATTGTGGTTATCTGGCCGGTTAAGACCCTTTTTGTACAATTCTTCTGTGTATTCTTGCCAGCTCTTGTTAATCTCTTCTGCTTCTGTTAGTTCCTTACCGTTTTTGTCCTTTATAGTGCCCATTCTTGCATGGAATGTTCCCTCGATATCTCCAATTTTCTTGAAGAAATGTCTAGTCTTTCCCATTCTCATGTTTTCCTCTACTACTGTGCATTGTTCATCTAAGAAGGCCTTCTTATCTATTCTTGCTCTTCTCTGGAACTGTATCACCATGTGATTAAATTAAGCATGGTCTTTGACCCCTACATAGGCACAGGGCACCATGGGACCTCTAAGGAGGAGTGTCCATCTCAACCAGCAAGCATGGGCAGGGAAGGAGGAAGACTTTCTGAAAGAAGGGACATGAGCCTCAGCTGTATCCTAAAGGGAGAGGAGGCCAAGAGGAGGAGGAATGGTATTCCAGGTCCAGGAAATAGGAGGAGCGAGGCTTGAAGGCTCCTGTATGCAAGAATTTAAGAAGCGCTGTATTTAGTCAGAGCATCAGCAGACATAGAGAAGGTTAGAGGAAAAGTTGGAGAAGGAAATGGCAACCCACTCCAGTATTCTTGCCTACAGAATCCCATGGACAGAGGAGCCTGGTAGGCTGCTGTCCATAGGGTCGCACAGAGTTGGACACGACTGAAGCGACTTAGCATGCATTGGAGAAGGACATGGCAACCCATTCCAGTATTCTTGCCTGGAGAAACTGAGGGACAGAGGAGCCTGGTGGGCTGCCGTCTATGGGGTCTCACAGAGTCGGACACGACTGAAGTGACTTAGCAGCAGAAGCAGAGGAAACGTTTGAGACTCGGAGTCTGTGTCACCGAGGGTGTCATATATCTCTTCTCAAGCTTGGGCTTTATCCTTAAGGCAACTGGAAGCCATGGAAAGACTTTCAGACAATGTGACAGGAGCAGATATATCACATGGACCATCAGTTAGTGCAGAGGAGAGAGGTGACTTTGCCAGTAGTCCAGGTAGAGGGGGTGGTGAACTCCGGAAATGGGGCCATTGGAGGACAGCTAGAAATGGAGAAACAGTCATATGATAAAATCAACGGGACTCCAGGACTAACTGGAGCGGGATCTGAGAGATGGTGCTGTGGGGGCTGGTTCTCTAAGGGATTGTGTGCTTGGTGGCATCTCCATCTGGGACACGGGAGGATTTAAGTGGAGCCTGCCCCTAAGGGAGGGAGATGCACTCAGGCTGAGTCTTAGTAGTGAGAGGCCGGAGATGATGTCCCCCTTGATGAAATCATTTTCCATATTCTTTTAAAGAAAGCAGCCAGTGTAGATCACACTTCAGAATCATTTCTTTCTTTGTTTTTTAAGTAAAAGGGTTAAAATGAGAGAGATTTGGGCACCCAAAGGAACTAGCTCCAATTTTTCAGAAATTATGGGTTGTAAGTTTCCTCATTGCCTAAGAAGTCAGGTTGAGGTATTGTTGTGCTGTAAATATGCCTGCACATGGAGTGAATTACATTAGATGGGCATAGTGTCCATCGATTGTTTCTAAGACTTTTCGGTACTTTCTGAGTGTTTTATGCATCTGAATGTCTATAAAACTGTTTTGGAGACACTTTGGCCTTAGCTCAGCTTTTCAATGACTTGCTTGAGGGCAGAGGTGAATGCAGTCATCTTCTTAGAACACAAGTAGATTTCCTAGAAAAAGAGCAGCAGGGAACACCATGAACAGAAATGCCTCATACTCTTGGGACAATCTATTCACCACCCAGGTCACTTGAGAAAAGAAACCCAAATCCACATCCAGAAAGTGAAGAGAGAGGGAATGTCAGAATTCTCAGAGCCTCTTAGTGCTTTTGCTACTTGAGTCCACTTCAATCTTCACCACAAACCACTGGGTAATGAAAATGGAGTTTACACACTTCTATTCACAATATTCGGAGAAGGCAATGGCACCCCACTCCAGTACTTTTGCCTGGAAACTCCCGTGGACGGAGGAGCCTGGTAGGCTGCAGTCCATGGGGTCGTGAAGAGTTGGACACGACTGAGTGACTTGTTTTTCAATTTTCACTTTCATGCATTGGAGAAGGAAATGGCAACCCACTCCAGTGTTCTTGCCTGGAGAATCCCAGGGACCGTGGAGCCTGGTGGGCTGCCGTCTCTGGGGTCACACAGAGTTGGACACAACTAAAGCAACTTAGCAGTAGCATTCACAATATTATGGGATGTAGAAAGTCTAAATGAAGTTGTTAGAATCCTTTTCGGTGGTTTTTTACATTTGGTGACCTTCAGTGAGATGTTTGAAAAGTCTGTCAACAGCTTGGACTTACTACCAGCATGAACCCCCAAATCGACGCAGCAGAACGTGTACCACATGTGGAGAACATGCAGACTCCCTGCTTGTGCTTTTCTTTTGTTAGGTTACCTGAAGTGTAACTAGAATTCAAAGAGTAAGGTCCCGTGTAACTGTCACTCAGGTGTACTGAGGACTTACTAAGTGCTAGTCACTTTTGTAAGTCCTTTGCAAACTCATTTACACTCCCGCACAATCCCATTTCACAGATGAGAGTGTGGGGGCATACAGAGGGTCAATGAGTTGTCCAGAGCCACAGCCGAGAGGTGGAAGAACTGAAATTCAAACGCGGGACTCTGGAGCCTGAGTTTTTAATAACTTTTTTTTTTTTAATATTTATTTATTTGGCTGCATCAGGACTTAGTTGTGGCACTTGAAATCTTGGATCTTAGTTTCCTCAGGTGAGATCTAGTTCCCCCACTGGGGATTGGCCCCCTGCATTGAGAGTGTGGAGTCTTAGCCCCTGGACCACCAGGGAAATCCAGCCCCCATTTGTTTTAGACACATGCCCTAGGCATTGGGCTGCTCACCCAGAGTGAAGTCTACACCAGGCCAAATAAAGACAGACCCTGAGAATTGGGCTTTTAAGGAAGCTGTCAGCTCAAATAGTAACACTTGAGAATATGGCATTTGTAGAACTCCAAACCTATTCTGCCCATCCTGTGGTGGTTTGTTTGCTGGTTTTCACAGCTGCTGTAGGTCCAAGGCTGTTGGTTTTCAAGGTTACCAAAGAACAGGGAAGAAGGGGATGGATAAGTTAAAATACCACAAAGCTTGCTGAGATTGAGCCACTTTTCTTCAATAAACATTTTTCATGATTGTTCTAAAACTTTCTTTAACTTCCAGAGTTCAGAATATCTTGACTTTTTTTTTTTTAATCAGTGCATTTTTTTGGTCCTCCAGATTTTTTTTAGGCATTCACTTCACCCTTTTAGAAGTGCTTCCCTCTTCAGTTTTTTAGTTAATAATTTTTACAGTTCTTTGCCTAAATTTCTTGTCTCGTTCTTAAACTACATGAAAGTAGTAATCATAGTTATTTTAAAGCTTGTATCTTATAACTTTAGCCATAGTGACTATGATCTGTTAATTACCAATACCATTAAAATACCATTACTAAATGCAGAAGTGAAGAATTTCTTTATTTTTATTAAAATATAGTGTTGTCAAAATGTTGAGTTGAATCATTCCTAGTAATCTGAATGGTGTACTAGAAAGTTCACCTCCTCAAATGTCTTTTCCTTATGTGATGGATGACAGTTTAAGGTTCAATAATCTCCAGAATGCTTCCCTGATTCAACTTCTTATTCTCTGCATCAGTTATGTTCAGTTGCTGAGTCATGTCTGACTCTTTGCAACCCCATGGACTGCAGCACACTAGGCCTCCCTGCCTATCACCAACTCCTGGAGTTTACTCAAACTCATATCCATTGAGTTGGTGATGCGATCCAACCATCTCATCCTATGTCATCCCCTTCTTCTCCTGCCTTCAGTCTTTCCCAGCATCAAGGTCTCTTCCAATGAGTCGGTTCTTTGCATCAGGTGGCCAAAATATTGGAGTTTCAGCTTCAACATCAGTCCTCCCAATGAAGATTCAGGACTGATTTCCTTTAGGATTGACTGGTTGGATCTCCTTGTGGTCCAAGGAACATTCCAGAGTCTTCTTCAACACCACAGTGCAAAAGCATCAATTCTTTGGCACTCAGCTTTCTTTATAGTCCAACTCTCACATCCATACATGACCACTGGATAAACCATAGCTTTGACTAGATGGACCTTTGTTGGCAAAGTAATCTCTCTGCTTTGTAATATGCTATGTAGGTTGGTCACAGCTTTTAAGTTTAATCGGGTCCCACTTGTTTACTTTCTTTTGCCCACTTTTGATTGATGTCTTCATTAACCCTTTTAATTTAACCGTGTGTAACTACATTTCAGGTTGTCTTTTATAAGCAGTACATAATCATATTTTGTTTTTAGCCTAGTCTGAGGAAGACTTTATTACAGAGTGTAAACCATTCACAATTAGCATAAGAATTGATGCATTTGCTCCTATTTCTGGAATCTTTTTCATACTCTCTTTTTGGCTCATTTGCTATATTTTCTACATTTTCTTCTCACTTGCATTGTTTTCTTTGGTGATAATTTGAAACGTGGTTCTTAATTCTAGTAGTGATTGCCTTTAAGTTCATTCGATGTAACCCTTAAACCATGCTTCTTTGGTTGTCAAAATGAAGAGCAAATGAGTAATATTTTATATCACCCATTTAAGAATTAATAGGCTTTATTTTTGGTTGTCTTGTTTTACATTTACATCCACAAATTCTCATCTTTACTAATGTAATCTAGGGTCATAAAACTTCTCCATCCATGGGATTTTCCAGGCAAGAATACTGGAGTGGGTTGCCATTTCCTTCTCCAGGGGATCTTCCCAAACCAGGGATGAATCCCAGGTCTCCTGCATTGCAGGCAGACTCCTTACCCTCTGAGCCACCAGGCAAGTCAATTTATTATATAAATGTTCTTTTTTAAGATTTGGCTTTGGATTTTGCTTTTAATTCAGTAATCATATTTCCAACAATTATTTTCATTAAACTAAATAGTTGACTTTCTACTTTGCTGCCAAGCTTTTTATGGTGTGGTACAATGTCTTCCACTATAGCTTGCAAATAAGAATTACCTGGAGATTTTTTTATACATTCACATTCCCTGACTCTGCCTCCCATGTAGATATTCTAATTGTATGCATCTAGCACAGCCTTTGCATGACCCTTCTCTAGCTTCAGCCTTATTGTGCTCTGACAATTGTAGCCTGAATTGCTGCAGGGGAAGTTGTGGGAGAAAGGGTGGGGGAGGAGGGAAAGGGAGGACTTTAAGAAAGTGTTTCCTGGGAGGAGGAAGAATTCCTATTTTTCCAATAAGTCCAGAAGATGCTGAAAGCTTCTCTTTACAGTCGCCCCCACCACCCTTATCTCCAATCCCCAGTTAAGAACTGAAGATTGAGAAAAAGGTTTGAGAACTGATTTTGAAACAGGAGGGTAGGGGGCAGGGCACAACCTTTAAAAGAATGACAGAGCCCAAGAACATGACATAAACTGATTGAAAACCAACTAGATTCAAGGTGGTGGATAAGTTGACTTCCAGTCGACCTTGAGCCTCAGTATAAGCTTGTTGTAACACATCAGCATGGTCAATGACATACACACGGGCACCATGACAGTTCCAAGGCCACCAGAAAGACAAAAAGTGAGCAGTGGCCCAATTCCTAGAAATCCCCACCCTTCCCCAAAATAGCTGGAATACTCCTCCTACTCATTCAGTTCAGTTCATTCAGACCCCATGGACTGCAGCACACCAGCTTTCCCTGTCCATCACATTAGCCTATGAAATTCAGTTCAGTTCAGTCACTCAGTCGTGTCAAACTCTTTGTGACCCCATGGACTGCAGCACTCTGGGCCTTCTTGTCCATCACCAACTCCTGGAGCTTACTCAAACTCATGTCCATCAAGTTGGTGATGCCATCCAACCATCTCATCCTCTGTTGTCCCCCTCTCCTCCCACCTTCAATCTTTCCCAGCATCAGGGTCTTTATCAATGAGTCGGTTCTTTGCATCAGGTGGCTAAAGTATTGGAGCTTCAGCATCAGTCCTTCCAATGAATATTCATGACTGATTTCCTTTAGGATGGACTGGTTGGCTCTCCTTGCTGTCCAAGGGACTCTCACAGTCTTCTCCAACACCACAGTTCAAAAGCCTCAGTTCTTTGACACTCAGCTATCTTTATAGTCCAACTCTCACATCCATACACGACTACTAGAAAAACCATAGCTTTGACTTGATGGACGTTTGTTGGCAAAGTAATCTCTCTGCTTTTTAATATGCTATCTAGTTTGGTCATAGCTTTTCTTCCAAGGAGCAAGCATTTTTTAATTTCATGGCTGCAGTCACCATCTGCAGTGATTTTGGAGCCCAGACAAATAAAATCTCTCAACTGTTTCCATTGTTTCCCCATCTATTTGCCATGAAGTAATGGGACTGGATGTCATGATCTTAGTTTTCTGAATGTTGAGCTTTAAGCCAACATTTTCACTCTCGCCTTTCACTTTTATCAAGAGGCTTTTTAGTTCTTCTTCACTTTCTGCCATAAGGGTGGTGTCATCTGCATATCTGAGGTTATTGATATTTCTCCCGGCAATCTTGATTCCAGCTTGCGCTTCATCCAGCCCAGCATTTCGCATGATGTACTCTGCATAGAAGTTGAATAAGCAGGGTGACAATATACAGCCTTGATGTACTCCTTTCACGATTTGGAATCAGTCTGTTTTTCCATGTCCAGTTTTAAATGTTGCTTCTTGACCTACATACAGATTTCTCAGGAGGCAGGTAAGGCAGTCTGGTATTCCCATCTCTTTAATAATTTTCCACAGTTTGTTGTGATCCACACGGTCAAAAGCTTTAGTGTAGTCAATAAAGCATAAGTAGATGTTTTTCTGGAACTCTCTTGCTTTTTCTATGATCCAACAGATGTTGGCAACTTGATCCCTGGTTCCTCTGCCTTTTCTAAATCCAGCTTGAACATCTGAAAGTTGTTGTACTCTGTACATCATATACTGTTGAAACCTGGCTTGGAGGATTTTGAGCATTACTTTGCTAGAGTGTGAGATGAATGCAATGGTGCAGTACTTTGAGCATTCTTTGGCATTGCCTTTCTTTAGGATTGGAATGAAAACTGACTTTTTCCAGTCCTGTAGCCACTGCAGAGTTTTCCAAATTTGCTGACATATTGAGTGCAGCACTTTGACAGCATCATGTATTAGGACTTAAAATAGCTATTGTCAATGAAAAAAAGATGTACAGCTTGAGAGTTGTGAGTGAAGTTTTATCTGGGGCAAACTGAGGACTGCAGCCCAGGAGGCAGCATCTCAGATAGCTCTCAGAGACTGCTCCAAAGGGGCCGTGGGGGAAAGTCAATATATAAGGTTTTGGTGAAGGGAGTTCTATGCCATGAACCCCCCTTTTTCAAAAGGTTTTTGTGAGTCATAAGGATCTGAGGTCACTATGAAGGGATTTAGTGCTTCTCTAGATATGAGGAGATGCAAGGATTGAGATCATAAAATCTGTTCCTAAAAACATCCAACTATCTGAAGACCTGTCTCACCAGATTCCCTGGAGCACAGAATGCCTCACTCCACCCTGAACTCCCTCAGGGATTGTTGAAGGTCAACAGGTATAGCAGCATGGGGTTCTGTCTCTGTAGATGCAGATGGCAAATGCCTTTGTTGTTCAGTCATTGGCAGTGCTCTTGATAAGTGCCAATTTGTAGTTGACACAGCCCCCTTGTGGTCATAAATCCGACCATACTTTGGGGGGCATTTCATGACCATTTTGTCCCATGTTGCTGGGGAGGCTCATTCCCAGTTCTGAAGAAGGTTTTTGCTGATAAGACACTCAATGTGCTACTACTGGACTAGGTCTTAATAGTCAAAGATCTCTGGACAGCTGTCTTCTAGTTATGGTCCAGGAAAGTATTCCCTCTCATTGCATCTTTTCATACCTAGAGTTACACTATTACAATCATTGATCATTTATTGAGCTATACATTTGATCAACTGCTTCAAGTCTAGTCATCATTTTCATTGGAGGCTCAGTCATACACTTGGTAATATAAGAAATAATAATCTTGTGAAGCAAGCAACATACAAATGGTTTAGCGAATAACATTAGTGGAATTAAAAGTAAATATTTTAGCCATGAGACTCCCACACCAAACCAATTTTTTTTCTTTAAAAATCATCAAGACTAGGGAATGGGTCACTTAAAGCAGAAATATGTTTTTTCATGTGGCTTATGAAATGTGTTACATTAAAGTATTTACCAAGTATGAAAATATAGCATTCACTTTGAATTATAGCACAGGTATCTTCCCCAAATGCTGTAAGGTGTCAAGGGCCTTGCAGTTGTGTAGCACTGCCTTTCTCATCATAGAGATCTCAGAATTCAATAGGCTCATAGCCAGGTTACTAGCATTTAAAGCTTATGAAAGTTAAGGCTTTGATATGGTCAATTACATTCTCCAACCTCATTGAAAGGGCACACACACAACACACAACACACAAGCTGCTAAATGGTCATGCCAGTAGAATACAAATCTTTGACCCACTGGGATCATACCAATGGTAGATTGGTTGGGGTTACCTCTAATTTGTTAACATGTATGACCTTAAATTCATGGGAATCCCAGGCTACACCTTTGTATCCATCCCTGTAGATGTCAGGCCATAAATTAGTGCCACAAATCCACTGAGTTCCACACCAATCACTCTCTCTAAGAGTAATAATAGGCATAGTTCATAAAGCACCCAGCCTTGTCTCATAATTACCAGGTTGATAATTTTTAGTGTGATTTAACCATTCCCGTTAACCATGTAGATCCACCCTATAATTGTGAGAGTTTTCCTTTTAATAGATGAGAGGTTAATTTTTTTTATTGAGACTTAGCTTGTCACTCTGCTTGAGTTTGAATTACCCTAAGAGAAAACGTAAATCTATGGACAGCATCAGAGCAGGTATTATTAATTGGCCATGTGAGAGGATCTCATCCAGTAAAATCATGAATAGATAGAACAGGACTGAACACTCATCTAAAATAAATTTCCTAGGGGGTATCCAATCAGCCCTAGAGAACAGAAATCCACCAAGGTAACCCAGAAGTACTAGGCACAGGTATTTGGCCACAACGCAACAATTGGATTGAGTTTTAAACTGGCATAGAATCGTGTCCATGATAGAAAACATGTGATCGATAGTCTTAGGTCCAAGAAATCAAGAATACATGATAAATGATTGTAAAAGTCAGATCAGCATCTTGGGCAAGCAGTCTACTTGTGATGTTGCCTTCTTCTCATCCTCATGTATTATAGTTTCCTCTGTTTGAGCTTTGTTTAAGGTGCGTTTGAGGTCAGCAGGCCCCTCTGTAGACCAGTCCGCTTAGGGGCCTTTGGAAGTGGGAGTTAACCGGAGAGTCAATTTCCCTTCAGTTTCACGGGGCATGAGCTAGTGAAGAGTACCTGATAGAAAGGTCCTCCCAGGTTGGAGACAGTTCCTTAAATTTTGTCTTCTTTCATCTTGATTGCAGGTCATGTGTGAGGCATCTGATCTTCATCCAAAAGACAGATTACTGAGATAAGCTTCAGAAACAACCCTAGAGTGTCCTTTAATAATTCAATTAAATTTTACATTAATATACCCTAACAGCAAAGAAATATACAGGAAATGAGTCTTAGTAGATACAGACCTCCATTAACAAGCTGAAATTTAACATTCATTGAAACATCTTTTTCTCCCTAAAATCACTGTCATTTTTACCAAATATAACCAAACTATGACTGGTTTGTAATATAGGTCTGGTCTCAATAAACTTGTCTGCTGACTTATGTAACCAAAATTGATGATAGACTTTTTTGCTTTGCTGAGACTTTTTAGAGTCTCAGATTGAACTTTTATCTGATAAAGTTACTGGAAACTAAGAGCTCCCAATCTCTGGAGGGTTCAGATAGAGAGAAAAGATAAATGTTTCAATTTGTTTCTAAAATATAATTTTACAAAATTACTGTGTTAATTAGTGTGAGAGGAAGGTTTTTTTTTTCTTACACTTGGAAAACACAGATTCAAATCAGTAATTTTTCAGATAGAAACCATAAAAGTTATAAGCATATTCACCAGTTCATTCAGTCTTTTGTTAACCTTTGTGAAGTCATGAGGTTTTCTATTAGAATCCTTACCCAGTTCAGAAACTGGTATTTATCCAAAAGTCCTTTTTATAAATCTTGAAGAGGCGAAACTTGGTTAGTGCTATGACAATATTTTGAGATAGTAACTAGAATTATGACTGATAACATTTAACCCAAATATATCAGAATTTTAAGAACTCCATACAGTTTCTAGGATATCTATATTAATAACATTTACCATGACCAACCTAGACAGCATGTTAAAAAGCCCAAAGAATGGATGCTTTTGAACTGTGGTGTTGGAGAAGACTCTTGAGTGTCCCTTGGACAGCCAGGAGATCCAACCAGTCCATCCTAAGGAAATCAGTCCTGAATATTCATTGGAAGGACTGATGTTGAAGGTGAAGCTCCAATGCTTTGGCCACCTGATGCAAAGAACTGATTCATTGGAAAAGACCCTGATACTGGGAAAGATTGAAGGTGGGAGAAGGGGACAGCAGACGATGAGATGGTTGGATGGCATCACCGACTCAATGGACATGAGTTTGAGTAAATTCTGGGAGTTGGTGATGGACAGGGAGGCCTGGCATGCTACAGTCTATGGGGTTGCAAAGAGTCGGACACAACTGAATGACTGAACTGAACTGAACATTTACTATACAATATAACCCAAGACTTATTACTCACTTGACAATACTTCCCATCTAATTCTGTATACAAAATGATCCTAATTAGTGTAATATCTCTCTTTGGGATGTTTCAGGGGCCCTCTGAAGCATCCCAAAGTTAGCTAGAAATCTTCTTCATTAGAATGATTTAGGAGGTTTTGTCAATAAATATCAAAAAGGTCTAGAACTCTCAATCAGATAGGCTTATAGGGCATTGTGAAACAATGGCTATTTACTTAGGCAAAGTAACAATAAAGGATTTCAGACCAGACCATTTAAGAGATAAAGAGACTTAAATCTATTATCAAAGGCAGTTCAGTATCTGAAGAAAAGGTGTCCTCTTAACAGAGACAGAAGCTAAATTCAAGTTTTTACACCAGCTTACTTTACTTAAAAGAAGGAAATGGCAACCTACTCCAGTACTCTTGCCTGGAAAATCCCATGGACAGAGGAGCCTGGTAGGCTACAGTCCGTGGTGTAGCAAAGAGTCAGACACGACTGAGCTACTTTACTTTACTTAGAAGGTAAACTTAATTAACTTTATTTTAAACTTAGTCCTAACCATATAGAAAACTCTTTCCTCATGGTTCACTTTCCACAAAGCTCATCACTTTCTCTACCCATTACTGTGTTCTTCCATCCTAAAATGCCACCTATAAGTCAGGCTTACTTCCTTTTCCCTTCACAAAATGCAATTCCATTCCTCATACCTTCTTTACCAAAAACACACTCCCAATCCCTTAAGCTACCAAGAACTGACTCTTTTTTTTCTTTTTAAAATCAGCAATTATTTATTTATTTATTATTTTTTTTAAATTTTATTTTATTTTTAAACTTTACAATATTGTGTTAGTTTTGCCAAATATCGAAATGAATCTGCCACAAGTATACCTGTGTTCCCCATCCTGAACCCTCCTCCCTCCCCATACCCTCCCTCTGGGTCGTCCCAGTGCACCAGCCCCAAGCATCCAGTATCGTGCATCAAACCCGGACTGGCGACTCATTTCATACATGATATTATACATGTTTCAATGCCATTCTCCCAAATCTCCCCACCCTCTCCCTCTCCCACAGGGTCCATAAGACTGATCTATACCTCAGTGTCTCTTTTGCTGTCTCATACACAGGGTTATTGTTACCATCTTTCTAAATTCCATATATATGCGTTAGTATACTGTATTGGTGTTTTTCTTTCTGGCTTACTTTGCTCTGTATAATAGGTTCCAGTTTCATCCACCTCATTAGAACTGATTCAAATGTATTCTTTTTAATGGCTGAGTAATACTCCATTGTGTATATGTACCACTGCTTTCTTATCCATTCATCTGCTGATGGACATCTAGGTTGCTTCCATGTCCTGGCTATTATAAACAGTGCTGCGATGAACATTGGGGTACACGTGTCTCTTTCCCTTCTGGTTTCCTCAGTGTGTATGCCCAGCAGTGGGATTGCTGGATCATAAGGCAGTTCTATTTCCAGTTTTTTAAGGAATCTCCACACTGTTCTCCATAGTGGCTGTACTAGTTTGCATTCCCACCAACAGTGCAAGAGGGTTCCCTTTTCTCCACACCCTCTCCAGCATTTATTGCTTGTAGACTTTTGGATCGCAGCCATTCTGACTGGCATGAAATGGTACCTCATAGTGGTTTTGATTTGCATTTCTCTGATAATGAGTGATGTTAAGCATCTATTCATGTGTTTGTTAGCCATCTGTATGTCTTCCTTGGAGAAATGTCTATTTAGTTCTTTGGCCCATTTTTTGATTGGGTCATTTATTTTTCTGGAGTTGAGCTGTAGGAGTTGCTTGTATATTTTTGAGATTATTTGTTTGTCAGTTGCTTCATTTGCTATTATTTTCTCCCATTCTGAAGGCTGTCTTTTCACCTTGCTAATAGTTTCCTTTGTTGTGCAGAAGCTTTTAAGTTTAATTAGGTCCCATTTGTTTATTTTTGCTTTTATTTCCAATATTCTGGGAGGTGGGTCATAGAGGATGCTGCTGTGATGTATGTCGGAGGGTGTTTTGCCTATGTTCTCCTCTAGGAGTTTTATAGTTTCTGGTCTTACGTTGAGATCTTTAATCCATTTTGAGTTCATTTTTGTGTATGGTGTTAGAAAGTGTTCTAGTTTCATTCTTTTACAAGTTGTTGACCAGTTTTCCCAGCACCACTTGTTAAAGAGATTGTCTTTAATCCATTGTATATTCTTGCCTCCTTTGTCAAAGATAAGGTGTCCATATGTGCGTGGATTTATCTCTGGGCTTTCTATTTTGTTCCATTGATCAATATTTCTGTCTTTGTGCCAGTACCATACTGTCTTGATAACTGTGGCTTTGTAATAGAGCCTGAAGTCAGGCAGGTTGATTCCTCCAGTTCCATTCTTCTTTCTCAAGATTGCTTTGGCTATTCGAGGTTTTTTGTATTTCCATACAAATTGTGAAATTATTTGTTGTAGCTCTGTGAAGAATACCGTTGGTAGCTTGATAGGGATTGCATTGAATCTATAAATTGCTTTGGGTAGTATACTCATTTTCACTATATTGATTCTTCCAATCCATGAACATGGTATATTTCTCCATCTATTAGTGTCCTCTTTGATTTCTTTCACCAGTGTTTTATAGTTTTCTATATATAGGTCTTTAGTTTCTTTAGGTAGATATATTCCTAAGTATTTTATTCTTTCCGTTGCAATGGTGAATGGAATTGTTTCCTTAATTTCTCTTTCTGTTTTCTCATTATTAGTGTATAGGAATGCAAGGGATTTCTGTGTGTTGATTTTATATCCTGCAACTTTACTATAATCATTGATTAGTTCTAGTAATTTTCTGGTGGAGTCTTTAGGGTTTTCTATGTAGAGGATCATGTCATCTGCAAATAGTGAGAGTTTTACTTCTTCTTTTCCAATTTTGATTCCTTTTATTTCTTTTTCTGCTCTGATTGCTGTGGCCAAAACAAGAACTGACTTTTATATTAGCATTTTATGGATTGGTGAGCATAAATACCAGTGATAATTTCTAAAACCTTTGTTTTCTTAGAACATTTTAGGATGGCACCAAACATCATTCATTTTTAATCCCAAATCTCTTTAGTTTCTCTGTAAGAGCAAATTAGTGTTCAGTAGTAAATGTTTCAAAATCTTATGTTATTTGGAAAATGACTTAGCTATGTAATAGACTTCCAACACTTAGTTTAGCACAAACAACCTTTAGAAGTTCAGGTTACGCCAATCTGGAGAGACTATTTTAGACAGACGTTCCTAAAGCATCATTATTCTTAACAGAGTTTATCTAAAGGCTCATATCTCATTTATGTTTGTTTAGAAGTTTCTTCACTCGAGGTAATTTCCTTGCTGACACACTTGTAACAGATATAATATTAAACATATTAAAATGAAGTACAGTGATCACAGAGGATGGTGACCTCAGCCATGAAAGTAAAAGAGGCTTGCTACTTGGCAGAAAAGCTAGGACCAACCAAGACAGCACATTAAAAAGCAGAGAGATTCCTTTGCCACCAAAGGTCCGTCCAGTCATAGCTATGGTTTTTCCAGTAGTCATGTACGGATGTGAGAGTTGGACTATAAAGAAAGCTGAAGGCCGAAGCTTTGAAAAAAAATCACAGTCAAAAGGCACAGGGTTTGGACTGTGGTCTTGGAGAAGACTCTTGAGAGTCCCTAGGATGGCAAAGGGATCCAACCAGTGCACCCTAAAGGAAATCAGTCATGAATATTCATTGGAGGAAGTGATGCTGACACTGACACTCCAGTACTTTGGCCACCTGATGCAAAGAACGGACTAACTGGAAAAGACCCTGATGCTGGGAAGGACTAAAGGTGGGAGGAGAAAGGAGATGACAGAAAATGATACGGTTAGATAGCACCATTGATTCAAAGGGCATGAGTATGGTGAGTAAGCTCTGAGAATGGATGATAGATGGGGAAACCTGAAGTGCTGCAGTCCACAGGGTTGCAAAATAGTTGGACATGGCTGAGAGCGTCATCTGAGCAGAGGAAAACCTAACCGTGTGATCGGACACGGCTGAGAGAGTCACCTGAGCAGACGAAAATCTAACCTCGTGATTTCAAACGATAAACACACACAAAACTGCCAAGTATAGAAACTCCAGGATTAAACCCTGCCTCAAAACGTTCACTCCTCAAGGTCTGTTTCTGCATACAACAATGTTGGCCTTGTTTCTCTCACAAGACCTCCAAAAATTGGGGGTGTCGGCTTTGTGTATCTCCACGGTGTCTGTGCACATAAGGACAAGGGAATGTTCACTCCTACTTCAGGGAGGGTGAGGCACGACAAGGGTAAGTCTGGGTCAAGTGTTTACAGATCTTTTCACAAAAGTGGATAAAGGGTCATTCTTCGAAATACTACCTTTAAAAGAAATTTACAATAAATTGAAATAGTAAATGGAAACTCTATTGCGTGCAGTGCGTTCTGGTTATGCAAATGAACGCCGAGTCCCCGCCCTTGAGATTCACGCTTCTCCCTGCCCCAGTTCCCGTGAAGCCAGCTTCCCATCCCTTGTTCCCAGGCCCCTGACTCCATGTTTTCTCCTCCTTGACACTCTGGGTCTGATTTCTTTTGAATAAGGCTTTTCTTGACGGCTAAAGATAATGATATATGGGTGCTGCGTTTCACACAGAGAAGGTTCACTCTACTGTCGAGTGAAATAGAGTCCCAAACCCACTCAGTCATGCTCAGACTATTTGCCACCCCATGGACTGTAGCCCTCCAGGCACCTCTGTCTGTGGAATTCTCCAGGCAAGAATACTGCAGTGGGGAGCCATTCCCTTCTCCAGGAGATGCTTCCCCAGGAGCGAATCTGGCTCTCCCACTTTGTAAACGGACTCTATACTGTCTAGGCCTTGCTGCTGCTGCTAAGTCGCTTCAGTTGTGTCCAACTCTGTGCGACCCCATAGACGGCAGCCCACCAGACTCCCCCGTCCCTGGGATTCTCCAGGCAAGAACACTGAAGTGGGTTGCCATTTCCTTCTCCAATGCATGAAAGTGAAACGTGAAAGTGAAGTTGCTCATTGTGTCCGACTCCCAGCGACCCCATGGACTGCAGCCTACCAGGCCCCTCCAACCATGGGATTTTCCAGGCAAGAGTACTGGAGTGGGGTTCCATCACCTTCTCCTATCTAGGCCTTGAGGGGGACTCTAAACCCTGTTTAAGGAAAAAAAAAAAAACCAACGGGGATTTGCTGTATGGCTCAGGAAACTCAAACAGGGGCTCTGTATCAACCTAGAAGGGTGGGATGGGGAGGGAGATGGGAGGGAGGTTCAAAACGGAGGGGATATATGTATACCTATGGCTGATTCATGTTGAGGTTTGACAGAAAACAGCAAAATTCTGTAAAGCAATTATCTTTCAATAAAAAATAAAAATTTTTAAAAGTGGGAACACATGTACACCCGTGGCAGATTCATGTTGATGTATGGCAAAACCAATACAATATTGTAAAGTAATTAGCCTCTAATTAAAATAAATTTAAATTAAAAAAATAAAATAAAAGTGAGAAAAGATAGCATGTGGAAAATATTACTTAACAGAATATTCAAGACACACTATCCGAAATGAATGTTTATTAAAAATTGGGGTGAGGGAAGATTTTACAAGCTTAAAACAGTGAAAAACTCAAAGATATTTTCATAAGGAAAATGTTTCCTGGACTTAACTGTATAAAATGTAAATGGTTGAATAGCTAAAAGCATCATAATCAGCTGAAAAGGTAAACAATGAAACAGGAACATGTTTTCAGAAATGAAACAGGTTAATAGTTTTAATAAAGAGTTCATATAAATCCCTGAGAAAAATATTAGTACAAAGATAGATAAGTCAGAAGGAAGGAAACTGAATCAATCCAAATCAAAGAAAGAAGAAATGAAATAGCTGGCTTCTGTCACATTAACCACTTAAAAAAAAATCCCACGAAGATCACTGGTGGAAATATAAATTGGTATCTTATTATCTGGACATTCTAGCACAAGCTCTCTGGAGATTTTAAAATGTTAATGCCTTTTGAAATAGTAACTCCACTTCTGGGAATCAAGCCTGAAGACAGAATCAGAACTGCCAGGCCAAGATTTATGAAAGAAGTTATTCCGGAAATTATTTTTTATGATTAGAGTTTTGAGAGAGACAGAATGTTAAATGATGGTGGAAAAATTTTAGAAATGTATGTTATATCCATAAGACAACATTCTGACTCATTAAAATTGTATTTGAGAAGTTGTTATTGAAATAAAGAAATGATGTATGTTATGTTAACTTTTAAAAAAGAAGTATGCCATATTCCATAAACTGTATACTAAATTGCATACATGGTACCATCTCAACTAAATCAATAGTATTTGCCTTTGAGCAATGGGATTATAAGGTGTTTTTTTCCCCTTCTTCAGAATACTTTCTCAACTTTCCACATTGAACACGGGTTATGAGAAAAAAAAAATCTGAGTAGTTCTTCAATAAATGTTGGGAAAACTAAACATTGACATGCCAAAGAATGAAACTGTACCCATATCTTATACCACTTACAAACATTAACTTGAAATGGATTAAAGACTTAAATATAAGGCTTGAAACTGTTGCAGAAACCAGTACTCGAGAAACCAAGCACCACAGTCGGAGAGTTGGAGAACTCAGGTTTGTTATGCCGGCGGGCCCAGAGGAGTTAACACCTGGAACAAAGGGATTACAGAGTTTTTATAGACAGACTGTAGTGGGCAACACTAGCTGTTAATAGGCTGGTTTAAACTGAGGGGTTTCATTCTCGGGAACAGCAGTCAAGACGGGGAGGGTGATGTCTGGCCTTGCCGAGGTCCAGCCCTGGCTGATCCAGGGTATTCGAAGGAGAGACGGCTAGGCGACCTATTCAAATGTTAATTAGAGATAATAAAGAGTAATAGAATGAGGATAGCTCAGTAGGAAAATTCAGTGGAGAAAAGAAGCTGAGTGGCTTGGTTTACGCGGAAAATCAATATAACCCGTGACACCAGGTTAGCTCTGACCACGGAGGCCGCAGGCGCCCTCTCGAATAGCGGAAGGTGCCCCACCTTAGACACCTTCTCGAGTGGGTCTTAGAAGCCCAGGCAAATAAATGGTCGCAGAGGACATCCGCGCTCCAGATGGACACTCAGCTGGAAGTTAAAGGGAAGAATGACATGGGGAGACCAAGCGTTGGTGAGCAAGGCCCATAGCTTTATTTTCAACAGGGGCTTTTATACCCTAAGTTACACATAGAGGATAATAGGGGATGCAAAATCAGCAGTTTTTGATGCTTATCAAAAACCAGGGTTTCTTTCCTGCAGATTTATCGTATACAAATGGTTTAGGTGATTTACATCATCTTCTGGCCAGAGGCCTATTAACATTTTATGACTCTTGACAAGGACTTATCAACAAAGACTTATTTTCTCTAAGAGTAATTATTTTAAGGTTTGGCGCCATCTTCCGAAGATAAGATTACGTTCCTATAGGGTGGATGTGTAATGGGTTTACAAAGGAAAGAATTTACTACCTTAAGGGTCTAAAGTTACTAACACTAAGGCCACTACTTATTTTTTCTACATACCAACTATATTAATTAATGCACATTCAAGGATACAATTCAGGGGATGTGAAAACTTGGCAACATAACATTGGCTCATCAATGAAATCTTTTACTAGTTTTATTCTGACAGTTTCTAATTCTCTGAGAGGCTCTAAGCTATTTGACTATCTTAAGCTTCCGGTGCCTCTGGAGGCTGGGAGACTGTAAACAATCGTATGCATAGCTGTAGGTGTCCGGGTAAACTTGTCAGGCGAGTTAGAGAGCCATCTGAGGGGTTTGGATTTAAACACTCCTAATTGCCCAGGAACTTTATTAATTGGAGCTGTAAGTTAACTCTTTGACATAGAGAGTGAGATGGTGGTGGGGGACAGCCCCCAGTAAAGTCAGAGGTGAGAGCGCAAAGCAATAAAGTAGGCAGACTCTGGTTTTTGGGGGGTAGATGCTCGAGAATATCCGGGGGCACTCCCGAGGCTCGATTCCGCCTTTGCGTATGCCGAGCCCCCTTCCTCATGACCTTTGTCACGAGTGGAATGTCTCTCGCCGGCTCCCGGCATGGCCTGGAGAGGCATGATGAAGCAGGTTTGCAGGGGCTGAGTGATGCATAGAGCAGGACAAGGGTGAGTAGGATAAACTCTAGTTCCTAGTATTTCAAGTCCCCACTTTCTGAGACAACGTGACCTACATGATCTAGACTTTGCAAGGGGCAAGCCAAGTTACAGAAGCAGGAGAAGGAGGTTATGTAAAATTTTAACTTTCCCTCTTCAAAACCATAAAACTCCTAGAAGAAAACAGGGGAAAATCTCCTTGACATGTGTCTTGGTAATAACTTTTTGGATATAACACTAAAAGCATAAGCAACAAAAGCAAAAAGAAACATTGACTAAAAAATTTTTAAAAAGTACATTGAATACAAAGTTTCTCTACAGCAGAGGAAACAATAAACAAAAGGAAAAGTCAACCTATGGAACGGAGAGAACATTTGCAAATCATATATCTGATAAGGGGTTAATATTCAAAATATGTAAAGACCTCATACAATTCAATAGCATAAAACCAAAATAATCTAATATAAAAATGGTCCAAGGTCATGAATAGACATTTTTCCAAAGAGTATATACAAATGGCCTCTCAGGTACATGAAAAGTATGTACTAAACATCATGGAAATGCAAATCAAAACCACAATCTGGTATCATCTCACACAAGATGGTTATTATCAAAAAGACATGAGAAAACAGTGTTGGGAAGGATGTAGAGAAAATGTAGCCTTTGTGCACTATTGGTAGAGATATACATTGGTTCAGTCACTATGGAAAACAATATGCAGGTTCCTCAAAAAAATTAAAAATAGAACTACCCTATGAGATCAAACCAGTCAATCCTAAAGGAAATCAGTCCTGAATATTCATTGGAAGGACTGATGCTGAAGCTGAAACCCCAATACTTTGGCCACCTGATGCAAAGAACTGACACATTAGAAAACACCCTGATGCTGGGAAAGATCGAAGGCAGGAGGAGAAGGGGGAGACAGAGGATGAGATGGTTGGATGGCATCACCGACTCGATGGACATGAGCTTGAGTAAACTCTGGGAGTTGGTGATGGACACGGAAGCCTGGCATGCTGCAGTCCATGGGGTCACAAAGAGTTGGATACAACTGAGTGACTAACCTGAATGATCCAGGAATCCCACTTCTGGATTTATACATCCAAAGGAAATTAAATCACTATCTTGAAGATATATGTTCACCCCCATGTTCACTGCAGCATTGTAATTCACAACAAATAGAGATGGAAATAACCTAAGTGTCCATCCACAGATAAGTGGAGACAGAAGATGTGGTATACACAATGCTGCTAAGTCACTTCAGTCGTGTCCGACTCTGTGCGACCCCATAGACGGCAGCCCACCAGGCTCCCCCGTCCCTGGGATTCTCCAAGCAAGAACACTGGAGTGGGTTGCCATTTCCTTCTCCAATGCATGAAAGCGAAAAGTGAAAGTGAAGTCGCTCGGTCGTGTCTGACTCTTAGCGACCCCATGGACTGCAGCCTACCAGGCTCCTCCATCCATGGGATTTTCTAGGCAAGAGTACTGGAGTGGGGTGCCATTGCCTTCTCCAGGTATACACAATACATAGCCATAAAAGAGTAGGAAATCCTGCCATTTGTGACAACCTTGACAGCACTACGCTAAGTGAAATAAGTCAGATAAAGACAAATACTGTGTCATCTTACATTAGAATCTAACAAAACAGCTGACTGCAGAGAAACAGAGAGCAGAATGGTGGTTGCCAGGAGCTTTTAGGAGAGGGGTGGCAGGAGGAGAAATAGGGAGACATACAGCATGCTGACTATAGTTAACAATACTATATTATATACTAGAAAGTTGCTAGAAGAGTAAAGCTTAAATGTTTCTCACCACAAACATACACACACAAAAGTTAACTATGTGAGGTGATATGTGTGTTAACTATCCTTACTGTGGTAATCATTTTACAATATCTACATGTACAAAATCACATTGTACACCTTAATCCAGGGTCCCCAATCCCCAGCATCTAATGCCTGAAGGTATGAGGTGGAACTGATGTAATAATAATAGAAATCAAGTACACAATTAATGTATGTGTTTGAATCATCCTGAAACCATCTCCCCACCCCCACTCTGGTCCATGGAAAATTTTTTTTCCATGAAACCAGTCCCTGGTGCCAAAAGGGTTGGGGACTGCTGCCCTAAACACATACAAGGCTACAGGTCAATTATAGCTCAATAAAACTGAGGTGTGCGGGAGAGAAAGGTGCAAAAAGTGCAATAAAGCAAGCTTTAGATAACTAAAGAGATTTTTCAGAAAAGCAAAGATTCTGAGTAGAAACAAATCATTCTCATTCTGTGAAATCCTTTGTTCTAGCCCTGTTTTATTAATCAGGATTCTTGGTGCACAAACTGCCACTGGTAACCTGGAGCAAAAGTTAATTAGTTGCAAGGTTTTTTGAGACAAAAATGTTTGGAAAAGTCTGTTTAGCACCAGAGTGCTGTGATAAATGACCTTTCACTGGTCTTCATATTTTTATATCACTCAGGATTCAAACACTTGGGAGAGGGCGTCCCATGGTCTAGCCTATAAGTTATAGTAAAATATGCTAACACTATAACATTCCTTAAACTTTTAGCTTCTAACTATTCTTAATTACTCCTAAACCCTAAATTCAACAAACTTCTTTTCCCATAAATATTTCCCTCATAAACAGGTCTCAGATAACAATCCTTCCCATGGCCTCAAGCTGCAGCCTATGTGCTCATCCTGGAACATTCTTTATAAAGATCTTTGAACAAATGTCAATGGTTACTTTTTAAATTATTTTCTGGGCACAACTGCAGAAGGCTTTGTGCTTTCTCATGCTTCTCTCAAGAACAATAATTACCTTAACATTCTTTCCAGCCAACTCAACCGAAGAAAGGAAAGAACAAGTCAGAATCACAAGACCTAATTCCTTCATCCTGGGACTGTGCCTGCGGGATGAGGAGAGGGGGTTGGGGCCATTTTGTCAGTAATGCCTAATGCGGCTCCCGACAGTTACCCAAACAGGAATTGAACCAAAGCCTCCCTGCATTGGAAGGCAGAGTCTTAACCACTGGACCACCGGGTAAGTCCTGATAACTTTGCTTCTGAAGTATCTTCTCCATCATTCCTCTCTTACTCATTTATCTCCCTGAAATGAAGCCTCTCTCCTTCCATTCCCAACTTTCTCACTCAAGTCACCAATGGAGCTAGCTATCAGAAACCCATTCCCATGGATGTTTCCCAGGCCTTATCTTTCTAGATAATCTGAGTTCCCCTAAAAGTAGAACCTGAGGCAAGAATTCGAGTGTAAGTGGTTTGTTTGCAAGGAGATCCCAGGAAATACAGGTAAAGGAGTGAAGAAATGAGAAGGCAAGGGAAGAAAGTCAACACAGAGTGTGTTATTAAACAAGTCAGTGTGGTGTGCAACCAGAACTGAATCCTGTTCCAGGGAACTCTGGGAAATGGTGTAAAATCTGAATCTCAGAGTTACATTGCTCAAGGGGCAAGGTAGCTGAAATAGTTGTACACCAGCTTCCGGCAACCATCAGCTGATTGCTATTTGAGGGGAAGTGGTATACCTTAATTCCCTGGCACTTCCAGCCCTCCATGTCGATGGACAGAGCAGGTTCTGGAAGCCAGAGAAAGTCCAGAATCAAAGAGATGCAGGTTCTGGAAGTTGTAAATCTGGCTGCCTACACTGATAAGAGCTGAGGAAATGCAGGCTTGACACTGACAGCATTTATTAGACATTTCTGCATGTTGTTTCATATTGCTCATGACCCCTCTTGAAACTCCTCCTTCACTTGGATACTGGAATACACCACCCCACTCCTTTTCTGCCCTCTTCTCTTGCCACTTCCTCCCTTTCTTCTTCATAGGTTACTTGGCCTTTTTTCCTATGCTTAGGTGCTGGTAACAAGCCAACTGTTGTCTTCTCATCACACACAATTTCCTCATCGACCTCAACGTATCCTTGCTATGAAGCCCATCTATAGACTGACTGGTCTAGATGAATATTTCTAGCCCTGCTCTCCTTTGTGGAGTCCACATCCTGGAGCTTAAAAATATATCCACTCAGATCTCCCATGAGCACCTTAATCCCAATGGGTCCAAAACTCACCTCTCCAAATCTGATCATCTCTCTAAATCTCTCTCTCCCCTGAGTGCCCTCGCTCAAAATAGCAGCACCATCTATCCAGTTCCCAACCCACAGACCTGGGACCATCTTTCCTTCACTCTTCCCTCTCCTCACCCCTGATGCCTAACTGATCACAAAGTCTTAGCCATCCTAACTTCTAATCTTCTCTTTTCTGTGGTCTCTACCTTTAAGCACCACAGTCTAGGTATAGAAGGGCTTCAAGCTTTCTCCCCAACATTCTGTTGGATCCATTTGGGCTCATTGCAGCCTCTGAGTCTTTGCTGACTTCATTCCTGCCTCTTTGGTTTGGAAAGACCTCAGCTTCTTTGGCTCACCTCAAAGTGTTTGTTGTAGCCTTTGAGTTGAACTTATCCTGAGGATCTTCCCACTCTTCGTAGGATTCTGAATTGGTTGGGATAAAGTTTGGTTTGGGTGGACTCCAGGTGTTGGTGATGGACAGGGAGGCCTGGCCCACTGTGGTTCATGGAGTCGCAAAGAGTCGGACGCGACTGAGCGACTGATCTGAAGTGAAGTGAAGTTTGGTTGTAAGTTATCAAAATCCAGAATAACTTGTCCTTAAATAAGCTGTAAGTGTAGTCATTTCTTATATTAAAAAAAAAAAAATCTTCAACGGAAATCAGTCCAGGGCTGGTGTGATTCCCAACCCTACTCCCCCAACAATAGTGTTTCAGTTTCTGCTTCTGAGGGAACCCAAATGAAAACAAAAGGATAAAAACTCACTTGGAGCATTTGATTGAGAGATGCAGGTGACACCAACCTTACATCAGAAAGCGAAGAACTAAAGAGCCTCTTGATGAAAGTGAAAGAGGAGAGTGAAAAAGTTGGCTTAAAACTCAACATTCAGAAAACTAAGATGATGGCATCGAGCCCCATTACTTCATGGCAAATAGATGGGGAAGCAATGGAAACTGTTGAGAGACTTTATTTTGGGGGTCTCCAAAATCACTGCAGATGGTGACTGCCGCCATGAAATTAAAAGATGCTTGCTCCTTGGAAGAAAAGCTATGACTAACCTACACAGCAACCTGAAAAGCAGAGACATTACTTTGCCAACAAATGTCTGTCTAGTCAAAGCTATGGTTTTTCCAGTAGTCATGTATGGATGTGAGAATTGGACCATAAAAAAGCTGAGTGCCAAAGAATTGACGCTTTTGAACTGTGGTGTTGGAGAAGACTCTTGAGAGTCCCTTGGACTGCAAGATCCAAGCAGTCCATCCTAAGGAAATCAGTCCTGAATATTCATTGGAAGGACTGATGCTGAAGCTGAAGCTCCAATAATTTGGCCACCTGATGCAAAGAACTGACTCATTGGAAAAGACCCTGATGCTGGGAAAGATTGAAGGTGGGAGGAGAAGGGGACAACAGAGGGTGAGATGGTTGGATGGCATCACCGACTCAATGGACATGAGTTTGAGTAAGCTCCAGGAGTTGGTGATGGACAGGAAAGCCTGGCGTTCTGCAGTCCATGGGGTCACAGAGTTGGACATGACTGAGTGACTGAACTGAACTGAAGAATTCCCCTGAGCATAGTGCTTTAACGGCTTGGTAAAATTTCAGGTGTACATAAATCTGGGGGAGGGGGTAGAAGACCTGGGAAGTTTCTTGGTGAGCTACTTCTCCATGTGGAACTATTACATGACACTGCTATGAAGCAGCCTAGAAGGAGCTCTGTTCTGAGAAGAATCAGTATGTGACTTCTTCCTTCTGGGGTTCCCTGGGACACCCCTGCCCACAATTCTTCCCAATACCACCACCACCCGACTCTAACTTCTCAGCATCTTTCCTCCCTGCTTCCTCTCAGGCCAACTTCATTCTGGAGCCCAGCCCACTGGTTTTCCCAGGGTCTTATCCCACCCAATCTTGGCCATAGTCCAAAACTCACCCATTATCCGGGGAGGTGTCAATCAGCTGTCAGGATCAGGAGAGTTGATAGCTGAAGCACTTGAGGTATTAAGAGTTGATAATAGCTTGCTGAGTCAACTCCTCCCAAGGAATATTTCCTTTTAAACGGGAACAGTCTTGAGTCAGTGTTTTTTCACCCCTTGGCTCAAAGACAGTGATTATCAGAACAGCAACCTAGGGTAGAAGGTTGAGGCTACTTATGGCCCCAGGCTACCAGGGCAGAAATTCTGACTGCTCCAAGAGCCCCACCCTCTGCCTTAGGTCCTATGACTGCTCCAAGGGCTGAGAGGGTCTCTATTTCAACTGCACCTGCAATCCACACCTGCACACTGGTAGAGAACCCACTTTACAGGATTGGGGAAGGGATAATGCCAGCCTGTTGCCCAGGTGCGGGTGCCAAGGCAAGATTGAGAAACAGTGCCTAAAAATAGAAAATCCTGATTTTTTCTTTTTGGACTCACTGCATGGCCTATGGGATCTTAGTTTCGCAACCAATGATCAAACATGAAACCTCTGCAAAAGAAGCGCAAAGTCTTAACCACTGGACTGCCAGGGAGGTTCCCAAAACGTGTTTTGTTGTTGGGAAAATTTCCAAATTACATAAAAGCAGAGACTACAAGTAACCACTCTGGACTTATCCAGATCCAACAACCAGTGCCTTGCCATTCTTGTTTTATCAGGTACCCCCCCACACTTCTTTTGAGGGGGTTCAAGTTTTCTGAAAAGCAAATCTCAGTTATTATGTCCTTTTTACTTTAATATGCTTCTCAAAAGGAAGGACAGAAGGAAGGAAAGTGTTTTCCTTTGTTTTCCTCATATGACCACAGTGCTATTATTACAGTTAAGAAAATAATGAACAATTCATAAATACCATCTATCACTTAGTCCATGTTTAAATTTTGAGACAATTTGGAAAACTGAGGAGTACTTTTTAAATAGTGGGACTTTTTTTTTTTTTTTCACATCAGGGCTGACAGAGTTACAGGAATAAATTAGGGGAGCAGAGATGGTACCCTCTTAGACCCTCTCCAAATATCCAATTGATTCAAACTAAGGTGGTGGAGTCTTGTTGAGCTGAAACAGCCAAATTTCTACTCCTTCAGTCCAGTAAAAGTGCTCTTCCCAGTTCAGCCCTGTGCTCCAATTCACAAGATTTTGTAAGGCACTGGAAGGTTGCTTCTACCCACCTCCAAGGGCTCATATCAGTCTCCTTCTAAAACGTGGTGAATAAGAGACTCCATGTACATTCTAAGGGGGAACATTATGGTGTCCACTTGTTTATATCAAAGGTTGCAAGAAAAAATGATGAGGTTTTGTACATTTGTACATGAGCCATGAATTGTTCATTAACTTTCTAAATGACCAGTCACAATCTACTGAATTTGGAAGAACTGCCAAAGATGAAACAGCTCTTCCTGCTCAACTGGAACTAAGGGAAAGTAGTTTGGGACACAGAGTGACAAATCAGGGAAAGATAAAAATCACCGCAACTCTTAGCAGCTTGCCTAGAAAAGAGCTGGGTTTAATTTTATCTAATAGAGTTTCTCCTTGCTCAAAATGAGTGTTTTCTCGTTAAAAGTAGCATTTAACAATTTTTCCTAAGTTCCGGCTCTATTCTCAGGACTCACTATTTGAGCTCAAGTCACCCTCACAACCCCCTTAAGTTGATGTAATTATTCTTCTGACTTTTACTAATGAGGAAAGGAACAGAAGTGCAGGGAAGTTAAAAGGATACACTGCACAAGATTACACAGCCAGTTAGAATTGGAAGAGGTAGGGCTTGACCCCAGGGCCTCCATCTCCAGCCTGCATTCATCACCGCTCTGTGATACATACCACCTCGGGATGAAATGCTATGTTCTCTAGTCCACATGGGCTCATCTGATATCGTTCCTTCCATTGCTAAACTCTGTCCTAAAACGTCTCCCATTGTCCTACTTACTCTCTGCTGACTCTCCTGTTTTTCCTAATAAAGTTGTGAGTCCTTGAAAGCAAGGGCTGCTATGTCCCCCAACAGTGCTCAGTAAATGGCAGGCATTCGTTAAACGTATGTAACAGGACCAGGACTCAATCCCAGTGCAAAATTTAAGAGGCCAATACGATGAATGATGGTTTAATGAAATGTTTATTGAAAACTCAGGGACTCCCCCGGTGATCCAGTGGTTAGGACTCTACCCTTGCACTTCCAGGGGGCACAAGTTTGGCCCCTGGTCAGGGAACTAAGATCCCCCGAGCTGTGCACCATGGCAAAAAAAAAAAAAAAAAAAAAAAAGAAGGAAAGAAAAAGAAAAATCTGGATCAGTTACAGTGCCATGCTAAACCACACTGGAGTCAGAGGCCAAAGGAAAAATCAGCAATGGTGACCCCATCTTTAAAATGCTGATATTTTGGTCATAATACATCTTTTGTATTAACTTTGATTTCTTTAAAATACTGCATTGAAATATTACTTTTCTTGATTATTGAGGTTTTTTGGCGACCCCACCCAACCTGTCTTAAATTTTTCTCCCAAGGTGAGCGATTCACTTGCCTCATCCTAGTCTAGGTCCTGGGTATAACTGAATAAACAGTTGACTTCACACTCCAGTATCTACATTTGACAGTAGGGAAAACTGAAATCAAGGTGCAGAGAAGTAGAACACTTTATTCAAGGCGACACAACTAAGTGGTGTCAGATTTTGGAGCTTCTGGTATCTCAAACTTAGTATCTTAAGAAAGGAATTTATGCTTTAGCTAAGAATGACGAATAACACAAATAAATTAAATTCACAGGTAGGACAAAAATGTGGGCCAATTGTTTTAGAGGTTGCACTAAATTATGCATGATCAGCTACTTACATATGATAATACTGAAAAAACATGCCTCTATTGCCATCATTTTAAAAGATTTTATAATAATTAATTCAGCAAGCATTTATTCAGTACTTACCATGGAGCTTTTCCTCTGTTATTTACTTAGATTTTAAATTTAATTTTTTTGTTGAAGTGCAGTTGATTTACAATGTTGTGCCAATCTCTGCTTTACAACAAAGTGACTCAGTTATATACATATAGACATTCTTTCCTATATTCTTTTCCATTATGGTTTAACACAGGGTAAATATTGAATATAGTTCCCTGTGCTATACAGTAGGACTTTGTTGTTTCTTTTTTATTTAATAGAACTCGCAGTAGGCCATAAGATGACCTCAAAACATAGGTAATCAATTAATTTGTTAGATTAGCCTCTGGATAAACTAGCATTAAATGAAATGAATATGTTTTCAAGGCAGAGTCTACTGTCTGGGCCATCAGGGAAGCCCATACACACACACACACACACACACACACACACATACACATACACACACACACACACACACATATATATATATATATGAACACATGTTCTTGAATCTTAACCACTGGACCACCAGGGAATTCTATAGTTGCTACTTTCCTTTTTTTAGTTCTATTTTTTTCCACTTTTTTTAAAATTACACTTTATTTTGTATTGGAGTATAGCCACTTAACAATGTTGTGATAGTTTCAGGTGGACAGCAAAGGGTAGTTGCTATTTTCAATGAGTAATGGAAAAGACAAAAACAGGAACATATGTTAAAAGAAAAAAGAGGCATTGTTTCTAGGAAATTCTTTGTGTTTGTTCGAGTCATCTAAGGTTGCTTATCTCAGTCATTTCAAGCAGGTTTTTAATGAGCTATTGACCAACACTCCTAAAAAGCCCCTCAAAAAGCATGTCCTGCTATCAATGACTCATCATTAAACAAACATTCACTGAGCACCTAGCATGTACCAGGTTGTGTGTTAGATGCTGGGGATACAGAGATGTGGAGTCAAAGGCTGCTTTGAAGCATGGTGTAAGTGGGAGAAGGTCAACAGGCAAGAGTTCCAAGGTCTGTCAAGAGGATTCTTGGAAGACCTCTCAGAAGGGCCGGGACAGTGCCAGTTTGCAGCTGGGGTGTTTGAAAGTACCCAATAGATAACTCTGGCCAACCTGAAATGTGAATAACTTACAAAGACAAAACAAAGAAGTTGGCAGGTAAAGAGAAAAATGTTAACTTCACCCTTGAGAGCTGATACTGGAGAACATAGTGGCTGAGTTGGTAAAGAATCTGCCTGCAATGTAGGAGACCTGGGTTGGATCCCCAGCTTGGGAAGATCCCTGGGAGAAAGAAATGGCAACCCACTCCAATACTCTTGCCTGAAGAATTTCATGGATAGACGAGGACAGGCTGCAGTCCATGGAATTGCAAAGAGTCGGGACACAACTGTGCGACTTTCATTTTTTTTCAGTTTCATATGCCAACAAGGGAGCTTCCCAATCAGAATTAAACTGATCCACCCACCCAGCATCCAGGGACAGAGCCTGCCCCTGGAGCACTGGAAGACAAGGACTGGGGCAGCTTGTACTCAGAACGTTAGGGTTTAGACAATCCATGCCCACATATTGTCTGTATGGTATAAACAGTGTGGTGTAAATGTGTAAACATGTATGAATGAACTTTACTCCTTAAAGCTAATCCTTAGATTAATTAATCCTTAGATTAATCCTTAGAGGTGGTTAGTTAGCATTTGAACCCACATTCCAGAGAAGTTTAAGCACTACAAATGACATTATCTAAATCTATACCCAGAGGATGTTAATAAATATGTTAGAGATACTTTTTCATTGCCGAAAAGACTGGTATTTGGTGTGTGTGTGTGTGTGTGTGTATATATATATATATATATATATATATATAGCATGCTAGAAAGATTATACTGGCCTAACAGTCCTCACAGAAGTAAGGGAGCTCTCTTGGGTCTCTTCTATAAGAGACTCATTCATTAGGGTTTTACCCTAATGACCTAATCACCTCCCTAAGTTCCCACCTCCTACTACCATCACCTTGGGAGTTAAGTTTCAATACACAAATTTTCAGGGGACATAGTAGGGACAGAGGTTTGTAGTGTCATCTCTAGTTTCAACAGGTGAGCACAATTCACAGAGAAGTATTCAATCTATAAATATTTATTGGGCCATTAATATATAAATAGCAAATATACAGTAGTAACCCTAGATGGTAGATGGTATTTCCAAAGATAACCACCACAGTTTTCCAAGGGTAAATTTTTTTTCTGTATGCTATGTATATAGTGCCCAGAAACCAGGGGCCCCTTAAATATGTTTCTTATGTTCAGTAGATGATTAACCTCTGCATACATATTGCGTTTGAGAAGGGAATGGCAACCCACTCCAAGACTCCTGTCTGGAGAATCCCATAAACCCAATGCCTGACATGTGGTAGTTTCTCAATAAATACCTGCTGAATAAATAAAGGCATAAATCTAGAAGCATAATACCCCTCTGTATTAGCTAGCCATTGCTGCATAGCAAATTACCCCAGACATTAGCATCTTAAAACAATGATCATTTCTTTTTTTTTTTAAATTTTATTTTATTTTTAAACTTTACAAAATTGTATTAGTTTTGCCAAATATCTAAATGAATCCGCCACAGGTATACATGTGTTCCCCATCCTGAACCCTCCTCCCTCCTCCCTCCCCATAGCATCCCTCTGGGTCGTCCCAGTGCACTAGTCCCAAGCATCCAGTATCGTGCATTGTGTGATCATTTCTTATCTCTCAGTTTCTGTGAGGGAAAAAGTCAGGAAGCAGCGTGGCTGGGTGGTTCTGGCTCAAGGTCTCGCACAAGGTTGCAATCGAGGTGTCAGCTAGGACTACAGTCATTCAAAGCTTGATGAGGCAAGAAGACCCCCTTCCAAAAATACTCACGAGGTTGTTGGCCAGAGTTGCCAATTCTTTCTCATGTTGGCTTCCTCATAGGGCTGCTCACACAGGGCAGCTGGCCTGCTCTAGAGCAGATGATCATGATGATGCAAAAGAAAGGCCACATTGCCCTTTATGACCAAGTCTCCAATCACCATCACTTGGGCCTTATTCTGTTCATTAGAACCAAGTCACTAAGTTCAGCCACCACTTCAGGGAAAAGCATTACAAAATATCAGAGGATCACTGGGGACCATCCTGGAGGGTTACCTACCACACCTTGGGAATTGTTAACTGACTGCAAATAGCAGCCTCCAAATGCTCAGACAAATGTGTTCTTTGCTGTGAAAGTGGTTATAAATTGTTTATCAACCTTTCTCTTGTAGTTTTGCGAACATGGTAACACTATTACCTCTCTGCTTTTCAAATGCAAAGGGCACTTCAGCAGGTAAATGGACAGTGATAACAACTACTTTTGCACTGCAAAGATTCCAGGTAGGTTCAGACGAATTGCTTTAAGCAAGTTTTGGTTCCCATCTTTTTTTTAATTAAAAAAAAAACACTTTTTTTTGGCTGCACAGCATGTGGAACCTTAGTTCTGTAACCAGGGATTGAACCCACATCCCCTGTGCTGGAAGCACAGAGTCTTAACCACTGGACTGCCAGGGAAGTCCCTGGGTTCCTATCTTTGAAGCACAAGATTGTTCTTTGACTAGAATGCAAGCTCAGTTTGTATTTCTCAAGCCCATCTTCACCAATTCAGCAAAGCTAGATAGACCAGTTTGAACATTAAAAAGAAAAACTACTAATTCTGATAGCCCATTTTATTTAAACTCTTGGTCTAAGATGACCTGTAAAAACAAGCAAAGTATGAGGTTGCTGCAAACGTAATTGTGGTTTCAAGCCACAAATTTTAAATCATTATAACTAGACTCAAACACATCTTTATGAATCAAAATAGGAACCATTACAATCAACAGATTTTTGCCAACGAGAAATAAGTTTGTTTATTCCTGTAGCATAAAAATCTGTGCTTCACAAAAACAGAAATATAGACCAATGGAACAAGACAGGAGGTAAGAATATACAATGGGGCAAAGCCAACCTCTTCAACAAGAGGTGATAGGAAAACTTGACAGCTACATGTAAAAGAATGAAATTAGAAAACTTCTTAACACCACACACAAAGAGAAACTCAAAATGTATTAAAGATCTAAATGTAAGACCAGGAACTATAAAACTCTTAGAGGAAAACACAGGCAGAACAGTCGATATCATAAATCAAAGCAAGATCCTTTATGACCCACCTCCTAGAGTAATGGAAATAAAAACAAATGTAAACAAGTGGGATCTGATTAAATTTAAAAGCTTTTGCACAGCAAATGAAACTATAAGAAAGGTGAAAAGACAACCCTCAGAACAGGAGAAAATAATAGCAAATAAAACAACTGACAAAGGATTAATTTCCAAAATATACAAGCAGCTCATACAACTCAATACCAGAAAAACAACCCAATTAAAAAGTGGGAAAAGGATCTAAACAGACATTTCTCCAAAGGAGACACACAGATGGCTAACAAAGACATGAATAGATGCTCAATATTGCTCATTATGAGAGAAATGCAAATCCAAACTACAATGAAGTATCACCTCACACCGGTCAGAATGGCCCTCATCAAAATGTCTACACACAGGAGAGGGTGTGGATAAACACTTGCACTGTTGGTGGGAATGTAAGTTGATACAGTCACTATGGAAGCCGGTATGGAGATTCCTTAAAAAACTAGCAATAAAACCACCGTATAACCCAGTAATCCCACTGCTAGGCATATACCCTGAGGAAACCAAAATTGAAAAAGACACATGTACCTCAATGTTCACTGCAGCACTATTTACAATAGCTAGGACATGGAAGCAACCTAGATGTCCATCAACAGATGAATGGATAAAGAAGTTGTGGTACATATACACAATGGAATATTACTCAGCCATAAAAAGGAACACATCTGAGTCAGTTCCAATGAGGTGGATGAACCTAGAGCCTATTATACAGAGTGAAGTAAGTCAGAAAGAGAAAGATAAAGATCATATATTAACACATATATATGGAATCTAGAAAGATGGTACCACAGAATTTCTTTGCAGGGCAGCAATGGAGAAACAGACTCATGGACACGGGGAGAAGGCAGGAGAGGGTGAGATGTATGGCGAGAGTAACATGGAAACTTACATTACCATATGTAAAACAGATAGCCAAAGAGAGTTTGCTGAGTATCTCAGGGATCTCAAACAGGGTCTCTGTACCAACCTAGAGGGGTGGGACTGGGAAGGAGATGAGAGGGAGGGTCAAGAGGGAGGGGACATATGTATACTTATGGCTGATTCACGTTGAGGTTTGAAAGAAAACAACAAATTCTGTAAAGCAATTATTCTTCAATTAAAAAATAAATTTTAAAAATCAATGAATAATTTTAAAAAAATCTGTGCTTCAGGATTTGATTAAATTCTTGGAAAGCAATTTCTGCCTCCTGCTGGTTGTGGAAGCCTTTCCCCCACAAAACGTTGTCAAGATGCTTGAAGAAGTGGTGGGCAGTTGCCAAGAGGTCAGGTGAATAGGGCGGATGAGGCAAAACTTTTGCGCCAACCTAATATCACTATTATCAGGAATTTCTGATGGAAAGTGATTGGTGTTTGCCAAACAACAAAACATGGATTTGGTTCAGGGAAGGGTGGAAAAGTTTTTTTTTTTCTCTTGGGTCCAAAACATACACACTTCTGACACACACAAAAATCAAAGTAAGGAAAATTAAATGCTTTTTATTCATGAATTTGCCACACAGAGATATTGGGTGAGTTAGTCAGAGGCAAAAGTGGTCTCAGGTGAATATTTTCTAGTGGGTAAACATACATAGCCATTTGGTGGGATGGAGATAGGGGCCTTTTGTCTATTTTTAGCCCATTACATCTGCAGCCTCAGCCAGTGCCTGCACAACTGTGTTCAGTGGAAAGTCTCTTTGTGCTGAATCCAAAGCTTCAAAAGAAGCAATTAAATGTTCATGAGAAGTAAACATGGAAAAGTGGAAAAAGCAATTTTCTCCTTACAGATCATTTGAATAAAACTCGGTATCAAAGATGACTGAAGAGAAACTTTCCCAATGACGCTGTGGGTGTGAACATTTTCATAGAGATTTTCCCTAAAAACAGTTTTGCACAATAGCTGCCAAACCTGTCCCAGATGTTCCACATCAGTCTTCTGAGATGGTATCTTCACTGAGGTCAGCAGAAACTCTAGCTGAATTTCCTTAAATCCTGTACCTCCAAGACCAAATGCAACTTAGGCCTTAGGAATTTTGTACCATCTTGGCCAGTTCTGTGTGGCTGGTAACCTTAGCCACCAAAAAAAAAAAAAAAAATGCTTTTAAATCATTTCTATGTAGCATTTAGATTAAAATTTGTCCTTTGAAGTCTGCTTCCAGTTGGCATTTTGGATATCACTTAAATTGAATCTCTGCTTTTGTGCTCATATGTTGGGCCACGGGGCCATGGATTTTTTTTTTTTTTAAAACCAAATTTCATTTTAATATTGTTAAAACAGTAACACTAAAAAATGAGACTATGAGTATGCAGTGCCAAGTCAATCCAAATAGCAATTCTGATTTAGAATTGATAATGTGTAAGATCCTAACGGTAACTAGCTATTATAAACATATGTTCTGTGTCAAGACAAGCTCTCAGCTACAGAATTCTAAAAATCCTAAAACTCCATCTCCTAGGGTACCAGCAAGGAGGAAAGGGATTTTTAATCTGAGAGCAGAGTAGCAATGGAGTTGCTGGTTACCAGAGGAGGAATCTGAGTCATCACAGCAGGAAGGTTAAAGGACAGTGTATTACACAGAGTTCTATGGCTTCAGAGAACACTAGTCTAAACTATATTTTTAAAACTTTTTTCCCCCAGTCCTAAAATTCACCCAGGAGAAAGAGGCTGGTTTAACTGCAAAGCAGAGAAAATTGATCAGCCTGGAGGGCTGCACCTAGTCGGAGAGGTCGAATGGCATCTTGCTGATGACCTCCCCATTCTCATTGACTATGGTGTCGTAGGCCCAGCGGCGGTTGCAGCGGCAAGTGGGCCCGCACTTGGTGGAGTTACACTTGGGGCACGGGTAGAAGCAACTCAGGCAGTCTTCATCAAGGCAGTCACACAGGTCAGCCTCATTGAAGGTGAGCCTGCCCTTTTTGTCATACTTGTTGACTTTGCGTTTTACAGAAACAAACTCATTCTTCTTTGCCATTTGCCCTTTCTTGATCTGCTGCCTTACTTCAGGATTAAAGGTGGCTACCTGAGGCCCAGGATTTTGAAATGACAACCGTTTTAACTGCCGATCCACCTGTTTCATTTGCTTCAGTTCCATCTCACTTGGTTTCTCAGGAGAACTTTGACGTGCAGGTCTCTCTTGCATGGAACTGCTCTTTTCTGCTTGTTCACTCATTTCTGCTCACCTGGGGACACAAACAAAGTCAGCAACCATTTGTGGGAGCTCAGTCAACCATGAGGACGCTGGAGCTGGTAAAAGCCATTTCAGAATGGGCCTATTAAGTTTTTACTTCAAACCTGGCTTAAGTGGATAGGAGCAAGTTTATCAACACCAACAAATCTTTGGACCAAAGTGCTTTTATCAGATAGTATTTCCTTCTTTATTTAACCATCTCTTTTTTCTATAAAATGTTTAACCATGTTTGTCTAGACTAGTACTTCTCAAGCATTAATGTGCATATGAATCGTATTATGATTATGATTAACTAGATTATGATTCAGTTAGGACTGGGGTGGGGCCAGAGAGTCTACCTTTCTAATGTATGCCCAGATTATACTGATATTGCTAATTCCAAACCTGCTTTGAGTCTCAAGGGCCTAGAGCTGAACCAATAGTGATCAGGGGCAAAAATTGCTTTGCTTTAATAGAAACCCAGTTATTCTTCTTAGGTGAGTGGCCCTAGGATAGAAAAACAACAGGGTTTTATGTAAAGAATCTCTTTCTCTCCACAGTCCCCCCCCCTCGCCCCACCGCCCCCACACAAGGCAAACTCTTGACTTTTCCTCCAGCTAAATTGGTTTGAACAAAGAAAATACTGTTTGAACCACTTCAGATCAATAAACGTAGTCCTTGTTTCTAATGAGTGTAGTAAGTCATGGAAATTGGATGGGCATTTTTAGCAATTGCCTTTTCTCTTTAAAGCATCAGCACATTAGCTGTGGTTTATTTATTTCGCTTGAAGTGACCTCCAATTCTCCTCAGGAAACACTCACAAGCTACTTAGTGATTGGTTTTTAAAAGGCTTTCTTAAGTCAGTACATTCTCAAGGACTTTCAGTGTCGTTTCACCTCTCTCCATGTCTCACTGTCTCCGTCTGTAGGCTCTTCCCTCACCACTGCCCCCATCCCTCTGTTTCTCTCCTAATTGGCCCATGTCCTACAGACTCCACAAAGCTTCCCAAACTACTGATAATTGAAAGTAGAGAGGCAGAGGATGCCCATTTCTTTAAGGATGTTCTACCTAGCTTCAAGAAGCAAACTGGCCAAAAGGAAGAGAGAGGATGGGGCATCAGCTGTGAGAGGATCACCATACTAGAGAAAAATTCCCTTTGCTTCTCACTGGAGAGTTTCAGGCAGTTCCAGAGGACTGGCCACACTCTGTTTGATCCATACTACTAATTTCACACAACAGGTTCCCTTTTTTTTTTTTTTAATTTTATTTTATTTTTAAACTTTACATAACTGTATTAGTTTTGCCAAATATCAAAATGAATCTGCCACAGGTATACATGTGTCCCCCATCCTGAACCCTCCTCCATCCTCCCTCCCCATTCCATCCCTCTGGGTCGTCCCAGTGCACCAGCCCCAAGCATCCAGTATCATGCATCGAACCTGGACTGGCAACTCATTTCATACATGATATTTTACATGTTTCAATGCCATTCTCCCAAATCTTCCCACCCTCTCCCTCTCCCACAGAGTCCATAAGACTGTTCTATACATCAGTGTCTCTTTTGCTGTCTCGTACACAGGGTTATTGTTACCATCTTTCTAAATTCCATATATATGCGTTAGTATACTCTATTGGTGTTTTTCTTTCTGGCTTACTTCACTCTGTATAATAGGCTCCAGTTTCATCCACCTCATTAGAACTGATTCAAATGTATTCTTTTAATGGCTGAATAATACTCCATTGTGTATATGTACCACAGGTTTCTTATCCATTCATCTGCTGATGGACATCTAGGTTGCTTCCATGTCCTGGCTATTATAAACAGTGCTGCGATGAACATTGGGGTACTCGTGTCTCTTTCCCTTCTGGTTTCCTCAGTGTGTATGCCCAGCAGTGGGATTGCTGGATCATAAGGCAGGTCTATTTCCAGTTTTTTAAGGAATCTCCACACAGGTTCCCTTTTAGGTCTTCCTCGTCACTTGAACGATGTAGTGTCTACAGAGAGGGAAAAGCAAATGATTCCCCTGAATCTCTCTCTTGAATTGGATTTATTTGCCAGGATCTTTTTGAGTAAATACCCAGGACAGAAATAATCCAGTTTCATAATTTCTAAGTTACTCCAATGTCTTGGCAGGTCTAGAACATTTAGTTGTTTCGTTACTCTTATTCTTTGAGTTTTAATTTCATAGTTGACTATTTACCTTACTTTGGGGGCGGGGAAGGGTAGCAGCTACCTTTCTGATACATTACCCTAGGCAGAGGAGCCTCAGGCATCACACTGCCAGGGATCAGACACTAGCACTGTCTTCACCACTAACTATCTGACTTTAACTTAAGATGACTTCAGTTGCTTAACCTCAGTTTCCTCATCTGAAAATGGGGGTACTAATAGTACCTTCTCTATGGGTATGCTCTAAATTAGGTGCAGTGAGAACTTCAAAGATGATATAAGACCAGGTTTCTGCCGGCAAAGGTTGTCAATCTCCACTGGAGAGATCAAGTGTCTGCAGCTCACTGCAAGGACAGGGAAAGGTGCTCCAGTTCAGATTCGGAGAACCCTATGGGGGGTGGGGGTGGGGGTGGGGTTCGTAATAATCAAATATCAATAGAGGCATTCCTATTTAGAACTAAGGTTTTTATATTTTTTCTGCACCCCCCCCCAGTTTAGTGAGGTGCTCAGTCACTCAGTTGTGTCCAACTGTTTGCAACCCCATGGACTATAGCCCTCTAGGCTCCTCTGTCCATTTTCCAGGCAAGAATATTGGAGTGGGTTGCCATTCCCTTCTCCAGAACTAAGCTTTACATCTTAAAGAATGCTGGTTCATCCCCATAATGGTAAAAAAAAAAAAAAAAAGTGTGTGTGTGTATGCATGTGCAAATTTGCCACCATAATTCAGTCTAAAGCCACTATTTTTTTCCATTCATTCAACAAATATTGATCTGGAGTCTATCATATATGCTAGGAATTGTGCCCTATTTATTATAGTCACAATTGCACACACAAGTCCAGAGTCCTTCAAGCAGTGGCCTTTACAGAAATGAATGCTACTGCTGCTAAGTTGCTTCAGTCGTGTCTGACTCTGTGTGACCCCATAGACGGCAGCCCACTAGGCTTTGCCATCCCTGGGATTCTCCAGGCTAAAACACTGGAGTGGATTGCCATTTCCTTCTCCAATGAATGCAAGTGAAAAGTGAAAGTGAAGTTGCTCAGTCGTGTCTGACCCTTCGCGACCCCATGGACTGCAGCCTACCAGGCTCCTCCATCCCTGGGATTCTCCAGGCAAGAGTACTGGAGTGGGGTGCCATTGCCTTCTCCATACATGATACTAACAGGATATAAATCAAGTACAGTCCAAAACCAAGTTACTGAAGGACACAAAAGAAAATGTGAAAAAACAAGGGAAAGAGCTTGATGGCCTGGTGAAAAGAACATTTTGTGATAATTTTAAGTACTTTACTCATTCATATCACATGACAAATTCCATCTTTATGTGTGTAATGATTTCTATTATTTAATTTTACCAAACGAAAGGATGATCTGAGACATTTTCTACAAAGATACTTGTATGATTCACCATCTATCCTGCTTTTTCATTCCTATACCCCAAAATTATCCTCAGTATGAATAGGTTGAAACCACTTATGCCTTTGTGCATACATACCTGGTCTTCTTACATGGAATGGTTGCCCTGATTTTGATACGACTCTCTCTCATACTTCAATAAACCCTTTCCTTACATATTCTCTCGTAACAAAGACCTGCTCTAACTAAGTTGTTTACAATGTAACCACTGCCATCATTTACTTTACCTTTGCAATTATTTCTATCATCATGATATAATATATGACAATGTGTTTGGTATATGGAGGAAGCAAAGCTTCTATCAGATGTGCAACTAGAAATAAGTGACTTACAAATATGCATCTGAAATACAAAGAATAGAGATGAACTTCATGTATTTGAGATCCTCCTTCAGAGGCCTATCTCCGCTTCCACTCAGTTAATCAAATGCAGATAACTTCATGGACCCAATGATACCCAGAGCGATACAGAGGTGGGGGTAAAAAAGTCAGGACATCAGAGTAGCTGAGAGTTTCTGGGAAGTCTTGAGTATGCAAATTCAGATTTCACCTTGGCCTGGAAATATGCCAAGCACATTGGTAGAAGTCTGAAGATGTGACATGCCTGAGGATTGTGGGGATAGTTATGGTGTATATACTCATAACATCACACATGTCAGATACATTAAAACAATACAGAAACAAAAATGAATAAATTGGGGTAAAAATCTTTCACTCTTCAATTAAGCAAAATATCTGTGTAGGCCAATTGTAAGGCACAGTATTTGTTTTAGAAACAGGCATCAAGACTGGTGGAGAAACTCAAAGTTTAGTTATGAATAGCTGTGAACCAAACACAAAACTGATTCTCAATAAAAGAAAATAGAATCAGGTTACAATGAGACCTTTTACTGCAGGAGCACTGTAATAGCTCAATTTGCTGGACTACAAGTAAAATCACCAGGCAGCTGAACAAATGTGGCTATTTTATGTTCAGCTATGGCACACTCAAGACTTCCCTGGTGGTTCAGACGGTAAAGCGTCTGCCTACAATGCGGGAGACCCGGGTTCAATCCCTGGGTTGGGGAGATCTCCTGGAGAAGGGAATGGCAACCCACTCCAGTATTCTTGCCTCCCCCGCCCCCCACCCAAAAAAGGGGCTCAAAGAAATATTGGGCTTCCCTGGTGGCTCAGAGGTTAAAGCATCTGCCTGCAGTGCGGGAGACCCAGGTTCGGTCCCTGGGTCAGGAAGATCCCCTGGAGAAGGAAATGGCAACCCACTCCATTACTCCTGACTGGAGAATCCCATGGACAGAGGAGCCTGGTGGGCTTCAGTCCACGGGGTCGCAAAGAGTCAGACACTTTATTATATACTGGAGAAGAGATGATGTCATTTGGAGCAAATCATAAGAGACAGTGCCCATACATTAAAAAGTTGTTGAAAGGGTAAAGAGAAGGGGTTGAATTTAGACAAAGATCTGGTTATTTTGACAACTGGTATATAGTATAGTCTGTTTTTGCTGAATTTCACCAGCTCTTGCTTCTGTTTGTCTTCCTAAATAAAATTAGATGTGTTCCTGCAAGCAGAATTTAAGAAGGCTTCTGGTGAATTCTAGATTGTCTCTGAGAAATGTGTCCCTCATCACAAATACCTGGAGTGGGGGAGGATCCAGAAAGCTGCCATGCCCACAGAATTGCTTTTCTGTGCCTGCAAGGAATGCTGGACCAGTTCTACAAAGGAGGCCAGACAAGCGCTTACAAATAAGGCACAAGGTAGAGTTCCTAAGGGATCCAACTCTTTCTTTCTTCCCTCCTTACCCACCCTTCTTTTCTCCTCTGTTGACACTCTGCAGAAGGGAAGTGTAGAAGAATGTATTATTTGTTCACAATTTTTCCTTCTATTCTCTGTATTGTGCCATAGTTTCACTAGGTAAATCACACTTCTCCATCCCATTGACCTTGAAATTCGCCATATGACTTGCTTGGGCTAAGGGAAAATGGGCACAAGTGATCATTAATGAGTTCTGCGCTGAGATATTAAAGGGCATTGCAAATTTCTGCCAAGTTCTTCTTGTATTTCTGTCATCTGCCATGAGAAGTGCATACCCCAGGAAGCTGCTGACTGCAAAATGAGACACATATGAACAGACCTCAGTCTGATTCATAGCCTTAAGCAGAGCTGCCATAAGTGACCCACAGACACATGAGTAAGAACATCAGTGGTATCTTAGTCAACCACTAAGATTTAGGGGTGGGGTGTTTGCTATGCAGAAGCATCATAGCTTTAGAGGAATAACACACGAGGGTAACAGCCATTTACTTGAGACTCACTCCTTGCCAAGCACCACTAACATTAGCTCCTTTAAATCTACAAAATTTCCTTCTGAGATCTGCTAATGCTTCCATCTTTCATGAAACATCTGCTCAGAGAAGGCAAGGACTCATAGCTAACAAGAGGCTGAGCCAGAAACTCAAATTCACGTGTACCCACACTCAAATATTGCATTGGCCAAAAAGTTCATTTGGGTTTCATTTTGGGTGACATTTCATGGAAAAACCAGAATGAACTTTTTGGCCAACCCAATACAATGATTGTTCCATGGCTTTTTCCTATTTTTCCTGCAGTTGAAACCACAGGTGATAGCAACAACCACCACATAAAGCACAAGTTCACTCTTTTATGAAGGGCACTTTCCTGGGTCTTTTTTCAATCCAATTCCTAATTGGGATACTTAAGTTCTGTGTAGTTCTGCTCTAGATTGAATCATAGCCCATGAGATTTGAAATGGTAAGTCTTCAGTTCGGAAAATATCGTGCTTTATTTTTTTTTTTTTTTAAATTTTATTTTATTTTTAGACTTTACATAACTGTATTAGTTTTGCCAAATATCAAAATGAATCCACCACAGGTATACATGTGTTCCCCATCCCGAACCCCCCTCCCTCCTCCCTCTCCATTCCATCCCTCTGGGTCGTCCCAGTGCACCAGCCCCAAGCATCCAGTATCATGCATCGAACCTGGACTGGCAACTCGTTTCATACATGATATTTTACATGTTTCAATGCCATTCTCCCAAATCTTCCCACCCTCTCCCTCTCTCACAGAGTCCATAAGACTATTCTATACATCAGCGTCTCTTTTGCTGTCTCGTACACAGGTTTATTGTTACCATCTTTCTAAATTCCATATATATGTGTTAGTATACTGTATTGGTGTTTTTCTTTCTGGCTTACTTCACTCTGTATAATAGGCTCCAGTTTCATCCACCTCATTAGAACTGATTCAAATGTATTCTTTTTAATGGCTGAATAATACTCCATTGTGTATATGTACCATAGCTTTCTTATCCATTCATCTGCTGATGGACATCTAGGTTGCTTCCATATCCTGGCGTGTGTTGTGCGCATGCATGCTTGTGAGGTCGTCCGCAAGCATGTGCGGGTGCCTGAGCGCGAGCATGGGTGCGTGGGTACGTATGTGCTTGCGTGTGTGGGTGCGTGGCTGCGTGCTTGGCCGCCTGCGTGCATAAGCGGGTGCCTGAGTGCGTGTGTGCATGGGCGCCTGTGTGCGTGGGTGCCTGCATGACTGCACACATGCATATTCAGCCATGTCCCAGTCTTTGAGTGTAGCCTGCCAGGCATTCTCCAGCCGAGCATAGCCATTTCCTTCTCCAGGGCATCTGCCTGGCAGGGATCACCTGAGGTCAATTCCCATACAATTGGTAATCCTGGCTTCCCCCAGCCCCCAGCAGTGAAACCTGCCAACGTGTCCGTCCTGCCTGCTTGCTCCTGCGTTGCACACGATGGGATGTTCCAGGACCTTGCTGGAGACAGGCAGGGTCCTCCATCAGGTAAACCATGATGTCTTCATCTCTGTCGCTGACTTAGGGCCCTTTCTTTGGTCGTGAAACTGGGCAAGTGAGGCCTTGCTGGCCTGTGGGATGCAGCAGAACAGTAGTCTTGGGCTAGGAATCCTTAATTTGGGCATAAATGTGTGTTTTTTAATTTTTATTTAGTTAATATTTGGTTGTGCTGGATTTTTGTTGCTGCTCAGGGGCTTTCTCTAGTTGGGGAGAACTGGGGCTTCTCATTGCAGTGGCTTCTCTTGCGGAGCACTGGTTCTAGGGCACGTGGGCTGAGTAGTTGTGGTTCACCGGCTTAGTTGCTCCAGGGCATACGGACAGGGAGGGATTGAACCAGTGTACCTGCATTGGCAGATGGATTCTTTTCCACTACGTCACCCGGGAAGTCCAGTTTGGGCATAAAAATGTGACATCATTCATACCCAAACTGCTAAGATCTGTGAATATTTTAATTATTGCACAGTAGGGTGTGTTGCCCAATCTCCTTGCAGAAGATTATACAGATGGTGTTTTGTCAAACTACTTCCATTATATTAAGGTGCTCTGTGGAAAGAATATTCACTAATCAAAACAGTTTGGGAATACTGGATTAAATAACATTAAGTAGAAGTCTTTACTGAAAAACTCTTGTCATTAATGTGCTAATGGGGCAGTGAATCCTTGTGTCAATAAGGATATGCTAGGTTATGCTGCAACAAAAATTGACTCTAAAATTTCAGTGGCTTATATCAGCAAAGGTTTATTTTACTAGTCCTGCCACACATCATCTTCTCTTTGGGACCTAGGCTGAAGCAACTGACTATTTTTCATTTGTTAGTATTCAAGAGAAATTTATCTTTAGTTTTACAGAGAATAAAGTGCACAGGTCTTATGATTTTCTGTGTAGATGTGCAGGGAAGTTAATGCCCGTGGGACAAACTCTGATCAGTGTAGAGACAGGAGACAGCAGAGAGTCAGCAGCTAAGTTCCCTATGCGTTTCCTCTCTGATGGATTGTAATGGGGCACAGTTCTTTCTTTTCATCTTGGTACCTGGTGGACACACCTGAGAGAAGCAGCTGTTTCTCTCATAGAGTTTGATGGAAAGTTTGTTGGGAAGTAGTGACCAGTATCACAGGACATCATCTTATTTTTGAATATTTATTTATTTATTTGGCTGCTCGGAGTCTTCGTTGTGGCACGTGGGATCTTTAGTTGTGGCGTGTGAACTCTTCTTTGCGGCATGTAGGATCTAGTTCCCAGACCAGGGACTGAACCCAGGCCCCCTGCTTTGGGAGTGTGGAGTCTTAGCCACTGGACCACCAGGGAAGTCCCTCACCTTGTATTTGAATCTCCCTCTTTTCTCCTCACTTTAGCTGCCATGGATTATACCTCCCATGAAAGCTTTAGCATTTAAACCTTTCTTCAGGCTCTGTTTTCCAGGGAACCCAGGATAACACAGTGTGGGAAAATACCAGGGCTTTCTGGTCTCATAGACCAGTGGAATTGTGCTATGTTAGGCCTCCTTGGTATTTCTCCATCTCACAAAGTACACACTCAGCTTTGCACATGCTGTTTCTCTATATGGAACATTCTTCTTTCAGACATATGCATGGTTTATTCCCTCACCTCCTTCAGGTCGTTGCCCAAATATTACCTACTTACTGAGACCATCCCTTCTCTCCTATTTAAATTTGCACACATATACTGCACTGTATTCCTTCACCCCTCATTTATTTTATTTATTGTTATTTCTAGAATAATAGCTGCTATTATATCTCATCATTCTTGGTAAGCTCCATGAGAGGAAAAGCATTCAGTAAGTATTTGTGAGGCAGCTGGATGGGTGGATGGGTAATGGATGAATGGATGGATAGAGTGATGGATGAATAGATGAACAGATGGAGCAGTTGGTGATAAGGAGCTGTTCTTTTTCATGGTTCAGGATCTCTGTAAACATGGTATAAAAAAACTCCAAATGAACTTCAGTTTCAGGATTCCTGGGCAGTTCAGAAAAGAACTGTTGAATCAAACTGTGCTGAATGTTTTCTTCAGTTACTCTCATCAATGGTAGGGCTAATCAATTTTGGAAGGCATCCTAGTATGCCTTCCAGTCTCATTAGGCTGTTTGAAACTATTGATGTCCGAATATAGCACTCTTATCCCTTCTTTTTCATCATTAATTAATGGATTAAATGTCCACTATAGCAGTGTTATGGAGAAGGCAATGGCACCCCACTCCAGTACTCTTGCCTGGAAAATCCCATGGGTGGAGGAGCCTGCTAGGCTGCAATCCATGGGGTCGCTAAGAGTCGGACATGACTGAGCGACTTCACTTTCATTTTTCACTTTCCTGCATTGGAGAAGGAAGTGGCAACCCACCCCAGTGTTCTTGCGTGGAGAATCCCAGGGATGGGGGAGCCTGGTGGGCTGCTGTCTATGGGGTCGCACAGAGTTGGACACGACTGAAGTGACTTAGCAGCAGCAGCATAGAAGTGTTAAAATCTAGCCCAGGAAGAAGGTGGTCCTGGACTGTTGGCTAGCTGCATCTCATTCCATCTGATACTGCTGAGGCCTGGCCATCAGTGTGCATTTGAGGGAGACAACAGAAACCCACCGATAAGACGGCTGGAGAGCTTGCTAAGTTTAAAGGCATCCGTTAATGAACTCTCGTTTTTAGCAAAATGGAAGTTTGTTCTTTAAAAATTTTGTTTTGAATTACTAATTTATGTAGAGATAAAAGAATGCTTAGGGTTTAAGACAGATCAGCTTGTGTTCACAAAATCATTCTACGTATATTAAGATGAGGAAAGGCCATCTGTTTGTCTAGAAGAGAATTGACTAGCTTTTGAGTACCTTGTAAATTGGCAAGTGATGAACCATTTTAATTGGGTTGCTTTAGTTATGTCTACAGTTTATTTAGTATTTTAACTATTTATAAGGCATGCTGTAACGTTGGGAAATGAGTATAAACCCTAGTTTGGGTGGTATCTAGATGTTTGTAGCCCTTGTTTAGTACCTATAATTCTAACCATAAGAGCTTCTACTTAGTATTTATGATGATCCAGGAATCACATTCAATGCTTTCAGTATGCTGTTTTTTCTTCACAGCAATCTTAGGAGCGAAATATTATTATCCCCATTTTAAAGCTCAGGAAACTACCATTTAATGGGGTTTAAAGCCAGGGTCTTACAGCCATTAAGGATCACAGGCATGGCTTTACCATGTTTGTAGTTCAGTTGCCCAGTCATATCCCACTCTTTGTGACCCCATGGACTGCAGCACGCCAGGTCTCCCTGTCCCTCACCATCTTCCGGAGTTTGCCCAAGTTCACGTTTATTGCATCAGTGATGCCGTTCAGCCATCTCATCCTCTGACACCCTCTTTGCCTGCCCTCAATCTTTCCCAGCATCAGGGACTTTTCTAATGAGTTTTCTGTTTGCATCAGATGACCAAAGTACTGGAGCTTCAGCTTCAGCATCAATCCTTCCAGTGAATATTCAGGCTTAATCTCCCTTAAGATTTACTGGATAGTATACAGTATACTAACACATATATATGGAATTTAGAAAGATGGTAATGATAACCCTGTATGCAAGACAGCAAAAGAGACACAGATGTATAGAACAGTCTTTTGGACTCTGTGGGAGAGTGTGAGGGTGGGATGATTTGGGAGAATGGCATTGAAACATGTATAATATCATATGTGAAATGAATCGCCAGTCCAGGTTCGATGCATGATACAGGATGCTCAGGGCTGGTGCACCACGATGACCCAGAGGGATGGTATGGGGGGGAGGTGGGAGGGGGTTCAGGATGAGAAACACATGTACACCCATGGCGGATTCATGTTGATGTATGGCAAAACCAATACAATATTGTAAAGTAAAAAAAAAAAGTTTGACTGGTTCGACCCCTTGAGGTCCAAGGGATTTTCAGGAGTCTTCTCCAGCACCACAGTTCGAAGGCATTAATTCTTTGGTGTTCCGATCTCACAGCCATACATGATGGCTGGGAAAACCATAGCCTTGACTATATGGACCTCTGTTGGCAGAGTAACGTCTCTGCTTTTCAACACACTGTCTAGGTTTGTTATTGCTTTCCTGCCAAGAAGCAACTGTCTTCTGAATTCATGGCTGCAGTCACTATCTTCAGTGATTTTGGAGCCCGAGAAGAGGAAATCTGTCACTACTTCCACCTTTTCCCCCTCTATTGGCCATGCAGTAATCGGGCTAGAAGGCATGACCTTAGTGTTTTGAATATTTAGTTTTAAGCCCGCTCTTTGACTCTCCTCCCTCACCCTCATCAAGAGGCTCTTTAGTTCCTCTTTGCTTTCTGCCATTAGAGTGATATCATCTGCATATCTGAGGCTGTTGATGTTTCTCCTGCCTATCTTGATTCAGACTTGCAACTCATCCAGCCTGGCATTTCTCCCCATGTGCTCTGCATATAGGTTAGACAGAGTGACAGCAGACAGCCCTGTCATACTCCTTTCTCGATCTTAAACCAGTCAGTTGTTCCATACAGGGTTTTAACTGTTGCTTCTTGACCTGCATACAGGTTTCTCAAGAGACAGGTAAGATGGTCTGGTATTCCCATCTTTCTGAGAGCTTTCCACAGTTTGTCATGATCTATACAGTCAAAGGCTTTCGTGTAGTCGATGAAACAGAGATAGCTGTTTTTCTGAAATTCCCTTGCATTTTCTATACTCCAGCAACTGTTGGCAATTTGATCTCTAGTTCCTCTTCTTTTTCTAAACCCAGCGTGGACATCTGGAAGTTCGTGATTCACCTAATTCTGAAGCCTAGTATTCAACATTTTAAGCATGACCTTACTAGCATGGGAAATGAGTGCAATTGTCTGATGGTTAGAACATTCTTTAGTACCACCTTTCTTGGGAATTGGGTTGAGGATTGACCTTTTCCAGTCCTGTGGCCACTGCTGGGTCTTCCAGATTTGTTGACATAATGAATGCAACATTTTGATGGCATCCTCCTTTAGAGATTTGAATAGTTCTTTTGGAATTACATCGCATCCACTAGCTTTATTAACAGCAGTGCTTCTTAAGGCCCGCTTGGCTTCTCACTCCAGAATGTCTGGGTTTGGGTGACTAACCACACCATTGTAGTGATCCGGTTCATTACCATTCTTCCGTGTATTCTTTCCATCTCTTCTTGATCTCTTCAGCATCTACTAGGTCTCTACCATTTTTATCCTTTATTGTGCCCATCTTTGGGTGGACTCCATGCTTGCAGACTCCTGAATCCAAGCTCTGGGGTTTGAAGAAAAAGGGAAAAGGCTATATAAAAAGTGTTGAGTTCTGAACTCTCAAGTGATAAAATTTAGATGATTCAATACTACTGACATACTTCTAACCCTGGTAGAATCCACCTTGTTCAGGAGGAGGGACACATGCATGCACACACACACACACATGCACACATACATACAAACAATAACACAGAGATACACTTTTATTTATATGCACATACACCTACACACACACCAGCCCTTAGCCATTCACACCAGGGCAATTAGCAGACACTCGTATTCTGGGATCCTTCAGGCTGAGAGCCAAGTTAAAAGACAGACCAAATGCATAATGGTTTTGAGCACCAATCTGTAAAGGTAATAGCATTTCCAATGGAAATCAGAAATATGGTACCATTTAACTCAGATCTACATGTGTGACTACTTCTATAATCATCAACATACAAATCAGTCCTACTTTAGTGAAGTAGACAGTAGAAATGACAAAAATAATCCTGGTGCCAGTTCTACTCCCTCAGTAAGAAACTGTTGCATTAAGATTGGAAGGACAGCATCAGAAGCACATATCTAAATCTTAGTTTTCCTCAGCTGCAACATATCTTGGTCCAGACCTGTTTGTGCAATGGGTGTTCTACTCTATTTCTAGTGCCAAAGTACCAGAGGCTTGAGCACTGCTCCCAGTCTTCTATTCCAACAACATTGTCTTCTTCAGCTCTCATGTGTGGTCCAATGCATGCAGTCCAGTGCTTGTCTCTGCACTTGGACTTTCCTTCTGATCCAGTGTGGAATTTGTGGAACAGATCTTGATTGCCTCACTGGCCTTCAGGCCTCTCCCAAATTTGACTTTACATATTAGATTTCCATTTGGGCTTGGGGTAAACTACTTTTCTTGTTATTTGGCTATCAGACATGCTGCTAAATCTCTCTAGGCTTGGCCTGGTCTAGCCTAGCCTTTGTTTAGCCTTCCTGGGATCAGCAGCCTTCTCTGGCTTCCCAAGCATCCCAGGAATGCTTCCAGGATACCCGTGCTTGTTGAATGTTCAGTATCTGTCCTGTCCTCTGAATGTAAACTCTTTATTCAGCACTCACTGTAGCAATTCACACGGGCCCCTCCATGTTTGGTTCAGTTCAGTAGCTCAGTCAAGTCCGACTCTTTGTGACCCCATGAGCTGCAGCATGCCAGGCCTCCCTGTCCATCACCAACTCCCAGAATTTACTGAAACTCCTGTCCATCGAGCCAGTGATGCAATCCAACCATCTCATCCTCTGTTGTCCGCTTCTCCTCCCACCTTCAATCTTACCCAGCATCAGGGTCTTTTCCAATGAGTCAGTTCTTTGCATCAGGTGGCCAAAGTATTGGAGTTTCAGTTTCAGCATCAGTCCTTATTCAGGACTGCATATTCAGGACTGATTTCCTTTAGGATGGACTGGTTGGATCTCCTTGCAGTCCAAGGGACTCTCAAGAGTCCTCTCCAACACCACAGTTCAAAAACATCAATTCTTCGGGGCTCAGCTTTCTTTACAGTCCAACTCTCACATCCATACATGACTAGTGGAAAAACCGTAGCTTTGACTAGACGGACCTTTGTTAGGAAAGTAATGTCTCTGCTTTTTAATACACTGCCTAGATTGGTCATAACTTTCTTCTAAGAATCAAGCATCTTTAATTTCATGGCTGCAGTTACCATCTGCAGTGATTTTGGAGGCCCCCCCCCAAAAAAGAAGTCTGTCACTCTTTCCCCATCCATTTGCCATGAAGTGATGTGATCAGCTGCCATGATCTTAGTTTTCTGAATGTTGAGTTTTCTGAATGTTGAGCACCTCACGTGGGGCCTGCCATGGAGAAGATGATAAATAAGTATTTGTTGACTAAATAAGTGAATGTATATTTATTTACTTTGTTTGCAGGTACATGACACTTAGGATGTGCCTGGAAATATTGTAAGGATTTTATGCACATGAAACTCATTGAAATGTTTTTTAACATGCCATGTATCGCACTAGACTGTTTGTTCTTTGAGGACAGAATTTGTGCTGATCTCTAGTACAGTATCTGACAATATATTTTGATTACATGAAAACATCTATACTTTTAATTGTTAAAATTACATTTCTGAATCTATGTCTTTCTACTCTGAGCAACATAAAAACACACATCTCTTAACTTGTAAATGCTCATGTTTAAATGGGAAAAAAACAAAAACAAAAACAAATGGACCGTTTCATGGCCAAATTCTTAATTTTATTTTCTTGCTTGACAATTTCTGTTGCTATATAGTTTCATATTCTGTTATTTTCCTTTGCTTAGCTATCTATTGCTGTATAATGAATTACCCCCAAATTCAGGGTAATTTTATATATACTAAAATTTAACCTTGCTCACCACTGTGTGGGTCAGACATTCAAGGAAGTTTCAGCTGAGCAGTTCTCACTGGGGTCTCTCACACAGTTGCAGTCAAGTGTCCGCTGTGCCTACAGTCATCAGAATCTCAGCTGCGGTGGATATCCATGATGGCTTGCACAAGCCTGGCAGCTGATCCCGGCTGTCAGGTAGGACTGCAGTTTGGGTTGTCCACTGGAGTACCTACACCTGTCCTCTGCATGTGTCCTGGGCCTCTCAGAGCATGGTGGCTGGGTCCCAGGAGAGAGCTATCCAGAGAGCGGGTATTCAGAGAGAACTAAGCAGAAGCTGCCAGGCTTTGGAAGTCATGTAGCATCACTTCTCCTAAATTGTATTTCTTCCAAATAAGGCCAGCCCAGGTTCAAGGCAGTAGAAGGGGAGAATTAGACCCTGCCAATTTATGGAAGGAGTGTCAGAGAATTTGTGGCCATCTTTTCAGACATCCACAACAAGGTGAGCCCTGAACTGATGAATGAAAAAATAATGCCTATGTACGCATGTTTGGAAAACATGCTCTCCCAAATTCTCACTTCTGCAAAAATTTGGATTCTTCTTTGCTTTTTGTCTGCACTGTGTCACCTGTGGGATTTTAGTTCCCTGAGCAGGATCAAACACAGGCCTTTGGCAGTGAGAGCTTGGAGTTCTAACTACTGAACCACCAGGGGACTCCCTGCATTTATTCTGAAGTGTTATTAGGTCCAAAATTAAGGCACTGTTTTTTATCACAAGAAAAGGTCTACTTATACAAACTTCTGGGCATAAGGTGAAAGGAAGGAAAAAAGAGAAATAGAATGAAAGTCAGAGCTGACCCCTACTTACCTGGTAGGATCCACCACTCCAGATATTTCCTCCTTCATCTGTTTCCATACTTGAAATCCCTCCAGTGAAGGCTTCTACCAAATCTTAAGACAACACTCACTGCGATATAGATAACACATAGAGAAGAATAGCATTTTAGTCTTTTGAAACTATTACCCCTTGGGTGTTAAAGTGTGAATGAAGAGGCCCTGTTGGTTGAACATAGATTTGTTCTTATAGGCATGATCAAAATTCTGGGAAAATTTAAAATTTTGCAAGAAAAAATGAAAAAGAACTCAGTTATTGAAGTGGAACATCCTTGTATTTGTCATCCTACAAAGGTTATATTTATGAACTGAACTTCCCATTCCCTTTAGTGATTTGGTAAATCCCAAAGCAGTGTCAAGATAAACAATAAATTGCATCTCAGAAGCAATGAGTAAACCTTAAACAGGAATGGATCCGTTCATGTCATCATCTGATATATGGAGACAGCTACTCTACAGTATTTATTGGTACTTATCTCTTGAGGTAACACCTTCAACTCAATAGTTCTTTTCTATTTTTAATGTCCTTCTGCCATAACCTGTTCTTACATCCATTTTTCTTACTGAACATAGATTTGTGCAGAGGCTTGAGTGTTTTTCTAGGTTATTTTTTTTTCCTCCATAGGAACAGATTGTATTTCATTTGAAGTGTGTTAAGTTGCATCAGGCTTTACAGATTGGCAGTGTACCTTCATTTTGGACACAAAGGAAGCCATTCTCATGTCTGCTGTGTGAAAACTGAAACTTGGGACTTATGTATTTTTAAATTATTGTGGTAGAAAACACGTAACATTAAGTCCACCATCTTAACTATTTTTAAATGTACAGCTTCAGTAGTGTTAAGCATGATCACATTACGATATAACCTTTTGCATCCTTATGTACTTTTTTGTGTGTGTACATCTTGGTCAGAGAAGCAAGTAGCCTCTCGCCCTGTGTAGACAGGCTTGATCTGTTGCCTCAGGCCTCAGACATGGTTGAATGGGGAATTTAGAATTAGGTGTTGGACCTGTAAGAAACCAGGGAGGCATTAACTCCGTTGGACCCACTGTGCATTAGAGGCAGACATGCCATTTTTTGGTTGTTATGAGGTGACAGGATGGGGTATTATCTTTATTATATCACTGCTTAAGTTTCAGGACACTCTGTGCAAGGGTCAAAATGGTCACTTGTGCCCCTAGTGTTACTGCTGTGAAACTCTCAGACAGCTTGCACCGTTTTGCTTTTATCCATCAGTGGATTGGTAAGACTCATCTGCGGGTGACAAAGCCAGAATATACACATGTAATTTCCAAAGCTCAGACCCTTCAGCTAAACCACGTCTTACTACCAACAGTTCAAAAGGACCCAATAAATGCATTTTTAGGTGCTGATGTTCAGAAATCTGCATGTTAATAGGTTCTGAAGTTAAAGAGTTGCCGGGAGCCGGCATATTGCATATTGAGTGAGGATCTGTAATAGCTCAACTGGAATTCTATCACTGCCTGGAGCCAGCGTGAGGCACTCCGCCCATGACAAAGGTCATGAGGAAGGAGGCTCGGCATACGCAAAGGCGGGATCGAGCCTCAGGAGTCCCCCTGGAAATTCTCGAGCATCTACCCCCAAAACCAGAGTCTGCCTACTTTCTGCTTTGTGCTTTCACCTACACCTCTGACTTTACGGGGGGCTGTCCCCCACCACCTCTTTCGGAGAAGGAGTTAACTTACAGCTCCAGTTAATAATTCCTAGGTGTGACAGTGTTTAACCTACAAACTCCTTTGGAAATCCTCTAGCCTGCCTGGACAGGCTTGTCCGGCCACATGTGATTGCTCACAGCCTCCCAACTGTGAGAGGCACGAGATGCTTTAAACCTTCTAAAAACAGGTTCTTTAGAAAAGTTAGAAAATTATTAGTATAAGTGTAATGGGCTGATTAGAAATCGTATTGGTGAAGGGTTTTTCATTTGTTGAGCCAATGTTTACTGCTAAGTCTCCACATCCCCTGCCCTTATACACATTAATGAATATATAGAAGACATAAGTATTAACCTTTGATATTAATCACGTTAGACCTTAGGCTAAGTAAATTCTTTCCTTAACTAAAACCCACTACACCCTCACCCTATAGGAATGTAACTTTATTTGGGTGGCGTCTGTTTTAAGAATAATCACCCCTGGAGAAATAAGTGTCCTGGTTGACTGACCGCTGTCACAAGGAGAGGGTCGTAAATTGTCAGCAGGCCCCCCGGCCAGAAGATGATGTAACACCCCTAAGACCTCTGTATACATTTGTATGAAGCACCTGACTTTGATAAAAGTCAGGACTGCTGACCCCGCGTGACTTTTGCATAACACCTCAGTGTATAAAAGTAGACCATGGAAAATAAAGAATGGGGATCAGTTCCTCGAAAGACTGGTCTCCCCATGTCTCTCTCTCTCTCTCACTCTGGTTGAGTCTCCATCTGGAGCGCGGAACCCACCATGCTTACTAATTATGCCTGGGCTTCTAAGATCCAACCGGGGAGGCCTCAGTGTCTCCTCTCCTTCGGGAGAATGGAAGGACGCCTGCGGCCTACGTAAGTGGTGCAAGCTTCTTGTCTTGAAGTTTTATTGGTCCCCCGCGTAAACCAAGCTACTCAGCCTCTTTTCTCCACTGAATTTTCCTACTGAGCTATCCTTATTCTATTCCTTAATTAACGTTTAATTAAGCAGTTGTTCCCTGACCCTCGCCTAGCCGTCTCTCCTTCGAATACCCTGGATCAGCTGGGGCTGGACCCCGGCAAAGAGTGTTGGCTTGTGACTCCCCTGGAAAGTAATTTTCATTGTTCGAAACCTTACCAGCCAATGAAGTAAGAGTTGTTCCTATTTTTGACATGCCAGTGATCAAATGATAGATATGAAACTGTATGAATTTTAGATTGCAACTGGTGACCTCAATTTTGCAATATCAGTAAATGATTTCTTTGTGTTCTAGAGATATTTTATTAACTTTTTCTTTTGAAAAATTTTAAACCTAACAGAAATGTTGCTAGCGTAAGTACGATGAATTCCTGATGGCCGGTACCTAGATCCACCAGTTGTTAACATTTTGCTGTGTTTGCTTTTGCTCTCATTCAACGTGTATTTTCTTTATTGAGGTGAAATGTACTATATAAAATTAACCATTCTGAAGGGAACAATTCAGTAGCATTTGGTACATTCATAATATACTCATTTACATTTAGGTCCAAAGCATTTTAATTACCTCAAAATAAAACCCATATCCAGTAAGCAGTTACTCCTCATTTGCCTTCTGCTCAGCCCCTGGCAACCATGAGTCTGCTTTCTGTCTCTATGGATTTGCCTGTTTTGGATATTTCATATAAGTGGAATCATACAATATGTGACCTTTTTGTGTTTGGCTTCTCAGTGTAATATGCTCGGGCTTCATCCATAAGGTAGTGTGTATCACTACTTTGACCGCAGACACTTTTCACTCAACATCCTCCTGCTCCCACTTCACCTTACAAACAGACTGGATAGGAACTTGTGGTCTTGAAACTGAGCCAGACTCTGTGGGGCCTTCCTGGCAACATACCCTCCATGTCTCCTACCTCTTGTTTGTAAAAAGGATTTAGCCTCTTAGACCTTCCCCACGTTCCAAAGAGTATATTTAATCAGAGAAGTGAGAAAATACAGAAACAACAACAATAGCAGTCAAGCAAGACAAAATTACAGTAGTTTAACAATAAAATAAAATCGAAGACCTTTAGTTCCTCCTTAAGGGTTATAGATAATATCCTGAGCCATACCTTGAATTGTTTTTGAGGATACTAAAACCCTACCAAGTGTAAGAAAGTAACTGCATGCTGACCACAAACATGTAGACCCCAGACTGGTAGGAACCAGAAGGTTGATGATGTTAACTTCCAATATACCACTCAGTGACCTCACCACAACGAATTCGAAGAATGTCCCCGAACTGATCATGCACCCTACAACCTTCAAACATAATAATGTTGCCTTAGAAAACCCTTCTCTGAAAGCCATCAGGGGGTTCATGTCTTTTGAGCATGAGCTACCCATTCTCCTTGCTTGGCCCTGCAATAAACACTGTCCTTTCCTTCACCCAACCCCATGTCAGTAAATTGATTTTGCTGCAAGGCAGGCAAGCAAACCCAAGTTTGGCTCAGTAATCATCTCTTAAGTCCTGTCCCATAGTTTTGTTCTTTTTTTTTTTTTTTTAATCAAGTGCTCTTTGGGGAAAGGGTGGCTGTTTATTCAAGTATATGTGTGTCGTATCCCATAGACTTATTTAATAGTTTAAATGGACATAAAGAAGAAAATACCCAAAGATAATCACACTAAATAGCTATATCACTCTGGATATGTCACTTAATCTCTCTTACACTTAGTTTCTCCACAACGAGACTGGATCCAAGCCCTAAGAGTCATTGTAATGAAAATTGTATGACTCTATTCCCCAGACATTCTAGCTTATTTGTTCCTTAACCTGTTATTCCAGGGAGCTACTTTTTCTCTGTGGTATATTAAAGTAAAACTGATATCAATGAACCACTGGGTGTGTGATCCTGGAGGTTATAAACTATAGCTTGGATGAGTTTACAATTCAATTGGAGCTAAGAAATAGGTGAGCATGTGACAACAGGGGTATTTATAACCAGAGGACAAATATTGTTAAGAGGAATTTAATATTCATTGTTGCACAACATACGTACCCTGTAGAGAAACTGGTAAAAGTGCCAACAAGAAATATCAGTCTGCCCTCGGCTTCACGTGTCACTGCCCTCTTTGATTTGATCAGTCATCTGTGGGTCAAATGGCTACAGGATGCTTCTGGAAAGCAAGTGGCATTTTAAAATTAAAGCTTACCTAGCTGGTACACCAGACAGAACATTCTCTCTTAATTTTAGTGCTCAATTTGTTTTTATTTGTCCCAAACTTTTATTATAAAACTTTTCAAACACACAGCAAAATGGAAAGAATTTTACAGTAAACCTCTATATACCTACCTCCTAGGATCTACTGTCAACATTTTACTGTACTTGTTTTATTATATATTTATCCATTGTTCTATCCATTCATTGATCCATCTTTTTTTTGGGAAGGATTTTGAAGTAAATTACAGATGTCCTTATGCATGTCATTAGAATTTTAGGCTTTGTTTATCAGTTTTTCTTTTGATGTAAAATATATATGCAATCAAATATGTAAATCTTAAAGTATGCATTCATTGAGTTTTGACAGCTACACACAACTGGTTAATCCAAAATCCTATCAAAGCAGATAATGTAGCATTTGTTTTTTTATTTAATTTTTATTATAAATATGTTGTTCTCAAAAATGTGATAGCATGACTAGTTAAATTGAGAGACCACAGTCACCTGCCCCTTCCTCTCAATCTCCTCTTTCTGCTTCTCAAAGGCAACTACTTTCAAATCTTTTACCTACTTCTGGGAATTCTTTCTATATCCCTGTATATAATGTTGTTACTTCTATTATAATTGTAACTTTTCAATTTTAGAATTATCTCTTGGTTAGCTACTTTGGAAGAATAGGATTTAGCTACCTCAAACAATTCCTTAAACATATACTTTTTCTTCCCTCCACCCCCGATATATTTATAGCATGTATTTGGTTAAATTAATATGCAGTGTTTATATTATTTCAACTATGTAAATATTGTTCATAGTAGACAGTGATATGATTACTTTCTATATCGAAACTTTGTTTTTTTCCTAGTTACTAATCACCTGTTTTTTTGGTTGCTTTTAAAATATTGTTGTTGTTGTTGTTCCATCACTAAGTCACGTCTGACCCTTTGTGACCTCATGGACTGCAGCACTCTAGGCTTCCCCATCCTTCGTTATCTCCCAGAGTTTGTTCAATTCATGAACATTGAGTCGGTGATACCATCCAACCATCTTATCCTCTGCCGTCCCCTTCTCCTCTGTCTTTCAATCTTTCCCAGCATCAGGGTCTTTTTCAATGAGTTGGCTCTTCCCATGGAGTGGCCAAAGTATTGGACCTTCAGCATGAGTCCTTCCAATGAATAGAGTTGATTTCCTTTAGGGTTGACTGGTTTGATCTTGCAGTCCAAGGGACTCTCAAGAGTCTTCTCCAGCACCACAGTTCAAAAGCATCAATTCTTCTGTGCTCAGCCCTCTTTATGGTTCAACTCTCAACATCTGTACATGACTCCTGGAAAAACCATAGCTTTGACTGTATGGACCTTTGTTGGCAAAGTGATGCCTTTGCTTTTTAAGACTGTCTGGGTGTCTAGGTTTGTCATAGCTTTCCTTCCAAGGGGCAAGCCTCTCTTAATTTCATGGCTGCGGTCACCATCCATAGTGACTTTTTGGGAGCCCAAGGAAATAAAAAATCTGTCACTGTTCCACTTTTCCCCCATTTATTTGCCACGAAGTGATGGGACCAGATGCCATGATCTTTGTTTTTTTAAGGTTGAGTTTGAAGCCAACTTTTTCACTCTCCTCTTTCATCCTCATCAAGAGGCTCTTTAGTTCCTCTTCACTTTCTGCCATTAGAGCGGTATTATCTCCATATCTGAGGTTGCTGATATTTCTCCTGGCAATCTTGAATCCAGCTTGTGAATCATCTAGCCTGGCATTTCGCATGATGTATTCTGTGTCGAAGTTAAATAAGCAGGATGACAATATACAGCCTTGTTGTACTCCTTTCCCCATTTTGAACCAGTCTGTTGTTCTATGTCCAGTTCTAACTATTGCTTCCTGGCCTGCATACTGGTTTCTCAGGAAGTGGGTAAGGTGGTCTGGTATTTCCATCTCTTGAAGAAATTTCCATAGTTTGTTGTGATCCACACAGTCAAAAGCTTTAGTGTTGTCAATGAAGCAGAAGTAGACGTTTCTCTGCAATTCCCTTGCTTTTTCTATGATGTTGGCAATGTGATATCTGGTTCCTCTCTGCCTTTTCTAAATCCAGCTTGTACATCTGGAATGTGTCTCTCATCAGTTCATCTCTAAGCTCTCTAAGAAAAGTTTCAAAATCTTTTCAATGTGTTTTAACACATTAAATAGCGCACCAGTTCCATTTTCACTAGGAGGCATCCTTCCAATCTTTACTATTTGTTCCCTGGGCCCTGAGGGCTGCCCTCAGGACCCTTCTTCACCTCCTCTGGCCTGTGTTGGATTTCTTATTTCTGGATCCTACATCTTCTTCATGGTTTCATCCCTCCTTTTGATGAAACACATCCTGCAGTAGTTTCTTGAACAGGTAAACTCTGAAAGTCAAGTCTTTTTATAGCTCGCCTATGTAAAAGTGGGGTTTTTCTGATAACTCAGTTGGTAAAGAATCCGCCTGCAATGCTGGAGACCCGGGCTCAATTCCTGGGTCAGGAAGATCCCCTGCAGACAGGAAAGGCTACCCACTCCAGTATTCTGGCCTGGAGATTTCCATGGACTGTATAGTCCATGGGGTCACAAAAAGATGGACGTGACTGAGCAACTTTCACTTTAACAGATCTAAAAGTATTTTTATTCTAGCATCATATTCAAGTGATCATTTGTCTGTCTATCAGTTCAGTTCAGTTCAGTTGCCCAGTCGTGTCCGACTCTTTGCGACCCCATAAATCACAGCACGCCAGGTCTCCCTGTCCATCACCAACTCCCGGAGTTCACAGAAACTCATGTCCATCGAGTTGGTGATGCCATCCAGCCATCTCATCCTCTGTCATCCCCTTCTCCTCTTGCCCCCAATCCCTCCCAGAATCAGGGTCTTTTCCAATGAGTCAACTCTTTGCATGAGGTGGCCAAAGTGCTGGAGTTTCAGCTTTAGCATCAGTCCTTCCGATGAACACCCAAGACTGATCTCCTTTAGGATGGACTGGTTGGACCTCCTTGCAGTCAAGGGACTCTCAAGAGTCTTCTCCAACACCACAGTTCAAAAGCATCAATTCTCGGTGCTTGGCTTTCTTTCTGGTCCAACTCTCACATTCATACATGACTACTGGAAAAACCATAGCTTTGACTAGATGGACCTTTGTCAGCAAAGTAATGTGTTTGCTTTTTAATATGGTTTCTAGATTGGTCATAGCTTTTCTTCCAAGGAGCAAATATCTTTAATCTCATGGCTACTTCATCATCTACAGTGATTTTGGAGCCCAAGAAAATAATGTCTGTCACTATTTCCATTGTTTCCCCATCTATTTGCCATGAGGTGATGGGACCAGATGCCATGATCTTAGTTTTTTGAATGTTGACTTTTAAGCCAGCTTTGTCACTCTCCTCTTTCACTTTCATCAAGAGGCTCTTTCGTTCTTCTTCACTTTCTGCCATAAGGGTGGTGTCATCTGCATATCTGAGGTTATTGATATTTCTCCTGGCAATCTTGATTCCAGCTTGTGCTTCATCCAGCCCGGCATTTCACAGCATGTGCACTGCATATAAGTTAACAAAGCAGGGTGACAATATACAGCCTTGATGTACTCCTTTCTCAATTTGGAACAAGTCTGTTGTTCCATGTCCAGTTCTTGCAGGGAGCTGCCCGTGAGAACAGGGTCCTTTATCTAAAGGACACAGCTCTGGGAGCTGCCTCAGTCCTTGAGGGTTTGCTTGCAAACATAGCTCTCTGTCCCGCCACCCCAGAGATTAGGCGATTATTTACTGCAGACACCTGGAGTTCTGGACAAACTTCTCACGCACAGAGAAATGTTATCTGGTGTAAGAAATAATAACAGGGTGCCATTCCCATGCTCTCAAGATTTCTTGTGACTTTTTGTAAGATGTATAGGTCGACCAAGAAAAATGCTAACTGTCTTGTCTTTCTCACGCTCTCCTGTATAAATATAAGATGCTGAATAAAGTCGTGGTCAGACTGCGTCCCTTCGTGGAGACGTGTCTGATCCTCTCGACCCCATCTTTGTTGTAGATTTCTTTTGCTTTAGTTTTCTTTCTCAGCCGCGCCGTGCACATTCTCAGGACCTGATCAACTTTACCGGCTGGCACCGGCAAGTTCTAACTGTTGCTTTTTGACCAGCATACAGGTTTCTCAGGAGGCAGGTCAGTAGTCTTGTATTCCCATCTCTTAAATTTTCCACAGTTTGTTGTGATCCACATAGTCAAAGGCTTTGGCATAGTCAGTGAAGCAGAAGTAGATGTTTTCCTGGAATTCCCCTTGACTAGACGGACCTTTTTGGCAAAGTAATGTCTCTGCTTCTGAATATGCTGTCTAGGTTGGTCATAACGTTTCTTCTAAGGAACAAGCATCTTTTAATTTCATGGCTGCAGTCACCATCTGCTGTGATTTTGGAGCCCCCCAAAAGTAAAGCCAGCCACTGTTTCCACTGTTTGCCCATCTGCTTGTCATGAAGTGATGGGACCGGATGCCATGATCTTGGTTTTCTGAATGTTGAGCTTTAAGCCAACTTTTTCACTCCTCTCTTTCACTTTCATCAAGAGGCTCTTGAGTTCTTCTTCACTTTCTGCCATAAGGGTGGTGTCATCTGCATATCTGAGGTTATTGATATTTCTCCTGGCAATCTTGATTCCAGGTTATGCTTCATCCACCCCAGCGTTTCTCATGATGTACTCTGCATATAAGTTAAATAAGCAGGGTGAAAATATACCTATAATGTTCTAATAGGATGTACTCCTTTTCCTATTTGGAAGCAGTCTGTTGTTCCATGCCCAGTTCTAACTGTTGCTTCCTGACCTGCATATGGGTTTCTCAAGAGGCAGGTCAGGTGTTATGGTATTCCCATCTCTTTCAGAATTTTCCACAGTTTATTCAGATCCACACAGTCAAAGGCTTTGGTATAGTCAATAAAGCCCAAATAGATGTTTTTCTGGAACTCTCTTGCTTTTTTGATGATCCCGTGGATGTTGGCAGTTTGATTTCTGGTTCCTCTCCCTTTTCTAAAACCAGCTTGAACATATGGAAGTTCATGGTTCATGTATTCCTGAAGCCTGGCTTGGAGAATTTTGAGCATTACTTTACTAGCGTGTGAGATGACTGCAATTCTGTGGTAGTTCGAGCATTCTTTGGCATTGCCTTTCTTTGGGAATTGGAATGAAAACTAACCTTTTCCAGTCCTGTGACCACTGCTGAGTTTTGCACATTTGCTGGTATATTGAGTGCAGCCCTTTCACAGCATCATCTTTCAGGATTTGAAATAGCTCAACTGGAATTCTATCACCTCCACTAGCTTTGTTCATAGCGTTGCTTCCTAAGGCCCACTTGACTTCACAGTCCAGGATGTCTGGTTCTAGGTGAGGGATCACACCATCATGATTATCTGTGTCATGAAGATCTTTTTTGGACAGTTCTTCTGTGTATTCTCGCCACCTCTTCTTAATATCGTCTGCTTCTGTTAGGAAGCATTTCTGTCCTTTATTGAGCCCATCTTTACATGAAATGTTCCCTTGGTATCTCTCATTTTCTTGAAGAGATCTCTAGCCTTTCCCATTCTATTGTTTTCCTCTTTTTCTTTGCATTGATCACTGAGGAAAGCTTATCTTACCTCTCCTTGCTATTCTTTGGAACTCTGCATTCAAATGGGTATATCTTTCCTTTTCTCCTTTGCTTTTCACTTCTCTTCTTTTCATAGCTATTTGTAAGGCCTCCTTAGACAGCCATTTTGCTTTTTTTTGCATTTCTTTTTCTTGGGGATGGTCTTGATCCCTGTCTCCTGTACAATGTCATTGGTCATAATTCTAGTTATTGTAGCCAAGTTTCTTTATTGCTTACATTGTAATCAGGTGCTTAGGCTTGTCCTTTTACATCTTTTGTCTTTTATAGACAGTTATTGTTTTATCTGATGCTTTTGCAAAGTGCTTCACCTTCAAGAAGATTCATAGGAAGGACCTTTTGTTAGTGACAGGCCTCTGATAAATTTCAATTGTATTAATATTTCTAAACTGGCTAAGAACTTAAGGAATCTTAGTTTCGGCCCTTCCAGGTGCTTCCCCGTGGGGAAAGCTGTGGGGGTCCCACAAGAGGGAGGCTTCCGAGTCTTCAGGACCACAGAGGGGCACTTGGCCGCTCTCCTTCCCGTACCCCTTAAAAATAACTCGTGATGCTTCTCCCCCAAGCCCAGGCACCACTCATCTGCTTCTGTCTTTGTAAATTTGCCTGTTCTGGACATCTCTTATAAATGGACAGGTAAAATGTGTCCTTCTCTGTCTGCTTTTCTCACTGACCATCGTGTATTCAAGGTCCATCCACGATGTAGCCTGTGTCAGAACTTCACTCCTTTTCATGGTGACTCATACACCACTGTGTGCATGGACCACATGCTGCTGACCCACCCATCCATCCATCCACCCACAAACCCACCCATCCACTCATCTCTCTGTCCATCCACCCCCTCACCTATCCATCCACTCATCCATCCATCTAACCACACAGCCATCCACCCACCCATCCATCCATAAATCCACCCATCCATCATCCATTCATCCATCCATCTATCCACCAACCAATCCATCATCCACCCATATACCAATCGATCCATCCACCCACTCACCATCCATTCATCCATCCATCCACTTATCTATCCACCCATCCATCCACTCTTCCATAACATCATCAAATCAAATTATATTATGACTGCTAAAGTGTGAACCTCTCCACACTGTCTCTGAAACAGATCACACAGGTTTAAAAGGGAAAAGAATAAGTGAAACCACACATCAGTGGCCACAACATTGGCATCATAAAGAGCCTGAAAATACTATGAATAACTTCAAAGTACTTGTAACTAGAGAGGGTCTGTCTGTGCTCAGTTGTGTCCGACTCTTTGCAGCCCCATGGACTGTACCCGCCAGGCTCCTCTGTCCATGGGATTCTCCGGGCAAGAATAATGAGTAGGTTGTCATTCCCTTCCCAGGGGATCTTCCCAACCCAGGGATCACCTCTGCATCTTTTATGCCTCCTGCTTTGGCAAGCAGGCTCTTTGCAACGAGCACCACCTGGGAAACAACAAACCATAAAATCAAAAGCCATCTTAAGCCTTTCCTGTCCAAAAACGGGGTTCCTTAAATAAATTGACTTTCACTTTCTCACATCTGCAGAGACCCCATTTCGAGACAAGATTCAGTTTCCAGGAATCAGTGGATATGACTTTTGGGACTCCCCCATACCCCGCGGTGCTATAGCTGTGCATCCTTAGGGCAGCTTGGGGGCATGGAAGACAAGCTCAGGGGGTGACGTGTGCCCCGTCTGGTTTGCCTGCAGGGAGCCACAGCACGATGACCTAGTGCCTGAGCAAGAAGTCACCCGTCTCTCACAAGGAGTCGAGGCTGCTGCGGCTTCTGGGCAAGTGCTGCCATGTGACACCCTGCCGGTGGTGCTCAAGAGGTCCACCACCCAGGTGAGGGTCTGCGGGCACGCCCGGGCCCTGGACCCAGCTCCAGCCGCTAGTGTCACCCACAGGGGGCGGTGTGCTTATCCCACTTGGGGAAACGGGATTGAGAACAAACCTGCTGTAAAGCAGAATTGCTATTTAGTCACGCACTCATATCTGACTCACTGCGACCCCATGGCTCCTCTGTCCATGGGATTCTGCAGGCAAGAATACTGGAGTGGGTTGCCATGCCCTCCTCCAGGAGATCTTCCCCACCCAGAGAGCCTCCCAGAAAGGTAGGAAAGGACACAGCTTTACTGTGGAACCAGCCTGAAGCCAGAACGGGGACCCACGGACTAACAGCATCACCGTCTGAAGTCACAGAGGCTGGGGGAGCTGGGAGGGGAAGGGGGAGGCTGAGTCCCGCCCTTTGTGCAGCTGAGCTGACACCAGAGCTCCTTCCTGGTCCCAGATAAGCAATAGCTGAGTTCCCATGTCCTCTGAGGTGGGTTTACTTTTGCACCCCAGCACCCCCTCCAGGGAGACTTCCTTGGTGGCGCAGACGGGAAAGAATCAGCCTGCAATGCATGGGACCCGGGTTTGATCCCTGGATCAGGAAGACCCCATGGAGGAGAAAATGGCACCCCGCTGTAGTATTCTCACATGGGAAGTCCCATAGACAGAGGAGCCCAGCAGGCTAGAGTCCGTGGGGTCACAGAGAGTCAAGACGACTGAAGTGACTGAGAACACATGCACGAACTCCCACCCCTCCCCTGTAGTGCTTCTCCAGGGTGGATCGGGGGTTTTATGGGGTGCAGAGAAGCCGGGGTGGGAGGCAGTCATTGTGGAGGATGAAGAGGAGTCAATGGCGGGGGCCCTGTCTGTGGGGAGGGGGCACCCAATTGACAATGGTCCTGTCACTGGCACACACGTTACCCAGGGGATGGATGCAGGACGGGGTAGAAACCCACCTGGGCCCAGGTGCCCGCAGGAGTAGGGGCCCACCTGGATGGGACAGATGGTCCCCGCCTTCCTGTACCCTCACTTGAGGGGCACTCATATTCCTGGTTTTTCTGCTCCCAGGCTGGTCCTCCCAAGAGGACAAGAGGCTGTCAAGCACAGCTCTTACCTGTGTAATTGCTTCCTCCTGGGAGGTCCCTGGTTGCTGGAATCCTCCTCAGGGGTTCTGATTGGCAGGGAGCCAGGGCTGGAATGTGGAAAAACTACATTCTTGCTTGCATCAGCTGCCTACAGCCTGGCCTTAAGAGCTCACACCCAGAGGAGGGAGCGAGCAGCAGGGGGTCCACCAGAGCCCAGGAGTCCTGCAGGACTGGGGTCCCTCTGCTCAGAGGGTCCCTTGGTGCTGGGTCCCTTTCTTCTGCATCCCTCCAGGGCAGGGTCCCCTCCATACTGGGGGACCTCGGTGCCATGGTCTCAAGTGGTATGGCTCCCAAAGAGACCTGGGTGTGTGCGGGGGGGGGGGCACAGGTGGTGGTCTTTCAGGGGGTGTTTAAGATCAGCGGCTGCAGCAGCACTTCATTTAATCCTTGTAGTGGATGGCAAGTGCCTGACAGTAGCTGACAATATTCATATGAGTCTTTGTTTTTTCTTTTAATTTGGATTGGGGGGGGGGGGCTGTGACATCTTTTCCCATTTTTTATCCTTATATCTTTTTCTTTTTCCATTGTGACTCTGTGTAGAGAACACAGTAGCATTTTCTGCGACTAGTTTATGATAATATTAGTTTTTGCTTTTTCTTTTATTTTGGATAGAGAGAATTTATTATTTTCTTCCCCATTTTTTTATCCTTATGTTTTTTTCTTTTTCCATTATGACTCCTTGTAGAGAACACAGTACATTTTCTGCTACAAATTTATATTAGGGCTTCCCTGGTGGCTAGTTGGTAAAGAATGTGCTTGCAATGAGGGTGATGTGGGTTCGATCCTGGGTTGGGAAGATGTGGAGAAGGGAAAGGCAACCCATTCTGGTAATCTTGCCTGGATAATTCCATGGACAGAGGGGTCTGGTGGGCTACAGTCCACCGGATCAAAATGACTTGGAAACAACTGAGCAACTTTCACTTTTCAATGTACGTTAAAGTTATTTTTTGCTTTTTCCTTTCTTACTTGTGTGGTGGACAGATGTTTCGTCCTTTCGTTCTCTTCCCTTGATTCCTTCTTGCCTTTCCTAGTGCTGTTTGTGGGGGTGGGCACAGACCTCTGTGGGTCTAGTGTGTCCTCATGTCCAAGGGTCCAGCTTGGGTGTCATGGAGCCTTGGCATTGAACTCCAGGGAGCTTCCACCCAGGGACTGCCTGAAGGAGCGTGAGGCTGGACTCTGCAGGAACACCCCCTGAAGGCCACAATCTTGACTCGGACTCTGTGCTCCACATGACCAGTGACCCTGGGTACCCTGTTTCCAGAAGCAGTGCCTCAACCCCAGCAGCACCAACACGGTTGATTTCACAGTGGCCGATGTGGCCCTCAGTTGGGCATCCTCAGTGCATGCCCAGCCCCTCAGTGGGGGGCCGCCCTCTGTGCCCAGCACAGATGACCAACCTCTGTGTGCAGGTGCTGAGCATCACGAAGCACCTGGATGCTGGCATGAGGACCTGCAGATGGCGCACATGGAAGAGGGCACCGAGAGGAACCTGCACTCTGGCCACATGGTGTACATGACGGCCCTCATGGAGGTGGGGGTGGGGGCAGGGGTACGGACGGGGGGTTCCGCCAGTCAGGGACACCTATGTCTGGTCCAGGCAGGAGGGGGAGGGCCTCTGAGGGGATGGGCACACGTCCACTCAGATGGACATATGGTCACTCCAGGCAGGAGAGGCTGACCTCTAAGGGGACAACACAGGTCCACTCCCATTAGAGGACACTGACCTCTAATGGGACAGACACACGTCCACTCAGACGGACACACGTCCACTCAGATGGACACACAGTCACTCCAGGCAGGAGAGGCTGACCTCTAAGGGGACAACACAGGTCCACTCCCATTAGAGGACACTGACCTCTAATGGGACAGACACATGTCCACTCAGATGGACACACATCCACTCAGATGGACATATGGTCACTCCAGGCAGGACAGGCTGACCTCTAAGGGGACAACACAGGTCCACTCCCATTAGAAGACACTGACCTGTAATGGGACGGACACATGTCCTCTCCAGGCATGAGAGGGCTGACCTCTGGCATCAGTCACTCAGAATTCCCAACCAACATGCGTTTCTGAACTCACACCTGCACCCCTGGCCTCTGGGGTGTCTCCCAGAGTTTGACTATACCAGGTCCCTGACACGTCTTTTCCTGTGTCCAGTTTTGGCCTGTCCAGTCCATTCTCTTGGCTGCTGGCCAAGTCACTTAAAGTCTCACACTGGCCTCGGCCCCCAGTGCCCCCACCACAGAACCTAATGACCCTTGGGGTCTGGAGGTTCTGTCCTGGGCCTCAGTGTACATGTACCCTGCTGGCCTCGCACACTCCCTGGAGTACAGACTTCACACAATATTATAAGCACTGCTCTGTGCTGCTGTGCATGCACACACACATGCATATCCGTGTACACACAGACCCTGAACACATGCACACCTGTGTGTGCACCTGTACCTACTGGAGTGTGTACATACACACACACACACACACACACACACACACCAGCACACCAGAGCAATGCCACGGCTCCCCACTGCCACTCAAGAGAGGCTGGGTCCCTTGGGAGCAGGCGCCATGCTTTATGTCTTTGTGTGTCAGGACACCCCAACCCGTCTGTAGAGTGGCTGTGTTGGGGGAATTCCCCACCCATGACCCTCTGTCTCTCACTACAAGGCCCTTCACCCCACCCCCACCCAGGACATGCTCATGGAGATTTCAGAGTGGCTGGAGAACCACCCCCAGGAGGTGGTTATCCTGACATGCAGGAACTTCGAGGGCATGATGGAGGACCTGCACGAGTACCTGATGGGCTACATCAAGAACATCTTTGGGTACATGCTGTGTCCCTGTGGGATGTGAGCAGGGGCCACAGGCTCCCCATGCTCTTGGAAGCGCGGGTGGTGGGAGCACTAGGCCTCACTGTAATCAGACTTTCCGCTCGCTGCCTGAGGCTGATTCAGGCACCAGGTGATGCTGCTCATGGAACTCCAGTAATCCACCCACCACTGTCTCCACTCAAACACCCCAATGACCAGCCCATCACTGGTCACAGGCACCCCCAATAATCCACCCTGCCTGGTCTCTATTCAGATACCCCCAAAATCCATCAATCATGCCTCACAAAGCACCAGTAGTCCACCAGCCGTTTTCTATCAAAAACCCCAATAATCCATCCACCTCTGTTTCCACTCAGGCACCCCAGTAATCGACCCATCACTGCTCAAGACACCCAAGAAATCTACCCACCACTGTCTCCACTCAAACACCCCCAAAATCTACCAATCACTGCTCAAGACACCCCAATAACCCACCCATCACCATCTCCACTCAGACACCCCAGTAATCGACCCACTTGTGTCTCTTCTCACACATGCCAATAACCCACCCATGACTGTCTCTTCTCACAGAGAACCCAATAACCAGCCCATCACTGCTCATAGACACCCTAATAATCCACACATCACTGTAGCTTCTCGGACACCCCCAATAACTGACACATTCTGTCACAAGGCACCCCAATAACCCCTGTGCACATGTCTCACGGGCACCCAGATGATTCTCCCCCTAGGAGGTGCTGACTCTGCACCAGCTGTGGTCTCAGGGCCAGCAGGTCATCCTGTCATACAAGGACGAGGCATCCATGAGTCAGCATGCAGAACTGTGGCCCAGTATCCCCTACTGGTGGGGGAACCAGGTGAAGCCCCAAGGCCTCATCCACTACCTGGAGCTCATGAAGAGCTGCGGCCACCCAGGGGAGTGCTGCCTTCAAACAGGGACACCTGGCCACATGCATGTCCTAGCGCATGGGGCTGGCTTTGGGTTCAAGTGGAGAAATGGAACAGGACGTATTAGGGGACGTTATTCTGTTCAGCACATGGGGACCAGAGCGTGGACATCCTTGAGGACGTTACTGTGTCCACCACAGGGGGTCAGGATGTAGACAGGATGTGGACATCCGTGTGGACATTATTGTGTCCACCACACGGGGCCAGGACATGGACATCTTTGGGGTCACTGTCCAGCCCGCCTGCCCTCTGTAACAGGAGAAATTCATGAGTCAACACCCCTGTGAGCCCCTGCTGTCTGAACTTTGGTCTCTGTCGGACATCTGAATCTCTGACCTCTGTGGAGGCCAGAGTCTGGGTGAGTGATGGCACAGCTTGGTGACTGCGTGGGCAGGTGACCTCATGGGTTAGGGGTCGCATGGGTGGGTGACTGCGTGGGTGGGTGACCCCATGGGTTACTGGTCACATGGGCGGGAAGACCATGTTGGTTGGACACCGAGTGGGTGGGTGACTGTGTGGGTGGGTGACCGGTTTGAGTTGCTGAGTGCAGGGTGGGTTACCATGTGAGTTGCTGACCTGGTGAGTGGGTGACCACATGGGCGGGTGATGGTGTGAGCGGACAGGTGAGCACATGACCTCGCAGGGTAGTGACCCCATGGGTGGGTGCCCACGGGGGTTGGTGGCCAGTGGAGAGATCACTGCATGGAGTAGTGACCCCATGGGTGGGTGACCAAGTGAGTCGGTGCCCACACGGTTTGGTTGGCCACATGACTCCGTGGGTTAGTGGCCGCACGCCTGGGCAGCTGACCCCACAGCCTGCACCATGAACAGCAGCCCCTCTCTTGTCCCAGGCAGGCTGTGGGTGGCCAGCATCAACCTCACAGAGAACCTGGAGTTTGTCCGCGTCCACCCGAACTGGTCCCTGGAGAAGCTGATCCAGTGGGGGCTCCCCTACCTTTGTGCATGGGTGCGGGGCCAGTGCCCGGGGTCAGCCACTGGCCGTACCAACACCGTCACAGGCGACTTCATCTGGGCCGACGGGTTTGTTGGCGACATCATTGGGTTGAGCTGGAAGCTGCTTCGGGGCTGACGGACGGCACGTGTGTGGAGCTGGGCATCGCGGAGGCTGCATCTCAGTCACGTCCTGTGATGTCACCAGCCTGAACCAGAAGCCGCCTCGGGGCTGCCTGTCGGGCACGTTGAGGAGCTGGGCATTGCCGAGGCTATTCTCAGCCCTATCTTGTGGGGCTTGTCATCCGTCCGCGCATCCCCTGAATGTGGGTGACTGCCGAGGTGGGGCCAGGTGGCAGAGTCCATGGTCTCCTCGGCCCTCCGTGTGTCTCTCGGCGAATGCAGGGTGTGAGGTGATGATTAAAGGTGAGTGCATGATTTGTACAATCACATCCTCAGGGAGACACACCTGGTTCTCGGGTCTGTGGCTTCCCCATGGGAGAGGCTGGGGTGGCCACGTCCCCCTGGGCACTGAGACTAGCAGACAGTGACCCCCAGCTGGGGAGGGGAGGAGGCACTATGACATAGTGTCCATAGGAGGGGACTGAGTGGATAGCGATCCCACTGACAAATCCCTTTTATTAGATAAGGGGCTTCCCTGGTGGCTCACTTAAGAAGGCCTTCTTATCTCTCCTTGCTAGTCTTTGGGACTCTGCCTTCAGGTGGCTGTATCTTTCTGTGTCTCCTTTGCCTTTCTCTTCTCTTCTCATCTATTTGTAAGGCCTCCTCAGAAACCCACTTTGCCTTTTTGCATTTCTTTTTCTCGTGGATGGTTTTGATCACCACCTCCTGTACAATGTTAGGAACCTCCATCCATAGGTCTTCTGGTACTCTGTGTGCCAGATCTAACCCTTGAGTCTATTTGTCACTTCCAAAGTATACTCACAAGGGATTTGAGTAAAGCAAAGAAACAGAGGAAAACAATAGAGTGATAAAGACTAGAGATCTCTTCTAGAATATGAGAAATGCCAGGGGAACATTTCATGCAAAGACAGGCACAATAAAAGAGACGTTATGGGCCTAACTAAAGCAGAAGAGATTAAGAAGAGGTAGCAAGAATACACAGAAGAACTGTTAAAAAATCTTAATAACCTGGATAACCACGATGGTGTGATCACTCACCTAGAGCCAGACATCCTGGAGTGCAGACACATGGGCCTTGGGAAGCAGCAGTACGAGCAAAGCTAGTGGAGGTGATTAAATTGTAGCTGAGCTCTTTCAAATCCTAAACGGTGGTACCGTTAAAGTGCTGCACTCAATATGCCAGCCAGTTTGGAAAACTTGGCAGTGGCCACAGGACTGGAAAAGGTCAGTTTTCATTTCAATTGCAAAGAAGGGCAATGCCAGACAATGTTCCAACTACTGCACAACTGCACTCATTTCACATGCTAGCAAGGTAATGCTCAAAATCCTTCAAGCTAGGCTTCAACAGTATGTGACCCGAGAACTTCACAGTCCACACATTCAAACAGTTGATTCTAAATGCACAGTGATGCCACAAAGATGGTCAAGGCAAAGACATACAATGTGATTTTATTTATGTCTAAATCAGTAAAACAAAACATTCACTGCAAAGTACAAACTTTTTTATCATGAAAAATCTTATATTTGAATATGAAATATCCTGCTGAAATTGAAAAATATGTTTTAAAGTGAAATTCTTTCTTAATTGTCAATTATTTTGAGACTATGGAAAAAAGAAAATAAAATTATGTTCATTGGGGCTGCTTCAGTTCAGTTGAGTCGCTCAGTCATGTCCAACTCTTCTCATTGGGGGCTGCTTAAACTTTCACAGATTTTTTTTCTTAAAAATTCCCTTACACTTTTACAGTCTTAATTAGACATAAAACGATCAGTAGATTTTATACTATGTTTGTTTTCTGGACATTTTCATTTCCTTTAATTTATGAATATAACCGCAATATTTTTCTATTAAGTGAGTATTAAAAATTACTCCTCTCTCCTGTGTGGAACACACTGTTTACACTACTGTTGGGAGACATTTTATTGCCTAAAACCTTTCATAATTCAGCTCTACAATCTAGGCTTTTGTTTGTTTGTCTTGCTTTGTTTAGGCTGAGAATTTTCTCATCTATTTTTAGTATCTTCAGAGTCTCTGTTGGCATATGTGTCTGCTGTTGTTTCCTTGCACAGTCATGTCCCAACTCTTTGCCACCCCATGGACTGTAAGCCCACCAGTCTCTTCTGTTCACGGGGATTCTCCAGGCAAGAATACTGGAGTGGGTTGCCATGCTCTCCTTCAGGGGATCTTCCTGACCCAGAGATGGAATTCGCACCTGCTACGGCTCCTGCATTGCAGGCGGATTCTTTACTACTGAGTGAAAATAGATCATGTATACATGAAACCCACGTTAATTATGAAGACTCATAATTGGCGAAAAGCAAAGATGTAAAAGCCCAAACAAGCATTCATCTTTTAGCAATTAATAATAAGAAAAAACTCCTTTATTTCAATTTGCCTTCCTTTATTTTTTCAATTAACTTTTCATTGAAGGATGATTGCTTTCCAGAATTTTGTTGTTTTCTGTCAAACTTCAACATAACAATCTTTCTTAACTCATAGTTTCTCTTCAATATCATCTTATCCTGTGTCAATAACTTCTTTTAACATTTCTTACAGACAAGGTATCTGCTGAGAATGAATTCCCCAATTTTTTGTTGATATGAGAATATCTCCTTCTCCTTTGATTTTGAAGGATAATATTCCTGGACATGGAAGTTAATTTCAGTAGTTTTTTTTTCTTTTTTAAAGCGTTTTATTTATTGACATGTTGTACCTGTACCATGGATTTACTAATTAAGCTGTATAATTCATTGATTTGTAACTTATTCATAGGTTGAATAACCATAACCACAGCCTCATTCTAGAATATTTTCATCCCTCCATTGGGAAACACTCTCCAGTTGGCAGACATTTTCCATTTGCCCCTTCATCTGGGCCTTTTTATTCACTCCTCTGTTTTCGGTCTTTAGAGCATTACCTAATCTGGGACATATGCATTCACATGAACAGTATAATGCAATACACAGCCTTTTGTTCCTGGCTTCTTTTAATTAACATAATCATTTCATAGTGCTAGCATGTAATAGCTTGTATAAGAACTCCATTCATTTGATGGGGCCAAATAATTTTGCATTGCATGTTTTATTTATTCAATCACCAGTTGATGGACATTTGAATTATTTCAACTTTTTAAACTTTTTTTAGTTTATTTCTTTTTAAACTTTATTTTTTATTTAATAATTTAAAATTTTTAAATTTAATGGCTTTTTCTGCATCTGTTTAGGTTATCATATGATTTTTAACTTTCCTTTGGTTAATATGGTCTGTCACATTGATTGATTTGCAAATATTGAAGAATCCTTGCATCCCTGGAATAAACCCAACTTGATCATGGTTTTTGATGTGTTGTTGAATTCTGTTTGCTAAAATTTTGCTGAGGATTTTTTACATCCATGTTCATCAGGGATATTGGTCTGTAGTTTTCTTATTTGGTCTTGTCTTTGTCTGGTTTTGATATCAGGGTGATGATAGCCTTGCAGAATGAGTTTGGAAGTGTTCTTTCCTCTGCAGTTTTTTGAAAGAGTTTTAGAAGGATAGGCATTTGCTCATCTCTGAATGTTTGATAGAATTCACCTGTGAAGCCACCTGGTCCTGGGCTTTTGGCTTTGGGGAATTTCTCGATCACAGCTTCGATATGGAGCTTGTAATTGGGTAGTTCACAATTTCTATTTCTTCCTGGTTCAGTCTTGGAAGATTGAGCTTTTCTAAACATCTGTCCATTTCTTCCAGGTTATCCATTTTATTGCTGTAGAGTTGTTCATAATAGTCTCTTATAATCCTTTGTATTTCTGCATTTTTCTGTTGTAACCTCTCCTTTTTCATTCCTAAGTTTGTTGATTTGATTCATCTCTCTATTGTTCTTGATGAGTCTGGCTAAAGGTTTATCAATTTTGTTTATCTTCTCAAAGAACCAGCTTTTAGTTTATTAATCTTTGCTATTGTTTCTTTCATTTATTTTTCATTTATTTCTGTTCAGATCTTTATGATTTCTTTCCACGTACTAATTTTGGCTATTTTTTTGTTGTTCTTCTTTATCGGTTGTTTTAGGAGTCAACTGAGGTTGTCTATTCGATGCTTTTCTTATTTCTTGAGTTAGGATTGTATTGCTACAAACTTCCCTCTTAGAACTGCCTTTCCTGTATCCCATAGGTTTTGAGTTGTCGTGTTTTCATTGTCATTTTTTCCTAGAAAGTTTTTGATTTCCATTTTTATTTCTTCAGTAACCGTTGATTATTTAGAAACATATTGTTTAATCTCCACGTGTTTGTGTTTCTTACAGTTTTTTTTTTCCTTCTAATTGATACCTAGTCTCATAGTGTTGTGGTCAGAGAAGATGCTTGATACAAGTTCAGTTTTGTTAATTTTACTGAGGTTTGATTTGGGACCCAAGATGTGGTCTATCCTGGAGAATGTTCCATGTGCACTTGAGAAGAAGGTGTATTCTTCTCCATTTGGATGGCATGTCCTCAAGATATCAATGAGATTCATCTCATCTCATGTGTCATTTAAAAGATGTGTTTCTGTATTAATTTTCTGTTTTGATGATCTGTCCATTGGTGTGAGTGGGGTGTTAAAGTCGACTATGATTGTTTTACTGTCAGTTTCTCTTTTAATGTCTGTTAGTGTTTGTCTTATGTATTGAGGTGCTCCTGTGTTGGGGGCATAGATGTTTACAATTGCTATGTCTTCATCTTGTATTGATCCCTTCATCACTATGTAGTGTCCTTCCTTATCTGTTGTAATCTTCTTTAGTTTAAGGTATGATATGAGGATTGCTATTCCATCTTTCTTTTGATTCCCACTTGCATGGCATATATTTTTCCATCCTGTCACTTTCAGTCTATATGTGTCTTTAGGTCTGAAGTGGGTTTCTTGTAGACAGCATGTACATGGGTCTTTTTCTTTTAAATTAATGTATTTATTTTAATTGGAGGCTATTGACTTTGCAGCATTGTGGTGGGTTTTGCCATATATTGAGTTGAATCAGCCATGGGTGTATATGTCTTCCCCATATTGAAACCCCGACCACTTCTCTCCCCATCCCATCCCTCAGGGTTCTTCTAGTGCACTGGCTTTGAGTGCCCTATGTCATGCATCAAAGTTGGATGGGTGATCTATTTCACATATCGTAATATATATGTTTCAGTGCTAGTCTCTCAAGTCATCTCACCCTGGCCTTCTCCCACAGAGTCCAAAAGTCTGTTTCTATGTGTCTGTTTTGCTGTCTCGCATATATGGTCATCGTTACCATCTTTCCCATATATATGCGCTAATATACTCTATTGGTGTTTTTCTTTCTGACTTACTTCACTCTGTAAAATAGGCTCCAGTTTCATCCACCTCATTAGAACTAATTCAAATGCATTCTTTTTAATTGCTGAGTAATATTTTATTGTGTATATGTACCTCAGCTTTCTTATCCATTTGTCTGCCAAAGGACATCTAGGTTGCTTCCATGTCCTGGCTATTGTAAACAGTGCTTCGATTAACAACGAGGTACACATGTCTGTTTCAATTCTAGTTTCCTCGGTGTTTATGTCGTATGGCAATTCTATTTCCAGTTTTTTTTTGGGACTCTCCACACTGTTCTCTGGAGTGGCTGTACTAGTTTGCATTCAGTCAAAGAACTAGTCAGTTCTTTGCATCAGGTGGCCAAAGCATTGGATTTTCAGCTTCAGCATCAGTCCGTCCAATGTATATTCAGACTGATTTCCCTTAGGATTGACTGGTTTGATTTCCTTGCAGATCAAGGGACTCTGCAGAGTATATATGTGTATGAATCAATATTTGTTGTGCTTATGCTGCCCTCTCATGGAGAAATAGAAGAATGCTAATGAATGTAATTTATAAAATCCAGATGTATTCTCTCGTATGTATATGTGTGTATGAATAAATATTTATGGTGTTTATGCTGCCCTTTTGTGAAGAATGCTTATGAATGTAATTTATAAAATCAAGATGTGTTCTCTCATATGTATATGTCAGTTTATACGTATATGTTAGTTGCTCAGTCATGTCTGTCTCTTTGTGACCCCATGGACTACAGCACACCAGGCTTTCCTGTCCATCACCAACTCCCGGAGCTTACTCAAACTCATGTCCGTCGAGTCCATGATGGCATCCAACCACCTCATCATCTGTCATCCCCTTCTCCTCCGGTGTTCAATCTTTCCCAGCATCAGGGACTTTTCCAATGAGTCAGTTCTTCACATCAGGTGGCAAAAGTGTGTGGATATGAATAAATATTTACTGTACTTTAGCTGCCCTCTCATTGAAAAATAGAAGGATGCTTATGAATTAACTTCATAAAATCTGAATGTATAGAACAGTCTTTTGGAATCTGTGGGAGAGGGAGAGGATGGGATGATTTGGAAGAATGGCATTGAAACATGTATAATATCATATATGAAACGAGTCGCCAGTCAAGGTTCGATGCACGATACTGGATGCTTGGGGCTGGTGCACTGGGATGACCCAGAGGGATGGTATGGGGAGGGAGGAGGGAGGAGGGTTCAGGATGGGGAACACATGTATACCTGTGGCAGATTCATTTTGATATATGGCAAAACCAATACAATATTGTAAAGTTAAAAAATAAAATAAAATAAAAAAAAATCTGAATGTATTCTCTCGTATGTATCAGTTCAATTCAGTTACTCAGTCGTGTCTGACTCTTTGCGATCCCATAGACTGCAGCACGCCAGGCCTCCCTGTCCATCACCAACTCCCGGAGTTCACTCAGACTCACGTCCATCCACTCACATCAGTGATGCCATCCAGCCATCTCATCCTCTGTTGTCCCCTTCTCCTCTTGCTCCCAATCTCTCCCAGCATCAGAGTCTTTTCCAATGAGTCAGCTCTTCGCATGAGGTGGCCAAAGTACTGGAGTTTCAGCTTTAGCATCATTCCTTCCAAAGAAATCCCAGGGCTGATCTCCTTCAGAATGGACTGGTTGGATCTCCTTGCAGTCCAAGGGACTCTCAAGAGTCTTCTCCAACACCACAGTTCAAAAGCATAAATTCTTCGGCGCTCAGCCTTCTTCACAGTCCAGCTCTCACATCCATACATGACCACAGGAAAAACCATAGCCTTGACTAGACGGACCTTAGTTGGCAAAGTAATGTCTCTGCTTTTCAATATGCTATCTAGGTTGGTCATAACTTTCCTTCCAAGGAGTAAGCGTCTTTTAATTTCATGGCTACAGTCACCATCTGCAGTGATTTTGGAGCCCAAAAAAATAAAGTCTGACACTGTTTCCACTGTTTCCCCATCTATTTCCCATGAAGTGATGGGCCCGGATGCCATGATCTTCATTTTCTGAATGTTGAGCTTTAAGCCAACTTTTTCACTCTCCACTTTCACTTTCATCAAGAGGCTTTTGAGGAGGAGCCAAGATGGCGGAGGAGTAGGACGGGGAGAACACTTTCTCCCCCACAAATTCATCAAAAGAGCATTTAAACATCGAGTAAATTCCACAAAACAACTTCCGAATGCCGGCAGAGGACATCAGGCACCCAGAAAAGCAGCCCAACTCTTCGAAAGGAGGTAGGAAAAAATATAAAAGACAAAAAAAGAGACAAAAGAGGGAGGGACGGAGTTCCGTCCCGGGAAGGGAGTCTTAAAAAGAGAGAAGTTTCCAAACACCAGGAAACCCTCTCACTGCCGAATCTGTGCCGAGCTTTGGAAGCACAGAGGGCAACATAAAAGGGAGGGGAAAAAAAAAATAAACAATTAAAAATCGCGGATTGTGAGCCCTACGGGAACTCCCCCAGCGGAGAAGCAGCGCAGACGCCTGCACACGGCATTAGCAAGCGGGGGCTGGGCAGGGAAGTGCGGCGCGGGCTGTGTCCCTTAGAGTAAGAATCGGGCCGAATGTCCTGAGCGCTAACTGAGCGAAATAATTTGGGCTAGCAAACCAGACTGTGGGATATCTACCACGCGAAAAGCCAGCCCTAACCTAAGACACCGCCAGGCCCGCGCACAGAACAAAGGACTGAACAGAGATAGCCGGCTGCAGACCTCCCCCTCCGGTGACAGGCAACCAGAGCCGGAAGGGGGCAATCGCAGCCCCAGAGAGACACTATCTATAAAACTGTAAGCAGGCTTCTTTGCTAACTAAAACTTCTTGGGGGTCTGGACGGTCAACATCTGCCTGAGAAGGTGCGCCGGTTTTACACCCAGATAACCGAGTGGCGGGGAGGCGATAAGTCGCAGCATTGGCGCCCGCCAAGCACCTCATCGCCTGAGCTGCTCGACCTGGGAAGAACACAAAACGCAGGCCCAACCGAGTCTGCGCCTCCGAGGACTACCCGAGTGCCTGAACCTGAGCGGCTTGGACCTGGGAGCTCAGTCCAGGGCCGGCCTCTGATTGTTCCCGGCGGAACAACCTAGAGCCCGAGCAGTGTGGGCAGGGAGGCTACACGCGCCGTGAGCGGGGGCAGACCCAGTGTGGCCGAGGCACTTCGAGCGCACGCCAGTGTTATCTGTTTGCAGCATCCCTCCCTCCCTCCCCACAGCGCGGCTGAACAAGTGAGCCTAAATTAAAAAAAAAAAAAAAAAAAAAAATAGGGTCCTCCACCGTCCCCTTTGTGTCAGGGCAGGAACCAGACACTGAAGAGACCAGCAAACAGAAGAAGCTCTAACAGAGGGAAACGCCTTGGAAGCTACAGGCCATAGATTAAAACCCTGTGGTTACTACGGATTACATAGGAAGGGGCCTATAGATCTTGAGAAATATAAGTCGGACTAAGGAACTGCCAAAAATGAACTGAACCCACAATACTCACAACAAAACCAGAGAAAGACCTAGATATATTTTTACTATTTTTACGATCAATCTTTCTTTCTTTTTTTTTAATTAAAAAAAAATTTTTTTAAGTCCTCTATTGTCCTTTAATTTTCACTTTTATAACTATTACTTTGCAAAAAAAAAAAAAAGACCCTATTTTTTTTTTTTTTCTTCTTCAGCAAACTTCATATATATATTTTATAATTTTTTGACTGTGGTTTTTTTTTTTTTTTTTTTTCTTTTTTCTTTTTTCTTTTTCTTCTTTTCTTTAACATTGCATTTTTGAAATTCCAAACTCTACTCTAGATTTTTAATTTTAGCCTTTTGATATATGTTATCAATTTTGTACCTATAGTTTTTTTCATAATTGCTGTGACTTTTTTTTTTTTTTCCTCTGTTTCTTTCTCTTCTTCTTTTATATAACATCGTATATCTGCAATTCCAAACTCTACTCAAGATTTTTAATTTATGCTTTTTGGTATTTGATATCAATTTTGTACCTGTATTTTCTTTATAATTTTTGCGACATTGTTTTTGTTGGTTTGTTTGTTTTCTCTCTTTATTTTTCTTCTTCTTCTTCTTTTTTTTTTTTTTTTTTAACGTTGTATTTTTGAAATTCCAAACTCTACTCTGGATTTTTAATTTTTGCTGTTTGGTATTAGTTATCAATTTTGTACCTGTAGTTTCTTTATTACTTTCACGACCTTGTTTGTTTTTCTTTGTTCGTTTTTTCTCTCTTTCTTTTCCTTCTCCTTTTCATTAACATCGCATTTTTGAAATTCCAAACTCTACTCTAATTTCTAATTTTTGTTTTTATGTATTTGTTACCAATTTTGTACCTTTAAGAACCCAATCTTCAGGACCCATTTTTCACTAGTGTACGAGATTACTGGCTTGACTGCTCTCTCTCCCTTTGGACTCTCCATTTTCTCCACCAGGTCACCTGTATCTCCTCCCTAACCCCTCTCTACTCTACCCAACTCTGTGAATTTCTGTGTGTTCCAGACGGTGGAGAACACTTAAGGAACTGATTACTGGCTGGATCTGTCTCCCGCCTTTTCATTTCCCCCTTTTATCCTTCTGGCCACCTCTGTCTCCTGCCTCCTTCTTCTCTTCCCTGTATAACTCCGTGAACATCTCTGAGTGGTCCAGTTGTGGAGTGCACATAAGGAAGTGACTACTGGCTAGCCCACTCTCTCCACTATTGATTCCACCTCATCTCATTTGGGTCACCTCTAACTCCCTCCTCCCTCTTCTCTTCTCCATGTAACGCTGTGAACCTCTCTGAGTGACCCTCACAGTAGAGAAACTTTTCATCTTTAACGTAGATGTTTTATCAGTGGTGCTGTATAGAAGGAGAAGTTTTGAAACTACTGTAAAATTAAGACCGATAACTGGAAGTAGGAGGCTTAAGTCCAATCCCTGACTCCAGGGAACTCCTGACTCCAAGGAACATTAATTGACAGGAGCTCATCAAACGCCTCCATACCGACACTGAAACCAAGCACCACACAAGGGCCAACAAGTTCCAGGGAAAGACATAACAAGCAAATTCTCCAGCAACAAAGGAACACAGCCCTGAGCTTCAAGATACAGGCTGCCCAAAGTCACCCCAAAACCATAGACATCTCATAACTCATTACTGGACATTTCATTACACTCCAGAGAGAAGAAATACAGCTCCATCCACCAGAACATCGACAAAAGCTTCCCTAACCAGGAAACCTTGACAAGCCACCTGTACAAACCCACACACAGCGAGGAAACGCCACAATAAAGAGAACTCCACAAACTGCCAGAATACAGAAAGGACACCCCAAACTCAGCAATTTAAACAAGATGAAGAGACAGAGGAATAGCCAGCAGATAAAGGAACAGGATAAATGCCCACCAAACCAAACCAAAGAGGAAGAGATAGGGAATCTACCTGATAAAGAATTCCGAATAATGATAGTGAAATTGATCCAAAATCTTGAAATTAAAATGGAATCACAGATAAATAGCCTGGAGGCAAGGATTGAGAAGATGCAAGAAAGGTTTAACAAGGACTTAGAAGAAATAAAAAAGAGTCAATATATAATGAATAATGCAATAAGTGAAATTAAAAACACTCTGGAGGCAACAAATAGTAGAATAACAGAGGCAGAAGATAGGATTAGTGAATTAGAAGATAGAATGGTAGAAATAAATGAATCAGAGAGGATAAAAGAAAAACGAATTAAAAGAAATGAGGACAATCTCAGAGACCTCCAGGACAATATTAAACGCTACAACATTCGAATCATAGGGGTCCCAGAAGAAGAAGACAAAAAGAAAGACCATGAGAAAATACTTGAGGAGATAATAGTTGAAAACTTCCCTAAAATGGGGAAGGAAATAATCACCCAAGTCCAAGAAACCCAGAGAGTCCCAAATAGGATAAACCCAAGGCGAAACACCCCAAGACACATAGTAATCAAATTAACAAAGATCAAACACAAAGAACAAATATTAAAAGCAGCAAGGGAAAAACAACAAATAACACACAAGGGAATTCCCATAAGGATAACAGCTGATCTTTCAATAGAAACTCTTCAAGCCAGGAGGGAATGGCAAGACATACTTAAAATGATGAAAGAAAATAATCTACAGCCAAGATTATTGTACCCAGCAAGGATCTCATTCAAGTATGAAGGAGAAATCAAAAGCTTTTCAGACAAGCAAAAGCTGAGAGAATTCTGCACCACCAAACCAGCTCTCCAACAAATACTAAAGGATATTCTCTAGACAGGAAACACAAAAATTGTGTATAAATTCGAACCCAAAACAATAAAGTAAATGGCAACGGGGTCATACTTATCAGTAATTACCTTAAACGTAAATGGGTTGAATGCCCCAACCAAAAGACAAAGACTGGCTGAATGGATACAAAAACAAGACCCCTGCATATGTTGTCTACAAGAGACCCACCTCAAAACAGGGGACACATACAGACTGAAAGTGAAGGGCTGGAAAAAGATTTTCCATGCGAATAGGGACCAAAAGAAAGCAGGAGTAGCAATACTCATATCAGATAAAATAGACTTTAAAACAAAGACTGTGAAAAGAGACAAAGATGGTCACTACATAATGATCAAAGGATCAATCCAAGAAGAAGATATAACAATTATAAATATATATGCACCCAACACGGGAGCACCGCAGTATGTAAGACAAATGCTAACAAGTATGAAAGAAGAAATTAACAATAACACAATAATAGTGGGAGACTTTAATACCCCACTCACACCTATGGATAGATCAACTAAACAGAAAATTAACAAGGAAACACAAACTTTAAACGATACAATAGACCAGTTAGACCTAATTGATATCTATAGGACATTTCATCCCAAAACAATGAATTTCACCTTCTTCTCAAGTGCACATGGAACCTTCTCCAGGATAGATCACATCCTGGGCCATAAAGCTAGCCTTGGTAAATTCAAAAAAATAGAAATCATTCCAAGCATCTTTTCTGACCACAATGCAGTAAGATTAGATCTCAATTACAGGAGAAAAACTATTAAAAAATCCAACATATGGAGGCTGAACAACACGCTGCTGAATAACCAACAAATCACAGAAGAAATCAAAAAAGAAATCAAAATTTGCATAGAAACGAATGAAAATGAAAACACAACAACCCAAAACCTGTGGGACACGGTAAAAGCAGTCCTAAGGGGAAAGTTCATAGCAATACAGGCACACCTCAAGAAACAAGAAAAAAGTCAAATAAACAACCTAACTCTACACCTAAAGCAACTAGAAAAGGAAGAAATGAAGAACCCCAGGGTTAGTAGAAGGAAAGAAATCTTAAAAATTAGAGCAGAAATAAATGCAAAAGAAACAAAAGAGACCATAGCAAAAATCAACAAAACCAAAAGCTGGTTCTTTGAAAGGATAAATAAAATTGACAAACCATTAGCCAGACTCATCAAGAAACAAAGGGAGAAAAATCAAATCAATAAAATTAGAAATGAAAATGGAGAGATCACAACAGACAACACAGAAATACAAAGGATCATAAGAGACTACTATCAACAATTATATGCCAATAAAATGGACAACGTGGAAGAAATGGACAAATTCTTAGAAAAGTACAACTTTCCAAAACTCGATCAGGAAGAAATAGAAAATCTTAACAGACCCATCACAAGCACGGAAATTGAAACTGTAATCAAAAATCTTCCAGCAAACAAAAGCCCAGGTCCAGACGGCTTCACAGCTGAATTCTACCAAAAATTTAGAGAAGAGCTAACACCTATCCTGCTCAAACTCTTCCAGAAAATTGCAGAGGATGGTAAACTTCCAAACTCATTCTATGAGGCCACCATCACCCTAATACCAAAACCTGACAAAGATCCCACAAAAAAAGAAAACTACAGGCCAATATCACTGATGAACATAGATGCAAAAATCCTTAACAAAATTCTAGCAATCAGAATCCAACAACACATTAAAAAGATCATACACCATGACCAAGTGGGCTTTATCCCAGGGATGCAAGGATTCTTCAATATCCCCAAATCAATCAATGTAATACACCACATTAACAAATTGAAAAATAAAAACCATATGATTATCTCAATAGATGCAGAGAAAGCCTTTGACAAAATTCAACATCCATTTATGATCAAAACTCTCCAGAAAGCAGGAATAGAAGGAACCTACCTCAACATAATCAAAGCTATATATGACAAACCCACAGCAAACATTATCCTCAATGGTGAAAAATTGAAAGCATTTCCTCTAAAGTCAGGAACAAGACAAGGGTGCCCACTTTCACCATTACTATTCAACATAGTTTTGGAAGTTTTGGCCACAGCAATCAGAGCAGAAAAAGAAATAAAAGGAATCCAAATTGGAAAAGAAGAAGTAAAGCTCTCACTGTTTGCAGATGACATGATCCTCTACATAGAAAACCCTAAAGACTCCACCAGAAAATTACTAGAACTAATCAATGACTATAGTAAAGTTGCAGGATATAAAATCAACACACAGAAATCCCTTGCATTCCTATACACTAATAATGAGAAAACAGAAAGAGAAATTAAGGAAACAATTCCATTCACCATTGCAACGGAAAGAATAAAATACTTAGGAATATATCTACCTAAAGAATCTAAAGACCTATATATAGAAAACTATAAAACACTGGTGAAAGAAATCAAAGAGGACACTAACAGATGGAGAAATATACCATGTTCATGGATTGGAAGAATCAATGTAGTGAAAATGAGTATACTACCCAAAGCAATCTATAGATTCAATGCAATCCCTATCAAGCTACCAACAGCATTCTTCACAGAGCTAGAACAAATAATTTCACAATTTGTATGGAAAAACAAAAAACCTCGAATAGCCAAAGCGATCTTGAGAAAGAAGAATGGAACTGGAGGAATCAACCTACCTGACTTCAGGCTCTACTACAAAGCCACAGTTATCAAGACAGTATGGTACTGGCACAAAGACAGAAATATAGATCAATGGAACAAAATAGAAAGCCCAGAGATAAATCCACGCACATATGGACACCTTATCTTCGACAAAGGAGGCAAGAATATACAATGGATTAAAGACAATCTCTTTAACAAGTGGTGCTGGGAACTCTGGTCAACCACTTGTAAAAGAATGAAACTAGAACACTTTCTAACACCATACACAAAAATAAACTCAAAATGGATTAAAGATCTAAACGTAAGACCAGAAACTATAAAACTCCTAGAGGAGAACATAGGCAAAACACTCTCTGACATACATCACAGCAGGATCCTCTATGACCCACCTCCCAGAATATTGGAAATAAAAGCAAAAATAAACAAATGGGACCTAATTAACCTTAAAAGCTTCTGCACATCAAAGGAAACTATTAGCAAGGTGAAAAGACAGCCTTCAGAATGGGAGAAGATAATAGCAAATGAAGCAACTGACAAACAACTAATCTCGAGAATATACAAGCAACTCCTACAGCTCAACTCCAGAAAAATAAATGACCCAATCAAAAAATGGGCCAAAGAACTAAATAGACATTTCTCCAAAGAAGACATAAAGATGGCTAACAAACACATGAAAAGATGCTCAACATCACTCATTATCAGAGAAATGCAAATCAAAACCACTATGAGGTACCATTTCACACCAGTCAGAATGGCTGCAATCCAAAAGTCTACAAGTAATAAATGCTGGAGAGGGTGTGGAGAAAAGGGAACCCTCTTACACTGTTGGTGGGAATGCAAACTAGTGCAGCCACTATGGAGAACAGTGTGGAGATTCCTTAAAAAGCTGGAAATAGACATGCCTTATGATCCAGCAATCCCACTGCTGGGCATACACACTGAGAAAACCAGAAGGGAAAGAGACACGAGTACCCCAATGTTCATCGCAGCACTGTTTATAATAGCCAGGTCATGGAAGCAACCTAGATGTCCATCAGCAGATGAATGGATAAGAAAGCTGTGGTACATATACACAATGGAGTATTATTCAGCCATTAAAAAGAATACATTTGAATCAGTTCTAATGAGGTGGATGAAACTGGAGCCTATTATACAGAGTGAAGTAAGCCAGAAAGAAAAACACCAATACAGTATACTAACACATATATATGGAATTTAGAAAGATGGTAACAATAACCCTGTGTACGAGACAGCAAAAGAGACACCGACGTATAGAACAGTCTTATGGACTCTGTGGGAGAGGGAGAGGGTGGGAAGATTTGGGAGAATGGCATTGAAACATGTAAATATCATGTATGAAATGAGTTGCCAGTCCAGGTTCGATGCACGATACTGGATGCTTGGGGCTGGTGCACTGGGACGACCCAGAGGGATGGAATGGGGAGGGAGGAGGGAGGAGGGTTCAGGATGGGGAACACATGTATACCTGTGGCGGATTCATTTTGATATTTGGCAAATCTAATACAGTTATGTAAAGTTTAAAAATAAAATAAAATTAAAAAAAAAAAAAAAAGAGGCTTTTGAGTTCCTCTTCACTTTCTGCCATAAGGGTGGTGTCATCTGCATATCTGAGGTTATTGATATTTCTCCCTGCAATCTTGACTCCAGCTTGTGCTTCTTCCAGCCCAGCGTTTCTCATGATGTACTCTGCATATAAGTTAAATAAGCAGGATGACAATATACAGCCTTGACAAACTCCTTTTCCTATTTGGAACCAGTCTGTTGTTCCATGTCCAGTTCTAGTTGCTTCCTGACCTGCATACAGGTTTCTCAAGAGGCAGGTCAGGTGGTCTGGGATTCCGATCTCTTCCAGAATTTTCCACTGTTTATTGTGATCCACACAGTCAAAGGCTTTGGCATAGTCAATAAAGCAGAAATAGATGTTTTTCTGGAACTCTCTCGCTTTTTCCATGGTCCAGCGGATGTTGGCAATTTGATCTCTGGTTCCTCTGCCTTTTCTAAAACCAGCTTGAACATCAGGAAGTTCACGGTTCACATATTGCTAAGTCTGGCTTGGAGAATTTTGAGCATTACTTTACTAGCATGTGAGATGAGTGCAACTGTGAGGTAGTTTGAGCATTCTTTGGTATTGCCTTTCTTTGGGATTGGAATGAAAATGGACCTTTTCCAGTCCTGTGGCCACTGCTGAGTTTTCCAAATTTGCTGGCATACTGAGTGCAGCACTTTCACGGTATCATCTTTCAGGATTTGAAATAGCTCATATGTATATGTGGGTATAAATAAATATTTCCTGTGCATATGACGACCTCTTGAGGAGAAACAGAAATATGCTAATGAATGTAATTTATAAAATCCAAATGTATTCACTCATATGTATATGTGTGTATGCTGCTGCTGCTGCTGCTGTGTCACTTCAGTCGTGTCCGACTCTGTATGACCCCATAGACGGCAGCCCACCAGGCTCCCCCTTCCCTGGGATTCTCCAGGCAAGAACACTGGAGCGGGTTGCCATTGCCTTCTCCAATGCATGAAAGTGAAAAGTGAAAGTAAAGTCGCTCAGCCCTGTCTGACTCTTTGCGACCCCATGGACTGCGGAGCCTACCAGGCTCCGCAGTCCATGGGATTTTCCAGGCAAGAGTCCTGGAATGAGCTGCCATTGCCTTCTCTGTGTGTGTATGAATAAATATTTATTGTGCTTATGCTGCCATCTCGCGGAGAGATAGAAGAATGCTTGTAAATGTATTTATAAAATCCAGATGTATCTTTACATGTTGAAAATGATACTGTATAACTTTGTTAAAAATTAATATATGCTCATAACAGAAAATATAAAGTTGGTAGAAAAGTACAAAGAAAGAACAAAATCACCCATGATCTCATTTAACATTGGCTCAGAATTCTGAGTTCCTGGGACAGGAAGATAAAAAGATGAGGGTGTGCTAGTTCTTTTATTATAAAATCATCTTTTCTGCTATTAGAATGTTAACATAGAACTTGGTTTTGATACGTGATTCTTGCTTTGTTTATTATCTTTAAGTCTCTGCTTTTACAAAGACCTAGTAATTTGACTCCCTGTTTAGAGACTGCTTCAAGGTTGTTTTGTTTTTCCCATTTTTGCTATAATTAAAAAAATGTGGCATGTCATGGCTATGGTAAATAGTGATGCAGTGAACATTGGGGTGCATGCATCTTTTTGAATTAAGGTTTTCTCCAGGAAAATGCCCTGGAGTAGGCCATATGGTGATCGTATTTTTTGTTTTCTAAGGAGCTGCCATAGAGTTCACCATATCGGTGGTACCAATTTACATGCCCTCTGACAATGCAAGAGGGTTCCCTATTCTCAACGCTCTCTCCAAATTATTGTTTGTAGAGTTTTTGATGAGGGCTATTTGGACTGGTGTGAAGTAATACCTCATTGTAGTTTTGATTTGCATTTCTCTGGTGACTAGTGATGTTGAGCATCTTTTCAAGTGTTTGTTGACCATCTGTATGTCTTCTTTGGAAAAATGTCTATTTAGATCTGCCCATTTATTGAGTATTGTTTTTTTTTTTTTTAATCCTGGGCTACATGTGCTGTTTGTATATTTTGGAGAGTAATGCCATGATAACTAATGAGAACTATCTGTATAGCACAGGTAACTGTCCTCAGTGCTATGTGGTGACCTAAATGGGAAGGAAACTGAAAAGGGACGATGCATACATATATATACAAATACACGCATACATGCAACTGGTTTACTTTGCTGTACAGCAGTAAGTAACACAACACTGTAAAGCAACTACATGTGTACATACCTTAGGCTCCATTTATAGAAAGTTCTAGACAAGGCAAAGCTAATGTATACCGATAGAACTGAGAACAGGGGTTGCATTGGGGAAGCGCAGTGTGGGGAAGGGGCCCAAGTGATTTTCTAGGATGATGGGAAAAAAATATTGCAGTGAATTTCATATATATAATCTTTGTGAAATTACATAAATACTTCTGCAATGTAACTTCCAAACAAGGTCTTACTAATTGGCTCCATGCGTTTATAAATTTACTAGATACTGTCAAATTTGCCCTTCAGAAAGCCGCATCACTCTATGCTTTCACAACAATGCTTGAACACTCATTTTTCAACCTTTCATCCTCAATTTGGAGGAAATATTTGGTATCCTTCAATGCTTTCATTGAACTTTTGGCAATTTCCATGGTGAGAAATTGTATTCCATTATTGTTTTGGTTTGCATTTCTTTTATCATCAATTAGTTTTAACATTTCCTCCTGTTTTTTGGGGTAATTTTTTGTATTTTTCTTCTGAGTAATTTGCATTTCTTTGTTCCCTTTGTTTACATCATGTTTGTCTTCTCTTGGGTTTTTCATCTTTTCTTAACTTTTGAGCTCTGCATAAATTAGGTAAATGCATCCTTTGTCAGCTATCTTCCAAATATTTCTCAGTTGTCATTTTGTAATTCCTTGTTTATTATTTATTTACCCACAGGAATTTTTCTACAAAGTGTAAATTTCCCCTTTTTAACCTATTGGACAAAGATCACTTAAATTAAGAAATTTAAATAACAGGGAAAACTCCAGGGAACTAGAGGGTGTAGGTTGAAAGATTGCAGGGAAGGGGTGTAACTCTGAGTTCACCTGTGTGCCTTTCCACATGTACTTTTCAATAAACTATTTACTTTACACTGAAATATATATATATAGAGAGAGAGAGAAAAAAAAAAGAGTAAGTGAAGGTGGGTAGTGCCATGATGGGCCAAGATGAAGCCAGGACGGGTGGGGCTGGACCTGGCACTCCAAACACGAGTCAGCCATAGGCTTGGTCAGCCCTGTGAAATCAACAGGGACAGGTCTCTCGAGCTGTGATTAGAGGACTCAGGGAGCCCCAGCACGTGGTCAAAGCCAAGGTCACGAGGAGGGAAGCACAAGCAGGGCAATGATGCTGCCCAGTAAGCCTGTCTCCCTTGGGCCAGAGGGAAGGTGATGCTACTTTTATTATGGAAAATGTAGTCTGTGGATATTGGGAAAAGAACTTGGTCAGTGCACGCAGTGTGAAAAAGTAACTAAAATCCATGTTTAATTTCACTACAGTTCATATTTTGTGGCTTCCTCGGTGGCTCAGTGATAAAGAACCCGCCTGCCAATGCAGGAGTCAGGAGTTAGATCACTGGGTCAGGAAGATCAAAAGAAATGGTAACCCACTCCAGGATTCTTGCCTGGAGCATCCCATGGAGAGAGGAGCCTGGTGGACTACAGTCTATGGGGTTGCAAAAGAATCAGAAACGACTGAGGGACTGAGCACACAATATTTTAGCCTATCTCCTCCACATCTTTTTTTAGCTCGTATTTTTTTCAGGACTGGGATTTAGTGGGTCATACAGCAAATGTATGTTTCACTTCGTAGAAAGTCCTAAACTGTTTCCCCAAAGGGCTGTATCATTTTACATCCTCACCAGCCATGTATGAAGGCTCCACTTTCTATCTTCTCCAACACTTTGGTCCGTTTAGTCTTTTGATTATGGCCATTCTAGTTGCCATTGAAAGAAAATGTGACCAACCAGAGGAAGATACTCACAATGTGTCAAACACTAAGAGCATATTAGGAAACAGTATGTGTAATGTAATCAGGGATGTGACTAAAACTGGAAGTCTAGATGCTCAGAGAGTAAGAGACATTCTGAACTGGGTTAGAGGGGCTAAGGAGTTTTGAAAGCTATCTGTATTGCGAAGAATCAGATACACATTAATAGTAAAGAGCAGGTAATAATCCAACTGGAGAGCTCAAGGAATTATCAAGAGGCCCATACCCACACTCAGTGAAGAACTACATACATTATCTCCACTTCCCTATCTATCTTTATATTTGCTCATCTCAGAATGCATCCTCCCTAAACATTCTGCCTGATTTTCAAGAGAGAAATCATGCAGTAGGCATTCCTGTGTGATAGGCTTCCTTTACTCACTGTGTTTCTTTAACCTTTGTTTCTTTAAATGATGTCTGGCTGTTCAACAGAGATGAGCCTGATTTGTTGAAAGAAAAAAAGACTTCATTAACATATGTGAAACAACGGAGGATTAATTCCGGCAGAAAAAATACACTCATACCCAGTGGGCAGTAAAGCGATTCATTCACCATAAGTCTCCACAGCTGTGAAGGTGTAAGAGTACTTAAAAACAGGGAAAAAACATTCCACCCCAAGAAAATGTTTACAGCAATAGTCACCAACCTTTGTGGCGCCGGGCATGGTTTCATGGGGGCGATGATTCAAATGCATTACATTTACTGTGCAGTATTATTTCTATTATTATGACATCAGCTCCACCTCAGATCATCAGGCATTAGATCTCTTGAAGAATTTTCCACAGTTTGCACTGATCCTGGTGTGTTGCAGTCCAGGGGATGAAAAAGACTTGGACGTGACTGAGCGATTGAACTGAGCACAGTCAAAGCCATTGGCCTAATCAACAAAGCAGAAGTAAATGTTTTTCTGGAATTCCCTTGCTTTTTCTATGATCCAATGGATGTTGGCAATTTGATCTCTGGTTCTTCTAGCTTTTATAAATCCAGCTTGAACATCTGGAAGTTCCAGGTTCACATACTGTTGAAGCCTTGCTTGGAGAATTTTGAACATTACTCTGCTGGCGTGTGAGATGAGTGCAGTTGTGTAGAAGTTTGAACATTCTTTGGCATTGCCCTTCTTTGGGATTGGAACAAAAACTGACCACAGGACAGGAAAAGGTCAGTTTTCAATAGAGTATTACTCAGTCATAAAAAGGAACACATTTGAGTCAGTTCTAATGAGGTGGATGAATCTAGAGCCTATTACAAAGTAAAGTTAGTCAGAAAGCAAAAGATATATATTGTATACTAATGCATTTATAAGGAATCTAGAAAGATGGTACCGAAGCATTTATTTGCAGGGCTGCAAGTGAGAAACAGACATAGAGAACAGAATAATGGACATGGGGAGAGGGGAGGAAGAGGGTGAGATGTATGGAGAGAGTAACATGGAAACTTACATTACCATATGTAAAATAGAAAACCAACAGGAATTTGCTGTATGTCTCAGGAAACTCAAACAGGGGCTCTGTACCAACCTAAGGGGGTGGGATGGGCAGGGATATGTCAGGGAGGTTCAAGAGGGAAGACATATATGTATACCTACGGCTGATTCATGCTGAAGTTTGAGAGAAAACAACAAAATTCTGTACAGCCATTACATTAAAAATTTATTCATGTTTTATTTAAAAGCCATTAAATTAACAAATTTAAAATTATTAAATTTAAAAAAGATTAAAAAGAAATAAATTTAAAAAATAAAAAAAAGTTGAAATGACTCAAATGCCCATCAACTGGTGATAGAATAAATAAAACATGCAATATTATTTAGCCAGCAAATGAATGGAATTCTAATATAAGCTATAACATGCTATAGCTCTGAAATGATTATGTTAATTAAAAGAAACCAGGCACAAAGGGCTATATATTGCATTACTCCATTCAAGTAAATGAATATGTCCCAGATTAGGTAATTCTCTAATAGAGTAGTGGATACCAGGGCCCAGATGAGGGGGGAAATGGAAAATGTCTGCCAACTGGAGAGTGTTTCCCACTGGAGTGATGAAAATATTCTAGAATGAGGCTGTGGTTATGGTTATGCACGGTAAAGTCATGGTACATGAACAACATGTCAGTAAATTTAAAATTTCTTGAAAAAACTACTAAACTTAACTTCTATGTCCAGGAAAATCATCCTTCAAGTATAAAGGAGTAGTAGATATTCCCATATGAACAAAACATTGGTGAATTCATTCTCAGCAGATATCTGGTCTGTAAGAAATGTTAAAAGTAGTTATTTACACAAAATAAGATGATATTAAAGACAAATTATGAGTTAAGAAAGAGTGTCATAAATAAATGAAGGCCAAATAAAATGAAGGTTTTTTCTCATTATTAATTGGTAAAAGATAAATGCTGTTTGTGCTTCTCCATCTTTACTTTTCACTGATTATGAACCTTCATAATTAAAGTGGGTTTCTTGTACATAAGATATATTTCGGTGTCAGCGGTAAAGTATCTGCCTGCAATGCAGGAGCCGTAACAGATGCGAGTTCCATCTCTGGGTCAGGAAGATCCCCTGGAGGAGAACTTGGCAACCCACTCCAGTATTCTTGCCTGGAGAATCCCCATAGACAGAGGAGCCTGGTGGGCTTACAGTCCATGGGGTGGCAACGAGTTGGACACGACTGAGCAACTAAACAACAACAGACACACATTCCCAAGAGAAACTCTGAAGATACTACAAATAGATGAGAAAATCCTGAGCCTAAACAAAGCGAAACAAAAAGCCTAGACAGTAGAGCTGAATTGTAAAAAACCTAGACCGTAGAGCTGAATTATAAAAGGTTTTAGGCAATAAAGAGTCTCTCAACAGTAGTGTAAACAGTGTGTTCAACACAGGAGAGAGGAGTAATTTTTAATACTCACTCACCAGAACAAATTTCTAGTTACATTCATAAATTAAAGGAAACAATAATGTGCAGAAAATAAACAGAATAAAATCTATTGTTCATTTATATCTAATTATGACTGTAAAAGTGTAAGGGAATTTTTAAGAAAAAACATCTGCAAAAGATACAGTTTAAGCTGCCTCAATTAAGGCAATTTTCTTTGGTCCATACTTTAAAAATAACTGACAATTAAGAAAGAATTTCACTTTAAAACATTTTTCAAATTCAGCAAGATATTTTATGTTGCAAGACAAGAAGATTTTGTACTTTTCAAGCTAAAAAAAGACTGTACCTTGCATGAATATTTTGTTTGACTGACTTAGACATTTAACCACATCGTGTCTTTACCTTAACAATCTTTGTGGTACCACTGTGTATTTAGAATCAACTGTTTGAATGTGGGGTGTGTATTAATACATTCCCTCAGGGACTGCAGGCTGTGCAGGAAGAGGTACCAAGGCCTTCCAAACCATGAAGTATGCTCTGTTTAATGGAACAGTGGTAACCATTGCAGGCTGTGTTGGTGCCAACTGTTTATTAGGGGCTTATCTTAATTAACTCCCTCATAGAAGATCATGAATTTTTAAAGATAAGTACTAAAACTGCGGCCCTATGAAACTGTATGTATATATGTATACACATATATACACATATGTGTGTATGTATATATATATTTTAAAACTCTGTACCTTGTAAATTATATATAAAATATTAAAACCTGACATTAATGACAAGAAACTTTTAAAAATTAAACCAACAAAATTTGGTTTTGGAGAGGAAAAGTGCTTAATTAGGGACTTTATTTTAGAATACTGGAGTATGGAGATGGTAATAAAAGGAGAACCTACTTTTACTTGGTTTTATTCTTGTAATGAAACTCTTTGTGGGCAATGGCCCCCAGTATTGCCTGCATGGGATGTGGGCCACTCCTGCCCCACCTGTGGGAGGCCACTGCTCCATTCTAAATTCCTTCGTTAACAAGGGCCTAATCAATGTTGGCTTTGTGACCTGCAAAAACACCATTATTTTCCTTCCTTTCTTCCCTCCTTCCTCCCCCCTCTTTCTTTCCTTTTCTTTCTTATTATACAATTGTGACAGTTTGCTTTCCATTTATAGTTATTACAGAGTACTGGCTCTATTCCCCATGTTGTACAATACATCCTTGAGCTCATCTTACACCTAACACGGTGTGCCTCCCACTCCCCCACCTCTGTATTGCCCCTCTCTCTTCCCCTCCCCGCTGGTAACCAGTAGATTGTTTTCTATATCTGTGAGCCTCCATTTTGTTATATTCTCTACTTTGTGGTATTTTTAGATTCTATACATGATATCATACAGTATTTGTCTATCTCTGAGTTATTTTACTTAGTACTATACCTTCCTCTTTGTTGCAAGGGCAATATTTCATTCTTTTTTCATGGCTGAGTAGTATTCCACAGGTCTTCTGGGTGGCTCAGTGGCAAAGAATCTGCCTGGCAATCAGGAAATGTGGGTTCAATCCCTAGGTAAGGAAGATACCTTGGAAAAGGAAATGGCAACCCACTGGAGTATTCTTGCCTGGAAATTTCCATGAGCATAGGAGTCTGGAGGGGTAGAGTCCATGGGTTCCAAAGACTGGGACACGACTTAGTGACTGAACAACAAGTGTCCCACAGTACATATATACCACATCTTTATCCATTCATCTGTCTATCATCTAATGGACATTTACATTGCTTCCATGTCTTGGTGAATGGTGTACCTCAAGGAACATTGAGGTATATGTGCGTCTTTAATTAACATTATGAGTCTTTTTAAAATACATATCCAAGAATGGCATTGCTAGGTCATGTGTTGTTACATTTTTAGTTTTCTGAGAAATTTTCATACTGAAAACCACCACTATTTTACTCCTAAGGACTACCGTCTAGAAAGCAAGATTGAGCTCTGAGGTTTTTAGTTGTTGACAGCATATCTTGAGGTGTAATAAACACTACTATGAAGTAGGTGCCCTACGGGCAACTAGCTTGTATGCCTTTTTAGCAAATGGCACTAACACCCCACACAGGACACGGCTCCCTAGCTACATTCCCACCTCTGCACTCACACGCAGAAACACAAAGTCCTTTTCCTCTTCTCCTGTGAGAAGTGTATCTTTGCAGCTCAGGCTGGACCCAGTTCTCCCCCCAACTTTCTGGCTAACTGGACCTTCTGGTCCCATCTCCAAGATGGGTTAAAGCTCTAAATGAAAGACCAGAAACTATAAAACTTCTAGAGGAAAATACAGGCAGAACATTCTCTTACATAAATCACAGCAGGACCCTCTATGACCCACCTCCCAGAGTCATGGAAATAAAAACAAAAATAAACCAATGGGACTTAATTAGACTTAAAAGCTTCTGCACAACGAAGGAAACAGTAAGGAAGGTGAAAGACAGCCATCATAATTGGAGAAAATAATAGCAAAAGAAGCAACTGACAAAGAGTGAATCTCAAAAATATACAAGCAGCTCAACACCAGAAAGGTAAACTACCCAATCAAAAGAAAAGATGCTCAATGTCACTCATTATCAGAGAAATGCAAATCAAAACCACAATGAGGTACTATCTCACGCTGGTCAGCATGGCTGCTATCCAAAAGTCTACAAACAATAAATGCTGGAGAGGGTGTGGAGAAAAGGGAACCCTCTTAGACTGTTGGTGGGAATGCAAACTAGTACAGCCACTATGGAGAACAGTGTGGAGATTCCTTAAAAACCTGGAGATAGAACTGCCATACGACCCAGCAATCCCAATGCTGGGCATACACACTGAGGAAACCAGAACTGAAAGAGACACGTGTACCCCTGTGTTCATCACAGCACTGTTTACAATAGCAGGGACATGGAAGCAACCTAGATATTCATCAGCAGACGAATGGATAAGAAAGCAGTGGTACATATACACAATGGAATATTACCCAGCCATTAAAAAGAATGCATTTGAAGCAGTTCTAATGAGGTGGATGAAACTGGAGCCTATTATACAGAGTGAAGTAAGCCAGAAAGAAAAACACCAATACAGTATACTAATGCATATATATGGAATTTAGAAAGATGGTAACGATAACCCTGTATGCGAGATACAAAAGAGACACAGATGTACAGATCAGTCTTTTGGACTCTGTGGGAGAAGGCGAGGGTGGGATGATCTGAGAGAATAGCATTTAAATATGTATATTATCATATGTGATATCATATGTGATTATCATATGTGAAACAGATCGCCAGTCCATGTTCAATGCATGGGACAGAGTACTCAGGGCTAGTGCAATGGGATGACCTAGAGGGATGGGATGGGGAGGGAGGTGGGAGGGGGGGTCAGGATGGGGAACACATGTACACCCATGGTGGATTCATGTCAAGTATGGCAAAAACCACTACAGCATTGTAAACTAATTAGCCTCCAATTAAAATAAATAAAAAAAATAAACTAAATTCCTTTGCTAAAAAGGGCCTAACCAATGTTGGCTTTGTGACCTCCAAAAACACCATTATTTTCCTTCCTTTTCTTCCCTCCTTCTTCCCCCCTCTTTCTTTCCTTTTCTTCTTACCATACAATTGTGAAAATTTGCTTCCCATTTATAGTTATTAGAGTACTGGCTCTATTCGCCATGTTGTACAATACATCCTTGAGCTCATCTTACACCTAACATGGTGTGCCTCCCACTCTGCCACCTCTGTATTGCCCCTCCCTCTTCCCCTCCCCACTGGTAACCAGTAGATTGTTCTGTTTATCTGTGAGCCTCCATTTTTGTTATATTGTCTACTTTGTGGTGTTTTTAGATTCTATAAGTGATATCATACAGTATTTGTCTATCTCTGTCTGAGTTATTTTACTTAATAGTATATCTTCCATGTTGCTGCAAATGTCAATATTCCATTCTTTTTATGGGGCAACTTCTTTCTATGCCTTTTAAGCAAATGGCACTGCCACCGCACACATGACATGGCTCCCCAGCTAAGTTTCCATCTCTGGACTCACACAGAGAAACACCAAGTCCTCTTTCTCTTCTCCCATGGGAAGTATATCTTTGAAGCTGAGTCTGGAACCAGTTCTTCCCTCCACCATTTTCTGGCAAACTGGACCTTCTGGTCCCATCTCCAACCCCACAGGACCCATCTCTCTCCCTCTTCATACATTTATCCCTGTCCTGTCCTCTCTACCTCCCACTCTCGGAGAACTCAGAGACAAACATAATTTCACATCAGGTTGATTTTATTTTCATTCTCGATGTATGCAGTTGGTATAATAGTCAACGTCTGTACTGTTGGCCGGTACTCAGCAGCAAGACCCCCGAAGATTTCTGAGGTCTCAAGCCACGCTCTGAAGTCACTGGCTACCCATCGGCCCCACTGGAATGACAGGGGTCTCCACACTCTCTGGGACCTCCTCTGGTCCATTCTGATTCAGCTCTTCATTCACCTTGGAACACTGGCTACAGAGCTTTGAGCCTCTGATTTGCTTAAGTTTCCTTGTGGTGGGAAGTTTCTGAGAAGTTTTCTTGGTCAGCTTTGCCTGAAGGTGATTATTCACTCTCACACTTACCTTGGCTACCTGGAGAAAACAAGAGAGGGGTAGAGAATGGCATTGGTTTGGGGAAGAGGGTGAAGGTGGCCGGGAACGACAGCTTCAGGAGAAGGGGTGTGGGCAGAGAAGGGTTATGTGCCAGGCAAGGACAGGGGAGGGGGGTCTTATTGGGTGGGGTCAATGGGCAAGAGGAGTTTGGGTGGGTTCAGCTCACCTTGACATTTGTTTTGGACCTCAATTGCAAGGAGGTCTTCATCCTTTTGTCCTGGCTAACAGGACGCAGGTGTTTCATGACTACTCTGGAGCCTTGTGGCTTCCCAGTCACCTTAGTCATTTTGAGGCCTCCCAGTGGTCTGCTTCAGAGCCCCTGAGCACCGCTATATATACCCCTCCCCAGGGAGACACACCCTCATGCTTTATGAGGTCAGCAAGTCTCTTCCCCAGCCAATGGTGGCCCTGGGTGAGCCTTGACATCACAAAGCCCCAGCCTGACACCTCTAGTGGAGGATGGGGAGCAATTCAGATGATTTGGTGGGAGAAATAAGGCATTTGTAATGTCCCTTAAGAGCCTACAAACTCACCTGCCATCGTCATCTCTCTACGTCAACTCTGACGGGTCACTTGGCAGGGAGAGTGTGTCTCCTCCAAACCTTACCTCACAGCCACACTATTCAGACTTTAATTCTGTTATCTCTCATCTTTTACAATTATGTAATTTTTAATATCTTGCCTAAAATCCCTCCATGATAATTAGCCTATGTTGAAGTTTTTGTGGAAATGTGAATTATCCACTTTCCTCCTACAAGGTGGCCTTAAAGCAAATTGAAAACCATTTAATTCTGGGCCACCTACCAGAAACCTTTTCCATCCCACCTCCTTTTTTCAGTGTTCACGTAGCTCTCCTCAGTTTTCTAGTTTCCAGTCTGAACCCCCTGTCTTCATTCTGTGAGACTGCACTGAATACACTTGCCCTTGGTCCACTTGGAGCTGTCTGGTTTCACGTCTAGGACTCATGGTCACCTCACTTGGTGTACTACCGAGGCTTGCTTTTTTAACAGTTTGGGGTGAGGCATATAAATGCATGCTTCAGGTTGTGCTGGGTGATCCCAAGAAGGAAATGACCACCTGTGACTGATTAGTATTCCCAGGAAGGGGTGGAGCTTGCTCAGATGTGTGTAAGTCTCATGTGCGAAGGTCTTCTCAACACGTGCCCTCACAAATTCCTTTTCTCATCTTGTTCCCCTGCTGGCACCTCCATTGGAGCTTACCTCACAGTCGAGACCATGGTGGAATTCATTTCCATGAATAGCTACCACAAGCTTCCATGTTCTTGGAGGAAACACTGAGTAATCATGTCCTGTCCATCTAGTTCCCAAGGTCTCTCATTGAGGTGGTTGGCTCTGGAGGAAAGGGGAATGAGTTTTGGGCTTATGAAAAACATAAGAATCTGACAAAATATATGAAAGGCAACAATGCAGATAAAGAATGGACAAAGGATTTGTACAGGAAATTCACCAAATAAATATATACCGAGGGCAACTAAGCACACACAGTACACCAAAATGATGGCTCTAATGAAAGAACAGAGAATAACAAATGGGATGAGTATGTGAAAAAGTTTGAACTTTCATGCACTGCTTATAGCAATACAAAATGGGACAGTCTCGGTGGAAACCACTTTGGAAGTTGCTTAAAAAGTTAAACATTGGGTTACCACATGACCCAGCAATCCCACTCCTAGGTTTATACCAAGAAGAATGAAAAAAAAAGTTTACCCAAGGACTTGAACTTGAATTTTCATAGCAGTCTTATTTCTAATAGTCAAAAAATTGAGATGAAAAAGATGAAAAAACAAACCTGGAGTTGCAATCCTCATATCAGACAATATAGACCTTAAAAATAAGAATAATGCAAGAGATAAAGAAGGACACTACATAGTGATCAAGGGATCAATCTAAGAGGAAGACATAAAAATTGTAAATATCTTCACCCAACGTAGGAACACCTGAATACCTAAAACAAACACTAAGATACATAAAAAGAGAAATTGACAGTAACACAATCATAGTAGGAGACTTTCACACCCCACTCACACCAACAGACAGATCATCAAAACAAAATTAATAAGGAAACATGTCTTAAATGATACCTTAGATGAGATGGATCTCATTGATATCTTCAGAACATGCCATCCAAATGCAGAAGAATACATATTCTTCTCAATTGCACATGGAACAGTCTCCAGGATAGACCACATCTTGGGTCACAAATCAAACCTCAGTAAAATTAAAAATTGAAATCGTATCAGGCATCTTCTCCAACCAAAACACCATGAGACTAGATATCAATTACAAGAAAAAAAAAACTGTAAGAAACACAAACACATGGAGATTAAACAACACATTTCTAAATAATCAACAGGTTACTGAAGAAATCAAAAGGGAAATAAACAATTTTCTAGAAACAAATGACAATGAAAATACAACTCAAAACCTATAGGAAGCAGCAAAAGCATTTCTAAGAGGGAAGTTTATAGTAATACAATACTACCTCAGAAAACAAGAAAAACATCAAATAGACAACCTAACTTTATACCTAAAACAACTGGAAAACAACAACAACAACAACAAAATACTCCAGAATTAGTAGAAGGAAAGAAATCTTAAAGATCTGAGGAGAAGTAAAAGAAAAAGAAATGAGTAAAGATTAATAAAACTAAAAGCTGGTTCTTTGAGAAGAAAAGCAAAATTGTCAAACCTTTAGTGTCATAAAGATAAAAAGAAGAATCAAACCAACAAAATTAGAAATGAAAAAGGAGAGGTTACAACAGCTGTTGCTGCAGCTGCTAAGTCGCGTCAGTCATGCCCAACTCTGTGCAACCCCATAGACGGCAGCCCACCAGGCCCCCCTGTCCCTGGGATTCTCCAGGCAAGAACACTGGAGTGGGTTGCCATTTCCTTCTCTAATGCATGCATGCATGCTAAGTTGCAAACATAGGATTATAAGACACTATTATGAACAACTCTATGGCAATAAAATGGATAACCTGGAATAAATGGACAGATTCTTAGAAAAGCTCAATCTTCCAAGACTGAACCAGGAAGAAATAGAAGTTACGAACAACCCAACTACAAGCTCTAAATCAAAGCTGTGATCAAAAATCTCCCAAAAGACAAAAGCCCAGGAGCAGATAACTTCACAGGTTAATTCTATCAAACATTTAGAGATGAGCTAATGCCTAGCCTCTAAAACTCCTTCAAAAAATTGCAGAGGAAGGAATACTTCCAAACTCATTCTAAGAGGCCACTATCACCCTGATACCAAAACCAGACCAAGACAACACCAAAAAAGAAAACTAGAGGCCAGTATCACTGATGAACATAGATGCAAAAATCCTCAACAAACCTTTAGTAAACAGAATTCAAAAACACATGAAAAAGGTTATACACCATAATCAAGTTGGGTTTATTCCAGGGATGCAAGGATTCTTCAATATATGCAAATCAATCAATGTGGTACACCATATTAACCAATGGAAAGATAAAAACCATATGATCATCTCAGTAGATGCAGAAAAAGCCTTTGACAGAATTCAGCACCCATTTATGATGAAAACTCTTCAAAAAATGGGCGTAGAAGGAAGCTACCTCCACATAGTAAAGGCCACATAGGATAAGCCCACAGCGAACATTATCCTCAATGATGAAACACTGAAAGCATTCCCCCGAAGATCGGGTACAAGACAAGGGTGTCCACTTTCACCACTATTATTCAACCTAGTTTTGGAAGTCCTAGATACAGCAATCAGAGAAGAAAAAGAAATCGGTACCAGACCGGAAAAGAAGAAGTAAAGCTCTCACTGTTTGTGGATGACATGATACTTTACATACAAAGTGCTAAAGATACTATCAGAGAGTTACTACAGCTAATCAATGAATTTAGTACAGTCGCAGGATACAAAATCAATACACAGAAATCACTTGCATTCCTATATACTAACAATGAAAAATCAGAAAGAGAAATTCAGGAATCAACTCCATTCACCATTGGAACAAAAAGAATAAATATCTAGGAAAAACTTACCTAAGAAGACAAAAGAACTGTATACAGAAATCTGTAAGACAGCGATGAAAGAAATCAAAGACGACACAAACAGATGGAGAGATAGTCCATGTTCCTGAGTAGGAAGAATCAATATTTTGAAAATGACTATACTACCAAATGCAATCTGCAGATTCAATGCGACCCCTATCAAGTTACCAATGGCATTTTTCACAGCACTAGAACAAAACTATGGACGGAGCTTCGTGACATTGTACAGGAGACAGGAATCAAGACCATCCCCAAGAAAAAGAAATGCAAAAAAGCAAAATGGCTGTCTGAGAAGGCCTTACAAATAGCTGTGAAAAGAAGAGAAGTGAAAAGCAAAGGAGAAAAGGAAAGATAAGCCCATTTGAATGCAGAGTTCCAAAGAATAGCACGGAGAGATAAGAAAGCTTTCCTCAGCAATCAATGCATAGAAATAGAGGAAAACAACAGAATGGGAAAGACTAGAGATCTCTTCAAGAAAATTAGAGATACCAAGGGAACATTTCATGCAAAGATGGGCTCAATAAAGGACAGAAATGGTATGGACCTAACAGAAGCAGAAGATATTAATAAGAGGTGGCAAGAATACACAGAACAGTACAAAAAAGATCTTCATGACCCAGATAATCACGATGGTATGATCACTCACCTAAAGCCAGACATCCTGGAATATGAAGTCAAGTTGGCCTTAGGAAGCATCGCTACAAACAAAGCCAGTGGAGGTGATGGAATTCCAGTTGAGCTATTTCAAATCCTGAAAGATGATGCTGTGAAAGTGCTGCACTCAATGTGCCAGCAAATATGGAAAACTCAGCAGTGGCCACAAGACTGGTAAAGGTCAGTTTTCATTCCAGTCCCAAAGAAAGGCAATACCAAAGAGTGCTCAAACTATCACACAACTTCACTCATCTCACACGCTAGTAAAGTAATGCTCAAAATTCTCAAAGCCAGGCTTCAGTAATATGTGAACCGTGAAGTTCCAGATGTTCAAGCTGGTTTTAGAAAAGGCAGAGGAACCAGAGATCAAATTGCCAACATCCGCTGGATCATAGAAAAAGCAAGAGAGTTTCAGAAATACATCTATTTCTGCTTTATTGACTATGCCAAAGACTTTGACTGTGTGGATCACAATAAACTGTGGAAAATCCAGAAAGAGATGGGAATACCAGACCACCTGACCTGCCTCTTGAGAAACCTGAATGCAGGTCAGGAAGCAACAGTTAGAACTGGACGTGGAAAAACAGACTGGTTCCAAATAGGAAAAGGAGTATGTCAAGGCTGTATATTGTCACCCTGCTTATTTAACTTCTATGCAGACTACATCATGAGAAACGCTGGGCTGGATGAACCACAAGCTGAAATCAAGATTTCCAGGAGAAATATCAATAACCTCAGCTATGCAGATGACACCAGCCTTATGGCAGAAAGTGAAGAAGAACTAAAGAGCCTCTTGATGAAAGTGAAAGAGGAGAGTGGAAAAAGTTGACTTAAAGCTCAACATTCAGAAAACTAAGATCATGGCATCCGGTCCTATCACCTTATGGCAAATAGACAGGGAAACAGTGAAAACAGTGGCTGACTTTGTTTTTCTGGGCTCCAAAATCACTGCAGATGGTGATTGCAGCCATGAAATTAAAAGATGTTTACTCCTTGGAAGGAAAGTTATGACCAATTTAGACAGCATATTCAAAAGCAGAGACATTACTTTGTCAACAAAGGTCCGTCTAGTCAAGGCTATGGTTTTTCCAGTAGTCATGTATGGATGTGAGAGTTGGACTATAAATAAAGCTGAGCACTGAAGAATGGATGCTTTTGAACTGTGGTGTTGGAGAAGACTCTTGAGGGTCCCTTGGACTGCATGGAGAATCAACCAGTCCATCCTAAAGGAGATCAGTCCTGAGTGTTCATTGGTAGGACTGATGTTGAAGCTGAAACTCCAATACTTTGGCCACCTGGTGCGAAGAGCTGACTCATTTGAAAAGACCCTGATGCTGGGAAAGATTGAGGGCAGGAGGAGAAGGGGACGACAGAGGATGAGATGGTTGGATGGCATCACTGACTCAATGGACACGAGTTTGAGTAAACTTCGGGAGTTGGTGATGGACAGGGAGGCCTGGCGTGCTGCGGTTCATGGGGTTGCAAAGAGTCGGACACAACTGAGCGACTGAACTGAACTAAACTGAGAACAAAACATTTCAGAATTCATATAGAAACACAAATGACCCTGAAAAGCCAAAGAAGTCCTGAGAAAGAGGTGTAGAGGTGGAGGAATCAACCTTCCTCGCTTCAGATTATACTACAGAAGCTACAGTCATCAAGAAAGTATGTTACTGGCACAGAAAACAGAAATATAGGCCAATGGAACAAGATAGAAAGCCCAGAAATAAATCCATGCACCCATGGGTACCTTATTTTTGACAAAGAGGGCAAGAATATACAATGGGGCAAAGACAGCCTCTTCAATGAGTGGTGCCAGGAAAACTGGACAGCTACATGTAAAAGGATGTAATTAGAACACTTCCTAATACCATACACAAAGATCAACTCAAAATGGGTTAAGGATCTAAATGTAAGACCAGAAACTATAAAACTCTTAGAAGAAAACATAGGCAGAACAGTCGATGACATAAATCAAAGCAAGATCCCTTATGGCCCTCCTTCTAGAGTAATGGAAATAAAAACAAAATTAAACAAATGGAACCTGATTAAACTTAAAACCTGTTTCAAAGAAAGGGAAACTATAAGCAAGGTGAAAAGACAACCCTCAGAATGGGAGAAAATAATAGCAAATGAAACACCTGACAAAGGATTAATTTCCAAAATATATGAGTAGCTCATGCAACTCAATACCAGAAAAAGAAACAACCCAATCAAAAAGTGGGAAAATGAAAAAGTGGAAAAAAGACATAAACAGACATTTCTCCAAAGAAGACATACATATGGCTAACAAATACATGAAAAGATGCTCAAGATCACTTATTATTCGAGAAATGCAAATCAAAACTACAATGAGATATCACATCACACACGGCAGAATGCTCATCATCAAAAAATCTACAAACAATAAATGCTGGAGAGGATGTGAAGTAAAGGGAACCCTCTCGCACTGTCGGTAGCAATGTAAATTGATACAGCCACTATAGAAGACGTTATGGAGATTCCTTAGAAAACTAGTAATAAAACCACCATATGACCCAGCAATCCAACTCCTAGGCATATACCCTGAGGAAACCAAACTTGAAAAAGACACATGTACCTCATTGTTCATTGCAGCACTGTTCATTGCAGCACTGCTTACAATAGGTAGAACATGGATGTGAGAGTTGGACTATAAAGAAGCCTGAGCACGGAAAAATTGATGCTTGTGAACTGTGGTGTTGGAGAAGACTCTTGAGAGTCCCTTGGACTGCAAGGAGATCCAACCAGTCCATCCTAAAGCAAATCAGTCCTGGGTGTTCATTGGAGGGACTGATGTTGAAGCTGAAACTCCAATCCTTTGGCCACCTGATGCGAAGAGCTGACTCATTTGAAAAGACCCTGATGCTGGGAAAGATTGAGGGCAGGAGGAGAAGGGGACAACAGAGGATGAGATGGTTGGATGCCATCACCAACTCGATGGACATAAATTTGGGTAATCTCCGGGAGTTGGTGATGGACAGGGAGGCCTGGCGTGCTGTGGTCCATGGGGACTCAAAGAGTCGGACACGACTGAGTGACTGAACTGAACTGACTGAGGTGGATGTATCTAGAATCTATTATACAGAGTGAAGGAAGTCAGAAAGCAAAAGATGAATATTGTATACTAACGCATATATGCGGAATCCAGAAAGATTGTACTGAAGAATTTATTTACAGGGCTGCAAATGAGAAATAGACATAGAGAACAGAATAATGGACATGGGGAGAGGGAAGGAGAGGGTGAGATGTATGGAGAGAGTAACATGGAAACTTACATTACCATATGTAAAATAGAGAGCCAATAGGAATTTGCGGAATGTCTCAGGAAACTCAAACAGGGGTTCTGTATCCACCTAGAGGGGTGGGATGGGCAGGGAGATGCATGGAAAGTTCAAGTGGGAGGGGATATATGTATCAGATCAGATCAGATCAGTCGCTCAGTCGTGTCCGACTCTTTGCGACCCCATGAATCGCAGCATGCCAGGTCTCCCTGTCCATCACCAACTCCCGGAGTTCACTCAGACTCACGTCCATCGAGTCAGTGATGCCATCCAGCCATCTCATCCTCTGTTGTCCCCTTCTCCTCCTGCCCCCAATCCCTCCCAGCATCAGAGTCTTATCCAATGAGTCAACTCTTCGCATGAGGTGGCCAAAGTACTGGAGTTTCAGCTTTAGCATCATTCCTTCCAAAGAAATCCCAGGGCTGATCTCCTTCAGAATGGACTGGTTGGATCTCCTTGCAGTCCAAGGGACTCTCAAGATGGCTAATTCATGTTGAGGTTTGAGAGAATACAAGAAAATTCTGTAAAGCCATTATATTAAAAATGTATTTACATTTTATTTAAAAGCCATTAAATTAAAACATTTAAAATTATTAAATTAAAAATAGTTTTATTTTTTATCAGTCCATTTTTCTCTTTATTTTTGAGCTATTTTAAAGCAAATTCCAGACCTTATATGATTTTACAAACTTCCGTCTACATCTCTTAAAAGCACACAAGTATTTTCTTACTGCTATCACACTGACAAAGTTAACAATGATTTTTAAATGTCATCTAATTTCTAGTCCACATTCAGAAATAAATTTTAAAAAGTAAAAACAGTTGAAATGACTGAAATGTCCATCAGCTGGTGATCGAATAAATAAAACATGCAAGGCAATATTATTTGGCCATCAAATGAATGGAGTTCTGATACATGCTATAGCTCTGAAATGATTATGTTAATTAAAAGAAGCCAGGCACAAATGGCTACATATTGCATTATTCCATTCATATGAATGAATATGTTCCAGATTAGATAATTCTCTAAAGACGGAAAATAGAGGAATAGATGCCAGGACCCAGATGAAGGGGGAAATGGAAAATGTCTGACAACTGGACAGTATTTCCCTTTGAGGTGATGAAAACATTCTAGATTAAGGTAGTGGTTATGGTTATGCAACCTATGAAGAATTTACAAATCAATGAATTATACACTTGAACTGGTAAATTCATGCTACATGAACAACATGTCAATAAATAAAAAGTTTTGTTTAAAAAAACTACTGAACTTGGCTTCTATGTTCAGGAATATTATCCTTCAAAAATAAAGGACAAGTAGATATTCTCATTGGAGAAGGAAATGGCAACCCATGCCAGTATTCTTGCCTGGAGAATTCCATGGACAGAGGAGCCTGGTGGGCTGCTGTCCATGGGGTGACACAGAGTCAGACACGACTGAAGTGACTTAGCATGCATGAATGCATTGGAGAAGGAAATGGCAACCCACTCCAGTATTCTTGCCTGGAGAATCCCAGGGACAGAGGGGCCTGGTGGGCTGCTGTCTATGGGGTCGCACAGAGTCGGACATGACTGAAGTGACTTGGCGGCAGCAGTAGCAGATATTCTCATATGAACAAAAAGTTAGGGAATTTATTCTTAGCAGATATCTGGTCTGTAAGAAATGTTAAAAGTAGTTATTTACACAGAGTAAGATGATATTAAATAGAAATTCATAATACACATGGACCTCTTGTAGCAAGAGACATGTGCTCAACAGATTCTAAAAACATAGCTTTGACAATAACCACAGTTGAATACCTCCAGGTATCTGTGGAAAGGAATGAGAAACTGTTTCCCTGCAAAAACTACAACAGTTTAAATACTCTTAAATGAGAAACAAAATTTCACTTAAAGAAAAATCTCAGACTAAAGAGACAAAAGCTTTTGGTGACTTCCTGTGTCTCATTTTACTCTCCTTTACAACCAGGCCTGGGATAATGGCAAAGGTTGCTGTTACCACAGTAACAAGAGGAGGGGATGAAGAAATACATCCTCATCTTGGACATTTTCTCTAACAGCAACCTTAAAATGCTCGCTGATGGCCACAATATTCACAAGGGTGCTGAGTTCCAACTGATACCCACCCTAAACAGATTGGCAGGGCTCACACAGGGGAAAAGAATAAACACAGGAGAAGCTAAAAGGAAGAGGATATGAACAGGTAAACACAATTCCGTGTTTCTTTAAAAAAGCATACGACAATTTGCACATTGGGTGAATTCTAAGAGACATAAACATTAAGCTGTGAGGACATTATCACCTCTGCCTGAGAATGGAAAAAGGCCACGGTCAAAAGCTGCACATGGCATCAATGATAGAGTAACATTACTATAGTGGACGCTTTAGGGTACTGGTGGGATGGACCTCGGAAGAGCCACTATGTGCATGACTAGAAAAGTGCACTCCCATGAGAGAAAAATAAATAAATAAATAAAGAGGTAGAGATAGTAAGATAAATCAGGTCCTCTCCTGGAATATTTCTGAAATGAACAGAGTTCAAGCACCACACACCCCAAACCAGGTCCTGTGGAACCATTCAGAACACTGAAGTGACGAAAGTAAAGATAGCATACCTGGAGAGAGCAATGGATAAAGAAATGCGATATAGGTCTAGAATGAATTTTTAATCAAGGATTGAAATATGAATGTAGGCTGTCTTTACAGATAGAGATAAATCCAGAGGTCATCACACTAAGTGAAAGGGGGTTGATTCAAGAATCACCATGGGATCCAATGGAGAGGTGGGATACAAAAACTCACAGCAGTGAGCACCCACACAAAGGTGGCATGGACATCGAACCTGACAAGAAACTTATGGGTAGTGGAGGACCCTGCTGGATGGAAGGGATACATCTGGAACTTGGCATTAATTTCTTCTCACAGATACATATACAATACAGAATCCACATAAACCTACTTCAGCAAGAGTGGTAGACGAAACACGTTCTAATAACATGTAGGTGAAAACAAGCACAGCTGAATATCTGGTATTCTCAGTGCCACAGAACAAGACTCTGTACAGGTAAAACAAATGCATCTTTGTCAATCAACTCAAATAGAATAGGAACTTTTACTTAAAATAAAATCCAAGAGTGAGCAGACACCAGGTTTGCTGGCATCCTCTGGATCATTCTACTCTAATGTACAACCAGGCCTGACTAAAAGTCTCAGGCGGCGGAGGCCATCCTAAAAAAGGACAGAATAAAGACAACTTCCAGCGTGGAGGCTTTTCTCTATAACCACAGCATGAAAACTATCGCTGATGGACATCTGATATTCACAAGGCCACTGGACTTGACGTGACACTTACCCTTGAACACGACAAGGGTCATACACACACAAAACTAAATAAATAAACACACATACACACACACAAACCAAAACTGGGACACTCTCAGGAAGAAAACATCAACAGGTAAATACAACTCAAAGTGCTTTCAAAAAGCAAAAAGCCCATGAATAGTACTCCATAAGGTTTCTTATCAGAGATACAAAATCCAAACTGCCACAAGACATCAACTCTGAGCACTGGACAAGGGCACCATGGAAAACGGACCAGACCAGAAATGATAGATTAACATTAGTCAGGGGGATTATTTTATAGTAATGGGAACATGTCAGTGGGAGGAGCCAGTATAAAAATCACTGTGCACGTGCCTTTATAGAAAAAAGTTAGACTGAAAGTATGACATGGCCTCTCCACTCCTAGGATACTTCAGAAATACACAGATTTTGAAAACCGCACACCCCAAAGCATGCAATACAGCAGCATTCCCAACACCCAGAGATGAAAGTGAAGAAAGTACAGAGGGATGAAGAGATGAGTGGATCAAGGAATGGGATATGGCTTTATGATGGAATATGACTCAGGCATTGAAACAAGGATACACTGTCATTGTCAGAGGTACAGATAAGTGTGGTGATAATCAGAGTTGCCAGGGTCCAGCCCCAGCTGATCCAGGGTATTCGAAGGAGAAACGGCGTAGGCGAGGGTCAGGAAACAACTGCTTAATTAAACGTTAATTAAGGATATAAAGAATAATAGAATGAGGATAGCTCAGTAGGAAAATTCAGTGGAGAAAAGAGGCTGAGTAGCTTGGTTTACGCGGGAGACCAATAAAACTTCAAGACAAGAAGTTTGCACCACTTACGTAGGCCGCAGGCGTCCTTCCGTTCTCCCGAAGGGGAGGAGACACTGAGGCCTCCACGGTCAGATCTTAGAAGCCCAGGCATGATTAGCAAGCATGGCGGGTTCTGCGCTCCAGATGGAGACTCAGCCAGAATTTGAGAGAGAGAGCGACATGGGGAGACCAAGTTTCAGTGAATAAGGCCCGCACTTTTATTTTCCAAAGTAGTTTTTATACCTAAAGTTGTGCATAGAGGATAATGGGGGAAGGGGTGGAGTCATGCAAGGACAGCAGTTCCTGGTCCTAATCGAAGCCAGGCTTTCAAACTTATCATATGCAAAAGTTCAGGTGAATTACATCATCTTCTGGCCAGGAGGCCTGTTAACATTTTAAGAAACTTATCTTTCTCTAAAGGTGATTATTCCAAAGTCAGGCACCAGCCTCCAAAAAAGCACTGGACAAAGCTGCATTTTACATTTCTATACACCCATTATATCAATCAATACACTGCCAAGGACACAGTAGGTAAGGAGTATGGAGACTTAGCAGCAAACATTGGCTCAATAAGTGAAAAACCCTTCACCAATACAATTTCTAATCAATCTTTTAACTACTCAAAAGAATCTGTGTTTAGACAGTTTAGAACATCTCCTGCCTCTCACAGTTGGGAGGCTCTGAACAATCACATGTGGCCGGAAAAACCTATTCAGGCAGGCTAGAGGATTTCCAAAGGAGTTTGTAGGTTAAACACTGTCACACCCAGGAATTATTAACTGGAGCTGTAAGCTAATTCTTTTTTCAGAGAGAGGTAGTGGGGGACAGCCCCCCATAAAGTCAGAGGTGTAGGTGAAAGCACAAAGCAGGCAGACTCTGGTTTTGGGGGTAGATGCTCGAGAATTTCCAGGGGGACTCCTGAGGCTCGATCCCACCTTTGCGTATGCCGAGCCTCCTTCCTCATGACCTTTGCCATGGGCGGAGCTCCTGCTCCCGGCAGTGATAGAATTCCAGTTGAGCTATTCCAGATCCTGAAAGATGATGCTGTGGAAAGTGCTGCACTCAATATGCAATATGCACTCAATATGCAATATGCCGGCTCCCGGCACAGAGTCAGTGAAGACGGGCAGATTAGAGCTATGTCATAGGATTTACCTTTCAAACGGGAAAGACAATACTGCTGGCAGTGAGTATCCCGACAGAGGTGAGATGGACACCCAGTGCTGGGAACACCCTGCTGTTTAGCAAAGGAGATGGGTGAGAGGAAGCTTACATTGGAAGGCTGAAATTCACGGATTCCCACAAATAACCTGTCAAATATATAACTGCAAAGACCGAGTTAGCAAGAGTGATGTACTACACACTTTCTGAGAGCAAGTCAGCAGAAATAACGACTGCTGAATGCCTCTGTGTATGGGTGTAAGGGAGCAAGAATTGGTACAGCCACAACAAAGGCAACTCTGTACATCAGCGTGGTCAAACAAGAAATATGAACTACAATAAAACTGAGAAGAAAGGAGACACAAGCTTTGGGGGGCTTCCTCTAGCCCATATTACTCTTTTTTTTTTTTTACACTTTATTTATTTATTTTTTAATTTAATTAATTCATTTTAATTGGAGGCTAATTACTTTACAATATTGTATTGGTTTTGCCATACATCAACATGAATCCGCCACTCTTATTTACAAGCAGAAACGGCTCATACTTCTAAAGATGGAGTTACCATAGTAACAAGAGGAGACCCCCCCCCCCCAAAGAAATGCTGCCACCTCGTGGCCACGTTCGGGAACAGCAACCTTAAACCTTGGGCTGATGGACACTGACAAGGCGGCTGGGCTCTAAATGACACCTACACTTACAAAATGGCCAGGCGCGGGTGGCACACCGAAAAAAAAATGAGAACAAACCACACGATCTGGGAGTAAACATCAACAGGTAAATACTTAGTCAAATCTTAGAAGGAAACCTCTGGAAATGTGCCTCATTTGCACTATTATCAGTGATTAGAAAAGTTACACTGCAACGTGATATCAGTACTGAGAAACCAAAAAGGCCACTATCCAAAAGTCTACAGACAAGGAAGAGTAGAGCAATATTACTAAAGGGGACCCTTGTATGGCACTGGTGGGAGGTAAGCGGTGGGAACCTTTATGAGCATAATTGTCAAAGGGCTTTGAAATCACAAAATGAGAGATAATGTCATATGGCAGTTCCACTCCCAGAGCATTTGAGAAATCAACAGATCGAGGAAAACACATGCCCACACCCACACCCCCACAAACATGCACTGCAGCAGCATTCATAATGCCCAAGAGATGAAAGGAAAGAGAATCATTGGGTGCAGAAGAGAAAGAAACAGGACAGAGGGAACACAAGGAAATATGACTCTGACATTATGAAAATGCAAAAAATGCCATTTCCAGGGATATGCAGAAATCTGAATCACAGTAAGTAAAGAAGGGCAGATTAAAGAGATATCACAACATATCCCTTCCAGAGGGGATTAAAAAACATATTGATGGCGATGAGTACCCAAACAAAACTGAAATGGACTTATACTCCTGGTAAGAAAATTAGGGTTAGCAAAGGGTGTCGGTGGGTGAGAGGCCAAAAGGGGAAGGCTGGAATAAAGCTATACCCACAAATGTCTATGCAATTCATAATCCACATGGACCTCCTGTATCAAGAGACATGTACTCAACGGATTCTAAAAGATAGCTCTGACAATAACTGCAGCTGAATACATCCAGGTATCGGTGGAAAGGAATGAGAAACTGTTTTCCTGCAACAACTACAATGGTGCAAATAATCTTAAATAAGAAATAAAGATTGACTTAAAGACAGACCTCAAAGGCTAAAAAGACAAAAACTTTTGGTGACATCCTGTGTCTCATTCTACACTCATTTACAACCATGCCTGGGATAACCAGAGGCTGCTGTTACCGTATTAACAAGAGGAGGGAATGAAGAAATGCTGCTGCCTTGTGGACATTTTCTCTAACAGCAACCTTAAAATGCCTGCTGATGGGCACACTATTCACAACAGTGCTGAGCTCTAATCAATACCCACCCTTAAGAAATCGCCAGGGCTCACATGGGGGAAAAAACACAGTTACTTCCCCCAAGTAAACACAGGGGAAGCTAACAGGAAGAGGATATGAACAGGTAAACACACTTCTGTGTTTCTTTAAAAAAGCACATGACGGTTTGGACATAGGATGAATTCTAAGCGATACAAACATCTAAGCTGTGAGGACATTATCACCTCTGCCTGAGCATGGGAAAAGGCCACTGTCAAAAGCTGGACCTGGCATCAGTGGTGGAGTAACATTGGTACAGTGGACGCTTTATGGCACTGATGGGATGGACCTGGTAAGAGCCACTATGAGCATGACTAGAAAAGTGCAGTTCCCATGAGAGAAAAAGAAATTAAAAAAAAAAAAAAATATATATATATATATATATATATATATATATATATATATATATATATAAAGAGGTAGAGACAGTATGATAAATCACGTCCTCTCCTGGAATATTTCAGAAATGAACAGATTTCAAACACCACATACCCCAAACCGGGTCCTGTGGCACCATTCAGAACATCGAATTGATGAAAGTAAAGATAGTTAACTTGGACAGAGGAATGGATAATGTGATATAGGTCTAGAATGAATTTTGAATCAAGGGTTGAAATAAGAATGTAGGCCATCTTCAGAGACAGAGATAAATCCAGAGATCATCACACTGAGTGAAGGAGGGTCGATTCAAGAAACATCATGGGATGAGACAGAGAGGTGGGATAGAAAAATCCACTGCAGTGAGCACCCCCACAAAGGTGACGTGGACATCCAACCTGGCAAGAAACTTATGGATAACAGAGGGCCCTAGTGGTTGGAAGGGATACGTCTGGAGCTTGGCGTTAATTTCTTCCCACAGATATAGAATTCAGAATCCATGTAAACCTGCTGCAAAGAGTGGTAGACGAAACATGTCCTAATAACATGTAGGTGAAAACAAGCACAGCTGAATACATCAAGTACTCTCAGTGCCACAGAACAAGAATCTGTACACGTAAAACAAATGAATCCTTGTCAATCAGCTTCAATAGAATAGGAACATTTACTTAAAATAATCCAAGAGTGAGGAGACACCAGGGTTGGTGGCATCCTCTGGCTTGTTCTACTCAAATGTACAACCAGGCTTGACAACAACTCTCAGGCAGTGCAGGCCATCCTAAAATAGAAGGAAATAAAGAAACCTTGCAGCATGGAGGATTTTCTCTGTAATTGCAGCCTTGAAACTATCCCTGATGGACATCTGATATTCACAAGGCCACTGGACTCGACATGACACCTATCCTTCAACATGGTCACACACCCAAAAATAAATAAATAAAATCACACACACAAAACAAAACCGGGACACTCTCGGGAAGAAAACATCAACAGGTAAATACAATTTAAAGTGCTTTCAGGAAGCAAAAAGGCCATGAATAGTGCTCAATAGGGTTTCTTATCAAAGATTCGAAATCTAAACTGTCATGAGACATCAACTCTGAGCAGTGGGAAAGGCCACCATGGAAAACAGTCCAGACCAGAAATGGTAGATTAACGTTAGTCAGGGGGATCCTTTTATATTAGTGGGGGCACATCATTGGGAGGGGAGAAGGGCATGAAAACCCACTCCAGTATTTTTGCCTGGAGAATCCTATGGACAGAGGTGCCTGGCAGGCTACAGTTTGTGGGATTGCAAAGAGTTGGACACGACTGAGCAACTAACACACACACACATCAGTGGGAGGAGCCAGTATAAGGATCACTGTCCACATGCCTTTATAGAAAAAAGAGACAGAAAGTATGACAAGGCCTCTCTACTCCTAGGATGCTTCAGAAATACACGGATTTTGAAAACCACATGCTCCAGAGCATGCAATGCAGCAGCATTCCCAATGCCCAGAGATGAAAGTAAAGAAAGTATATAGGGATGGAGAGATGAATCAATCAAGGCATGGGACACTCGTTCATGATGGAATATGACTCAGGCATTGAAACAAGGAAATACTGTCATTGTCAGAGGTACAGATAAGTGTGGTGATAATCAGAGTCAGTGAAGAAAGGAAGATTAGAGAGAGGTTATATGACTTACCTTTCAAACGGAGCTGACAATACTGCTGGCAGTGAGTGCCCTGAGTGAGGTAATATCGACACCCAGTGCTGGGAACTCCCTGATGCTTAGCAAAGGTGATGGGTGAGAGGAGGGCTTACATTGGAAGGCTGAAATTCACGGATTTCCAGAAATACCTGTCACATACATAATCCACAGTGACTGACTTAGCAAGAGTGATGTACTACACACTTTCTGAGAGCAGGTTGGAAGAAATAACCACTGCTGAATGTCTCTGTGTATTGGTGTAAGGGAGCAAGAATCAGTACAGCTGCACCCAAAGGCAACTCTGTACATCAGCTTTGTCAAACAAGAAATATGAACTACAATAAAACGGAGAAGGAAGGAGACACAAGCTCCAGGATTTGGTGATTGACAGGGAAGCGGGGCATGCTACAGTCCATGGGGTCCCAAAGAGTCGGACAAGACTGAGTGATTGAATTGAAGTTACTGACATATATATTCAAAATCGTAATACAGACTTGAAATAGATGTACAATCCCAAGAGTGGTGTACTACACAAGTTGTAATAATACATCCAGGAAAACAACCACAGATGAGTACCTCTATGTACGGTTGAAGGGATACAAGAATATGTACAGCTATAACAATGAGGCCATTTGAGTCAACATGGATGGACCGAGAGATGATCATATTAAGTGAAGTGAGGCACACAGGGAAAGAAAAATACCAAATGATATCACTTAAATGTGGGATCTAAGATATGACACAAATGAACACATGTATGAAACAGAAACACACTCATGGACATAGAGAACAAACTTGTGGTTTCCAAGACTGAGAGAATTGGGGAAGCAATGGAGTAAAGACTGGGGTTAAGAGATAAAAACGAGAGTATATGGACTGGGTTGACAAGTTTCTACTGTAGAGCACAGAGAAATATATTCAGTATCCTATGATAAATCACAATGGAAAAAAAAATATGGGACCTCCTTGGCAGTCCAGTGTTTAAGACTCCATCCACACTTCTGTTGCAGAGAATGTAGATTCAATCCCTGGTTAGGGAACTAATTCCACATGCTGCACAGTGTAGCCAAAAAAAAAAAAAAAAAAAAGATTAAATAAATGAATGTGTATATAGATACACACATGCACAATGTATACATACACATATATGTGCATAACTGAATCACTTTGCTGTAAAGCAGAAATTAACACATTTTAAATCAACTATACTTCAATTAAAATGTAACATGACTGGGAAAAGAAAAGAGTGCTATATTTCATTGTATGTGAAGTTAATATTCAAAGAAAATTGCTGTAAAAACATGACTCACTACTTAATGGCAGGCTTGTTGAAATACTTAAGGAGACACATACTGATGTCTGCAATCTACTACAAAATGCACCAAGGAAAAATATCGATTAATGATTAGATAGAAGGATGGACAAATGGATAGATAGGTGAGAAAGGAAGTATTGTAAAATGTTTACAAAACCTGACTCCTGTATATGCTGTCTATAAGAGACCCACCTCAAACCAAGGGACACATAGAGAGTGAAAGTGAAGGGCTGGAAAAAGGTATTTCATGCAAATGGAGACCAAAAGAAAGCAGGAGTAGCAACACTCATATCAGATAAAACAGGCTTTGAAATAAAGGCCATGAAATGAGACAAAGAAAGACACTACATAATGGTCAAAGGAATTATAAATATATATGCACCCAACATAGGAGCATGTCAATACATAAGGCAAATGCTAACAAGTGTGAATGGGGAAATTAACAGTAACACAATAATAGCGGGTGACTTTAATACCCCACTCACACCTATGGATAGATCAACTAAACAGAAAATCACCAAGGAAACACAAACTTTAAATGATACAATGGAACAGTTAGACATAATTGGTATCTATAGGACATTTCACCCCAAAACAATGAATTTCACTTTTTTCTCAAGTGCACATGGAACATTCTCCAGGATAGATCACATCCTGGGCCATAAATCTAGGCTTGGTAAATTAAAAAAAAAAAAAAAAGAAATTATTTCAAGCATCTTTGCTGATCACAATGGGGTAAGATTAGATGTTAACTACAGGGGGAAAAACTATTAAAAATATAAATATATGGAGGTTAAACAACACACTTCTGAATAACCAACAAATAACAAAAGAAATCAAAAGATGCATAGAAACAAATGAAAATGAAAACACGACAACCGAAAACCTATGGGATTCAGTAAAACCAGTGTTAACGGGAAGGTTCACAGCAATACACGCTTACCTCAAGAAACAAGAGAAACATCAAATAAATGAGCTAACTTTTCACCTAAAGAAACTAGAAAAAGAAGTGAAGAACCCCAGTGTTAGTAGAAGGAAAGAAATCATAAAAATTTGTGCAAAAATAAATGAAAAAGAAACAAAGGAGACTATAGCAAAAATCAGCAGAAGTGAAAGCTGGTTCTTTGAGAAGATAAATAAAATAGACAAACCATTAGCCTGACTCATCAAGAAAGGGATGGAGAAGAATCAAATCAACAAAATTAGAAACAAAAATGGAGAAGTCACAACAGAAAACACAGAAATACAAAAAATCATAAGAGAATACAATCAGTATCTATATAACAATAAAATGGACAACTTGGAAGAAATGGACAAATACTTAGAAAAGTATAACCTTGCAAAACTGAACCAGGAAGAAATAGATAATCTTAAGAGACCCATCACAAGCATGGAAATCTAAACTGTAGTTAAAAGTCTTCCAACAAGCCAACAACAACAACAACAATTCCAGGACCAGATGGTTTATTCACCCTCATGGTTACCCTGGCCACCTGGAGAAAACAAGAGAGGGAGTACAGAATGGCATTGGTTTGGGGTAGAGGATAAAGATGGGTGGGAACAATGGCTTCAGGAGAAGGGAATGTGGGCAGAGAAGAGGAATATGTCAGGCAAGGACAGGGGAAGGGGTCTTATGTGGCAGTGTCAATGGGCAAGAGGAGCTTGGGTGGGTTCAACTCACCTTGACACATCTTTTGGACCTCAGTTGATAGGAGGTCTTCATCTTTTCCTCTTGGGTATCTGGAGTTGGCTGTTCCATAACTGCTGTAGAGCCTTGTGACTTCCCAGTCAACTTAGTAATTTTGAAGACTCCCAGTGGTCTTCTCCAGAGCCCCCAAGCACCCCTATATATACCCCTCCTCAGGGGCCCACACCCATATGCCTTATGAGGTCAGCAAGTCACATCCCCAGCCAATGGTTGCCCTGGGTAAGTCTTGATGTCACAAAGCCCCATTCTGACACCTCTATGGGAGGATGGGGAGCAACTCAAATGATTTGGTGGGAGAAATGAGGCATCTTTATCCCCTTTAAGAGTCCTTCAAACTTGCCTGCCATCCTCATCTCTCTAGGTCAACTCTGATGGGTCACATGGCAGGGAGAGTGTGTCTCCTCCAAACCTTGCCTCACAGCCACACTATTCAGGCTTTCATTCTGTTCTCCCTCACCTTTCACCATTATCTAGTTTTAAATATCTTGCCTAAAATCCCTCCATGATAATTAGGCTGTATTGCAGTGTCTGTGGAAATAAGGATCATTCCACTTTCCTCCTACAAGGTGGTCTTAAAGCACCTTGAAGACCATTTAATTCTGGACCACCTACCAGAAACCTTTCCCATCCCATCTCCTTTTCTCAGTGTTCACATAGCTCTCCTCAGTTTTCTAGTTTCCATTCTGAAACCCCTGTCTTCAGGCTGTGAGACTGCACTGAATACATTTGCCCTTGTTCCACTTGGAGCTAGCTGTCTTGCTTCAAGTCTAGGAATCATGGTCATCTCACTAGGTGTACTAGGTTTGGGTTTTAACAGGTGATGGGGATGAGACAGATAAATGCATGCTTCGGGTTGTTCTGGGTGATCCCAAGAAGGAAATGAACACCTGCGACTGATTAGTATTCCCATGAAGGGGTGGTCCTTGACCAGAGGTGCATGAGCCTCTTGTGCAAAGGTCTTCTCAACATGTGCCATCACAAATCTTTTTTCTCATCTTGTTTTCCTGCTGGCACCTCCATTGGAGCTTACCCCACAGTTGAGACCATGGTGGAATTCATTTCCATGAATGGCTACCAGAAGCTTCCAGCTTACTTGAGGAAACACTGAGTAATCATGTCCTGCCCAACTAGTTCCCAAGGTCTCTCATTGAGGTGGTTGGCTCTGGAGGAAAGGGGAATGAGTTGTGTGCTTCGCCACAGTCCTTGTGTTCCTAATTGACAAGCAGGGTCAGCCAGGCTGAGGTGTGCACCTGGGGACACAGTTTGTTGACTTAGTGGGACTTCCTGGGTTTCCTGTGAAGTGCTCACATCCTGGTGTCCAGTGGTTGCTTATTCACCCAGGATGCATCACACTGCTTATAATTTTACGAGGTAGAACAAAGCACACCATAAACAAATTCAAAGGTTGACTCTTAAAATTTTTAGAACAAAGAACCTAAGACATAATAGAAAAATGTGAAAAAGACGTGAGCCAACAGCTGATAAGAAAGATGTACCACTGGCCTTTAACTTTATTAAGACATGTTTAAAAGACACGAGCAGCCAATTGACAAGAAAGATATGGCAGTAGCCCGTAACCACATTAAAAGATATTTATCTCACTAAGGTAAGAAAAATCATATTAAATTTTCCTTGAGAAATCAAACTGACCCAGAAGTGGCATAGATTTTAGAAATTGTGGACAGAGACATTAAAATACTTGGAATAACTGTGTTTTGTATGTTGTAAAATTAAGTATAGACATGGAAATCATAAAATAGGCCAAATTTCATTATATATATATATATATATATATATATATATGAAAACTATAGAGTCAGATGACAAACACTGTGGATAGAATAAATGACAGATTATACAGGGCAACAGGAGAAAATTATGCACTTGAAGAGGTAGCAATAGAAAGTGTACAGAATGAAAGACAGACTACAGCAATATATACAAAGTAGGACACAGCATAATCTATTGATTTTTGTCCCCCTAAGAACGCAGAAGTTGTTAAACATTTGAAAATCAATCAGTGTAATTCAACTTACTAACGAACTAAAAGTGAAACACAATAGGGTCATCTCGATAAATGCTGAAAAAAAAGTTGATCAAATCTAATATCTATTCCTGAGTAGTGAAGATCCACTGTAGGAGGGCATGGCAACCCATTTCAGTATTCTTGCCTGGAGAATCCCCAAGGCCACAGGAGCCTGTTGAGCTACACTCCATGGGGTTGCAAAGAGCTGGACACAACTGAGCGACTGAGCACATTCTGTAAAAAAAAAAAAAAAAAAAAAAAAAAAATCTCTTAGCAAACTAGAAAAAGAAAACTTCCTTCACCTGATGAAGGTAATAAACTGTATAACTAACTCACACTTTATGGTAGAAAACTGAGTGCTTTACTTCTAAGATCAGAATCAACAAAAAGATGTCCACTCTCATTATATTGAATTTCTGTCCATGAAGTCATATTAGAAAATGATAGGGAAGTTATCCAGTTTGGAAAAGAAGAATTAAACTGTTTTTATTTGTCAGTGATGTCTATGTAAAATATCCAATGAACTCTATAGCAACAACAGAATAACTAATAGAGAATGGAGTAGTTCATATGCCCAGGAGTAGGTCATATGATGACTATATTTTTACTTTCTTAAGGAGCCACAATGCTGTTCACCATAGTGGTGGTACCAATTTACATGCCCACCAACAGTGCAAGAGGGTTCCCTTTTCTCCACACCCTCTCCAAAACATTGTTTGAAGAATTTTTGATGATGGCTATTTGGACTGGTGTGAAGTAATACCTCATTGTAGATTTGATTTGCATTTCTCTGATAACTAGTGATGTTGAGCATCTTTTCAAGTGTTTGTTGGCCATTTGTATGTCTTCTTTGGAAAAATGTCTATTTAGATCTGCCCATTTATTGAGTGTTTTTTTTTTTTTTTTTTAATCCTGGGCTACATGTGCTGTTTGTATATTTTGGGGAATAATGCCATGATAACTAATGAGAACTATCTGTATAGCACAGGTAACTGTCCTCAGTGCTGTGTGGTGACCTAAATGGGAAGGAAACTGAAAAAGGATGATGCATACACATATATACAAATACACACACACATGCAACTGATTTACTTTGCTGTACAGCAGTAAGTAACACAACACTGTAAAGCAACTACATGTGTACATACTGTAGGCTCCATTTACAGAAAGTTCTAGACGAGGCAAAGCTAATGTTTACTGATAGAACTGAGAACAGGGGTTGCGTCGGGGGAAGCCCAGTGTGGGGAAGGGGCCCAAGTGATTTTCTAGGATGATGGGAAAAAAATACTGCAGTGAACATCATATATATAATCTTTGTGAAATTGCATAAATACTTCTGCAATGTAAATTCCAAACAAGGTCTTGCTAATTGGCTCCATGCGTTGATAAATGTACCGCTGCTGCTGCTGCTGCTTAGTCGCTTCAATCGTGTCTGACTGTGCGAACCCATAGACGGCAGCCCACCAGGCTCCCCGGTCCCTGGGATTCTCCAGGCAAGAACACTGGAGTGGGTTGCCATTTCCTTCTCCAATGCATGAAAGGGAAAAGTGAAAGTGAAGTTGCTCAATCGTGTCCGACTCTAGCGACCCCAGGAACTGCAGCCTACCAGGCTCCTCCGTCCATGGGATTTTCTAGGCAAAAGTACTGGAGTGGGGTGCCATTGCCTTTTCTGGATAAATTTACTAGATACTGTCAAATTGTCCTTCAGAAAGTTGCATCACTTTATGCTTTCACAACAACACATGAGCACTCATTTTCCAACCTCTCATCCTCAATTTAGAGGAAACATTTGGTATTACTCAATGCTTTCATTGAACTTTTGTCAGTTTTCATGGTGAGAAGTCGTATTCCATTATTGTTTTGGTTTGCATTTCTTTTATTACCAATTAGGTTCAACATTTTCTCCTGTTTTCTGGTAATCTTTATTTTTCTTCTGAGTAATTTGCATTTCTTTCTTCCCTTTGTTTACTTCGTGTTTGTCTTCTATTGGGTTTTTCATCTTCTTTTCTTATTTTAACTTTTGAACTCTGCATAAATTAGGTAAATGTGCCCTTTGTCAGCTCTCTTCCAAATATTTCTCAATTGCCATTTTATAATTCCTTGTTTATCAATTATTTACACATGCAGGAATTTTTATGCAAAGTGTTAATTTTCCCTTTTTAGCTATTGGACAAAGATCAGTTGAATTAAGAAGTTTAAATAACTGAGAAAAACTCCAGGGAACTAGAGGATGTATGTTGAAAGATTGCAGGGAGGTGGGGCAACTCTCTCTGGGTTTATCTGTATGCCTTTCCATATGTATTTTTCAATGAACTATTTGCTTTACCCTGAAACACACACACACACACACACACACACACATAAAGAGAAAAAATGAAGTGGAGGTGGGTAGCGCCATGATGGGCCAAGATGAAGCCGGGTGGGGCCGCACCTTGGTGTCCCAAACATAGGAGTCAGCCATAGGTTTGGTCAGACCTGTGAAGCCAGTGGGGACACGTCTCTAGAGCTGGGATTGGAAGACCCTGTGATCCCCAACAGGTGCTCAAAGCCAAGATCACCAGGAGGGGAGCACAAGCAGAGCGATGATGCTGCCCAGGAGGCCTGTCACCATTGGGCCAGAGGCAAAGTGATGCTACTTTTATTATTGAAAATGTAGTCTGTGGATATTGGGAAAAGAACTTGGTCAGGGCATGGAGTGTGAAAAAGTAAATAAAAACCATGTTTAATCTCACTATGGTTCATATTTTGGGGCTTCCTTGGTGGCTCACTGGTAAAGAACCCGCCTGCCAATGCAGGAGTCAGGAATTAGAAACCTGGGTCAGAAAGATCCCCTGGAGAAGGGATTGGTAACCCACTTCAGTATTCTTGCCTGGAGTATCCCATGGACATAGGAACCTGGTGGACTACAGTCTATGGGGTTGCAAAAATATCAGACATGACTGAATGACTGAGCACACAATATTTTACCCTATCTCCTCTGTTGGGGGCCGGCATGAGGCACTCCGCCCATGGCAAAGGTCATGAGGAAGGAGGCTCGACATACGCAAAGGCAGGATCGAGCCTCAGGAGTCCCCCTGGAAATCCTCGAGCATCTACCCCCATAACCAGAGCCTGCCTACTTTACTACTTGGCGCTCTCACCTACACCTCTGACTTTACGGGGGGCTGTCCCCCACCACCTCTTTCGGAGAAGGAGTTAACTTAGAGCTCCAGTTAATAAAAATTCCTGGGCGTGATAGGAGTGTTTCAACCTACAAACTCCTCTGAAGGTTCTCTAGCCTGCCTGACAGGCTTGTCCGGCCACATGTGATTGCTCACAGCCTCCCAACCGTCAGAGGCACGAGATGCTTTAAACCTTCTAAAAACAGGTTCCTTAGAAAAGTTAGAAAATTATTAGTATAAGTATAATGGGCTGATTAGAAATCGTATTGGTGAAGGGTTTTTCATTTGTTGAGCCAATGTTTACTGCTAAGTCTCCACATCCCCTGCCCTTATATACATTAATGAATATATAGAAGAAATAAGTATTAACCTTTGATATTAATCACGTTAGACCTTAGGTTAAGTAAATTCTTTCCTTAATTAAAACCCACTACACCCTCACCCTATAGGAATGTAACTTTATTTGGGTGGCGTCTGTTTTAAGAATAATCACACCTGGAGAAATAAGTGTCCTGGTTGACTGACCGCTGTCACAAGGAGAGGGTCATAAATTGTCAGCAGGCCCCCCTGGCCAGAAGATGATGTAACACCCCTAAGACCTCTGTATACATTTGTATGAAGCACCTGACTTTGATAAAAGTCAGGACTGCTGACCCCACGTGACTTTTGCATAACATCTCAGTGTATAAAAGTAGACCATGGAAAATAGAGAATTGGGATCAGTTCCTCGAAAGACTGGTCTCCCCATGTCTCTCTCTCACTCTGGCTGAGTCTCCATCTGGAGCGTGGAACCCGCCATGCTTACTAATTATGCCTGGGCTTCTAAGATCCGACCGGGGAGGCCTCAGTGTCTCCTCTCCTTCGGGAGAACGGAAGGACGCCTGTGGCCTACGTAAGTGGTGCAAGCTTCTTGTCTTGAAGTTTTATTGGTCCTCCGCGTAAACCAAGCTACTCAGCCTCTTTTCTGCACTGAATTTTCCTACTGAGCTATCCTCATTCTATTACTCTTTATATCCTTAATTAACGTTTAATTAAGCAGTTGTTCCCTGACCCTCGCCTATGCCGTCTCTCCTTCGAATACCCTGGATCAGCTGGGGCTGGACCCCGGCACTCCTCGGCATCTTTTTTCAGCTCATATTTTTAAATATGAAATTATGCTTCATGTGCATTTTGGTTTTCATTGTTCTCTGCTCTGTACATTCCGCAACACTTTATTATAAAATTTTCCAAACATACAACGAGGTTGAACATGTTTTCTACCTAATACACAAAGACTTCCCACCTAGATTCTACTGTAACTATTTTACAATACTTCCATCCCATCCATCAGGGTCTTCTTCTACCCATAAGTTTCTTGCCAGGTTGGATGTCCACTTCACCTTTGTGTGGGTGCTCACTGCTGTGGGTTTTTGTATCCCACCTCTTGGTTGCATCCCATGATACTTCTTGAGTTGACCCTCCTTCACTCAGTATGATGACCAGTACATTTATCTCTATCTCTGAAGACTGCCACTTTCATATTTCAACCCTTGATTCATAATTCATTCTAGACCTGTATCATTTCTCTATCCATTGCTCTGTCTAGGTATGCTGTCTTTACTTTCATTTCTTCGATGTTCTGAACGTTTCTGTGGGACCCGGTTTGGGGTGTGTGGTGTTTGAAATCCGTTCATTTCTGAAATATTCCAGGAGAGGACCTGATTTATCATACTGTCTCTACCTCTTCAATTATTTATTTATTTATGTCTCATGGGAGTGCACTTTTCTAGTCATGCTCATAGTGGCTCTTACCAGGTCCATCCCATCAGTACCCTAATGCGTCCACTGTACTAACGTTACTCTAGCGTTGATGCCAGGTCCAGCTTTCAACAGTGGCCTTTTTCATGCTCAGGCAGAGGTGATAATGTCCTTGCAGCTTGCATGTTTTTATCTTCGAATTCACCCTATGTGTAAATTGTCATGTGTTTTTTTAAAGAAACACGTAATTGTGTTTACCTGTTCATATCCTCTTCCTGTTAGCTTCCCCTGTGTTTACTTCAGTTTTTTCCCCCATATGAACCCTGGCAATTCGTTAAGGGTTCACACTATTCACAGCACCTCTGTGAATAGTGTGTCCATCAGCAGGCATTTTAAGGTTGCTGTTAGAGAAAATGTCCACAGGGCGGCAGCATTTCTTCATTCCCTCCTCTTGTGGCTATGGTAAAAGCAACCTGGGTGGTTATCCAGGGCCTGGTTGTAAATGAGAGTAAAATGATACACAAGAAGTCACCAAAAACTTTTGTCTCTGTATTCTTTGAGGCTTTTCTTTAAGTGATATATATTCTTTTATTTTTTAAAATTTATTTTAATGGGAGGCAAATTACTTTACAATATTGTAGTGGTTTTGCCATCCATTGACATGAATCAGCCATGGGTGTACATGTGTCCCCATCCTGACCCTCCCTCCCATCTCCCTCCCCATCCCATCCCTCAGGGTCATCCCACTGCACCAGCCCTGAGCACTCTGTCTCATGCATGTAACCTGGACTGACGATCTGTTTCACATATGATAATATACATGTTTCAATGCTGTTCTCTCAGATCATCTCACCCTCACCTTCTCCCACAGAGTCCAAAAGACTGTTCTGTACATCTGTGTCTCTTTTGCAGTCTCGCACATAGGGTCATCATTACCATCTTTCTAAATTCCATATATATGTGTTAGTATACTATATTGGTGTTTTTCTTTCTGACTTACTTTGCTCTGTATAATAGGCTCCAGTTTCATCCACCTCATTAGAACTGCTTCAAATGCATTCTTTTTAATAGCTGAGTAATATTCCATTGTGTATATGTACCACAACTTTCTTATCCAGTTGTCTGCCAATGGACATCTAGGTTGCTTCCTTAAGTCTACAAATGATATTTTGTTTTTTATTTAAGACTATTTACACTGTTTGAGAAGGCAATGGCACCCCACTCCAGTGCTCTTGCCTGGAAAATCCCATGGATGGAGGAGCCCTGGTAGGCTGCAGTCCATGGGGTCGCTCAGAGTGGCACACGACTGAGCAACTTCACTTTCACTTCTCACTTCCATGAATTGGAGAAGGAAATGGCAACCAACTCCAGTGTTCTTGCCTGGAAAATCCCAGGGACGGGGGAGCCTGGTGGGCTGCCGTCTATGGGGTCGCACAGAGTCAGACACGACTGAAGCAACTTAGCAGTAGCAGTAGCACACTGTTGTAGTTTTTGCAGGGAAACAGTTTCTCCTTCCATTCCACACATAACTGGAGGTATTCAGCTGCTGTTACTGTCACAGCAATGGTTCCAGAATCTGTTGAGCACATGCCACTTGATACAGGAGGTCCTCTGGATTATGAATTGCACAGGTATTTGTGGGTATACATTTATTCCAGCTTTCACCTTTAGGCCTCTCACCCACAGACTCCCTTTGCTAACCGTAATTTTCCTACCAGGAGTGTAAGTACATTTCACTTTTGTTTAGGTATTCATCGCCATCAATGTTTTTTTTAAATACCCCCTGGAAGGTACATAATGTGATATCTCTTTAATCCACACTTCTTTGCTTACTGGACTTTGCTCTAGATTTCATTTAGGAAAAAATGGCATTTTTTTTTTTCATTTTCATAATGTTGGAGTCATATTTCATTGGGTATCTCTGTCTCATTTCTTTCTCTTTTTGTCTGCACTCAACAATTCTCTTTCCTTTCATCTCTTAGGCGATGTGAATGCTGCTGCAGTGCATGTTTGTGGGGGTGGCCTGTGTTTTCCATGATCTGTTGATTTCTCAAATAATCTAGGAATAGAACTGACATATGACATCATCTGTCTCATTTTTGATTCCCAGGCCCTTTGACAGTCATGCTCATAAAGGCTCTGACTGCTTACCTCCCACCAGTAGAATATAAGGGTCCCATTCACTAATACTGCCCTACTCCTTCTTGTCTGTATAGTTTTGGATAGTGGCCTTTTTGATTTCAGTATTGATATCGCCTTGCTGTTTAAAATTTCATATCACTGATAAGAAAGTAAATGAGTCACATTTCCAGAGCCTTCTTTCTAAGCATTAAATTGCATTTACCTGTGGAAGTTTCCTTCCTGTTTGTGTGGTTTGTTCTCGTTTTTATTTCAGTGTATGACCCCTGGCCATTTTATAAAGGTAGGTGTCATTTAGAGCCTGCCCGCCTTGTGAATCTTCAGTGTCCATCAGCACAAGGTTTAATGTTGCTGTTCCCGAGAGCGACCAACAGGTGGCAGCACTTCTTCGGGTTCTCCTCCTGTTACTATGGTTGCTATTGCTATTGCTAAGTCACTTCAGTCGTGTCCGACTCTGTGTGACCCCATAGACAGCAGCCCACCAGGCTTCCCTGTCCCTGGGATTCTCCAGGCAAGAACACTGGAGTGGATTGCCATTTTCTTCTCCAATGCGTGAAAGTGAAGTCGTTCAGTCGTGTCCGACCCTCAGCGACCCCATGGACTGCAGCCTTCCAGGCTCCTCCATCCATGGCATTTTCCAGGCAAGAGTACTGGAGTGGGGTGCCATTGCCTTCTCCTTGTTACTATGGTAACTGCATCTTTAGAGGCATGTGACATTTCCGCTTGAAAATTAGAGTAGAATGAGCTAGAGGAAGCCCATGGAAGCTCGAGTCTCCTTCCTTCTCAGTTTTATTGTAGTTCATATTTCTTGTTTAACGAAGCTGATGTACAGAGTTGCCTTTGTTGTAGTTCTACTGATTCTTGCTCCCTTACATGGATACACAGAGGCATTCGGCAGTGGTTATTTCCTCCGACTTGCTCTCAGAAACTGTGTAGTACATCATTCTTGCTATGTCAGTCCCTGTGGATTATGTATTTGACAGATATTTGTGGGAATCCATGAATTTCAGCCTTCCAATATAAGGCTTCCTCTCACCCATCCCCTTTGCTAAGCATCAGGGCGTTCCCAGCACTGGGTGTCCATCTCACCTCTGTCCGGGTGCTCACTGCCAGCAGTATTATCTTTCCCGTTTGAACGGTAAATCCTATGACATAGCTCTAATCTGCCCTTCTTCACTGACTCTGATTATCACTACACTTGTCTGTACCTCTGACAATGACATTATTTCCTTGTTTCAATACTTGAGTCATATTCCATCGTGAACCTGTGTCCCATTTCTTGATCCACTGATCTCTCTGTCCCTGTGTATTTTCTTTACTTTCATCTCTTAGCAATGGGAATGCCCCTGCAGTGCATGCTCTGGGGTGTGTGGTTTTAAAAATCTATGTATTTCTGAGATATCTTTGGAATGGAGAGGCAATGTCATACTTTCTTTATCTTTTTATCTATAAAGGCACTTGGACAGTGATTCTTATACTGGCTCCTCCCACTGATATTCCCCCCACTACTATAAAATGATCCCCCTGACTAATGTCAACCTACCATTTCTGGTCTGGAGTGTTGTCCATGGTGGCCTTTTCCAGTGCTAAGAGTTAATGGCTCATGGCCGTTTAGCTTTTGTATCTCTGATAAGAAATCCTATGGAGCACTGTTGATGGGCTTTTGGCTTTTGGAAAGCATTTTGAGTTGTATTTACCTGTTGATGTTTTCTTCTGAGAGTTTCCTGGTTCTATTTTGTTTTTTTGTTTGTTTGTTTGTTTTTATTTACTTATTCACTTTTGGATATGTGACTCCTGACATGTTCAAGGATAGGTGTCATGTCCAGTCCAGCATCCTTGTGAATATCAGATGTCCATCAGTGATAAGTTTCAGGCTGTGGTTACAGAGAACAGCCTCCATGCTGCAAAGTTTCTTTATTCCGTCCTTTTTTAGGTTGGCCTCTGCCACCTTGGAGCTTTTGTCAAGCCTTGTTATACATTAGAATAGAATGAGCCAGAGAATGCCACCAAACCTGGTGTCTCCTCACTCTTGGATTTTATTTTAACTTAAAGTTTCTATTCTGTTTTTAAGTTGACTGGTAGGGTGCTTTTGTCTTATGTGTACAGATTCTTGTTCCATGGCACTGAGAGTACCAGATCTATTCAGCTGTGCTTGTTTTCACCTACATGAGATTAGAAAGTATTTCAACTGCCCCTCTTGTTGAAGTAGGTTTAACGTGTATTGCATATTTTATACATATCTTTGGGAAGAAATTAACTCCAAGCTCCATACGTACCCCCTCCATCCACCAGGGTCCTCTGCTTCCCATAAGTTTCTTGCCAGGTTGGATATCCATTTAACCTTTGTCTGGGTGCTCACTGCTGTGGATTTTTGTACCCCACCTCTCCGTTACATCCCATGATGTAACTTGAATCGACCCTCCTTCACTCAGTGTGATGATCTCTGAATTTTTCTCTATCCAAAGTGAAATGGACACCCAGTGCTGGGAACACACTGATGCTTAACAAAGGGGATGGGTGAGAGGAAGGCTTACATTGGAAGTCTGAAAATCATGGATTCCCAGAAATACCTGTCAAATACATAATCCACAGGGACCGACTTAGCAAGACTGATGTACTACACATTTTCTGAGAGCAGGTCAGAGGAAATAAACTGCTCCTGAATGCCTCTGTTTACCAGTGTCAGGGAGTAACAATAGGTATAGCTACAACAAAGGCAATTCTGTACATCACCTTTGTCAAACAAGAAATATCAACTACAATAAAACTGAGAAGGAAGGAGACACAAGCTTTCGGGGGCTTCCTCTAACTCATTCTACTCTCATTTACAATCAGAAATGGCGAATACCTCTAAAGATGCAATTCCCATGGTAACAAGAGGAGAATCCAAAGAAATGCTGCTACCTTGTGGCCGTATTCGGGAACGGCAACCTTAAACCTTGGGCTGATGAACACTGCCTATTCACGAGGTGGCCGGGCAATAAATGACACCTACCCTTACAAAATGGCCAGGGTTCACACACCGAAATAAAAACGAGAACAAACCACACAATCAGGAAGGAAACATCAACAGGTAACTGCAATTCAATGAAGAAAGATGTGTCTGGAAATGTGCCTCATTTGGTTTTTTTGTCAGTGATATGAAAAATTAAACTGCAAGGGGATATCACTACTGAGAAATCAAAAAGGCCACTACTGATATCTTCTGATTCTGTTAAGTCCATACAATTTATGTGTTTTATTATGCCCATGTTTGCATGAAATGTCCCTTGGTATCTCTAATTTTCTTGAAGAGATCTCTAGTCTTTCCTATTATATTGTTTTCCTCTATTTCTATGTATTGATCACTGAGGAAGTCTTTCTTATCTCTCCTTGCTATTCTTTGAAACTCTGCATTCAAATGTGTATATGTTTTCTTTTCTCCTTTGTGCCAGGAGCAGGAGCTCCGCCCGTGGCAAAGGTCATGAAGAAGGAGGCTCGGCATACGCAAAGGTGGGATCGAGCCTCAGGAGTCCCCCTGGAAATTCTCGAGCATCAACCCCCAAAACCAGAGTCTGCCTACTTTCTGCTTTGTGCTCTCACCTACACCTCTGACTTTACAGGGGGCTGTCCCCCACACTTCTCTCTGAAAATAAGAGCTAACTTACAGCTCCAGTTAATAAAGTTCCTGGGTGTGATAGTGTTTCAACCTACAAACTCCTTTGGAAGCCCTCTAGCCTGCCTGAATAGGTTTTTCCGGCCACATGTGATTGCTCAGAGCCTCCCAACTGTGAGAGGCATGAGATGTTCTAAACTGTCTAAATACAGATTCCTTTGAGCAGTTAAAAGATTGATTAGAAATTGTATTGGTGAAGGGTTTTTCACTTGTTGGGCCAATGTTTGCTGCTAAGTCTCCATATCCCTTACCTGCTGTGTCCCTGGCAGTGTATTGATTAATATAATTGGTGTAAGTAGTAGCTTTAATGTTTGTAACCTTGGACCCTTGAGTTAATTCTTTTTCTTTTTCTAGCCCACCACACCTTTGCCCAGTAGGAATGCAACTTTATCTAATGCTTTGGGAGGGTGGCGCCTGACTAATCACCTTTAGAGAAAAATAAGTTTTCTGAAGAAAGAGCCTTAAAATGTTAACAGGCCTCCCGGCCGGAAGATGATGCAAATCACCTAAACTTTTGCATATGATAAGTTTGCAGGAAGAAAGCCTGGCTTACTGCATGACTCTACCCCTTCCCCCATTATCCTCTATGCATAACTTAAGGTATAAAAACTACTTTGAAAAATAAAGTGCAGGCCTTGTTCACTGAAGCTTGGTCTCCCCATGTCGTTCTTTCTCTCACCTTCTGGCTGAATTATTCAGCCTCTTTTCTCCACTGAATTTCCTCACTGAGCTATCCTTATTTCAGCCTCTTTTCTCCACTGAATTTCCTCCCTGAGCTATCCTTGTTCTATTACTCTTTATATCCTTAATTAACGTTTAATTAGGCAATTGTTTCCTTATCCTCTCCGACGCTGTCCCCGCTTCAAATTCCCTGGATCCACTGGGGCTGGACCCCGGCACCTTTGCCTTTCACTTCTCTTCATTTTATGGCTATTTATAAGGCCTCCTCAGACAACCATTTTGCCTTTTTGCATTTCTTTTTCTTGGGGATGGTCTTGATCATTGCCTCCTGTACAATGTCATGAACCTCTGTCCACAGTTCCTCAGACACTCTGTCTATCACATCTAACCCCTTGAATCTATTTCTCACTTCCACGGTATAATCATAAGGGATTTGATTTAGGTCATACCTGAATTGTCTAGGAGTTTTCCCTACTTCAATTTATGTCTCAATTTGGCAACAAGGAGTTCATGATCTGATCCACAGTCAGCTCCTGGTCTTCTTTTTGTTGACTGTATAGAGATTCTCTGTCTTTGGCTGCAAAGAGTATAATCAATCTGATTTCAGTGTTGACCACCTGGTGATGTCCATTTGTAGAGTCTTCTCGTGTTGTTGGAAGAGGGTGTTTGCTATGACCAGTGTGTTGTCTTGGCAAAACTCTATTAGTCTTTGCCCTGCTTCATTGTGTACTGCAAGGTCAAAATTGCCTGTTACTCCAGGTGTTTCTTGTCTTTCTACTTTTGCATTCCAGTCCCCTATAACAAAAAGGACATCTTTTTTGGGTGTTAGTTCTACAATGTCTTATAGGTCTTCATAAAAACCATTCAGCTTGAGCTTCTTCAGCATTACTGGTTGGGGCATAGATTTGGATTACTGTGATATTAAACCGTTTGCCTTGGAAACGAACAGAGATCATTCTGTCATTTTTGAGATTGCATCCAAGTACTGCATTTCAGACTCTTTTGTTAACTATGATGGCTACTCTATTTCTTCTAAGGGATTCTTGCCCACAGTAGTAGATATAATGTTTATCTGAGTTAAATTCACTCATTCCAGTCCATTTTAGTTCCCTGATTCCTAAAATGTCGATGTTCACTCTTGCCATCTCCTGTTTGACCACTTCCAATTTGCCTTGATTATGGACCTAACATCAAATGTTCCTATGCGTTATTGCTCTTTACAGCATCAGATTTACTTCTATCACCAGTAACATCCACAACTGAGTGCTGTTTTTGCTTTGGCTCCATCTCTTCATTCTTTATGGTGTTACTTCTCCACTGATCTCCAGTAGCATATTGGGCACCTACAGACCTGGGGAGTTCATCTCTCAGTGTCCTATCTTTGTGCCTTTTCATACTGTTCCTGGGGTTCTCAAAGCAAGAATACCAAAGAGATTTGCTATTCCCTTCTCAAGTGGACCACGCTTTGTCAGAACTGTCCACCATGACCACTCCATCTTGGGAGGCCCTGCAGGGCATGGCTCATAGTTTCATTGAGTTAGACAAGACTGTGGTCCTTGTGATCAGATTGGCTAGTTTTCTGTGATTGTGGTTTTCCATCTGTCTGCCAGCTGATGGAGAATGATAAGAGGCTTATGGAAGCTTCCTAATGGGAGAGACTGAGGGGGAAAACTGGATGTTGTTCTGATGGCCAGGGCCATGCTCAGTAAATCTTTAATCCACCTTTCTGTTTATGGATGGGGCTGTGTTCCCTCCCTGTCATTTGACCTGAGGCCAAACTATGGTGGAGGTAATGAAGATAATGGCAATCTCATTCAAAGGTCCCATGCACACAGTGGTACACTCAGCGTCCCCAACCCTACAGCAGGCCACCGCTGACCCACACCTCTGCCAGAGACTCCTGGACACTCACAGAAAAGTCTGAGTCAGACTCTTGTGGGGTCACTGCTCCTTTCTCCTGGGTCCTAGTGTGCACAAGGTTCTGTTTGTGTCCTCCAAGAGTCTGTTTCCCAGTCCTGTGTAAGTTCTGGCGGCTCTATGGTGGGGTTAATGGTGACCTCCTCCAAGAGGGCTTATGCCATATGCAACTCTGTTGCAGCAGAGCCCCTGCACCCACAGTAGTCCACTGCTGACCCATACCTCCACAGAAGACACTCAAACACACTTCTGTCTCAGTTTCTGTGGGCTGTCTGGGTTCCAGTGCACACAAGGTTTGTTTGAGCCCCCTGAGTGTCTCTGGCAGATATGGAGTTTGATTCTAAATGCAGTTTGCCCATCCTACTGTCTTGCTGGGGCTTCTCTGTCCCTGGACATGGGGTACTGTGAAATATTCTGGACTGATTTCCTTTAGGATTGATGGGTTTGATCACATTGCAGTTCAAGGGACTCTCCAGAGTAAATGTGGGTATGAATAAATGATTTTGTGCATATGCTTCACTCTTGTGGAGAAATAGAATACTTATGAATGTAATATATAAAACTCAGATGTATTCTCTTATATGTATATGTGTGTATGAATCAATATTTACTGTGCATTTGTTGCCCTCTTGTGGAGAAATAGAAGAATGATTATGAATGTAATTTATAAAATCCAGATGCATTCTTTACATGTTGAAAAAGATAGTGCATAACTTTTTAAAAATTAATACATGCTCATAAGAGAAAATGTAAAATTGACAGAATAATACGAAGAAAGAAAAAAAAAAAAAACACACCACATGATCTCACTTTACCGTTGGCTCAGAATTCTGAGTTCCTGGGACAGGGAGATAAAAAGATGAGGGTGCGTTAGTTCTTTTAAAATAAAATCACCTTTTCTGCTGTTAGAATGCTAACATAGAACTTGGATTTGATACTTGAGTCTTGCTTTGTTTACTTATCATTAAGCCTCTACTTTTTAAAATACCTAGTAATTTGAGCCCCTGTTCAGAGGCTGTTTGCTTCAAGTTTTTTATTTTTTATTTTTCTGCTTTTGGTAAGATTTAAAAATTTTTGCATGTCTTGTCTATGGTAAATAGTGCTGCAATGAACATTGGGGTGCATGTATCTTTTGGAATTAAGGTTTTCCCCAGGAATATGGCCAGGAGTAGCATGACTGTGTCATATGGTAATACTAGTTTAAGTTCTTTAAGGAGCTGCCATACTGTTCACCATAGTGGCGGTACCAATCTACATGCCCACTGACAGTGCAAGAGGGTTCCCTTTTCTCCACAACCTCTATAGCAATTATTGTTTCAGTTATACACATAAATGTGTATATATGCATTGTGTGTGTGTACATTCTTATATATAATCTTTCTTTCTTGGCTACACTGTGTAGCATGTGGGATTAGTTCCCTGACCGGGGATTGAAGCTGGAAGTGTGTGGAGGTGTGGAGTCTTAACCACTGGACTGCCAGGGAAGTCCCATTATATATTCTTTTCCATTATGATTTATCATAGGATACTGAATATAGTTCTCTGTGCTCTACAGTAGGAACTTGTCTACTCATTCCATGTACTCGAGTTTATAGCTCTTAACCCCAGTCTCTTACTCCATCCCTCCCCCAGTTCTCTCTGCCTTGGAAGATACAAGTCTGTTCTCTATGTCCGTGTGTTTCTGTTTCAGGCATATGTTCATTTGTGTCATATCTTAGATTTCACATTTTAGTAATATCACTTGGTAGTTGTCTTTCTCTGACTCACTTCACTTAGTATGATCATCTCTCGGTCCATGCATGTTGGCTCAAATGGCCTTACTGTTGTAGCTGTACAGACTCTTGTATCCTTTTAATCATACATACAGGTATTCATCTGCAGTTATTTTCACGTATATATTATGAAAACATCTGTAGTACAACACTCTGGGCATAGTACATCCATTTTGAGGCTGTATTGGCATTTTATATGTATATGTTCAGTCGCTCAGTCATGTCTGACTCTTTGAGACCCCATGGACTGTAGCATGCCAGGTTTCCATGTCCATTACCAACTACCGGAGCCTGCTCAAACTCAGGTCCATTGAGTGGGTGATGCCATCCAACCACCTCACCCTGTTGTCCACTTCTCCTCCTGCCTTCAATCTTTGCCAGCATCAGGGTCTTTTCCAATGAGTCAGTTCTTCACATCAGGTGGCCAAAGTATTGCAGTTTCAGCTTCAGCATCATTCCTTCCAATGAATATTCAGGACCGATTTCGTTCAGGATTGACTGGTTTGATCTCCTTGGGACTCTCCAGAGTATACGTGGGTATGAATAAATATTTGTTGTGCTTATGAATGTAATTTATAAAATTCAGATGTATACTCGTATATATGTGTGTATGAACAAATATTTACTGTGCTTTTGCTGCCCTCTGGTGGAGAAATAGAAGAAAGCTTATGAATGCAATTTATAAAATCCAAATGTATTCTTCACATGTTGGAAAAGATACTGTATTGCTTTATTAAATGATATATACTCATAACAGAAGAGATAAAGTTGCCAAAAAAAATAGAAAGAAACAAAAAAATCACCCATGATTTCACTTTACCACTGGCTCAGAATTCTGAGTTCCTGGCTTGGGGCAATGATGGTGTGCTACTTCTTTTAGTATAAAATCATCATTTCAGCTATTTGTATGCTAACATAGAACTTGGTTTTGATAGTTGATTCTTGCTTTGCTTGCTTATCTTTAAGCCTTTACTGTTACAAATACCTAGTAATTTGATCCCCTGTTTAGAGACTGTTGGCTTCAAGGTTTCTTTCTTTTTTTTTTTTTTTCTTTTGCCATTTCTGCTTTTATTGAAAAATGCTGCATGTCTTGTCTACAGTACCTAATGCTGCAATGAACATTGGAGTGCATGAATCTTTTGGAATTCAGGTTTTTCTCCAGGAATGTGCCCAGGAGTGGAATTGCTGGGTCATATGGTAATTTTATTTTTAGTTTTTAAGGAGCTGCCATACTGTTCACCATAGTGGCTGTACCAATTTACATGTCCACCGACAGTGAAAGAGGGTCCCCTTTCCTCCAAACCCTCTCCAGAAATTATTGTTTGTAGAATTTTTGATGATGGCTCCTCGGACTGGAGTGAAGTAATACCTCATTGTAGTTTTGATGTGCATTTCTCTGATAATTAGTGATGTTGAGCATCTTTTCATGTGTTTGTTTGCCATTTGTATGTCTTCTTTGGAACAATGTCTATTTAGATCTGCCCATTTCTTGATTGGATTTTTTTTTTCTTTTGATACTGGCCTACATGACCTGTTTGTATATTTTGGAGAATAATGCCTTGATAGCTAATGAGGTTCATGACATTGTAGAGAAAGCAGTGATCGAGGCCATCCACAAGAAAAAGAAATGCAAAAAAGCAAAATGGTTGTCTGACCAGGCTTTACAAACAGCTGAGAAAAGAAGAGAAGCAAAAGGCAAAGGAGAAAAAGAAAGTTATACCCACTTGAATGCAAAATTCTGAAGAGTAGCAGAGAGATAAGAAAGCCTTCCTCAGCGATCAAAGCAAACAGAGGAAAAAATAGAATAGGAAAGATTTCTTCAAGAAAATTAGAGACACCAAGGCAACATTTCTCACAAAGATGAGCACAATAAAGGACAGAAATGGAATGGACCAAACAGAAGCAGAAGATATTAAGAAGAGGTGGCTAGAATACACAGAAGAACTATACAAAAATGATCTTCAAGACCCAGATAACCATGATGGTGTGATAAGTCACCTAGAGCCAGACATCCTGGAATGCGAAGTCAAGTGGGCCTTAGGAAACATCACTACCAACAAAGCTAGTGGAGGTGTTGGAATTTCAGTTGAGCTATTTCAAATCCTAAAAGATGATCCTGTGAAAGTGCTGCACTCTATATGCCAGCAAATCTGGAAATCTCAGCAGTGGCCACAGGACTGAAAAAGCTCAGTTTTCATTCCCATCCCAAAGAAAGGCAATGCCAAAGAATCCTCAAACTATCACACAATTGTACTCATCTCACACACTAGCAAAGTAATGCTCAAAATTCTCCAAGCCTGGTTTCAGCAATATGTGAACCGTGAACTTCCAGATGTTAAAGCTGGATTTACAAAAAGCAGAGGAACCAGAGATCAAATTGCCAACATCCGTTGGATCATCAAAAAAGCAAGAGAGTTTCAAAACAATATCTACTTTTGCTTTATTGACTATGCCAAAGACTTTGACTGTGTGGATCACAACAAACTGGAAAATTCTGAAAGAGATGGGAATAGCAGACCACCTGACTTGCCTCCTGAGAAATCTGTATGCAGGTCAAGAAGCAACAGTAAGAACTGAACATGGAACAACAGACTGGTTCCAAATTAGGAAAGGAGTAAATCAAGGCTGTATATTGTCACCCTGCTTATTTAACTTATATGCAGAGTTCAGTTCAGCTCAGTCATTCAGTCATGTCCAACTCTTTGTTATCCCATGGACTGCAGCACGCCAGGCCTTCCTGTCCATCACCAGTTTCCAGAGTTTACACAAACTCATGTCCATTGAGTCAGTGATGCTCTCCAACCATCTCAACTTCTGTCATCCCCTTCTCCTCCTGCCTTCAATCTTTCCCACATCAGGGTCTTTTCAAATGAGTCAGTTCTTCACATCAGGTGGCCAAAGTATTCTACATCTCATGAAATGCTGGGCTGGATGAAGCACAAGCTGGAATCAAGATTGCTCGCAGAAATATCAATAGCCTCAGATATGCAGATGACATCACCCTTATGGCAGAAAGCAAAGAAGAACCAAAGAGCCTCTTGATGAAAGTGAAAGAGGAGAGTGAAAAAGTTGGCTTAAAGCTCAGCATTCCGAAAACTAAGATCCTGGCATTCAGTCCCACCACTTTATGGGAAATAGATGGGGAAACAATGGAAATAGTGAGAGACTTAATTTTCTTGGGATCCAAAATCACTGAAGATGTTGACTGCAGCCATGAAATTAACATACACTTGCTCCTTGGAAGAAAAGCTATGACTAACCTAGACAGTATATTAAAAAGCAGAGAAATTACTTTGCCAATAATGGTCCACATAGTCAAAGCTATGGTTTTTCCAGTAGTCATGTATGGATGTGAGAGTTGGACTATAAAGAAAGTTGAGCACTGAAGAATTGATGGGTTTCAACTGTGGTGTTGGAGAAGACTCTTGAGAGTCCCTTGGACTGCAAGGAGATCAAACCAGTGCATCCTAAAAGAAATCAGTCCTGAATATTCACTGGAAAGACTGATTCTGAAGTCAAAAGTGACGCAAAGAACTGACTCATTGGAAAAGACCCTGATGCTGGGGAAGATTGAAGGCGGGAGGAGAAGTGGATGACAGAGGATGAGATGGTTGGATGGCATTACCGACGGGATGGAAATAAGTTCGAGTAAGCTCTGGGAGTTGGTGATGGACAGGGAGGCACGGCATGCTGCAGACCATGGGGTTGCAAAGAGTCAGACACGACTGAGTCACTGAACTGAACTGACCTGAACTAGAGAACCATCTGTGCATCATAGGGAACTGTCCTCGGTGCTCTGTGGTGATCTAAATGGGAAAGAAATTACAAAAAGGATATATATACCACACACACACATATGCACAGCTGATTTACTTTGCTGTACAGCAGGAAGTAATACAACATTGTAAAGCAACTACATGTGTACATACTGTAGGCTCCATTTATAGGAAGTTTTAGACGAGGCAAAATTAATGTATACTGATAGAACAGGTTGTGCATGGGAGAAGGGATGTGTGAGGAAGGGGCCCAAAGAGATTGTCTAGGATGATGGGGAAAAAAATATTGCAGTGAACATCATATATATAATCTTGGTGGAATTGCATAAATATTTCTGCAATGCAAATTCCAAACAGGGTCTTGCTAAGTGGCTCCATGCATTGGTAAGTTTACTAGATATTGTCAACTTGTCCTTCAGAAATTTGCATCATTTTATGCTTTCACAATTCTGCATGAGCACTGATTTTCTAATCCCTCATCGTCAAAGTGGAGGAAACCTTTGGTATCATTCAAAGCTTTCACTGAACTTTTGGCGATGTGCTTGGTGAGAAATCATATTCCATTATTCTTTTGTTTGCATTTCTTTTATTACCAATTAGGTTCAACATTTCCTCCTGTTTTTTGGTAGTTTTCCTTTTTTTCTTCTGAGTAATTTGTATATCTTTGTACCCTTTGTTTATTTCATGTTTGTTTTCTATTGAGTTTTCCATCTTATTTTCTTATTTTAACTTTTGAACTCTTCATAAATTAGCTAAATGCGCTCTTTGTCAGCTATCTTCCAAATATTTTTCAATTGTCACTTTATAATTCCTTGTTTATTAATTATTTAGGCATGCAGAAATTTTTCTACAAAGAAAGGTATGTAAATTTTCCCTTTTTAGCTTCTGGACAAAGGACATGGTAAAATAGGAAATTTAAGTAACTGAGAAATTGTTCAGGAGGCTAGAAGGTGAGGTTAAAAGAATTGGGAGTTGGAGGGGGGGCAATTCTCTATGAGTGCACCTGTGTGCCTTTTCACGTGAACTTTACAATTAGCTATTTACTTTACCTTGAAATACACACACACACACACACACACACACACACATATATATATATATATAGAGAGAGAGAGAGAGAGAGAAAATGAAGTGGAGGCGGGTGGCGCCATGATGGGTCAAGATGAAACCAGGACGAGTGGGGCTGCACGTGGGACTCCAAACAGATGAGTCAGCCATAGGCTTGGTCAGCCCTGTGAAGCCAACAGGAACACCTCTTTAGAGCTGTGATTGGAGGACTCCGGGAGCCCCAGCACGTGCTCAAAGCCAAGGTCACAAGGAGCTGCACAAACAGGGCGATGATGCTGCCAGTAAGCCTGTCTCACTTGGGCCAGAGGGAAGGTGATGCTTCTTTCATTATGGACAATGTACTCTGTGGATATTGGGAAAAGAACGTGGTCAGTGCACGGAGTGTGAAAAAGTAAGCAAAAACCACGATTACTTTCACCACAGTTCATATTTTAGCGTATTTCTTCCCCGTCATTTTTCAACTCGTATTTTTAAAGTTAGAATTACACTTCATGTGCATTTTGCTTTCCATTGTTCTTTGTTCTGTACTTTCCCAAACATTTTATCATAAAAATTTCCAAACATTCAACAAAGTGGAAAATTGTTTTCTGGCTAATACACAAAGATTTCCCACTTAGATTTCACTGCAACTATTTTGCAATACTTCCTTTGTCACATATCTGTCCATTTGTCCATCCTTCTATCCATCCATCAATCGATCTTATTCCCTGGTACATTTTGTGGTAAATTGCAGATATCAGTATGTATCTCCTTAGGTATTTTAGGTAGCCTACCATTAAGTAGTGAACTGTATTTGTTTACAGCAGTTTTCTTTGAAAGATAAAGTTTACATACAATAAATTATACCAATCTTTTTTTCTAAGTCATGTTATTTTTTAGTTGAAGTATAGTTGATTTACAATGTTGTGTCATTTTCTGCTTTACAGCAAAGTGATTCAGTTATACACATATATATGTAATATACATTGTGTGTGTGTGTATCCATATACAGATTTATTTATTTAATCATTTTTTTTTTTTGGCTACACTGTGCAGCATGTGAGATTAACTTCCTGACCAGCTAATGAACCTGCATCCCCTGCAGTGGAAGTGTGGAGTCTTAACCACTGGACCACCAGGGAACTCCCATATATATTCTTTTCCATTATGATTTATCAGATACTGAATATAGTTGTCTATGCTCTACAGTAGGAACTAGTCTATCCATTCCATATACTCTAGTTTATAGCTCTTAACCCCAATCTCTTACTCCATCCCTCCCCCAGTGCTCTCTGCCTTGGAAGCCACAAGTCTGTTCTCTATGTCCATGAATGAGTTTCTTTGCCATATATATGTTCATTTGTGTCATATCTTCAATTCCACATTTAAGTGATATTTGGTGTCCGTCTTTCTCCATCTGACTCACTTCACTTAGTATGGTCATCTCTCAGTCTATTCATCTTGCCTCAAATGGCCTTATTGTTGTAGTTGTACAGATTCTTATATCCTTTAAACCATACATAGAGGTATTCATCTGTGGTTATTTTCACGTATATCTTATTAAAGTGTTTAGTATACCACTCTTGGCATAGTACATCCATTTTGAGGTTGTATTAGGATTTTACATGTATACGTTAGTCAGTTCAGCTCAGTCACTAAGTCGTGTCTGACTCTTTGCCACCCCAAGGGCTGTAGCACACCAGGCTTCTCCATTCATCACCAACTACTGGAACCTGCTCAAACTCAGGTCCATTGAGTCGATGATGCCATCCAATCATCTCACCCTCTGTGGTCCTCTTCTCCTCCTGCCTTCAATCTTTCCCAGCAGACTGAAGCAAAGATGGGGGCTATTTGAATTGGGCAGTTTGGGGACATCCAGACAGCAGAGTCCTGTGGCTTCTTGGTTCTGTAAAGGAAGATGTTAATAAAAGCAGGAAGATGGGAAAAGGAGCAAAGCTTTGAGCATCAAAGACAGGACCACAGACAGATGAACCAGGGGAAAAGGGGGAGGGTGAGAGGACAACAGCCGGTTTCTCACCATGCAAATTGACAAAAGTTCAATGAAAGCATCAAGTGATACAAAATGTTTCCACCAAATTGAGGATGAGTGGTTGGAAAATGAGTGCTTATGCATTGTTGTGAAAGCATAAAGTGATGCAACTTTCTGAAGGACAAGTTGACACTATCTAGTAAATTTATAAATGCATGGAGCAAATTGGCAAGACCTTGTTTGGGATTTGCATTGCAGAAGAATTTATGCAATTTCACCAATATTGTCTATATGATGTTCACTGCAATAGTTTTTTCCCATCAACCTAGAAAATCTCTTGGGCTCCTAACCCACACTACCCTTCCCCCATGTAACCCCCATTATCAGTTCTCTCAGTAAAGATTAGTTTTGCCTCATTTAGAACTTTCTATAAATGGAGCCTAGAGTATGTACACATGTAGTTGCTTTACAATGTTGTGTTACTTCCTACTGTACAGCAAAGTATTTCAGTTGTGCATAAGTTTCCTTCACATTTAGGTCACCAAGGAGCACTGAACATTGTTGCCCATGCTAAACAGATAGTTTTCATTAGATATCAAGGCAGTTTTCATTAGTTATCAACGCATTATTCTCCAGAATATACAAACAGCACATATAGCCCAGTATCCAAAAACAAACAAACAAACAAACAAAAAACCAAAACCTCAATTAACTCCTTATTGCCAAATTCAGACTGAAATTGAAGAAAGTGGAGAAAACCACTAGACCATTCAGGTATGACCTAAATCAAATCCCTTATGACTATACAGTGGAAGTGAGAAATAGATTTAAGGGACTAGATGTGATAGACAGAGTGCCTGATGAACTATGGATGGAGGTTCGTGATGTTGTACAGGAGACAGGAATCAAGACCATCCCCAAGAAAAAGAATTGCAAAAAAGCAAAATGGCTGTCTGAGGAGGCCTTACAAATAGCTGTGAAATGAAGGGAAGTGAAAAGCAAAGGAGAAAAGGAAAGATATACCCATTTGAATGCAGAGTTCCAAAGAATAGCAAGGAGAGATAAGAAAGCCTTCCTCAGTGATCAATGCAAAGAAATAGAGGAAAACAATAGAGTGGGAAAGACTAGAGATCTCTTCAAGAAAATTAGATACCAAGGGAACATTTCATGAAAAAATGGGCTCAATAAAGGACAGAAATGGTATGGACCTAATAGAAGCAGAAGATATTAAGAAGAGATGGCAAGAATACAAAGAAGAACTGTACAAAAAAGATCTTCACGACCCAGATAATCACGACCCAGATCACACACGATGGTGTGATCACTCACCTAGAGCCAGATATCCTGGAATATGAAGTCAAGTGGGCCTTAGCAAGCATCAGTATGAACAAAGCTAGTGGAGGTGATGGAATCCCAGTTGAGCTATTACAATCCTGAAAGATGATGCTGTGAAAGTGCTTCACTCAATATGCCAGCAAATTTGGAAAACTCAGCAGTGGCCACAGGACTGGAAAAGGTCAGTTTTCATTTCAATCCCAAAGAAAGGCAATACCAAAAAATGTTCTAAGTACCGCACAATTGCACTCATCTCACACAGTTGTAAAGTGATGCTTAAAATTCTCCAAGCCAGGCTTAAGCAATACATGAACTGTGAACTTCCAGATGTTCAAGCTGGTTTTAGAAAAGGCAGAGGAACCAGAGATCAAATTGCCAACATCCTCTGGATCATCGAAAAAGCAAGAGAGTTCCAGAAAAACATCTATTTCTGCTTTATTGACTATGCCAAAACCTTTGACTGTGTGGATCACAATAAACTGTGGAAACTTCTTCAAGAGATGGGAATAACAGACCACCTGACCTGCCTCTTGAGAAACCTGTATGCAAGTCAGGAAGCAACAGTTAGAACTGGACATGAACAACAGATTGGTTCCAAGTAGGAAAAGGAGTACATCAAGGCTGTATATTGTCACCCTGTTTACTTATATGCAGAGTACATCATGAGAAATGCTGGGCTGGATGAAGCACAAGCTGGAATCAAGATTGCCAGGAGAAATATCAATAACCTCAGATATGCAGATGACACCACCATAATGGCAGAAAGTGAAGAACTAAAGAGCCTCTTGATGAAAGTGAAAGAGGAGAGTGAAAAAGTTGGCTTAAAGCTCAATATTCAGAAAACTAGGATCTTGGCATCCGGTCTCATCACTTCATGGGAAATAGATGGGGAAACAGTGGAAACAGTGGCTGACTTTATTTATCTGGGCTCCAAAATCACTGCAGATGGTGACTGCAGTCCTGAAATTAAAAGACGCTTACTCCTTGGAAGGAAAGTTATGACCAACCTAGATAGCATATTAGAAAACAGAGACATTACTTTGCCAACAAATGTCCGTCTAGTCAAGGCTATGGTTTTACCAGTGGTCATGTATGGATGTGAGAGTTGGACTATAAAGAAAGCTGAGCACAGAAGAATTGATGGTTTTGAACTGCAGTGTTGGAGAAGACTCTTGCGATCCCTTGGACAGCAAGGAGATCCACCAAGTCCATCCTAAAAGAGACCAGTCCTGGGTGTTCATTGGAAGGACTGATGCTGAAGCTGAAACTCCAGTACTTTGGCCACCTCAGCAAAGAGCTGACTCATTTGAAAAGACCCTGGTGCTGGAAAAGATTGAGAACAGGAGGAGACGGTGATGACAGAGGATGAGATGGTTTGATGGCATCACCAACTCAATGGACATTGGTTTGTGTGGACTCTGGGAGTGTTATGGACAGTGAGGCCTGGCATGCTGTGGTTCATGGGGTCGCAAAGAGTCAGACACGACTGATCGACTGAACTGAACTCAGCTGAATAAATGGTCAGATCTAAATAGACATTTTTCCAAAGAAGGCATACAGATAGCCAACAAATATTTGAAAAGATGCTCAACATCACAAGTTATTAGAGAAATGCAATTCAAAACTACAACGAGGTATTACTTTACACAAGTCCAAATAGCCATCATCAAAAACTCTACAAACAATAATTTGGAGAGCGTGTGGAGAAAAGGGAACCCTCTTGCACTGTCAGTGGGCATGTAAATTAGTACCACCACTATGTTGAACTGTATAGCACCTTCTTAAAAAACTAAAAATATAATCAGTATATGACCTAACCCTGGGCATTTTCCTGGAGAAAACCTTAATTCAAAAAGATGCATGCACCCCAATGTTCATTGCAGCACTATTTACCGTAGCCACGACATGCAACATTATTTAATCATAGCAAAAGTTAAAAAACAAACAAACAAACAAAACAAAACAAAAACCTTGAAGTAAACAGTCTCTAAACAAGGGGTTAAATTACTAGGTATTTGTAAAAGTAGAGGCTTAAAGATAAGTAAACAAATCAATAAGCACCTATCAGAACCATGTTCTATGTTAGCATTCAAAGAGCAGAAAAGCTGATTTTATAGTGAAAGAATTAGAGCACCCTCAAATTTTTTTCTCCCCATCCCAGGAACTCAGAATTCTGGGTCAATGATAAATGAGATCATGGGTGATTTTTTTCTTTCTTTGTATTTGTGTATCAACTTTACGTTTTCTCTTATGAGCATGTATTAATTCTTTCTTTCTTTCTTTTTTTTTTTTTTACTTTACAATATTGTATTGGTTTTGCCATACATCAACATGAATCCGCCACGGGTGTACACGTGTTCCCCATCCTGAACCCCCCTCCCACCTCCGTCCCCATACCATCCCTCTGGGTCATCTCAGTGCACCAGCCCCAAGCTTCCTGTATCCTGCATTGAACCTGGACTGGCGATTCGTTTCTCATATGATATTATACATGTTTCAATGCCATTCTCCCAAATCATCCCTCCCTCTCCCTCTCCCACAGAGTCCAAATGACTGATCTATACATCTGTGTCTCTTTTGCTGTCTCACATACAGGGTTATCATTACCATCTTTCTAAATTCCATATATATGCTTTAGTATACTGTATTGGTCTTTTTCTTTCTGGCTTACTTCACTCTGTATAATCGGCTCCAGTTTCATCCACCTCATTAGAACTGATTCAAATGTATTCTTTTTAATGGCTGAATAATACTCCATTGTGTATATGTACCACTGCTTTCTTATCCATTCATCTGCTGATGGACATCTAGGTTGCTTCCATGTCCTGGCTATTATAAACAGTGCTATGATGAACATTGGGATACACGTGTCTCTTTCAATTCTGGTTTCCTTGGTGTGTATGCCCAGCAGTGGGGTTGTTGGGTTGTATGGGCAGTTCTATTTCCAGTTTTTTAAGGAATCTCCACACTGTTCTCCATAGTGGCTGTACTAGTTTGCATTCCCACCAACAGTGTAAGAGGGTTCCCTTTTCTCCACATCCTCTCCAGCATTTATTGCTTGTGGACTTTTGGATCGCATCCATTCTGACTGGCGTGAAATGGTACCTCATTGTGGTTTTGATTTGCATTTCTCTGATAATGAGTGATGTTGAGCATCTTTTCATGCGTTTGTTAGCCATCTGTATGTCTTCTTTGGAGAAATATCTAGTTCTTTGGCCCATTTTTTGATTGGGTCATTTATTTTTCTGGAATTGAGCTGCAGGAGTTGCTTGTATATTTTTGAGATTAGTTGTTTATCAGTTGCTTCATTTGCTATTATTTTCTCCCATTCTGAAGGCTATCTTTTCACCTTGCTTATAGTTTCTTTTGTTAAAAATATGGAGTGTTTCACAAATTTGCATGTCATCCTTGCGCAGGGGCCATGCTAATCTTCTCTGTATCGTTCCAATTTTAGTATATGTGCTGCCGAAGCAAGCACTGTATTAATTCTTAATAAAGTTATACCATATCTTTTTCAACATGTAGAGAATACATCTGGATTTTTATAAATTCCATTCATAAGCATTCTTCTATTTCTCCACGAGAGGGCAGCATTAGAACAGTATATATTTATTCATACACAGATTACATCTGGATTTTATGAATTCCATTTATAAGCATTCTATTTCTCCACGAGAGGGCAGCAAAAGTACAGTAAATATTAATTCATACCCACACATTTTGGCAACCTGATGTGAAGAACTGACTCATTGGAAAAGTCTCTGATGCTGGGAAAGATTGAAGGTGGGGGGAGAAGGGCACAACAGAGGATGAGATGGTTAGATGGCATCACGGACTCGATGGACATGAGTTTGAGTAGGTGCCAGGAGTTGCTGATGGACAGAGAAGCCTGGCATGCTATAGTCCATGGGGTCGCAAAGAGTCAGACACAACTGACTAACTGAACTGAACTGACTGGCATATGCATATAAAATCCTAAGACAGACTCAAAATGGACATACTATCCCAAGAGTTGTGTACAACATACGTTTTAATAATATAACTGGGAAAATAACCACAGATGAATAATTTTATATATAGTTAAAAGTATACAAGAATCTGTACATCTACAACAATAAAGCCATTTGAGGTAACATGCATGGACCGAGAAATGATGATACTAAGTGAAGTGAGGCACACAGAGAAAGACAAATACCAAATGATATCACTTAAATGTGGAATCTAAAATATGGTACAAATGAACATGGGTATGAAGCAGAAATATACTCATGGACATAGAGAACAGACTTGTGGCTTCCAAGGCAAAGAGAATTGGGGGAACAATGGAGTAGGAGATTGGGGTTAAGAGATACAAACTAAAGTATATGGAATGGATGGACAAGTTCCTGCTGTAGAGCACAGAGAACTATATTCAGTATCCTAATATAAATCATAATGGAAAAAATATATACAGACTTCTCTAGCAGTCCATTGGTTAAGACTCTGCACTTTCACTGCAGGGGATGCAGGTTCAGTCCTTGGTCAGGAGACAAATCCCACATGCTGGACAGTGTAGCCAAAAACAAAAAAAACAAAAAGATTAAATAAAATAATGCGTAAATACACACACACACACACACACACAATGTATATGTACACATACATGTGTATAATAGAAACACTTTGCTGTAAAGCGGAAATTAACAGAACATTGGAAAGCAGCTGTGCTTCACTTAAAAAGTATCATCACTGGGAAAAAAAAGATTGGTATGTTTCATTGTATGTAAAGTTTATATCCAAAGAAAACTGCTATAAAAAACATGGCTCGCTACTTAATGGCAGGCTTGCAGAAATACTTAAGGAGATGCATACTGATGTCTGCAATTTACCACAAAATGCACCAAGGAAAAAGATTGATTGATGATTGGATAGAGGGATGGGAAAATGGATAGATAGATGACAAAGGAAGTATTGTAAAATGGTTACAAAAGCAGACCCCTATATATGCTGTCTACAAGAGACCCACCTCAAACTAAGGGGCACATACAGACTGAAAGTGAAGGGTTGGAAAAAGGTATTTCATGCAAATAGAGACAAGAAGAAAGCAGGAGTATTAATACTCATATGAGATAAAATAGACTTTGAAATAAAGGCTGTGAAAAGAGACAAAGAAGGACACTACATAATGATCAAAGGATCAATCCAAGAAGAAGATATAATATTTATAAATATATATACATCCAACATAGGAGCACCTCAATACATAAGGCAAATGCTAGCAAGTATGAAAGGGGAAATTACCAGTAACACAATAATAGTGTGAGACTTTAATACCTCACTGACACCTATGGATAGATCAACCAAACAGAAAATTAGCCAGGAAACACAAACTTTAAATGATACAATGGGGTAGTTAGACCTAATCGATATCTATAGGACATTTCAATTTCGCCTTTTTCTCAAGAGCACAGAGAACATTCTCCAGGATAGATCACATCCTGGGTGATAAATCTAGCCTTGGTAAATTAAAAAGAATCGAAATCTTTCAAGCATCTTTTCTGATCACAATGCAGTAAGATTAGTTTTCATTCCAATCTCAAAGAAAGGCAATGCTAAAGAATGCTCAAACTACTGCACAATTGCACTCATCTCACACACTAGTAAAGTAATGCTCAAAATTCTCCAAGCCAGGCTTCAGCAATATGTGAACTGTGAATTTCCGGATGTTCATGCTTGTTTTACAAAAGGCAGAGGAACCAGAGATCAAATTGCCAACATCCGCTGGATCATCAAAAAAGCAAGATAGGTCCAGAAAAACATCTATTTCTGCTTTATTGACTATGCCAAAGCCTTTGACTGTGTGGATCACAAACTGTGGAAACTTCTTCAAGAGATGGGAATAACAGACCACCTGACCTGCCTCTTGAGAAACCTATAGGCAGGTCAGGAAGCAACAGTTAGAACTGGACATGGAACAACAGACTGGTTCCAAATAGGGAAAGGAGTACGTCAAGGCTGTATATTGGCAACCTGCTTACTTAATTTATATGCAGAGTACATCATGAGAAACGCTGGGCTGGAAGAAGCACAAGCTGGAATCAAGATTGCCAGGAGAAATATCAGTAACCTCAGACATGCAGATGACACCACCCTTATGGCAGAAAGTGAAAAGGAACTAGAAAGCCTCTTTATGAAAGTGAAAGTGGAGAGTGAAAAAGTTGGCTTAAAGCTCAACATTCAGAAAACTAAGATCATGACATCTGGTCCCATCTCTTCATTGGAAATAGATGGATAAACAGTGGAAACAGTGTCAGACTTTATTTTTTGGAGCTCCAAAATCACTGCAGATGGTGACTGCAGCCATGAAATTAAAAGATGCTTACTCCTTGGAAGGAAAGTTATGACCAACCTAGATTGCATATTAAAAAGCAGAGACATTACTTTGCCAACAAAGTTCCATCTAGTCAAGGTTATGGTTTTTCCAGTGGTCATGTATGGATGTGAGAGTTGGATGATAAAGAAAGCTGAGCACTGAAGAATTGATGGTTTTGAACTGTGGTTTGGAGAAGACTCTTGAGAGTCCCTTGGATTGCAAGGAGATCCAACCAGTACATCCTTTAGGAGATCAGTCCTGGGTGGTCATTGGAAGGACTGATGCTGAGGGTGAAACTCTGATACTTTGGCCACCTCATGAAAAGTGTTGACTCATTGGAAAAGACCCTGATGCTGGAAGGGATTGGGGGCAGGAGGAGAAGGGGACAACAGAAGATGATGTGGCTGGATGGCATCACTGACTCGATGCACATGAGTTTGGGTGAATTCTGGGTGTTGGCAATGGACAGGGAGGCCTGGCGTGCTGCAATTCATGGGGTCGCAAAGAGTCGGACACGACTGAGCAACTGAACTGAACTGAATAGGAAAAAAAAAGATTAAAAATAGAAACATATGGAGTCTAAACAATATGCTTCTGAATAACCAAGAAATCACACACACACACACAAAATCAAAAGAAATCAAAATATGCATAGAAACGAATGAAAATTAAAACATGACAACCCAAAACCTATGGCATTCAGTAAAATCAGTGCTTAGGGGAAGGCTTATAGCAATACAAGCTTACATCAAGAAATAAGAGAAAAATCAAATAAATGACATAACTTTATACTTAAAGCAACTAGAAAAGGAAGAAATTAAGAACCCCTGGGTTAGTAGAAGGAAAGAAATCATGAAAATTAGTGCAGAAATAAATAAAAAAGAAACAAAGGGGACTATAGCAAAAATCAACAAAACTAAAAGCTGGTTCTTTCAGAAGATAAATAAAACAGACAAATCATTAGCCAGATTCATCAAGAAAAAAAGAGAGGTATCAAATCAACAAAGTTAGAAATGAAAAGGGAGAAATAACATCAGACAACTCAGAAATACAAAGGATCATAGGAGACTACTATCAGCAGCTATATGACAATAAAATGGACAACTTGGAGGAAATGGACAAACACTCAGAAAAGTACAACCTTCCAAAACTGAACCAGGAAGAAACAGAAAACTTAACAGATCCATCAGAAGCACAGAAATCAAAACTGTAATAAAAAATCTCCCAACAAACAAAAGCCCAGGACCAGATGGCTTCACAGGTGAATTCTACCAAAAATTAAGAGAAGAGCTAACACCTATCCTACTCACACTCTTCCAGAAAATTTCAGAGGAGGGTAAACTTCCAAACTCATAATATGAGGCCTCCGTCACCATAATCCCCAAACCAAAGATGCTATAAAAAAGAAAACTATAGGCCAATATCACTGATGAACCTAGATGAAAAACCTTCAACAAAATTCTAGCAAACAGAATTCAACAACATATTAAAAAGATCAGACATCATGACCAAGTGGGCTTTATCCCAGGGATGCAAGGATTCTTCAATATTGGCAAATCAATGAATGTAATACACCACATTAACAAATGGAAAAATGAAACCCATATGATTATCTCCATAGATTCAGAGAAAGCCTTTGACAAAAGTCAACATCCATTTATGTTAAAAGCCCTCCAGAAAGAAGACATAGAAGGAACATACCTCAACATAATAAAAGCCATATATGATAAACCCACAGCAAACATTATCCTCAATGGCGAAAATTTGAAAGCATTTCCCCTAAAGTCAGGAACAAGACAAGGGTGCCCACTGTCTCCAATACTACTCAACATAATTTTGGAAGTTTAGCCATAGCAATCAGAGAAGAAAAATAAATTAAATGAAATCTAGATTGGAAAAGAAGTAAAACTATCACTGTTTGCAGATGACATGATCCTCTACATAGAAAACCCAAAGACACCACCAGAAAATAACTAAAGCTAATCTTTAGCATATTACAAAGTAGAGACATTACTTTGCCAACAAAGGCCCGTCTAGTCAAGGCTGTGGTTTTTCCAGTAGTCATGTATGGATGTGAGAGTTGGACTGTGAAGAAAGCTGAGCACCGAAGAATTGATGCTTTTGAACTGTGGTGTTGGAGAAGACGCTTGAGAGTCCCATGGACTGCAAGGAGATCCAAACAGTCCATTCTAAAGGAGATCAGTCCTGGGTGTTCTTTGGAAGGAATGATGCTAAAGCTGAAACTCCAGTACTTTGGCCACCTGATGTGAAGAGTTGACTCATTGGAAAAGACTCTGATGCTGGGAGGGATTGGGGGAAGGAGGAAAAGGGGACGACAGAGGATGAGATGGCTGGATGGCATCACCGACTCGATGGACGTGAGTTTGAGTGAATTCCAGGAATTGGTGATGGACAGGGAGGCCTGGCGTGCTATGATTCATGGGGTCACAAAGAGTTGGACACGACTGAGCCACTGAACTGAACCGAATCTATGAATATAGTAAATCTGCAGGATATAAAATTAGCACACAGAAATCCCTTGCATTCCTATACACTAACACAGAGAAAACAGAAAGAGAAATCAAGGACACAATCTCTTTCACCATTGCAATGAAAAAAATAAAATATTTAGTAATAAATCTACTTAAGGAAACAAAAGACCTATATATAGAAAACTTTAAAACACTGATGAAAGAAATCAAAGATGACACAAATTTATGGAGAAATATACCATGTTTATGGACCTGAAGAATCAATGTAGTGAAAATGAGTGAACTACCCAAAGCAATTTATAGATTCAATGCAAGCCCTATGAAGCTACCAACGGTATTTTTCAGAGAACTAGAGCAAATAATTTCACAATGTGTATGGAAATACAAAAAACCTCGACTAGCCAAAGCAATCTGGAGAAAGAAGACGGAACTGGAGGAATCAACCTGCTTGACTTCAGACTAAACTACAAAGCTACAGCCATCAATACAATATGGTATTGGCACAAAGACAGAAATATAGATCAATGGAACAAAATACAAAGCCCAGAGATAAATCCACCCACCAATGGACACCTTATCTTTGACAAAGGATGCAAGAATATACAGTGGAGAAAAGACAATCCCTTTAACAAGTGGTGCTGGGAAAACTGGCCAACCACTTATAAAAGAATGAAACTAGAGCACTTTCTAACACCATACAAAAAATTAACTCAAAATTGATTACAGATCCAAATGTAGGACTAGAAGCTACAAAATTCCTAGAGGAAATCATAGGCAAAACACTCTTTGATGTAAATCACAGCAGGATCCTCTATGACCCGCCTCCCAGAATAATGGAAATAAAAGCAAAAACAAACAAACAGGACGTAATTCAATGTAAAAGCTTTTGCACAACGAAGGAAACTATAAGCAGGGTGAAAAAACAGCCTTCAAAATGGGAGAAAATAATAGCAGACGAAGCAACTGACAAAGAATTAATCTAAAAAATATACAAGAAGCTCACTACCAGAAAAATAAACAAGCCAATCAAAAAATGGGCCAAAGAACTAAACAGACATTTCTCCAAGACGATGTACAAATAGCTATCAAATACATGAGAAGATGCTCAACATCACTCATTATCAGAGAAATTAAAATCAAAACCACAATTAGGTACCATCTCATGCCAGTCAGATTGGCTGCTATCAAAAATTCGACAATCAATAAATGGAGAGGCTGCAGAGAAAACGGAACCCTCTTACACTGTTGGTGGGAATGCAAACTAGCACAGCTACTATGGAGAACAGTGTGGAGATTCCTTAAAAAACTGGAAATGGAACTGGCATATGATCCAGCAAGCCCACTGCTGGGCATACACACTGAGGAAACCAGAACTGAAAGAGGCATGTGTACCCCAATGTTCATGGCAGCATTGTTTACAATAGCTAGGACCTGGAAGCAACTTAGATGTCCTTCAGAAGACGAATGGATGAGAAAGCCCTGGTACATATACACAATGGAATATTACTCAGCTATTAAAAAGAACAGATTTGAATCAGTACTAATCATGTGGATGAAACTGAAGCCTATTATATGGAGAGAAGTAAGTCAGAAAGAAAAACACCAATACAGTATATTAACGCATGTATATGGAATTTAGAAAGATGGTAACGATAACCCTGTATGTGAGACAGCAAAAGAGACACAGATGTATAGAACAGTCTTTTGGGCTCTGTGGGAGAGAGAGAGGGTGAGATGATTTGGGAGAATGGCATTGAAACATGTATAATATCATATATGAAACGAATCGCCAGTCCAGGTTCGATGCAGGATACAGGATACATGGGGCTGGTGCACTGGGATGACCCAGAGGGATGGTATGGGGAGGGAGGTGGGAAGGGGGTTCAGGATGGAGAACACGTGTACACCCGTGGCAGATTCATGTTGATGTATGGCAAAACCAATACAATATTGTAAATTAATTAGCCTCCAATTAAAATAAATAAATTTAAACTTAAAAAAAAAAGAAAAAGAAAAAAGGAGAGAAGAATCAAATCAACAAACTTAGAAATTAAAAAAAAAGAGGTTACAACAGACAAAGCTGAAATACAAAGGATTATAAGAGATATTATGAACAACTCGATGGCAATAAAATGGATAACATGGAAGAAATGAACAGATTCTTTAAAAAGCTCAATCTTCCATAACTGAACCAGGAAGAAAAGAAAAACTAGGCACAATCTAATTAGAAGTTCCAAATCTAGGCTGTGATCAAAAATTTCCCCAAAGACAAAAGACCAAGAGCAGATGGCTTCACAGGGAAATTCTAAACATTTACAGATGAGCAAATGCCTATCCTATAAAACTCGCTCAAAGAATTGCAGAGGAAGGAACATTTCCACATTTATTCTACGAGGCTACCATCACCCTGATACCAAACCAGACAAGGACAACATGAGAAAAGAAAACTACAGGTCAATATCACTGATGAACATAGATGCAAAAAATCCTCAACAAAATTTTAGCAAACAGAACTCAACAACATATCAAAAAGCTCATACACCATGATCAAGTTGGGTTTATTCCAGAGATGCAAGTATTCTTCAATATATGCAAATCAATCAATGTGATAGACCATATTCACTAAATGAAAGACAAAATTCGTATGATAAACTAAATAGATGCAGAGAAAGCCATTAAATTTAAAAATTTAAAATTATTAAATTAAAAACAAATAAATAAACTAAAAAAAGAGAAAAAGTTGAAATGACTCAAATGTCCATCAACTGGTGATCGAATAAATAAAACATGCAATGCAATAGTATTCACTCATCAAATGAGTAGAGTTCTTATACATGTTATAACATACTATAGCTCCAAAAAGATTACATTAATTAAAAGAAGCCAGGAATAAAACGCTGCCTGTTGCCTTATCCCATTCATGTGAATGCATTTGTCCCAGATTAGATAATTCTCTGAAGACAGGAAATAGAGGAGTGGATGCCAGGGCCCAGATGAAGGGGGAAATGGAAAATGTCTACCAACTGGACAGTGTTTCCCATTGGAGTGATGAAAATATTCTAGAATGAGGCAGTGATTATGGCCATGCAACCTATGAATAAATAACAAATCAATGAATTATACAGTTTAACTGGTAAATTCATGGTACATGGACAACATGTCAATAAATAAAAAGTGTTTTTAAAAAAACTGCTGAACTTAACTTCTATGTCCTGGAATATTACCCTTGAAAAATAAAGGAGAAGTAGATATTATCATAGGCAAAAAAATTAGGGAATTTATTCTCAGCAGATATCTGGTCTGTAAGAAATGTTACAAGAAGTTATTTACACAGGATGAGATAATATTGAAGAGAAACTATGAGTTAAGAAAGAGTGTCATGCTGAAGTTTGTCAGAAAACAAAAAAATTTGGAATTATCCTTCAATGAAAAAATGAATTAGAAGAAGCATAAATGACGGAAAATTGAAATGAATGTTTCTTTCTTATTATTAACTGGTAAAGGATAAATGCTTGTTTGGGCTTCTCCATCTTTACTTTTTATGGATTATGAATCTTCATAATTAAAATGGGTTTCATGTATATAAGACATATTTTGGCTCAGCAGTATAGGATCCCCCTGCAATGCAGAAGCCATAGCAGACACGAGATCCATCTCTGGGTCGGGAAGATTCCCTACAGAAGAGCATGGCAACCCACTCCAGTATTCTTGCCTGAGAATCGCTGTGGACACACGAGACTGGTGGGCTTATAGTCCATGGGGTGGAAAAGCGGTGGAAACGACTGAGCAACTAAACAACAACAGACACACCTTCCTAAGTAACTCTGAAGATACTAGAAATAGATGAGAAAATTCTCAGTCTAAACAAAGCAAAACAAAATGCTTAGACAGTAGAACTTAATTATAAAATACCTAGAGAGTAGAGCTGAAGTACAAAAGATTTTAGACAATAAAATCTCTCCCAACAGTAGTGTAAGCAGTGTGATCCACACAACAGAGAAGAGTAATTTTTAATACCCACTCAACAGAACTTTCTAGTCACATTCAGAAATTAAAGGAAACAAAAATGCTCAGAAAATAAACATGGTATAAAATTTATTGATCATTTTATGTCTAATTATGACTGTAAGAGTGTAAGGGAAATTTTAAGAAAAAACATCTGGAAAATATGCAGTTTTAGAAACACCAATGAATGTAATTTTATTTTCTTTTTTCCATAGTCTCAAAATAACTGAAAAGTAAGAATGAATTTCACTTTAAAACATATTTTTCCAAATTCAGCAGGAAATTTTATGTTCAAATATAAAAAAGATTTTGTACTTTTCAAGCCAAGAAAGTTTGTACATTGCAGTGAATACTTTCTTTCACTGATTTAGACATAAATAAAAGCACACCGTGTGTCTTTACCTTGACTGTCTGTGGTATCACTATGTATTTAGAATCAACTGCTTGAACATGGGGTGTATATTAGTACATTCCTTCAGGGACTGCAGGCTGTGCAGGAAGTGGTCCCAAGGCCTTTCAAACCATTAAGGATGCTCTGTGGAATGGAGAAATGGTAACATGGCAGCCTGTGTTGGCGACAAATGTTTAACAGAGTCTTGTCTTAATTAACCCCCTCATAGAAGACAGTGAATTTTTAAAGATAAGTACTAAAACTGTGGCCGTATGAAATTACATATATATGTACACACCTATCTACACATATGTGTGTGCATATGTGTATATATATAGACTAAAGTTTTGTACCTTGTGAATAATAAATAAAATATTAAAACCTGACATATATGACAACAAACTTTTACAACTTAAACCAACAAAATTTGGTTTTGCAGGGGAAAAATATTTAATTACTGACACTATTTAAAAATTCTGAAGTATGGAGATGGTAATAAAAATAGAACCAGCTTTTACTTGGTTTTATTCTTGTAATAAAACTCTTCATGGGCAATGCCCCCCAGTATTGCCTGCACTGGATGTGGGCCACTCCCTTTGCCCCGCCTGTGGAAGGCCACTGTTACATTCTAAATTCCTTAGCTAAAAAGGTCCTAATCATTACTGGCTTTGTGACCTCCAAAAACCACCATTATTTCCCTTGCTTTCCTCCCTCCTTCCTCCCCCTCTTTATTTCCTTTTCTTTCTTATTATACAATTGTTAAAGATTGCTTTCCATTTATAGTTATTACAAAATACTGGCTATATTCCCCATGTTGCATAATACATCCTTGAGCTCATCTTACACCTAAAACTTTGTACCTCCAACTCCTCCAACTCTGTATTGCCCCTTCCCCTCCCCACTCCTCGCTGATAACCAGTAGATTGTTCTTTCTATCTGTGAGCCCCTATTTTTGTTATATTCTCTACTTTGTGGTATTTTAAGGTTCTAGAAGTGATATCATACAGTATTTTTCTTTCTTATTTTATTAAGTATTATACCTTACATGTTGCAGCAAATGGCATTATTTCATTCCTTTTATGGCTGAGCAGCATTCCATAGGTATTCCTTGGTGGCTCCAGGGTGAAGAATCCGCCTGTCAAGAAGGACATATGGGTTCAATCCCTAGGTAAGGAAGATCCCTTGGAAAAGGAAATGGCAACCCACTGGAGTGTTCTTGCCTGGAAAATTCCATGGACAGAGGAGCCTGGAGGGGTAGGGTCCATAGGGTCGCAAAGAGTGGGACATGACTTAGTGACTGAACAATGAGTGTCCCATAGTATATATATAGGGATTCCCTGATGGCTCAGATGGTAAAGTGTCTGCCCAAAATGTGGGAGACCCTGGTTGAATCCCTGGGTTGGGAAGATCCCCTGGAGAAGGAAATGGCAACCCACTCCAGTACTCTTGCCTAGAAAATTCCATGGATGGAGGAGCCCAGTGGGGTACAGTCCATGGGGTCGCAAAGAGTTGGACACGAGTGAGTGACTTCCCTTAGTGATTTCCCTTAGTGACTGAACAACAATGACTGTCCCATAGTATATATATACCACATCTTTATCCATTCATCTGTCTATCATCTGATGGACATTTAAGTTGCTTCCATGTCTTGGTGAATGGTGTGCTTCAAGGAACATTGGGGTACATGTGTCTTTTTGATTAACATTGTGCTTTTTTTTTTAAAATATATATCCAAGAATGACACTGCTAGGTCATGTGTTGTTACATTTTTCATTTTTTGAGAAATCTCCTGCCAGGGTCCAGCCCCGGCTGATCCAGGGAGTTCGAAGTGGGGATGGCGTCAGCGAGGATCAGGATACAATAGCTTCAATTAGATATTAATTAGAGAAATAAAGAGTAATAGAATGAGGATAGCTCAGTAGGAAAATTCAGTGGAGAAAAGAGGCTGAGTAGCTTGGTTTACACGGGAGACCAATAAAACTTCAAGACAAGAAGTTTGCACCACTTACGTAGGCCACAGGCGTCCTTCCGTTCTCCCAAAGGAGAGGAGACACTGAGACCTCCCCGGTTGGATCTTAGAAGCCCAGGCATAATTAGTAAGCACGGTGGGTTCCGTGCTTCAGATGGAGACTCAGCCAGAGTTTGAGAGAGAGAGACATGGGGAGACCAGTCTTTTGAGGAACTTATCCCAATTCTTTATTTTCCATGGTCTACTTTTATACACTGAGATGTTATGCAAAAATCACGTGGGGTCAACAGTCCTGACTTTTATCAAAATCAGGTGCTTCATACAAATGTATACAGAGGTCTTAGGGATGTTACATCATCTTCTGGCCAGGGGGTCTGCTGACAATTTATGACCCTCTCCTTGTGACAGCGGTCAGTCAACCAGGACACTCATTTCTCCAGGGGTGATTATTCTTAAAACAGAGGCCACCCAAATAAAGTTACATTCCTATAGGGTGAGGGTGTAGTGGGTTTCAGTTAAGGAAAGAATTTACCTAGCCTAAAGTCTAACGTGATGAATATCAAAGGTTAATACTTATTTCTATATATTCATTAATGTGTGTAAGGGCAGGGGATGTGGAGACTTAGCAACAAACATTGGCTCAACAAATGAAAAACCCTTCACCAATACAATTTCTAATCAGCCCACTATACTTATACTAATAATTTTCTAACTTCTCTAACCTGTTTTTAGAAGGTTTAAAGCATCTCCTGCCTCTCACGGTTGGGAGGCTGTGAGCAATCACATGTGGCCGGACAAGCCTGTCAGGCAGGCTAGAGAACCTTCAGAGGAGTTTTTAGGTTGAAACACTCCTATCACGCCCAGGAATTATTATTAACTGGAGCTCTAAGTTAACTCCTTCTCCGAAAGAGGTGGTGGGGGACAGCCCCCTGTAAAGTCAGAGGTGTAGGTGAGAGCACAAAGTAGTAAAGTAGGCAGGCTCTGGTTATGGGGGTAGATGCTCGAGGATTTCCAGGGGGACTCCTGAGGCTCGATCCCGCCTTTGCGTATGTCGAGCCTCCTTCCTCATGACCTTTGCCACGAGTGGAGTGCCTCACGCTGGCCCCCAACAATCTCCATACTGAAAACCACAAATATTATACTCTTAAGAACTACCTTTTAGCAAGCAAGTTTGAGTTTTTGAGGCTGCTAGTTGCTGACATCATAACTTGAGGTGTAATAAACACTACTGTGAGGTAGGTGCCAAAGGGGCAACTACTTTGTATGCCTTTTTTTATCAAATAGCGCTGCCACCCCTCACATGGCACAGCTCCCCAGCTAAGCTCCCAACTCTGCAGTCACACACAGAAACACAAAGTCCTCTTCCTCTTCTCCCATGGGAAGTGTATCTTTCGGGCTCAGTCTGGACCCAGTTCTTCCTCCTATTTTCTGGCTAACTGGACCTTTTGGTCCCATCTCCAACTCCACAGGACGCATCTCCCTCCCTCTTCACACATTTATCCCTTCCCTGTCCTCTCTGCCCCACACCCCCTTCCCCCACTGCTTATCAGAGAGCTCGGAGACAGATAATTACACATTAGGTTGATTTTATTTAAAGTTCATTATTAATGTATGCTGTTGGTATAAGATTCAACGTCTGTACAGTTGGCCATTTCTCAGCGGCAAGACCCTTGAAGATTTCTGAGGTCTCTAGCCATGCTCTGAAGTCACTGGCTGCCCACTAGTCTAGCTGGAATGGCAGGGGTCCCCGCGATCCCTGGGACCTCCTCCGGTTATTCTGATTCAGCTCTTCATTCACCTTGGAACACTGGCTACAGATTTTTGAGCCTCTGATTTTGTTCAGTTTCTTTAGGTGGGTGTTTCTGAGAAGATTCCTCGGTCAGCTTTGGTTGAATGTGCTTTTTTACCCTCACAGTTACCCAGGCCACCTGGAGAAAACAAGAGAGTGAGTACAGAATGGCACTGGTTTGAGGAAGAGGGTGAAGATGGATGGGAATAATGGCTTCAGGAGAAGGGGTGTCGGCAGAGAAGAGGTATATGCCAGGCAAAGACAGGGGAGGGGTTCTTATGGGGAGGTGTCAATGGGCAAGAGGAGTTTGGGTGGGTTCAGGTCACTTTGACACATCTTTTGGACCTTAGCTGATAAGGGGTTTTCATCTTTTCCTCCTGGGTATCTGGAGTCCACTGTTCCATAACTGCTCTAGAGCCTTGTGGCTTCCCAGTCACCTTAGTCATTTTGAAGACTTCCAGTGGTCTGCTCCAGAGCCCCCAAGCACCCTTATATATACCCCTACCCAGGGGGGCATATCCTTATGCTTTATGAGGTCAGCATGTCACTTCCCCAGGCAATGGTGGCCCTGGGTGAAACTTGACATCACAAAGCCCCATCCTGACAACATTAGGAAAGGATGCAGAGCAACTCAGATGATTTTGTGGGAGAAATGAGGCATTTTTAATGCCCCTTAAGAGCCCTTCAAACTCACCTCATCCTCATCTCTCTCAGACAACTCTCATGGGTTACATGACAGGGAGCATGCATCCCCTCCAAACCTTGCCTCACAGCCACAGTACTCAGGCTTTCATTCTGTTCTCTCTCACCTTTCACCATTATCTAGTTTTTAATATCTTGCTTAAAATCCCTCCATGATAATTAGACTGTATTGAAGTGTTTGCAGAAATCAGAATCATTCCACTTTCCTCCTACAAGGTGGTCTTAAAGCACCTTGAAGACCATTTAATTCTGGGCCATCTTCCAGAAACCTTTTCCATCCCACCTCCTTTTCTCAGTGTTCACATAGCTCTCCTCAGTTTTCTCGTTTCCAGTCTGAAACCCCAGTCTTCAGGCCATGAGACTGCGCTGAATACACTTGTCCTTCCTCCACTTGGAGCTGCCTTGTTTCAAGACTAGGATTCATGGTCATCTCACTAGGTGTAGCTACCCAGGCTTTGGTTTTAAGAGGGTGATGGGGATGAAGCAGATAAATGCATGCTTCAGGTTGAGCTGGATGATCCCAAGATGGAAATGACCACCTGCGACTGACTACTATTCCCAGGAAAGGGGTGGAGCTTGCTCAGAGGTGTGTGAGCCTGGTGTGCAAAGGTCTTATCAACATGTGCCGTCACACATCTCTTTTCTCATTTTGTTTTCCTGCTGGCATCTCCATTGGAGCTAACCTCACAGTCGAGACCACTATGGAATTCATTTCCATGAAGAGCTACCACAAATTTCCAGCTTCTTGGAGGAAACATTGAGTAATCACGTCCTGTCGATCCAGTTCCCACTGTCTCTCATTGAGGTGGTTGGTACTGGACGAAAGAGGAATGAGTTGTGTGCTTCACCTCAGTCGTTGTGTTATGAATTGACAAGCAGAGTCATCCAGCCTAAGGTGTGCCCCTGGGGATACAGTTTTTGGCTTCGTGGGGCTTCCTGTGTTTCCTGTGAAGTGCTTATTTTATGGTGTCCACGGGTTGCTTATTCACCCAGGATGCATCACACTGCTTAAAATTTTACGAGGAAGAACAAACCCAAAAGAGCTCTTAAAAATTTTTTAGAACAAAGAACCTAAAACATGATAGGAAAATGTGAAACAGACACGAGCAAACATTTATAAGAAAGATGTAGCACTGGCCATTCACTTTATTAAGAGATGTTTAAAAGACATGAGCAGCCAATTGACAAGAAAGATATGGGACTAGACCCTAACCACATTAAAAATATATTTAATCTCACTACGGTAAGAACAATCATATTAAAATTCCCATGGCAAACCAAACTGACCCAGAAGTGGCATAGATTTTAGAGACTGCAGACAGAGACATTAAAATACTTGGAATAGTTGTGTTTTGTATATTATAAAATTAAGTAGAGATATGGAAATAATAAAATAGAAGCATTTTCATCTTATAGACATGAAATCTATAGAGTCAGATGACAAACACAGTGGATAGAATAAATGACTGATTAGACAGGGCAGCTGGAGAAAATTGTGCACTTGAAGAGGTAGCAATAGAAAGTGTCCAGAACGAAGCACAGACTACACTAATACATACAAAGTATGACACAGCATAATCTATTGATTTTTGTCCCCCTATGAGTCCAGCATTGGTTAAACATTTGAAAATCAATCAGTGTAATTCAACTTACTAAAGAACTAAAAATGAAACACAGTAGGGTCATCTCGATAGATGCTGAAAAACAATTTGATAAAATCAAACATCTATTCCTGGGTTGGGAAATCCCCTGGAGAAGAACTAGGCTACCCACTCCAGTATTCTTGGGCTTCCCTGGTGTCTCAGCTGGTAAAGGATCTGCCTGGCAGGCAGGACACCTGGGTTCCATCCCTGGGTTGGGAAGATCCCCTGGAGGAAGGCATTGCAACCCACTACAGTATTCTTGCCTGGAGAATCCCTAAGGCCAGAGGAGCCTGTTTGGCTTACACTACACGGGGTTGCAAAGAGCTGGACACAACTGAGCGACTGAGCACATACTGTGAAAAAACTCTTAGCAAACTAAAATTAGAAAACTTCCTTATCCTGATGAAGGTAATAAACTGTATAACTAACATCACCCTTTATGTTAGAACACTGAGTGTTTTACTTCTAAGATCAGAATCAGCAAAAGTTGTCCCCTCTCATTATATTGAATTTCTGTCCATGAAGTCCTATAAGACAATGATAATGAAGTTATTCAGTTTGGAAAAGAAGAATTAAACTGTTTTTATTTGTCAGTGACATTTATGTAGAATACCCAATGAAATCTACAGCAACAACAGAATAAATAAAGCTAATAATTAATTTAAGCAATCTTGCAAGATATACAGATGATATATAAAATTTAATTAATTGCTTTTTTATATGGTAGGATGGATAATTGAAAATTAAATTTAAAAAATAACAGTAACATTGGAGTATGAGAAACTTAAGAAACTGACAAAATATATGAAAGGCACAAGGCCAAATAATGGACAAAAAATTTGAACATGAAATTCACTAAATGATATACAGATGGCAATTAAGCATGCAGGGCACACCAAAAGGATGGTTCTAATGAGAGAACAGATAACAAGTGTGATAAGGATGTGAAAAAAATTGAACTTTCATGTACTGCTTCTGGGAACACAAAATGGGACAGCCCTGGTGGAAAACACTTTCAAAGTTGCTTAAAAAGTTAAACATTGGGTTACCATATGACCCAGCAATCCCACTCCTACATTTATACCAACAAGAATGAAAAAACAAGGACTTGTACATGAATGTTCATAGCAATCTTATTTCTAATAATCAAAAAGTCGAGATGAACCAGATGGCAGAGGGGTAGGTGGATGTGGAATACATCTTGTTCCACACACATCAGGAATACACCTTCAGACACAGAAGTGTTTGCAGAACACCAGTTGAGTGTGGACAGGAGTACCTGATCAGTGGAAAAGAATATATCAAACCACAAATCTCAGTAGGATGAAGGAACTAGGGGGAAAAACAGGAGTGTTAGTAGGACTGGACCTGCCCTCGGTGGGTGGGAGAACTGAAGTAGATGTCCGATCGAGACATGGGAGCAACTGTCTGGATCAGAGGAGAAACATTTAAGGCTGAGAGTGAACCAGCTGATCTGTGGCAGCTTAAATTGAATGAGAATAAGACAGTCCTCACCACAGCCAAACACACCACAGACACAGGGACACAGGTCCCCTAGAAGGCACAGCAGCTTGGAGCTGGTGTTTGGGGAAGGTGGAACAATCCCAGGGCGAGGGCTGCTGTTGACTGTGGAGACACAGATTAATGGGTTGTGAGGGAAGAGATCAGGGTGGGAAATGCCTGTGGAGGATTACCAGGCAGAATGGAAGCAAGGCGATACTGCTGATTCGGTCTTGGGGGTGCAGCCATCATCATAGCCTCTTTCTCCCTACATGTCAGCATTGGCAGCTAAACAGTAGAGAGGCTGGCCCATCAAGCACCTGACTCACAGGACTACAGAGTAGGACCCCAGCCAGGGGGCCCCTCTATGTGCCTGGTGCCCTAATAACAGAGAATGACCCCAGGCAAGGGAGCCCTCTAAATGCCTGAAAGAGCAGAACTATGGAGAAAGTCTGGCCAAAGAGTCCTCCTGAGTGCCAGCTACAAGATGCTGGGAAAAAGACTCTGATAGGGTCATAACTCCTGCGGCAGAGGCAGTCCGTGTCCCTGCACAGTTGGCGCCTCCAGGGTACCCACAAGCCAAGAAGCTGCGCCACCTTCATGCTCAACTCTCACTAGGGCAGAGCTGCCATAGGCAAAAAAGTCTTGCGTCTATGCGGGCAGGGTCGCTTCAGTACTGCCTGATACTTTGCGACCCTGTAGACTGTGGCCTGCCTGGCTTCTCTGTCAGGGAAGGGGCTTCTACAGGCAAGAATACTGGTGCATATTGGCCAATACTGGTTGACATACCCTTCTAGAGCACTATATTTCCTGCTGCCCTAGCTGCCAACTCCCCTGAGTATCTTGTGCTGCCAGAACCCCTGTGACCCAAGCAACTGCACCTCCACATCTGGCCTCACAGGGGCAAATCCAAGTCCTGCAGGGTAGCCTCAGGAGAAAAAACCCAGGGGATAATCCACATGCAGAGGTGGAAATAAAACCATAATTGAAACCCAGGGGCAGTGTTGCTAAGGAAGAAGACCCTGTAAAACCTGCAGATTAAGTCTACACCATCAACTAGGCAGACTCTCTGTCTATGGAATATATAAAAGGACATTGAAAGCTCCCAAAAAAGAAAATGCACTAGTTCTGATAGCTGTGAACATTGGAGGCAAGAACACATAGGAGTCGGACCAGATTAGAATCTGAGCTGCCCCCAAATCAAGTCCAGAGATCAGCACAGTTTTGGAGGGCATCCTAGAGAGATGAGGTGGACTGTGACACCCAGCAAGGGAAAAGACTCTGATAGAAGTGATGGAAGAAAAACAGGTTTTATTTTTATGGTTTGACTTCCTCTATAGATATATCGTGGAGAAGGCAATGGCACCCCACTCCAGGACTCTTGCCTGGAAAATCCCATGGACAGAGGAGCCTGGTAGGCTGCGGTCCATGGGGTGGCTAAGAGTCGGACACGACTAGGCGACTTAACTTTCACTTTTCACTTTCATGCATTGGAGAAGGGAATGGCAACCCACTCCAGTGTTCTTGCCTGGAGAATCCCAGGGACAGGGAAGCCTGGTAGGCTACTGTCTATGGGGTCACACAGAGTCGGACATGACTGAAGTGACTTAGCATAGCATAGCATAGATATATCAATAACCTCAGATATGCAGATGACACCACCCTTATGGCAGAAAGTGAAGAGGAACTAAAAAGCCTCTTGATGAAAGTGAAAGTGGAGAGTGAAAAAGTTGGCTTAAAGCTCAACATTGAGAAAACGAAGATCATGGCATTTGGTCCCATCACTTCATGGGAAATAGATGGGGAAACAATGGAAACTAACAGATTTTATTTTCTTGGGCTCCAAAATCACTGCAGATGGTGACTGCAGCCATGAAATTCAAAGATGCTTGCTTCTTGGAAGAAAAGCTCTGACCAACCTAGATAGCATATTAAAAAGCAGAATCATTACTTTGTCAACAAAGGTCCATCTAGTCAAAGCTATGGGTTTTCCCAGTAGTCATGTATGGATGTGAGAGTTGGACTATAAAGAAAGCCAGCTGCCGAAGAATTGATACCTTTGAACAGTGGTCTTGGAGAAGACTCTTGAGAGTCCCTTGGACAGCAAGGAGATCCAACCAATCCATTGTAAAGGAAATCAGTCCCGAAGATTCATTGGAAGGACTGATGCTGAAGCTGAAGCTCCGATACTTTGGCCACCTGATGCGAAGAACTGACTCACTGGAAAAGATCCTGATGCTGGGAAAGATTGAAGGTGGGAGGAGAAGGGATGACAGAGCATGAGATGGTTGGATGGCATCACCGACTCAATGGACATGAGTTGAGCAAACTCTAGCAGTTATTAATGGACAGGGAAGCCTGCCATACTGCGGTACATGGCATCACAAAGAGTCACACACAACTGAGCGACTGAACTGAACTGATAAGGGGAAAGAATATGAAGAAAAATAGATATCTATATCTGTACCAGACCAGCTGAAATGTAAAGGATGCTGATGGTGGCTGGTTCTGACCCTCAAGTAAGCTCACATTTGAAAATCTAGGCACAGATTTTGCTGTGTGAAATATGCAGTACAATATATGAAAATCTGAAAAAAGATTTTCCTTCCTGAAAGACTGAATTCTTTATATTACATTTATGAAAACCTATGCCAAAGCCTTTGACTGTGTGAATCACAATAAACTGTGGGAAATTCTGAAAGAGATGGGAATACCAGACCACCTGACCTGCCTCTTGAGAAACCTGTATGCAGGTCAGGAAGCAACAGTTAGAACTAGACATGGAAAAACAGACTGGTTCCAAATAGGAAAAGGAGTACATTAAGGCTGTATAGTGTCACCTTGCTTATTTAACTTATATGCAGAGTACATCATGAGAAATGCTGGACTGGAAGAAACACAAGCTGGAATCAAGATTGCCGGGAGAAATATCAATACCCTCAGATATGCAGATGACACCACCCTTATGGCAGAAAGTGAAGAGGAACTCAAAAGCCTCTTGATGAAAGTCAAAGTGGAGAGTGAAAAAGTTGGCTTAAAGCTCAGCATTCAGAAAACAAAGATCATGGTATCTGGTCCCATCACTAGATGGGGAAACAGTGGAAATAGTGTCAGACTTTATTTTTTTTGGCTCCAAAATCACTGCAGATGGTGACTGCAGCTGTGAAATTAAAAGATGCTTACTCTTTGGAAGAAAAGTTATGACCAACCTAGATAGCATATTCAAAAGCAGAGACATTACTTTGCCAACAAAGTCCGTCTAGTCAAGGCTATGGTTTTTCCTGTGGTCATGTATGGATGTGAGAGTTGGACTGTGAAGAAAGCTGAGTGCCGAAGAATTGATGCTTTTGAACTGTGGTGTTGGAGAAGACTCTTGAGAGTCCCTTGGACTGCAAGGAGATCCAACTAGTCCATCCTAAAGGAGATCAGTCCTGGGTGTTCATTGGAAGGACTGATGCTGAAGCTGAAACTCCAATACTTTGGCCACCTCATGCGAAGAACTGACTCATTGGAAAAGACCCCGATGCTGGGAAGGATTGAAGGCAGGAGGAGAAGGGGACGACAGAGGATGAGATGGCTGGATGGCATCACCAACTCAATGGACGTGAGTTTGAGTCAACTCCGGGAGTTGGTGATGGACAGGGAGGCCTGGCGTGCCACGATTCATGGGGTCGCGAAGAGTCGGACACGACTAAGTGACTGAACTACACTGAACTGATGCGAAGATTTTCTGCATGATATATGGAATACTCTGTATTTAACCTTTTAAAATACAGACATTCATTTTCCTACATTAAAGATTAAAATCTCTATAAAACACATATGATAATATTAGCATGGCTTTTGTTGGTACAGATTTTCAAATGTGAAATATGTAATTCTGTATGTTTCACGTGTGGAAATCAGAGTGCAGTGTTTTTAAATGAAGTATGGAATCATGTATATTTTACAGATGATAATTTAAGTATAGATTTTTCTGCTATATTGATATGTGGGATTCTGCATATTTCATATAAGAAAATCTTAGATATGATCTTTTAACATAAAATATGTAATTCTAATTTCACATATAGGTATCCAGGAACATATTTTCCTATATGAAATATGACATATCTATATTTCACATATAGAAATCTGTGAACCGATATTCATACATGACATAAGAAATTTTTTCATTTTTCATAGGTGGAAATCTCAGTCCAGATATTTTTGCAAAATGTATGGGACTCTTTACATTTCCATATAATAACCTGATGAGAAATTTTAGACATGCAATATGGAATTTTGTTCATTTCACATATGAAAGCCAGGGTATAGATTTTCTTACATGACATATGAACTGGGTATATTTTAGATATGAAAATTTGAATATAGGATTTGTACAAGAAATATGGAATTTTCTGTGTTTCAAATATGGAAGTCTTACCTCAGATATTCTTCTAGGAAATATAGAATTCCTATATTTCATATATAAAATCTGAACACTGATTTTTCTCCATAATATCTACAGTTTGCTACATGTTACATATGAATATCTGGGTGAGATTTTCCCACATTAAATATGGAATTCTCTATTTCCCTTTTCAAAATATGAGGACAGGTTTACTTTCTAAAAGATGGTATTCTTTATATATCACATTTGAAAATCTATGACATATGAAATTCTGTTCTTGTATTGAGAGGGTAACAGGCAGGAAGGCCAGGGGTTTCCAAACGGAGGAAATAGCCTGCAAGTGTCAGACATTTTTATCTCTCTTAAGTGGCAGGAGGAAACAAATGCAATATTTTTTTCCTTCTCTATACAAATTTAAAAGGAGGTTTCTCTTAAAATGCTGTGCTGCCATAATGACACCTGGTTTCATCTGAAGTTAACCAATGCCTTTTTCTTATGGAAATGTTTGTCTTAAGCTATGCTAATGTATTATGCATTTACCCCCAAACTCTGTCTTCAAGTCGGTTCGCCTCTTGACTCAGAGCCTACTTGACAAACCAGTATGTTATACTCAGACATTGTTCCCCTAATCTATGTAAATGAAACTATTTTTATGGTGGTCTGCTCTTCTTCAAGATTCAAGTTAATCATTTTATGGCCCAGGATAAACCATTTGGTGCCAAGATTATCCCAAAATGCATCTTATGGGTGAGGGACCTTGGTGCCATTCTGAATTTTAAGACATTCCTTTCTTTCATTAACAGACTGCTAGTGACTATATAACATCCAGCTGAAGACTAGCAGGGAGGTACTCTTTTGCCCCCTTCTGATGCCTATGTCAGAAGCTTTCTCTGTCTCCTTTATACTTTAATAAAACTTTATTACACAAAAGCTCTGAGCGATCAAGCCTCGTCTCTGGCCCCGGATTGAATTCTTCTCCTCTGGGGGCCAAAAATCCCGGAGTCTTTGCATGATTCAACAACAACCTTTCAGTATCTAAGTATTAGTACAGATTTTCCTGCTTAAAATATGGAATTCTCTACATTTCACATATGACAACCTGAATGATGACTTTGCTATTGAATGATGAAATAGGCAATTTTCTATATGTCACATATGAAAATACGGATGCAGATTTTTCTACATGAAATAGGAAAACTGTATTTCACTTTTGAAAATCTCAGTTCGCTCCACTTGCTCAATCGTGTCCAATTCTTTGCAACCCCATGTACTGCAGCACACCAGGCCTCCCTATCCATCACCAACTCCCGGAGCTTGCTCAGACTCACATCTATCGAGTCGGTGATGCCATCCAACCATTGTTTTTGATCATGCTATATGGAATATTGCATGTTTCACATGTGGATATAGGTGCACATATTTTCCTGCATGAATATAGAATTCTGTATTATACACAAAGGAAAATTTGAGCATACATTTTCCAACTCTCAGTAAGGAAGTTTATATTTTATTAATGAATTACTCAAAAAAAAAATAAATGAATTACTCAATTAAATTTTCTGACAAGAGATATGTAACTCTCTATAGTTCATATATGACACTGTGAGACTGACTTTTCATTCCTGAACTACTGAATATGTACATTTCACAAATGAAAATCTAGATAGAGATTACCTCACTTAAACTTTGGTCCTCTTTATATTTCATTAAAAAAAAAAATCTGAGCACAGATTTCCTTGATTTAAATATTGGAGAAGGCAACTGCACCCCACTCCAGTACTCTTGCCTAGAAAATCTTATGGAAAGAGGAGTCTGGTAGGCTGCATGTAGAATACTCTATATTTCATCTATGAAAATATGGGTGCTCTTTGTTTTACATTAAATATTTAATTCTCTCTAATTCACAAATGAAAATCTAGGCATAGATTTTCCTGCATAAATATGGAATTCACTATATTCCATATATGAAAAAATTTGAAAAAATATTTTCCTGAATGAAATATGGTAATCTTTATATTGCAATTATGAATATCAGTTGCACTTTTCCCCACACAATACAGGATAGATGGGGAAACAGTGGAAACTGTGTCAGACTTTATTTTTGGGGGCTCCAAAATCACTGCAGATGGTGACTGCAGCCATGAAATTAAAAGACGCTTAACTCCTTGGAAGGAAAGTTATGACCAACCTAGATAGCATATTCAAAAGCAGAGACATTACTTTGCCAACAAAGGTCCGTCTAGTCAAGGCTATGGTTTTTCCTGTGGTCATGTATGGATGTGAGAGTTGGACTGTGAAGAAAGCTGAGCACCGAGGAATTGATGCTTTTGAACTGTGGTGTTGGAGAAGACTCTTGAGAGTCCCTTGGACTGCAAGGGCATCCAACCAGTCCATTCTGAAGGAGATCAGCCCTGGGATTTCTTTGGAAGGAATGATGCTAAAGCTGAAACTCCAGTACTTTGGCCTCCTCATACGAAGAGTTGACTCATTGGAAAAGACTCTGATGCTGGGAGGGATTGGGGGCAGGAGGAGAAGGGGACGACAGAGGATGAGATGGCTGGATGGCATCACTGACTCGATGGACTTGAGTCTGAGTGAACTCCAGGAGTTGGTAATGGACAGGGAGGCCTGGCGTGCTGCGATTCATGGGGTCACAAAGAGTCGGACACGACTGAGTGACTGAACTGAACTGATATGGAATTGAGTGTGTTTAACATTTGAATATATGGACATTCATTTTCCTACATTAAATATTAAATTTTCTATACTTCACATATGAAATTATTAGCATGGGTTTTGAAGGCATAGCTTTTCAAGTGTGAAATAGTGAATATTTTATGTTTTGCATGTGGACATCACATTAACAGTTTTCCTAAATGAAATATGGAATTATGTTTATTTCAGAAATGATGATTAGGAAAAGATTTTTCTGCTATATTGATATATGGGATTCAGTATATTTCATATGCGAAAATCTGAAGATTTTCTGACATAAACATGTAATTTTCTATATTTCAAGTTATAGAAATCTGGGAACACATTTTACTGTATGAAATATGAAATCTCCTCATTTCACATATAGAAATCTTTAAATAGATTTTCATATATGTCATATGAAAATTTTCATGTTTCATGTAAGGCAATCTCAGGCCAGATAGTCCTACAAAAATATGGAACTCTCTATATTTCTTATATGGAAATATGGGAGCCAGTTTTCCCATATGAAATATGAATTTCAGTATAAATCACATTTGAAGTCTGGCCACCCATTTTCTACATGAATTATGAAATACTCTATGTATCATATATGAAGTTCTGTGCTCAATTTTCCTATAAGGAAGTATTGAACATTATGTATATCACATATGAAAAACTGGGTGCCAGTTTCCCCACATGCAATCTGGAATTCTGCATAATTCAGATATCAAAATCTACACACTGATTTTACAACATAAAATGTGGAATTGTGTATATTTCACATATGAAAATTGGGAGGATAATTCTACTCTATGTAAAATGGATTTCTCTATATTTTACATATGAAAATCTCGATGCTGATTTTACTTCATGAAATAATGAATCTGTAGGCAGATTTTCTTACATCAAATATGGAATTCTCTATACTTCATATATGAAAGTCTGGGTGGTGATTTTCTTACATTAAATACAGAATTCTCTATATTTCACACAGGAAAATCTTGGCCTTGGCTTTATTAAGATATGGAGAACCAGTATGGTTTTGGAATTGTTAGGTAGTTAGAATAGGGAAAAGGAGTCCAAAATGGCAGTGGCTAAAAGACAAGGAAAGGAAAAGCCCGCATTAATAGAACAGAGGAAGGTCAAAGAAAGGTCCAAGGACCAGAGTGAGGACTTCAGGTAGAACAGCACTCCTGACTAAGGCCAATTTTCATAGGGCAGTCTCAAGGGGGAAAAAAAAAAAACATATAAAAAGAGGAGCCAAAGGGCGCTCTCTCTCTCTCTCCTGTGCGCTGGGGCACTCTTCTCTTCGCATCTTTAGATCGGCATGCCCTCAGGCCTTGAAGATGAATTTTCCTGCTATCTTCTAAATAAAATAGAGCTGTAATACTGGATTTATCTAAGAGCTATAACAGGGTCTGTCCAAGATCCGAGAGCTGTGACACGCCAAGGGCTATAATGTCCATCACCCCAAATCTTTGTTGTGATGAGACAAAAACCTAGGAGCATACACTCGCCTGACATCTATGATGCTGTGACTCGGGTTTAACCTGGCTAAAACAACCTCCGCGTGAAGAGGCCAAGCACAGCAGGAACCCAACTCAGTGAAAGCTCCTGCAGTAGAAGCGGAAGGCGAAGAAAACCCAGCACAAGAAAAGTGACAAGAGGCCCATCGTGCTGGAGATGGGGACAGCGAAAAACGAACTCAGCAGAAAGTTCACGCGGCTCAGTCTCAGATTCCAGAAGACCTCTGGTTAAGGTAGGAGGTCCTCGCTCCTATGGCTGGAAGGACATACCTAACAAAATCTTAATTCCTTTATAATCTCTCGTTTCTTGTTTCCTTGATACCCCTGCAAATAGGTGGGCGGCAGTGGGCACAATTGAGGGACTCTGGAGAGGCTACTCTTCAGTATGTCCCAAAGGCACTATCTGCTGGGCCCCAGTAGCTGTTACCTAAGCCGGTGGGTGTTCTTCTGTCCTTACTCTTCTCTGTGCCGAGAATCAAACCAATGAAAACTGTGAGCACAGGTCAGGAATTTAGCAGGTTTTCCAGCAGGCTATGAAGGGGATTCCTTGGCACGTTTTTCCCGCTGCTTTTTCCTCCTGTCCTTCAGCTCTATCCTGGGACTTGAGCCAGGCCAAAAAGTAAGAGGTGGATTTGTTAGGATTCAGAGAGAAGCCATGCTTCAGGGTGTGGGCCATTGCTGAGGGCAAGGGCTCCGGCCATGGAATGCGGCCTGGCTAGGTTTTCGAGGGGGGTTAATTCATATGCTAATGAGTGGGATTGGAATGAAAACTGACCTTTTCCAGTCCTGTGGCCACTGCTGAGTTTTCCAAATTTGCTGGCATATTGAGTGCAGCACTTTCACAGCCTCATCTTTCAGGATTTGAAATAGCTCAACTGGAATTCCATCAGCTCCACTAGCTTTGTTCATAGTGATACTTTCTAAGGCCCACTTGACTTCACATTCCAGGATATCTGGCTCTAGGTGAGTGGTCACACTATTGTGATTATCTTGGTTGTGAAGATCTTTTTTGTACAGTTCTGCTGTGTATTCTTGCCGCCTCTTCTTAATATCTTCTGCTTCTGTTAGGTCCATACCATTTCTGGCCTTTATCGAGCCCATCTTTGCATGAAATGTTCCCGTGGTATCTCTAATTTTCTTGAAGAGATCTCTAGTGTTTCCCATTCTATTGTTTTCCTCTATTTCTTTGCATTGATCGCTGAGGAAGGATTTCTTATTCCAGGCAAATTTGGCCTTGGAATACAGCATGAAGCAGGGCAAAGGCTAATAGAGTTTTGCCAAGAGAACCCACTGGTCATAGTAAACACCCTCTTCCAACAACACAAGAGAAGTCTCTACACATTGAGTTTTCCATATTTGCTGGCATATTGAGTGCAGCACTTTCACAGCATCATCTTTGAGGATTTGAAATCGCTCAACTAGAATTCCATCACCTCCACTAGCTCTGTTCGTAGTGATGCTTTCTAAAGCATTGGACATTACTTATTATCTCCATTGTGCCTGGAGGCCTCAGTCTTCAAGAAAGGAAGAAAGAGCCAACCAATTCCTAAAATCAATGATAAAAATATAACCCAGGAGACCTCCCTGGGATGGAAGGAGGCTTTACCAATAGCTCTCCTCTGCACCCATATTGCCCCTAAGCGACAGGTTGGTCTTAGTCCTTATGAGATGCTATATGGGATACTGAGAGAGTCATTTCCTAGGCAGGTTGATAGGGAGTCTAGGGGTCCCCAAGGAGAGAGGGGTCTGGAATTCTCAAGGAGGAAGAAAGGACAAACTTTCTTTCTTTCTCCACATTCCTTAGGATTATATAACAATAATATATCCTGCCTAAGGACAGTCTTTGGATTAAACCTTCTGTTATCTTAAAATGTAAATTATGGGAGTAGGTCTGATGAGGTCTTTACAACCTGCAGACATTCTTTGGATTCATTGGAGAGTATATAACTTCATTGTTAACACTAGCAAGCGGGTACTCTTTCTGCCCCCTTCTGATGCCTATGTCAGAAGCTTTCTCTATCTCCTTTATAGTTTAATAAAACTTTATTACACAAAAGCTCTGAGCGATCAAGCCTCGTCTCTGGTCCCGGATTGAATTCTTCTCCTCTGGGGGCCAAGAATCCCAGTGTATTCGCGTGACTCAACAACAACCTTTCATCTTGGGGGCTCGTCTGGGATCCTTCAGGACAAGATGGGAGCTAACAATTCCAGCCTCATTCCTTTGAACTGTATCCTGAAAAACTGGGATAGATTTGATCCCCAGGGCTTAAAGAAGACACACCTGGTCTTCCTATGTGATACTGCATGGCCACGGTATCCATTGGAGGATGGCGAACGGTGGCCAGTTGGAGGGTCTCTTAAGTATAATACTGTTCTACAATTAGACCGGTTCTGTAAGGAACAAGCGAAATGGGTAGAAGTAGCATATGTGTTGCCCTTTTTCTCTCTGCAAAATATGCCAGACTTATGTCCTAAGGGTATAGATTTGGGCGTGAAACCTTCAGCTCCCTCCTGTCCTCTTACTTTGCCCCCATACCGGGGACTCCAAACTGGGATTCAAACTGCCCACATGGAGGTCCAAACAACTCCTGTCTCAGTACGACCTCGGACTACTCTGATTTCAGTAGAAACTCAGACCATCGAAGTAAGAGATGAGATGGAGGACAGGAGACAAAGAGAAGAGGAAAAACAGGTTTCTCCAATCTATCCCTGAGCTCATATGCGCAGAGCAGCCAAAGAGACTGAGGAACAGCCACACAAGCTGTTGCCTTTTTATGAACCACCCACCGGGAGAAATAATCAGTCTGTGAGAGTTAATAAGTCTTTCTCTTATCAAGAAATACAAAGAATCAAAGAGGATCTGGGAGACCATTTAGATGACCCAGAAAAATATATTAGAGCTTTTAAAGGTGTTACTCTGCTTTATGACCTCACTTGGAAGGATGTGATATATATCTTGGGACAAACGCTGACACCTGAGTCAAAGACTCGAGTTTGGGAAAAGTGGTTGCTTATGGAGATGAATGGCTTGGTAATGAATCAGTAGGGAAGAGGGAGAATGAGATAGCGGCCCTCCCCACTGGGAATCAGGCAGTCCCAACTATAGAACCAGACTGGGACTACAACACAGCTAAAAGAAGATTGGATCAGAGTCATTTTGTTAGATGTATTCTTGAAGGACTTAGGCAGGCGCGTTCTAAGCCTTTAAGCTATGGCAAATTGGCAGACATGGAACAGGAGGAGAAGGAAACTCCTGGTAAATTCCTAGATAGACTGAGAGAAGGCCTTTGCAGATTCACTGAGATTGATCCTGGAAGTGAAGAGGGAAAAGTGATCTTAAAGGATAGATTTCTCACTCAGTCAGCTCCAGATTTCCGCCGTAAGCTATTAAAACAGGCGTATGGACCAAATCAGTCTTTAGATACTCTGTTACAACTGGCTCAGACAGTCTATTATGGTAGGGAATATGAAGAAAAGAAAGAAAGAAAGGCAAAAAAAAGACAAAGGAAAAGGCGGAGGCCTTCACCATGGCTATGAAAAACGTTCTTAAACAGCCTGAGAAAAATGCCCAGAGGGGCCCAGGTGAAAAGGGATGGGCTTGCTATTACTGTGGAAAGGAGGGGCACCTCAAGCGGGATTGCCCTCAGGCATCTAAGCCGCCCCCGGCTCCTTGTCCGGTCTGCAAAGGACCACACTGGAAGAGAGACTGCCCCCAGAGGCGTAGGTCTCCGGGGTCGGACTCTCAAGACAATCAGGACTGAAGGTGCCCGGGGGTCCCCACACAAGCTCCCATCCTAATTACACCTGAGGAACCCCAGGTATTTATAATTGTGGGGGGCCAATCTGTCTATTTCCTTTTAGATACTGGGGTGACATATTCTGTGCTTACTGAAGCCCCTGGCCCACTTTCTTCCTGATCCACTTCCATAATGGGACTGTCTGGATGAGCCAAAAGGTATTATTTCAGTTATTCTTTATCTTGCAACTGGGATTCTGTGCTGTTTTCACACGAGTTTCTGATCGTGCCAGAATCTCCCTCACCCCTTTTGGGAAGGGATATACTGAGCAAGGTCCATGCCTCTGTTTTCATGAATATGGAGCCCTCCCTTTCTCTCCTTATAGTTGAACAAAATGTAAATCCTAGAGTATGGGCTGATGGAAAATCTGTGGGTCGAGCGCAAAATGCTATTCCTATAGCTGTTAAGCTCAAAGACCCGCACGTATTTCCACATAAGAAGCAGTATCCAGTGAAACCTGAAGTTAAGGAAGGGTTAAAACCCATCATTGAAAATTCAAAGGAGCAGGGACTATTAATTCCCTGTAACAGTCCTTGCAACACTCCTATTTTGGGTATAAAGAAATCGAATGGTAAATGGAGACTAGTTCAAGATTTATGAATAATAAATGAGGCTGTAGTTCCTTTACACCCCGTGGGGCCTAATCCTTATACTCTATTGTCTGAAATTCCTGAACGGGCCAAATATTTCTCAGTAATTGATTTAAAGGATGCCTTCTATTCAGTGCCTTTGGCGGAAGAAAGTCAATTTCTATTTGCCTTTGAAGACCCTACGCAGCCAGCTTCTCAGTTAACCTGGACAGTTTTGCCTCAGGGATTTCGTGACAGTCCTCACTTATTTGGACAAAGTTTGTCACGGGATCTACGAAGCTTTAATAGCTCTGAAGCAGTGGTGTTACAATATGTAGATGATATTTTGCTCTGTGCTGAGACAGAGGAAGCTTGTTCGCGAGCCTCAAAAGATTTCTTAAACTTTCTGGAAGGCTATGGTTACAAGGCATCAAGAGAAAAGGCTCAGCTTTGTCAACAATCGGTTAGATATCTGGGCCCAATCAGAAGGGACTAGGGCCATAGGCCCTGAGAGAATTAAACCTATACTAAATCACCCTCTACCTATGACTTTAAGACAATTGAGAGGATTTTTGGGAATCACAGGTTACTGTCCCATTTGGATTCCGGGTTACTGGGAACTTGCCCGGCCTTTATATAAACTTATAGCTGAAACTCAGCAGGCCCAAACGGACAAACTGGTTTGGTCTCCAGAAACTCAAAAGGCTTTTAAGGTTCTTCAGACTGCTCTCCTGCAAGCTCCAGCTCTGAGCTTGCCCACAGGGTCAGAATTTAATTTGTCACTGAAAGAAAAGGTGTGGCATTGGGAGTTTTGACACAACCCCGAGGGCCTCACCAGCAACTTATTGCTTATCTTAGCAGAGAATTAGATGTAGTTTCACGTGGGTGGCCCCACTGCCTAAGAGTAATTGGGGCAGCGGCTTTATTAGCACCTGAAGCTTTAAAAATAATTAATGGACGAAACATTACTGTACTGACTTCTCATGATGTGAGTGGAATCTTAAATTCTAAGGTTAATATTTGGATGACAGAAAGTAGGCTTCTTAAGTATCAGTCATTGTTGTTAGAAGGACCAGTAACTAAGCTTAAAGTTTGTGGAAATTTAAATCCTGCCACTTTCCTTCCTGAGAAGGAAAATGAAACACCTGATCACGATTGTTCTCAATTCCTAACTTTAAACTATGCAGCTCGGGAGGATCTAAAGGATACCCCATTAGACAATCCTGACATGGAAATATTTACAGATGGCAGTTCTTTTGTTCGGGATGGAAAGCGTAAAGCAGGTTACCCCGTGGTGACTGCTGAACAGGTTTTGGAAGCAAAATCTCTCCCCCAGGGAACCAGTGCTCTGTTAGTGGAGCTTGTGGCTCTGACCCGAGCTCTAGAGTTAAGCAAAGGGCAGCGGATGGGCCTGATAATCTGTGTGAGTCTACTTCTGCTGACTCCAAAACTCCTGAATCTGCCGTTGGATCCTCAAGACAATGTCTTCCTGTCCTGGGCTCACTCCTATGCTGCATTCCACAATCGGTCTAACTGCTGGGTCTGCACAGCGTTCCCCTCTTCATCAGTGGAAGGCTTCCCGTGGTGGACATCCCCACTTCAAGGAAAAGACTTTCTCCAAGTCTGTGAATACCTTCGACAACAATCACATGCGATACCTCTTCTTCATCTGATGACATTTACCAACCCTAAAATGGACTGGTGCAACACATTGCACTTTAACTATGGACATAATGTGACTTTTAATTTCGATTTTAACTTGTTTTAATGACTATGTTGCCTGCATCTGTAATTGTATAACTGGATTTGTTTCTAGCCGCATGAAAGCTTTTAAGTCACAAATGGTTGCTCAAATTCCCGCTACTGCTGTAGCTTCCTTCAACTACTATTTGGGGCCCCTGGATCAGATATCCTCAATATGAGGATTAGGAGAATATGTTGCCTCACCAATTTAGGGACAACACCCCTTGTCAGCTCGGAAGCAGTTATGGACCGAGAATGACGCCCCTTTTCCGTAGGCAACATAATTCTCCTAAAAGAAAAGGGGGGGAATGAGAGAGTCATTTCCTAGGCAGGTTGATAGGGAGTCTAGGGGTCCCCAAGGAGAGAGGGGTCTGGAATTCTCAAGGAGGAAGAAAGGACAAACTTTCTTTCTTTCTCCACATTCCTTAGGATTATATAACAATAATATATCCTGCCTAAGGACAGTCTTTGGATTAAACCTTCTGTTATCTTAAAATGTAAATTATGGGAGTAGGTCTGATGAGGTCTTTACAACCTGCAGACATTCTTTGGATTCATTGGAGAGTATATAACTTCATTGTTAACACTAGCAAGCGGGTACTCTTTCTGCCCCCTTCTGATGCCTATGTCAGAAGCTTTCTCTATCTCCTTTATAGTTTAATAAAACTTTATTACACAAAAGCTCTGAGCGATCAAGCCTCGTCTCTGGTCCCGGATTGAATTCTTCTCCTCCGGGGGCCAAGAAACCCAGTGTATTCGCGTGACTCAACAACAACCTTTCAATACCTTTAGTTTATGTCAATGACCTCTTCCTAGATCCAGAGGTTCAGACCCTCCAGTCTTATACAATGGCCATTGGGCAATTCCGACTGGATATACACTTGTGGGGTATGAACCAGGACCCAAAAGATTCTAAGGAGTCACCACTACATGCTCTAGGGACTCAAGTCCTAATTAAAGCCTGGAAAGATGGGCCCCAAAGGCTCAACTCCAGCCCACATGGAAGGGCCCCTACCCTGTAATACTTTCTACCCCCACAGCAGTCAAGGTACCAGGATATGACTCCTGGACTCACTACTTACTAGTCAAGCCATGGAAGAAAACAGAAGAGGACACTCAATACACCTTTGAGCCCCTGGGAGATCTCAGATACCTATTCAGAACTACAAATGAGTACCATTCTAATGAGCACCCCCAAAATCTGGTTTCTGGGGATAAGATTTCTCCGGATAGCTCTAAAGAGCCAACAGCTTGGCAGAGATTGTACTCCAAAACAGACAGGAGATAGATACTCTGATCCCTGTACAAGGAGGGACTTGAGCCATCCTGGCGATGTGAATTTGGAATTGGCTAATGCCCCAACTAGTCCTTGTTATGCCATATTGATGCTGCTTATGATTGTTCCATGTACTGTCAATTGTCTAACCTGTTTTGTTTCTGCCCAGGACAACCAGCTACAGCATGCAGTGCCAGTTCAACAAAGATATAGAACTACAGCTGACCATGAAAAATATCACTCACCCTTAGATGGAAACGGCTATAAGGACTCCGAGGCTTGAGAGTAACAAGAGGGGGAGGCCCAATACCCCTCGCAGTCCCAATTCAACAGGAAATAGCCAGAAAGACCTCGACGCCCCTATTTCCAAAGAATTGGGCCTCCCGTCTCTTGATGGGGGAATGTTAGGTAGTTAGAATAGGGAAAAGGAGTCCAAAATGGCGGTGGCTAAAAGACAAGGAAGGGAAAAGCTCGTGAAAATAGAACAGAGGAAGGTCAAAGGAAGATCCGAGGACCAGAGTGAGGACTTCAGGTAGAACAGCACTCCTGACTAAGGCCAATTTGCTTAGGACAGGCCCAGGGGGAAGAAAAAAACATATAAGAAGAGGAGCCAAAGGGCTCTCTCTCTCCCCTCCCCTGCCCCCCCCCACTCCACCCCACGCACTGGGGCGCTCTTCTCTTCGAGTCTTTGGATCAGCATGCCCTCAAGTGTTGAAGATGGATTTTCCTTCTATCTTCTAAATAAAATAGAGCTGTAACACTGATTTTTCTAAGAGCTATAACAGGGTCCGTTCGAGACCTGAGAGCTATAACACGGTCTGTTCAAGACCCAAGAGCTGTGACACACTGAGGGGGCTTTAATGTTCATCACTCAAAGTCTTTGTTGTGACAAGACGGAAACAGAGGAGCATACACTCCCCTGACAGAGTTGTCTCTTATTTCAAAAACGAAACTATGGGCACCACTGTTTCTTCATGAAATATGGAATTCTTTGTATTTCTCACACATACCAAGATAATTTTCTGCCATGAAATATGGAATTCTCTGTATTTCTTATTTCAAAATCTAGGTGCTAATACTCTTTCATAAAGTTGGGCTTCTCTATACTTCACATTTGAAGATCAGAATGGGGAGTTTCCTATAAGAAATATGGAAATCTCTATATTTCGATTGAACCACTGGTTCTTCGGGTACTGAAACATGTTCTCTGTTATATTTCTGTCCCTGTGCCTTGCACATGTGCATGTACAGGCGTGTGTTTGTATCGCCTGTGTTTGTGGATGGGGCATGGTTCTGGGCCACTGCAGACACAGAGATGAGGGTCAAAGAACATGAGACATGGAACAACAAGAAGAGGAGGCACAAGGCATCCACAGCCTTGGGGAGACTGGCCCATGCATCTGTGTGGTGTCCATGCCCAGGACAGCAATGAAGGAAGGATGGCCAGGGACAGCTCCTGACAGTGGGTCTACAAATCTGCAATTACATAAATAGACATAAACAAGCTCACAATTTCTGCTGTGTCATTTTGTCTGTTTGTGTTGTTAAGCAAGGGTAGAGGATTTAGGAGTCACCCAGAGTAGATCAAGTGGTTTGGGCCTTTAAAACCACTGCCTATGGACCCCTCTGACTGTGGAGCATTGGCTGCCATGGAAAAGGTAGGTATGGCTAGGGTAGGGAGAAGTCTGCCGGGAGCCACCACGGGAGATCCCACCCATAACAAAGGTCATGCAGAAGAGACCTGACAGGCAAAGGCAGATCAGGCCTCAAGGGACCCCCTGAATGTGCTCGAGTGTCTACCCCAAAACCAAAATCTGTCAACTGTTTATTATATTATGCCTTTCACCAACTCTTCTGACATTAGCAGGGGGCTATCCCCGACCACCTTTCTCTGGAAGAAGTCACCTTAGGGCTTTAGTTAATAAGTCTCCTGGGCATGAAGGAATATTTCTATTTTAACCCCTCTGTTGGCATTCTAGCTTGCCTGACAGGTTTATCCATACTCTTGCAATTAACACACATGATTGTTCACAACTCCCCAACCTTGAAAGGCACGGGAAGCCAAAGCATTCTAAAAGTCCTAATGAGCATAGAGCCCTTTAAGGGATGAAAAATTATTAGAATAGATAGTATTGGTAAAGGGCTTCATTATTGGGCCAGTGCTTGCTGCCAAGTTCCCATATCCCTTATCCATTGTGCACCTGGGAGTGCATTGGTTAACATAGTTGGAATGTAAGAAAAACAAGTAGCAGCCTTGGAATTAACCACATCAGACCTTTGAGCTAATTGGTTCTTTCTTTGTTGTAACCCACTGCACCTTTGCTCCGTGAGAATGTAACTCTGTTTAGTACTTTCTGAGGCTGGGAGAAATAAAGAAGAAACACTTCAAGGGAAAATAAGTTTTCTGGCTGAGCAGCCTTTATCAAAAAAGGGTCATAAAATGCCTACAGGCCTCCAAGGCCAGAAGATATTGTACACAACATTGTTTATGGGAAAGGTGAAAAAATTTTTTATGCAGAAAAAATCCTGGTTTTGATAAAGACAAAACAGATGTAATGTTTGGGCTGACTCTGTATGACTTTGCATCTTTCATTTCCCTCTATGTACAAGTCAAGGTATAAAAGGTCCTTTTGAAAATAAAGTTATGGGCCTCGCTCACCGAAGCTTGGTTTCCCCGTGTCATTCTTTTTTTTCCTTTTCCCTCCTTTTCTCTCTCTGTTCTTCTTTCAGGATGACTCCTTGGAACACGGGAGCTTTATTGGCTTTCTGTGTTAATCAAGGAAGATCAAGCCTCTGATCTCTCCGCTTTGCTATCCTTATCGCCTAGGCCGTCATCCTGAGGGTACCCCTGGATCCTGCTGGGGCTGGACCCCGGCAAAAGTCAATTCCTAGGCAGGTTGATAAGAAGTCCAGGGGGCCCCCAAGGAGAGAGGAGTCTGGAATTCTCAAGAAGGAGAAAAGGACAAACTTTTTTCCCCCCTCTACATTCCTTAGGCTTCTATAACAATGATGTATCCCGCTTGAGAACAGTCTCTGGAAAAAAACTTTCTGGCTAATCCAGTTATCTTAAAATGTAAAGTATGGGAATGGGTCTAGTAAGGTCTTTACAACCTCCTGGCATTCTTTTTGATTCACTGTAATAACTAACTAAAAGTATATAACTTCATTGCTAACACTAGTGGGGGGTACTCTTTCTGCCCCCCTTCTGATGTCTATGTCAGAAGCTTTCTCTATCCCTTTTATACTTTAATAAAACTCTATTACACAAAAGTTCTGAGTGATCAAGCCTCATCTCTGGCCCTGGATTGAATTCTTCTCCTCCGGAGGCCAAGAATCCCGGTGTTGGTTGTGGTCCAGCAACAACCTTTCATCTTGGTCACTCGTCCAGGATTCTTCAGGACAAGGTAAGGATGCTTGGAACTCTAGTTCTTTGTTCTTCTAGCGAGCAAGTTTTCTGCTGTACTTTACTAACTCTACAGTGTGCTTGTGTGAATGAATGACATGCCCTACATGAAACAAGTGAGGAGCCCTTTTCTGTGGTTCCATGGTGACCTTATACGGCTTATGGCAGAAACCCGTTGGGGGTTTATACCGACCTGCCAATGCCAAGAGGCACTCAATGTCTCCTTCAGGAACTGACCAGAAATGGGCAAAGTGTGTGGACCGAACTCTCCTTTCTCGGTCAAACTTTCCGGTCTCATTGACCATTTCATAACTTCTTGGGAATTAGAACTACTAACCTATCTGTCGGATCATAGACTTTCAAGGGACTTGTGATCTATGCTGTTACTATGTACTGTTACTTAGGTCCCAAGCTTGGATTGGTAGTCAGGAAGTGCCTAGCTTTGCTAGGTGTCAAAAGTTCGGAAGCTAGATAGAGCTCTAGCTCCAAGAACATCTCTTAGGTTAAAGGTTACTCAGATTGGAAGTACAATGGGTTTCTTCCTGTGGTAATGCTAGCTCTTATGGACCAGAGGAGGCTATCCAGTGGATTTTGTCCCAACTCCTTATTCTTTCTGTGGATTCTGTGGGAATGAAATGGAAGGACTGACCCTAATAACTCGAGGATGAAAATCACTTTTTCCTCACTGGCCAGCCCTTCACCATCTCTTTTGCTATTGCTTATACTGGTGTGGTGACACTTGGAAGGAACATCTCAGTTTTATGTTTGTATCGGTCTTATTGTGGTCAGGAATATACTCAGGGTTGTGCACAGGCACTCAGGTGATGAATGTTCCCCCCAGTGGTCTTAGCTTGGGAGGCATTCTGGAAGGTTAATCTGAACCCTGGGTGGCATCAGAGGCAAGCAAGGTTTTATTGGTGAGGAACTGGACATCAGTCAGGGATGTCATCAGGTCTACCCCTGGTGCATCTCCAACCTGTCTCAGTGGTAGAACTGGGAGGGACGAGTACGGCATCTGCATTGGTAAGGGACAGACTGAGTCTGACCAGGGAAGGAAAGCTTTGGTGTAACGTCTGTCTACAACCCCATCTAGAGTAGGGAGTGACCCCTCCAGTAGAAAGATGGCATTTGTCCTTTTTTACAGATGGGAGCTAACAATTCCAGCCTCACTCCTTTGAACTGTATCATGAAAAACTGGGATAAATTTGATCCCCAGAGCTTAAAGAAGACATGCCTGATCTTCCTATGTGATACTGAATGGCCACGATATCCATTGGAGGACAGCAAATGGTGGCCGGTTGGAGGGTCTCTTAATTATAATACTGTTTTACAATTAGACCAGTTCTGTAGAAAACAAGGGAAATGGGTAGAAGTAGCATATGTGTTGCCCTTTTTCTCTCTGCAATATATGCCAGACTTAATGTCCTAAGGGTATAGATTTGGGTGTGAAACCTTCAGCTCTCTCCTGTCCTCCTACTTTGCCCCCATACCCGGGGCTCCAAACTGAGCACACTGAAAGACAGGGAACTCCTCCTGCCCACCCCACCCCACCCCCCACCCCCAGTAAGGGTTGCCTCGATCTCAGTAAAAAGCCAAACTGAGATTCAAACTGCCCAAGTAGAGGTCCAAGCAACCCCTGTCTCAGTACGACCTCAGACTACTCTGGTTTCAATAGAAACTCAGACAATTGAAGTAAGAGAAGCTCAAACAGTAAAAACTAAGGGTAAAACACAAAATGAGATGGAGGACAGGACACAAAGAGAGAAATACAAGCAAGTTTCTCCAATCTATCCCTGGGATCCTATGTGCAGAGCAGCCAGAGAGGCTGAGAAACAGCCACACAAGCTGTTGCTTCTTCATGAAGCACCCACCAGGAGAAATAATCAGTCTACAAGAGCTAATAAGCCCTTTTTAAATCAAGAAATACAAAGAATCAAGGATGATCTAGGAGAATATTTAGAGGACCCAGAAAAATATATTTGAGCTTTTAAAGGTGTTACTCTGCTTTATGACCTTACTTGGAAGGATGTGATGTATATCTTGGGACAAACGCTGACTCCTGCCTCAAAAACTCAAGTTTTTGGGAAAGCTGTTGCCTATGGAGATGAATGGCTTGGTAATGAATCAGTAGGGAAGAGGGAGGACGAGATAGCTGCTCTCCCTACTGGGAATCAGGCAGTCTGAATTCTAGAACCAGATTGGACTATAATATGGCTAACGGAAGATGGATCTGAGTCATTTTGTCAGATGTATTCTTGAAGGACTCAGGCAAGCACGTGCTGAGACTTTAAACTATGCCAAATTGGCAAACATAGAACAGGAGGAGAAGGAAGCACTTGGTAAATTCCTAGATAGACTGAGAGAAGCCCTTTGCAGATTCACTGAGATTGATCCTGAAAGTGAAGAGGGAAGAGTGATCTTAAAAGATTTCTCATGCAGTCAGTTCCAGATGTCTGCCGTAAGCTATTAAAACTGGAGTATGGACCAATCAGTCTTTAGATAATCTGTTGCAACTGGCTCAAATAGTCTATTAGGGTAGGGAATATGAGGAAAAGAAAGAAAGGCAGAAAAAGACAAAGGAACAGGCAGAAGCCCTTGTAATGGCTGTCAGAACTGTTCTTAAACAGCCTGAGAAAAATGCCCAGAAGGACCCAGGTGAAAAGGGATGGGCTTGCTATTACTGTGGAAAGGAGGGGTGCCTCAAGCGGGATTGCCCTCAGGCATCTAAGCCGCCCCTGGCTCCATGTCCGGTCTGCAAAGGACCACACTGGAAGAGAGACTGCCCTGCCGGGAGCCAGCATATTGCATATTGAGTGCAGCACTTTCCACAGCATCATCTTTCAGGATCTGGAATAGCTCAACTAGAATTCTGTCACTGCCGGGAACTAGCGTGAGGAACTCCGCCCATGGCAATGGTCATGAGGAAGGGGGCTCGGCATACACAAAGGCGGGATCGAGCCTCAGGAGTCCCCCTGGAAATTCTCGAGCATCTACCCCCAAAACCAGAGTCTGCCTACTTTCTGCTTTGTGCTCTCACCTACACCTCTGACTTTACGGGGGTTGTCCCCCACTACCTCTCTCTGGAAAAAGAGTTAGCTTACAGCTCCAGTTAATAATTCCTGGGTGTGACAGTGTTTCAACCTACAAACTCCTTTGGAAATCCTCTAGCCTGCCTGAATAGGTTTTTCCGGCCACGTGTGATTGTTCAGAGCCTCCCAACTGTGAGAGGCAGGAGATGTTCTAAACTGTCTAAACACAGATTCCTTTGAGTAGTTCAAAGATTGATTAGAAATTGTATTGGTGAAGGGTTTTTCACTTATTGGGCCAATGTTTGCTGCTAAGTCTCCATACTCCTTACCTACTGTGTCCTTGGCAGTGTATTGATTGATATAATGGGTGTATAGAAATGTAAGTAGTAGCCTCAATGTTTGTAACCTTGGACCCTTGAGTTAATTCTTTTCTTGATTGAGCCCACCTCACCTTTGCCCTATAGGAATGCAGCTTTGTCCAATGCTTTTTTGGAGGCTGGTGCCTGACTTTGGAATAATCACCTTTAGAGAAAGATAAGTTTCTTAAAATGTTAACAGGCCTCCTGGCCAGAAGATGATGTAATTCACCTGAACTTTTGCATATGATAAGTTTGAAAGCCTGGCTTCGATTAGGACCAGGAACTGCAGTCCTTGCATGACTCCCCCCCTTCCCCCATTATCCTCTATGCACAACTTAAGGTATAAAAACTACTTTGGAAAATAAAGTGCGGGCCTTGTTCACCGAAACTTGGTCTCCCCATGTCGTGCTCTCTCTCAAATTCTGGCTGAGTCTCCATCTGGAGCGTGGAACCCGCCATGCTTGCTAATTATGCTGGGCTTCTAAGATCCGACCGGGGAGGCCTCAGTGTCTCCTCTCCTTCGGGAGAACGGAAGGACGCCTGCGGCGTACGTAAGTGGTGCAAACTTCTTGTCTTGAAGTTTTATTGGTCTCCCGCATAAACCAAGCTACTCAGCCTCTTTTCTCCACTGAATTTTCCTACTAAGCTATCCTCATTCTATTACTCTTTATATCTTTGATAAATATTTATAAATAAATAGGTCGCCAACGCCGTCCCCACTTCGAATACCCTGGATCAGCCGGGGCTGGACCCCGGCACTGCCCCCAGAGGCGTAGGTCTCTGGGGTTGGACTCTCAAGACAATCAGGACTGAAGGTGCCCAGGGGTCCCCACACAAGCTCCTGTCCTAATTACACCTGAGGAACCCTGGGTATTAATAATTGTGGGTGGCCAATCCGTCGATTTCCTTTTAGATACTGGGGCAACTTACTCTGTGCTTACTGAAGCCCCTGGCCCACTTTCTTCCCAATTCACTTCCTTAATGCGACTGTCTGGACAAGCCAAAAGGTATTATTTCAGTTGTTCTTTATCTTGCAACTGGGATTCTGTGCTATTTTCATAAGTGTTTCTGATCCTGCCAGGATCTCCCTCACCCCTTTTGGGGAGGGATATACTGAGCAAGGTCTATGCCTCTGTTTTCATGAATATGGAGCCCTCCCTTTCTCTCCCTTTAGTTGAACAAAATGTAAATCCTAGAGTATGGGCTGATGGAAAATCTGTGGGTCGAGCACGAAATGCTATTCCTGTAGTTGTCAAGCTCAAAGACCCGCACTGATTTGCACATAAGAAGCAGTATCCACTGAAACCTGAGGTTATGGAAGGGTTAAAACCCATCATCGAAAATTTAAAGGAGCAGGGACTATTAATTCCCTGTAACAGTCCTTGCAGCACTCCTATTTTGGGTATAAAGAAATCAAATGGTAAATGGAGACTAGTTCAAGATTTACGTATAATAAATGAGGCTGTAGTTCCTTTACACCCCGTGGGGCCTAATCCTTATACTCCATTGTCTGAAATTCCTGAACGAGCCAAATATTTCTCAGTAGTTGATTTAAAAGATACCTTCTATTCAGTGCCTTTGGTGGAAGAAAGTCAATTTCTATTTGCCTTTGAAGACCCTACGCAGCCAGCTTCTCAGTTAACCTGGACAGTTTTGCCTCAGGGATTTCGTGACAGTCCTCACTTATTTGGACAAAGTTTGTCATGGGATCTACAAAACTTTAATAGCTCTGAAGCGGTGGTGTTACAATATGTAGATGATATTTTGCTCTGTGCTGAGACAGAGGAAGCTTGTTCGCGAGCCTCAAAAGATTTCTTAAACTTCCTGGCAGGCTGTGGTTACAAGGCATCAAGAGAAAAGGCTCAGCTTTGTCAACAATCGATTAGATATCTGGGCCTAATCATATCAGAAGGGACTAGGGCCATAGGCCCTGAGAGAATTAAACCTATACTAAATCATCCCCTGCCTATGACTTTAAGACAATTGAGAGGATTTTTGGGAATCACAGGTTACTGTCCCATTTGGATTCCGGGTTATGGGGAACTTGCCCGGCCTTTATATAAACTTATAGCTGAAACTCAGCAGGCCCAAACGGACAAACTGGTTTGGTCTCCAGAAACTCAAAAGGCTTTTAAGGTTCTTCAGACTGCTCTCCTGCAAGCTCCAGCTCTGAGCTTGCCCACAGGGTCAGAATTTAATTTGTTTGTCACTGAAAGAAAAGGTATGGCCTTGGGAGTTTTGACACAACCCCGAGGGCCTCACCAGCAACCTATTGCTTATCTAAGCAGAGAATTAGGTGTAATTTCACGTGGGTGGCCCCACTGCCTAAGAATAATTGGGGCAGTGGCTTTATTAGCACCTGAAGCTTTAAAAATAATTAATGGTTGAAACCTTGCTGTACTGACTTCCCATGATGTGAGTGGAATCTTAAATTCTAAGGTTAATATTTGGATGACAGACAGTAGGCTTCTTAAATATCAGTCACTGTTGTTAGAAGGACCCATAACTAAGCTTAAAGTTTGTGGAAATTTAAATCCTGCCACTTTCCTTCCTGAGAAGGAAAATGAAACACCTGATCACGATTGTTCCCAATTTCTAACTTTAAACTATGCAACTCGGGAAGATCTAATGGATACCCCTTAGACAATCCTGACCTGGAAATATTTACAGATGGCAGTTCTTTTGATCAGGATGGGGAGCGTAAAGCATGTTACACTGTGGTGATGGCTGAACAGGTTTTAGAAGCACAATCTCTCCCCCAGGGAATCAGTGCTCAGTCAGTGGAGCTTGTGGCTCTGACCCAAGCTCTAGAGTTATGCAAAGTCCAGCGAGTAAATATCTACACCGATCTAAGTATGCTTATTTGACTTTACATACTCATGCTACAATATGGAAAGAAAGGCAGAACAGCGACAGGAGAACCTATTAAGCATTTCAGAGAGATCAATCAATGAGAGTTCAATTATTATGCATCAAAATCTGAATAAAACTATTTTTATATGAAATATGTAATATTGTATATATCATATATGAAACCCTTGGGGTAGATTTCCTTATAGGAAATATGAACTATCTATATTTCACATATGATTTTGAGTGCTATATGGAATTTTCTGTTTCATGTTTTGAAATTTGACACCAGATATTCCTACATGGATTAGGAAATTCTCAATTTCACATATGACAAAGTGCAGATTTTAGGACATGAAATATGAAATTCTCTATATTTCATATACGAAAATCTTGTTACAAATTTTCCAATCTGAAATACAGAATTTTCTGTATTTCACATATGTAAATATGGACACAGGTCTTTCTGCATGAAATATGTAATTTTTCATATTTCATTTATGAAAATCTGGATGCAGATTTTCTAACATGAAATATAAAAATCTTTACATTTCACATATCAAAATATGGTCATAATTTTTCTTTCTTTTAATTAATTAATTAATTTTAATTGGAGGCTAATTACTTTACAATATTGTAGTGGTTTTTGCCATACATTGACGTGAATCTGCCACGGGTGTACATGTGTTCCCCATCCTGAACCGCCCTCTTACCTCCCTCCCCTTCCCCATCCCCTGAACCGCCCTCCTACCTCCCTCCCCATGACCTCAGAGTCATCCCCATGCACCAGCCCTGAGCACCCTGTCTCATTCATTGAACCTGGCTTGGCGATCTATTTCTCATGTGATAATATACATGGTCATAGATTTTCTAATGTGAAATGTGGAATTTTTCACCTTTCTCATTTGAAAATCTCTGTTGATTTTCCTTCACGAAGTATGGAATCCTTGATATGTAACATTTGAGCAATTTGACATCAATTTTCCTACAAGAAATAATGGAATTTTCTGTTTCACATATGAAAATCGATCCTGCTTGAGATATGAAATTCTCTGTATTTCACCAAAAAAATTTGAGTAAAAGTTTTCAAAAATGAAATGTAGAATCCTATATATTTCACATTTTGGAACAGATTTTCTTATGTGAAATACGAAATCTCAGTATTTCACTTATGAAAGTTTGTGGACAGATTTTCACACATAAAATATGAATTTTCTATGATTCAGAAATTATAATCTGGGCAGAATGTTTGAATATAGAATCCTCTATATTTCCTCTGTGAAAATCTGGTCACAAATTGTCCTAATAAATATGGAATTCTCTGTATTTCAATTATGAATACATAGGTAAAGATTTCCCTGCATGAGATATGGAATAATCTATATTCACACATGAAAATCTAGGAGCCAATATTTCTACATTAATTGGGTAATTCTCTACATGAACATTTGAATTCTTCATTTTGATTTTCCTATATAAATATGAAAATCTGTATTTTCACATATCAAAATCTGGATGCCAATTTTCCTGCATGTAATATGACATTCTCTATATTTCTTTTATGAATATCTGGGTGCAGTTTTCCTACATGAAGTGTGAAATTCTGTATATTTAACATTAGAAAAGTTGGATGTTTGTTTTCCCACATTAAATGTGAAATTCTCATTATTTTCAAGATCTAAATCTGAGCACAGATTTTATGACATAAAACAAGTAACTATTTTTCACATCTGAAAATATGGGTGCAGTTTTTCCTGCATGAGGTATGGAATTATGTCTATGTCACCTTTGAAAATCATGGCACAAATTTTCCCCACATTGTTGCATGCAGAAAAATCTCCTTGCAAATTTAAATGTGTGAAATATAGAGAATTCCATATTTCAGGGAGAACCATCTACACCTAGGTGTCAATCACAACTCTTTGCAACATCATGTCCAACTCTTTGCAACACCATAGACTGCAGCCCTCCAGGATTCCCTGTCCTTCACTGTCATCCACAGTTTGCTCAAACTCATGATCAGTGAGTCAATGATGCCATCCAACCATTACACCCTCTGCTGTCCCCTTCTTCTCCTGTCTTCAGCATCTTTTCCAGTGAATCAGCTCTTCACGGAAGATAGCCAAAGTATTGGAGTTTCAGTTTCAGCATCAGTTCTTCAGATGAATATTCAGGGTTAGTTTCCTTTAGGATTGACTGGATTGAACTCCTTTCTGTGCAAGGGACTCTCAAGAGTTATTTTCAGCACCACAGTTCCAAAGCTTCAGCCCTTTGGCACTCAACTGTCTTTACAGTCAAACTCTCATATCGGTACATGGCTAACTGAAAAAAAAAAAAAAAAAAACCAAACCACAACATGCTCTGACTATATGGCACTTCGGCAGCAAAGTGATGTATCTGCTTTTGAATACATTTTCTCTAGATTTGTCACAGCTTTTCTTCCCAGAAGCAAGGGTCTTTTATTTTCATGGCTATAGTCACTAAAGAAGCTAAAGGCAAAAGATAAAAGGAAATATATTCCCATTTGAATGCAGACTTCCAAAGAATACCAAGGAGAGGTAAGAAAGCCATTCTCAGTGATCAATACAAAGAAATAGTGGAAAACAATAGAATAGGAAAGACTAGAGATCTCTTTAAGAAAACTAGACATACCAAAGGAATATTTCATGCAAAGAGGGGCACAATAAAGGACACAAATGGTATGGACCCAGCAGAAGGAGACGATATTAAGAAGAGGTAGCAAGAATACCCAAGAGAACTATACAAAAAAGATCTTCATGACCCAGATAACCACGATGGTGTGATCACTTACCTAGAGCCAGACATCCTGGAATGCAAAGTCAAGCAGGCCTTAGGAAGCATTACTGCTAACAAAGCTAGTGGAAGTGATGGAATTCCAGTTGCTGCTGCTGCTAAGTCACTTCAGTCGTGTCCAACTCTGTGTGGCCCCATAGACGGCAGCCCACCAGGATCCCCCATCCCTGGGATTCTCCAGGCAGGAACACTGGAGTGGGTTGCCATTTCCTTCTCCAATGCATGAAAGTGAAAAGTGAAAGTGAAGTTGCTCAGTCGTGTCCGACTCCTAGTGACCCCATGGACTGCAGCCTACCAGGCTTCTCCATCCATGGGATTTTCCAGGCAAGAGTACTGGAGTGGGATGCCATTGCCTTCTCTGGGAATTCCAGTTAAGTTATTTCAAATCCTACAAGTTGATGCTGTGAAAGTGCCACACTCAATACGCCAGCAAGTTTGTAAAACTCAGCAGTGGCCACAGGACTGGAAAAGGTCAGTTTTCATTCCAATCCAAGGAAAGGCAATGCCAAAAATGTTCAAACTACCACACAATTGCATTCATCTCACACGCTAGCAAAGTAATGCTCAAAATTCACCAAGCCAGGCTTTAATATTATGTGAACTGTCAACTTCCAGATGCTCAAGCTGGATTTAGAAAAGACAGAGGAGCCAGAGATCAAATTGCCAACATCCACTGGATCATCAAAAAAGCAAGAGAGTTCCATAAAAAATCTCCTCCTGCTTTATTGGCACAGCCAAAGCATTTGACTGTGCGGATCACAACAAACTCTGGAATATACGTAAGGAGATGGAATGCCAGACCATGTTACCTGCCTTTTCACAACTCTGTGTGCATGTCAGGAGGCAAAAGTTAGAACCAGTCATGAAACAGCAGACTGCTTCCAAACTGGGAGAAGGGTACATCAAGGCTGTATATTGCCACCCTCCTTATTTAACGTATATGCAAAGGATATCATGCAGAATGCCAGTCTGGATAAAGCAAAAGCTGGAATCAAGGTTGCTGGGAGAAATATCAATAACCTTAGATATTCAGATGACACTACCTTATGGTAGAACACAAAGGGGAACTAAAGAGCCTCTTGATGAAAGTGAAAGAGGAGTGTGAAGAAGTTGGCTTAAAACTCAGCTTTCAAATTACAAAGATCATGGCATCCAGTCTCCCATCACTTACTGGCAAACAGATGGGGGGAAAAATGGAAGCAGTGAGATACTTTATTTTGCAGTTCAGTTCAGTTACTCAGTCGTGTCCGACTCTGTGACCCCATGGACCTCAGCACGCCAGGCTTTCCTGTCCATCACCAACTCCCAGAGTTGACCCAAACCCATATACATCGAGTCGGTGATGCCATCAAATCATCTCATCCTCTGTCGTCCCCTTCTCCTCCTGTCCTCAATCTTTCCCAGCATCAGGGTCTTTTCCAATGAGTCAGCTCTTCACATCAGGTGGCTAAAGTATTGGAGTTTCAGCTTCAGTATCAGTCCTTCCAGTGAATATTTAGGACTGATTTCCTTTAGGATGGACTGGTTCGATCTCCTTGCTGCCCAAGGGACTCTCAAGAGCCTTCTCCAACACCACAGTTCAAAAGCATCAATTCTTAGGTGCTCAACTTTCTTGATAGTCCAACTCTCACAGCCATACATGACCACTGCAAAAACCATAGCCTTGACTAGATGGACCTTTGTTGACAAAGTAGTGTCTCTGCTTTTCAATATGCTGTCTAGGTTGGTCATAACTTTCCTTCCAAGGAGTAAGCTTCTTTTAATTTTATGGCTGCAATCACCATCTGCAGTGATTTTGGAGCCCCCAAAAATAAAGTCTGACACTGTTTCCACTGTTTCCCCATTTATTTGCCATGAAATGATGGACCGGATGCCATGGTCTTAGTTTTCTGAATGTTGAGCTTTAAGCCAACTTTTTCACTCTCCTCTTTCACCTTCATCAAGAGGCTTTTTAGTTCTTCCTCACTTTCTGCCATAAGGGTGGTGTCATCTGCATAGCTGAGGTTATTGATATTTCTCCCAGCAATCTTGATTCCAGCCTGTGCTTCTTCCAGCCCAGCCTTTCGCATGATGTACTCTGCATATAAGTTAAATAAGCAGGGTGACAATATACAGCCTTGACGTACTCCTTTTCCTATTTGGAACCAGTCTGTTGTTCCATGTCCAGTTCTAACTGTTGCTTCCTGACCTGCATACAGATTTCTCAAGAGGCAGGTCAGGTGGTCTGGTATTCCCATCTCTTTCAGAATTTTCTACAGTTTATTGTGATCCACACAGTCAAAGGCTTTGGCATAGCCAATAAAGCTGAAGTAGATGTTTTTCTGGAACTCTCTTGCTTTTTTGATGATCCAGCAGATGTTGGCAATTTGATCTCTGGTTCCTCTGCCTTTTCTAAAACCAGCTTGAATGTCTGGAAGTTCACGGTTCATGTACTGCTGAAGCATGGCTTGGAGAATTTTAAGCATTACTTTACTAGTGTGTGAGATGAGTGCAATTGTGCAGTAGTTTGAACGTTCTTTGGCATTGCCTTTCTTTGGGATTGGAATGAAAACTGACCTTTTCTAGTCCTGTGGCCACTGCTGAGTTTTCCAAATTTGCTGGCATATTGAGTGCAGCACTTTCACAGCATCATCTTTCAGGATTTGAAATAGCTCAACTGGAATTCCATCACCTCCACTAGCTTTGTTCTTAGTGATGCTTCCTAAGGCCCATTTGAAATTCCAGGATGTCTGGCTCTACGTGAGTGATCACACCATTGTGATTATCTGCTTCATGAAGATATTTTTTGTACAGTTCTTCTGTGTATTCTTGCCACCTCTTCTTAATATCTTCTGCTTCTGTTAGGTCCACGCCATTTCTGTCCTTTGTGAGCCCATCTTTGCATGAAATGTTCCCTTGGTATCTCTACTTTTCTTGATAAGATCTCTAGTCTTCCTGTTCTATTGTTTTCCTCTATTTCTTTGCATTGATCACTGAGAAAGGCTTTCTTATCTCTCCTCACTATTCCTTGGAACTCTGCATTCAAATGGGTATATCTTTCCTTTCCTCCTTTGCTTTTCGCTTCCCTTCTTTATTTTGGGGGAGCTCCAAAATCACTGCAGATGGCAACTGTAGCCATGAAATTAAAAGACGCTTGCTCTTTGGAAGAAAAGCTATGACCAACATAGACAGCATATTAAAAAGCAGAGACATTACTTTGTTGAAAAAGTTACATCTAGTCAAGGCTATGGTTTTTCCAGTAGTCATGTATGGATGTGAGAGTTGGAGTATAAATAAAGCTGAGTGCCAAAGAACTGATGCTTTTGAACTGTGGTGTTGGAGAAGACTCTTGAGAGTCCTTTGAAGTACAAGGAGATCCAACCAGTCAATCCTAAAGAAATCAGTCCTGAATATTCATTGAAAGGACTAATGCTGATGGTAAAACTCCCATACTTTGGCCAACTGATGTGAAGAAATGACTCATTTGAGAAGACCCTGATGCTGGGAAAGATTGAAGGCAGGAGAAGGGGACAACAGAGGATGAGATGGTTGGATGGCATCACCGACTCAATGGATATGAGTTTGAGTAAGCTCCGGGAGTTGGTTATGGATTGGGAAGCCTGACGTGCTGAAGTCCATGGGGTGGCAAAGAGTTGAACACCATTGAGTGACTGAATTCTACTGTAGCCACTGTCCCCGGTAATTTTGGAGCCCAAGTAAACTGTCACTCTTTCCATTTTTACCCTTTCTATTTTCCTAAGTTCTGCTAGATTTTGTCCTGTCACATCTTGTACACTATGTCCAAACTTGCCTATTACTCCAGCTATCTCTTGACTTCCTGCCTTTGCATTTCAGTCCCCTATGATGAAAAGAACATCTTTTCTCAGTGTTAATTCTAGGTCTTGTAGGTCTTCATAGAAACTTTCAAGTTCCCTGGTGGCTTAGATGGTAAAGAATTGAAATGCAGAGGCTTTCATTTTTCATATAGGAAAATATGCACTCAGATATTCATGTGAAATATAGAGAATTCCACATAACCTGTAGAAAAATTACCCATCCTAAGTTTCAATTGCAAAGTATAAAGAATTTCATCTTTCATATAGTATTAGCACCTAGATTTTCACATGTGAAATATAAAGAATTCCATACTTGATGAATGTCAGTGCCCAGATTTTCATTTGTGAAATATAGAGAATTCAATATTTCATGAAAGAAAGTCATGACCCAGATTTTCCTAAATTCCATATTTCACAGAGGTAAATTTGTGCCAAGATTTTCATGTGTGAATATAGGGAATTCCATATTTCATACAGGGGAACTACATGCATATTTTCCTATGAATTATACAGTTCCATTATTTCACACAGGAAAGTTTTGCCCACATATGTATTTATGACATAGAGAGAATTCTGTATTAATGTATTAAAATTACCCTTGGATTCTATTATAAGAAATACAGAAAATTCCATATATCATGTGGGAAAACTGGCATCCAGATTATCTTGTGTTAAACATAGAGAATTCCATATTCCATGTAGGAAAATCAGCACCAGAGTTTAATACGTGAAATAGGAGAATTACGTATTTCACATCTGAAAGTCTGCACCCAGATTATCACATACAAACTATAGAAATTTTGATTATTCATACACATAAAATACTACATATTTTGAACAGGAAATATACTAGTGGTAAAGAAGCTGCCTACTAATGCGGGAGAGACAAGAGAGGCGGGTTCAATCCCGAGGATGGAAATATCCTCTGGAAAGGGAAATGACAATCCACTCCAGTATGCATGCTTGGGAGAATCCCTGTGGTCAGATAGGCCCTGCAGGTTACTGTCCATGGACTCGCAGAGAGTTGGACAGACAGAGCACACACATGCACATGCTATAGTCAATGAATGAGTTATAGAAAATAGAATACTTCACATAAGAAAATCAGCTTCCAGGTTTTCATATATGAAGTAATGAAATTCAATCTTATGTATATGAAAATATACCCCAACATTCATATATAATATTGTATATTTCAAATTTTATACATGAATGCTAGGCAATTAATGTAGGTAGCATAACAATGATTTCTGGCACTTTGGGACATAAAGAAGGAAGGAAAAAGTTGCCCACCTGGAAATTAGTAATGCTGTACATACAGCAAATACCTTAGAAGTTCATTTCTCTCCAATTGTGCCAGTGTGTGCCACACTCAGGAAGGGAGGGTCCTGGCTGTTGGGCTGTTTCTAGGCAGCACTGGCCAAGGACATTCACCTGTTTCCCTCGCATGTGTGGAACAAGTCTCCAATGCAGCAGGCTTTCTTTCTGGGCCTCCTCCTCCCAGTCTCTGCCTTTCTCCAAAGGAAATTGCCCTCTTCACAATCCCAGGTCCTGTCCTAGCCACATCCTCCATTCTACAATCCAGCCCATGTCCCACAGACTGAGGGGTCCAAAAGCAGTGGTTTTAAAAGCCCCACCCCCACTTGACTTACTCCAGGTGACTCCTCAAACTCTTCATACCCACTTCCTGGTAGAAACACAAAAACACAGCAGAAATTGTGAATTTGTTTATGTCTCTTGAGGTAATTTCGGATTTCTGGAACCACCATCCTGAATTATCACTGGCCATCATTTCTACATTCAGGTCCTGAACAGGGACACCATGAAGATACACTGTCCAGTCCCATCTGGCCTGTGGGCACCTTGTACCTCCTCTTCTGATTTATCCACATCTCACATGTGGTCACCTTCACCGCTGCACCTGCAGTGGGCTGGACACACACACACAGAAACACACACAAGCACAGGTGACACAAACATGCATGTACACACATATATGCGAGGCACAGGGACACAAATGCAAACAGGGAAATCAGGTGTCTCAGTAGCTGAGGACAGCTGTGTCCAACAGTTTAGGAGATAGTCAGCAGGCACCACATCCTGCCATTTTGGGATACCCCTCCCCACAGCTCTTCAGTATTATCCCCAACCAGCCTGAAGATGTTTCCAGTGCTACCTCTGTGGGGGTGGTGAGAGGCCAAGCAGTGGATATAGAAATTCAGAGAAGACCCCAAAGTCAGCACAAAAATGCAATGAAACACCAGAGAGAAAGCCCTACCAAAGAGGGGCTGGAAGGAAGAGCCAGGGGATCTCAATCTCAATGAGCAGCAGAACGCCTGGGAGTGGCAAGCCCCAGGGAAGGATGATTCTGACAAAGGTGCTTAATTCATCCTGCCTCTATCAGAATCACCTAGGACTCCCATGCTGTAACCACAGCTGCTTTGAGTGAGACTTTGTTCACTCATGCACACATTAAGTCCCCAAGCCTCCAGTCTCAGCCTGTCACTTGCTACTTGCCTGACACAAATCCAAGCTCCACAGCCATCATGCATGAGCCTGAGCATCCCCATTTGTGAAAAGACAGTGTCCTGGCATCTACATAGCTGTCCCTTCAGGGCCCACCTCCTCATAATCCATGTTTCTGTCAGTTACCTCTCATGGCATGGATCTTCCCCCTGGGGTAGTACTGCAGGGGATCAAACCACAGGACTTCACTGATGATTTACTGGCAACACAAGCGAGGTCAGCATAGGGCTGACCAGACCCCAAACCCTTCTGTGAGCAGCCAAGAACTCCATAGTCAATCACCAATTTGGAGGAGGCTCAGTGCGACCCCACCTCAGCAATGCTCAGTCAGCTGATAGCCTTATGGGAGTCCTCTGACAAAATTCCTTTTCTCTTTCTCTTTAACTTTCCATTTAATTTTGAGGTGTCTTGGATTGCATCTATGATCATCCTTATGGGACCCTCTGTTCTTTCTCTACCTGGATATCTAAGTTTGTTTCCGTCTTCAGGCTTTGGGACTTTTCAGCCATAATTGTATCTATATATTATCAACTGCTTTTTCTCTCTCCACCTCTCTGAAACCCCCAATATTGGAATGTTTTTGCCCTTGATGTTGCCCCAGAGATCCCTTAAACTGTTCTTAATTTTTAAATTTGTTCATACTTTTGTTGTTCTGATTGGGCTTATATAGTTTTCTTTGTCTCAAAAGAGGTGTAAGAAAATGCATGGGTAATAATATTTTTCTTCAGCTCTACACATCCAACAATATGGAGTAGGAAATGGCAACCCACTCCAATTTTCCACCTGGAAAATCTCATGGACAGAGGAGCCTGGTGGTCTACACTTCAGGGGTTGCAAAGATTTGACAAGACTGAGCAAACATACACACTTCTAACCTAGGGTAAGATTCAAAAATGTTCTCTTTCTTTTCTGATAGGACATCATGTGGTTCACACTGAATGGCTAAGCCTTTTCATAAGTTATCTCTGTGCATCTTTTGAAGATTACGGGCTATTTCTTTTCCCTAAGAAACTAAACAAACAAACAAAAAACTTCTCTGTGGAGAGTGTTGTGCTTCCTTTTCTCCATCCACATTTTGGAATCTCTTTCCTGTTACCTGAAATAAGGATTTCTATCCTGTCTTGCTTTAGGGAGTCTGATCCATTAGAGGAGTTCTTTTTTCATTTGTGAATAATAACCTCTAACTTAACTTTTCCCTTGTCTAGAACAGTAAGGAGTAAAAAGGAAGGATCTGGGCCTAAGAGGAAATTATAATCTTTAGACTCACATATACCTCTTCCTTATCTAAGAGCAGGCTGAGAGTCACTTTTCTGAAGGATTCTTGTGTATTAATGAAATATTCCCAGCCTTTTAGTATATGTGTCTATTTCAGACTTCAATGAGATTGATAAGAGGTCATGAGGGTGATTACAATGGTCTCCTTGAGAAACATATAAGAAATACTGATGGAGGTATCTGGATGCTCAGGGGAAGATGGAGATGACGTTAGGAAGATGAAAGGATGGCCAGAGATGTATTTGAAGGTGTCAGAAACAATGAACTGGCCTGCTGGTTGCAATAGTAAAACAAAAGGGGATGGCCAATGAGGTCATAAGTAGTCCTGTCATGAGAGTAAGGAAGAAGTTGAAATGTATGGTTTATATTTGAGATTAAGCTGGATCATCACCTGTAGGCAGTGTATGTGATGAGGGGAGAGACATAACGAGAACTATCTGGAAGAAAAAGGGACTTATTGATTTCTAGGACAGATGAACTATTTGCAAGGGATGCTGATTTCTCATCAGAGCTTCCCTCACACTACTATGTCATCAGCCATCTCATGGCCTACTTTCCCATGGCCGTTTTTTACTTCCAACACTCCTCAAAAGCTTGGTTTATTTGTTCTTTTGTATTTTATCTGCCTTTACATTTACCTGAGAACCTCTGACATGGCATGAGGAATTACTATAAAGTTGGCCATATTTAGTAGCAGGAAGTCAATTAGCACAACTGATAAATTTGGAAAACTGAGAGAAAAGTCCTAATACAAAAATGTGACTTCAAATTAGTGCTATCTTTCTTTTGTATAAGTAGAGAAGTATGGAAAGAGAAAGAAAGTGAAAGCCCAGATGTGTGGTTATTATATGATCTTGTAGTTGAAATATGCCAAACAGAACAGTCTATACATAGGTGAGTTCTGACTCCAGCTCTATTATGTATGCCAAGTGCTGGAACATGTCCGATAGAGCAAATCTCCTGCAAGTCCCAGCCCACCCCTCAATCAATATCTCCTGAATTTCAAAGCTGTGGAACTGCAGTTGATCTAGACAAGTATGCTGAGGCATTAATATTATAAAAGCTCACTGAGGTCAGAGACCACATTAGTTTATTAAATTTTGAAATATGTTCCCAAGGCCTGCTGCTGCTGCTGCTAAGTCGTCAGTCATGTCTGTCTCTGTGCGACCCCATAGACGGCAGCCCACCAGGCTCCCCCGTCCCTGGGATTCTCCAGGTAAGAACACTGGAGTGGGTTGCCATTTCCTTCTCCAATACATGAAAATGAAAAGGGAAAATGAAGTCGCTCAGTCGTGTCCGACTCTTTGCGACCCCATGGACTGCGGCCCACCAGGGTCCTCCGTCCATGGGATTTTCCAGGCAAGAGTACTGGAGTGGGGTGCCATTGCCTTCTCCGAGGCCTGCAGCCAGGTCTAAAGCAGGTCCCATCACCTCTAATGGTCAGATCCTAGCTCTGAAATCTCCTCTTCATGCCTCTATCTTATTGCCAAACCTGTATCACCTCTGTCCCTTGCCCTGGAAAGTTTCTCTGTTCTTGCCTGCACTGAAATTTCTTAAGTTCCATGCTGGGAACCTGCACTGCCTTGTGGCTAAGTTGAATGTTAGTAATGATTTGATCAATGGCACCCCACTCCAGTACTCTTGCCTGGAAAATCCCATGGACAGAGGAGCCTGGTGGGCTGCAGTCCATGGGGTTGCTAGGAGTTGGACACGACTGAGCGACTTCACTTTGACTTTTCACTTTCATGCATTGGAGGAGGAAATGGCAACCCACTCCAGTGTTCTTGCCTGGAGAATCCCATGGACAGAGGAGCCTGGTGGGCTGCTGTCTATGGGGTCGCACAGAGTCGGACATGACTGAAGTGACTTAGCAGCAGCAGTAGCAGCAGCAATGATCAAATTACTAATGTTAGTAATGATTTGATCATTACTAACATTTCTAATGTTAGAAATGATCCTATCGACTGGATCATTTCAGAGATGAATATTTTCTCTGTGAAACTGGCACAAAAGGCTTTTATATGACTCACTTTGGATGTGTGTCTTCTCCACAGTGTCCTGTACTTGGTACTGTTACCTCTAAATATCTCAGTTGAGCATGTGTATGGCCTGATGTGCTGCGATAGAGTCTGTCTTTTAGGCTTGCATAAGATGGAAGGTGGAGAGGTCTTGTTGGCATAAGTTCTCGAGCTGGTGGAGAATGTAAACTCTACACTCATTGTCAATACTGGAAACATGTCATTAGCATGGCTGCAGGTGTTAATGTGAGTTTGTCTGGAACTGTGGTTTTGCTGCTCATAACAGCCCTAGTTGGGGTTGAGGACCATGTACATCTATCTCCATGAGTTTTAGCCCTTCAGTTTGGACTGGATTGTATTCCTATATTTTTAAGATATGTAGTTTGCAAGCTAGTATGGTGGTCTCTTGGGGTCCTCAGGATTACAGAGGACTGGTGATAAGAGTGGCGACCATAGATTACAAATTCTGCCGTAGAAACGCAGACAACAACGCGGCTGGCAAACTGTCTGAGGGAAAACCCAGGTGGCTCTTTTAGTTTGGAAGGGCTTGTGATGCTCTAAGCTGGCCCATGGCTATTGAAGCCTAGTTTCGTGGTTAGGGGAGTTTGAGGGAGGCATGGCTGCCATGACATTCCAACTTTGTGACATCACTAAAGCAATAGGCAGCAATGCCTTGGTCACTACTCTTTGCCTCCTAGGGATTTAGAAAGAGATTTATGGGAAGGATAAAAGGAGAGGACTGTATCTTTTTCACGAGGTTATGCTGCCTTCCTGATGTGCTTATTTTCTTCTACTACTTCCTATAGCTTATGTTCTTTCTAATATTTCCTAGGTCAACTTTGCCTATGAAATAGGAATAAGTTCTAGCCAGGCTGAATCTGTAAAGAAGCAGTGAAAATTATTAGGAAGCATTAGGAATCTGTGAGGATTCAGTTGATGGGTAAGAGAACTCTTTACCAGATTCCTTTCCCTGAGAACCTAGGTAAGAAAAGGAGGCCTTTTTTGCAATTGAAGCCTTCATTTCAAGAGAAAGTGGGAGTATTGCTTTACTAGGGTTGCCATAACAAAGTACCCCATACCAGGTAGCTTCAGTAAATGTTTTCTCAGACTTCTGGGGATCAAGTCAGTAATCAAAAGGTCAGCAGATTTGTTTTCTTCTGAGGCCTCCTTTGGGCTGTGCCTGGCCATCTTCTGGCTTTGTCTTCACATGGTAACATCTCTGTGTTGTGTATGTCTGATCTCCTATTCCTATAAAGTACCAGTCCTATTAATCCAACTACCTATTTAGAGGCCCTATTTCCAAATAAGGCCAGAAAGAAATTTTAATTTACTCACATATTGACTAAATACAAAGTACAGAGAGTTAGGGCTTCAATACACATGTTTTTAGGGAATTCAGTTTATTCCATAATATCTGTTTTCTTCTTTCCACTTAGTACTGCAGTATATTTTTCTGTCTCCCAGATTGCACTTCATTAATTAGGTCTACACAACCCAGAAAGAACCTGATGAAGAAAAATCTGTTGTTCAGGAGTAATACAGATGAAAACAAAATTGAAAATTTCTTACCAATCTAGAAATCCTCTCCACAAAGGTGTAAGGGAAAGAAAATATTCTATTATTGAATAAATATTAAACCATAATGTGATAGACATCATAAGCAAACTACTAAAAGATTGCAAAGACAAAAGATATATTTCAAATATGTATCCTAGAAAATCAGTTCATTACAAACTTTTCAAAATAATAAGTGGTCCTCAAATAGACCAGATGACATTTGTCACAGTTATTTTTGTCCTATGTTCACTTGGTAATTGGGGTAGCCATCAGTGTTTGCTAATTTGTTCTATACAGAAGGATAAACTTCTCATACTTTTATGAGAGAATGGTTTTGGATGAGGCATTCTCGCATATAGTCTGCACCCTCCACAGAATTGAGAGCTAAGTTGCTACTGTTAACAAATACCCATATACCCAATATAGTTAAGTCAAGCAGTATCAAAATATTGGAGTTTAAAGCACACAGGTTTTTATTTCAGGGCAATGCAAGGAGATGGAGGCTTATGCCTTTAAATATCCCAAACTTCCCCAAATCTTTCAGCAAAGCATACTTATAGGAAAGGTCAGGGAGGGGTATGATTAGCTGTCACAAACATCTTGCTGCCAGATCCTCTGTTCTTGGGGTAAGGTCATGGTCAGGTAAAACTTTTTCTGTAAACCTTTACGGAAACAAATATTAGTTTCTACTCAGAAAGGAAATGTACCAAATTTGATTTTCAGCATTCAAGGTCCCGGTTAGGAGGAAGGGAGTCCCTATGCAGGCTGGTTAATCTGTCTGGGAGCTTTCTAGCACCCAGCACCCTGTCTTGGTCCTCCCATTAGTGCACAGTCCCAGCAGAAGAGGCGGCTCTCAGTTTCCTGTGCCCTCCTCTTACCAAGTTCCCCAAACCCTGCCCAGCCATCTTCAATGCAGCTTCCCCTCAGTCTCCTCAGTCTCCCCAAATGTGGGGCTGGGTCCCATAGACTGTGACCATCCAGATTGCCACCAGCATTGGGTCATGAAGTTGGAGATGGGACATGTTGGCTATTGCTCTGAACCCTGGGCCAGGCCAGTGAGTGTCTCTAACAAGGGCTCTGGACCTCTGTAAGACACAGCCTTTACCTTCCCCCAAGCTATGTAGCTCACTACCCAGCCTAAGGCCAGAGAGCCCTGTGCAAAGGCTGCAATATATGTTTTACTAAACTCTGCTGAGAGGCTGGCTGTTGGTAGATCTGGTTTGTGATGTTTTCTGCCATTCATCAACATTAATGATCCATAGGTATATCTGTGTCCCACCCATCCTCAAGCCTCTCCCACATCCTTCCCTACCCTATGTTTCCTGATTGTCCCAGAGCACTCAATTTCAATGTTCTGCTTCATGCATAGGAAATCCTAAATGATAACTTGCCTGCATGAAGTATGTAACTTTCTATATTCACAATGAAAATATGGGTGTGGAGTTTTCTATATGAAATCTGAAACCTATATTTCATGTTTGACAATCTACTTGTATATTTTTATTCATGGTATATGGAATCTTGTCTGCTTTCCATGGAATATCATTGTACACATTTACCTACATGAATGTGGAATTCTGTATATTTCACATATGAAAATTTGAGCATGCATTTCCCCTCCTGAAGTACGAAACTTTGTACATTTACTATTTGAAAATCTCAGTGGGAGAGGGGAGGAGTGGGTGAGATTTATGGAGAGAGTAACATGGACATTTACATTACTATATGTAAAATAGATAGCAAATGGGAATTTGCTGTATAACTCAGGGAACTCAAACAGCGTCTGTCTATCAACCTAGAGGGGTACAATGGGGAGGAAAATTAGAAGGAGGTTAAAGATAGAGGTGATGTATGTATCAGTTCAGTTCAGTTCAGTCGCTCAGTTGTGTCCGACTCTTTGTGACCCCATGAATTGCAGCACGGCAGGCCTCCCTGTCCATCACCAACTCCCGGAGTTTACTCAAACTCATGTCCATCGAGTTGGTGATGCCATACAACCATCTCATCCTCTGTCGTCCCCTTCTCCTCCTGCCCCCAATCCCTTCCAGCATCGGAGTCTTTTCCAATGAGTCAACTCTTTGCATGGGGTGGCCAAAGTATTGGAGTTTCAGCTTTAGCATCAGCCCTTCATATGAACACCCAGGACTGATCTCCTTTAGAATGGACTGGTTGGATCTCCTTGCTGTCCAAGGGACTTCTCCAACACCACAGTTCAAAAGCATCAATTCTAGAGGAGAACATAGGCAAAATACTTTCCGACATGAATCACAGCAGGATCCTCTATGACCCACCTCCCAGAATATTAGAAATAAAAGCAAAAGTGAATAAATGGGACCTAGTTAAAATTAAAAGCTTCTGCACAACAAAAGAAATTATAAGCAAGGTGAAAAGAAAGCCTTCAGAATGGGAGAAAATAATAGCAAATGAAGCAACTGACAAACAACTAATCTCAAAAATATACAAGCAACTCCTGCAGCTCAATTCCAGAAGAATAAATGACCCAATCAAAAAATGGGCCAAAGACCTAAAAAGACATTTCTCCAAAGAAGACATACAGATGGCTAACAAACACATGAAAAGATGCTTAACATCACTCATTTTCAGACAAATGCAAATCAAAACCACAATGAGGTACCATTTCATGCCAGTCAGAATGGCTGCTATCCAAAAGTCTCCAAGCAATAAATGCTGGAGAGGGTGTGGAGAAAAGGGAACCCTCTTATACTGTTGGTGGGAATGCAAACTAGTACAGCCACTATGGAGAACAGTGTGAGGTTCCTTAAAAAAACTGGAAATAGAACTGCCTTATGACCCAGCAATCCCACTGCTGGGCATACACACCGAGGAAACCAGAATTGAAAGAGACACGTGCACCCCAATGTTCATCGCAGCACTGTTTATAATAGCCAGGACATGGAAGCAACCTAGATGTCCATCAGCAGATGAATGGATAAGAAAGCAGTGGTACATATACACAATGGAGTATTACTCAGCCATTAAAAAGAATACATTTGAATCAGTTCTAATGAGGTGGATGAAACTGGAGTCGATTATACAGAGTGAAGTAAGCCAGAAAGAAAAAACACCAATACAGTATACGATACAGTAAAGATGGTAACGATAACCCTGTATGCGAGACAGCAAAAGAGACACAGATATATAGAAGCTTTTTGGACTCTGTGGCAGAGGGAGAGGGTGGGATGACTTTGGAGAATGGCATTAAAACACGTATAATATCATATAAGAAACGAATTGCCAGTCCAGGTTCGATGCAGGACACAGGATGCTTGGGGCTGGTGCACTGGGATGACCCAGAGGGATGGTATGGGGAGGGAGGCAGGAGAGGAGTTCAGGATTGGGAACACGTGTACACCCGTGGCCTTATTCATGTTGATGTATGGCAAAAACAAATACAGTATTGTAAACTAATTAGCCTGCAATTAAAATAAATAAATTTAAATTAAAAAAAAAAAAAAAAGGATCAAGAGTCTTCTCCAACACCAAAGTTCAAAAGCATCAATTCCTCGGTGCTCAGCTTTCTTGATAGTCCAACTCTCACATCCATACATGACCACTGGAAAAACCATAGCCTTGACTAGACGGACCTTTGTTGGCAAAGTAATGTCTCTGCTTTTGAATATGCCATCTGTGTTGGTCATAACTTTCCTTCCAAGGAGTAAGCGTCTTTTAATTTCATGGCTGAATCACCATCTGCAGTGATTTTGGAGCCGAAAAAAAATAAAATCTGACACCGTTTCCCCATCTATTTCCCATGAAGTGATGGGACCAAATGCCATGATCTTAGTTTTCTGAATGTTGAGCTTTAAGCTAACGTTTTCACTCTCCTCTTTCACTTTCATCAAGAGGCTTTTTAGTTCCTCTTCACTTTCTGCCATAAGGGTGATGTCATCTGCATAGCTGAGGTTATTGATATTTCTCCCAGCAATCTTCATTCCAGCTTGTGCTTCTTCCAGCCCAGCGTTTCTCATGATGTACTCTGCATAGAGGTTAAATAAGCAGGGTGACATTATACAGCCTTGACGTACTCCTTTTCCTATTTGGAACTAGTCTGTTGTGTCATGGCCAGGTCTAACTGTTGCATCCTGACCTGTATATAGGTTTCTCAAGAGGCAGGTCAGGTGGTCTGGTATTCCCATCTCTTTCAGAATTACCCACAGTTTATTGTGATCCACACAGTCAAAGGCTTTGGCATAGCCAATAAAGCAGAAGTAGATGTTTTCTTAGAACTCTCTTGCTTTTTCCATGATCCAGCAGATGTTGGCAATTTGATCTCTGGTTCCTCTGCCTTTTCTCAAACCAGTTGAACATTTGGAAGTTCACGGTTCATATATTGCTGAAGCCTGGCTTGGAGAATTTTGAGCATTACTTTACTAGTGTGTGAGATGAGTGCAATTGTGCAGTAGTTTGAGCATTCTTTGGCATTGCCTTTCTTTGAAATTTGAATGAAAACTGACCTTTTCCAGTCCTGTGGCCACTGTTGAGTTTTCCAAATTTGCTGGCATATTGAGTGCAGCACTTTCACAGCATCATCTTTCAGGATTTGGAAGAGCTCAACTGGAATTCCATCACCTCCACTAGCTTTGTTCATAGTGATGCTTCCTAAGGCCCACTTGACTTCACATTCACAGAATGGTGTGAGTGATCACACCATCGTGATTATCTGGGTCGTGAAGATCTTTTTTGTACAGTTCTTCTGCTGTTCTTGCCACCTCTTCTTAGTATCTTCTGCTTCTGTCAGGTCCATACCATTTCTGTCCTTTATTGAGCCCAACTTTGCATGAAATGTTCCCTTGGTATCTCTAATTTTCTTGAAGAGATCTCTAGTCTTTCCCATTCTGTTGTTTTCCTCTGTTTCTTTGAATTGATAGTTGAGGAAGGCTTTCTTATCTCTCCTTGCTATTCTTTGGAACTCTGCATTCAGATGCTTATATCTTTTCTTTTCTCCTTTGCTTTGTGCTTCTCTTCTTTTCACAGCTATTTGTAAGGCCTCCTCAGACAACCATTTCACTTTTTTGCATTTCTTTTTCTTGGGGAAGATCTTGATCCCTGTCTCCTGTACAGTGTCACGAACCTCCATCCATAGTTCATCAGGCACTCTGTCTATCAGATCTAGTCCCTTAAATCTATTTCTCACTTCCACTGTATAATCATAAGGGATTTGATTTAGGTCATACCTGAATGGTCTAGTGGTTTTCCCCACTTTCTTCAATTTAAGTCTGAATATGGCAATAAGGAGTTCATGATCTGAGCCACAGTCAGCTCCCAGTCTTGTTTTTGCTGACTGTATAGAGCTTCTCCATCTTTGGCTGCAAAGAATATAATCAATCTGATTTTGATGTTGACCATCTGGTGATGTCCATGTGAAGAGTCTTCTCTTGTGTTGTTGGAAGAAGGTGTTTGCTATGACCAGTGCGTTCTCTTGGCAAAACTCTATTAGCCTTTGCCCTGCTTCATTCCGTATTCCAAGGCCAAATTTGCCTGTTACTCCAGGTGTATCTTGACTTCCTACTTTTGCATTCCAGTCCCCTATAATGAAAAGGACATCTTTTTTGGATGTTAGTTCTAAAAGGTCTTGTAGGTCTTCATAGAACCTATGGCTTATTCATGTTGAGGTATGACAGAACACAACACAATTCTGTAAAGCAATTATCCCTCAATTTAAAAAATGAATGAGTTACAAAAAATATTTTCTGACATCAAATATGCAATCTATTGTTCAAATATGAAAGTCCTAGGGCAAATTTTCATTCATGGAATGCTAAATCTGTACATTTCATAAATGAATATCAAGATACAGATTTTTCTACATGAAATCTGAGATATTTTATATTTCACATAAAAAAAACTTGGCACAGATTTCCTTGATTTAAATATGGAACCCTCCATATTTCACATAGGAAAATATGGGTGCTATTATTTCCAAATCAAATATGTAGTGTTTGATATTTCACTTTTGAAAATCTAGGCACAGATTTTCCTGCATGAAATATAGAATACACTATATGAAAATTTCAAAAAATTTTCTTTCATGAAATATTAGATTATTTATATTCTACTTATGAATATCTGTGTACACATTTTCCTACACAATATATGGAATTCTCTGTGCTTACATTTTTAAATGACGTATGTTCATTGTCATACCTTAAATATGTAATTTTCTATTTTTCACATATGGGAATCTAGGAACAGATTTTCCTACATGAATTATGAAATCTCTACATTTCACATGTAGAAATCTGTGAACAAATTGTCATACATGACATATGAAAATTTTCCTGTTTCATATATGGAAAACTTGGCCCTGATATTCCTACAAAGGATATGGAATTCTCTATATTTCACATGTAAAAATATGAGTGCCAGTTTTCCTCATTAAACATGGAATTCTCTATATTTCACATTTGATACCTGGCCACCGATTATCTACATGAAATATGAAATACTCTCTGTATTACTTATGACAGTTTCTGCTCAAGTTTTTCTACGTGAAGTACTGAAATTTATGTATATCACATTTGAAAAACTGGGGGCCAACTTCCCCACATGAAATCTGGAATTCTATATATTCTCTATATTTCATATGAGCCACTGTCTTCCAGCTACTGAAACACTTGTGTTCCCTGTTTGTGTTTCTTTCTCTGTACGTTGAACGTGTGTGTGTGTACACTCATGTGCTTGTGTTGCCTCCGTTTCTGTGTGTGGGTGTGTTTCTGGAACACAGCAGACACACACATGAAGGCGACAGAACCTGAGACGTGGAGCAGTTGGAAGAGGAGGCACAAGTCATCCACAGACGAGGGGAGAATGGTCCATGCATCTCCTCAGTGGCCCTGTCCAGGGCAGGAATGAGGAAAGAATGGCCGATGACAACTCAAGACAGTGGGTCCACTAATCTGGAATGATATCAGGAGACATAAACAAGCTCACTATTTCTGCTGTGTTGTTGTGTGTGTTTGTACCAGGAAGCAGGGGTGGATGGTTTGAGGAATCACCCAAAGTCAAGTGGGGTGGGGCTTTTAACCACTGCCAGAGGACCCCTCAGTCTGTGGGACATGCACCAGGCTGTGGAAATGGTGGACAAGGCCAGGGCAGGACCCAGGATTGTAAAGAGGCTAAGGTCCTTTGGAAAAGGTCAGAGACTGGCAGAAGGAGGCGTAGAACAAGAGCCTGCTGCTCTGGAGACTTGTTCCACACATGGCAGAAGGAAATAGGGAAGGTCCTCAGCCTGTGCTTCCTAGTATCAGCCCATCAGCCAGCAGACTCCCTACCTGCGTGTGGCACACATTAGCACCATGTGAGACAAATGACATGCTAAGGAAGACTCTCAGTGTGAAAGCCCAGGCATCTTAGGAGACAGGGTGTGAGCATGGAGTGTCTGGCCACTTCCAGCCTACCTGGCAGTGCACAAAGAGGAGGAAAGCACAGGTCTGGGGTGTACATTTGTGCCCCTCTGCCTGTGAGTGCCCCTCTGCTGCTGTGTCCCTGTGAGGGAGGGAACAGTGAGGAAGCAATGGGGGCTGGCTCTTTGCATGCAGGGACCTTAGGATAGTGAGAGACAGGGATGTCCCTGGGGGCAGTTCAGAGACTGCTGCTTTTCAGGCTCCAGGGACTAGGGAATACTGATCCTGCTGAAGACGCCTCAATGCTTGTGCCTAAAGTCCTGACGTGGTTTCCTTCCTTTCTCTGGTGTTCCGTCCTTGACTGTGGAGGGCAGAGGGGAAAAGGTCTGCACCTGAAGGGAGGATTTTGACAGTCTCGCTGGAGTAGAAGCTCTGATTTTGTTGCGGAGATCCTGAAGGAAATCTGTACCATGCGACTTTCACCAAGGCCCTGGATTTGAAATGGGTGTGTTGGCTGCCCTCCGGCACAACCGTTAGCTAGGGTCCATGGGCCGGGGGCTCTGTAGCCTAGCAGGGATGCCTGAGCATGTAGGGAGAGCTACCACAGCCTAGCACAAGCAGCAAAAAGAGAACCTTGGCATTTAGCAAGTCAGTAAGGCCTGGCCTGGAACCAAGCCCTCTTGGAGCATTTCGGAGAGGAATGCTTCTTTCTGCACAAAGGAGGCATGAGCTGTGGGCCCAGGGTGGGCAGACTTCCCAGGGTGCCATCCCATAAGGGCTCTGTGTGTGTGTGGGGGTGGTGGGGAGCAGTAGTAAACTGTAGAGTTGATGAGAAGGGAGGCCCACTTACCTTTTCAACTTCATGTTCAGTGCCTTGTTTCGGCAGAGACCCTTTGGACCCATATGCACCTTCCTCACGATACTGTATCAGACACTGGCCTGTCACATTCTTTTGGAGAACCAGGCATCTATTTGGCCTTTTCCTGCTATAGGGTGTAGGAAAACAGGTTGGGTGAAAAGGAAACAGTTGCAAACAGAAAACTACACAGTTAGGAGGAGCAGGGGCACCTCACTTAGAAGGTCACAGACCCGAGGTGGGGGATAGTGGTGGGACTGCTTGGCCAGCAAAGAGATTGTGACACTGACAAGAAATGATCTTGAGAGGTGCAGGCTGAGAAAGGGGTGCTCCAAGTCAGCACAGTCTAAAGCCCCTTGCTATTTCTGTCTGGTTTCTGGAAGAAAAGCACAGGGAATGGAATCATGCCAACGTGATTGGCACTGAACCATTCCAAGGTGATAGGAGAATTCAAAATGCAGGCACACATCACTCAGCTGCCTACAGTGAGCACTTACAACCCTTCCCACCTCTTTGCAAGTCATTCATCCTCATGAGGAAATCCCATTAACTTTCCAAGATAAATCATAGAGGTAGAAGAGGACAATGACTTGATGTATAAGCAAGTGAAAGAAAATTGGACAAAAAACAAAACAAAACAAAACAGGGGTGCTTACCAAAGTCCATTATCCTGGACAAGTAAACCTAGAATTCTGCATGTGTGCAAATTTCCTTTCAGGATTGTGTGTGTGTGTGTGTGTGTGTGCGCATGCCAGCACAGATGTGTGTGTGAGCTATTGGAAATGGCCTGGATGGGTAAGGAAAAATGGACACTGAAAATGTGAAAGAGCTTGTGTAAGGTATATAGGCCGTGGGGCAGCAGAAGCACAGATGCCAGGGAAACAAGCCCAAGGAAGTCACTGAAGGAGCAAGCTGTCAGTGGAAACATGGTGCTGCAATCTTGATCCCTGGGCAGATAGGAGAAGCAGGAAGAAAGCACCTGGGAGCACGCTTGCTTCAGGGAGATGCAAAGGAGCCTAGAAACAGAATGGGCTGGATTCCAAGGCACAGAAGAGGGGGTACACAGAGTCCCTTGGACACCCAGCTACAAAGAGTTTTCTGTCCTTCACAAGTGCAGGAGCATTCTTTCTGCCATATGACCAGGCACATGAACATACCTTGCCTTTTTTATAAGCTTTGGGAGACCAACGGTACTGTAGCATAAGCAACTGCTACCTGCAGAGTTTGCCATTTTAAAACATCACTCTTTAAACTCTTCACAGAATGCTTGGGTATCAGGACTCTGCATCGGATTGCTTAGGATGATGCTCTCATTGCTCCTGGCCACACAGGGATGGGTTGATGGGGGTAGGCTGGGATGTGTTCTCACCTGGAGGCTGGATGAGAACAGAACCACTGTGAAAGGGCCTCTGTACAATAAATGGGCAGACTTCAATTCCTCTGGCACCAGTGAGTCATGGCCCTTAGTGGAATGCTATCCTTAGCATCTCCAAATCTCTCTCTATAGAGAGAATTCCATTTCTAAATATAGAATTTTTGCATGTCACATATTGACACATGGGCAAAATTTTTCTACATGAAGCACAGAATTCAGTATTTTTATATGAATATATGCATGTAGCTTTCCTGTATGAAATATGGAATTCTCTGTATTTCACCTGGGAAAAAGCAAGCACACACTTTTCAAAATGCAAATGGAATTCACTATATTTCAAATGAAAATCTGTGCACATATTTTCCTACATGACATTTGGAATTCTGTGTATTTCACACATGAAAATCTGGGTGCTAACTTCCCCACATGAAACCTAGAATTTTGTATATTTACCTTATGAAGATCTGTCCATTGATTTTAGTACAGAAAATATGGAATTTTTATTATTTCACATATGTAAATCAGGGCACTGATTTTCCTTTACTAAATATGCATTTTTCTATATTTGACATATGAAAATCTTGGCACAGATTTAATTCATGAAATAACAAATTTTCTATATTTCATTTAAGTTTTCCTATATGAAATACTCAATTCTTTATATTTTACAACTGAAAATCTAAACACTGATTTTTCTACATGAAATATGGATTTCTCTATTTTGACATTTGGAACTCTAGGCACAAGCTTTTTTCCATAACATATGAAATTCTTGTATTTCACATCTAAAAGCAGGATGCTGAATTTACCCCTTGAAATATGGAATTCCTATATTTCACATATGAAAATCAGTGTTGATATTCCTAATGAAATATAAATTGTCTAGTTTTCATATATGGATATCTTGGTGTAGATTATCCTACATGAAATATAAGATTCTCTATATTTCACATATGAAAATCTAGATGCCAGTTCTGTCTGAAAGATGGAATTCTCTATATTTCACATTTGAAAATCAGGATGGATAATTTCCTTAACAATGGACATGGAATTCTCTTTACTGAACATGAACATCTGGGTGCAGATTTTCCTGCATGCAAAATGGAATTCTCTGTATTTCAGTTCATTGCCATCTAAGCCACCAGGGAACTTGAATGACTTTAGGAAGACCTATAAGACTTTCTAGAATTAACACCAAGAAGAGATGTCCTTTTCATCATAGGGTACCAGAATATAAAAGCAGGAAGTCAAGAGATACTTGGAATAACAGGCAAGTTTGGACTTGGAGTACAAAATGAGGCAGGACAAAGGCTAGCAGAGTTTTGGCAAATAGGGGGAAAATGGAACCAGTGACAGATAATTTTCCTGGGCTCCAAAATCACTGGGGACAGTGACTATAGCCATGAAAATAAAAGACCCTTGTTTCTGGAAAGCAAAGCTATGACGAATCTAGAGACAATGTATTGAAAAGCAGAGATGTCACTTTGCTGACAAATGTCTCATTAGTTGAAGCTCTGTTTTTTTTTTTTTGTTTTGTTTTTGTTTTCCAGTAGACACATACGGATGTGAGAGTTTGACTATAAAGAAGGCCGAGTGCCAAGGAACAGAGGCTTTGGAACTGTGGTACTGAAGATGACTCTTGAGAGTCCCTTGGACAGCAAGGAAATCAACCCAGTCAATCCCAATGGGAACTAACCCAAACTATTCATTGGAAGGAATGAGGCTGAAGCTCCAATACTTTGGCTACCTGATGTGAAGAACTGACTCATGGGTGAAGACTCTGACATGGGAAGATTGAGAGCAGGAGAAACAAGGGGAAATAGAGGATGAGGGGATGTTGGCTGGCATCATTTGACTCAACAAACATGAGTTTGCACAACCTGTAGGAGACAGGGAAGGACAGGGAAGCCCAGGGTGCTGCAGTCCACAGTGTCGCAGAGAGTTGGACATGTGTGAGTGACTGAACAACAATGACAACAACAACTCTTTCAAATATGTCAATCCAGATGACATTATCCCCTTGAAATTTGGAATTCTGTGTATTTCCATAAGAAAACAAGATGTTCCTGCTTGAAATATGAAATTCTCTCCATTTCATTTATGAAAGTCTGGGTAAAGATTTTACTTCTTAATCTATGAAAGTTTCAATATTTCATGCATCAAAACCGAATAAAATATTTTTACACAAAATATGGAATATTGTACATTTCAAAAATGAAAATCTCAAGATAAATGTTCTAATGTGAAATATCTATATTCATATATGATTATGGGTGTAGTATAAATTTTCTGTTTCATGTATTATAATCTGACACCAGACATTCCTATATGATAGTTTGCTGTCATGTGAGATGAGTGGAATTGTGTAGTAGTTTGAACGTTCTTTGGCATTGACCTTCTTTGGGATTGGATGGTAAACAGCACAGGACCGGAAAAGGCCAGTTTTCAATGGAATATTACTCAGTCATAAAAAGGAACACATTTTGGTCAATCCTAATGAGGTGGATGAATCTAGAGCCTACTATAGAGTGAAGTAAGTCAGAAAGCAAAATATGTATACTGTATACTAACGCATATATACGGAATCTAGAAAGATGGTACTGAATAATTTATTTGCAGGGCTGCAAATGAGAAACAGACATAGAGAACAGAACCATGTCTCTCCTAGGATGCCTGGGGTTTTGAACTGAGAGCTTACCTTAGCATGTCATTTGTCTCGCATGGTGCCAACGTGTGCCACACTCAGGGCGGAATGGTGCTGGCTGGCAGGCTGATCCTAGGCAGCACTAGCTCAGTACCTTCACCTATCTCCTTCTCACATGTGTGGGAGAAATACGTCTTCAATGGAGTAGGCTCTCTTTCTTTGTCTCCTCCGCCCAGTCTTTACCTTTTTCTGAAGGATCTTGGTCTCTTCACAATCCTGGGTCCTACCGAAAGGTTGTTGTTGAACCACAGAAGATGCCAGGATTCTTGGCCTCCGGAGAAGAAGAATTCAATCCAGGGCCAGAAACGAGGCTTGATCACTCAGAGCTTTTGTGTAATAGAGTTTTATTAAAGTATAAAAGGGATAGAGAAAGCGTCTGACATAGACATCAGAAGTGGGCAGAAAGTGTACCCCCCGCTAGTGTTAGCAATGGAGTTATATACTTTTAATTAGTTATTACAGTGAATCAAAAGAATGCCTGGAGGTTGTAAAGACCTTACTAGACTCACTCCCATACTTTACATTTTAAGATAACAGGATTAGCCAGAAGTTGTTTTTTTTTTTTTCCCCTAGAGACTGTTCTCAAGCAGGATACATTATTGTTATATAATCCTAAGGAATGTAGAAGATTAAAAAAAAAACAAAAAACCCACACAAACTGTTTGTCCTTCCCTCTTCCTTAAGAACTCCAGACCTTTCTCTCCTTGTGGACCCCTGGACTTCTTAACAACCTGCCTAGGAATTGACTGTCTCATTCCCCCCTTTTCTTTTAGGAGAATTATGTTGCCTAGGGAAAGGGGCATTGTTTTCATTCCATAACTACTTCCTGCTGTGTAGGGGCATGGTCCCTAAATTGTAGAGGCAACATCTTCTCCTAACCCTCATATTGAGGGCCTCTGATCCAGGGGCCCCAAGTAATAGATGGAGAGGGCTGTGGCACTCCTAGGAGCTTAGACAACCATTTGTAACTTAAACACATTCAGACGGTTAGAAACAAATCCAGTTACAAAGCTACAGATGCAGGGAGCAAACAGCAAAATTAGAACAATCAGAATTATTGTAATTAAGATAGTTTTCCACCATGGGGAATTAGTTAATGTCTCCCAAAGTGAGGCAGTTGATGCTTCAGGAGTATTCATAGCCTCAGTCATCTTGTTCATGTGTTTAGTAAAATGAGTAACATTAGTGCTCATATCAGATATATATAGATATATATATATACACACACACACACACACACACACACACACACATACATACATACACACAACAATGGGTATGAATAATGGCACAAGTTTCTCCTTGTGCAGCTGTCAGAATATCTAAGGCCAATCCGTTTTGTAAAACCACCTTTCTAATTTGTATTTGTTCAGCATTAAGAGCTGAAATAGCTTTTTGAGAATCTTGTAATGTTTGTTGAGTAAAATCAGTCAAAGCATCCATTTGTAGCATAACATCTGTAGTTCCCAGAGAGGGAACAAATATTGCAGCCAAATAATCATAGCAGTGAAATACAGACCTTGCCCACGAGTTCTAAGGTGTGGTAAATTAGCAGGCTTTTCTGGAAGCTCTGTAAGTATGAAGCCATGAGTACAGGCTAGATCTAGGGTGCATCTCCCTATCCAGCCAGGGGGAACCCATGCCCATAGGTAAGAGCCACATATCCAGTAGGTCCCATTTGGAGCAAGCAAGCATGACTGGGATATCCAGTCCCAATCAGTAGCTGGCCAGGCAAAGGGAGGACCTGAGCTGGGATTGGAAGACACGGGAATGATTACATTGCATATTTCCTGAGGCAAAAATCCCAGTTGTTTCTAATCATTATAATTAAGTGGTTGGCTAACTTCTGGGGATGGCTCTATTTGTTCCCAGCATATAGGGGCAGCAGATATTAGACATCCTTTTTCAGGGGTGAGCAATATAACCTCATCCCATATTTGATAAACGTCAGGTAAAAAGCCACTAGATCTAGACCCATTTACCTTATGTGTAGCAAAATGGTCATTAAACCAAGACAATGTATAATCAAAATTAAAAGTCACATCATGTCCACAGTTAAAGTTCAAAGGGTTGCACCAGTCCATCTTAAGGTTGTTAGATGCCATCAGTTTGAGAGGAGGCATCACATATGATTGTTGTCGAAGGTATTTGCAGACTTGGAGAAAGTCTTTTCCTTGAAGTGGAGATGTCCACCAAGGGAAGCCTTCCACTGATGAAGAGGGGAGCGCTCCACAGACCCAGCAGTTAGACGGATTGTGGAATGTAGCCTAAGAGTGAGCCCAGGACAGAAAGGCATTGTCTTGAGGGTCAAATGGCAGACTAAGGAACTTTGGAGTTAGCAGAAGTAGGCTCACATAGATTATCAGGCCCATCTGAAAAGAAAAAAGTCAGAGCGTAGAAAGTAAAGACATAAAATGACGCCACTTAGTTCTGGTCAGGGTGCCGTCTCTTAACTCGAGTGTGATGCACCCATGAATCAATTCCTGGCACTTTGACAGCTGTGGGAGACAAAAGAATAACCTCATAAAAGCCTTCCCAGAGGGGTCTGAGGAATTGGCCCCCAGATCCCAATGCTTTTATCAGGACCTCGGTTCCTGGTGCAAATAGAGGCTTGCTTGACTCAGAGGCTGGGTCAGGAGTCACCTCCCTGAGTTCCATTAATGCCTGCTGAAAAGCTGAGAGCTGAGTCACACAATTAGTTAATTCTAAGGCTTTAGGGCCTATAACAATGTCTGTGTGTAAGAAAGGCCTTCCATAAATACATTCAAAGGGGGCGAGCCCCTCTTTGGGGGGGGGGGGCGGCGGGGTGGGGGCGGGCAGTCCGAGCCCTCATTAAAGCTATGGGTAGAACTTTAATCCAATTGTCCTGCGTCTCTTGAGTAAATTTGCACAGATGTCTTTTGATAATGTCATGAGTTTTTTCAACCTTTTCTGAGGATTGCAGTCTCCAGGAACAGTGTAAGTGATATTCTATTCCTAGAGTTTTTGACACCCTCTGAGTTACATCCGTTTTAAAGGCGGAGCCATTGTCACCCTGAAGGCTCCGTGGCAGCCCAAACCTGGGGATAATTTCATGGATTAAAATCCTTATAACCTTCTTAGCCTGTTCACTACCACAGGGAATAGCCTCAACCCATCAGTAAAAGTATCCACCCAAACTTGTAAGCAAAAATATCCATTAGCTTTTGGCATATACTTATAAATCAATTTCCCGGTCCTCTCCAGGATATTTTCCACTTCGTTGTAATCCTGATTTTGCTAGCTTTTCAGTCTGGGTTATTTTTCTGACAAACCTCACATCTTTTGATAATGTTCTTTAAAGTTTTCATTACATGTTTACCTTCAAACAAAGGAGCAGCCATATAGTAAGTACTCTGTACACCTACATGAAAACTCTGGTGTAAACCCTTAAGAATTTACTATTGAGCATTTTCAGGAATTATTAATCATCCATCCTGGGACTGTCACCATCCTTTATCAGTAATCTTTGCTCCCCTTTTCTCATATCTTTCTAATTCCTCCTCAGTATATTGTGGTTTTTCCTGTTCCACAGGACCTGTCCAGATCAAGGAAGTCTGCAGAGAGCAGGGGTTTAGTAAAGAGCTGCTTTTCTGGCTTGACAGTCAGCCAGCTCATTACCTTTGGCTACTTTACTCCCATCCCCGCTGTGCCCTTTGTGATGCATAACAGCCACTTCTTTAGGACAATATATAGTAGTTAAAAGTCTCTGTATGGAGTAAAATCTGCACCAAGACTTTCATAAGAGATATAGAGAGAATTTCGTATTTCAATAGGAAAATCTGAGTTTCCTATGCAGGTAAAGACAATTCCATATTTCCTTCATAAATTCAGTGCCCAGATGTTTTTAGGTGAAATATAGAGAATTCCATATTTCATTAAGAGTATTTATGAAACTGGGTTTTCCCAGTATTTATGGAACTGAGATTTTCATATGTAAAATAAAGAGAATTATAAAATTTTTATAAGAGAATCTGTGTCAGGGTTTTTATATATGATATATGTGAATACCATAATTCATACAGGAAAATATAAGCTCAGATATTCATGTGTGAAAATAGAATTCCATATTTCATATCAGAATAGGTAGGCCAGGAATTCAATATACGACACTTAGAAAGCTCTATATTTCATGTATTTAAATCAGCATCCAAATGTCCATATGTAAATTATAGAGACTTCATAGTTCATGTTTGACTATCTCTCTTCAGATTACCATACGTAAAATGTACAAAATTCCATATTATATGTCAGAAAATATTCATTCCTATTTTCAGCGTGAATATATAGAGGAATTAAGGTTTCAACAGAAAAATATGCACTCATTTTTCCTTTGTGAAATATAGAAAGGTCCCTATTTCTTGTAGGAAAATCTATGCCCAGAGTTTCAAATGTTTAATATTAAGTATTCCATATTTCATTTGGGAAAATCTGTGCCCAGTTTTCAAATGTAAAGTAGAGAGAATACCATACTCATGAACAAAAGTTTGTGTCCAGATTTTCACACATGGAATACAGGGCACTCATAATTTTTGTTCTAATATCTGTGCCTAGATTTCCATATGGCCAGTTTAGAGCAGATTCCGTCTGACTCTTCTGCCTTGTTTCAGAACTAAACAAATGTGTCCATGCCCTTCATTAGTGGAGTTCAAGTTTTTTACAGCCTTCCTTTTCATTACACTGGCTTTCAAACCAGTGACTCAAACCAATGGACTCATCTTCCTGGGGTCATATCCCAGGGATAGGGCCCCATTATACAGTCTGAATCTGCCACACTCTGGAGGATCTCTGAGCCCATGATATTCTTCTCCTCTTCTGTGCCCTTTCCTTGGGACCCAGGTCACAACCTGATTGCTTATCCTCCCTTCTTGCCTGACTCTATGTATATCTTTATTACACCATTGTTTGTACAGGGTCTTTCTGCCAGTCGCCTGTTAGTTTTCAGTGAGTTGCTCCCCATGCACATGTATTTTTAACGTGCTGGTTGGGGCATTCTCCTACTCGACCACCTTCTACTTTCCCAAGAACTTGGTTGTATTAGTCAGCACTTCTAACTATTATACTCAGAGAGTGCAGCCAGTGTGAAGAGTGCTCCATTTAAAAAGCTTCACTGTTTTTCAGGGTTTTGAAAGGATGTACTCACACTAACTTTGTGCGTTTATGCCTGGCCAAATGACATAATGTCACCTAGAGCCGGACATCCTGGAATGTGAAGTCAAGTGGGCCTTAGGAAGCATCACTACGAACAAAGCTAGTGGAGGTGATGGAATTCCAGTTGAGCTATTTCAAATCCTGAAAGATGATGCTGTGAAAGTGCTGCACTCAATATGTCAGTAAATTTGGAAAACTCAGCAGTGGCCACCGAACTGGAAAAGGTCAGTTTTCATTCCAATCTCAAAGAAAGGCAATGCCAAAGAATGCTCAAACTACTGCACAATTGCACTCATCTCACACACTAGTAAAGTAATGCTTAATATTCTCCAAGCCAGGCTTCAGCAGTACGTGAACCGTGAACTTCCTGATGTTCAAGCTGGTTTTAGAAAAGGCAGAGGAACCAGAGATCAAATTGCCAACATCTGCTGGATCATCGAAAAAGCAAGAGGGTTCTAGAAAAACATTTATTTCTACTTTATTGACTATGCCAAAGCTGTTGACTGTGTGGATCACAAGAAACTGTGGAAAATTCTGAAAGAAATGGGAATACCAGACCACCTGACCTGCCTCTTGAGAAACCTGTATGCAAGTTAGGAAGCAACAGTTAGAATTGGACATGGAACAACAGACTGGTTTCAAATCGGGAATGGAGTACGTCGAGGCTGTATATTGTCACCCTGCTTATATAACTTATATGCAGAGTACATCATGAGAAATGCTGGGCTGGAAGAAGCACAAGCTGGAATGAAGATTGCTGGGAGAAATATCAATAACCTCAGCTATGCAGATGTCACCACCCTTATGGCAGAAAGTGAAGAAGAACTAAAAAGCCTTTTGATGAAAGTGAAAGAAGAGAGTGAAAAAGTTGGCTTAAAGCTCAACATTCAGAAAACTAAGATCATGGCATCCGGTCCCATCACTTCATGGGAAATAGATGGGGAAACAGTGGAAACAGTGGCTGACTTTATTTTGGGGGGGCTCCAAAACCACTGTAGATGGTGATTGCAGCCATGAAATTAAAAGAAGCTTACTCCTTGGAAGGAAAGTTATGACCAACCTAGACAGCATATTAAAAAGCAGAGACATTACTTTGCCAACAAAGGTCCATCTAGTCAAGGCTATGGTTTTTCCAGTGGTCATGTATGGATGTGAGAGTTGGACTAATTGCCCAAGAAGGCTGAGTGCCGAAGAATTAATGATTTTGAACTGTGGTGTTGGAGAAGACTCTTGAGAGTCCCTTGGACTGCAAGGAGATACAGCCAGTCCATCTTAAAGATCAGTCCTGAGTGTTCATTGGAAGGACTCATGTTGAAGCTGAAAGTCCAGTACTTTGGCCACCTGATGCGAAGAGCTGACTCATTTGAAAAGACCCTGATGCTGGGGATGATTGAAGGCAGGAGGAGAAGGGGACGACAGAGGATGAGATGCTTGGATAGCATCACCGACTCAATGGACATGAGTTTGAGTAAACTCCAGGAGTTGGTGATGGACTGGGAGGCCAGGTGCCCTGCGGTCCATGGGGTCGCAAATAGTGGGACATGACTGAGTGACTGAACTGAACTGAAATGACAAAATGAGGGAATCGTATTGGGCCATTTTCCCTTGATTGAGTCAGTATATGGAAGCAGATAGTGAGATGATTCTAAAATTATAGCAGGTGGGGGAAATAGAGTCATAGGACAATTAGAAAGAACATTGTCTTAGACTGTGAAAGCTTGAGGACTGCCAAAGACACCCAACATGGAATTTGGGGAGTGTATAACAATTTCTATATGAGGATAAAGACTCAATGGATGAGAGGTCGGCAAGATGAGGGCATGGATCTAGTTTTCCATCCATTTTGGCGACTTCCTGCCTGGAAGCCCTTTTAAGAGTGTCTCTTTAAGAAGGTTCTTATACTCACTTAAGCCAGCTTCTTTGGGCTGAAAGCACCAAATAATATTTTGTTGAAGAGTCAACTGTTGAGTTTTCTGAGAGTTAAAGTGGTTTAACTGATCAGAGTTATCCATATCCTGATCCCAAGGAAACTAGAATTAATTTAGCATGGAAAGAAATTACTTGTCTTGAAGGGAGATCTTTTGTAAATGTCAATGTTTATGGCCACAGAGCTGGAAGCCCCAGCAGAAGGGGGCAGTGAGCAGGTTAAATCAATCTACAGGGGGGACTGTTGGCAAGAGCCTAGGAATCTGTGAAAGTCCAGCTATTAGCAAGACCCCTTTTTGTGGCCTCCTTAAGGCCTAGGTGAACAGTTACAAGTTTAGCCAAATGGGTTGAGCCTGTAGTACTACCCTTAAGTAGAGTGATGCCTGATGCCAGGTAGAATGCCACAAAACTTCTGAGAGATTGCATTGATTATAATGCTGCTACTAGTAAATGACACAGGTACTTATCATTCTAAAAGTGTTGGTCCCAGATGGCTCCACAAATTGCTAGAAGAGCGGGACTGTAATAACTACCTGAAGGCTCTCGTGCAAGGGTAGGAGCATGGAGAAAAGCACATCCCCTTGAAATTTTGAAAGGCTTTTAATGTCAGGTGGTTTTTGTGGTTCAGTCACCAAGTTGTGTCTTTTTCATGACTCTTTGTGACTTCATGGACTTCAGCATGCTAGATTTCCCTGTCTGTGGGGAGCTGCATTAGGCATTACTGACAAAATGGAGGCATGGCCCCAACTCCCTCCCCTTGTCCTGCAGGCACGGACCCAGGATGAAGGAGTTAGGCCTTATGATTCTGACTTGTTCTTTCCTCTCCTCGGCTGAGTTGACTGAAAAGAATATTAAGGTGCTTATTGTTCTTGAGAGCAGCATGAGAAGGCACAAAACCTTCTGCAGTTGTGATCAGAAAATAATTCATAAAGTTAGTCATTGACATTTGTTCAAGGACTTTTGCCAAAGAGTGTTCCAGGGTGAGCACATAGGCCGCAGCTTGAGGCCATGGGAGGGATTGCTATCTGAAGCCTATTTGTGAGGAAAGTGTTTATGGCAAAGGAGTTTGCTGAATTTAGGGCTTAGGAATAATTAAAATAGTTAGACGCTAAAGATTTAAGGAATGTTGTAATGTTAGCATATTCTGCTATAGCTTATAGAGATTAGGAACTTTAGAGATGTTAATAGCTAGAAGCCCTTTTTAAGAAATAGTGAGCTTGGAATACTAGGGGCAAACAGGACTTAGAAAGATAAGAAATAAACTGAGGAATGTGGTATGCAGCCCAGACATTAGCATGAGTTACAATGTATTCACAAGGACACATGAGAAGAAGTAGATAAGAGAATCGCTGAGGCAGGAACTCCTTTTGAGGGGCAACAATGATTTATGGAGACAACAAATCTGGGTCAGTGGGAACTGAAAATGTCACGCCTCTGACCTAATGCTTTTGGAAAAGTATAAAATAGAATTTTAAGCTTGAAATAAATAGGCAGTCCAAGAAAACTGAGAGGCTGCCTTGTTTCTTGCCAACACCGCTCATCTCTTCAGGTTGATTCCCTGGCTGCTGGAGCTGGACTCTGGCACCTGTCCTCAATCTCCTGGAGTTTGCCCAGAACATCAGGTTAGGCAACCCCTATAGCTACCAACTCCATTTTATCAACAATCTATTCTAGCTGTGTTGAGCTTTTCCTGGTCAACATCTCTAACACTTGAAATTGTAGGGACAGTACTGGGTGTAGGCTGGTTAGGGTCTGATGTCTGGATAAAAGATAAAAATCAAGAGAATGCCTCAGCTGCCTTTCCCCTTTCATGTAGCCATTGAATAAATACTGCAACACTATTTCACTTGTCCGGTTTAAGAAAGGTAGTCTTGGCACTACACATTGACTCTGTGGTTAACAGTAGAGGTGTTTAGTCTTCCTTACCAAGGGAATATCATTTCCTCATACTTTTAGCCTATAGCCTCTCCTTAGGCAGTGACAATAGCCTTGGGACCCCGTCCACCCTGTTTAAGTCTCCTTGGCCTTGAGGTGTGGATGGACGTCATGCACACTAATAGTCAATTAAGGCCTTTATGATTAGCTCTCAAGTAATCTCCGTAGACTGTATGGCCTTGATCCTGCTATTCTGTGGAAAACACTGAATTTTTATTGCCATAGTGTCTCCCATAGCAGTGACATCACACATCCAGCAGCAGGGCTCCCTTCCAAGACAGTGTTACTCACCTAGGTTAGCTAGCTCGTAAGCCAATTGTATTTAAAGGACATTACCCTGGGTTAATTGCAAGGGCAACCATGCAGTTTTCTTGACTGTTTTGAATCAGTCTTATCCCATCAGTAGTGGTACTATTGGCTCAAACTCTGAGGCATTTACCTGGGCCTGTGCTTCCTGCCGTAAGTTTCCACAGACATTTTCCCAACCAGAGACAGTGGGCTAGCCCTTGTAATTCTTACTATGATTTCAGGACATACCTTTGTAACAAACTCCAAGGAACTCTGGAAAACCAAGCTTTCTTGCTCACAGTTCCTGGAAAGCACCACAGCACATCTAGGACCACAAGCAAAGATGAAAGAAACAACAGGGACCTGAAGTTCTGCATTTACTGTGGCCAGAGGCGGTGTGCTTCAAGTTGTGATGGCTCACATTCTATTACAGAATTTAATAAGTAAAAGCAGGAATTAAGTGCGGGGAGGAAAGAGCAGGGTCATTCAAGATATTCCTGATCTAGGTCATCTAGGACTTTCTAAATCAGGTACTTCATGGGTGGGGTGAAATGACTTTTTACCAAATTATATAGTAGAGTTGAGAAGGATACCTTTGAAGTGAATGCTTTAACAGAACCCAATTTTCAAGTACCTACAGCAATCGTTGGAAGATTTTTCAATATATATGATTTATATATACATATATATATTATATTAAACTGGATAAAGCTGTTGGAAAGAT